>NC_143208.1:13783163-15033163 GCF_030267445.1 Bombyx mandarina
CTTCTTCTATGAGGTATTAGCTATGTCAGCCCTTTTTTTTTCTTTTTTTCTTGCCTCCCTTAGCTGATACCCTGAGAGGCTATATCAGTGTCGCCTTAACTAATAGGTGAGCTCACGGGGCTCAAACCTGATGACGTTGCTAACACGAACCCTAGCAAGAGCCGTGCTTCGCAGAATCTACCACAGGATCGGAAACGCAATTCATGTAACAGATGGGTGACGGCATTTAGGTTGTTGATGTCTATGGGTTGCAGTAACCACTCACCCATCCACCCATCTAAAATACAACATACAGTTTCAGTTTGTTCACCAACTATTCATAACAATGAATAAACAAAAATTATAGTACATACTAACTAAAAGAAGCACCATTCATGAACTTTTTTTTTTTAATTAGTATTTAATGTTCTTGTTTTAGGAATCTGCTGTTTTGAGTTGGCATAGTCCATAGCTGTCACAGTGAAAGCTGTCGCAGTGAAACAACAAGCCAGCCTATGTTCAAAATTAAAATCTTTGATGTTGAATGTTTTACCTATCTTTAAAGTCAAAGTGTCATTTTTTTTATCATAAGAATGTATAAGAACATAAAGATGTATAGTTATTACAATATGTAAACTGTGAATAATCAAAATTATAAAAATACCTCAAATTTTCAAACATGCTGTCTTCAATAGTCCACAGTTCCTCAACTTGTACACCTTTGGCACCTAAGTCAAAAATTTAATAACAAAACAAATGAAAAACTGTATTTAATACTTCCATTTTATTCTTTTGAGTTTTATTAAAAATTCAAATTGAGCTCACCAAATTTGTGAATTAGCTGAGTGAAAACTCCAGGATCACTCTCTAGGAGACACCAATCCCCGGCAGAATCCATCTTTGGAGCTTTAGCCTTAGGTCTGATGAAAAAAATGTAGGACTTCATGCACTCTATCTCACAACAAGTATATTAAACAAGTAATTATTGAAAGAGGACCTAAAATATGCTAAAGTCCTCTGACAAAAACCGTGCATTTTAATAATTTAGTGAAAAATAAGCACAATTGTCCACTAATTTAATTTGCCTCAGAATTGGTAGCAAACATTAGTTTTTATCACCTAGGAATCATGGCTTGGATTAGAAAGGCTTTTTCTAAAATATCTTATTCTACTGCTCAATAGTTTGGTATATAGTGTATATAAACAGAGGACTATTTTTAGTTTAAACAATATTAATCTTATTAGACTCAATATGAACATGTACATTTTACTAAATTAAGAGAGACTAAAATGCTAGAGATTATTGATTTTATTCTGGGGACAAAGTGATTGTTTTTCAGTGAAGGTAATCCCAGGAAGATAATAATTTGTGACTTACGCTGCACTGACACTGTAGGGTTTTTGGAAACAAAAGTTATCCATGATGCCGTTATTATTCGCAACAATTAAACAAGCACTATTTCCGAGCGTCCATTACCTACGCGCGCATCGAAGATTTGGCCAGAAAATCAATACTTTTCAGACAGGCAACATACATGGATAAGGTGTGTATACAAACTGCACAGTCTATCATTTTCGAAAATAGATAAGATACAGAATTTTTAAAACATTATTAAGCTCTCATATTTATTCTAATTTTTCCAAAAGCCTACTTCTCACACCTTATCTTCTACATAAGTTAAAGAATATAGCGTATGATGAGGAATACGAATTCTCATTTAGTTACTGTATTACATATGAGTAGTTAATGGCTATGGTAAATAGTTATGAGTATGCTAAAATTAATTTCCTAGCAATAGAATTCAATTTGCAAAACCTTTTTTCGTTGCGACAGTTCTACAACAACTGAAAAAAAAAACAATTCACAAACAAGCAAAAATTCAGTTATTTTAGTAATAAATTAGTGAAAAGTATTTTTTAATAAACATTTATTTACACACCGTTTAAAAAAGAAACAAGGTGAATGACTGAGAACTGAGAATGAGATGAAGAGATGATACAGCACAACACAATAGTTCAAACGAATTTTGAACAGAGTGCCAATCGTGACAAATTTGTGAGTATCACACGAAATAAGTAAACATAGGTAATAGGTAATTATTTGAGGCTACTCTGTGACAATTGTTTCCGTTAATCAACTTTTGACTTTTTGATGGGAGCGCGAGGAGTGAAGTTGTGTGATTTGTTTCATTTTGTCTATTTGGTGTTTCTTCAGGTTTAAATGCGTAATAACGGTGGTTTATTAACTGTTTAATGTAAAAGGGCACAAATGTGAGAAAATGAAACAAAGCCGCTGGACGTAACTTCTCAGGATCCTCCAAAAAGTCCACTGAAAAAATATCAGTAAATGATCACCATTTTACTGAGATTATATTTCATCCCATATCATCTATCACATTTCATTTAATTTTCCCAGTTGATTATAAGAATATAAATTAAAATATGATATGACTTAAAGGTCTTAGTTACCAGGTCAAAAATCTCATAGAATAAAAATTTCTCAACTTTACTTCCATGTACCTATTTAATTATGTTATGAAATAAACTATATTATTTGCTTTTATGTTACAAATTATTATTTTCAGTGGCATATTATTATATGGTGTAGAAGTATGTGCGGTGTCCTGGTGTTTTATTGGTAGTTTTCCAATTACAGAGCATAATGCGGCTCAGGCTCAATGAATTTGGCCCCCATTTTCTTAGTTTTCGGATTTTTTTTAATTTTTAATTATTTGTTCGTTGTTTGTTCCTTGATGTTCGAATGTAAAAATTGTTTGTTCGTCTTTTATTTATTTATAATTAATTAAACAAATGATCACCCTTAAGTTTCCCCCCTTACTATATATCTTTATTTTTATCGCTTTGATTAAATAATTTTGATCAATTATCGTTTGTTCGTCAACTATTGGTGATTGTTCGATCATAAAAACACTTCAATTCCCAATTATTCATTATTTTATATCTAACTAGCTGGCCCCGCAGACTTCGTAGTGCCTCAATCGATAAATAAAAGACCTAAACTTTTGTATCAAATAAACTTAAAACAAACAAAAGGAATCCGTCCGACGCGGAACACATCATAGGAAAAAAAATTGTGTTGTTTTTATTTAATTCCGAGTATTTTCATATTTATTCACCTTCTAAACCTTCTCTGGACTTTCACAAATAATTCAAGACCAAAATTAGCCAAATCCGTCCAGCCGTTCTCGAGTTTTAGTGAGACTAACGAACAGCAATTCATTGTTATATATAGAGATAAGCAAACCATCGCCTGACGCCTACATTGCGCATGCGCCGGTTTTGTGAGTCAGCTGGCAATGGCCGTATTTATTATACTGAAGTATGAAACCTATGGAAATGAAACGTCAACAAAAATTCGTGCCACTGTGACGTCATCTGGCCACAAAACATGGCGGTTGTAGTGCTGCCCAGAAGATTTTAATGTTAGTAGGTTTTATCGATAAACGTTCTTGGCTCATTTTATTTTAAATATTGTTGAGTATGAATTATTTGTAGAATTTATACTTTAATAGGAAGTAAGTATATTGTTATGTGCAAAGATGATGTGATTTAGATATTATGTGAATTCTAAGGCGAGTCCGTGCTTCAAATTTGCCAAGTAAACGATATGACGATTTTTAAAATTTGCTACACTGATGAAGTTGTCGCTTGCCGCAAAACATAAAGATATGGCGTAGTACAGTGCCATCTGCCCATTTCTAGCATTGAATCAATTGAATCACTTCAATCACTTGAATTCAAATTTTAAACTTATCAAGGGACCGCGTGATAAAAAAAAAACACCTACAGAACATTTATTCATTAATTACAAACGTCCTCGTGACTTCCTCTCTAAAATCACTTAATTATTAAATATTTAACGAATTTACAATAGTGTTTTACTCACTTCGGAATAAAACTATTTTATTTAAATAGTTCCGAAGAGATTTTGTCGGTAGCCTTTTTCCCGAAAAATCTAAACAGAATGTCTAAATATGTTTTGATGACATATTTTAAAGAGGTATTTATGATTAGTGTCATGATCAATAGATTTCGACCGAAAAATGGTGTCCGATTTTTCGGATGAGGGCTCCATAATGAATTTAAATATATATAGATAATAGTTTTGGGGCATCGACTTTCTTGAGATCCTATAAAATATGTTTTAATTATTATTTTTGTATGTATTAAGCATGATAAAATATGAAATTTTATATAAGCAATCATATTAAATCGATATCAAAGTCAATAAATAATTTACAACCCAAAACAGACGGCCGAACTGACGTGACAATGATATTTGCTTGCGCTAAACATGGCGGATTTTCGGCCTCATTAGACATTTACGTATAGTCATGTTTCATTTTATGTACGCACTGAAATACTGTTATATTGTTTTCCTGCGAGTTAAAGTGCTGAGTAAGAACGAGATAGATATATGTTTATGTGTGTGCCTTCAAAATGGGTGCTATTTATACAAGCAATTGTACGTATAGAACAATTAAATATGTCGTGTCCCTACTATATTATAGGTCTATGATTTACTAGCGTTTTGTTAACAAGTGCGTTTAAACTGTCTAATTATTTCGTAGATCCAAAAAACATTGAAAACTTCAACAATACTTAAAAAAAAAAAATGTCACTGAAGACGGCCAATTAGTCGTTAAAGTACGATTAGCGCGGTTTTAATAAATTCAGTTATTTTTAATGATATTGAATATTAACAAGCACAAAGAAATTTCAGTGATTTCTAATTATTTTAAGAATATTTTAGGAGTACAACTTTCGTGTTAAAATGATACTATTTATTGCCATGCAATAGGAGATAGTTATGATACTTGTATTTTATAATAAAATTAATAATTCCTAAATTCATTACGTAGTTCAAAAAATGTAAATGTAATGCACACAAAATCTGTTTTTGTTAAAATGATAATTATTTATAAGTTCAAGAAATATATTGCAGGGACATTTAGTAGAAATTTATTTAATATGGAAGAATAAACTTAGTATATTTAAGCTCTATAAACAGGATTTTAATTAAATATATATATATATATATATATATTTACGTCTATATTAGGTAGGTATTCGGTAGGCAGCGGCTTGGCTCTACCCCTGGCATTGCTGAAGTCCATGGGCGACGGTAACCACTCACCATCAGGTTAGGCCGTATGATCGTCTGTCTGCCTACGAGGGCAATAAAAACAAAATATTAACTTGATTATTAATATCGAGAAGTATCTTGATTGATCTAAATTACAAGGCTTCGTTTTTTTTAATATAACTGTTTTTATGATCGATCAATCACCAATAGTCGACGAACAAACGATAATTGATCAAAATTAATTAATCAAAGCGATAAAAATAAAGATATCTAGTAGGGGGGGGGGGGTAACTTAAGGGTGATCATTTGTTTAATTAATTATAAATAAATAAAAGACGAACAAACGACGAACAAATAATTAAAAAAAAAAAAATCCGAAAATCAAAAAAGGGAGCCGAATTCACTGAGCCTGCGACTCAGTGGCACACAATGCCGAATTATGCTGAAGCTTAGTGAAGCAGAGCGCGCTAAGTGCAGTGTTGAAAAAAATATATTCATGGAGCTAGCAACCTCATTAATATATAAATAATGTGGTAAACAATAGTTTATAATTGGTTGAAAACTATTTACGGTTATTTTAATAATTTGGATTTTGATTATTTCATCAACATTTTTTTACGTTTTGAGTCATTTTTTTTAATGAGTTCAAAGAAAATTATATACTATTTAATTGAAACAACTTATCCAGATGATAGTGATGACGATGGTTTATCGAGTGCTCCGAGTTTAAATCAATCAATTATTTCATTATCAACGACGAGCTCACGGTCCCCTATGGTATTAAGTGTTATGATATGAGTTCTAAGTCTCAGTTTTAGTGTATAACCGACTGTTCATGACAGACACATAAGAGACATCTCGTGCTCAAAAAAGGAGCTTAGGCTGTTCTGTAAGTCACCGTATTCAGTTGAAATATTTTTATTGGCTGAGTAGATTTATCCCTCCAGAGAATCAATTGCAGATGGCGCTCGACTTGTCGGTACAGTTTTTCTATGTCCCCTGTGACAACAAATGCATTATAACGAAAACGTAACAAGATCGAAAACAAATCGTCCTGCACTACCGGCCCTACAAGCTGTATGTCATTGAATGACCTACCACTCGTGGTTTTACATGACCCATCAAACACAACGCGCATAGGTGTATTTTCGCTATAATCACGTGTCACGGGGTGATGAGGTAAATAATACCCAAAAGGAGGACTCCCTATTGGTGATTAATGGCCCAAGCGTTCATACTTATGAATAAAAGCTTTATATTTTTCTTTCAAAATCGGAAACCTGTCGAGTTTTTTCTCTAAACTAAAAAATCTATATTTATCAGTATTGAAAGAATCAACCAACCTAATAGTGATAATCTGATGACCATGAACGATCTCCCAGAATACATCTGCCCCTAACATATGAATATCAGAGGGATTAAAAAAGCTCGGATAAGCCAACTCAATGTTCGCAGGTAAGTTCAACGTAGACGTGTCTATTTCGACGTTAGGTAATCTATTTGTTATATGTGGTATGACCAGACAAGATACCATCATGTGAAAAGAATTGACCCGTGATTGCAATTTTAAGTTACAAACTTGTGATGCAGCACAGACTGTGTTATTAATTCCCAATACTTTCATAGGATTTTGATGAGAAATAGGTAAGTTAATCTTTCTTTGTAGTTCTTCCGTGACGAAAGACGTCTGGCTTCCTTTGTCGAGAAGCGCTTTCACGAGGTAAGTTATATTACTGTTCGGATCAACTATTTTCACCTGAGCGGTACAAAGCAACACTTGACCAGGCATCATCGCAGACAGCGACACCTGTTCATTGGCACTACTGCCTTGAGAAGAAGAAGATGGGTTAGGTATGTGTTGACGTTACTATTATGCTCTTGCAATTGTTTATGTAATAGCTAGTTATGTTTCGCATTACATATTTAGCAGCCTTTCCTGAAGCAACGAGAGGGACGATGAGCAGGTTTAAGACAATTAGAACACAATTTATGCTTATTAACTAGATTCAACCTTGCATCTACATTAATATTTTGAAATTTATCGCCCTAAAAAAAATTTTTTTTTAACAAATAACACACGATCTCGACGATAAATTTGTAGCACCAAAAGACTTAGTATAATTTTGTTCTCTACTTTGAACGTATTATTATTTATTAGTAATTATTTATTTTCTATTTGTAAGTAGCTTTACCTATATAATTATTATATAATGTTTTGATAAAATCTTTTTATATATTTATTTAACAGAGATTGTGATAACAAAATTGTAATCTCTGAAGACTGGTAAAGTTTAGATATATTATGTACATTTTGTAAATATAAAATCTTTGAACGTGTTTATCTATCTTTGGTTGTTCAGTTTTGCAAAAGTGTACAGTTTCCAAAACATCAGCACGATTACGTAAAAATTCACAAAAAGATTCAAGAGAAAGCGGCTTAATCAAAGAATTTCTGTGCTCCTCCCATTTGCGACTTGTGGCGCCATCTAGTTTTGTTGTCATCATAAAAATTATCAAAGTGTCCCAGAAGGAAGTAGGTTCCTTTAGTGTACCTAGAGCTCGGAAATAATCAATCATATAACGCAGTGACAGATGGGATTCCCTACCAATAGGTTGATACGAAAAATGCCCTTAAATGATTGTTAACAAGAAGTCTTGTATTGTTATATTTTTGGCAAAATAGGTCCCATGCTACATCATAATTTTCCGACGAAACATCAATTGATTTTATCACTACTGCGGCACTACCTTCCAACACGGACCGTAAATAATGAAATTTATTAATTTTCGGAATTGACTCATTTTCGTTTACCATAGAACGAAAAGTATCTCGAAATTCCAGCCACTTCAAATAATTACCGTCAAAACGACCCATTGTTACGACTATTATCTTTCAGTTTTTGAGCATCCACACAGCTCTCAATAATATTCTGCGCTTGTACGATTAAGGAACAAAAGTTATTTTTCACCTTTCTTGTTCTACAGTATCCTCGCTCAATAATTAAATTTTTTGTTGACCTTCATCAAAAACGGTCAATAAGTTTTGAAATCTTTCCAGTTTAAATTGAAACTCATTAAGCTGAACTTTAGGCATAGCTTTAGAATCAATTGCTTCTATAATTTTCATATACTTTTGAAAGGCTTTGACTTTGACTCTTCCCCTAATCGTACCGCGTTCCTGAATTAATGATTTAAATTCCGCCTTAATTTAAAGTTGCAACTAAATGGGCGAATAATAAATCAAAACAATTACCAGAAACGAAGTTAATAAACGTTCAATTAAGAAACCAAACCATAAAGGCCGCTATAGGTGTCCTACAGCGGCAGCCAAGTCGCTTAGTCCAGTCCGTCACTGATCCCGTCTTACGCTCTCTTTGTTCCACTTCGATTGGGATTTCCTTGGCGGCTCGGATAGCTGGAATAGTCGGCAAAAAACTAATTAAATAATCGTGTGTACAACCACTTGTCATGAGCCCTATATCTTATATGCATAAATCACACTGTAACGACAAGTAGTGCAAAACAGTCATTGAATAACTAGCCGTACCCTTTTCCAACAATTAGTATACGAAATAGTATTTTACAAACTTTTTTTACGGTTAATGACTGATATTGCGAAGATTCATTACCCGGTAGCAATCAGCAAAGCATCGAAAAAGCTTACGAAAATTATGCAAAAATATATCATTAAAATAGCAAATTAATAGATTAAATTAATAGTAAATAAAATTTAATGCGTATTGATTACGATCGCATATTGCGTCGACAAGCAATAATAATGTGGGTATATTTGATTTACGCAAGCAAGCGTTCTGCGACAAAATAAGGTAAAATTCCCTTAATTAATGAAAATATAATTGAAAATTGGCTACTTCCTTTAACGAGCTCAATGCAGCAGTAGATATGACAATCCACCAGCTGTGCAATCGTCAGGTATGAGCAATCCAACAACCAACATTATTGGGCTATTTTTCTTTTCGCCTCACGTCACATCACGTCCGATCCGTCTGGTCAGAAAGTTTCGTCTTCAATTCACAATCATGTCGAGGTCACAATTTTCTGGACATGACGATGATGAAGAAGAAACCACGCATGACAGTTAATTGTAATCGTTTTATTTAATTACTTGTAAAATACATTGTATTATCAAATGTTGACGCGTGTCAGGCTGCTGGTCGACGAATTCAAATCTCAAGCCGCGGGCGCATCATCCTCCCGCTGCCTTCCCCCGTCCCCTCTCTCGCCCGGAACGTAGTGAACACCGACCAATCAAAGATTTTTTCTTCTTTCTTAACTTATTTTCTTTCTTTTTTTTTTAACTTACTACCTACTGTTTCATTAAAAATATAGCACCTTTCACGTAGGAGAATGAAGTTAGCCCCTCAAAAAAAATTTTGTTTCCTATTTTATACTTATTCTCTATTAATTCGTTTATTCATCATTTGTTCATGATTGTTCACTGTTAATAATTGTTTGTTCTGCATTTATTTATTTAAAAAAATTATTTAAAAATATACCTACAAGTTAGCCCCTCTAATGCAATTTTTAATACTTTTTCATCCTTAATGACTCGTAAATAGTCATTTTCGATTGTTCTTATATAAAACATGTTTGTTCTCTTTCGAAATTACTCGTTTTTTGTTTAATTTACTATTTTTATTAGTTGAATAAATGTATGCAAAATATGTGTACTGCGCATGCGTCAACTATAATGCCTAAACTTTCTACACGGTTTTAATCGTGAAAAAAAAAACAAATATAAATCCTGAAGGAGCAATTAATTGGTATACAGTTTAATTAAAAAAATTTAAAAATAAATAAATGAAGTAATGTATGCAAATGTAGGCAAAAATGTATTTGGTCTAACTTAACGCCAATGCAGTTAAGTTAGACCAAATACATTTTTGCCATCCTCTTACCTATCGTATTAAAATGTTATTTTACTAATGTTAGGAATATAATTTCGACTGTGTAAAAAAGTTATTATAATGTATACCTATATTATCTCTTGAAAGATAAATAATGAACATATTTACTTATTTGTTTATATTACCTATGTGAACTCCCTATCTTTTTTATACCTTCATAACGATAAGTAGGAGGATGGAAAAAATGTATTTGGTCTAACTTAACGCCAATGCACATTACTTCATTTATTTATTTTTAATTTTTTTTAATTAAACTGTATACCAATTAATTGCTCCTTCAGGATTTATATTTGTTTTTTTTTTCACGATTAAAACCGTGTAGAAAGTTTAGGCATTATAGTTGACGCATGCGCAGTACACATATTTTGCATACATTTATTCAACTAATAAAAATAGTAAATTATACAGAAAACGAGTAATTTCGAAAGAGAACAAACATGTTTTATATAAGAACAATCGAAAATGAATATTTACGAGTCATTAAGGATGAAAAAGTATTAAAAATTGCATTAGAGGGGCTAACTTGTAGGTATATTCGTAAATATTTTTTTTAAATAAATAAATGCAGAACAAACAATTATTAACAGTGAACAATCATGAACAAATGATGAACAAACGAATTAATAGAGAATAAGTATAAAATAGGAAAAAAAATTTTTTTTGAGGGGCTAACTTCATTCACCTCTTTCACGTGGACATGACTTATTTTAATATACTCTGTGGTGAGTAAAGTAGAAGGAAGGTCTGTGTTTAATGTTAGTTTCCGTTATTACGTGTCATTTTATGAATTGTTTTACTGAGAATGTTACTTATATGTATTTGTGATTTTTCCAAAGACATGCCTTGTAATTATCCCAGATTATTTACTTTTATTAATTACTTATTGGCTTTACCTAAACTCGATTTTTTCCGAACGCCATATTCTACTATTTCTTTCAAACTTACTTATTACATTAGGAGTAGATAACTTTACATAAAAGTATGTTTGTAATTAGTGCCATCATTGTTTTATTAAGAGAGATACGAACACGGAAACAAAAATGGAACAATCGTGTCAATGGAAACTTAACCTAGGAATGATCGATATTAAAAAACATCGATATTGACATGGTAGGTATCTAAAATATAAGATAGTTAGATAAAATCGAGACCAAAACATCGATATTTTGGCTGCAGAATATAATATTTATAGCAGCAACTAATTTGTTATCAAGTATATTAATTATAAGTACCTATGCTCTGCAAAAAGCAAGTACAACATTTTAAATGGGTACATTAAATTAAGCATAATTTGCTCTGCGTTAAGATGTAAGACTAAATCAAATTATGTATTTCCAAGAAATTGAAATATTTAAAGTCGATAAACATTAGGCATTCTTTTCTAAACTTTTTTCGATTATTCCACCTAAGGTTCTTAACCATCTGTGTTTTTTGTTTAAGAGGCAAATATGAGATAAAGGGCTTTACCTCTAAAAAATTATGTTTTGAAATTCTGATCAATATAAAAATCGGAACCAAATTTATGTCTGTATAATTTTATTACCCTATGTCAATAATATACCTCCAAATTTTTAAAGTGCACCACATTAGACGTGCGCTAATCATGTTCGGAAAAGGATTGAACATGACATCGTTCTTTAGAGTGTCGGAACTAGTTCCAGTAAACATGTCCGCGGAACTGTTTAATTCCGCGGACATGTTAAGTCTAGTAGCTGTTTGTAGCTGCTCAGTTCCGCGGACATATTAAGTCTGGTAGCTGTTTGTAGCCGTTTAGTTCCGCGGACATGTTAAGTCTAGTAGCTGTTTGTAGTGTAGCGAATCACGTATTAAATTATCATTAATTACACAATATTTTTCAAAAAAGGTATTATAATACAATTTTTTAAAAACACTATAAAAATAAATTGCCGCTGATGGCAATTATTACTATAATTATTATTTTGTAAGGTTTTTAATTTTAGGTTCATTGTTAGTTTGTTTCATAATTTATTAATGTACTATTCCACTTTGTCATAATTTCAATTAGTCTACTACTTTCATTATTTTTCAATGTATTGTACGATGCACCGGAAACTATAACCTATCAATTGTCTATTAAAATACCACGTTATTCTGATATACAACATATTGAGCTCGTTTTAGCTTTACAACCTTTTTCCCATAACCGAGATAACAATATATTTTATTTTCATTACGTAATGTAGCTAACAAAACTAGCGAAAGTGGTGAATGTTTTAAAATTCTCTAATTTTTTATTATGATTTTCTAAGAAATGGTCTACAAACACTTAAGGTTAAGTGCTCGTAAGAATGATGCATGGTCAAGGTCAAAATCCTAAGCAAAACATTTTAATTCATTCAACTATCGACTGTAACACGTAGGTCGTAGAACATAACTTCAATATTCATAAAAATGTAATGTGAAAGAACTCCACACGCAGTTGCATGCACTCGCTCCATCTCACTCCCTCGTATTAGCGCCATATTTCGCCTTATCTCTTTACGTGGACTCGTGTCGCTTCGGGACTCATTCGGGTGGACTCGCCGCGCCACGCCTCCGCGCCGCGCGATACCTATGCTCTAATCATGTCCGCATGTCCGTCATGTTCAACGCGTTCGTAGTTCCTGTATAACAGTACACTTGGAATGGAAATGGAACTGTCTGAACATGTTAATTTTGACAACTCGGATTGAATGATATAGTTCCATATGAGGACATAGTTCCAGGAACTATTTCGGTCCGGAACTACGCATGTCTACACCACATGCCTACATATCTGAAATTTATGATCTGTCAAGTGTCAAATTAGACAGTTTTGAATTCTTGATTCACTTCGTATTTCGTATCATATTATATTTATTGACTGGACATGATATCACTGAAATCATTTACAAGTCACGATCGTAACCGACTAGTATCCTGTGTCGTGAGCGATTAGTAATTACAAACTTAGCAATTTTTTTAGATTACAGAAATTTGAAAGATAGCAGTAAACAGGGTACGTTTATTATTGTTTTAACACAAAAAAAAATCGCTTATCGTTTATTCTCAAAGCAAACTGTGGTAGGTACATAATATTAATATATTGAGCGTCTAATTTTTGTAATTAGGTGTAGAACGCTCATTCGCATTTAATAAACCTCTTAAAATTGGGTTACATAACTACTGAATCTAAAATGATCACTTATTCATTAAAATATAAAGGTAACGCATAGTTAACACACATCAGAATATTCTAGATTAAATTTAAAAAAAAAATTTTACCAGATAAAACGATTAAAAATAATAGATAGAAATAGTTTACATTAAAAGTACAAAATATCTCTAAGTACATGTAGAAATTGATTGAATATGTGTATATAATTGAGTTGTAGGCTTATCATATTTCTGCACCATAAATTGAACATTGCTTGTTCCACATATAACAGAAATCGCTTAGAAATTGTCAACAATTCAGTCTTTATCTTCATGGCTTAGGTGAATATTAATGTGGTGTCAATCATCATTAGCCCACAAATTTCTATTGTTGGACATAGGTCTCCTCTAAGGTTTTTCACAATGACTTCCATAGCCTACATGCAGTGGATTCCTGTGATTTTTGCAGTTTGTCAATCTACCTTGAGGGACTCCTTCATACACTGTGGTGTGGTGTCAAGAGAATCTAGGAACTGCTGTACCTTAACTTGATATCTTCCCGTTAATAACAAAAAATATATGGTAGATAAATATTTGGGTTTAAAATTGAAAACAATTTGCCGACCTCTTTTGTTTTTTTTTTCCTAAGAAAAGCTGATTATATACTGTAATTAAACAATTAAGTTTGAGCTTTAAAACAATGATTTGTTTTAACAATTTAATTGTTATTTAACAATATTTTTTACTTTTTTATTGCTTCAAATATCTTGACTAGAGGCTAGAATAGATATTTATAAATGAATATAAAAAAGTTACTAATTGTTAACTAAAAAATTAACTAAATCCCTTTTTACTTAGAAATAAACTGAAAAAATCCTATAGTTGTAATATATGAATAACATGTAATATAATACATGGTACGCACAAAATAAGCAATCTAAAATTTTTAGATTTGAATTCACAAGCTATCATTCTCATGGAAATATCTCATTTTCACACAAATTTTGGTTAAATATTCTTGTAACCTTAAAATAGAAAATGTTATAGTGAACTGAATATACTGAAGAGGATGGCATTACACAAAGCAGCTATCATGCTTAATGTATGTGTGTAGTGAGCTATTGACTAGCTTTAGTAATCGGTGTAGCAAAAGTTATTCTTTTTGAAAAGGTGTTTAATAATAATTAAAATCAAGAATGGTTGTGTCTGCAACACTCATCACTGAGTACTTTAACGGGATGGCTATAAAGTACTTTTGTCAGAGCTGAAAACTGGCCATTGCTTAGTGCCAAACTTAATCGGTTTGATTAAGTTTTATAGTTTTTTGGGGATTGTGGCATGCAGTAAATACTGCCAAAAAAACATTCCTGAAACATTCCTTAAGATTAGCAATGCCAAAGAAAAAGAGAAAATGTATTGTAATCTATAACTTGTCACAAATTTTAAAGGATTGTATCAAAACCAATACAGATAATTATGAATGAGCTAAACATTGTATTGCCACCATAACAATGTATAAAGTACTGTAAATTAACACAAACTGCACTAATAAAGTCTCATGTAAACAGAAAAAAAGAGGTGTCCATTTAAAAATATAAAAGAATATAAAAAAGTCATATATCCTGTAAGATATCCTTAATCATAAAGATAATTGTATTGTTGTAATACTCGTATGTATTCAGTTGAGGTTATATATAATGAGTATCGAGAAACAAAATGTATGCTATGCTAGCTTTGTCTTTAAAAAACTTCTCCATTTAAGCATGCGTTGTAAAAGTACAGAACGACTGAAGAAAACCATTAAAAATAAAACATTACAATTTAACAAAGTTGTTGTAATATGTTTTTAATTTTTTGCAGACGAGTGAACCATGTGGGGGATATTTCTATATATTTTGGATCTGGTGGGCCTCAGCCCAATTCCATTTCTGGCAGAATTAATTGGGACTACGGCACCTGCTCTAAAACTACTTATATCGATCCTAATGGGATATCCAATAGCAATACTTTATCATCACCATATCAAAGATTTCTTCGACTACCGAAACATATACTTCATTGTTTGTGGAGTAGATATGGCATTTTTCAATTTTGGAATATCAATGTACCATAATATGATTCCCGCAATTGTTATTTACATGACCACAAAGTTTTTGGGAGCTGGAAAAATGAATGCAGTGATAACATTTGTATTTAATATGGGCTATCTTCTTATTGGTTACATTGTCACAGAGTCTGAAGATTATGATATAACATGGACCATGCCTCACTGTGTTTTGACATTGAAACTTATGGCTCTGTCCTTTGATTTATGGGATGGAAAGAAAATGATCAAAGGCGAGACTCTCTCAGAGAACAATAAGAAGACTGCTTTATTAAGAGCTCCATCTTTTGTAGAATTGATTGGCTTTGTTTATTTTCCTGCCTGCTTCTTAGTTGGACCTATTTTTTCGTTCAGGCGATATATTGACTTTGTAATGGACAAGTTTCCTGTTGAGAAAGAAGCAAAGGTGTATGAGAAACAGGCATTAAGGAGATTGCTTCAGGGTTTGGGGTATTTGATTGCTTTTCAAGTGGGAGGTAAGAACCAGAGTCTACCTTCAGCGTAGATCTAAACAGTTTTCCTTTATCACTATTTTGAAAGATATACTTTGATAGAGACAGTTTGATCATATGCAGCAAAAACAGTTACAAAATTCTACAAACAATATTCAATTCAGTGTATATTTAATTTGAATTAAATACTGACGCACCCTCTGTATAATGGAACTACTGTATCCGTTTCATAATCAATTTATTTTCAGTTTACGTATTCAATGTGAAATACATGCTATCTGATGATTTCTGGGAGACTTCGATCTTCTATCGGCACTTCTATTGTGGCATGTGGGCACACTTTGCTCTCTATAAGTACATCTCTTGCTGGCTACTCACTGAAGGTGATTATATAATGTTTATCTAAATAAATATTAGTATAAGATATGCACATAATACACAGAAGAAAAATTATAATTGATGTACTAGAGCTTTACTGTGAAGGTTTCTAGTCTTAATGCTGTGATATGCGAATATTGGAAATTATATGAACATAATAATTATTAATTTGAATGCAATTTTTCTATACACACTGAATAGAAACGCACGATTATTGCGAAGGCATGTATATAATTCAAAAGCCGGAATGAGCGAATGTTGTGTCGACTTTAGTTAAAATAGTTGCGCTTTTTGGAACTAGGTCTGTTATTTACAAATAAAATGTGAAGGAAAATATTTTTGGTGCATTTTACGGATGCAATTTTCAGTTTACAAAATTGATAGTTATTCATATAAATAAATATATTTAAATGACTAACGTTCCAATGCTTAATTTGACCTTTCAAAAGTATGGTACCTACTCTCATGACGTTGAATTCCAAGTACTTATATGTTCTTTTTATTCGGTTGACTTAATATTTTTGTGTTTATAATTTCTTTATTTTTTACATTTCGAATTTTTATTTTTTACATTAATACATAATAATAATTAGTAAAACAAATCTTCCAATGCGCTCGAAGGAGGCACAGTTCCCAAGATACTGACTGCGTTACCGTTACCTCGTAGGACAGCCGGATTCACTCTCTGTGCAAAGTACCAGCCAGCCTTAGCATCATGTGTACTTACTTGTAGCTTCCTTCAAGCGTTTGGAGATTTCTGATAAAAAATTCTTTGCATCAGGGCCCCAAGCGCCCATCGTCTCTGATTTTCTCGTCTATCTTTGTGTTTATTATATTTATATATTTTTTGTTTGTATTAGTAATTTTAATCTTTAATTTACTAGCGACCAGCGCTCGCTTCGCTTCGGAAACTGTAATTTATTATTGATTTCTCCACTATTTAATGGATGTTATTATACATATAAACCTTCCTCTTCAATCACTATCTATTAAAAAAACCGCATCAAAATCCGTTGCTTAGTTTTAAAGATTTAAGCATACAAGACAACAACAGACAACAGAGAAAGCGACTTTGTTTTATACTATGTAGTGATTACAAAGTACATTAACCTAAGCATAGATTTTCTATGGGATGGGTATCTTTGTGTTTATCTTTGCGTCTTTATTAGATCGTCTTAAAAGCTTTTAAAGGGTTGTTGGTATTTTAGGGCAGAAGATTCGTTTGATAGGTGTATTGCGGTTTCGGTTGGTACCGACTATAACGTAGATATTTTGATCTCGTGTGTCTCAAAGTGCGTGGAGCGTTATTCATATTGTCGATGGACTTCGGTATCCATTTAAAACCATGTAAGCTCTGAGCTCATGCATCAATGCAACGAAATAATAATAGACATCTCGACTTGCAAATATACTTACTCCGCGATACTCCTCAGACTTTTTATTTAATCGAGTCAGTATTTAATCGATCAAGAGTAGATTTCACTGGTATGGACTGCACATACATTGTATAAAGTGAAGTTATTGTTAAATATATGACCTGCTGCTTAATCCCAGCTACCTAGCGTAACTTCACTTTATACAATGTATGTGCAGTCCATACCAGTGAAATCTACTCTTGGTTTTTATTTATCTACCGTCTTATCATACTGATACTACTTTAAGCATACATAAAAAATATCATTAATCATTATAATGGTTTATTTGACTTTGTTTTCATGTAGGATCAATTAAATCATATCTTAAAGATTATTTCAATATTAATAAAATAAAATAAAAAATTAAGATGATAACTTAAAATCCGAATTAAGCATAATATGAATTTGGGCGCTAATATCAAAACATTCTAAAAAGTTCCTAGGATGTAGGTAGGTATGTTAAAATATAATTATCATTCAATTACTATTTTTGTGATCATGAACATAAATCAAATAATTTTAACATTATTCACATAACGGTTCAGCGAAATTAATAATTTATGACCAGATGGAAATAAACAGCGTTGACGTCCTGAATTTAGAACAATGCATTCGGTGTATTTTGAAAGTTTGAATAACATGCAGTGAATTTTATATTCCTTTTAATACTGTATAAACTATTATATGTATGTACATATATATATTTTTTTATGTATGTATCTGTAATTTAATATAAATTTCATTACACCTACCACTATTTACCCTGCACTACCTTTGGTTGACTAGAGAATGCTTTAGGCATTAAGTCCGCCAATGTAAATTTTACATGAACTGTAATAAATAAAATAAATAACATCAGACGTGACGAAACTTCGTTGAAAAGCGTAGAATCATAAATATATTTTACACTAACTGAGTTTTCAATTCACAGCAAAATCCCTTTGCCAACTAAACTTCTTTTGTTATTATAATTTGGTACATAACACAAATCATAACGCAAGCGCGCGGCAAATCGTTAGTTTCGTTTTAATGTATGCTATTTTTAAATATATTACATGTTTTGGTTTTCGTTTATTTTGGCCTCGATTAACGTTATTCGCAATGGAATTGCATCCAGCCGTATTTTATTAATTTCATGCTTCAATTTAAAAAAAAAAAAAAATAAGAGGCCGTTTCGGATTTTGCACGATTCAGACAGGGGTCGTTGTCAATTTTGCGGCCAAAAAGTAACGATTTCATGAATTTAAACTTTCTCTAATTTTCCTTTTTTTTGTATTTATGCATGTTCAGAATAAAAAATGCTTCATCACAATCAAGTCAATCACTCGTTTGTTGATAATATTATATAATATTCATTTATATTTTTCATTTTACGCATTTGATAACGCCAACAGGGATGACAATTTAAATAGGAACTTTTTTTTAAATCTAGAAATCTAAATCTAAATCTTCTTTTGTTTTTAATAATGTTCTAATATCCAGTTACTTTTCCTTTATTATTGTATTATATACTGATTAAATAAAATTGCCGAATTTCAACACGCATTACCGGAAAAATAGCTAACAAGTTAAAATTTGAATTTCGAACCAGTGAGTAATACGAATGAGATTTGGGGTAGTTTTTAATGTAGGTATATCTCCCAATTTAACAGTGTTTACGAATATATAGTTATAGGACCACGTGCCTGTTGTCATGACAACAAATTTACTGTACTTATAATTTAACGGTAACATTAAGGTTATGAGAATTAAATCAAATACCTAACTCGCTTTTGGCCCCAAATTTGAAAACGACCCACAGTAGTTTTATCAACGCCCGTGTTGCAATGATACGTAAAAACAAAACATACACTTATATTTGTATATTGTCTTCAGCGTCATGCATCAGATTCGGGATGTCTTACAACGGCGTCGAGACCACACCGGAAGGTAAGACGATCTCCAAATGGGACGGATGTAACAACATCAAGCTATTGAGATTCGAGGGGGCCACAAAGTTCCAGCACTACATCGACAGCTTCAATTGCAACACGAACCACTTCGCTGCCGAGTACATTTATAAACGACTGAAATTCCTAGGAAACCGCAACCTCAGTCAGTTCTTTACGCTTCTGTTCCTCGCTCTATGGCACGGAACCAGGTCCGGCTATTACATGACCTTCTTCAACGAATTTCTGATAATGCTCATGGAGAAAGAACTGGAACCAATTATTTCTAAAACGGAGCTTTACAACAAACTATGGTCTCACAATGTAACCAAGTACATGCTCTATGGCTTATTGAAAATGTATACAATTGTATTTATGGGCTGGAGTCTTGCTCCATTCGATCTGAAGGCCTTCTCGAAATGGTGGGGAGTTTACTCGAGTTTATATTACTCAGGATTTGTTCTTTTCTTACCGTGGGCCATTTTATATAAGCCCCTTTTAAAAATGGCTATCAAGGCTTCCGGCGTCCGTCGCGTTAGAGCCGATTAAGAATAGATTAAATTATCAATAATGTTTAACTACAAATAACGGCAGTAGATCCCCGTAGATTAAGGTTCCTTAAACTTTCAGTGGCCGGTTAATAAATAACCAAGATTTTTTTTCTAATGCAAACAAAGAATTCAAAAATATTTCATTTTCATAATATCGTGCGCATTCGATAACCTTGGCCAGTAGATAGGTACTTACAGTGGCCAGTCTTACAAGCGGGTTTGTTACCAAAGAGGTTTGAGATCCAAAAAAATGTTTTATTATAAATATTCACGTGTTGCTTTTATGAGAAATAAATGAATATACAGCGCCTGCTTCAAAACGCTGTACGCAAATTGGAAAGACAAGCGCTGGTCATGGGCATCTCCGGCCTACACTTCCGAGGAAGCGGCAACGTTTTTTGGCCAGAATTGATTGACTTGTGAGTTTACCGCCCACATGGTACCAGACCTTGTAGATGTAACAGCATGAATTCCGCCATCTACATTGAAACGTGAGGTTGCAGTCTCAAGTGCATTGGATAAACGGCTTTCGCAATTCTTTTATAGCTCATTCTTTATGAATCGATTTAATTAGTGTAATTTGATGGACACTAAAATCAATCGTTCCAGAAAAGTATTTTTTTCATTTAAGTACGATAATAGACTGTCACATAACACTCAAAACATCAATATGAATATATTCAGTTAAACGAGTTTTCGTAATATAGTCACATTAAACGTCCTTAACAATGACAATAGCTGGCAATATTTATTATTTATGCCACTTATTAAAAATATTTTATCAAATAAATGTAAACGAATATACTTTCAGTATTAAATTTTTTTCAATGATTGTAATGGTCTCAATAATTATTTAAAGACGATAAAAACCGGAAGTTTTGGATGGTCATAAAATTATTGCAAACAAAAGTTAAAGAGAGACAAAGATCGTGATATCTGGTCTGTTAGCTAGTCAATATGTATATTGCACCATTTCGAAAAGCAACATTAGTTTTGGTTTATTTCATTTAACACAATAAGCATGTGGAAATGTGAAATGTTAATAATTGTCATTATACCTCCTACTAGGCTAGTTGTTATAAAATATTGCTAAAGTTTTCAATTTGTAGAAAATAGCTCAAGGTTTCATCACCACCGCGATTAGTATGCTCAGTGCGAGTTTTTTAACGTTCTCGATAGCGTAAAAGTTAACTCATATTTGTATGGAATGGGATCGTTTGCCTACATTCGCCGCTAGGGGCGCTGTTCCAACTGCATACAAAATTGGCTTAACTTTTACGCTATCGAGAACGTTAAGAAACTCGCACTAAGCACACTGGTTGTCAAATGCGCACGTATTGTATCAAATAAAATTTATATTAAAATAATTTGTTAGTGAACATTGATACCTAAGTTAGGTAGTATCTTAGACTCGCAGTGGTTCCTAGGTACTCTTAGAAACTCTTACATCAAATTAACTTAGATTGACGCACAACTGAGCTATTTTACTAAAGATGTACATTGTGCATGCCACTTTATTGATTACGCTCTGTAGGTGCGTGGTTTTCAAGTTTTCCAATGATCTTAAGTTATTAAAGCTTAAATTGTAATTATCTATGATAAACGTGCAATTAATTTGTATTACTTGACGTCTTATTTTATAAGTGTTATTCCAAAATACCTAGATCAGACAAGGAAGTAAGTAATAAGTAATAAATATTTGAGACCTTGAATATAAGAAGGTACCTACGATATGTAATTTAAAAATTTCTAATTTTAATATTCACTTAATCACTTTTATCCTGCATTTGGTTGTTATTAGTCATCAAAATATTTATTTATCGGAAATCAAATATATACAAATTTTTATAGGGTGGGTGTAATATATATAATTAAGTTACTTTTAAATTATTATCGTAGTAAGACTGAAACTAATGACCGATATTGCGAGTTTAAAGAATGCATTCATTTGCATTTTATTCTTAGACCACTAACCTATTTAATGGGTACGGTATTTAAATGTAAATGGCATTTAAATGAGCCCACACATTAGGTATTTGACACTTAATTACAAAGATAACAAAAAAGTAACAGGAATTCCTGAAAGTGTCTGCAGATTGCTTATAAATTACAGATTATATAAAACAGGTGACAAATATACAATTAAAATAAAGTTTTATTACCTTAATCTCGGTGTTTAATGTTATTCACAATAATTGTCTACTCTGTAGTTTAACATATTCATTAATTGTAAATAATATTACCTGTTTTAAAAATAAATAAAAGAGTATTCGTATATTCTCATATTGAAACATTAACAGAATAATGATATGTTTAGATGACAAGTAGACGCGGGCCGTGCTTCATCTTTTGATCGGCAGACACTTTATCGCGGCAGAATTATTATTGATACGTAATGGAATATACTAGAACGGAGATTGCAACGACAACGCAATCGGATGTGCTAATTTTAAGTTCTTTCAATTTTAATTCAGTTTTCAGACTGTAAATCGATGCCTCCAATGAACACTACGCTAACTCCAAATTCGTAGATTTACAGGAGGAGCGTTTAAACGAAAAAAGTTGATAAAATATTTATTATTGCAGATATATTTATGGTTTTTTTTGTGTAACTAGCTGATTTACTCTTGCTTCGATCCCCATCGATAATTATTAATTGTAATACTTTTAACATAGTGAAGCGATTTGCGTGGAAAACCAAAATTTCAAAATTTTGAGTTAGAGTAGTGTTCATTGGAGGCATCGAAATAATCTATTAACTAAAAATTTTGGAAAAAATGTCTCTGCGCATTGACAACATAAAATATATGTATTTCGAGGGGTGAAAGACTATTTGGTTTAAGCCACGTTTCGCTTATTAAATACGCGACATTCATCTTTGTAAATAAAGGTCGGTTTTATTTGGTATTAGTAACGGTAATTCGATTTTTTAAATTGAGCTTCATTTAAGTTTACACCATTCAAATAGCTGAATAAGTTTGCTGTGATGAAATTTTTTTCCATATTTTTAACTCTAAATAGCTTTCCTGTAAAGTTGCAAAAATATCGCTCAAACTTAATAGCATTTCACCCCTCGATATGTATTTTACACGAATATGGTTTGCATATAAGGTATTATACTAAAAAGTATTTATTTTTGGTCTATTGAGCGGAAACCTGTTATTGCCGTCACACTTATGATTACAAAGAGCGCGTGTAAATTAATTAAAGGCCCCGAAAAGTATTGTTTGCTGTATCTACCGTAGATTTTCAGAAAATACGAAGGTTCGACGCCTTCTACTACGAAGTGATCCATATTTAAAGAGGTACCCAGTACCTACTAACATTAATATTTTGATTTTTATTTGGTATTAGCTAATGATTCTAAATACGTTTTTTTTTTTGCTATAACGGGACCTATTAAAAATTGTTTTGAATGAAATTTGTATTGTACGATTTCTGAAAATTATCATTCGTGTTGACATACATATAAATAGAAAACGTTCTTTCTGTAAAAGTAATAAGTGTATTTTAATAGATTTATATTAGGTAGCTTTATAACACTAATGGCGAGTAACAAACAGCTGTTTGTTATTTTTAAAATAGTTGAGCTTATTATTTTTAAACACTCGGCGTTTTCCTACATTTTTGTTACCTAATGTGATTTATTATTTAAAAATTTATCTTTATAGTATACATTATTATAGTATATGATACCAACTATTATCTATAAATTTATTCTTACATTAACATTAATTACGTACTTTTGAAGTAAATATAAACATTGAAATTTAGTATTAGGAGATATGAAGTCCTCTTTAGAAATTAGGAATGTAGATGTCTCGTATTATTATTAAATGTTAAGCTCAATGACATTGACATAATGGTAATGTTATAATTTTTTTATACTTCTTGCGGTTTATAGGTACTTTTAATTAATTATGTTACAATAAGATTACTTTTAATGTTATCATAGTGACTCTGCGAACGAGTACTTATTGTACTTGTCGTTCCGATGTGCTCTTAATTCAATTAATAAAAATACGTCACGATTGGAAGATTAAAACATCCTTCTTCAGGTCACTTTAGTGTGTTATATTTAATGGCTTGTATCGACCGTAGTAACAAAATACTTCATGAATAAATATAATTAAAAACCTAATGAGACTATTATTATTAAATGATACCTACTACTTTTATTATTATAATAAATACTTAATTCTCTATTCTTTCAATCTATTATTCAAAATAATTTGTCAAACTGAATTTAAAATATACTGTAGCTATTCCTATTTTAGAATATACCTATATAATATGTATATTAATACGTGAAGCAAAAACTTTGTATCCTTTTTTACGAAAATTGCGCGGACGGAAGAGTATGAAATTTCCCACACTTATAGAGAATATAGAGACAGAGGTCAGTCTTTTAATTATCGTAAACGTATTTGTTTTTGTCTACATTGATATTCGAGACTGTTCTAATGTTACGTAAAAGGCAAAATCTGTATGAACACTATATAAAATATTAAACTGAATTGAGTTGAATTGCATAATTATAAAGGTATAATAAAACTTTTATTAAACTATGAAACAAGTATTTTTTTGTGGTTAAAAAGACAATTTATATTGTGATTAGTATACCTACATACCGTAGCCTCGATATGTTGATAAATAACAAGTTATGAACAGAATCGAAAACATTGTGATTGCATAAGTTTTGTTTTTCTACTGCGTACAGATCTATTGAAATTGAAAGTTGATTTCCACATTTGAGAATGTTATGTGACTGTTTCAACAGGATAAATTTCGATTGCAGGTTTAAAGAAAGAAAAAAAAACTTAAAACATAGGTAATTTGAGAAACACGATAGCGTTCCCTGGGTACCTATCATGAACGAATTAATAATCTTTAAATGTTCGTGGTTTATATGTTAATTTATTCACTGTTTAGGTTCTAAGTAAGAAAGTTCTCTTACTTTAGAGAACTACACTAGGATAACGATGCTTTTGAAATTTGACTATCTCCAGTTCATTTTTATTAAATCTAATGCATTGCCTATACATAACTTTGAAACCATTTTAGCATAATATTTCTTTCCATAGCTGTACTAAAAAGATTCATAAGAGAATTAGTCGTCGTGGCCTAAAAGCTAAGACGTCCGGTGTATTTGTATGTAGCGATGCATCGGTGTTCGAATTCCGCCGGCAGGTACAAAATTTTCCAATGAAATACGTTCATAACAAAATATGTTCACGATTGACTGCCACGGTGAAGAAAGAACATCATGTAATAAAAATCAAACTCGCAAAATTATATTTGATTACTGGTGGTAGGACCTCTTTCGACATGCACGGGTAGGTACCACCACCCTGCCTATTTCTGCCCTGAAGCAGTAATGCGTTTTGGTTTGTAGGGTGGGACAGTCGTTGTAACTATACTGAGACCTTAGAACTCATATGTCAAGGTGGGTGGCGGCATCAATGTTGTAGATGTATGAGCTCCGGTAAAAACTTAGCATCAGGTGGGCCGTGAGCTTATCTACCCGTCTAATAAAAAAATAAATACAAAATAAATAAGATAAAATAAAAAACTAATAAAAAAAATACAAAATCAACTATACATCTCTAGATTTTTGAAAAAGAACACACTATTGATGCTTCTGTTGTCTTTAAATAGTTTATGATCCACACTCATATTCTTTATGGTTTGATGTATAGATGTTTGTGTAAATTAATATGAGGATATCAATATAACAACTTTTCGAGGTCCCGTCAATAAAAGTGCTTAATAATGATGAGTTTTTCTCGTGGTTTGTACCAGGAAGCTGCCGTAGCGACTCCTAGCAATTAACTACAGTACCAGGCAATAAATATTGCACATCGATATTTAGAAAGAGACAGTCGTCTAATTTTGTTTTTGTTGTAGAGCGTTACCTGTATGCGATGAAACACCTACGATTGGATACTAAATGTGAATTAGGTAATGTGCGACAGATATAACGCTCTACAAAGCAAAAATTAACCGTCCCTTTCCCACGGTCGATGTGCAATATTTATTGCCAGGTACTGTACAATCTGTAATTATTGTTGCAGTCATTGTGAGTCTTTATAAGTCCACTATTTGTTTTGTGTCCTTGGTACTTGTTTCAATTTTGTTTGAGGGGAGACCTCGGCTTCCTTTGTGATATGTAACGATTCTTCTGTAGAGAATGCTAGACTTTGATATTATCCCGTCAACTTCATTTTACCATCGTTCTACCTATAAATTGCTGGAACTGGAAGCACCATACTGAATTTATACCGGGTTTGATTTTCATAACACGATGATATAACCTATACCTTCATAATTATTCACCCGAAGTTGTTACATTACGTATTTAGTAGAAAACCACATTTGGAATGAAATCCCCTTCTCGATGTTTCGCTATGACATGTCTGTCTTTAAATTCATTTGCAAATTCTCAAGCGTTACACAGCAGCTCAACTGTGCATTGCTGATGTCGAAGAGCGTCGGTGACTAATCACCATCAGGTCGAAAATATACTTCCAAAAAAATAATAACTTTTTCGCTGTTTACTTGTGGTGTCGACCTCTAAACGAATTTTTAGATCAATTACGTATCCATAGAAACATTTTGAAGAAATCGTCGCAGAGAAATCAAATATCAAATATTAAAATCAATCTTTGTTATCTAGTTTGAGGCCTTTAGTGTTGAAAATTATAACCAGTACTATGAGTGACTAAACGATACATTCAGCAGTGAAATTTCAAACAGTCTTGATGCTATTATGGGAGGCAGCGTGGGAACGACCATCTGCAACCAATCCTCGTTCACCGTACTTATCGATCGAGAAACTGTAAGATACAGTTAATGTTTTCAGCTTTAAAAAGCATTAATATATGTGATGTTTATTTTATCGGAAAAAACAATCTGTTAATGGCGCGACGTAAAAATTGTAATCCCCTAATAAGATACCTAACTAAAGGTTTGGTTGTGGTCGCAAAACTGCATGATTTCATAAATTCGCATTATTATGGACGTTTAAAAGACAATAACTGGTACTAATATGTCTACGAAATATAATAATGTGAAGCGACTTCATTTAATATAATAGCATTGTGTGCGCATTCAAAAATGGACTGAAACAAATTTTCATAACTTACTCGGTTCATTTATTATCATCATATTATTCATCTATGTGTAGCTTTAAAAAACATTAGCTCTGAGCCACAAAACGAATGATATTTAACTGGTCATTATTATTAAATCTCGATTATATAGAATCAGGAATACGTATTAATGTTTTATAACAACAGAGTACAAAATTTCTCATTGACAACAAAATATGTTTTGGTGTAAAAATAAAACACGAACAAATCTTTAGCATCATCGTGTTTTGATGCTGATCATCACACTCGATAAAACCTAAAAGCGACACCAAAAAGAGACAAACAACCTGCGAGCGAATGTGATCGATTAAGTTTTTCGCTCATCGCGTGTGAACTGCACACATGTAATTTTTAAATCGAAATAATTGGTTTATTTAAAATCAAAATTAAACCAAAATAGTCAATGAATTTATCTTCCTCTTTTTGTATTATCACATCAACGCTTATTTCTTTCCAGTTTATAAAATTTTGACAAGTTCATGGAGATTTACCTAGGTACCTACCTACCCTTGCTTTTTCAATCTTAAAATCTAATATACTACCTACAGTATCCCAAAATATTGTTTAGCAATTTATATTTTCATATTGTATATGTATATACTATGTTATGTGGATGTTAAACGTACTTATATGTATCTCGTCGACACCCTTGGGAACATTTGCAGCTGGCTAATGCAATGCCGAGCATCAATAAACTGCGACTTTCAAACATATTCCAGTGTTTAAGTATAATTTTGTTTAGGAAAATAAGGTGTTGTGTACCTACATAATTGATACGAAAAATACAGACCTTTTGGAACAAGAAGACTGGCATACTTAACATTAACTGCTAGTTATAGCTGTTTTAATTTACGTTTCAAAAAAGTATTAATAATCATGAAGCTTGGAAGCCATGGAATAAAAATTCCGCTTATAGACAACTGAGTAGAAGTTTTTACTTGATTGTCTACTTAATGTTCTAGAATTTTTTCCAGCGTCAGATATGTATAAAATTTAACCATTTCGAATTCACGCTCTAGTTTTATGTGGTTTCCTGAACCATAATCTCCGCAACATGAAGGTGATCTCTAACACATCTAAATTTCAGTTGTATTGAAATAACAGCTATAACCCTTCCCTTCTATCTTCCCCTTTATATTCTTCTAGAAGTAAGTAGGACTTGCTCCTAATCCAAGCTCATTTTCTACCCTACCAGGAGGCAGGTTTTGTCTATAGCACTAGTTTGTTGAAGGAACTCACCATCCAACTCCTATTAAGTGAGGCTCATATCCAACACGTGTTTGCAAACAAAAGCGGCGATGAAGGATTGTTACATTTATGCAATAATTACAAATGTGCATGCTTAACGCCATTACGTAGGACGTACGACCATAAGCATGGTTGTCATCATCTCCTGCCATTGAGTGACAGCATTCACATTGTTTATGTTTAGAGATTTAGATAGCCAAAAAACACCAAACAATAATTCACCTTCAACATTGCTTCTGAAGTTTTAAAACTACCGTATCAAGTTTACAAAACACGAGACACCTTTAAATCAATCTTGATGATCTGAGGTATTGCAGCCGCGGGTGGGTATTAGCCATGAGTCCAAAGAATCTCTTCAGTCCGATCTATTTATGGCTTCTTTTTCCTCCAAATTACTGGTGGTAGGACCTCTTGTGAGTCTGCACGGGTAGGTACCACCGCCCTGCCTATTTCTGCCGCGAAGCAGTAATGCGTTTTGGTTTGAAGGGTGGGGCAGCCGTTTTAACTATTCTTGAGACCTTAGAACTTATATCTCAAAGTGGGTGGCGCATTTAAGTTATAGACGTCTATGTGCTCCAGTGACCACTTAACACCAGGTGGCCACCCATTTAAGCAATAAAAAAAACCATCCCTTTGCTCTTGGCGGTTGGACACCGTCCAGAAATCTGAGCTTAGGCCTTTATACTTGTAGGGTCTTCTGGCTGGCCTTCCATTAGGCGTTTGGATATCCTGGCCTCCTACATTCGCAGCACAATCAGCACAGTCTTAACGACGTTAATCATACTATTTGGTCGATGATCGCATTTGATATTTGGTCGTTTTCTCTGTCGGGTGCACGAGCTTTGATGAGATACTAATCTATATGGTGACCCGGAGCAGAAAATTTCTGTGTACATATGTATCCTTGAAGTCAACGTAAAAATGGTAAGTGTTGAACTCATTGTTTGAACTCAATTCAACGTTGAACTCAAAGGCGTTGGCAAGGTTCTGCCTCAGCTAGAAGCTTTGGTCTATTTTCCGGTCCGGTCACTATCCTCGTACAACTCATCGATTACGACGAAGAGTCCTACGAGCAAACTAATCCATAAACACAACCCACTAAGTTTCTCGCCGCAAATTAGTCTCAGTGGGTCGCGATTCCGATCCAGTGGTAAATTCTGCGAAGCATTGCTCTTACTAAGGACAGTGTTAGCAAACGATCTCAGACTGTGCCCCTTATGCTCACCAACCAGCCATAGCGTAGCTAGAATAGCCCCTCAGGCTGCCAACGAATAGGTAAGGAAAAAAAAACTTAATTTTAAAATAAATTAAAGTTTTCAACTGAACTTCTTTTATTTAAAAAAATACTAAATATAAAATAGTTTAAAGTATACTTAAATATTACTATAGCCTATGATGATACGAAGAATAGAACTAATCTGTCGGATGATCAGTAAAATTATTGTGTTAATATATAATAGCTAATTACAAAAGCAAAAATATGTTTAGGAACGATGAAATAAAAAACGTTCTGATTAGTACAGACACTAGATAGATAGAGCGCACTAATTTATACAATGACGTCAAAGTTCAAAAGTGCGCTCCAAATTTTACAAGAATTGCGTTGCGGTAACAGAACAAATGCTTTAAATATATATGCAATATCTTGACTTTATTAGCTAATTCTAATTATTTCTTCATTACCCGTATCATAGTTTAGTTATTTAATCTTTGGATTAGAATATACACGACATCGGTTAACGATCCCAATGCGTCAAAAAGGCGCTACAATATAATATGTATTTTGTTATTCCTCTAATAAATATGTAGGTAGGTAAGCGTAATCTTGCGAGCTAATTATTACGCATTATATCACTTAGTAAATAAGTATTTAATTTAAGCTATACATAACTCTCTGTACATACATAGGTAGTATTATATACAATGCACATAGCTACTGCAAAAGAAAAAAATACATTTTATTAAACAACGTCAATCTAGACTCTAGAGGATTTATTCAAGACATATTTTAATATTGACATCGTTAAGGAGTCTTGAATGTATATACGAGTAAAACAAGCCAAACCGTAAAACAGTAAAACCTTTTTTTTTTTTTATTGAGCGCTGCGTACACGGCTCGGACTTGAACTAACATCTTTAGATAAAGATAACTGAAATATACAATTTAAAAATAAAATGATGATTTGCTTGCTGCTAATTTGTAATAAAAACTTAAGCACGAGGTTTTTTTTTCATGATTAGTTGCCATACCGATAACGGATAGTCGTGCGCTTTGTTGCGCAAATAAGTGTCCAAAAATCTCCGGATTTAGTTTTCCTTTATGGGAAAATAGGTTTTTTCCTAAATTGAAGCTACTTTTCAGACATGAGACTGTTTTAAAAATTCAGTTTAAAAATGGAGAAAAAATTTAATCGACTACTAACGTAGTACTACGATATTTTAAGGTTTGAAAAACTGTCTCAGTAAGAAAAACATCGGACAAGGCGTATCATGCTCATTATTCATTAATCAGCCAGGCACAACATTTAACTGTGTTCTACGTTTTTTTTTACGTTATTTTTCGGATAATGTGACATGATTTAAACGTCACGATAATTTGAAACGTGAATAATGTACATATTGCTGATGAAACATTGTAAAATGTACCGACAACTCTGCAACACTAGGCAATGAAATCCCGCACGGGCCTCGAATAGACAGACTTTTCATTTTCCATTAGCAACCAAGTCAAATAATTTTCTGGTATTGTTTCGATCACAGAACTTTATCAAGTAATCTGGTTATTTTTTCTCTGAGCTAGACTAATTCCCATATAACCTATAAGTCCTACTTGGAGCATCAGCATCTTTCGCGAGTTGAATGGTTCAAATAAATATAGAAATAAAAACTTATTATGGCTATATTTACATTATACACATAATCTACTACTATTAAAGAGATCGAACAGGTAACTTAATTTTTTTTATATATTTTTTATTGCTTAGATTGGTGGACCAGCTCACAGCCCACCTGGTGTTAAGTGGTTACTGGAGCCCATAGTCATCCACAACGTAAATGCGCCACCCACCTTGAGATATTAGTTCTAAGGTCTCAAGTATAGTTACAAGTATAGTCTCAAGTATAGTTTTTAATGAAAGACTAGTCTTTCATCTCAGTTCCTCTTTTTCAATAACATTTGTGGAGCTTGTGAAGCCCCTAGGATCCTCTGGTACCCAGATCTTGGCATGAAGTGTGGAGCCGGCCGGTCGCTCGTCTCTTCTAGACCATGACAAGGAGTGCGCCTGGAAGTTGCTGCCTGCAAGGAAGAGCTTTTATTAACCCTGTTTGTCTAAAGCTTAATGTTCGCAAATTAATTTATCAGTCTGCCTAGCAGTTAAACTAGATTTTATTTATTTATCTATATATATCTTCTATAAAAATGAATTGCTGCTCGTTAGTCTCGCTAAAACTCGAGAACGGCTGGACCGATTTGGCTGATTTTGGTCTTGAATTATTCGCGGAAGTCCAGAGAAGGTTTAAAAGGTTAGATAAATATGAAAATTCTCGGAATTAAATAAAAATAACAATTTTGTTTTTCATTTGATGTGTCCCCCATCGGCCGGATTCATTTTGTTTGTTTTAAGTTTATTTTATACAAAAGTTTAGGTCTTTTATTTATCGATTGAGGCACTACGAAGTCCGCGGGTCAGCTAGTTTATATAATGAACGGACCCTTTTGATGTATCAAGCATAATAACTGAATTAAAAACATAACATAATATTCTCAGGATTGTGAAGAAACAATACATTCAAATTACAAAATTCACAAAACACATCGAACAGTATTTAAAAGTAAAACGACATATCTACAGAATGAATTTTAGCTACGCCGTTCTATTAATGACACTATCGACTATTTAATTACATCTGTGTAATCACTTGTTCACCCTAAACAGCTCAAACTTGAGGTTTATTTAACAGCAATTATTTCTGGGAGTACATTATAATAATACGGGGGCTACTTTAACTATTCGCAAATGCGGTAAAGTCCGGGGTGTTATTCTTTATCGGGGTGTAATGTGAAGGGGCCGAACACGTGCGCGCAGTTACGGGCCCCTGTCGATGAAACAGAGATAGGGTTGAACTGTACTTGTCGATTAACTTACTTGTTTCCTTACATTTGTGTTCTAAGAGATGCATATCATTTATTTCTTCTAAACCAAGATTAGGATACGTGAAAAACTAATGATTGAGAAATCCTTTCAATAGATGATATATACGACGCGAATTTTATTTTTTGTCTTTGAACATCCCTTCTTTGATTTAATGACACATTTTATCGATACCTATCATTGTAACGTGAACCCCAACAACATGAAATTTGTACCCGTGCATTAATAACACGTTTATATTATGTCACAATGAGTATTATGAACTCCTACTTCCTGTAATTAGTCCGTACGTCATATTGTTCTGTTAGGAAGTTTGAATATCATTTTGTCCATATAATGATTTAATAGCCTTTGCTATCACGAACGCAGTTCAGTTGAAATATTCAAGGCGACTCAACCTAAATATAAAAGTCGTTTCAATGAAAATATTAACGTGAATTAAGTAACTTTAATTCCATCTTTTATGAAATTTTATTAATACATTTGAAAAAGCCTTAATGATTTTTCGAAAGAACATTAATTTAGTCCGCGGTAGTTTTTGCCGGCGTATTTGGAAAGCGCTCCTAATTCTTCTTCAATTCTAATGATTTGATTGTATTTTCCGACGCGTTCAGATCGAACAGGTGCTCCGCATTTCATCTGACCAGTAGACAAACCAACCGCCAGATCGGCTAGGAACACATCTTCAGTGTCACCCCACCTATCAACAACAACAGAAGCAAAACCATTTGACTTCAAAAGTTTAAAAGCTTCAATAACTTCGGTAAACGTGCCAGCTTGATTTAGTCTTAAGCCAATCGCATTTCCCGCTTTTTTTTCTGTGGCCAATCCAACACGGCGGAGATTAGTTTGAGTAAGGTCATTTCCAAAAATCTGAGCCTGCGTTCGAGATGTCAAAGTAGACCACGCCGACCAATCATCAAATTGGAAACCGTCTTCAATAGAACATACTGGAAACTCTTTTATATTATCTAGATAAATTTCGGCAAGTTTATCCGACGACATGTATTCCTGAGGATTTGAATTCGGATTTTTAAACTCCAAATCGTAGGCACCATCTTTGAACATGTCACTGGCGGCAGCATTTATTGCAATTTCAGCTTTGCCAACATACCCACATTGCTTAATAGCATCTGTAAGAAACATAAGAGCGTCCCGATGACTTTGCAAGGGCACAGAAAATCCTCCGGAATCACTAACATACGTGCAGTCTACAGAAAACTTATTCGCAATCGCGTTTTTCACATAACGATAAATTTCTGAACCAATACGCATCGCATCTGCAAACGAAGATGCTCCTGTAGGCATAATTATGTATTCTTGAAACGGCAGTCCATTTGAAGATAAAATTCCACCAGTGAGAATAGTAAAGTGTGGTACTGGCAGAATTATTGTAGTAACGCCTGCCATATCCGATATGTGCCTATACAAAGGTACACCTTTCTTCGCAGCTCCAGCTTTTGCAACTACCAGAGAAACACAAAGAATCGCATTAGCTCCTAGTCTAGATCGGTTTTCAGTTCCATCGAGAGATATCAAGAATTGATCAATTTCCTTTTGCATAGTCACTTCCAGGTTTTGTTTGATAAGTTCAGGTGCAATAATGACGTTAATATTTTTGACAGCACTAGAAACACCCATTCCAAAGTATTGAGCAGGATTGTTATCCCGCAGTTGTGTTGCTTCAGCTATTTTTTTAGAGTCCGTGGAAGGTACACCTATTCGAAATAGACCTAATTCTGTCACCATATCTACTTCGACTGTAGGGACACCAGTGGAGTCAAAAATTTGACGTGCTAGCAATAACTTAATTGGCATCTTGACTTTATAAATGAATAAAGGTTCTATAATATTTTGGTCTTTTAAAATTGAAAATACTTTGCGTATGTACAGAAATGTCCTGTTTGTTCGCCACGATTGTCACAATTTAATGAAAGACATTTTACTTTGACATAGAATCTATCAAAATTAGGTCTTAAAATGAGTATTTTTCTAAAGAGATTTTTTTATTTTTTTAAATATAAACCTAATAATTTCGATTATTCCGCTTGATAAATCTTTTGTTTCTTTTTTGAACAACATTGTAAACATTCTCCCGCTAGCGGCGCACGTGCGCTAATCTTTATGTAAATCCAACGTAATGTTTCGATAAGGTGCTTTTTAATAATTGAAAAAGAGATTATTGTGCAAACACTCGTTTCGATGGAGAGCTTATTATCAATACCCAATATTATTGCGGGCAACGATAAAAAACTAATTAACTTTGGTCTATAATGTTTTTTAAACAAAACTTTTTTTCGTTGCGAAAAATCTATCACGGAGAAGATCATTATTTTTTGTACATTTTTTTTTAAATTAATAATACATTGGGTTTTCTTATATTATTTTAAATTGCATTACGTAGTATTTTCAAGACGTGCTCAAAACAACAAAATGAGAGATGCCGATGTAAATTCCTGATTCCTTGTTTTATTTTAGACACAATCGAATTTTTTTTTGGGTTCTTCACACTTCGCCCTTTATTCTGAAATTACTACATTAAAGGGGTGTTGAGAGCTTAATAGTATTCTAATACAGTCCGCCTCTGTTATTATGTTAGAGGGTGATCTTTCAATTTGCTACGGCGTGATTCGCAAATATGCGCCCTTGTTTACACTTTTAGGAGCATATTGTCGACACAAGTGCACTATACAAATGTGAAGCACGACGCTGCCTGGGGCTACAAAACGCTTAAAGCGGCATTAATAGCAAAATCGATTTTACGAGTATTTAATTCGCGTAACGAGTTAAATGATAAATCTTCAAATAAAGTAACTTACCTATTACCCAATATTATTTTTGACATGATACAATAAAGTCTGAAATGTTTAAGAAACGATTGACGTGAATATAAAACAGGTACATCCAGTACTTCATCTAAAATGAGAAAATTAAGCGTTCTTTATTTAATCAAAATGTAATGTTTTCCCCGACGTTTTCCAATCTCAATCGTACCTATATACGTATTAAGATCATACATTTTATACAGTTTTTTTACCTTCGATTGTTTACGAGTATACCGGCCTATCTGAAGGGAGTGATACAGTGACACTGTTCCTTAAAAAGGTGAAAATAAAAAACGACCTTCAGCCATGAATTCGTTTTCATACAAAAAATAGCTCTTAGCGGCAATTCCGTATATTGTTGCACTGGCTTTTTGCTAAATTACGAATTGCTTTGATTTCATGAATTTTTATTTTATTTTATTCATGCGCAAAATAAAGTAACTAGTTAGGCACTCAATAAACAAAAAAACAATAAGCACATTTCAGAAAATTTTTTGAAGATACATATTTTATTGATTGGTCGAGTTTTAAAGTTCATTATTTTGAATTTATTCAAATGTTTTATATTTTAAATGGTAGGATGAGTTCGTTTCAAAGCACAATTTGGGTTCTATGTGAACTTAAAAGCATGAAATTCTCCCATCATGCAAAACGGGCACCCTTTTAACATTGCTAACGAATTTCATTTAAAGATAATCAATAAAACGGGAAAAATAAAATGACATCACGTCATTTGTTTCACAGATCCCACGGGATACGGGAATTTGGTCACGCGATGCTACCGTGAGAATATTATCACACCTGGACCAATTGAATGAGAAGATAAAATTGTAAAATGTGTACATAATGGGTTTTCCGCACGCTATATTCTGTAGGAGAGTTATAATATATTGTAGCGTGAAAATATTTTGCACAAAAATAAGCTAGCATTTCATTATTTAAATTACTGAAAATTATTCATATTAGTTCCGTTATTGTCGTAGCGTTGTCAGATCAGAGGGCACAATCTCATATGAAAAAGTCTATATACTATTTTTGTTTTGGCTAGGTGGTTTGGCGATCACCTCCGAACGATGGCCGGTAAAATTTGGATGAGGAGACGGGCAGACCGGGTTCAGTGGTGTAAATTAGGAGCTGCCTATGTTCAGCAGTGGACGATTATGGACTGATAATGATAATGATGATGATGATAATATATCATATAAAATTCAATTGCCACATATACAAAAGAGTGGCGTAGGCACATAGCTCTCAAATGTTTCATCTTTGCCCTAATGTACTCTGTGTCAAATATTAAATGTCGCATCTACACTTTATCTCCTCATTGTATGGAGTCGTTTAATAAAATAGGTTGCTCTTCATAATGAAGACAGTGTATCATTGTACTTCGCAATAAACGGTTACATCTTTATCAGTTTTTTTTTATTAATTAGCCCATTATATAACAAGAGCATCAGTTCATAGTGGCTCGACCGATTTGACTGGTTTCTTTTTCGTTGTAGTCTTTTTTTCATTTGGCAAGACAAGGATTCCCGCCAAGAAAATTTCTAAAACATCAAAGATGAACTTTTAATTTTTTATTTTTTTTTTGTTGCTTAGATGGATGGACGAGCTCACAGCCCACCTGGTGCTAAGTGGTTACTGGAGCCCATAGACATTTACAACGTAAATGCGCCACCCACCTTGAGATATAAGTTCTAAGATCTCATTATAGTTACAACGGCTGCCCTACCCTTCGAACCGAAACGCATTACTGCTTCACGGCAGAAATAGGCAGGGCGGTGGTACCTACCCGTGCGAACTCCCAAGAGGTCCTACCACCAGTGATTACGCAAATTATAATTTTGCGGGTTTGATTTTTATTACACGATGTTATTCCTTCACCGTGGAAGTCAATCGTGAACATTTGTTGAGTACGTATTTCATTAGAAAAATTGGTACCCGCCTGCGGGATTCGAACACCGGTGCATCGCTACGTACGAATACACCGGACGTCTTATCCTTTAGGCCACAACGACTTTTTTCTAGAACATCATGATTGTTAGTTTGCTTAACAAAAAGTCTATCATCTTTTGATTATAACAGATTACGAAGGTTTCTCAGCAAAAATTGATACAGATGAAGTTAACATGTGCTTTTTATTAATGACCCCACAAATTAGTAACACAGTATCGATCATCAAAAGGTGCACAAACAAACACGAAGGGGTCGCGACGTGGCATGCCCCCGACCGACTCAAACGACCACTACTCGACCAATAATTCACGCTCCATTGATGAGCATCGCAATATTTTTTTTTTAAATTAGACAACTTATTCATACATTTGAGAACGAAAATTAAATACTTTTAGGAAAATAATTATAAAAATATAGTTAAGACAGCGTTTTTATTAAACTTGCATATAAAAATCATCTTAAGTAAGAGGCATTTTTTTCGCTAAATGGACACGAATTTATTTCATTTTTATCATTTCAAAATTATTACAACAAATTATGATTCCATATAGCACTATAAGCAGTGCAAACCATTTTCCATAAAGATTTGAATCAGGGTAATGTGTCCACACTTCTTTTATTACTTATGTATAGTTAAGAGTAGTTTAGAAATATTACAGTAGGTAGGTATATTTGTTGGGGTAAACATGAACATTAAAAACTAACCACTTTACATTTGGGAGGTCAGTTATTGTTATTAAAAGCTTCTTAACAAGGGAAATGCCGAATTTAAATCATTCCCAAGTATTGGTAGGCTTCATTTCATTATTCTAAGAAGTTGCCGTCGATATGATTTCAGGTGTAAACAGATACCTAACGCGTGTTGGCGAACGATTTCCCGGCTGACTGATTTAGATAGTGTGATAGGAGAAACATACAATTTTATTTTATTAGTTTAATTCTCGAGTTGTGTGAGCTATGGTGCCGACACGGGTAGGTATTGCAATCTAGAAAATGTTTACCGCAAAATAATCATGAGTATAGGCTTAAGAAATTCGAAAGTCGTCATTATTTAAAAAAAAAACTGCTTGTTTGCGACTGTGTAATAATAGAACAGAAGATTGTAAAAAGCTGTGTAATAATAATTCGCTTTAATATAATTTTTTTTACTTTTATTTTTGCTTAGATGGGGGTACGAGCTTACAGCCCACCTGGTGCTAAGTGGTCACTGGAGCCCATAGTGACCTACAACGTAAGTGCGCCACCCATCTTGAGATATAAGTTCTAAGGTCTCAAGTATAGTTACAACGGCTGCCCCGCTCTTCAAATCGATACGCATTACTGCTTCACGGCAGAAATAGGCAGGGCCTACCCGCGCGGACTCACAAGAGGTCCTATCACCAGTAAAAAATGTATTATGTTACAACACGGGCAGCTCGTGATCACATAGACACCGTAGCGATAAAAACTGTTGTCTACATTAGCTCGAAGTCTTAGTCGTATTGGAAGACCCGTTTATCAACTGTCGACTGGCTAAGCTGTATATATCTTCAAGCTCACAGCACCTCCCACCGCCAGAATTCAAGAATTAAGTATGGATAACAGAATTTTGGTTGATCAATACGAATACGAATGTCTTGAATTAACAGTGCTAATTCGGTACATAATATGTACCTATGTGTTTAAACAAGTGTTCTGAGTTAAGATAAAATAAAATAAGTTTCAAAGGTCGCGCTTGTGTTTTTATTAAATTATTTAACTATTATAGATGACCGATCAACATTTGCTAAGGCTAATAATGTGTTCAAATTTTGCCAACCAGCCACGCGTTCTTGTGAAATTAAAACATCAACACGTTTTTATTTTTGCTATGAAATGATAAATACACATTTCTTTGTGGCTTAAAAGCTAATTTCGGATTTACATATTGAATCTTCTGATTAAGGTTTACGTAAATACATTATATTTCGACTTACTAGTGCTATTCACTGATATAACTGTTTGATATTCTTTAAAAGTAGCTAAATCGTAGATCTCGAGATTTCTTTTTATTAAGTTAAAGAAAAATTTGAGTTCTCTTAAGCCGTATGGTGGTAAGTATACAGAATAATAAATTTATTAGATATAAAAATGCTTTGTTTTTTCTGAACTCGTCACAAAACACTATTGCTTGTCAAAGCTTAAGCAAAAAAAAGGTGTGAAAATACCTCTAATAATGATTTTCTTTTGTTCTTCTTTATTCTGAGTGTTGCCCACACCTGACAACAACCCGTCGGATGAATTGCGATCAGCCCGTACCTATCCCAAAAACCATTAATCAAACACCATACTCAAACTGTATTGGGTATTAATGAAGTTAAAAGACTACCTACAATACGTATGTGAATTAAGTGATTTGCGCGGCAGCAAGTATTGATTAAATGAGGAAATGTAGATAATACAAAAAAAAACATTATTTTGGTTCATCTATGTAGGTAAGTATGTGAGCTGTGCTATAATATATATAATTATGGAATGTTATTTGCGAAAATGGTTACTAAACTTCATTTCATTTTTTATGATTTAGTTGTCTTTGGTTTGTGGGTATATAAAAATATTTCATATAAAATTCAGTGCATATTTTATATTCGTTAGTAATATGAAGTCATAAACTTAAAAAATAAAAAGTTAACGTAAAATTTGCAATGCCCGATAAAGAATATAAAGCTATTTATTAATAAGTTAAAAAAGCTACTGAGTTAGGTGAGTAAATTATTCATTGACGTGATCGTTGGAAAAACATCCTAGATGATAAGCAGTAGGGTACATAATACTGTTGATTTTTTTTGTATTTTAACTTTTTCTTACTAATATAACAATAACGTATTACATAACACAACGTGTGTTAGAAAGTAGAGCTAAGCTCTAAAATTTCTGAATAACGTGACGATTAATAAAAAATACTACCCAGATTACAAAGAAAGCTGTTTGTATCTGAAACATTTCAGTTTACCTACACTACCATTATTTACGTAGTATAGATTGTTTTTGAGACAAACAATCTAAAATTTTTAACGTACAAATTATGTCACGGTTGCGGTATATTAGGAAATTTTATGTTAAAAAAGTAGACGCGTGTTTAAGCAAAAATATTCTTCCTTAGCAATAATCGCACTACTAAAAAGGTGAGCGTCACACAATATCCATAAGATTACATTCCGGTTAAAGTCCTAGTCAAAAGTGATAATTGTATAAATTGCCTCGCTTCATATATTATTTATATATATTATTATGTTACGTCCCACTCAAGAAACTTTTTATTCTAGTTTATTTTTTTATTGCTTAGATGGGTGGATGAGCTCACAGCCCACCTGGTGTTAAGTGGTTACTGGAGCCCATAAACATCTACAATGTAAATGCGCCACCCACCTTGAGATATAATTTCTAAGGTCTCAAGTATAGTTACAACTTTTCTTGATTGGATCATCGCTAAGACGTATTGCAGGTCACTTACTAATTCTCCAAGAAAACTGATGTATCCGATCGCAAGCTTCAAGGTATCGACTTTGGACAGACGTTTCTCATAAGGCAATGTTGGAATGTGTGCTCTTAAACCTTCAAAAGCGTCGTTAATGGATTGCATTCGACGTCTTTCCCGAAGATTCGCGGCTTGCCTCTGTTGGATTTGTTGCTGCGGACAACGCGAGCGTCGCTTGTGAACGCGCCGGTATTCTGATCTAAATAAAAATGAAATTAAGCTTTGATTCTTTGCAAATATTATCCTAGTTTCATTGGAGCGAACCAAAGATCGAATAATTCACTAATAATGTAATGTAGGTACTTTAATGCAGAGCCAACCATTTAAAGATCTCGAGATTCTCCGGTTGTAGGTAAATATTTTAAATATTTTGTATTACGATGCACTTTGTTTACGTATTATGATTCTGAATTAGATGGGTAGATTTGATTTAATCTGCATTTGATTAAATAAATTTTAAATGGTACACGATTATTTTTCAAACATTCCTAAACATACAAATAAACTATGCTTCGTTTAAAAGATTACGTTGTAAATCAAGTATTTACTCACTCAAAAAATATTTCATAAAACAATAAGCTATAATTGAACACAAAAATATTCGCTGTAATGCAAATGATATTCTACAGTTTTTTTTTTACGAGATTACATAAAAATCAAACAAGAAAACGATTTCGTTTTATTTACCTTCTTCTTGGCGTAGAATGATTTTCCTGATCACTAGCATATAGGCTGCCGTCGGACATTGAGGAGTCGTCGTATAAGAACACGTCGGATCCATTTGCGGATGTTGGAGATCCACCTACGGCGACGGGCACAGCACTGCTATTGTCAATCACTTGGCATCTGATGCCGCTCACACCGTCCATATCGAACATTTTGTCGGTCTTATTTTACGAAATTTTCATTCACATTTTCCGTTCGAATGGCAAGGCATACTAATGCCGCGGCTGTCAATTGTGGTCTGAACCAGGAAATGGTAACGGGAGGGCCGAGCACGACGCCCCGCCCTCACTTGTACTCCGCCCAATTTTTGTCCAATTTACTCTGCGCCTCATTCGAAATCATTTTTAAAAGGTAGAGGGTGATCATAAAACTGGTGATTCGCTTGGTTTCGTTTTTGAGAATTACTTTGCTATTCCTGAGCAGGCTTTACTGAATAGAAATTAGAAATTCATCATATGAAAAAAATCTTTATTTATCTTCTTTTTTTCTAAATACTCAAGTAATATTCATGAATTTTTATTTTTATTTTATTTAAAGATTCAAAAAAGTTTAAAAATTTATTTAATTTGCTACTCTCTTGCTCGTTTTTCATCAATTTTGAATTGTTAATCTTATTTTTTTTATTTGTCAAACATTTGATTACGAAATGTAAAAGCTCGCCCGCAGGTCGAAGGTCGTTCACCTACTCTGTGTCTTGGTTGGAATTTCACTCTCGACAACCTTACTCCTCCACGCTTTGTCTCTCTGTATCCACGTATTGTTCCCGGTAGTTATTACGTCATAAATAGAGTATAATCAGTTCTATGGCTTAATCGATTGATCGCCATCTATTCCAAGAAATATCACTGCCAACTGTCGAGCATATCAACCCTTATTTAAGAAACTATAGCTCACACTAGTTTTGTAACCTGCTTTTATTTTTTGAGAAAAGTACCTTTCGACCTGGCGAAGTAACCAGATGTCGGGGTCTTTTAATTTTCTGGGCAGTATTATATTTTAGGTGTTTTTTTTTATTGCATGATTGGGTGGAACGAGCTCACAGCCCACCTGGTGTTAAGTGGTTATCGGAGCCCATAGACGTCTACAACGTAAATGCCGCCACCTTTTCTTTTTTTTTTATTGCTTATATGTGTGGACGAGCTCACAGCCCACCTGGTGTTAAGTGGTTACTGGAGCCCATAGACATCTACAGCGTAAATGCGCCACACACCTTGAGATATGAGTTCTAAGGTCTCAATAAAGTTACAACGGCTGCCTCGCCCTTCAAACCGAAAGGCATTACTGCTTCACAGCAGAAATAGACAAGATTGTTATTTATAAAACTATCCTTGTACATACTTCTGCGCGACCATTTCGCAAAAAAATCCAAAACGAAGCTAATCCACGATGAAGGAATAATAAAAATCAAAATCGCAAAAAAAATTGCGTAATTACTGGCGGTACGAAGTTTTATCTGTAGGTACCTGTCCTGCCTATTTTTGCTGTGAAGCAGTATGTGTTTCGGTTTGAAGGGTGGAATATCCATTGTACTGTAAAACTCATGTCTCAAGGTGGGTGGTGAAATTTACGTTGTTGATGTCTATAGCCATCAGCACGGCCACCGGCCAAAGAAAAATCAAAAAAAATATAAAAAATATTAAATAAAACCATTACGATTACAGTAATAGTTTCAAGTTTGTAATTCCGCACGGGTAGGTACCACCACCCTGCCTATCTCTGTGAAGCAATAATGCGTTTCGGTTTTAAAGGCGGGGCAGCCGTTGTAGCTATACTTAGACCTTACAACTTATATCTCAAGGTCGGTGGCGCATTTACGTTGTAGATATGGGCTCCAGTAATCACATAACACCAGGTGGGCTGTGAGCTCGTCCACACACGTAAGCAATAAAAAAGAAATGCTATTTAATAATTTGGCGGCATACTTAATGAAATAAAATGTAAATTTGGAATCATGGCTATCCTGCCGTGTCTCTGTTCTTTGGCCGCTGAAATAGTGCATTCGTGATCAAACGTACAATTCTACTTCGAAGTATGTTGAACTCGCATGAAAAAAATATTCTTTTATTTATTTTATCAACAAATACTTATCATTGAAAAAATAATCACTCTATCAATTTAAAATAGATGTTATTTAAAGTTTTACGCTAATTTTAAGTCTTCTTGGTGACTGCACAATTATGTCACTTTTTCCTTTGTTCCGTTCCACAAAATTTCCGTTGTTATACACCAGGATTATTGTTTTTTTAATAATGACAAATAATTAATCACTATTCAGTCAAAGTCAAAAATATGTTATGCGTATTTCTTAGCAAGCATCCCCTAATTGAGGTTTTCAAAGTGCACTAGTTTAAATATTCTTATCATAGTCATTTTATATGCTGGGATTCGTTCTTGCTAGATAAATATCTTCTGCAACTTATCATGCAGTTGAACGGGTGAATATCAGGGTTTAAAAACAAAACCGGCCCAACGACAATTATGAAAATCAACAGACCGGACTTTGTACTACAATGTGTTAAAAGTCAAAATAGCCCTATTTGTTGATAAGCAAATGAAGAAAGAATTATTCGTTACATTATCAGTAAATTTTATTCACTTGCAGCTACATACCAATTTATAGTATTATACGTTGAAATGAAACTGTAAAAAATATTCATAAATGCGTAATTGCTTGCGGTGGTGCTAGGTTGTGAGTCCGTACCCGCTAGTGCCATCCACCTAATTTCTGCTGTGAAGTACTCATGCGTTTCGGTTTGAAGGGTAACTTAAAATATTTATATCTCAATGCTAGGATAGTCGACAGGCAATAACTATCGAGACTTCAACTTCATTTTCAAGGTGATAAGCGGCATTCACATTGTCGTGTCTATTGGCTCCCGTAGCTACTCATCTAGGCTAGGTAAGAAAAATTGTGCACTCGCTACCCCTTTAGCCAATGACAAATGATGATCCCACAGGATTTTCTCTGCAGCTCGCGATTCCTTTCTAGTAGTAGATTCATTCTCGAAATACAAACTGCTATCGTAAGGTTTGGATAGAGAAGTACCTGCGTACCTACCTACATATTTCATTCCGCATCGTGATTAATAAGCGTGGATACACTGGGCGTTTTGTCATTAGACAATGTAGGTAGGTACTTACTCATAATGGCAAAAAACTTACGACAGCAGAAGCTATCTAAGGCATATTCCTATTAGCATTCGGGATTATTCTCATATTAGGTTCAGTGGGCAAATTGGCAGAGAACACAACTTAAAATTTGTCCATCTGAACGTGTGTGAGAATCTGCTGACGCTATACAATAAGTTTTGTGGTAACATTTCCCATAGCTGAAAAAATATCAATCTAAATATTACCATTTTAACACAAATGGAAAATGTTATGCATGAATTTACGGACGCGTCTATGCATGACACCATGTTTCTTAACTTTCGAATGTAATAAAAGAAGGGTGGGCACATTACCCGGACTCAAATCTTTATGGAAAATGGTTTGCACTGTTTATAGCACTGGAAACATAATTTGCTGTAATAATTTTGAAATGATAAATAAATTCATGTCCTTTTAGCGAAAAAAATGTCTCTTACTTATGATGATTTTTTTAAGCAAGTTTACTAAAAACGCTGTCATAATAATATAATCGCCCAATCGTGCTATGGATATATCGCTATGCTAGAAAATAAGCACAGAAACCTCAAAATATAAGTGTACCTGTTTGCCATACATTTCGAAGTTTTCTAAACTACGATAAAAACGTCGTTTAAATATAATAGTACTTGCCCAATTGGAGAGATAAGTGCTTCATAAAATTTGTATTACTCCTATAATTCTTCAACTGACTAAAAATAATTTGATGAAATGAAAAACTGTGATAAAATTGAGACTTAAAAACAATTGTTTGAACAAGCTGGTGAGTTAGGTTTAAGAAACAGTGTCATGTTTCCCGTTATATGTAAAATATCATGAATTTTAATAGCTCTTTTTTTACCTTGAACGTTCATTTTTTTTTCGGATAGGTAAGATATTGTTGGAAATTTATAAACCTAAAGCTGACTGACTTACTAAAATGTGATAATTGCTTAACATTCAATGTTATTTATGCAGAAGATGTAAGAGTAGCATCCGGGTGTTAAATCGCTCGCTATTGTTAGGTGTTCTGTATGTACAATGCTCCTATGACCTGCTGCTAAGATGGTGCTCCAAAATGTGCTGCAGAACTCTCTACTCTATGCTAGTGTATGCTTGATAGACTAATTGGACTAGAGGTTTCAAACGGTAGTTCTGTGAATTTATTTATTTTGCTGTTGCGGTGTTACTTCCAGTGTTGAAATATGAATACCGTGGCATATTAACTGTTAAATATATGTGAAAGTCCGTAAGTGGGAGAAACGAAACAAAATGACAGGAGGTTGTTTCTCGGGTTCTTCCAAAAATGTATTGAGGGTTCGGTAAATTTCCATAATTTTTACTGAAGGGTGTATTTTGTATCATGCCATTTTATTTCCATTTTCCAAAAATAAACAATGTTTCACTTCCTAAATAAAGTAAAGGTGGTGATTAAGTGTAGTATACTTTACATTTATTAAAAAATTTTTGGCCTAAGTATGATAGGTACAAAAACCATCATCCAAAATGTTTTATTCTTATCGGGTCAACACTGGCTCTTCTAAGGTAATACTTTACAGGTCGACCACAACTAAGTTCTTATAAACTACCTCTTTACCCAACTTACCTCTTGAAAAACTCTTACCCAAACTTACTCATGGTATTCAAAATAGTTTGCCTATGAGGTATTTATCTGGAATTAATGGTTTATTAAATGCAGCATTTGTCCAGCACGAGGATAAATGTTTAAGTTTATTGTCTATGGTCGACTTGGCTTAAAGAACTCGTATCCAGTCCTTAAAATATAGAAATAAAATATTGTTGACAATTGACATTTACTTTGTTTTTAGTTTCGTTTTCTCTCGGTTTGCATTGGTACCTACATAATTTTAAATGAATGATGACATTGTATTTGCATTAATTTGAAATTAAAATGCAGTTAGTTCACGTTCGTACATTACATTAATAGTCTATTTGTTCAAGTTTGTTGTTTGCCGTGTAGATGAATCAGATTTTTTTTCTGTCGTTGAAGTATTCTAATATAATGTAATGCATTCTGTACAAGAAACAAACCCAGTCTCAACAAATTTAAAACCTTCTAAAACAATAAATTTCCCAAGGTGTTTGTGAATGTAAGGCAAGAAAGAAATATGTTCATTGTTGGACTGACTGGTGGCCTCGCAACAGGCAAGAGCACAGTGCTCTCCATATTTAAGGAACACGGAATTGCCGTAATAGATGCCGATGAAGTTGCTCGAAAAGGTATAATTTATTACAGCTACAACATAATCCTTTTTTAACTAATTGCTTTAACTCAATCAACGCTCATGCTATCGAGCTAACAATTTAAGTTAATACATGTTCATTATTACATGTTAATACAAATACATAATTAGTAAAGTGAGAAAAATTCTAAGCAATCACAGACACATTTCCCATTCTGTACATACTATGAAATTTAGGAAAAGTTTCAATTGTACAGACCAAGACCAGAAGCTTCAGTGCATGATAAAAATGGTCTAGCAGTGGATTGACAGTAATGTTTACAATTTTTTCGTCATCACAAATTTATAATTAAATTTAATATAAACTTTAAAGGATAAGATAATCAATAAACATTTGTCTTTATAGTTTTAGAACCTGGCACAAAAGCTTGGCTTGAGGTTAAGCAGTATTTTGGACATGGAGTTCTGTTCCCTGATGGAAGAGTTAACAGATTAAAACTTGGCGAAATTGTTTTTGATGATATAGAAAAACGACGTAAACTTAATGCTATCACACATCCAAGGATACAAAGCGCAATGATAAGAATTGCATTTTCATTCTTTTTCACTGGTCATACTTATATTGTGATGGAAGTACCTCTCCTTTTTGAAACAGGAAAATTATTGACATTCATGCATAAAATTATTACTGTTGTTTGGTATGAAAATCACTCAGATAATGTACTAAAGGAATATGATTAGTCTTTTCAGAAGTATTTAATTTAATTTTACTTTACAGTGAGGATCACCAGCAGCTTGAACGTTTATACAAAAGGAATGACTTCTCTGAAATAGTAGCCAGAAAGAGAATTAATAGTCAAATGCCACTTCATGAAAAGGTTGCCAAATCACACTTTGTTATTGATAATTCTGGTGATCTTACAAACACCAGGAATCAGACAGAGAGTATTATTAAAGTCTTAAGAAAATCAAAGTTTACTTGGTGAGAATTTAATAGGTATAACAAGAAAACATAACTAGAAAAATGGTAATTAATGTGATAATTTTCTTTCAGGTACTTCAGAGCAATATTTATGATAACAATACTGTCTGCAGTTTTTGCTGTTACACATATTACAAGCAATTATCTTGAAAATTTATAATAAATCTATTGATTACCATCCATTTTTAATTAATTTTGAAATTTTCATTCCAATTAACCAGTCTTAAGTGATTATATATCATGATATAATACAACTATGAATAAGGCAGCACTAAGGTAACCGCTTTCATCCGCAGCAGCTGATGACAGATTGGCCCATTGTGTCTCCAATGTAAATATGACAAAGCACACCTTCACTGTTCAAAGACAGCTGCTGCCCATCAAACTATGTTGTTTGACATCAACAAGGAAAGCAAGGACTGCAGCAAGAGTACTGTAATTCCACTCTCGAAATAGGCGTAGGGAGGTAGCAGAGAAACTTCTTATCCTCAATGTTCACCTTCCGTCACTGAGTAAATGCATTTTCAATGTGTGGTGTCATGTTAAAAGATAAGAAAGTGCGAGAAGGTCATCTTCTTGGACCTGCATTTCTAATGAGTAACCAAGGATACTGGGGCAACCTGCTGACGTAGGCCAGTGCCAAGATTCATCTTGCACTTTCTGATTTCTTTTGAGTTTCAAACTTTTAAGTAAAAAGCAAAGGTACCACCACTCTGCCTTTTTGTGCCGTGAAGCAATAATGCGTTTCGGTTTGAAGGGCAGCCGTTGTAACTATACTAAGACCTTAGAACTGATATCTCAAGAAAAAAAAAAGTCATGGGATATTGAAAACTCAAATTGCTCCATCTTAAATCATTTTAAGTGAACATAATGTGAAAAAACGAAGTTTAAATTGGCATGAAATAGACCGTCATAGATATGGGGTATAATAAAAAATGAACTCTCGGCCACTACCCGCCACCGGAGAGTTCATTCATAATCTGTATCATTTTTTTTTGTCCCTACCTAAACGGATGGTCTTCTTGAGAGACCATATCAGCGTCAGTGGGCGAGTAGTTAAGCTCAGAGCTGACGGAGCTTAAACCTGACGCTGTTGCTAACACGAACCGTAGCAAGAGCCGTGCTTCTCAGAATTTACCACCGGATCGGAAACGCGGCCCATTGAGAAGATACGGCAAGAAACTCAGTGGGCTGTGTCTGTGGGTTAATTTACTCGCCGAGCCCTTCGCTGCAAGCGATGGGTCCGACGAGAACGATGACCGGTGCTTGAGGTACTCTAAAAACACCGTTAGTGGATCGGAAGGATCTGAAATGACGTGTTCTGGGCGACGTCGACTGTTTACCATTCGGTCTGCAGGATCGGGATCTGTATCATGCTGAATTCATAAAGAATGCGTATTTACAGACCATTTTGCCACATATGAATAGTCATCGATGATGGTGTAATTTTGTTGTAGACTAGGTTCTATTATAGCGCTCCTAAGCATTATGTTAATATTATAGGTATCTTTATTACCGCTGCAGGCAGAAATAACACAATTATAATAAAAACTTACAAGGTACCATCTGACTGGGGACAAAATAGTTATAGCTATTCATAATAATAATAGAATCGTTTCAATTACATATTACTGTTGTTCTTAATTCATTTAAGTACCTATATATAAAATATGTTTTATTTGACTATGGAAAACTAACGAGGAGTTTACTAACAATGTCCCTACCTAAGTTATGCGTACATATTTGGATATTGAGGCTCTTGTTTCGGTTTCGAACGTCGATCAATAAGTTGCGCGCAGTCGCGAACACCCGGAGCAGTTTTTCATTATCACGTATGGTTTTTATCGAATTTAATTTTAAGAATAAAAGTTTATTACTCAAGAAAAAGGGAAGAAACTGGTATTTATTTCTTTAAATAAATAAGTAGTACTGAAATTATAAAAAATTTAGTAAAATTTATAGTTTAAATTTTGTCTCTATTTTATAAAACAGTCGGAGCATTTACTACATACCGATGTCATCATATTGTTTTTTTTTATTAAGTTAATGTAAATCATCATACGTCAATGTCATTTTGAAAGTTTCAATTACACTAAATTAATTGGCATAATCATGATGTCAATCATCGTGATCAATTTACTTAGGGTGAAAAAATTACACCTGTAGAGTAAAATTGTAATTCAGTGATCATATTTGTATTGTTTATTTCCTTCTATCAAAAATGTAATTGAAAGAAGTCCGAAATTCTTGGTGTAATAAAGTTTATAATGAGCGTATATGACAGATTTAGAATTTTCAAGGTTTATAATTTAAAATAACATTCTTCACATGAGGTTTCTTATGGTTATGCACTGTTAGCAGCACTTTTGAGTTTTTACATTCCCTAGCACTGTCATGTAAACATCTTACAATTAGGTGTATATTATTTATTGCTATAGATGCTGAGATGATCTCATAACCCACTCAGTATCAAATTTTACCAAAGTTCATTGATATTACTACATGAATGTCACCACCTAGCTTTGGAGATGAGGCTGGTGCCAAAATCATTAGTTTCATGGCTATTCCATCTCTCCAGCATAAGTCTTGTCAGATCTCATGGGTCTAGTGTATACACACACACACACACACCAACAGACTCACACAGTGGGTGTATTTTACAGACAATATAATTCCCAATTTTCTTTTTCGTTGTTAATCTTAATTTACTTACTACACTTCCTATCTACTTACTATCTTTGCTGTGTATTTATGTCAACTTACCATAATATTATTTTAAAGTGTTTAAAGTTACTTATTTGTTACGGTTCACTTTTTTGTAACCTTTGGTTAATCTTAATATAATTTTTTTTATTTCTGCACTACCAAAAAATCAAATATCCTAGCTCTATCTGGTACACATCTAAATAATCAAAGTAAAAATACACTAGCTATGGAAGTTTAATCTAAAAATACATTACAGTCCCTTTAATACATATTTTGAATTATGAAATTGGGAGATTAACATTCCGAATGTTGAAAATTGGACAAGATGCAACAATAGAGTATTTGTATGAGAAAATCAAACCTTAGAATATAAGCTTAGAATGTAGATTTCCATCTTTTAAGTGATAACAGCCTGCATCAATACTACAAAATGGGTACACTGAGCCTTGTATGCTATTTATACATAAAACCCAATTTCTGTGTGGAAACAATAAAAGCTATTGTAGCTATTGCACTACTAGAGGATCATGTGATTTGTTGTTAGTGTCAGACTTTTTCAACTACTCATTGGATTCTATGTGTGAATGTTATTTCAGATGATTGGATAGTATTATTCGATAAAACTTAATTTTGGACTTCAACCACTTCCACAATGGTTAGTCAGAAGCATTGCATTGTTTATTAAAATGTGTTCTATTTTATTGTTTTCCGGTACTACTCGTGAGATCCTTATTCCTTATGATTTCATTTATCACAGACAAAATTGGGTCCTAAATTAGATGTATTAGATACATACACAACTTAGTGCTACACTACATTCTTTTATTAATTTTTACTTATAATTTACAATTTACTTGTAGTTTACTAACTAATTTAATATATTTGGATAAAAAGTAATTATATTATATTTTCAACCATTATTACAGATACGTCCTATAGTGTGTTATGTATTATTTGTTTAATATTTTAAGCCGCATGTCAATAAATCCTACGATAATATGAAGAAAGCTGCTTTTCGTGATAGTAACATACTACACATTCTATTCAAACTATCCTCATAGGCCGGTCGATTTTTACTAGATTCAAGCAAAGGTAATTATTTAGTGTTAATAATATCCCCATCATTTATGTAGGTACTTAGATTTAATTTTAAAAATGATTTTGTTGTTTGCAATCAGTAGAAGTTGACAGTTTGACAGTATGTAGTAGACATGTGTAAGTAATGCGAGTGATATTACTCGGGTAATATTACTCTACGATGTAATGCAACATCACACATTACGCGAAGGAAACAAACATCACACCATCACCCAACATGTTTCTTTCTTTGTCGTGTAATGTTGCTTAATACACGAACGGAACCGAGCGAGCGAGACAGACCGATCGACGCAAAATAAATGAGCAAGCGACACGGAATTATTCCTAGTGATTTGGAACCGTATGTCCCGGCCGCTAGGTACATTTTTATACCTATGGTACGTCTGAATTTTAATATAGGTATTTGTGTTTATATTTTTCATGCGGCCAGCCGGTAGTTTCCCGCAAGTACTTACTTAATTTTTTATTCGCAACTTTTGTAAAATCGCTAGTCGCTCGTAATTGTTTAGTAATATTTCATATTAATTTTTGTGTTTGATTTGAATTACTTAAGCACTTGTTTGAAGATAGTTTTATTATTTGTTTTAATGCGTGTTTAATAAGTGAAAGAAATAACGGCGTCTAAATGAAAGTACAGTCCTCCTTGGATGCACTTTGAGGATATCGCGCCGAAACAATGCATCTACTGCTCTCGTATATTAACATTATTGTCGAGCTCAATTTGCAGTCTAAGTCGCCATATGAAATCCGTTCATCCCACAATAAATTATATTAAGTAAAAAATAAAATTATTATATTATTAAGTAAGTCAATCTCTGTCAAGTAATATAACAGTGTATTACAATACAAAGTTCATACTTTGTATTGTAATACACTACTGTAATGACACACCCGAATCATTACCTAAGTGATGTGTATCAACACATCACTTAGGTAATGATTCGGGTGTATAGATACAATGTATTCGTCGTCACAGTATCTATTGAACGCACCGAGTAATGTTAAGAGTGATGTGTAATGTTTTCGAGTAATATCACCTGTCTGTAAAAGTGATGTCATATCACATTACATTGAGGAGTGATGTTTTGCGCAAGTCTAGTATGTAGTAGATTAATTTTTCTAATACCGGAAAGGCGAAAGTTTCACAGCATACTGCACAGTATTTTATTTTTGTTTAAAAAAAGCCGAAGATATCTGTCTAAAAAGTGAAACGGAGCGAAAAGAAAAAAGTTGTGTTTTAAAATCACCTTGAATGATTCCGGGATGAAATTGAATGAAATGAAATGAACGGAATTTACCAAGATTTCAATGTACTTTTTAGGAGACTACTAGCAACTCTCCCTAAACAATTTGTCCTCTTTTTTTGTATAAAACTTCTTGTATCTTAATCTTTAAGCCCATCTTAGTAGTTTTAATAATTTTGAATCATAAAACATCAGTGAAATTTTTCAGATTTATTTACAACTATTTCAGAGTCTATGAAAAACCTGTAAATAACTTTGATACATTCTCTAATACACTTTATGGTCAAAAAATTTTATAGCTCTACGAACCTGTCGAACACTGTCATTTGATGCTCTTCAAGAACATTTCTAATATTCGATACCACGAAGCATTTATATTCCTTTGGTTATTCCTATATTTAATGCCACAAGCTGTCACTACCTAATAGCTTGTAACAAAACGCGGTCACTTGCAATTTGCGCATAATTTATACCTTTCTCACCGCCTTAAATCGTATGTATGTATGCCTATACTCGCTTAATATATGTGGATAATATTTATCCACATACATTAAGCGGGTATGGGTATGTTCAGGGCAATTTGTTATATAAAACCTAAAGAGATCAATTCGCATTGCTGCTACGCAAAATTTGTATCGTCTCTGGTGAGAAAGATGGCCCTGCCCTTAATACAATAAACCAGCCAGTACACTAAATGAACTATATTTTATATATTTTTAAATTATTTTGGAACTAGCAGAATATTTAAAAAATGGCGGTAAAATAGCCACCAATCCTAAGCATTCACTCCATTTTGAATTAAGTACCAATGATGCACCAATGATTTTAATTCAATCTTTAAATTGACTGATTGATACCTACACATGTGAAAAACTATTTTTTTCTGGTTTAATAACAGTTGTAGCGTTTGTTAGAAATATAAACACATACAGACGTTTTAGAATAACCACATTTCACTAGATTCTGCAAACGACACCAAAAAGGAACAAAATGAAGTCTTTTGAACATCGCCGTAACGGTGCAGCACGTGTCCTGTTGAGAAGTGGGGTGGCGGTGGTTTCGTGGATTTTCGTGTGGCAAACAGAACAGTGCGTGACATCATGTGCGCGTGCTGCTGAGTAACAATAGCAGCAGCACCCCACGTGTTTTCACGCTCGTAGTCTGTGAAGCAACAAGGAAGCAGTGCAGTGCGTGTTCTGAAGAATTCATAACGTTCATCAACATAGAGTAAGCCCAGTACGTGACATCACGTGCGCGCGCTGCTGAGTTCTAAGATGGCGGCACTGCACGTGATCTCACTACACGTGCTATAAAGAATCACGTCGACGGTAAAACTTTATTGTATAGACCGTTGTTGAGGAGCGAAAAGCATTTTAGTTTGTAGGTATTATATCGCTGATTTACATGTAGATGGAGTGAGTGTAAGAGGGCAATTATAGGTTCATGGTAGACATAGTACACTTTTAACACACTGTCATTTATACTAATATTTTTTATTGGTTACCGGATTTCTTAAAGACTTATCGCAATGTGAATTCTGCCATCCAAGACATGAAGAAGAAGTAAGTATCGCATTCTTTCAACGAACCCGGCAAGGTAACGGGGGTTCGCTCACATCGAGGACGCACGACCGGCGGAATCGTCGAAGCCAACCCTCACTCTTTTCGGCGTCACGGTACGGCACCTCAACAGGCCGCCGCAGCCAGTGCCGCTGGTGTTACGGAATATCCTACTGGGCCAGTAGTATCATCATTCATTACATACCAACTGTTCTGACTTATTGAAAAAATGACAACAAGAAAACGAAAGAGAATCGAACAGAGACTCATCAAAATGCAGAACTGTGGTTTTTAAAGAAAAGAAGGCCGTGTTGCTTAGCGTTCTTCCGCGAATGGAAATATACTCTATATTTCTTTAATTTAATCGTCAAACTTTACGTTTTTGGGCAGTTTTATACTGGAGCAATTTTTAGGTGATTTTCCACTGATTCGGTGCCATATACCTAGTCAGGTCATAAATTCTGTCACATGTTTAATGTAAAATAATTGAAACAAGTTTATTCATTATGTAACCATTCATAAACCAAAATGAACTTAACAAAACATAGATTCTTATGACACTAAAGTTTATTCAAAATGACTTCCGTGATTTTGAATACAGGCCTTCAATCTGCGCGGCCAGTCGTCTATCGCAGCACGAACGAGGTCCATGTCAATATCGGCGGCTGCCTTAATCAAGGATGTCTTGGGTGACTCCAAATTGGGATGAGGCTTTGAGCATGCCTTTTCCTCCAAGTGTTGCCATATCTTGTAATCTAACGGATTCAAATCTGGCCTGGAGGAGGGCCAGTCTTCGTGCCGGATGAAGTCGATTTCACGCGCCGCCAGCCAGTCTTGTGTGCTCTTCGCTCTATGAGCTGGCGCCGAATCTTGTTGGAATACCCAGTGCCTGTTATTGAACATGGTATGAGAAACAGGTTCCACAAGGTTCGTCAGGACTGTATTTTGATACACAACTGTATTCGTTTTTACACCTTTCTCACAAAAATGTACCTCTGTTAAGCCCCAATAAGAAACTCCCAACCATACCATGAGCGAGGATGGAAAATGACCTCGTTGGACACGCGGAATACGGTTGCTCGCTTCTTCACTACTGTGTGCGTACACCTTATCATTTTGTTTGTTGTAGCTCTCTTCTAAGATAAAAATTTTTTCGTCCGAAAAAATAATTTTCCGATATTTTTTTCCCGCGTACCGCTTCAACAAAGCGCGGCATCTCTTCAGTCTCAGGTCCATTAGACGAGCATTCAAACGATGTCCTGGTTTTCTTCGATATGCCCGAAGCCCTAAGTCTTCATTTAACACCCTTTTCACCGTGGTTCTGCTTAACCCCATCTGAAGGGCCAACAGTTTCTGCTTACGTTTGGGATTTCTTTGAATTCGCGCCTTCACAGCTTTTATCACTGCTGGAGTCCTAACTGACCGAGGACGACCACTTCTTGACCTGTCATCTACACTAGAGTCTTCATTGTATCGTTTGATGGTACGATAAACGAATTTTTTAGTTATATTCAAATTTTTCAGTATGTTAAAAATTTTAATTGGCGCGTAACCGCAACTATGCAACGCAATAACTGCAACACGGTTTTCTTTAAGCGTCCACTCCATATTTAAAAATGAGTAAAATTCTAAAAGTATACATTTTTATTTTCATGAACAATTCGAAATTTGAATTCAATAAACTTTTTTGTGGCCAGCATTCTAAAAGAAAAGTTTTTACTGTGTGACAATACTTATGACCTGACTAGGTATTTGCTTTCACATTTTATTTTAATTTCATTTCGCCTTATAAGTTAAATTACTATATTTTTTGCTGTTACTGTTATTATGACCAAGTCTTAATTATTATTATTATTAATACATTTTATCGATCATCGGTTAAAATTTTGAAACTTCTCAAACTTGGACTATAAAAAAATGTACTCTAGTTTAAAATGTTTACTATAAATTTTATTATATTCACTTCCTCATTTAATATTGAAAGATCTTTGCAAACTCGCCGAATATAAATAGATAGAAAAAGTTCGTTCACAAGTAATTTGCATCATATAGGTACAGGCTAAATCAATGAAAAAAAAAAATACAAACAGTACGAGGTACTTTGCAGATTGTATATAAACAGATGTAATTTAGAATGAAAACAGGTTCATTATGTCTGATGATTCCTATTCCGTTGATGAAATAACGACTCGGCCATGAGGTGGTCCTCGTATTGTGAATTCACAAAAGTACAGCTTGCCTTCAAATCACGTTGCGTTTTGAAGGGTAAAAGAACCGTTGACCAATGCCATTGAGTACCTATGATCGTATTTACGTTGTATCTCAGCTCGTAATCACATACAGGCACAATTAGGGCACTGTGAAATTGTTTAAAAGAAAACAAATATATTTAAAAATAAATGAAACAATGATCATAAATATAATAATTATTATAATAGTTATCAGTAAAATTTAAAATAAGATTGTATAATATTACATTTTCGATAGATTAAACAATTCCTTTACAGCATTAGTTGTCTTTTCTTAGTGGTCAAAGTCATTAGGGTTGGCTTAGAGCTTTGCAACCAATTCGTGATTTTCACTTTAATTGTGGGATATGTTTTTCGATTTTTTCTTTCATTTTTCCTTAATAAATACGTTTCATCTACGCTTGTTTTTGTTTTTTCACTAGCAGAGGTCGTTAAAAAAGCTATTGTGGTAAGATTGTGATCCGATTCAATAATATTATCTTTGTTTTCAAATGGCCCAAAAATTTGTTTGACAGGATCATAGTTATATGATCCGAAAATCGCTCTGAAAAACATGTACTTATGGATGCTCTATTCTCTTCATAGGTAAACTTACGACATATTTCTATAGATAGGTATATAAACATAAAAAGTTAATCAGCGAATGGTTCAGATGTTTGAATGAAAACTCTATTTCATCTGACAAATTTGTATTTCTAATCACATATTTCAGAATATCAAACTCAAAGCTGGAAAACTATACTGATATAAGTACCTACACACTTTTTTCGACTTTAGAAGCATCAAGTATTAGTAATATTAATAAATTTGTTATATGTTAAGATGGATATCGTTTCATTTTTAAGTGAGGTGAGCGTGTTCATTTATGTACAGTGTGCTTAGTGCGAGTTTTTTAACGTTCTTGATAGCGTAAAAGCTAACTAAGATTTTTGTATGCAGTTGGAACAGCGCCCTTAGCGGTAAACTTAGGCAAACGTTCCAACTCCATACAAATTCGAGTTAACTTTTACGCTGTCGAGAACGTTAAAAAACTCGCATAAAGCACACAGAACTAAAAGTGAGAGATTTGTTTTTACTATCGATAGCAAATTGACATTCAAATTTGTCTTACGGTTTTGTATCTTCCAGCATAAAGTAACGTTTAGGTGGGACTCTTTTTCCCAGGGTGGAATGAAATCTAAAACAGTCAAGTAATTACATAATAAAATCGATTCCTGTTTAACTAAGTTTAAAAAAAAAAACGTAATAAACGTTCTTTCTATCATTGCAATATCAGAAAATGGCATTCATTTTAGCTACATACTATGATATAAATTCACGATTGAAAACAGACGCGCTGGCATAATAATAATTGTATGTCTGTAGCTTTACAGAGTAATAAACAGTCGTGTTTTATAAATGTCGACCTATCGTGACGTTTGACGGGTAAGGCAGGCAAATGGGGTATATTTTTGATTGAAGAACATTTAAAAAGATAAGTTATAATGGCTTTTTTCCGATTTTTACTAAATTTACTTAAATAAAATTTACCTACCTTCAAAAGTCCTAAAGGATAAGACTTCCGGTGCATTCGTATCTGGCGATGCAACGGTGTTAGAGTCCCACTAGCGGGTACCAATTTTTCTAATGAAATACGTACTTAACAAATGTTCACGATTGACTTCCATGGTGAACGAATAGCATGGTGTTATAAAAATGGAACCCGCAAAATTATAATTTGTGCAATTACTGGTGGTAGGACCTCTTGTGAGTCTGCACGGGTAGGTACTACCCCGCCTATTTCTGCCGTGAAGCAGTAATGCGTTTCGGTTTGAAGGGTGGGGTAGCCGTTGTTACTATACTGAGACCTTAGAACTTATATCTTAAGGTGGGTCGCGCATTTATGTTGTAGATGTTTAAGGGCTCCAGTAACCACAACACCAGGTGGGCTGTGAGCTCAACCTTCAATCAAAGCAAAAAATAATTATCGGGAAACCAAGTCGACCTTCAGCTTACATTTAGGAATAGTAACCTAACACGGTGTATTTTAATCTCCAGTCTGAAACAGGTACCTAGTGAAATCAGCATTGAAATCCCTTTCTTGATTTAGAAGAGATACAACAAAACGCAATTAAGCGCGATTTATGACTTACTATATACCAAACGTAATGACTTACTCAGTGCAAATATATTGAATAAAAAACAATAAAGCAGAAATATTATTGTAGAAATACATTGTGTTTAAGCTATTATGTTTTGTTTCAAAGAAAACAGTAAAACAAAATGATTTAAAATATGCCATTCAATTTTATTTCACGTAGGTGTGTAATAAAAGTAATCTTGTATTTGTATTTTTGAGAAACCTTGATATTTGTAACCAACGGGGAAAAAAGAGCTAGTTGGTTAAATAATATTTTTTAAATTACTTTTTGTCTAGAATCAATTCAATGAGATTCAGCACTGACCGCTATTCGAAGATTCCATGTTTATATTCGATTCGCAGATTGTTTTCTTGACAGGTGATAGAAGACCATAGACCTATATAGTAGGGACACGACATAATGTTCTATACGTACAATTGCTTATATAAATAGCACCCATTTTGAAGGCACATAAACATATATCTATCTCGTTCTTACTCAGCACTTTAACTCGCAGAAAAACAATATAACAGTATTTCAGTGCGTACCTAAAATTAAACATGAATATACGTAAATCTCTAATGAGGCCGAAAATCCGCCATGTTTAGCGCACCAAATGTCATTGTCACGTTAGTTCGGCCGTCTGTTTAGGGTTGTACATTATTTATTGACTTTGATATCGATTTAATATGATTGCTTATATAATATTTCTTATTTTATCATGCTTAGAACATACAAAAATAATAATTAAAACATATTTTATAGGATCTCAAGAAAGTCGATGCCCCAAAACTATTATCTATATATATTTAAATTCATTATGAAGCCCTCATCCGAAAAATCTGACACCATTTTTCGGTCGGAATCTATTGATCATGACACCAATCATAAATACCTCTTAATAAAATATGTCATCAAAACATATTTAGACATTCTGTTTAGATATTTCGGGAAAAAGGCTACCGACAAAATCTCTTTGGAACTATTTAAATAAAATAGTTTTATTCCGTAGTGAGTAAAACACTATTGTAAATTCGTTAAATATTTAATAATTAAGTAATTTTAGAGAGGAAGTCATAAGGAATGACGATTGTAATTAATGAATAAATGTTCTGTAGGTGTTTTTTTTTATCACGCGGTCCCTTGATAAGTTTAAAATTTGAATTTGCGGCGCACCTTCCTTAAGGTGCGCTGCGGTAGTGTGTTACGGACTTTACGTCAGCAAAACAATTAAAATAGATTGTAATTGTCTAAGAAAAACACGTACTCAAAATACGATAGCATTTAGCATGCTAGAAATGGGCAGATGGCACTGTACTACGCAATATCTTTATGTTTTTCGACAAACGACAACTTTATAAAATCAGTGTAGCAACTTTTAAAAATCATCATATCGTTTACTTGGCAAATTCGAAGGACGAACTTGTCTAAGATTCATATCATATTTGTCATATAAATCATATCATATTTGCACATAACAATATACCTACTTACTTCCTATTAAAGTATAAATTCTACAAATAATTAATGCTCAACAATATTTAAAATAAAATGAGTCAATAACGTTTATCGATAAAACCTGATAACATTGAAATCTTTTGTACAGCACTAAAACCGCCATGTTTTGTGGCCAGATGACGTCACAGTGGCATGCATTTTTGTTGTCGTTTCATTTCCATACGTTTCCTACTTCAGTGGAGAAGACTGTAATGTTAATTCTGTCACTTTAGATATATTACCTGTCCTGCTCTACCTATCATTTGCTTATTTTTGCCTATGATATTATTTTCTTGTCAGCTTTACTAGCTATTTAAAATAGTTAAAAATAGTATAAATTAAGCGATGTGTTGCAAGTGGACATGTCGGGACTCGACCATCACGCGTGCTTACGTTGTGAATAAAAAGTTTCCTTAACATAAAAAATATACATATCCCGTATTAGTTTATAGTTTTAATAACTTTGTCATTTACTGCTAAATGTATTTAGAAAAGACACCGCAAGTGTAAAATATTTTCTCGTACAAAATACATATCAAAATTATTTTAGCCAAATTACGTGTCACGTGATGCGGTCACATTAATGCCGGGAAGAAATACTACCTAGTTGTTTTACCGCAATTTTGGTAAACATTCGTCTTGACAGTTCATATTTGGCAGTCGTGAAGTAGGTAGAATAGGCATGTGTGAAATTTATTATGGAAAGTTTTTCGATAAACCAACTTGCTTTAATCGTTAAAGTATTTTATCAAAATCAATTACCGATTACTGTGACGATGAGAAAGTTAGGTACGTGAAATTTTTCGGAGACACAACGTGCCAACAGAACGCACTATTTATCGTGTAGTGAATGATATCGCAAAGAATGAGGGTCTGTAGGTGATAGGCCCAAGCATAGACCACAACGTACTGCAAGATCGGCTGAAACATTACTGCTGCTCAAGAAAGTGTTCAAAACAATCCATCAACCTCAATTCGACACCGTGCTCAAGAGCTTGGTCTTCAAAGAACAACTTTAACCACAATTTTGCACAAGGATTTGCATTTGTTTTTCATTAAAATTCAGTCGACACAAGAGCTTCTTCAACAATACCATTTACGCCGCCGTACATATGCCAATAAGGTGTTACAGCTCGCCCATGACAACCCCGATTTTCATGTAAAAATCATAAGTGACGAGGCACATTTTCATTTGAATGGATATGTGAAATGTGTGAGAATGTAATGAAAAATGTGCTCAAAAGGGCTCGCATTTGTGAGGCAAACAGAGGTGGACATTTACCTGATATTGTATTCCATACATAATTGCCGACATTAAATAAATATTTATCAATAATAAGATCCATTCTCTTTCATTTAATCAAAAATTATAAACAAACAAAGTACATAGTATACCTTCCCGGCGGACACTCTGTATATTCTTTCAACTGATACACTTTAGTTTAGGTTGCGTGTATGCTACCGCCTTTCAAAAATACATAATTTGTCAGTGATCTTTTTAGAACGGAGAACAAAATCAAATAAATTAAACCTATGACTGTTAATTTAGAAAATGGAGAAACTGCTGCTTAGTTATTTTTAGTAAGAGATGAGTTTAAGTTTCTCACGATAGTTGAAAATTTGGACAATCATTGTTCAAATACTAAAATTATAGCAAAGTGCTTGTATTAGCTTAAAGTACAATATGCAGATTGTCAAAAATAACGTGGCGCAGTTACAGCTCTAGAAATCGAAGTTATTAGTGAATATCTGCTTATGTAAATGTCAATTTCTCAGCTCCTTTTTGGTACCACTTCATTTTATATGAAACCAAACAGTGAAAAGAAAAGAAAGAAGAAAAGAAGAATTTTTAAAGGTGATCCCGAAATTATTATAGTAAAGAGTATTTTTTTGTTCTACAAAGAGAAGAGTTCACGGCTCTGGTTTTGACATGGATACCGGGTTCTATCGACATAGCATCGCGCAAGTCAAGTGGATAATACATAATAAATTAAGCCACGAAGTCGCAATGACTAGGAAAAGTTTTTTGATTCATGAGACTAACCATAGTATAATATTATTGAAACTAAATATACTAATATTATAGGTGATAGAAAAGTCAAATAACTAATATCGCACCTTTCTGTTGACTTAGATAATAATATTTCTTGTCTTCATAGCAAAAACATACGTACAATTGCGAATATGTTGGACGGTTAAATTTGAGGGAACTGGATTCTGTAGGTGAGAGGCGATTTAATAAACACTCTGCTTCATGATAAATATTATTGGAACGAAGTTCCTTATCGCGCGTTGTGAAAGGGGGCTAGACGGAAAAAATTCTTACGAAAAGTTGTCACGACACTTTTAGATCCGCCATTCTGACCAATCAAAGTGTAGGCGCTTATCGCGTGACATTGCTCGTATCCGATTGGTCCGCGTAATGAGTACAGTTTCTCGAGATAGCGTTTCAACAATAGTAATTTAGTTCATAGTATTGTTTTTTTCTTCTTCATAATGCCGTAATTTATTATTATAACTTAAAAAAAAATTACAATTCCTTCACTAATTAATCGAAAGGAACTTCGTTCCATCCGGGTGTCCCTTGACACCTCTAAAGTTTTTGGAACGAAGTTCCTTATTAAATTTATTTAATACCGTCGCTACTTCATTGAGCTTGTTATAATTAAATTACAAATACTTTGTACACTATTACACCATTATAAATATTTTATATTTTTATAAAACTCTCAGATGTTGCTCTGATCGTGTCTAGATGAGAAGTTCTTGTCTTCACAGACGAGAAGATAATTATATGTTTTAGACAATTAAAATAATTCCATCGAAATCTGTAACCTTTCAAACAGGTGTCAAGTGTTGCCGGCCATTACTTTTATATTCAAACTCCAACAGAATATCCCGGAATTGTGTCTATAGATTCAGAGATAAATTGTTGATTTATAGTTTTATGAATTATGAATACTGTTAATAAGAACTACATTAATAGTATTAATAAATTCATAATCATAACTTTTTGAGTCATTATATTCGAACTCCTATGCCTTAACTAGATTAGAAAAAATCTAGAGAAAAATATACAAAAAACACAGTTCAGCTGTCACTCGTGGTTTATTTTCGTCATTTCATTTGTTAAGTGTACATACACATTTCAACCTTTATTGTTCGGAGACTTACAAAATTTTTGTATCCTTGAAATTATTATGTTCGTTTTGATAAAGGTAATAACATTGTATAAAATTAGGGCTAATTACCAGTTCAAAAACAAAGGATTTGAATTTTTGTTTGAAATTAAGTCGTAATGTTTTGAAAAGTTATACTTTACGTTTCTGAAACGTAGTAAATAATGTGTAGATAGTACATGGCCTCTTTAAAACGCAATAAGGCGTCGTAATCTTAGTTAGACATAATAAAACGTAATTTAGCAATGGCTTACTTCGGAAGACGCGATGTTACGTATAGTGCCCTGAGCAACGAAATCACTCCACCTTTAGGTGGATTAGCTGACAATGTGAACATAACGTCGCCTAAGGGCAGTGTAGATGCTGATCATGAAGATTACAGTAAGGTGATCATCCACGAAGTGCCAAAAACGAAAGGTAAACCACATTGAAAGTCATTGTCTTTGTTCAATTTTTAATTAACAGCAAAATTTGCAGTATAATTAAATAAAAATTAAAATACAAAATCAATTAAATAGCTTCAACTGTGCTAGAAATACAATAATTTACCCATATTTAAGAAATGTGTTCTGTGCAGTGCTATTATGACAAAAACAAATTTCTTTAAGTTAACTAACATTCAACATAGAAATAGTTGCAGCAAATTAAATACAAAATGATTAAAGCTGTCCCTTTTTATTGCCCTTGATGACAGGCAACCATACAGCCCACCTGATGCTAAGTGCTCATTATTTCCCAAACTGACAACAGGTTCAACCAGTTTGCCTGACCGAAATATTGAGGATTGTATTTATAATCATTACATGGGCCCAGAGTACAAAATTAACTTACTTTTTAAACTACCACTTTAATAACATTGCCAGAAAGTTAAATGTTTATGGCAGTAGATCTATTTTGTACTTTTTATTTTCTAATTTACCTATCACCAACCATTAAACAATTAAATTATGTATTACAGGAGGATGGAATCACATAGATGATTTAGATTCATTCTTTGTCAGAATGTATAGATATTATGTGAGAGGAGGCTTTTATCCAATGATAATGTCAGATTTGTTTTGTCTGCTACAATTGATTTTTATCATGTGGTTCTCAACATTTCTCGTGCACTGTGTAAATTATCCCAGATTGTTCAGGAATGATGAAATCGCAAACCGAAGTGAAAAACTCAGCTTGAATGATGTAATATATCCAACAGATGAGTGTATTGAGAGCATATCATGGAAATGGTAAGTTGAAGTAACATCTAAAATGGCTTATATTCTCCGTGTTTAATTCTACAAAGTGGCAGAAATATAATACTAAATTGTTTTCTTTGTCATAAATGTAAAAAGACTGGGATTTGTTGTGATAACCTAGAAAAACATTAATATTAAGATTTTAATTTTGATTTTTTATTTCTTTTAGGTGGTGTCTCATTGTTTTATGTTCTGTCATATGGATTATGAGATTGTTCCTGTCGATTTACCAATTATACTATGCATATGATACAAAGCTATTTTACAACAATGCCCTCAAAATTAACGAGGTAACAACTGTGACTTTATTACCTACACGATTTACACTTGAAGTGTTATAATAGTAGTTTATATGAAGCTGTAATAGCTGGGAGGCAATTAGCTTAATTTTTTTTTGAAGCTTAAGTATAACCAATTATTTAATGTCCTTTTTCATAATATTATCTAATTAATATCCTTATTATAGAGTGATCTGGCCTGGGTGAACTGGTCAACAATACAAGATAGGGTACGGGAAGCGCAACCTGAACATCACATGTGTGTTCACAAGCAAGAGATAACAGAATTAGATATATACCATAGGATACTCAGGTGAGGAAAATATGCTAATATCGCCTTCTCGCATTAAAACTGTATAATCTCAAAACTTACTAAATATTACAGGAGAGTGTTTTAAAGGTTTAACAAGTGATATTTTTAATATTAATCATCTTTGCAACATTAATTTTTTTGTTTTTACCAGTTACTTTATTTGTCTTTTAAAGTAAGATAAAATTATGTATTAATTTTGTTAATAGTAATCAAAATATAGGTAAAGTAAAAAAAAAAAAACTAAATTTAAACTATGCTCTTTTGACAGTATTTATGAGAAAAATACTGGTGATACCAAACGATTCTGCATATTAACTGAATTTTGAATATTTTTGGAAATTGTACACTTTTAATGCGAAAAGAAGATATAAATTTAAGAGATATAAAGGTTTTTTTGTGAAGTATCTTGGAAAATAAATAAATGGTTCTTAAATGCCAAAAAGTTAAATTGTAAAGTTCAAATATGTTGAAAAAGAAATGAGTCATAACCAGATGATTCTATTATGTGTATGTAGTCTAGGCTGCTTTACACTACTACTATCATATCTCTATCATCAGTCTATAATTGTGTTTTCACATCTCCATTTTGAAGATTATGGGTAATCAATATATTAAAGCATGTGTTACAAATTGAGCTTTAATATCTATAAATGCCGATAAGGCCCATTTCTAGCAGTATATAAGTGTTTGCATATGATGACCATGATGATGTCTGTACATTATTTTCCAACATAATTGAATCTTTGAATTCAAGGATTCGATATTCACATTGTAGTGCCTGTGGGCCACATCATCAGCATAATAATGTAGTATTATTTTTATTTACTGATATTTAATTATTCACTGATTAAAATATGTATAACAAGTAACTATTGAAAAACCAGGCTGGGATCTGAATCTTATAAAGAGATTATAATTGTTGTATTGTAAATTCTCTATGTAGACAGAAGATCTTGGTGTTCCTGTGTTTAATGCATAATGAATTTAAGGTAACTAACTCTAAAGATACAAAATTATGTACGATTAATTAGAATTTAGTAGGTTCCATATAAATCTACACTCCATTAAATTGTTTATCTATACTAATATTATAAAGAGGAAAGATTTGTTTGTTTGTTTGTTTCGAATAGGCTCCGAAACTACTGGACCGATTTGAAAAATTCTTTTTCCATCAGAAGCCGACATTGTCCCTGATGAACATAGGCTACTTTTTTTAATTTTTTTTTAATTTTATTTTTTTGGTTTCATGTGTGTTTTAATGTTTCCGAAGCGAAGCGAGGGCGGGTCGCTAGTTACAAATATAATGAAAATACAAAAGATGATAACAACAATATATTCATATTGGTACCTTAACATTGAATTGTGGAGTACTTTTGTAAATTTCTTGTATTAATGTACAAGTGTCCCCTTATGTAATTTTTAATAGTTTAGTAAAGACTTGATACAATTTTTACTGATTGAAGGACGAAGATTCAATTAAATTATCGTAATATTTCTTTACCAAAGTTTGTGTTAATATTCTACAGCACATATTCGGATTTCGAATATGTAGTGTGTATCTTGATTACCAAATTTTCATTGGTTCAATTATCATTGTTACAGGTTCACAAATTACATGGTGGCAATGGTTAACAAGAATTTACTGCCATTGCAAATACATATACCATGCGTTGGTAACTTTCATTATCTGTCGAGAGGTTTGAAATGGAACTTGGAGTTTCTCTTGTTTTGTAAGTACAATGCTCTTGTTTACATGTTAACTCTGTACGTCATTAATCTGTTAATTAGTTTCCTTTTATAATATTCTTGTGCAAACTGCAGTTCTATCAACTCATCTGCCATAGACGCAACCTAGTGGATCGCGATTCCGATCCGGTAGTAAATTCGGCGAAGTACTGCTTTTGCTAAAGTTAGTGCTAGCAATTCTCCCAAGTTGAGTCGTGAGCTCACCTACCCGTCCGCGAGAAAGCCGGATTAGCCCCATAAGCTATCAGAGAGTAGGTAGGAAAACAAAAATCATCTTAGGACTCCTCTGTAAGTTAGATAAGAAATAATCTGAGCAACATTATTAGATATAAAATAAGTTCATTATATTTAGTTAGACCAAAATAATTTTTAACAGCAACAAACATAGCGTCTTCTTGCATTAAAACTGTATAATCTCAAAACTTACTAAATATTACAGGAAAGTGTTTTAAAGGTTTAACAAGTGATATTTTTAATATTAATCATCTTTGCAACTTTTATTTTTTACCAGTTACATTATCTGTCTTTTAAAGTAAGATAAAATTATGTATTAATTTTGTTAATAGTCGTCAAAACATAGGTAAACTAAAAAAAAAAACAATTTAAACTAAACTACACTCTTTTGACAATATTTAATTTTATGAGAAAAATACTGGTGATACCAAATGATTCCGCATATTAACACAATTTCGAATATTTTTGGAAATTGTGCACTTTTAATGCGAAAAGACGATATGTCAATTCTAGAAGTTAACATTTGCAAAAATTATTCTTTAAATAATTTTTCATGCATGTAAGTTATTTTTGTTTCAATAGCTAGTCCGTGGAGTCCATGGGAGAACTGCTGGCAGCTCCGTAGATGCTACAAGGAACATTCAAAGAGAATGATTCTGGCTCGACAACTCCAAAGGCAGATTGTTGTTCTTGCATTACTCAATTTTCTCCTTGCACCATTTATTCAAGCCTGGCAAATATTGTATTTCTTCTTCAACTACGCTGAGGTATGTATTGTGGATTTTTAGTATGATTTGTGTATGTATTGTATTTGTTGCAGCTTTGTGACGTATTTTACGTGTGACGTATTTGTGACGCATTCGCGCGTTTTGCTTGCGAAATTATTTTTTTTTGTTAGCTTTTTGTTGATTTATCCAGTTCCGTTTATTAAAAGAGAATTTATTATTTTTAATGTATGTACGCGCAAAAATTTTGAACTTAAGTTATGATGCTCTTTTTGCTCTTTGTTCTTTGATGACGATGTGCTGGAAAAAATATGTATGTTTAAAAAAAAATTGTGTGTGTATGTGTATTTACTATATTAGCTCTTCCTAAGTTATGGTATATTGAGTTTATAAAGCAGAAAAGTCTCAGAAAATATTTGATTTAAAACAAAAAAAGAAATTTAGAAAAGAGGAAACAATGATTAATATTGATACATTTAAAAAAGCCACATTTTAGTACCTCGAAAACCAACTTAAATGTTCCTAGCTGTAGCAATTTTGTTGCAATACGCGTGCTTCAGTTTTCATAGATCACTGCGAAATTTTAAAATAGGCACTTTCTAACGAAATACGTACTCAACAAACGTTCACGATTGACTTCCACGCTGAAGGAATAACATGGTGTAATAAAAATCAAACCCGCAAAATTATAATTTGCGTAATTACTTTACAGGTGGTAGGACCTCTTGTGAGTCCGCACGGGTAGGTACCACCGCCCCGCCTATTTCTGCCGTGAAGCAGTAATGCGTTTCGGTTTGAAGGGTGGGGCAGCCGTTGTGACTATACTGAGACCTTAGAACTATATCTCAAGGTGTGTGGCGCATTTACGTTGTAGATGTCTATGGGCTCCAGTAACCACTTAACGCCAGGTGGGCTGTGAGCTCGTCCACCCATCTAAGCAATAAAATATGTACATAATATATGTAAATCGCATGTTATTTCAGTTAATAAAGCGGTCGCCTGGATCGCTAGGGCTTCGTACGTGGTCTTTATACGCTCGCGTCACCCTGAGGCATTTCAACGAGCTCGAACACGAACTACGCGACCGACTGAACCGAGCCCACAAGCCCGCGACGAAGTACCTCGCCAGCTTCACATCGCCCATAACTACTGTTATAGCCAAGTAAGTGTTGATACGTATCGACACTTGAAAGGCAAACGCGACTAAGCGACAATAACTGCTTTGTACGTAAATGATAGGCAATAACCATACTCGATGCGCAAAATAAATATATTTCTAGGTCTATTAAAATCATTTCAATCCTACAGCTAGATTCGTTAAAATAGATTTTTTTCAGGTATTTCAACTTTAAATTAGTCTACTGTAAAGTTCACGCATTGTCGCTTAGTCACGTTTGACTTTCAAGCGTCGATATGTAGAATGTAACGTTGGAAGGTCACTCTTTCGCATTAGAATCCATCCGTGAACTATCTAGTATAAATTGATAGACCTCATAATGTGTACACCACTAAGTTTGAGATACACAAGATCGAATTCTTGTTTGCATAACCGCTGACCCACTCTTCGATTTCATTGCGGCAAAAGTAAGTAGGATGGTGGTACTAATTCGTGTGATCTTACAATAATTAACTTTTACATCATACGCCGTATTGTAACTCCGCACAGGTGAGTATTGCTGTCCTGCCTCTATCCCCGTCAAGCTTTGTGGGCTCCGGTCTTAAGAATGAGAGGAGTGATATTAATATATTTGAGACATCGATCTCATGCTTCCAGAATACAGTTTCATTTATTTAGGGCTCTGGTAACCACTTTACGTCAATTACGTCAAAAACAAAAAAAAAACAATCAGCCATTATTTTTTACGAGTGGTCCCCCAGAAGTCGAAATTCGATAATTATTAATTTAAATCATAAGTTTGAATATTATTATGGTTCTATTGTCAAAAACTTTACTTCTATAATCCATTATCGCCAAGGCTACACTATAGACAAATAATATTAAAGATCAACAATATTGGTCTCTTCTCAATCAGATCAAAGACTTAAACAATAAACAAAAGAGTATGTATGCGTGCGTGTGTGTATCAAATACAGTGTGTGTAATGTTTTATTTATTGATTTAATAATTTTTTATGCATAATTTTAAAAATATATTAGCCTTCTGCACTCCTTCTCTTTATCTATACTAATATTATAAAGAGGAAAGATTTGTTTGTTTCTTTGTATTGAATAGGCTCCGAAACTACTGAACCGATTTGAAAAATTCTTTCACTGATTGGAAGCTAGTGTGAGCCCCGAGTGACATAGGCTATAATCTTTTTTGAAAAAAATTAGGGATCCTTACTAAAACTCCTGTAATGTAACCCAAAGTGTAAAAAAAAATACCTAAAATATTATTTATATCGCGTTCCCTGCGAAAACTATTGATGATAGAATAAAATATGTACTACGACTTTGTAGAACACATTATTATTTACAAAAAGTGTCGCGACAGCATATGTCAGCAATCACGTTCAATATACTTTTGCTAAACTGTAGAATTAAATATCTTGAACTATGGGATTTCACGATTAATATGCTCGCTTATATCATTCTGCTTGATCGGGACTGCTTAAACAGATAAGTGTCAATCTCGTTATCTTATTTGCTATTTGTAAAACATTCATTTTCAGAGTTCATAAGTTATCATTTGAAGATAATTTTGTTTTAAAACAGGTCACTTTTGTGATTGTACAGTTAAATACCTAATCAAAACATTGCACACGCAATGTACGTATCAATCACATAATCAAATCCGACCCGCTTTGGTCTTTTGGCGTTTCGATTTTGGTTCGATCACCATCAAATTCACAGTATCACCCGCTAAGACAATCGAAATATTTCCTGGAAATTTCAACGAAATCGGCCAATAGCCGGACTCTATAGAACGCGACTTCGTCCGTGTGGAATAGTTACTGTGGCATAACGCAAAATTTTACCCCCTCTTCATTTACGTAGAAAGTGAAAATACTTTTGAATAATAGAATGATAAGGAACTATTTAAGGTATCAAAATCACGCTTTTTAACCGACTTCAAAAGAGGAAGTTATCAATTCGACCATAATTTTTTTATCTATGTATGTTCACCGATTTCTCGAGAATGCCTGAACCGATTCTGATCATTCTTTTTTCTTTTTTTTTTCTTCGAAAGGATAGTCTTCTGGAATGGTCCTGTTTACATCAAGATGATGATTGGATTTTGGAGAAATCCAGAAAAATCTGTAATTATCAAAGCCTATCTTGAAGTGATTTGGGTGTTTCAATGTTGTAATGAATAACGTATTTATTTGGATAAGGATTAATATCAATATCATCTTTACACCTTCACAAATAATGCGTTTTTTTTAGAACAATTTTGGTTAACATAAAAAACGTTATAGTGAGCCAACCTTAATTTATAGAAATATGCTGTCGCGGACTTTTTTAGATCTTTTGAAGGAGAACAATTCTCTAATACATTACTTTAGCGAAACTTTAACCGTTTCCATAGCGCAGGCATTGAAAGCTCCCAAAAGGAAAAAAAAACCCGATTTGACACATTCTTTATAGGTGCTCCGCTTGTATTGGTCTTAGCGTGATATTATATAGCCTATAGCTTTCCTCAATAAATGGGCTACTTAACATTGAAATAATTTTTCAAATCGGACTAGTAGTTCCTGAGATTAGCGCGTTCAAACAAAAAAAAAAAACTTCAGCTTTATAATATTAGTATGTAGTATTATGTATACTATAGTACTATAGTATGTGTAGTAGTATATAGTATGTATGTAGTAGTTTTGCTTCTTTCACTTATTTTATTTTAAATCGTGTACAAATATAGTAATCTATACCATACTAATATAATAAATGTGAAAGTATGAGTGACCTAAATCATGAAATATTTTGGCTCACGCTCAATGAATTTGGAAGAAATTTCTCATACAAATAATTTGCAACCTTGATCACACAAAGCATAGTTTACACGTACGATAGTGTGTTCATTGGTTCGTGATATTACGTAATGGATCTATAAATCGATTGGTAATTTATAGACATGGGAGAGTGACGAAAGCAAGTTTTTGTGTTGATATAATGCAACGTGTTTTATTTTGAATAACAATTTTAAACACAGATAAAACCGGCGCTTGCGTCTTGTTAAATATTTATTTTTTATTTATGTTATATTTTTACAGTATGTTACAGGTTTTATTGACGTTGTTGATCAGGCGTGTTTAAATCGCGTGCAGCTGTCATCAGCTAAAAACCAGGATGTCTAGGATATTTTAGAGATATTGTTTTTTTTTTTTACAGAAATGTAGTGTTTCTCTCGGCCAGCGTGTTGGGTGTTTTGGTCTTCCTGTCCGTCTATGATGAAGACGTGCTCACTGTGGAACACGTGCTCACTATCATAACGGTTCTCGGGTGTGTTGTGGCCGGCGCAAGGTAAGAGTAGTTAAATACTGTTTTATATACTTATTTATTTAGGCATTACTTGATTTCGTGCATACCGATAAATACTAGAAGAACATTATACATGTAAGGATCGCTTAATATCATAAAACCTTATGTACACTTAGATATAATGGATATAATTCCGTTTTTAGAATAATATGCGCTCCCTTGTTCAATAGCAGTAACAAAAAACAAACAAGAACCATGTGGATAAGAATTGTTTGTCCAATATTAAATAATTATGTGGGAACGAATCTAGATTTTTTTTTAAAGTTTTTCCTAGCCAGTCACCTGACCAGACAGTACAAGTATCCGTAGTCTCATTATAGACCACCTATTTTTTATGTGGGATGGACGGTATTTGAAAATGATTTAATAGGATATGTGTAATTGATGTGAAAATTATATCCATTTGGATTGAATAGTTTAATTTCTGTAATAATCCCTATGATCCCAATTCAATAATTCCAGTGCGCATGATATCTTATTTTCTCGTCAATTGTCTCAGCAGGATTCGAGTTATTAGAACTCAAGCCTCAAACATCAGCCACGGCCAAATTTAATTAAACTAGTGGTCCTGCAGTAGTCGAAATTCGACTATAATTAAATGAAATAATAAGTTTAAACATTATTATAGTTCTATTGTCAAACACTGTTATACTTCAATAATATAATCTTCCATAGATAAATAATATTAAAGACAAACAATATTAATCTATTCTCAATTTGACAAAGACTTTAAACAATAACTAAAGATTGACAATTGCCAATAAACAAAAAGTAATTTATGTATGTGTTGTGTCAAATATATGGTGGGGTGTGTAATGTTTTTTTTATTGATTTAATGTATTATTAATGCATAATTAAAAAAAAAATTAGCATTCTGCTCTCCTTCTCTATATTCGCTATAAGTGGGGGAAATTTCATACTCCTCCGTCCGCGCAATTTTCGTTAAAAAGAGGTACAAAGTTGTTGCTTCACGTATTAATATATCGACGCTTGAAAGGCAAACGTGGCTAAGCGACAATGCGTGAACTTTACAGTAGACTAATTTAAAGTTAAAATACCTGAAAAAAAACCTATTTTAACGAATCTAGCTGTAGGATCTGAATGATTTTAATAGACCTAGAATTTTTATTTTATTTTTTCGCATTGAATATGGTTATTGCCTATCATTTATGTATAAAGCAGTTATTGTCGCTTAGTTACGTTTGCCTTTCAAACGTCGATATAGATTTAACCACATGGATTCGTTTTGAAACGTGGTTTTTAGGGCTCTAATAGGCGACGAAGAACGTCTGGGCGGTGGTTGTACGGGCCCGGCTCGCGGCGAGGAGCTGTTTGTTCAAGTACTGGGACACGTTCACTATTTGCCAGCCGCGTGGCGCGGTAGGGCCCACACGAAGGACGTCGCTGCGCATTTTCAACAGTTGTTCCAGTTTCGGGCGGTACGTTGTTTTCCGAATTTATTATCGGTTTTTTTTTGTTAATTTGGATGCCTCCGCTCGAGACGGACTAACAGATCGGAAGTGTGAATTTCGATTGGACTGTGACCAATCTAAATAATTTATACCAATTTTTTTTCCTATATACTGATAGCCTTGTGCGGCTATTTCAGCGTAACCTTAACTAGTAGGTGAGCTCACGGGGCTCAAACCGGAGAGTTGCTAACACTGACCCTATCAAGGGCAGTGCTTCGCAGAATCTACCACCGGATCGGAAACGCGACCCGCTGAGAAGATCTGGCGAGAAACTCAGTGGGCTGTGTCTGAGGGTTAATTTACTCGTGGAGCCCTTCGTCGCAAGCGACGGATTCGAAATTGTTTAATGTGAATTTTTAATATCGTGTTTTTATTATTTATTATATCTTATACTGCAGGTTTACATAATATTCGAGTTGTTAAGTCCTCTGCTCTGTCCTCTCGTCCTGTTGTCGCTTCGAACTCGAGCACTTGACATCGTCGATTTTTATAGGAACTTCACAGTTAACGTGCTGGGCATCGGCGATGTGTGTTCATTTGCGCAGGTAAATAAATATCTAACTAATATATACATAAATAATATATATAAAAAATACGTTAGGAATATGTGGTAAATAACATTTAAACGTAATAAATTCTAGTTACGACGTTTTCTTTAATTTTTGCAAAAGCGCTCATATAGTACCCTATCATCAGCCTCCCCAAATTAAATAAAGATATTATTGCATAATCACTATAATTGTTATAAAAATATATACATAAATATAATTTTTTCCTAAAGAAGTTTGTCCTTAATTTTTCAGTTCATAAATTCAACTAAGTGTGAAGTCGGTATTATTTATATATTTATATGATAGAATTCGAGACAACATTCAACGTAAAAGTCATTTAAAAAGAAAAGCATTTTTGAAAATCGTTTCAGCTGGATATACGACGTCACGGTCATCCTGAATGGCAAACACCAGGGAAATATGCTGAAAAAATGAATGGTTCGTTGTGATTATTATTTTTTAAAATGAATAATAGAGAGGGTAGTCCACAGATGTTCAAATTTGACCATAACCAATGTGAATTGGAACTAAAATTTTTATTAGTTAAGTTTCTCGTTTAAAATATTTTTTGAAGATTTTAATCAATTAATTAAGTAATTTATTCCAGTCCAGTCCAGTTTTATTGCTCTTCTAGGTTAAGTGCTAATTTAATACTAAATCGTTTCTTGAAATTGTAAATAATCAGAGGGTCAGTTTCTACGCTGTGATTCTGTATAAAGTATGAATTCAATCAGATAGTAAAACACCATTTATTAAGGGATTTGCAAATTTATTTATAGAGGAAAAAAGTTTTAAACCATATTTTGCATAACTCATATTTCTGGTGGTATTACTGGTGGTAGGACCTCTTGTGAGTCCGTGCGGGTAGCATTTCTGCCGTGAAGCAGTAATGCATTTCGGTTTGAAGGATGGGGCAGCCGTTGTAATTATACTTGAGACCTTAGAACTTATATTTCAAGGTGGGTGGCGCATTTACGTCGTAGATATCTATGGGCTCCAGTAACCACTTAACGCCAGGTGGGCTGTGAGCTCGTCCACCCATTTAGAAATAATAATAAAAAAATCAAAATATTTACTTATCCCGATAGGCAGTACGCAGTACGATCAAGGTGAAGGTGGGAAGACTGAGTTGTCTCTGGTAGCGTTTTCATGTCGCCACCCAGGCTGGCAACCCACAGAGCCATCGCAGAGGTACTTCCTGAAATCACTGAAGCAGAGCATGTACCAAGCGATTCCTTCCAACAATCAACTCGTAAGTGTAATATTTTAGACTAAACACTTTACAAGCTTATTCTCTCAGTGTGTAAGCATATAATTGGTCGTATGAATTAAAATTAAATAATTAATAAATCTCAAATATTTTTAAGTGGATTAGAGTATAACACTATAATATATTATACTTTGTGGTTAATGAATAATATTAAAATATTATGAATATTTGATTTGAATACCAACAATTTAATGAAATATACACATCTATCTATTTATTTTGTATAACTTTTAAGAAGTAAATATATTTGTACAGCTGTCATCTGTACATCCAAAGTTTTAAAAAATAAAACGGATGTCAACATTTTCCTTTAGATGCTTAGGTACATTTTTTTCTGAATAAATGGACGTATCGCAAATGTAAGCTTTACAGAATGAACCTTCTGTAGTTTATATTATATTGTTAACACTTTCAAATAAATAAAAAATAATGCATTTTAATAATCTAGAATAATGTAAGGATACTAATGAATTGTTAATTGAATTAAACAAACATGAGACATTCGTTTGAATTCTTAGTTTATTCACGCGTGCTAAATATTTTTTATAATATTTACAAATATGTATGTTTACAAATTCTATAATACATATTTACAATGGAAATATAGCTTACATTTTAAATTGGTACAAAAAATTATAATAAAGTGATAACATGGAGACGATTAAATCACAAATTGATGCAAAGCATATTTTACTAAAGTCGAAGGCTGAATTTTTTTTTTTAACAAGAACATCTTTTTACACTTACAGAATAGAACCATGCTTGGTTCATATATCCAGCAGAGTCTGTTCGGTGCTGTAACTCCACTTCCAGCCGTACTCTCATATTATCCGCAACAGACCAAGCAGAACTACAGGTTACCAGTAAGTAAAACAGACAATAAATAATAGTTTAAGAAAACTAAAGAACACGCTTTATATAAAATTCAACTAAAAATAGGAAATAACGACTTTTTTTTACACTATTTTCAATTTAAATTTATTATAATTTATTTCAATTTTTTGAATATTGAATTTTATATAAAGCGTGTTTTTCAGTTGTTTTAAAGTATTATTTATTTTTCATTTTTTAGTTGAATTTCAATTTTGTAAATTTTTTTTTAATGTTGAATTGTCATCGATACTCGATAAATCTAGAAAGTTTGAATGAAATCTGGCCGTTTAAAGTGGTTCAAAGTCGCGTCTAAAGAACTCAGTTACAAACATACAAACATACATACAAGTAAAGCTAATAATATAAAGCGTGTAAAAATAGATTTAATTTCAAAACGCCCCATCAATAGTTAGCACTACACCGATCGGACTTTGTATCGAAGTTTGACTACACGTACAGGATCGGCGTGAAACGTAAGCTCTCGCTGATCACCAAACATATTACTGTAGAATTTGAATTTCATTGAATTACTACTAATTCTTATTGGAATAATTGAGTCTCATTCATCTGGCCAGAGATTAATTACTATATCAACGGTTTCAATAAAGAGCGGACGGTTATCGTGGTATGATGGACATGTGATGCGTATAGAGAAGATGCATGTGACTAAGAGATGTATGGAAATGGTAGTGCAAGGTATAGGAGGAAGAGGTCGACCGAAGAAGACATGGATGGAGTGTGTGAATGATGTTATGAGAGAGAGGGGAGTGAGTGTTGAGATGACGGCTGCTAGAAGAGAATGGAAGAGAAAACTTAGCTGTGCCAAACCCATCTAGACCCATCCCATTAATAAGGTGGAGAAAACGAAGAATATTAACGGTTTTTTTTATTGTTTAGCTGGGTGGACGAGCTCACAGCCCACCTGGTGTTAAGTGGTTACTGGGGCCCATAGACATCTACAACGTAAATGCGTCACCCACCTTGAGATAAGTTCTAAGGTCTCAGTATGGTTATAGCAACTGTCCCACCCTTCAAACCGAAACGCATTACTGCTTCACAGCAATCAATTTTTTTTCGAATAATTTTTATCGAAAAGTTGTAAAGAGCTTAGTTTTTTTTATTGCCTTTTTGGCAGACGAGCATACCGTCCACCTGATGGTAAGTGGTCACCGTCACTCATGGACGTCAGCAATGCCAGGGGCAGAGCCAAGCCGCTGCCTACCATAGAACATAATATTGAACATGGATAGAAAGATGTAAAGATTACGATATTTTCCCCTACCATCGATTTCAGTAAGAGCGAAATAACTGATAAAGGAGAGTATGTCTAATCGAAAGATACGTTTTCAGGAAATGGACGAGTTGAGTGATGAAGAGGAACCGCCGATCCCCGGGCCCGCTTCACGTTCCGCAGCTCGCTCGACGTCGTTAGGTCTCGCTGGTGTCAGTTCGGCTCTCGGAGTCAGCGCCGTGGGGCTCGCTCCCCAGCAGCAGCAGAAACCGGGCGATGACACGCACGACATGTCCGTCAGCACGCTACATCTGTACGACTTGCATCTGTCGAAGGTATGTGTCGTGGCGGGCAACCTCTTTGATAAAAAAAACCCTTTTAACAGGTCATAAGAACTACAATTTTTTTTTTAAGGGATTTTATGACCTGGTAACCAAGACCTTTAAGTCATGTCTTATTTTAATTTATATTCTTATATTTATGAAAAATGATAATATGGAGTGAAATGAAATGAAATGATAAGAAATGGTATGGGATGAAATATAACCTCAGTAAAATGGTGGTCGTTTACTGAAATTTTTTCAGTTGACTTTATGGAGGATCCCAAGAAGTTACATCCAGCGACTTTGTTTCATTTTCCCACATGTTTGCACTTTCACAGATATTAAACAGTTAATAAACCACCATTATTACACATTTAAACCTGAAGAAACACTAAACAGACAAAATAAAACAAATCACACTACTTCACTCCTCGCGTTCCCGCCAAAAAGTCCTAAGAACTACAATGACTAGACATAGACACAGATTAAGACAGACATTTGACAAGAATTCAAAAATAAAGAGTGTAATGGAACGAGGGCGTACGTGACTAGCGGCAGGTGGTACATTTTTTGACTTCCTAAAAGACGGACACAAACGAGACGACAAGGAATGAATTGACCGTTCTCATCTATACTCTATACTAATATATAAATCTACAGGGGTTTTTACGGATGTTCCGTTATAATTACTGAACCATGCATCCGATTGACTTAAAACTTGTTATTCATGTAGAAAATACATGTACTTAATGGACACGTTAATATTTATATGAGTGTTGGACTCTACACCAGTACAGTTGCGGGGGCGTTAATGATGAGAATCTTTGTGGGGGTGAGAAATAATAATGTTAAATTTAAATGCCCAGCGAAGCGGACGGGTACAGCTAGTATACATATAAAATAGTCGACAAAAGAACGAATCGACCGTTCAAGTGGTCCTCCGACCGTTCAAGTGATCCTTCGACCGTGCAGTATGAATTACTTTTCCTTTACCCGATAGTCCCAAATATAGTCCCAATAGCTAAAGAATCTGAGATGCTAAGACGATATAAAGATAATTCTCGGTACACGATTATGTCGCTTCTCGATTTATTCTCGAGAGGTCCGACTCAACTGACTCGTCTGTAATTCAGTTCTATGTATTAGACGAGATCACAGAAAATATATATCGAGGGGTGAAAGGCTATTTGATTTAAGCGAAATTTCGCTTAATACGAGACATTTATCTTTGTAATTAAACGTCGGGCTTTTTTCGTCGGGATTTATTTTTTTCCGTCAAAGGTGTCATTAGTACTATCGTCTGTCTTCATTTTTGGAAGCGGTCTCCTAACACCCAGTATATCTATATATTAATACGTGACGCAAAACTTTGTACTCCTTCTTACGAAAATTGCACAGACGAAGGAGTATGAAATTTCCCACACTTATAGAGAACATAGAGGAGTGCAGAATGTTAATATTGTTTTTAAATTATGCTTAAAAAATACATTAAATAAAATAAAAAATACATTACAGACACTACCATGTATTTGACAAACACACGCATGCATTCTATTTGTTTATTGCCAAACTTTTCTTATTGCTTATAGTCTGTGGTCAAATTGAGAATAGATTAAATAAGGTTTGTCTTTATTAATATTTTTCTATAGTGTAGTCTTGGCGAAATTTGTGATTACAGAAGTATAATAGTCTTGGAAAATAGAATCATAATAGTGTACAAACTTATAATTTCAATGAACTATAATCGAATTTCGACTACCGGGGGACCACTAGTATATACCTAGTCAGGTCATAAATTCTGTCACATGTTTAATGTAAAATAATTGAAACAAGTTTATTCATTATGTAACCATTCATATACTAAAATGAACTTAACAAAACATAGATTCTTATGACACTAAAGTTTATTCAAAATGACCTCCGTGATTTTGAATACAGGCCTTCAATCTGCGCGGCCTGTCGTCTATCGCAGCACGAACGAGGTCCATGTTAATATCGGCGGCTGCCTTAATCAAGGATGTCTTGAGTGACTCCAAATTGGGATGAGGCTTTGAGCACGCCTTTTCCTCCAAGTGTTGCCATGTCTTGTAATCTAACGGATTCAAATCTGGACTGGAGGAGGGCCAGTCTTCGTGCCGGATGAAGTCGATTTCACGCGCCGCCAGCCATTCTTGTGTGCTCTTCGCTCTGTGAGCTGGCGCCGAGTCTTGTTGGAATACCCAGTGCCTGTTATTGAACATGGTATGAGAAACAGGTTCCACAAAATTCGTCAGGACTGTATTTTGATACACAACTGCATTCGTTTTTACACCTTTCTCACAAAAATGTACCTCTGTTAAGCCCCAATAAGAAACTCCCAACCATACCATGAGCGAGGATGGAAAATGACCTCGTTGGACACGCGGAATACGGTTGCTTGCTTCTTCACTACTGTGTGCGTACACCTTATCATTTTGTTAGTTGTAGCTCTCTTCTACGGTAAAAATTTTTTCAGCCGAAAAAAGAATTTCCCGATATTTTTTTCCCGCGTACCGCTTCAACAAAGCGCGGCATCTCTTCAGTCTCAGTTCCATTAGACGAGCATTCAAACGATGTCCTGTTTTCGATATGCCCGAAGCCCTAAGTCTTCATTTAACACCCTTTTCACCGTGGTTCTGCTTAACCCCATCTGAAGGGCCAACAGTTTCTGCTTACGTTTGGGATTTCTTTGAATTCGCGCCTTCACAGCTTTTATCACTGCTGGAGTCCTAACAGACCGAGGGCGACCACTTCTTACCTGTCATCTACACTAGAGTCTTCATTGTATCGTTTGATGGTACGATAAACGAATCTTTTGGTTATATTCAAATTTTTCAGTATGTTAAAAATTTGAATTGGCGCGCAACCGCAACGATGCAACGCAATAACTGCAACACGGTCTTCTTTAAGCGTCCACTCCAAATTTTAAAAATGAGTAAAATTCTAAAAGTATACATTTTTATTTTCATGAACAATTCGAAATTCGAATTCAATAAACTTTTTTGTGGCCAGCATACTAAAAGAAAAGTTTTTACTGTGTGACAATACTTATGACCTGACTAGTTATATAAATGTGTGTGGTATATGAATATTAAAGTTATCCTAATATTTCAGGCTGGCCCAAGTGAATCCGCGTGCTGCACTAACAACTGCAGCGGGCGACAGCGTGACGAGGGCCCTTACCACTGGGGCACCGAAGAGACGCCTCTCCTACACCGTCCCTAACATTGGACCTTGTCCTCGCCCTGCGTCCCGAAGCATCCAGTCTGGGTGTAGAACATCGCAGCGCCGAGGCAAAATCGACGACCGGTATACTATGTTAGTGTCTATTTTAGATAAACATGAAACCGTTATTTGCGTTCTTTATGCCCTACCATACGGGTCTGGACTCTAATACTGTTTTTATGTAAACGGTAAAATGTGTGTTTTTGCGTTTGGATGCGCCATTATTTCATCGTTAGTCGTCTGATGTATGACGATTAATTTGGTTTATTCGCTGTTATGATACGACCGTTTAGAACGTAGCTGTGGTCTCGTTTGGATTAAAAAAGAAAAAAATATATTTTTGTTTTGTTAAATTTTCATTTATATAGACCGGTGGTAGTGGTGGCTAACAAGTTGAACGGTAAATGTTATTAAAATTATTAAAAACTGATAACTCGGGGTTAACGTTCGTACATGTGGGGGGGGGGGGGTAAGCATTCGCCAGCCTTCATGCGAAGTTCATTAACTGAGGTTGTTGACTTGTAGGTTTTGTACGTTTTCCAATGACCGCTCCGCAAAATAAAAAGTAAACTACCCTGAATGAATTAGTTGACTCCCAAGTTTTGTACGCTTTCCAATGACGGGTTCGCGAAATGAAAAGAGAAGTGATAATGATATCGATTTCTGGATTAGAATTAGTACTTTGTTTTCTTTTTTTTGTTAAGGTACCATATTACTTGAGTCTTGTGTTTAGGCCCGGTTTCTTTGCATTCTGCGTTTTAAAGGTAATACCAATATTGCAAAATAAAAGTTTAACCGTACAAACATTTAAAATCTGTAGCAAACGTATAAAAAAGCTAAAGCATTTTTATTGATACAAAATGAATAATTAACAGATTTCTAATTTTATTTCTATCAAAGTTGCCTTACTCTGACTTGTTGCTCGTCTTACCACTATCACTAAATAAAAACAAAACAGAATTGCACGTGAGCTCTTTATGTCAGATTCTTGTTTGTATTGCGAAGTGACGTCACCAGTTTTGGCCAACACATTGGTGAGCTTGGCCAAATCACGTCACCAAATTGATGGGATCGAGTATTTTTCTAGCATAATGCAAACGATACTAACAGGTCCGCATTCTAAAGTCGTATCGTAAAACAATATGTAACATTGATGAGGTTGGTTACAGATTTGCGCGCCCCTATTTAGAATGTGTTTGCGGATAAGCATACAAGTTTGATCCGCTTCGATTTGCCCAAAAGATTAATATATTTTTTGAGTCACATTGTGAGGTGATTTTTTACCATAAAAGTGGTCAAATGACGACGAAATTTCTATGAACCCAACCACGGATAGTAAGGTCGATTGTTTGTAAAGGAATTGTTGCATGACGTGGATTTGACATTTTGATGAATGCTTTTCAAAGCTGGTACTCAAAGCGCTTGGCTTTGTTTTTCTAAACACGTTATTTATGTATTTATGCAAATCTGTAACCACAGTCTGTATTGATAACATTTTGAAAAAAATGAAAAAAAAAAAATGAAAAAAAAATATATTTTTGTAATTGTGTATTTTTCGTAGGTTTTTGATTTGATGGAACGCATCTGTTGTTAAAATAGCGTATAACACAATATGACGTTTGCAAGTGAATACTCAATTCAAAGCCGGTTTGCATAATACATTCGTGTGTGCTAGCTCTTGGATGCTGATCAAATTGATTTATGAAACAGGATAAAAAATTAAAAAAAAAACGTTCTCATGATTAAAATGTGATAGAAAAAGTGAAAATAAAAAAAAGCATCTTAATATAGAATACGTAGTTGTTACATATTTTTCGTATACTTCTTTTAATATATATATACTCATTCCCAAAGAAGCGATGTAATAAAAATTATAAAAAATTACTAAAATTTATTTCTTTATATATTATGGCTTTAAAGAAACAAAAATGATTATTAAAGCAATATTAGTCTAAGTGTAGTTTTTTATAGTAGTACACGTATTTGAAAAGCTAAACATTGGCTCAGATTTTTTCACATTTCTTATTGAAGTGCGAATATTAGTAGACAATGCTACTCTTACATTCGTTTAGAATGAATATGTTTAATTTGTTTAGTTGAAAACCGATGCAGATTTTAATAGATAAAAGAATTTGATTACTGTACTTGGGAATTTTTAATTTTTCCGTTTTGTTTGATGCTCTATAAAATGTAAACACGTCAAGAAGTGGATTTAAGTAATTCGTTCCTTTTTTTACCCACAAAAATAAAGAATTCCTAATTTTCTAAATCATGAATCAAGTTTTTTTTTAGATCACTATCGCATTGTAAGCTACGTTTGCAAAACTAAATTATTCATATGTCAACCTCGTTCAGCATCAAGTCTAAGAACTAAATTGATTCAGGGATACAATATCCAAACAATGGTGGCCACAAACAGTCCTACTCCAGAGTAGGTTAATTTCTGGATCAGCACTTTCGCCGAAAATTTCCTCAAAGACATCACATTAACGTGCTACAGCTAATTCTTAACTAATTTTATTGCAATAATACAAACTTTTATTAAACGAAACTGATTCTTCGGCAACAATAACACTAATCACCAAATTAAAAATTGCTCCTTAGAGTTAAATCAGGATTACCACGAATTTCCGCGACAAAAAAAAATAATGGTGAACTATATGTGTGATATTGGTAGGCACCGAAAATTCGAGGGCTGTCGTCGAGGCCAAGTCTCTTAAAGATTAGACACTAACGATCTATTCCTTCTTTATAACACCATACTTGACACAATTAAGGCCATGAATGCCCACCTTTTGGTACTTAAATCGTCGCTATACCAAAAATACGGCACAAGTCAAGTTTGCTTACTTTTCAGCAAATAACCGAAGACACCTTTAAAGATTTTTCAAGTTACAAGTGTTTGCTTCTCAATAGGTAATGTAGCGTAATATTTGTTGAAGTGTTTGTCTCTACTGAAAACTAAGCAAATATGAGTGACGGGTTGATATTGTCAAAAATTTGCATCACAAGATGACGGAGTATTCGTTTCGATTTTTGTTCTAAAATGACACCTGTCAATAAGTAGAGATGTGCAAACGCATTTCTATAATACTATTATTATGAACTAAGAACCGATACTAAAATATATCTCCTCTGGTGTGTTTCTGCAGTAGGTATTGAGACAATATTTTTCACTCATCTCATGCTCTGTCGGTTGGCCTTATTTATTCGTTGTGATATTTTCAGTCGAACTTGTGATTTAATACTTATATAAATGAGTACTTATTCTACAAAGATCGGTTGGCAAACAAAGCGAGCGATTTATTTCAAAATTTTGCATATTATCGTGTTTATGAAAAAAATATGAATACTTATTTTTGGATACCTATGAATATTTTTCAAAATTTTTGCAATCTTGAAAACTTTGATAGTAAAAAAAGGTAAAGTTATAAAGGAAATAATATAAGAAGTTTTTGTGGAATTCCTTTTTAGGTCACAAATCGTGTTCATAGAATCTGAAGCAATGTTATATTAGGTGATTTTATTGATAATGTTAACTCTTTTTTATTTCGACACTTGGGAAAGAAATGATTGTTTGAACATCAGTAGGGAATACGTAAGAACGTAGGGTGTGTATAATGCTGCTTGCTCGCTTACGCTAAATGCTCTACTTGGAAATATAAAAACGATATCAAAAAATTAAAAAAAGAGGTATTTGTTCGTTTAAATATCTTTTTTATATCCATGTAAATTTTAGAAATATTTTAGCAATTACAGAACGAAAGTTATGTTTGAAAATTATTAAACAAAAACAGTGATTACGGGAACATTGTCAATTTCGATTTGCTAAGATGTTATAAAAAAAATAAACTTTAAAGCTACGTAGTACGAATATGCTTAGTTTACTTTTAAAATTTATAATGTAAGGTTGTGCTTAACAATATTTCAGTACAGCGAATATGTAATTGTAGAGAACACGAAACCAAATCCTATAAGATAAACATTTACGAATAAAGACAAGGAAGGGCTTTGAAGTATGTTCTTGATTCAAATTTAGTATTTGTGTAAATATAGTAATAAAAAAAATTTGATCGGGCATTATTTTAATTGGGCTGTGAATTATTTGATATCGAAGTTGAAATTTTACGTACAAAATAGCTTTATCTGGTATTTTATGAGACTTTTTATGTATTGGAAGTATAATGAAATGATAGAAATCAAGCTAGGGCAATCAATATAGGTGTTTCAGTGGTAAATTAAATGAGAGTATTACAGCTTCTGTGCTGATTAAAGATTAAAGATCTCTTTTTTTATTGGAACCCATGTTTGACGAAAATAAGTGCATTACTCTTTGAATAATAACTCTATAATTATTTATTTCCTTGCACTTATGCCTTATTGTTGTGCTGTTGCCAGTTCTCTCTAGAAATATTTCTCTTTAATATAGTAGTCTGTGGATTATTAACCTTAAAAGAACGATACTACATGACGTATTATAAAAAAAAAACTGTTTAATTTTGATTATGTTGATTTCGCAGTCTGTCTTTTTCTAGTAATGCACAAACGTGTTTATTCGTATATTTAGTTAGACATTTGGCGTGGAAGATTTGTAGTCGTAGTTTTATTATTAAAAAAATATGTACATTTTTATGTACTTAGTTGATTTTATTTTTATATTTTTTAACAATGTCATGTAATGGAATGGAAAGGAATGTTGTTTGTGATGTTTTATTTTTATTTTGTTGAATCCATGATGATGAAGTCCATCATTTAACTATGACGGGTAATTTACTAACAGTGTCTAATGTTAAGTAATTAAAAAGTTAGTAATATCTCGGTAATGACAAATTATAATAATACGAATATGTTGACCGTTACAGTTAAATTTTGAATCTCATCCTTTAGTTTTAATGTTGAGTGTCCATTTTAATTAAATATCTAAATATACATGCGCCTTTTATATCGAATTCTCCCTTTAACTAACGTAATGTATAATTATATTTCAATCTTAATTGTATATTTATAATGTTCTATGAGATTTATTGTAAAAACAATGTTCGAAAATTCCCTTAACTGAATTTCATAGTTACGGCATTGAGTCTTCTTGGTTTTAATCGGTTTATTAATTCAGGAATAGTAAAACATTTGTCAAATAAATTAAATTCGATGTTTATTGGCTAAAAGCTGAGCCGAGTAGGCATTACTCAACTACGCAATATTATGTTATTCAATGAAAATGAAAAATAACCAATCAGATTAAATTATGTACTTGCACGAATAATCAACTACATGAGCAATACGTATGCGCAGGCGTTTGACAGTATTGCCATATTCGTCGTTTGGAAATGTTTGTTGCTACAAGACAAAAAGACAAAAGTTGTGCAATGTTGTCTAATGTCAAAATTTGAAATGTTTAACCAAGTTAGTGTATATTGGCGATTGGTATATTATCAAATTAAATTATCTAAATTAGGTTTCGGCGATCAGTGAAAAAAACAACTGAACAATTTTGTTAACAAAATAACAAAATCTTTAATAATGTTGTTGTGTGCAGCGGCCGATCATCGCGAACTATGATAATTTAGATTGGGATTTAAGAACTTGAACGACCATGCCGTTTATAGATTGCGTTTTATTCGTTAAATAGCTTTCATCACATGTTTTCGAACGGTTATTCTTTGAAAGGCTACAAATTGAAACAATTTAGAGCTCTTTAAAAAAATAATAATTGAAAAGCTTTCAGTGTTGGTTACTTGCTTGGATTTGTCGAATCGCGCGCGTTATCACGAGACGTCAAACTTTTGAAATGTGACGTAAGAGTGGTGACGTAAGAAACGCGGGTACGGTGTGAGTAGCGATCAGGATAGTGGCTGACAGCATCAAACTTAAAGTTATCCGTGTGTGTTCATGTGGAATTAGCGGCGGACCGCGCGTCGTGACTACGGTGCTTTGTCATTTCAACCGGTTTGTTCTTGTTGCCTAACGCCTCGCCAAGAGCACAGCGCTCGCGATCTATACGCTACCAAGCACTTGAACGTAAACAAAAAAAGTATTAAATTATTTTTATGAAAATAACAAACAAAAACGACCAATTTCGAAATACATTTGCAATATTTAATCTACCTCTTTAACTGTACTAGATAGAACTATATTATATTTATATAATGACGTTTATGTATATTTTTTTAAATGCGTATGAGCGAAGCCCTATCCGATGTAGGTCGAGTCAGAGTACAATTAAAACGTCATAGAAACATATAAATACAAATATCGATAAAAACGGTTGTTGTGAACGTTTCATACACTTTTGGTCAAACATTATTAGTAATATATTCCGACATTTCAATTTAGAACATTATTTATATAGGAATTATTAAATTATAGAATTCACGAAGTCACATGCATGTGAAATGTTTAATGCATGTTGAAATATAATGTTAAAAACTTAACATTTAATTATTTGAGGTTATTTTTAGTGGTGATTTTATAAGCAATATTAGTTGGCGCTGTTTATAATCGTAATGTTATGCGTAGCTTATATTGACGTGGAGAAAAAAGAGGATTGTGGATTTAATAATAAAATGTATTTTCATTGCACCCGAATGCAGGAAAATTCATGAGATTGTTGTCTTTAAGCACTAAAATCCGATATAAAATTTTCGAGGGTAGTTGTCATTTCACAACAGTATTTATTTTAATATAAACGATTGACTAATACCATTTGGGCTGTATCAGCGATAATCTCTAGACGGCTGTCACAGTTTAATCGTATTTTGTATTATTTGTCGACGATATATTTAAAAATTTCATAATATTTTTCTATTTCTTCACTATAAACTTTGCGCTGTATGTACTCTCAATTTTAATAATTACAATTACATTTTTGTAGAGTACTAGCAAAATGTTATACTCAATAAAGCCATTTATCAAGCGTATTAGGTATTAATAAGAAAAAAAATATTTAGCGAAAAGCTATAAATAAATACAAAAAAAAAAAGATATGTACGAATAGCTATTATGGTTTGAATATTATATTATATTTATAGATTAGTCTTGTGATGTGTTCATTTTTAATATTTTAGTGCCATTTTACATTGGCACGTTTCTTATAATATGTGTGTAATTATTTAGTAATTTTCGTCGGTTAAACTGTCATGTATGTGCGATTTGTAAAGTTTATTTGTAATCAAACAATATTTGTGATTGAGGAGCGTCTAAACAAAAATCAAGACATCAAATATCGCATTATTTTTTGTAATTATAATATAAAATAATCTTCACATATCTTAAGAATTTTTGATTTTAATATGAACGAAATCTACCCGTTGTTGATAACACAGTTACAGATTCTTGATTCCGTAAAATTTGGATATTTATGTTCAGATCAGTGTGATGAGTACGTAAATACGGAATATTTAAATTGCCACAGTTAAAATTAAATGTCAAAATATAATTTGTCAGTTTTTGTTCCGACTCTCGTCAATATTACTACGTACAAGGCGTATTGGGAAGTGTTCTTGAATTCCTAACTGAAAATAAATTGGAAGTATCATTAATATAATAGAATAGGGATAATTCGTTTTAGTAAGATCCGGTGAGTTCGTGTATCGTAGTAACTCCAACCTAGGCGTATTCCGCCTCACTACGATCAGTTACATGACTTTCGAAAATAATAAAAATAGCATCAAAATAATAAAATTTACGATAATGTTTTTTGCAATCAACACTTTACTTTATTTTTTTATAAGAACCCACACCTTTCAATATACCCTGTATTATATGCACACCTATGTATTTAGTATTAATGTCTTATAATAACCAGATAGGTAATTTCAGTCAATCTAATTTTATGAAACTCGAAGGTGAAAAAAAGCAAATGTTTTGGTACCTTTGCGACGTTTTTTTATTTTATGGAATAATTTTGAAATTGACCCTTTTTTTTAAATTCCCCTTAAAATAAGGAAAATATGTATTATTGCACTTTAACGTAGATAATTCAAATAATATACATAAAATTAGTAATAATCATTCTCTTTATTGTCTCTGGTATTGCGTCATAAGGCTATGCAAAACTAAATGCTTTGTTTTACTCCGACGAAATGAAGGCGGTTATTTAATTTTTGAATGAAAAAAAATGACTGAACAACTTGAGATCAAACTTTACAAAAAATATTAAAATGAAAACGTTCAAGTACAAGATAGTAATGTGTGAATGGAAAGGAATTCTAGAAATTAATATTAACGAAAGAAAGATAAATAAATGAAAAGCCACAATTATGGTATTGTCCTTTTTACAGCGATATATTTACATAAAAATTCAGTTTCAGTAATTTTATTGTCTATTTGTTTTATTTTAATGTCAATTTTATTGACCGACTCAACGATTAATCCAAAATTGGTTTTGTATCATCTTTGATTGGAATCATTGATGGATGCGCATGAGCAATTATTACAAGTACAAAACTAAAATTGAGGATTTTTTTTGTTTTTGTTTTAACGTTAATGCAAATTGAAATCGTTAAACATTGCTCTCAATTAAAAAATATTAACAGTTTTTCGTTGATCACGTAGTGTTGATTGTATTGTTTGATTTCAAATTGTCGTTAAACTTTTTCATCCGATACCTGTAAATATTTAGCGCAATTTATTTAATTATAGAAAATTTAATAAGTTTATTGTGATAAAGATTTTTATTTCCGTGTGAGTTCGTCTTGTTTATAATATTAAAAAAAAAAGTAGAATTGTATTAAGAAACTTGAATTATTTTGGTAACAATAATACAATAGCATTGTCGCTATGTATCACGACGTTTAATAAACATAAATTATAGTAATATCGATTGTTTTTATTTTATTGAACCTTTCAAATTTTGCTCTTATATATTACCCACCCATGTACTTTATCGTCAGTTAGAATAAATCTATAATTCAGAATCTCAGAAAAGCGTTATAAGATGTTTTTGTTCTGAATCATTAGGAATAGTCATTTCGTATTAATTTTGTTTTTTTATAATCAACTCAGGTCACGAAAACGTATAAGCTCGCTTTGCCATTGATATTATGATGTCTCGAATTTGAAAAGAGATTTGATGCTTTATTCACGAAAAAAAATTTAAATTCAAGATAACTTTACTCAAAGACCTGCAAATGCATTATTTCCACTTCTGAGTCCCAACTTATTCACTTAGCAACGCGATTGTTTCTTGCAAAATATGTATTATTTTTATTGAAATCCATTGCAATTTTATCATCGATTTTTAGAAATTTCGGGAAAAAGCCTGGAGAGGAGTTATCTATGGTACGAATGATCTCTAAATAAGCATTGTGAATGAACAATGATGTTGAGTGGTAGTTCCTGGTAGTGCAGGAACAGTTATTAAAATTATTATAACGATATTATATTATTATTATTATCTTATTATTAAAACGAGATTGCATTGATAGACATAATTTCGACATCGAGGCTTTAAATATTTTTTTCATTGTAAGCACCAATGGATAATGTTTTTTCCTTTTTAATTATTTCCTTGTATAATCAAATTAACTGTATATTTTCAATGTTAGTTTTTTTTATTGCTTAAATGTGTGGACGAGCTCACAGCCCACCTGGTATTAAGTGGTAACTGTATCCCATAGACATCTACAACGTAAATAAGCCACCTTGAGATATAAGCTCTAAAGTCTCACTCAGTGTATTTACTACGGCTCCCTCACCCTTCAAACCGAAACGCATTACTGCTTCACGGCCGAAATAGGCGGAGTGGTGGTACCTACCCGTGCGGACTCACAAGAGGTCCTACCACCAATAGTTACGCAAATTATAATTTTGCGGGTTTCATTTTTATACACGATGTTATTCCTTCACCGTGGAAGTCAATCGTGAACATTTGTTGAGTACGTATTTCATTAGAAAAATTGGTACCAGCCTGGGATACGAACACCGGTACATCGTTCAACACGAATGCACCGGACGTCTTATCCTTTAGTCCACGACGACTTACAAGATTATGTTGTCAGTAGTAGCAGTAGTAGTAGTAGCGGTAGTACCTACACTATTTGCCTTTAATGAAGTAACGACACTTCATTTCGTGGTCTGTTGTTTAGTGGATGCCGGACGTCAAATAATTTACAGGATAAAAATGTCCTGCAAGTTCATCAATAATCACTGTGCAAACTTAATGAATGACGTTTCAATGGAATTCTGCAATCTCACCCGTTAGAGCGAGATTGGTTTCAAAAATTTTCTCGTTACCTCAACGAGCACTCAAAACTAATCGGTGTTGTCGCGCTATCATTTTCTCGTCCAGGGTTCTTATAAAACCTAGACAACAAACGATGTCGCGATTTAGTATTTATTTCCAGTGCCATCTATTGGCGGCATTCTCAATTGGCAAACGCTAATATTTTGGCTCCAAATCATGTAATGTTGTAATATTAAATATTATAATTATCAGAATTTTTATTGACTTGATAAGAAGAATATCCAGCTAACTTTACCCTAGATAGTTTAAGAACATTATGTGTGTTATTTAGTGCATTATAATAAGAATGTAGTTACTGGAATTGTCTTTTTCGTTAATTAACTGAAGATCCGGATTAAAATGTCACCTCGTATATAGTTGAATTCTCAATTTTTTTCTTTGCGTTCTTTTGTCAACATTCGGCAATTATTAATAATACTTATAAAAAGCACGAAAGGTCTTTGATTTATAAAATTTGTGATCGTCCTCATTTCGTCCCGAGCTCTAAAATAACTTTATTATTAATTTTAAACTGTCTCCAGATCGTCTAGACGAGAAAGTTCTCAAAAGAAAAGGACTGTGTTCGTTTTTAATTACTAAAAAAAATAAAAATTCACGAGATGAGGAATGTGTTACGTATAACTTACTGTATATTTTTGATAACGAGAAACTTAGGTACCAGAATATTTTTTGCATTTACTGTAGATTGGTTACGTAAATTATTATTAATTTTCGACTCAATCTTACATTGCTAAGAGAAAACAACTGTTATAGCTTAATTAGCTTATTACCAATACTTTTTAGTTCAGTTCACTGTTTTAGAATTGAATTACAAATCCTTTCAACCTGTCTAGTCCGGCGTGAAGGGCTGAGGGTGACCGGGGAGGGGACACCCTAGCCAGACAGTCGTCGGTACATGCCCTTTAATCGATTAAGTCGTGTTTAGAATTCCTAGCGCTCATGCTTACTAATTTTGGTTATCATTACTTTGATAGTAAACACTGCTTTGCAGTAAAGTATTATCACCGTCGCACATAAGGAAGTACAGTGCAAAAATATGTCCACAATGTGTATTCATTAAAGTTCTAAAGGGAAGTTCCTTATCTATCTATTTATTCAAGTATTTGTTGGTATAGGATTGGATTGATCATTCTATATAACCTTGGGAATTAGTTAATATCACGTTATGAAAAATGTGAAAATAGACACTTATCAATACTTCAACTTCGTCGTGCGTTCATTGGATTTTTGATCGTAAGTATGACAAGTATAGACTGGATATAGATTGGATAGTATAGATTGGAGTGAAATAATATTGGTATTTTATTATTATTGCTACGCAAAGGTGAAACATCTCGCGAACTCCAATTTATTAGTTGGTTAACCGTACCTCATGGACATAGCGTGTTTGTCTCCATTCATCTTGAGACACGAGGTTCAAGTACCAATGGTATAAACGCAGTCCTAGCCTTCAAACTGTAGCAGCACATTACCGCCACGTGGCAGAAATAGGTAAGATATAGGAACCTATCTCTAGACTAACAAAACAACATAGCATATTATTAATATCAGTGGTGTGGATTGGGAGAGGCCTATGTCCAGCAGTGGACGACTGTGGGCTGTTGATGATGATGATGATGACATGTGTATGTAGCTAAATTACTAAAAATACACGCTTCAATAACAAACCGATCTAACAATTAATGTTCTACCGATAATCATTTTTATCATTTTGATACTGGTCAGGATATTAGAGTAATAAAATTGCGGTATTGTGATCTGCGTTTGATTTGTGTGCAAATTTTCAAGTTAATAGGACTTCTTGAAAATGATCTTCAAAGGTCGCGTTACATATAGACAAACAAAGCAAACTTAGAAATGCGTTTTAGAAACTACTTCATACTACTGTGGATTATAGTATTACTAGATAAAAATTGCTAATAAAAATAATTTTTTTTTTTTTTTTTTTTTTTCATGTGTTTAAGAGTGTAATCTATATATTAATACGTGAAGCAAAAACTTTGTATCCCTTTTTACGAAAATTGCGCGGACGGAGGAGTATGAAATTTTCCATACATATAGAGAATATAGAGAAGAAGTGCATAATGCAATTTTTTTTTAAATAATGCATAAAAGATACATTAAATCAATAAAGAAAACATCACACACACTACATACCATGTATTTGACACACACACGCATGCATACTATTTATTGTCAAACTTTTGTTCTTGACGTCTGTTGTCAAATTGAGAATAGGTTAAATATTGTTCGTCTTTTTAATATTTTTTATAGTGTAATCTTGGCGAAATTTGTGATTATAGAAGTATAAAATACAATCATAATAGTGTACAAACCTACAATTCCAATAATTATAGTCGAATTTCGACTGCTGCGGGACCTCTAGTACAAATAAATTAAAGAGAGCTATATCACACCCAATTCTGAAAAAATGACTCACATAACAGAATGATGTCAACAAATATAATATCTAGATATTTTTTACCTCGGTTACCACTTGTCTGTTGTAATCTAGTCCATGAGACGTGTAAAGGCAAAGTTTTTGTTTTGTGCTTTTTGTAAACTAAAATGTGTTTGTGAATAATTTACAAAAATGAGCATGACTAATAGGTTTTATTGAGAGTGTCTGTGTGTGTAAAGGAATTGAAACTAAGGATTTTAAATTTTAGATATCTGCGAAGATTATTACTTTTGATTGTTTCTATTGTACTCAATTATATAAAATATTTTTATGGTGTTATCTATTATAGTATTATGTATTTTAATATGGCCGTCGCCGAAATCATTAACATGACATTTTAAAAGTGATGTATACTAGCTCCGAACAGGGCTAATGATGAAAATCTTCACGCTTTGGAAATATTCTTCAGAAAAACTTCATGTTGTTTACTTTGTAACTATGTCGCAAATAAAATTAAATGGTGAGGAAATCGACAATGGTCCCTTTTATTTCTAGCTATCTTCTAACGGTTACGATAGGCTATTCTGATTTCTCCTTTACTGGTGGTGAGCTCATGGGGTAAGCCCCAAGGCTAAGGCCTTAGAGATCTTACTAACATCTGCCCTAGCAAGAGCACTACTTCGTTAAGATAATAATTGTGATCCACTGAGAAGATCAGTAGTAGGCTGTGTTTATGGATTAACCCTAATAAGGCTAATGAAGAACTTTATTTCAAAGTTTGATGATTTTTGTTTTTTGTTGCCCTTGTAGGCAAACGAGTATACGGCCCACCTGGTGGTGAGTGGTTACCGTCGCCCATGGACTTCAGCAATGCCAGGGGCAGAGCCAAGCCGCTGCCTACCTCTAATGCTTTATTCAGAAATAAAAATATAAATAAGTCTACGGCCCTTTCGTATGAGATTCACAAGATATACCGCTGGACCTTTACAGGAATTTCGAACAATCGATCCTTTTTTAAATTAGTCTATTTAATAAAATACCCGTAAAACTAAATAAGTAAATACATCAATTTTAAATATCCATGTTTGCAACCACAAACCAATTTTGTTTTGTTTTATTGCATATACAGGACGTTTTGTCGTCTCAGCCAAAGCGGGTAGGTGCCACCAACCCGCCTATTCTTACCGCGAAACAGTAATGTGTTCGGTTTGAAGGGCGGGGCGGAATATTTAGTATTAAGTACTAGTATTTTTACAGACGATCATTGGATCCATAAGATTTGAACTAATCTTCTACATTACAATACAATACAAGCAATAAACAGCGTCTATGTATAGTGATTGCTTCAATTTGGGACTAATGTTCTTGAAGAGAGTTCGTTTTAAAGCTTTAGTGCTAGGAATAACTACTTACTAGACAATGAGCAGGCTAGATTTTACGATACTTACTTACCTATAACTTTTAATAAATTTTCTGAGTCAGACTGTCGCCATTCTCTGGAATATTTTTTGTAGCTATTAATCACCCACAGGATACGCTGTATGTACATGTCCTTATATAAATACATACATAATTGTTATTTTATTCCATACTAGCTGACCCGGCAGACTTCGTAGTCCTTCAATCGATAAATAAAAGACACATCAAAGGAAAAACAAAATTGTTTGTTTTTATGTAATTCCGAGCTTTTTTTATATTTTCTCACCTTTTAAACCTTCCCTGGACTTTCACGAATAATTCAAGATCAAAATTATCCAAATCGGTCCAGCCGTTCTCGAGTTTTAGCGAGACTAACGAACAGCAATTCATTTTTATATGTAGAGATTATTATGACTAGGTCTCTCGCTTTTAACATTACAATTTTGTAAAAGCATAGGTATTTGTTATGTAATGTCTAATAAAAATCCATTAATGATATGGAATATTTTATGGAACGCCAGCAGTACTGCGTTGCAAGTCATCAGAGAAAGCATGGTGGTGTCCACTCATGGGGACTGACAATAAGCTCTTCCATCACTGTAATTATGGAGAAAATAGGGGTACGGTGAGAAATAATTTTAGGAATACCACAGGAGTTGACCAGTCGATTTCCGTATCTCCTATTTCTTCCAGTGATTTCGACAAACTATTATCAGTATTAATAGAATTATCTGAGGTAAGTCTGGTACAAACGCTGTTATTTATTCGAAACAGGACCAGCTTCATGGAGAACATGTAATTTTATTGGAATTCACATTTTCTCTTTACTAGAATAAAAATGTTTTTCATTTTTTTTATATGTACGTACATACGTCATACTTGCCTTTAACAAAGCTGATGCGTTACTAAAAGGGTACCCACGTGTGAGCCACGAGAACACGTTTCGCATCATATTTCTGAAATACTGCAAATGTTCTGGTGGAGACTTGGATTTCTGACTAACGTTTCTTTGTTGCAACCTCTTGAATGAGAGGCAATAAATTAAAGATGACAGGTTTATTAGTCCTTGCAAAAATCTTCTTCGGTAATATTTCGTTTCGATCGTTTCACCGGTAATGTCTGATTTACAACATCTCATGTGCAGAACTCTTACATCAGACGACGTTTGGTGACACAGTTGAAGTCGGAGCCTGTAAAGTGAAATACTTCGTAGTAGGTTTTCACATCCTTTCCGTGAAACATGATATTTTTAGTTCCACGTACGTGGCTTTTTTTTAACGCTTGTGAATCATACTTTACGCATTGCTGGCCATGGGTATACGGGGAGTGTGTTTCAGACTCCGGCGTCTCGAATGAAGAAGAAGACACAGAAGAAAACGACCAAGGCTCCCTCAGCCAGACTGTGGCTAGACTTCCACGGGTGTCCCGCTGCCACTGGCTTGATTTTCGGCGCCCTCAGACGTAGCTGTATCTTCTTTCTTCCTTCTCGGGGGCTTGACGCAGACCTTGCCTCCGGAGACATGGCTCACCGCTTTCCCGTCAGAGACACAGATGATGCATGGTCAATATCGATAGATGAAATGTTGAAAATGCAATCTTTAAGTGTCACATAACCAGAAGTCAAGCTCGTGTTCCTAGTAAAGGATCGAGGCGACTCAATTATTATTAAATTATTTTAGTTGTTAGTTTTATATTTAACAGTTTTCATCTTAGGCCTTTTTCTTTTTTTTTTTTCTTGTAGAGGGCCGAACCTCCTACGAGGTCCCCGCGCAAAAGGGGCGCGCGGGGTATGTGAGACTCTACGATCTGCATGGTGTTGTGAGCAGACCGCGGGCCCAAGGATTTTAGGGCCCATCCACTAAACGACTCCCCTGCACTCTTACACCCGACGTCCGATCCCCTCCGAGGTCAGAACCCGGATGAGGTAGGGGGGCTACCGCGGTCAACACTACAACCAGACGGCGCGGCTCACCCCAAGGACGCCCAGCCGACGGAGCCTTCGAGGCGAATCGAAGGCTCTGAAACGTCGGCCGTCTCGGTACGGCAGCCCGTCGGGCCGCCTAGACAGTGCCAACCATCATGATTTTATTTAGTTTATATTTCTATGTACTATACCAGAATAAATGGTTGAAGGAAATTCATGTAACAGATTTTACAAACTCAAATCAATTTCTATCAAGTTGTTATGTCGTAAGCTTTAGATTTATTCTCTATGTTATTCTCTTGTATTTTTTATTGCTATAAAAATACATTCATAGCATTAAAATTTGTTCACAGCTACAAAAAAATAAAATCGATTACAAAAAGAAGAGAAAATGGTATTGAACTGTTCTGTCTTTGCCTATTTGTATATGGATTAGTCATTACTAAATTTGATTTGAACAAAAATTTACTTTTATTTGATTCGACCCATTTATATTTAGTTAAGTCGTTGAATTTTGGCCTAAATTATGGTATTAAAATCAAAACTAAAATTATTTTTTATGTAGATTCATTTTGAAGAAGACAATCTTGATTTCGCAATAAACAGTAATAATAAATAAAACATTATTGCCAAAAAAATTAATCTTCGTTTTAACCTTGGAATAGTTATAGCGAGTTACACCTATTACATTATGGTCAGTGCTATAGAAAGCCACAAAACACGTAAAATTTTCTAGTAAAAATAGTGATGATAAATTTTGATAGCATGTTTAATGAAATTCCGCAAAATTGCCAAATATTTGACAGAACTACATTCTTATTTTTATTATCTTATATTTTATATTTGGTTGCTCAATTCACAATTATATGCGATCGTAATATGGACTGCGATCTTGACCTTTCGATGAGCGAATCTCCTATTACTTCAGTACGTTTGATTATTAATTACACTTTTTTTATTTTAATATCTATTTTTAAACCCAAAAAAGCTATATTAAACAGCGGCTGGAGCGACTTTATTAATTGTCTTGAAAACAGTTTTTATAATTATTATTATAGTAGGCGATATAAATTATTTTATCGTTCCTTTAATATATTTTGTACCAACTAGTGTTTTCATAAGAACCTCTATATTACAGGTAAAAACTCATTGGAAATATCTTAAAGCAATGTTTATTGACGAATGACGAAATTATACATTAGGTAAGGCATTATGTCATTAGAAACTCATATCTTTAGCATTTTTATCACGTCACGCTTGTATTGTTAAGTATTTTGGCACATGGGAGCGTTAATGTCGAGATGTCGTTATGCTAATACAAACCGAAGAGGAACAAAACGAGTCTGGACAGATAGGCAGCTACGTCCGACCTTGACTTTTGATGCATTCACGTCTCGATGAAGCTATAAAAGTGCCGTATGTATTCTCGATTCTTAAATTAACATGGCTCTTGTGACGGGCATTTTAATTATTGGTTAATTTGTTCAATTTTGCTATTTTATTTATATATCGAGGTTTTCTTTGTGTTGCTACCTTTGCTTATACACATCAATGCATATACCTCCGACTCAGCCTAAGTCTCGAAGTCTAAATAAAACCGAACATCATTAGACCTTAAAACAATTAATTAGAGTATATTTTACAGCACGCGAAGAAAAACCTTGAGCTTAAGAAGAATCTTTCTCAGTAGACTAACATCAGCAAATCCGCTTGCTATTCGGCAATTGACAATACACAAACATTGTTTAAATCACGGTATTGTTTGTTTTAGATTTTTAGGGATTTATTTATTCTATTAATATGCAACTATTTGTGATTGAACAAAAAAGAAAAAAAATGTAATGACAGTCACTCAAGGGATCCGGGGTCGTTCACCTGTATAACCTGAATAGTAGCTGGACAAATAATATTTACAAAGGTACTTGATCAAATTTAAAAAAAAAACAACTAAAATTAGTATTTCTGAGTATTCGAATGATTTTATTTTGTCCGTGTCCAATCGGTTTTCCTTAAGCGAAACGTAACGACCAAAATTCGCGCAGTCAACTTGTACCTACATACGACCTTTAGAAATTCTCGTGGATTTTTTATAAGAGATCTTTGCGATAATTGATTCTGGTGTCCAGATGCTGCGGTGTTCGCATTTAGTGGTTGTTAAACTGGTTACAGCCCTCTCGAGCTTGGCTTGTTTTAAAACACATCTGCTTTCTTTATTAATACAAAATTACAACGAATCTACTCATTTGCTTTTGAAGCTCGATCGTTCAAGAATAAAAATAATTTTTGACTCGATCAATGCAAAAATTACGCGAACAAACCCCCAAAGGAGAAACCAATTTTTGCTTTCTGCGTATTGTACCTAAATGCGTGCCTGTGACACATGACTTTAACTATGATTGAATAGTGACGTGAATAATAATCAAAAGGTCGCAATTCACCATCAGATTACACTCGTCTTACTTCTAAAGTAATAGATAACGTTACTTGTCATAGGAGATATTCTTAGCTCGTACGCGTATGAGTGTACGCCATTATTGGCTCAAAACATACAGAGGCCGTTAAACAATACAGTTGAGACTCACGTTGTGATATCTAAGAACTACAGCAACTACTGAATATCAGACGAGTCGTGAGCTTGTGACCTGTAAAAATGACGCCTATACGTATGTACCTAGTACTGTGGTGACAGATTTTACCTTTGTAATGTTCAGAATATGAATCGAGCCTGTTCTGACAAACGAAGTGATGAGGTGTTTGACCTCTGATGATGAATTGTCGCTTTAAGGGCAAGCAACGCGTGGCACATTTGTTTCCTTGTTGCGAAACTGGGCGTTTGAACTTTGTATCCGACACGAATAATGCGGTAGGCACGCGATAAATTATCCTAACATTTTTTTTTCATGCCACTGCATAATGTAAATAAAATTACGTGATGTTACGGAAATTGCAATAAAAAAAATACAGCACTTGGATATTTTTTTTTGATACGTTCATAAAATTCAATGTGTTAATTGTTCTTGGTCGTGATTTTTATTAATCGTTACTGTAAATTGGAGTTTATTTTAAAACAATTATACGAAGTGAGAAGCGATGTTTTTTATAGTTACAAAAACAACAATGCATGTGCCGTAATAACGCATCGAATACTTTGACTAGATCGTGTGTAATTTATGAATGTTTGCGTTGGCGCGTTGAAGTCTTTAATATTGAACGCGCAATGCACGTTTATTGTGTGGCTATAAAACAAAAAGTGATTCCCGAATAAGAAATAAATCGTTGCATTGAAACGTGATTATGGTCACTGAAGGAATTTTACAGTTAAAACTATAAAAATATTTGTTGTTAAAATACCGAAAAAAGTACCCAATTTTTCATTTAAATTCGTCCAATTTAGTTCTTGTAAATTAAAACTTTGACTATTTGGAAAGATAATAGAAAAAGCTGTCGTGTAGCGCTCTGAAAGGCCTGAAGCTATCAGAAGGGAGCCTCGAGTCGGACAGGGTTATAGGAGAGGATCCAAGGGTGTAGTAGTTGGTGGGCATGCGGCTATAAGTAAGAGGTGCACGCGCGGCGGCGAGGTTAGTCGCCGTACGGCAGCGCGTTGGTGTCACTCCGTCACCCCCCTCCGGTGCGTTTCACCCCCGCGGCTCCCGCACGCACAGCCTTTCTCACACGATAACCGGCGATCTTCGCTTGCGCAACTTAACTAGAAACCGAAAGGTCGCCGCTATTGGCATTTAAGCGCAGTCTGACATTAGCGTTGCATTTAAATGTGCGATGCACAGCTTCCTCGTTGAGCATCACTGTCGCAACTGTGTGTCGTTTGGGAAAGGCGCGAGTGCTGACGCGAGGTCTCTGTTGCAGTCAGCAGCCCGATAGAGCCGGGCGCCGAGCGCGCACTCACCACTCCTAGTACCCGCACGACCTCACGTCACAACAACGACATGACCGCGTGGCCCGCCGTCGCCCTGTGAGTACACGACAAACATTAACTTATCCTAATACCCTGCATCATGTAACTAACAGATGTATTTGAAAAAATACACGATTTTAGGACCCGATATCACCTTGCGTGTGTTTTACTTGTGTGCCTGTCTGTTTGCTTGTTCTTTCGATCATCGAGATAAAAATGCTTGACCGGTTTTGACTCTGTGATCTGAATTAACGAGTGTATTTTTTGTCTTGCTATAACGAGCCCAATTTTTTTTTGTAAATCCACATTTTTACACAGACGAAGTTGAAACTATATTGCTTACTAACAAATAAATTGCTTTTTTTTATATAAACATTTAAGCCGCCAAAAAGGCAAATCATCTGTGAACATGAAAACTATAAAGTAATCGAAATCAATCATATGTAAAAAGTGTCTAAGGCGTTTGAATAAATTGATTTCAATTTGAACTACGACTCGCGATAATTTTCAATAAATACTAATTGCATAATCAAAAAATCAATGTATTATGTAGTAGTTATTAACGATCCGTTCTCTAGGAAGTTCGTAAATAGCGGACCCGCAATCTCTAGCGAAGGTTAGCGATCAACCGCTCCTCACGTCACCTAAGATGGTTGACACCGCTTGTCAACTGAATCTCATTCGCACTACATTGCCTACAGTCCAAAAAAGTACCAGTAAATATATTTTAGGTGACGCTTATTTTTATTTTATATGAATATTTCAGTTACTATCTACATTTTTAGAAACGTTTCCGATAGACTTAGGTACAATATTTTTTGCCATGAAAATCAACGTGCAGATGTAATGTGTCACTCGACTACTTTCTAATATTGACTATAATTATTATGTGCTCGCACATTGACCAGCGTACGGCTTGACTTGGCTGAGTCCGTCCTTGCGGCGATTCACTTTCAACTTCGGTTTGCATCTATGACGTCCGCGGCGTCGATGACACTGCGTTTCGTTTATAATAAATAATAAATATCGATAAAAATCTGTTCCGATACGATTTCTCGTGTGGAAATCAGGTTTCTGTTGCTCAACAACAGCCAGCCAACTGACATCACGAATGGGGGCGCGCATTTCTCAATGCAAAACATTGCTTATAAAATTATTCACGACTTGCGCCTGTAGTGTACGGATCGTACGCGTAACGCCGCCTGCTCTTGGTTGGCTGCTAACTCACGCGACCAAAATATTATTATTAACCCTCTGAAAATGTCTCGTAGATTCTCCATGGAACCTTAGTATAATTATGTACTTAATAGTTGAGAACAAGATATCAAATGCAAAAGGGTTTGTAGGTTTCTTCATTCTTCCGCAATGGAGTAACGAAACAACGTATTTTTCTGCAAAGGGATACCTTGTAGGCTGGAGAATATATCCTAGTATAGGATATCTTGTATATCAGAGAAATTGCTTATTATATAATTCTCAAATAGCACAGCGAAAACATCGGATACAACTCTGACCACAAATCTATTCACTGATTTATCTTGATATTGTTTTATCTAAATACATTCGGAAACATGGTTACCCATTGTGAGATTTCTTTCTCGTGAACAAATATTCATTTCTGTTCGTATATCAGTAAACGCGGCGACAGTATTATTATTCAAACAACGACCGCAAACAGCGCGTCTTTCACGCTGCGAAACACAACTTTCAACCAGACCCGGGGTGCTCTCGTCACGTTCCGATGTTGTCTCTTACAACAATGATAACATAAACAATATATAAATATAACTTACATCGTTTATAGTACAAAAGCGTTCGCATAGTCGGCATCTATCAAAAAGTATTCATTCCCACAGAAGAAATTAAAGCTTGATGTTATTCGATGTTATTCCTTCACTGTGGAAGTCAATTGCGAGCATTTGTTGAGTACGTACTTCATTAGAAAAATTGGTAACCGCCTGGGATTCGAACACCGGTGCATCGCTCAACACGAACGCACTGCACGTCTTATCCCTTAGGCTACGACGACTTATAAACTTCGAAGAGCGTTGACAGCTTGTTAATATAATTAATAATGTAGATTGGACCACCTAATATCACTAATGGATTTTTAATTAATTTGAATGTACAAAACACAGTTCCTAAATATTGCTGATCGCCCTATTATGTCCGATTCTTCTAAACCGCTTTGTAAATGACATATTTAGACGCAGGATACACGTGTCTAATGTGCATTATCTAACACGTTCCATTGTCAAAGCTCTCTCTGGTTGCGACACAAAGTGTTAAGTAGATGCGCGAATGTACCCACGTACGTTCGAAGATATCGCATTATAATAAATAATAGATAAAGAATACTTCTTTTGCATTGTGTGACCTAACAGCTTTCAGCTTGTATTCAGTCAAATAAGAGTAATTAAACTTAACACTTTTTTGTGAAGCTCACTAATTCAATACAAGTTGTAGTACCCTATAATAAGAAGACCCACGTTATATATAAAAATGAATTGCTGTTCGTTAGTCTCGCTAAAACTCGAGAACGGCTGGACCGATTTGGCTAACTTTGGTCTTGAATTATTTGTGGAAGTCCAGAGAAGGTTTAAAAGATAGATAAATATGAAAATCCTCGGAATTAAATAAAAATAACAATTTTATTTTTCCTTTGATATGTCCCCCGTCGGACGGATTCCTTTTGTTTGTTTTAAGTTTATTTTATACAAAAGTTTAGGTCTTTTATTTATCGATTGAGGCACTACGAAGTCTGCCGGGTCAGCTAGTCGTACATATAAAGCAATGCCGGTATTCAAATTCCACAGGTCGTTATCGACTGTTAAGAAATTAAAATTAAATAATAACGTAATTAACATGAAGTAATGACATAGTGTAATCAGAAATTAATGTAAAAAAAAATTCGTTTGATTATGACGATTCCATTACATTGTTTTATTATCTGCATCATTGAAGATAAAGGAGAGAAAATAATTTAGAAATTTAAAATTCAGCACTAGTTTACCTTCCGATAAAAGACGATGACAAAATCCCTAACTTTAATTTAAAGTAAAATTACGTTTTCGGCTATTTTAAGATAAATTCATAATTACATAGTATGTTTCAGTCATTGCTTTTTAAATATGTTGGGCAAAATAATTTTAATGGTTCTTTTTTTGCATATTTTTTTTTTATATTTTGTAATACATTTCAATGTTATTAGTGTCGGTCACGCTAATGCGGTCACGCTTTGTTATATTTATGACAAAATTTTACATGAAATTTGCATGCGTTCAGTATACCGACGCACTGCCCAACTCGTCATAAATTATTACTTCACTGGTGGTAGGACCTCTTGTGAGTCCGCGCGGGTAGGTACCACCGCCCTGCCTATTTCTGCCGTGGAGCAGTAATGCGTTTCGTTTTGAAGGGTGGGGCAGCCGTTGTAACTATACTGAGATCTTAGAACTTATATCTCAAGGTGGGTGGCGCATTTACGTTGTAGATGTCCATGGGCTCCAGTAACCACTTAACACCACGTGGGTTGTGAAATCGTCCAGCCATCTAAGAAAAAAAAAAAAAAAAAAATAGGGCCTATAGGAACTACAACATTATTACTGCTCTCCTCTTCGAGACCTGAGGTGGTATATTGTACTGTAGTGGTGTTCCACTCTTTAAGCAGCGGGAATGTACTACAAGTTTATCTTGAAGTTTATCTTATCTCCAGCATAACATAATTTTTTAAATGGAGCATCGAATACGAACAATTTAGTTCGAGATATAAAAAAAATTAGTAAACATATTTTATGTAATATAAAAATGTTATAATACTTTGTTTTATGTTTAATAAAAATAAATAAATAAAAGACATAAACCACAGATGCGATTACCTTAAAAGCAGTTGTCTGAATTACGGCTGATACAATCAGTTTCCTTTTTTCGTTCTAAACAAATAAGATTTTAAGATTTTATCTGATTTGTGTCGCCCACAGTAATAACTACAAATGGTCTTAAACCACACAAAGTATCATTTTTTTTTGTTTTGCCTGTCATAAAACACGGACCAAAACGTGATGTTAAGTAACGAAGTTTTTTTTTGTAAAACTCGAACTGCATTTACATCTCAAATTTGAAAAAAAAAGTATGTAAATCTGTTTAGAGCATTTCGAAAAATCCGAAAAAAATTATTAAAAATATTTTTCACACGAGGTCAAGTGAACTCTGCAGAAATATTCTATATCATTCTCTCGCAGATCAAAGCCTATAAACTGTCCATGTATGTCAACGATTGTCTAGTTTCATTTATTTTTTCATCTACGCTCAAATCACGACGATGATAAGAAGTTATCACTTTAAAAAACGTTATACTCCTTTACTTCAGTCTTGTAACCTAAAGGTGTGACTAGGTCATAACCTTTCTGTCAGAACCGATCATTGGAACAGTATTGTTACGAAATTCTGTCATGCAATTGTCAAATAATTTACGTAACCATGCTAATAAGTAATGACATTAAGAATGTCTTATAAAAAAATGTACAAGAGTAAATAGATTTAATTAGCAAGCCTTACTGTCGTTACGAAGAAAGTCTGTCGTGTATCGTGTGGCAATAAGCTGGTGTCGATACAATTATTTCAATGCGTCATGTATGTCCGTGTTCAATAAAACACCTAATTCAGTAGTTTCAACATATTTTTGTCGAGATTGCAAGGATTGTTTTCACTTTCCCTTTTTAAAAAAAAAAACATTTTGTTACGTGTCTTCGTAACTAATGCGAAATTCGTTTTGGCTTTTGTTTTTCGAATACAAATTACGATGTAGGAATTTCTCCGTGCTATAGATTTTCGATACGATGATAGAGCGGTCGTGAAGAAAAGAAAGTTGTATTTACTGAACGCATTTATATCGTTATTGGACGCGTGCTTCAACTTCAAACATTTCAATTTATAATGAGTAGCGGTGTCTTACGTTTCATGATTGTTATAGTCAAAGACTTCCTTCCTATAAAGAGTTTCACGTTTGTCTGCGTTACACATATACAATGTGAGATGTATTTCTAAATAACTTAAACCTTTCTAATTTTAGTGCGGTTTTTTCACTGAAATCATGTAATTTACCGTTTTCAGGTATATCATATGGCCATTGTCAAGTTTTAATTATCTCTTTGGCAACGTGTGCTTTCGTCATATACGCGTTGTCAATTTTTGTGCCAGCCCAGTAACCAAGCCGGGCTATTGTTTATGAGCTTGCTCTCATAATTAGTACGTTACCCAACGTGATGTTGCGTTGTCCGGCTCACTCAGACAATGCCCAGCAATGAGTTCCCGTGACGTCTGAAGGTAAAATTGTCTTGAGTTAAAAGACATTTATGATACGGACAATAATGGTTGTTTCATAATTCTTCTGACTAGTATAGTTTTACATTAAATGGGATATTGTTTTCTTATTTTATTTTGGTTGAAAGTAAGATTGTCATTGCTTGTTAAATAAATCGATTGATTAATTAAGTTTAATTTATAATTTGATCCTGTGAAATTGCGAGTTCAATATAGGTTAAAAATTAAAGCACTAATCACATGACAGCGATCGAAGGTAACGAACTATTATTGATGGCTTATAAAATAAAAAATAATAAAGACTCACTAAAAATAACGGGTAAGAAAACAGAGTTGTTGATTTAGTGAGCAGGATGTAGGTGTATATGTACCGGAGTGACCGGTCCGGTGCTTCGTCCACGGACGCGTCATTGCGATGATCCAAGACATCTTCGTGCGACCTTCACTTTCGCTTCATGAGAATTATTTATTTAAGCTCCGTTTATCTATACTTAATATTATAAAGAGGAAAGATTTGTTTGTTTGTATTGAATAGGCTCCGAAACTATTGAACCGATTTGAAAAATTCTTTCACTGTTTTGAAGCTACACTATTCTCGAGAGACATAGGCTATAATATTTTTTGAAAAATTTAGGGATCCTTACTAAAATTACAATAATGTAACCCAAGGTGTAAAAAAATTCCTAAAACATTCTTTACATCGCGTGCCCTGCGAAAACTATTGATGATAGAATAAAATAATGTACTACGACTTTGTAGAACACATTATTATTTACAAAAAGTGTCGCGACAACGTATGTCTAACTATTATAGTTATGCCGCAATTAGTGTTTTTTTTATTTAAAAAAATAAAACAACGTCAAAAATCGTTGATTTTTTTGTTAAAGACCCGAGCGGAGCCGGAGCGGGCCGCTAGTATTTTATAAAAACAGTCTGGTTCTTTTAAAAAAAATGTATAATAATATGTGCAATTGTATTATATTTTATCCGTTTCAATTAATTAACTTAATATTGCGTTATGTGTGTGTGTGTGTAAGTGTTTTTTTTAATTATGAATTTCGAGTGAGTGTGAGAAAATAGCGTAATTAAAGTTTATGTTTTTATGAGCAATTACAAACTATTCTTAACCTCAATGTAAACCGGACTTAAGATGGTTCGTGTGACTCTATGACCCCGTCGGAGTCGTTTCGAATAAGAAACTTGAAACTCTTGAAAGCTTTACAAGTTTTACTGTTGTGAAACCCGACTCTGCCTACATTGAACACGTTGCGTGCTATATAAATAATGTGGAATCCTTGATCGCTTCTTTCGGTCTTTTAGATTGTATCTCATTCTTTGTCTACATTTTTTTTCCAAAGTCGTGTTTTAAAAAAAAGGTTTTATGCCAAATGAAGTGGAATTAAATTAAATTAATTTGTTTGTAAAATTGTCCTATTGTTTTTTTCTTTCAAATGGATTTACAAAATCGCGTCTATGTTACTCCGTAATTACTTAATGAATTATATTTGTGTTAATGCGCTGAACGCGGATTGCGCATGATGTGTCTTTAGGGAAATGCATATTTCTAGCAGCGGACGTCTTCGGGCTGATGATGGTAAAAGGCCTATAAATTAATTTTGTTCCGTAAAAAATATTATAAATTTAAATTCATTAATTGTATCATAGTCTCGTCGTAGAAATCCCTTCGCCGTCCGATCTTATATCATCGACCGCATTTAGTCCGTTCTAAGTCCGACATCTCACAGATGTTACATCCGATCACAACTTTCGCTTTTCACATGTTACCGCAGGAAATGTTGCGTTACAAATACATAATTGCGAAGATTCTTATTGGATAGCGCGATTGTTTATGGGAATAAATCGAAATCAAAATCATATGCTAATCAATCGTAGGCTGTATGAAATATTCAAAAATAAATGTAAAAATAATTTGAAATTCTAGGGCATAGAACTAGAATAATTAAAAATAGTTTATTGCGTAAGCACAAAACAGTAAAATAATATACAAAAAATATATCATATAAACAATTAATTTAATGAAACTAAAAGAATATGCAAAAAACAAATATTATATCGATAAACTGGATGAATATGTTAAACCGAAAAAAGAAGAAGTACCTAAATAGAATATTTAGTATTATCCATTGTTAATATCAGTACAATATCATGGGAAATATACCTAACCTTTATAGTATATTATAGTTAATAACGGTAGTATTGAATGCAAGGTAAACAGCGGTAGGTTGGCACGTGGGAAGCGACATTGGACGTTGCTACAGAACTAAGTTGTTAGTGCGGGCCAGGGGCCTTTTCTAAGCTTTTCAAATTAATATTTAATTTAGTGCTCACGTGGAGTATATCCGACAACTCTCAGAAATACAAAAACAGTTTCGATCTATATGTTACAGTCAAAAATAAATGACACAGGACAAAAAGGCACTAGAAACCGTTTGAAAGTATTCTTGCAATTAAAGAGTAATTAGAATTTACTTTATGCTTCTCCAGTCGACAATTTTTGGTCGAGAAAACGTGAGCGCTTTGTGATTTGTGAACTCGTATAGGTTATGTTATTGTCGCTCTATTTCCGCCGCCAAGTAATAATGATCTGAAAGGATAGACGTTATTCTGCTGCTACAAAGACTTCGTCCTTGTTTTGAGGTGAGCGGTAGCATTCCTCACACGGTGTCTGGGCCCCGATAACTGGTAACATTAGGTGGACCGAGGAATAGTCTACACATATAGACTAATAAAAATACAAGATATGTCGTTTATTTCACAACGTGCGTCAAACATTAAGTGTCCTAATGTTTTTTCAGCACTATTGAGTACTACCGAGCAAGAGGCTAGGCTTGTTACATAGAGATCCGCCGGTAGCCGGTTTGTGCTAAGCCGAAATATCATCCGAAGTTTGGCGTCGAACGCTGATGCTTTGCACTTTCTACTTCATACTCGATATGTCAAGGGCAACTGTGGGTCACGACCTACCACCTATTCTCTTACTGTCGTTAATCGCTAATCAAATAATGAGTTGACGAAATATTCGACGAAACTTCAATGCTGTTCGCTTTCAAAAATTATGTGTCGTGGACTGAAGTTGAATTGTGTAATGCCTGATTTTAATTATTTTTTTGTTGACTAGAAGTTCGAATGACCTAAACATTTTAGTTCTGCTATTTTTTCTATCGAATTTACATGGTAATATCATATTGCGTACCGGCCACGATCATAGGGCATCAGTTTCAAAGCGCCTATAAAATATTCTCGTACTAGAACTAAACCAATTAGAAGGGCAAGGTAAAAGCGAAGATAATGTTCCGTGCTGCGGGAGGATTGGGCTTGAAGGTTAATGCAAGACTCGTGACTAGCACCCATGAATGGAGTGCACAATTGCTATAAATTTAGATCGAGAGCTCGGCGAAAGGGAGAGTCCATTCATTCTAACAATAATAACAATTTAGTAATTGGTCATTCGTGATTAAAAAGGCGTGTAACCGTTTAATTGTTAGACACGGCGTTACTAACGGTAGTGTAATTAAAATATAAACTTTTTTCGAATCTTTGAAATGCATCAAGGTTTTTGGACAGCAATAATTTAATTATGATCAGAAAGAATTTAAAGCTCATTGTTTTAAAGAAATATGCAATAATAATTATTTTTGATGTGATTAAATGTACAAAATATACCTACGTCTCCTCTTGTTGTGAAGCGATTTGGAGTCAATTTCACACAAAAGGCCCACATCTTGAAGTCATGAAGACGAAGTCCCATTTCGTAAAAAATAAGGGCAACCCTAGACCGTATTGCGTATGTATAAAACAGTAACATTGATCCTAGATATTATATCCGCGTTCGATTTGTAAAAATCTCATCAAAGAAAAATCATCACTACGGCTCTACGAATAAATAAGTCTACGGCTAACACGTTATTCGTTTTTGGTTTTTTTATATTTTGATCCGCGATGTTTTAAAACAGTCGACCAAAGCTATATATAGTCATATCTGATTGATTTGATTAGTTGCCATTTGCTTCGTGCATGACTATAAACCAAGCATATTTCTATTTTCTACTACCAGTTTATATAAGTATTTAAATGTATATATGTATACATATATTGGAGTTAAGAATACAAGACGGAATAGAATGCAAACCATAGTTTTTGAAATCGTATATTTTTAAATAGTACTAAATAGTTTTTATTTAAGTAGCACGCTTATTAGCGATATTCTATTCTGTAAAATCGAATTAATTATTTCGATATTACGAGTAATAATCGTATTCATAAATTTTTGTGACATTTGAACTAGACGGGTCGACTTGAACTCGGCAGGTTTTTCTAGTTATGTACAAAACAGATTATTATAATAGGATTTTTTTGTATTCTACGATGATTCTTGATGAGACCAGAATGTTAAGTAACTGTGATATTTCGCAGCAATAAAAATAAATTGTGTATTAAGCGATACGAAGGCCGTTCAGTACTAATGACAATAAAATGTCATTTTCTCGTAGATTATAACAACTACATATATACATATTCATTGACTTTACAGATTTTAATGTTATGACGAAAAATTTCGTAAGCCAAAGAAGGGAGAACCGTTAAGTATTAAGATAAAATCTCAGAAAGTACCCTATTCATTACATCAACATACACCGGATCTGGGTTTGATTTTAATATAATATTGTATTGATAATAATATTGTATTAATTGCTAACATATCACACATGGCCCCCAACTGGGATCCCCTGTAGTATGGGAACCATACTTACATACGTTAAAGTTATATAAATATGTTGATGTTAAACATCCAGACATTGAGCCAACAAACCTTTTCGTCTCATTTTTGTCCTGACGCGGGAATCGAACTCACGGTCCTAGGTCCAGCAGCCACAGACGCCAACCACTGTGCGACTTGGTCATTCAATAAGCTGTCAGCTTGAGTATAATCGTAAATTTATGTTCGTCTTCTGTTTTGTAAGAGCCACTTTCGTGTTCGTGCGGTTTCACTTTCCTGCCGATGACCTTTCGAGGAATTCGTTATGAGATAACCAATGAATAAAACATTATGTTTACTTAGACGTTGTAATTATGATAAGCCGTGCTGATCGACTAAAATACGCATTACTATGAATGTCCGATACCAATGGAGATTGGTCTATTTAGAACGTGTTCAATCTAGAAGTGGTGCAATATTTGATGACGTCATCGGGTATTTCTGCCCGATCGTGTTCGGTACGTCAGCCGTGACTAAGATCCTTCTTCAGCGAACTGCTTTTAGAACGCTGGTATCTGACCTTGGCTCTTTCTATGTCCGTGATCTGCAACGTATGTTACGAAATATCTATCGGCAGCTCTGATAAACTGGCCGTTCTATCGCTCAATCAGCGCGGCAGATTAAATATTCTTGGCTCATTGAATTGTTTGACGAAGCTTTTTAATGCTGTTCCGAAAATATTTATATACTAGCTGACCCGGCAAACTTCGTAGTGCCTCAATCGATAAATAAAAGACCTAAACTATTGTATAAAATAAACTTAAAACAAACAAAAGGAATCCGTCCGACGGGGGACACATCAAAGGAAAAACAAAATTGTTATTTTTATTTAATTCCAAGCATTTTCATATATACCTTTTAAACCTTCTCTGGACTTCCACAAATAATTCAAGACCAAAATTAGTTTTAGCGAGACTAACGAACAGCAATTCATTTTTATATACATTATATATATACATATATATATATCTATATAGAAGATTTAAGAGCGCCTTAACGTTTCATCGGTCGTTGTAGACGAGGAGCCCTCACATTTCGAGATTAAATTATGTGGTTAAATCGAAGAAGATATGAATGTACTAGCACCCGTATTTATGGTGTGCGGCTGCATGGCAGTTCCTGTGTAAGAAACACGTTTTAAGAGCCGTCATTGTGGTAAAAGTTGTATTTCGGCTTCGGGATCGCATTCGGCGAACGAAGGCTGGGACCTTGACATGCGGTTTAAAGACCTCCGAGTTCGATGGTTTTTTCGGGAAATTCACACGATTGAGACATTCGACACGACGTCCTTGCATTCCATACGTTTTCTATTTAGAAAATGTCATGTGGATCACGTTGAGTTTATGAATCGACAGTTAAAATATTCTGCGGTTGTGTGAAGGTAATATGTTCATGTCAGACGTGGACAAGACGGGTGCGTGCTGTGGATACCTCATTGATCCTGGACATGAGGCGCGTGATAAATGTACGTAAGTGGTGCTTATCGCGTTTTTGTCGCTACGATCGCATTGCAAGGCTGCCGAGAGAGACTACGCCCACAACTTAATTTAATAATTCTTATTTCTATATAACTTAACATATTATTATTCTAATAGATTCTTTTTGATTACGTATGTTTAAATATTAGATTCCACGCGCAACTATAATATAATCAACTGTAATGTACATAATACGTAATGACCTTTTGAATTATTTAATGTCATGGTGTTTTTGAAAGCCGCGTATTTTGACCTAAAGACATTTGAATATATCACATCACAAATATTTGAATTGCGTAAGTTTCAAAATTTAGCAGATGTATTTAAGCAGCTCGGTGTCTGTTTGGTCAGTCGTTTTAACTATATATAAGGAGTGCCGCTATGTTTTATTTTGTATATATGCATAATAGATATTCTTGATAGCGGTTCAGGGTCATGATGATCCATGTTAACATTTCGTACATGTTTTAGTGGTTTCATATTTGTCGGGGATCCTTATCTTTTTTTCCTACCCTTGCTGATAGCCTTGAGAGGCTATTTCAGTTCACGGGGCTCAAACTGGAGTGTTGCTAACACTGGCCCCAGTAAGGGCAGTGCTTCGCAGAATCTACCACCGGATCGGAATCGCGACCCACTGAGTAGATCCGGCGAGAAAATGAGTGGGCTGTCTCTATCTGTCTGTGATCTGGCTGTGTCTGGCTCGAACCAGAGCGACGGGTTCGCCAATGATGGTGACCGGTGCTTGAGGCTCCTTATCTTTAAGATCTTACGTGATCTTAGTTAGTTGTTCGCCTAGATGGGCCATTACTAGTGACATTCGGTGATTTAATTTTTAATTCGGTTTTTTTTTCGTTTTCAAATCTATTCGAGTCAGTCTAATCAGTTACGGGTATGCAATAATAAGAAATTTTACGTTACATTGCAAAGCGTAATTTATGAGTCGAAACCAAATCAGTTTTAGGTACGTATACTCATAAAAACTTAGCAGCATACTGACCTCGAAATATGAAGAATTATTAAGTAATCATATCGGATAAAACAAAAATCAATAGAATTGATTGAACGAGCTCAAAATAATGATTAAAGTAAACGATCAGTTTGGCAAAAGGCCACCAGCGAATTCCTTCGCGGATATCTTAGGAAATAAAAAATACTATGCTACCAACGATGGTATTATGAGTACTCAAAAATATGAATTGAATGGAAGGTTAAGGAACGTTTAAGAGAAGTATTAGAGGCCAGAGTCGGCATGTATAAAATAAAATACCCGTATTCTCTTATTAAGTTTTTTTTTATTACTTAGAAGTGTGGACTAGCTCACAGCCGACCTGGTGTTAAATGGTTACTGGAGCCCATAGACATCTACGAGGTAAATGCGCCACCCACCTTGAGATATCAGTTCAAGGTCACAGTATAGTTACAACGGCTGCCCCGCCCTTCAAGCCGAAAAGCATTACTGCTTCACGGCAGAAATAGGCAGGGTGGTGGTACCTACCCGCACGGACTCACAAGAGGTCCTACCACCGGTAAACGTTCTAGATAGACTATTATTTGAGGTTACTCGAAGGGAACTGGTAGGTTAGTAAAAACAACCGTGCATGGCGCTAAATATACTAACAATCATATCCAGTTCTTATCAATGTAAATGTAAAGAAAAAAAGTGAGCAATTTTCGCAGTAAATTGAAAGTTTCGTCAATCTGTTAAGGAAGCATTCGCTAGCGGTTCTTTTGTTCGTGTGCATCATGTACACTTCCTCAGTGTAAGTCACAAGTTAGAGGGTAACTCGCAAATTAAGAAATTAAATACATTAAAATTGTCCTTTGTCTCTATTGTTTAGAACAATCGTGATTAGGTATCTTAGGTCTTCATTGTCTGTGGTATACGAGTACCTACGTGTGTTTTGCCGTGAATTTAAAGGCATTGTGTTAACAAAACAACTTTTTATTTTTTTATTATTAAACCATAACATATGGCATAACATTTGTAATTAATACAACAAAAAAATCACAAAGTCTTCTATACAGTGAATGATTCCACGCGTTCACAAAAACAACACATCAAGGACTTGATAGGAAAGAGAAGGCTTTAAGTTTGTGCTTAAATTATATAGAAATACAAACTCCTTAGATAGCCCCCTGTTATCAGTAACGACGTAGATATGTACATAAAATTTTGATAGTTTAATTTTTATCACACGATGTTATGAAATTATGAAAGACATTATGAAAGTCATTAGTACCCACATGTAAAGTAAATCACGCATGTAAAATCGCATCATTTAAAACGTATAAGCCGGGCGTCTTATTCTTTAAACGGACACAAACAAACGTTTCACACGTTTATTTTAATGGGCATTTCAAAAACGGACTTCATTGACAAATCGATGCCTCCAATGAACACTACGCTAACTCCAAATTCGTAAGTTAACAGGAGAAGCGTTTAAACGAAAAAAGTTGATAAAATCTTCATTATTGCAGATGTATTTATGATTTTTTCTTGTGTAACTAGCCGATTTACTCTTTCTTCGAACCCCATCAAAAATGATTTGTAATAGTTTTAAAATAGTGAAGCGATTTGTGTGAAAACGAACATTTCAAAATTTTTAGTTAGAGTAGTGTTCATTTGGAGGCGTCGAAATAAGAGTCGATACAATATGATTAAACGTTCAGTCCACGGCTTGTACGTGATCGTAATACGATTTTCATTAGGGTTGTTGAACTACGTTACCGTTACGCATACATAAAGGATTACTGTACAAATAACTATCCACTCATATCCGCAGGACGGCGTATTACTCAGAAGATAATTTAGTAGTAGGCGAATCTGTTTAATAAGCCGTAACAATGTGGAATACGCTGGCCAAGTTTCATGAAACTGTTACGAATGCAATTACGTAATGGATTTTGTAAATAAAACCTAATACGCATTATCTATTCTTATTATTATTAAGCTTACTAACTAACTCAGTAAAAGAACAATAGAGTAATAATATTGCGCTGTGTATAATCTCAGCGTTAGAGTTCCAAAAAGTTAGTAAAACGTTGGTTCTATTCTATGATTAGTATAGTCTTGACTGGTAACTAAAAAACAACCGTAGGATATACATTGAGTGAGAGTTTGAAAACGTTTCACTAATAGCTCTGATGTTTTTAAAACTAAAACTAAATAAATCTCTTTATCCGTTTTCATTTTGTTATTTTGTGTGTGTGAATAATTTTAAGTGAATACCTAATAGAACCGATGCAATAACTTATTTAATAAAAGAATGACAAAATCAGCTATTTGTACAAAAAATAAAAAAAACAACTTCAATAATTTGATTCAAATGTCTTCTGTGTCAAAATATATACAGAATACATATAGATATACATAGAATATAACATCTTATGAGTCCGCACGGGTAGGTACCACCACCCGGCCTATTTATACCGTGAAGCAGTAATGCGTTTCGGTTTGAAGGGTGAGGCAGCCGTTGTAACTACACTGAGACCTTAGAACTTATCTCAAGATGGGTGGCGCATTTATGTTGTAGATGTCAATGGGCTCCGGTAACCACTTAACACCAAGTGGGCTGTGAGCTCGTCCACCTATATAAGCAATAAAAAAAAGAAAACAGAATGTATATGTAATTTTGATCAAAAACTATTGAAACGATTTTTTTTTCGTATCCGTTGTTTTTATTGTGGAAGCAGGCAGTGAAAGAGCAAGCCGTGTCCAGTCAGCTAAGGACTATTTGATTACGCTCGTATATTTGCTGTCGGACATTCACTGGTGACCTCGGAGCTCGCGTCACGAGCGGCTGTCGGACCTTGCGCAGGGACAAGCTTCAGACTAGCCCGTATTGTCACCGCGCTCCTATTAGGAAGTTTCCTTCACAAAAGTCACATGCACTCGAAATCAACTCTTACGTCTTTCTGTTTTAGGTAATTAATTGCATACTTTTCGTATTTGAATCGATTTGATAATCTATCGTATCGTATGTCGTATCACTCTTGTCAGAGCGGTCGTGGTCGTCATCCAGCATCATTGTTGTGGGCAGATGTTATGCGCCTCACGAGCAATCGCCATTCCTCCCGGTTTGTGGTGAGCCTGGTGCACTCATGCAAACAGCCGCCAACTGCCGACTTGATCTGGTCATTCCATCGCAAGGGCACCCTCCCACGCGGTCTGGTGCCTTCTACTTTGCCCTGAACGACAAAGCGATAATGATAATCTATACTATTATATAAATCTACAGCGGTTTTTACGGATGTTCCGTTATAACTACTGAACCAGGCATCCGATTGATTTGAAATCCATGTAGAAAATACATGTACTTAATGGATAGGCTAATATTTATATGAGTGTTGGACTCCCTACACCAGCTGCGGGGGCGTTAATAATGAGAATCTTTGTGGGGGTGAGAAATAATAATGTTAATTTTAAATGCCCAGCGAAGCGGACGGGTACAGCTAGTATTTGATATAAATGAACATGAATGTAAAACAGCACGACCCAATTTCAGCGATATCAGAATGTTGTGTAAACATTTAGTATTGGGGACACATTTTTGTATTTTTCCAGTTTACCTGTGTAATTATTATAATATAATGTTTCTTTTAAAAAAACACATAAAATCTGACCTTAACGAAATAATTGCTTGAATGCGTGAATCACACCGAATCTTATGCTTAAATAATAAATAGTTCTGTAGAACATAATGAAACGAAAAACTGTTTGTAAGTACGTTATAATGGTACTATATCTTATTCTGTTTTTAATTGTTTATTCTGTTTTATTCGTACATAATGCGTAAACTTACTTGTCAATCGGCAAGGAGTTACGAAATAAGTTCTTTGTAAACGCTTGCCCAATAACTATTTAGGTTTTTTTGCAATAGCGAACGTAATGTGTGCTACAAAAATGTACATTCAAATTAATTTTAAAAGGTACATACACAGCAACGACACGCAAGCAGTGTATTATTACAAAAAAAAATTCCGCTCCCACTCTATTCAAATCGATTTTGATGTAAAACTTAAGAAATATATAAATTTTAAAACAATCGATTAATTATGAATCGATGTTTAACATTTTGCTCACGTTTGAATGTAAGACTATGTTTGTTATTCGTTCTAGAATTTTGCAAAATGTACTTGACCAATTTTAATAAAACTTTGTCTATTTAAAAGCGTACGATGAGACATAAGCACTGGTTTATATCTTACGTCTCCACTGCGATGGATACTGAAGATAAAAAAAGGATTTTTACTACAATAAATCGTCTCCAATTTAAAGCGTGCGCTCATTTTAAGAAGTGAAGAAATAATGTGCATATTCTCATAACAAATTTTGAATGGTACAATGGCTCACACTTATTATCGCCCTACTGTGTTCAGTGCTTACTACATTAATCAAAGTTAATTTTCAAATAACAGAGCTTTAACTTAAAAAAAAACATGAATGATTAATAAATATCTCGTTTGTGTAAATCTGAATTATTACCGCTATCTTATCTTAAGTTATGTTGTTACTTAACATTTTTTTATTCGTAACCAGTTTGTTACGTAAACTTCAGCATCCGCCTAGAGAAATTATTATTAATCAAATCCGGGTCCCTCTGACTCACCGTTGAAAATATGAAATTACGAATAGCCTTGGCTCTTGGCTTGATTTAAGGGTGACAATAGATTCTTGTATGAATAACTTGTTTGTCCATTACCGGTGGTTGGGCGTATTATGAACTCGGACACATTGTAACTCGGATAACTGCCATTCTGATTATTTCTGACGCGTTACAGTCATGAGTTCCGATTTGAAGGGTGGGGTACACGTTATACAATACAATTGTTACGGCATCATGTCTCTCAAGGTGGGTGGTGGCATTTATATTGTGATATTTATTGGTTTCGGTAACCACTTAACACCAGACGGGCCATTCGGAGCCATATACGGTATAGGAAGAAATGGACACTAATTTTATGTTTAACCTGACTATGCCAACGGGTGTTATTGAATAAAATTGAGTGGTTTACGTAATGGATAATCGATAATCGATTATCGAAAGCTCGATGTAAAAATAGCTATAACTTTCTGTAATAAATTTCAGGAATGAAAATATATATATATTTTTTTTGTTATTGCTTAGACGGGTGGACGAGCTCACAGCCCACCTGGTGTTAAGTGGTTACTGGAGCCCATAGACATCCACAACGTAAATGCGCCACCCACCTTGAGATAAGTTCTAAGGTCTCAGTATAGTTACAACGGCTGCCCCACCCTTCAAACCAAAACGCATTACTGCTTCACGGCAGAAAGAGGCAGGGTGGTGGTACCCACCCGCGCGGACTCACAAAAGGTCCTACCACCAGTAAAATTAATAAGTAAATTAGTAAGCCAAATTAAACATTCAAAGTCCCCAAGCTAGAACGCTTCCTGTGTTGAGAATACCGGATAAGCTACTACTACTACCGGATACAAGAAACAAATGCACAATGTTCCCAATGCTGATCATGTTTTAACTGTCATGGACTCGAACTAGAACTGACTCTGGTAATCCGGACCACTCAACTGATAATAAAACGAGCACACCGAACAATATAGTCCAGCGGTCGGAGAACCGGGGTAAATTACCCCAAATGGGGTAAAATGAAATTTTGGGGGGTAAAAATGAAACTTTTGAGTAAAAAGTATATATTGAAGAGAAACTTCTTTAGAATCGTTAAATTTTTAGTTATTGTTTCCTTTTCAAAATTAGGTATCATGGGGGCTATAATATGAAAGATGCTAAAAAGAAGTGATTTTGGTTTTTTTTGTTCTTCGCCATGGGGTAATATTAACTTACACAAAAATATTTTGGGGTAATAATTAAAAAAGTTCCCCGACTGCTGATATAGTTGAAGCACCTCCATGTTATATTGCAATAAATAATGCACTAGGATCTTATGTAATGTACTACGCAACCACTCGAATCAAGACGAATAGCTTAATATCTTAATTCTGTGACCTTTAACTGGTTTTAGGTCAGTCGGACAATACAAGCAGGTTTAGCTTTTTGTTCATATCATTTACAATGTCAACTGGGGATCCGGCATATTCGAACCCTGGACTGTCTTTGCATAACTACGCCGTAAAGTATAAATGCTTTTTGTTTTGTGGGATAATAAACATGGAGATATCGATTTGGTCTTATACTACGACGTTTATGGTCTCTGCAAGGGTTTTACTCCGAAGAATCTATCAGCTCTTCCAAACCCATTCTTGTTGTATAAGAATGGCTACAATGACTCGTTCGCAAGTATTACACGTCATTTCGAATCCTCCCGATCCATTAACGGTGCTTTTAGGTACCACAAACACCGACCACCGTCCTCGTCGAGCCCGTCATTTGCGACGAAGGGCTTGACGAGTGAATTAACCCATAGACACAGCTCACTGAGTTTCTCGCCGGTTCTTCTCAGTTGGTCGCGTTTCCGATCCGGTAGTAGATTTTGCGAAGCAATGCTCTTGCTAGGGCCAGTGTTAGCAACACACCAGGCTTAAGCCCCGTGAGTTCGCCTACACACGTTAGGGTGAAGCTGAAATAGCCTCTCAAGGCTATCAGCATAGGTAGGAGAAAAAAACATACGCTTCATTGAATGAATTGTACTTCTGATTTATTTGTTTTACAAAATAAACTTATACGAGTTATCGGCAAAGAAGTTCGGAGTTGCGATATTCAACGCAATTATGCCCTGTGAATATGATTTTCCCGCGTATGTCTTTCGTGAATTGAATTTAGCAACATTAATATTACTTTTATAACATTATTGACAAATAAAAAAAAATCTTATTACTATTTCTGTGATATCTGATTCTGTGTTCAGTTAAAAGTGCAGTTATATAAGTATTTAGTCTATTTTATTTGTTTCTTGTTATGAACAAAAGTAATTAAGCGAGATTTTAATGATTTTGGCTGTGATTTGGGCTAGAATGTCACTACCCAAACTTTTCACGTGGTGGTCGTAAACGGCTAACCTTAGAATTATGCAGCCGGGTTTTCTGAGCAATATGTCAGGGTACGACTATATTTAACTAGCATTTACCGACGGCTTATTGTAAGTCCCCATTATTGTTTACCACGATTCTGCCTAATTCTGCCGCGAATCAGTAATTCGTTCCGGTTTTAAAGGTTGGGATAACAGTCATATGTCTATTGTTTTGTATATGTCTATGGTTTACGAGAACGCTCACAGTTCTATCCGCTCTTTGGACTAATAAGAAAAAAATGCCCTTTAGTTCTGTACCGATTTCGTATTAAATAAACCAGTGATTATAAATACAACAAGTTCAAACAAGCGCGCTATGTAATGTAAACATTACAAATAGTTCTTGCTTACTTCTTGGTTCGACCTGATTTTGTGTTTGCCTATTACAAATTTTTACTGAAAGTTAACCGACTCATTAGCAATTGAGATTTCACAATTTACACGTGCGGTAAAACGTTGGCTCACAAATATGGTTGTCATATTTTGGTTCAAGAAACATAATCTTTTATTACTGGTGGTATGACCTCTTGTGAGTTCGTGCGGGTGGGTACCACCCCCCTGCCCATTTCTACCGTGAAGCAGTAATGCGTTTCGGTTTGAAGGGCGGGGCAGCCGTTGTAACTATACTGAGACCTTAGAACTTATATCTCAAGGTGGGTGGCGCATTTACGTTGTGGATGTCTATGGGCTCCAGTAATCACTTAACACCAGGTGGGCTGTGAGCTCGTCCATCCAACTAAGTAATAAAACAAAATATTAAGGTTGAATAACGATAATAAATAGTAGAGAATAAATCAGTAGAGTATTTCATTTACTAGAGGGATTTATTATAAGGACTACCTACAAACATCTTTATTCAACTCATATGAATTCAGCCTAGAACATACAGTATATAAAGTAAATCACAGACTTTTGTATATTAGTCGCCTAAGCACAGACAAACATATAAAAATATTATTACAATTTATTTTATGTATACTTTCTCAAAACACTAGCTTGTTGTTTATTGAAAGGGATATATCGATTTAAAATTTCTTAAAACAGCAGGTAAGAATTTTAAGGTATACAATATACACATAATGCTGTTATTATTAGATAGATTCAGCGAAGCACTGTTCTTGCCAGGGCCGATGTTAGCAAGTTCCCTTCCCGTGAGCTCATCCACAAGTCGATGTGAAGCCAGAACAACTCTACGAGACTACTGGCAGATAGGACGGGAAAAAAAAGCTGTTAATGTAACCACGTCGCTGGCAACCTTAACTCAGAATACTTACAATTTTAAATGACCTTACTGGTCTACGCTGACCTGTTTGTTTCACAATCAGTTGCATTGTAACTACATAATACATGTTGCCGATGATCCGTTCAGGTCTGCGTTTGAAATGCGAACTCTCGTAACATCAAAGTGGTAATTTCTTGTTAGGTAACGGATACAGTTTTATTCGTTTGCCTTTTGTACACTTAGAGGAAGAAGGAAGTTATACATTGTAGATCTAATCGTCAAAGTAAGGTTTCAATTGTGTTTTAATTTAGAGTTACAAAAATATTTTTAAGCCGTTTTTTGTCACATGCCATACGTAACCGAGCCATTGTTAGGGCCGTGTTTTTTGTTTATTTGTGAATGTAACTCTAGTAACAAAAGCTCGACTTCGCGTATTCTAGAATAATAGAAAAAATATTAGAAGTACGTGGACCTTAAAGATCCGTTACCGTTTAATAGTAATACAGTTTGGGTATTTTAGTACAGTTTTATTGTGGTTTTTCCTGAATGCAACGATATATCTCTATTGTGAAGCTTAAGGAAGGGATTATGTTTCTATCACGATATAATATATGATTGTTTTTACGTATATTCCACCGTGTTTCCAGCAAGGTTTAAAAAAAAGGATTTTACTCAATCAATTCAATTTGATTAATTACTCTTAGTGTAATTCGATGAGTGTGTGAGAATTATTGGTTCTTGACCTAAAAGTATGCGATTCTCACATTCACAATTATTATTTTTTACCAGCAAACTCTTTGACATATTAACGGATAAATTAATTGAGAATATTATTACATATCACATATAATATTTTATAATTAATTGATTATTTTTACATGTATAAGATATTATATTAGTATTTATGAAGTATAGGTTGCCATTCTGCCCCGTATAAACTTGGTATGTTATCACCTTATTATCGGACACAATAGAAATCACAACATAAAGGACATGTCAATGTTTGAGATTGAAGTATCGATTACTTTGGAATATCGGCTATCCCATCCGTGAAATTCATTCTAGCCGTGGAGAAAGTGGACAATAATGATTCTTTAAAAATGAATATGTTCACACAAACAAACGCAATTAATTATTACAGTTTACACTACTTCACTATTGGGTATTTCCGGTGTGATAATGTCACATTATCTCACTCAAATTTTAAATCGAAGTAAATTAAAAAACACTGAGAAATAAGCTTACAACCAAAAGCATGTTTTCTCATTACAAACAATCTAAAACAATCAAACAAATTAAAAAATCTTATTGAAATGACAATTCGAAAACAAATCACTTCGTGGAAATTGCGTCAAAGCGTTCTGAGACAATATTGAGACAATATCGACAATATCAACGACGTCATTATGAAAATATCGTCATTTAACTTCTAATCAAACAAATAGGATTCTTAAATTACAATATAAACTTAAGCTTATCTATTAGCAATACCTACATTGTAATTATGTATGCTATTACTAAAACGAATTAATCACGGCTATCTTAAATCGTATTTTACTCATATTTATGACAAATAATAAATTAAGTTTCCGAATGATGTATCGTCTCTAATAGATCAGAATTTAAATAGTTGGGTACAGTCACGTCTTTAATCTTCATTAAAACAATTGTCGATGGAAGTTATTATGTTTGGCTTATGTCTTACTACTTGACAATTGGAGAGAGTATTCCAACTAGGATTTGTGTAGGATATCAACGCCATAGTCTTGCAGCCTTATATTACGAGAGGTTTCATTTTAAATTCAGTAATACTTATTGTAATAATACACAGTGCAGCAATAGATAGAGCAGCGGACTGTGTACTAAAAAATCATTTCGAACCATCAACAAAACTGTATTGTACGTACACACACATGTATGATGCATGTATTAATGCAACTATTGTATTCTCATTTCCTGTGACTTCGTGATTGAAACGTCTCTCGCGTTTCCTGTGACAATCTGAGGCGGGAGGAAACGGCAGTTTATTCGACCGGTCTGCAATATACACCAGCGTTTTGATTGACGCACCCTTCCATGCTGGCAGACAAGAATGATTAGAGAATTCCATGTTAGACTTCAATTCCTGACCGAGATCTTCCTTATAATATACTAGCGACCCGCCCTCGCTTCGCTTAGGAAACTGTAATTTATTACTGTCTCTTATCCTACTTATCTTCTCCACTTTTTAATGGAGGTTATTATACATATAAATCTTCCTCTTCAATCACTTTATCTATTAAAAAAACCACATCAAAATCCGTCGCGTAGTTTTAAAGATTTAAGCATACATAAGCACAAACAGATTTAGGGACAGAGAAAGCGACTTTGTTTTATACTATGTAGTGATTATTTCGACTATTACATTGGAATTTCCTAATATTTCATATTCTTATCGATAGATATTCCATTCCGCCTATTTTTGCCGCCAAGGAATCTTGCGCAACTATGACTTAGAGCTCATGTGTTATGGTGGGCATTCATGTTATGATTATCAATGGTTTCCGCTGTAAAACACTATACGTGTCTAGAGATTGTTTGCACTTTTAAATGGTTGTTGTTTTTTCTAAGTTTTTGCGTAATATGCATACTAGATAACAAAATGTTTTTTTCATTACGGCTACAAAAAGTATTAAATTTTAAGACTTTCACAGTCGTAAAGCTAACAGTGCATTTAATGTTCGGTGTAATAACTATAACTGCCAGATCTGCATATTATTTATACTCAGTATATAATTAAACTGAAGAATGTGGTGTGGTGGGTAAAACAGGATTTTAATATTTTCAGTTCGTGAGTAAATAAAACAAGACACGGGACAAGTATGGGACCTTGTGGCAAAACTTGTACCTATTGTAAATAATTATAAATATCGATTTGGGTTTATATATAAGTTTATAAGTGGGTTCGGGTTTTGAAAGAAAGAAATAGTCATATAAAATATATTTTTTCGACTACAAAGCAATTTTGCGTCATACGTTAGTTACATAGTGAGGCGCATATGAAAAAAAAGATTCCGTTACAAATATACATACTAACAAACATACGTCTGAAGCTAATAAAAGCGTATTAAAATGATATTCCGTGTCCACGTAAATAATTGATTTTAGGTTTCATGTCCACAAAATATATAGGGACTTGTAATAATGCTTTTTTTTCCTACCTATGCTGATAGTCTTGAGAGGCTATTTCAGCTTCGCTTTGACGTGTAGATGAGCTCACGGGGCTCAAACCGGGAGTTTTGCTAACACTGGCCCTAGCAAGAGCAGTGCTTCGTAGAATCTATCACCAGATCGGAAACGCGACCCATTGAGAAGATCCGGCGAGAAACACAGTGGGCTAGGTACTAATGCAATGAGTCCTCAATTGTATGTTTCAAGGTGGATAGTAACATTAAAGTACTTTTGGGTTCCAATACCCGCTTAACGTCAGTGGGCCTTGAGCTCTAAGCTAATAACAAACACCACCAATTTTTATAAGATATAGGTACTATTGACTGTTCTTTGTCAAAAAAAGTATTTTTCTCTTGAATATTTCACTGCTGTAGAAGACTTTCAATTAGTGTAAGTCATCGTGGCCTAAAGGATAAGATTTCCGGTGCATTCGTATCTAGCGATGCAACATGGCTCAAATCCCGCAGGCGGGTACCAATTTTTTTTTATGAAATACGTTGTTTCTAATAAATGACACAATTGACTTCCACGGTGAAGGAATAACATCGTGTAATAAAAATGAAGCCCGCAAAATTATAATTTGAGTAATTACTGGCGTTAGGACCTCTGGTCAGTCTGCACAGGTCGAACTTTCGGATCGAACGGATCGAACTTTCCGTTACCATAAGGAAGCCCGGAATAAAACGGATAGGTTCATAGAAAACGAAAATACACCGCGAAACAATAGACAACCCTGATGGGCTTTATTTAATTATAATCGATTCAGCAATCCTGTAGGAAACATAACTTGATAACGTTCTCATAGTATGTAGAAAAACGTGCATAAAATGCAGTATTCTTCGCTTTCTGTAGAACTGAGCCGCAAGTACGTACTGAAATACAACACTTTAGGGAGCTTTCGAGAAACATATATTGATATCTTATTCTTTGTAAATTCAATCAAGAATGTAATTTAGTTAAATCTATGCAGAATGTACATCGCACCTGGTGGTAAGACCCCTTGTGAGTCCGCAGGGCTAGGTACCACCACCCCGCCCGCCTATTTCTGCCGTGAAGCAGTAATGCGTTTCGGTTTGAAGGGCGGGGCAGCCGTTATAACTATACTGAGACCTTAGAACTTATATTTCAAGGTGGGTGGCGCATTTACGTTGTAGATGTCTATGGGCTCCAGTAACCACTTAGCACCAGGTGGCCTGTGACCTCGTCCAATAAAAAAAAAGTATCCGGCAACAAATATTGCATATCGACCATTGGAAAGAGGCCATCGACTAATTTCGGCTTCGCGAAGCCGTCATCTCTGTCTCAAATAGTGAACCCGCACAGATTGGTACCACAATCCTGTCCGTTTCTTCCATAAATCTCTTATAAACACCTACTAAAAATGACAATTTTATATTAGCAATATTTAGGATAGGATACATATTAGTATAAATTAGTGATTTGTTTTTCGAGAATCTATTCAATACTTCTATGTGCTTAGTGCAAGTTTTCAAAATTCTCGATCGTGTAACAGTTAACTCAACGTATCGAGTTGGAACAGTGCCCCTAGCGGCAAACGTAGGGCAAACTTTTACGCGATTGAGAACTTAAAAAATTCACATCAAGCACGCTGCTACTCTATAAAAAAATTAAGCAATTTTACTTATTTCTAATATTAATACAGATAATCAAATAAACTTCGAGCAATTAAGTTTCTTTGCCATTATTCGTTGTGTCTTGTTCTAAAATTCGTCTGATCTTATATAATGGAACGATTCATTTTCGTTTCTTTTCGCAGCAAACTCTTTCTTTTAAGCAATTAATACTAATTAATGAGTTAAAAACTAGCACCGCTGAGTAGTCGGTAGCCAGTTCGCTGCAGGAATGGATATTTTATGTCTTAATTGCTTTTTTTTATTTCACAACGGTTTCTTGTACAATGCATACAAAATACATTTTAATTTGCAATATGTTTGTTACTTACTACCTACAAAGACGTTAAATAATTACGTTTTTTTTACTTAGATCTTTTTTTTTTTTTATTGCCTTTGTAGGCAGACGAGCGCACGGCCCACCCGATGCTAAGTGGTTACCGTCGCCCATGGACTTCAGCAATGCCAGAAGCAGAGCCAAGCCGCTGCCTACTGCTTAATACTCTCCACAGGCCTCGTTTGAAGAAGGACATGTCACAGCGTTCGGGAAACACCGTGGAGGATTTGATATTGATATTGATCGTCGGACAGATTGACTATCCACCTGGTGTTAAGTGTTTGCCGGAACCTATAGACTTCATAACGCAAATGACACCTACTGCCTTGAGACGTGAGGTCGAATTTTGCAGTAGCGTTTATCAGCGTCAACAAAATACTACCCGCTTGTATGTGTTTATTTTCACGTTTGAATTTCTTTTCAAACTATAAGCAACATTCAATTTACGTTGGTTTTTTTTTTGCAATTTCCGATTTGATTATATTATTATTGTCACAAGACCGCTTCAAGTATTAAGAACGCGACTCGATACGATCACATAGCCTTGTGTCCGGCTCGACCTTACACCTAGTGAAATTCAACTGGCAACACGTACACTGAACTTATACCACTATATACTAACGATAACTATATACACTATATGCACAACAGATATAGGCTGTTACTAACAGAAAGGCATGAACGTTACCGCCATTCATTTTGAGACTGGTGGTGGGACCTCTTGTGAGTCCGCGCAGGTGGGTACCACCACCCTGCCTATTTCTGCCGTGAAGCAGTAATGCGTTTTGGTTTGAAGGGTGGGGCAGCCGTTGTAGCTAAACTTGAGACCTTAGAACTTATATCTCAAGGTGGGTGGCGCATTTATGTTGCGGATGTCTATGGGCTCCAGTAACCACTTAACACCAGTTGGGCTGTGAGCTCGTCCACCCATCTAAGCAATAAAAAAAAAAAACATGAGGTCTGTGGTTATTCACATAGCTGCAGTCGTTCAATGATGAATACGTGTCTGAAGTAAGCTTCACCGTGGAACACTCCTGTTCAGACTCGCCATACCGAAAGACACTTTAGTGATATATTTAAATTACGTATAGTTATAAAAGTGATCTAATAAGAATAAAAATAAAATAAAAGCATTTAAAATGATTGTATGGAAGTGGAAACCACAAGAAAACTGCGAACAAATTACAAACTTTCCGGTGTGAAAGTGATTATTGCAATAATTAGATCTGTTGTTTTGAACATGGTTGCGTTTTCTACCATATATATATATATATATTAAATAATATAAATATAAATAATAATACGTGAAGCAGAAACTTTGTACCCCTTTTTACGACAATTGCGCGGACGGAGGAGTATGAAATTTCCCACACTTGTAGAGAATATAGAGGAGAAGTGCACTATGCTAATATATTTTTTAAATAATGCATAAAAGATATATTAAATCAATAAAGAAAACATTACACATAGTACAGTGTATTTGACACACACACGCATGCATACTATTTATTTATTGTCAAACTTTATTCTTGACGTCTGTGGTCAAATTGAGAATAGATTACATATTGTTTGTCTTTATTAATATTTTTCTATAGTGTAGTCTTGGCGTTTGAAAATACAATCATAATAGTGTACAAACTTACAATTCCAATTAATTATAGTCGAATTTCGACTACTGCAGGACCACTAGTTCATGTAATAACGCGTGTTGTTCTAGCATATCTTATTTGCAATACAGGGTTGCGGTGTTGATCAAATATCGCAACGCTCATAATAGATGCTAAGTAGGTCACATTGGTCAGTAGCACGTGTAAAGTAACAATGTACACTAATTATTAACGATATCTGATTAACAATTAAGCAAAATAATAAAACCGGTTTCTTCATATTCACACAAGTGAAAAACCAAACGTCATCTTCAAATGAAATATATTGGCTTAAACTGTGTACATATTGTTAGGTAATAATGTGTTAACTTAATGAAACAGAAAGTGGACCCGAGTCGGTGACATTTCTCCTTTAAAGTATATAAGTACTTTTTATGTTTATTTTCGATTAACAAGTAAACAATTTCAGTCTGTTTACAATCCATTAAACATAGTTATAGGAATGTAAATTCGAAATACGTAAAAAAAATATTTCACTCTCTGCGTGTAGGTACACTGTTATGCAATAAAGCATTTTGAATAACCGACAATAGAACGCAGTTTGTTTGAAAGTGAAACTAAATAATTTATGGACGATAATAAATGAATAGCATTATGTACAAAAACCTTGATACTGTGTGTTTTCATTAAAATACAAGTCTGACCACCTTTTCTCGTGTATTTGCCGAACACAAGGACTCCTGGCTTCATTCTGAATATTGTAAAATGTGCAAATTTGAAATGACTTTTAAAAGGAATTAGAATAATTTAGTGTTGTATCCAAATCAAAAATAACCGAATAAGGCAATAAGTTATTGCTTTTTATATGCATTATAATATATTAATAGCTGTGGTATTTACGTTTTTCATATTAATCTTATACCTTTAAACGAGCAATTCTTCTATATATATAATCTGAATCTCGGAAACGGCTCCAACGATTTTCATAAAATTTAGTATACAGGGGATTTCGGGGGCGATAAATCGATCTAGCTACGATTTATTTTCAGAAAATGTTGTTTTATTCGTGTTTTCAATAATCACATCTTCCTGACATCTTTTGGCAAATAATAATACTATTTTCTTAATTGAGGGCAACTAACCGCTTTAAAGACACAATAAGATGGCGTTATCAAAAAAAAAAACCAAGCAAGGCTCGGTCATCATCTAGTGTTCTTTTATTAGAACTAGAACTATGAACTACTACTATAAGGGAGAAGTGTAATAAAACTAGAGGAATGTTTTCATACAAATTTAACCTAACCATTTAAGAATTTACAAATTATCTTTTTTTATATGTATTCTATTTTTTTAATTCGAATTCTTGAACATACTTTTTCCGAGAGTTCGTTATAGTAAGCCCTCGAACGATTTCCGTGTCGGACAAGAAATACTGCGGAAGCGAACAACACCTTCCGACATCGATAATTGGATCCGCTACTCGATAAACTTCCCAAGTTATGAATCACTGCACCTATTTATGTTTTTTTTTATTGCTTAGATGGGTGGACGAGCTCACAGCTCACCTGGTGTTAAGTGGTTACTGGAGCCCATAGATATCCACAACGTAAATGCGCCACCCATCTTGACATATAAGTTCTAAGGTCTCAAGTATAGTTACAACGGCTGCCCCACCCTTCAAACCGAAACCATTACTGCTTCACGGCAGAAATAGGAATATTAGTTTTTGCGTGCACAATAAACTTCTTTCATTTCATCTTTCATTTTCGTTCAACATTATTAAGCGTGTCGTAACATTCATAATTCTCGTGAGAACAGTTCTGAAGGCAAAAGTGATCATCTTACTCCGCGTACGTTGCCTCATCGATCCGAGACAACAAACTTGCTCGGTCTCAAACAAACATACGCGTAATTTACACCCACGTTCCGATTATCGCAGTCATTTTCTCACATCACTTTACAAAGTATTGCACTGTTCTAATACCAGTAACGTTTGATCTGTAGTTAGTTAGTTAGTTAATTCTGATTTTCACACAATCTAATTGAGCTGCCACTACAGAAAATTCGTTGGTAACCAAATCGATCAGTATTTCGACACAAAAGTTGCAAAAATTCGGGCCTACGCGTGTGCACGTTGAAGTTTCATTGAAATACGAAATATGTACGTAACCCAACCAGTATGTGGGTAGACGCAAAACAATGGTTAGGAATTCGGTGATGAAACAAGCAGATGAATCACAGCTCCTTGGTTCGGGTCGAGTCTGTCGGTGTTTGTAGGCGCAACCAGATTTATTGCTGACTCACGCCGTCGACTCCAAATGCAGCAACCAAACTTTCGAAACACCTTATCGAGCAAATAATCTGAAACGACAATTCCCTTTGTTACAGATGTTTACTGGTGTGCACGTCCCAATGGGCGTCCGCTGATGTGGAACTGATCACAAAACCACGACCGGGCGAAGAATATGTTATTGTCAGTTCGGGTCAACAGCCCGCTCCAGTCAAGGCATCCGCTAAACATGAAAACAAAATACCTTATAAGCACAGACAAAAACCGTTGCTCACTACTGTAGCACCCGCAACGGACAGCAAAAACTTTGATTACATTCCTATTAATTTCGATTCTATCGACGATATAAACAGTGGTCTGTTAACATCAAACGTTAACTTTGAGCCAGCCGGCACAGAACAAAAACAGCATTCCAGAATCCAAATTAAGAAGGGGCCTAACGGACAAGACTATGAATACGAATACGTTTACTATTACTATGATGAAGAGGATGAAGTCAAAAAAGAGGGAAAAAACAAAGACAAAGACTCTACCACTTCCGAGCCTCTAGTTCACAATTCTCATGACGGTCCGCTTAAATCCGACACAGATAACCACATCGGAAACGAAAGTAAAACAAAATACACAACGGTAGATAGGTCTCGAACAACAACCACTACGGCAGCTCCAGAGACACAAAACGAAGTCCTGCCGCCGTCAACCAGAGGTCGCGGACGTGGTCGGAACATAGCTCCTCCACCAGTCGAGGAAGAAGTTGAAGAAGACAATACTAGGTAAATAGCACATCTAACAACACCTATTTCTTTAATACAATAGTAAAAATACATGCTTACTGGTGGTAGGACCTCTTGTGAGTCCGCACGGGTAGGTACCACCACACCGCCTATTTTCTGCCGCGAAGCAGTAATGCGTTTCAGTTTGAAGGGCGGGGTAGCCGTTGTGACTATACTGAGACCTTAGAACTTATATCTCAAAATGGGTGGCGCATTTACGTCGTAGATGTCTATGGGCTCCAGTAACCACTTAACACCAGGTGGGCTGTGAGCTCGTCTACCCATCTAATTAATAAAAAAAAATGCTTTGAATTTCGTATTATAAAAGTTTTGAGCTTAAATTAACGTATATCCTAAGTGGCAGGTTCCCCTCGAGCACACGGTTCCCTCCTCGTGGTCGCAACTTGGCATCAGCTACTAGCACTACTACTTATGTACCGGAAGTTTCTTCGGAAACTGTGAGGCAGCGCGGTCGTCAATCAGACAGTGTAGCTGATGAGTCCATTGGTCAGACCAGAAGCAGGACCCGTGCGCACATCAGGTACATATCCTCCTTTGAAAGAAAACTAAACTCTAGGACATTTGAGGTTTAATTCGTCCTCTTGTTCTTTTCAGGCGCCCAAGTTCAGAGTTGGTCGACCTCGACAGCTTCAAAACGAACTCTGGTGACATCCCACTTCAATACAAAGAGCCCCCGACGAGGTATTCTTCCGAGAGCAAAACAACTACCGAAGAAATTCCCGCAGCCGAGACCAGTGACGAAGAATCTGCTAATCACAAGGAGCCCACCAGAGAAGGTCACAGCTTGTTAAGTGGAATAAAATTCGAGGAGATTGTAGATGATTCGAAGCTGCCCGCAGACTACAAGCCGACGACGACGTTCGAGCAGGATACAACTGAGTACACCACCATGACGGCGATGGAAAAGGTCGCTCTCGATCTATACGCGTACTTGGCGGGCGAGAACTTAAACAACGAGGTCAACCCGACCAGCGGTGACCTGATCAGCTTCGACGGCACTACAACTGTTGACGATGAAGCTGCGACCACCGAGGAGCTGAGTACCACTGAAGAGGCTACAACATCGACAACTACTACCACCACGACCACCACGACCACTACCACCACCACTCCAGCTCCAACTACAACCACCACGACCACTACGGCTGCTCCGTCTACTCGGCCCTCAAGGTTCAAGGGACGCGCCGGAGCTAGGTCTCGTGTTTCCACCGTTTCTACCGCCGCTACCGAAGCTCCAGCTGAAACCTCCACAAGAACTAGAGGTAATTCGATCACTCAACTTCGAAAGAAATAAATAAATCACCTTATATTCGAAAATATATATGTACAATATTAATATACAATGAGAGAAGTGTATGTGCGCAATGAGTTCCATGAAATATCCCATTTTGTGTTGAATTATGAATTTACTCATGCCGTATCCTAACTGGTTCATTGGCGGCGAGTAAGTCACCGTGAACTACATACAATCCTGTTTGAGATTCTCCGACTCCACTAGCGAAATTCCATAGTGAAATAACCATTCTCAGTAGTACCTATACTTTAAATAAATTTTCTTGTTTAATACTTTTAAAAGCAGAAATAAATTTGCGAGCACATTAGCGGTTATTTATATGCACATTTGCCAGTTGAGTCGGAAGTATTTAAAATGAAATATTTTAGATAATATATTATAATGCTAAAGCGAACGCGTTACGCAATGCGAGTTTCATTTTTAAGCGAAATTTTATATTGTTCAGCTCAGCGTGTAACATTGGATTCATCCACAAGCGACATCATTCTAAATAACTAATAATTTAAAAAGAATCTTTACATTTATTTTAACAATCAAGAGCTCCATTAATATTTAAAATTCGAATGATTCGCTGGTTGAGTTGTTATTCAATGACTTATTGAATCTGCGTAATAAGCGGATTATGAATTAATGTGGATCGAAGGTGAACATTAGTTGATATTTTCGTTCAATTCTAGTATAAGGTCTATATAAAACCGGTTGTCACTGAATGCTGGGCCGCATGGTTATGCTAAAACACTAACGATTTAGGGTCACGATACATGAACTGAATTGATATTGAAGTATCTTGTATTTGTGTTTAATCTAATAAATAAGACCGCAAAAAATACGTGCTTATCACAGTGATAGTTTTTGTCTATGAATGTTAATTGATGTAAGTCATAGGTAATAAATAATTAATAAGCAAGTAACCTATTTCCAAAAAATCGTAAATAATATTTAATCTATATTATAGTGTTTTTAAGTTGGAAAACATAATATAGGAAAGAGTTCGTTTATTTTTTTAGTTGCACCAACAAAGTGATCATCAATAAAAATATTGAGAAATTGACAATAAGTAAATTACACATGTCACCTCAATTGTACTATAGTTAGAGTGAGAGTTTTAATGACTTTAGAAACGATTACTCACCAATGTTTTTACTTAATACAAAATCTCCATTTCAGTATTGAAAATCAAATTAAAAAAAAAACGTGAAATATGACTATAGTATTTTTGTCAACACCTAGTTATGCAGAACTAGCAAATAATGGCTTCCAAATATTAATATTCAAAAATCAATCATTCAATCTTACTCTGGCTATACACAAGTACCTATATTTTTAAGGCAGTGAAGATTTTTCCTAATCCATGAATCTAGTAGGTGCTGAAATCCTACTGAAACATCAAAATCTCAAAAAAAAAAACTGGTGCATATTTTTTGGTGCAAAAATTTACAGTTTATTCAACGTTCGTTGTTTACAAACGGTATCTACGATGGAAAAACAAAAAAAATTGTGAACAACTTTTCCGTTTTTAGTACAGTTGTTTTTATTCTTTATTTGCAGTTACAACCGTATTATTAGAGGTACGAAAAAAATATAACGGCAATCTAATTCAAGATCTACTCAACCAGTTAAATTGGTTGTTTCTTTTTAAATTAGAAATGTCTTGATTGGCCTTTTGTAAGTCATTGATCGTGATCAAAAGTATTGAAGTTTTCTTATCTTGAATTCTAAATCATTTATCTATTTCAATAATGTTTTGATGATTTTAATTGTTCAGTCTGGCTCAAACATTTAAAAGTATGAATCATCAACTTCTTTCCCGAAATTCTGCCACAGCAGTACTGTTGGAAAGCCATTTAATATAAATATGATAAATTGATTGTGTTCTCACATTTATTAGGTGTCGTTTTTGTTGATTTTAATAATTTTTTTTCGTTAGTCGTTGTTCAAATCAGTTCAAGTATCGTTCATTACACATCATAAATAATTGAGTCATAAATAAACACACAGTCATTCTACGTCTCTATATCCTAAGCGTAAGTTCACTCAGAGCTTATGAAATTATTTTTTACTAGCGACCCGCCCTCGCTTCGCTTCGGATAATGTAATTTATTATTGATTTCTCCACTATTTGATGGATATATACATATAAACCTTTCTCTTCAATCACTCTATCTATTAAAAAAAGCCGCATCCGTTGCGCAGTTTTAAAGATTTAAGCATACATAGGGATATAGGGACAGAGAAAGTGACTTTGTTTTATAATATGTAGTGATGATAGTGATGTACAGCACCACTTTCTTTTGTTCAGGTCGATTCAGTAAGCCTGGCGTGGGTCGTCGGACTTCTGCTGCCGTTCCCGAAGGTACAACAGTTGCACCCGCCGCCGCCGCTGACAAGCCCACTACGAAGGTTTGTATTTTCAATTTAATTTCTATATATTATTTTCGGAGATCATATTAAACAAAACATAACTCGTCATAATTATACTTTAGCAAACAATTATCCCGAGATTTATATTTCCAAAACGCTTTAAAGTGATCTCTGAAAATTCTTTTTTATAGCAATATGGTTAGATTTAGTATATTATACAAAGCGATTGTGTTGCCAAAGCGAAAATATGTACTTATTTGATTTAATTTTTTGTTTGTTAATTTAGCATTCTGAACAGTAAAACTGGAAAGTGTTCTTTAATTTATATTATCATTGTGTAATTTATTATCCATAATTAACTATTAATTTTAAAATAAAGTAGGTAGAATAGCGGATATTACGATAATAACATAATAACTATTTCAGGTATTTCAGGTAGTGTTAAAAGGTAGTAGCTGGCTAACTAGGTTGCCTTGAACTTCTGCAAATTAAAACATATCAGAGTTGATTAAAATGAAATACAAAATTAAATCTGCATCCTTCAAGATAATTGCCTCTAAACTTTTGAGAGAAGATAGTTGACACGTATTGAGCTTCTGCTTTACCTCATCGATAAGTATAGTTTTATGTTTATGTTTGAGTGGTAATAACATTGTTCTTGCTTCCGTTATATACTCTGTAATTATAATCAGTCTTGCAATTATACCTACCTATTTCTGCCGTGAAACAATAACGCGTTTCGGTTTGAAGGCTGGGGCAGCCGCTGTAACTATACTTGAGACCTTAGAACTTAGATCTCAAGGTGGGTGGCGGATTTACTAGATGTCTATGGGCTCCAGTAATCACTTAACACCAAGTGGGCTGTGAGCTCGTCCACCCATATAAGCAATAAATAAAAATAAAATTGTTTAAGCATTGAAGCGTTCGCCCGTGACGCTAATCCGTGTACAAATTTTACTTTTGGTCTGTAGAATACGGTGTGTCGATCTTAACATTGACGAATACTAATAAATCTAGAAAGGAGATGAATTAAAAATAGGAAAAGAACACAATTCCGAGTTTTTTTTTTAATTTCCTTCTGTCTGATGTTAGAAGCGCAAATCACCCGAACTACTGGAAAGATTTTCAATTAGTTTCCACAAGCACACAGGGACTATTTTGGAGCACAGTATAAGGATTTGTTTCATTAAACTAGGATGTTTCAAAATAGATGCTCTAGAATAAAATATTAATTTTACTATGGCGGGGCTTAATATGTTGATATGAATACAAAACCATATAATCGATTTTCGACGAATTCGAATGGAAATAGTTGAAATCGTGGGAAAGAATATAGTCTCCCTTATATCTTATTGCTGGACAGGGACTTAGAGCAACGCGATATAAAGTGTAACCCAGGTGAGCGAAGTTGCGTGCAGAAAGATAGTCTATTTACATATATGTCTATATATTGATTATATATGTAAATAGTCTAGATATGAGTCCATTAGCTAGTCCATTAATAACTAATAATTGAAATGCGGAACTGTGTGTAAAATTTAATTTAAATTTTAAAATTCTGATTTCCAAAAATTTTCGGCATTTGATAATTCAAAACTAGTTGAAAATTAATTCGGTAAGCCGTCTCATATAAAAACAAATACGCAATTCCCACTGACAAATAGGTTCCTTGGCTATTTCTTTATCAAAAAATGCAGACAAACACATACATAAAAAGACTAAATACTTAGTTTATAAAAAAAAATTATTATGATCTATGTAAAGATAAATAAACTCAGATACGATATCAAGAACTGGACAGAACTTTTGTTGTCATTTTTTTTTTATAAAACGTCCAAGCTCTTCTATATTAAGTCAATGCATTTGATCAATATGTTGCTCACGTGGGACATTGCGTGACAATAAATGAAATCGAATCAAACACCATCGCGTATGATTAGCCGGACGATGGTATAAACCTAGCAAATATATACAGGTTGCCTGCAAAGTTTTTGCGTTCAGGCAATTTCTTTTATTATTTCTAGATTAATAAGTGAAGTAAAAACTTTGTACCCCTCTTTACGAAAATTACGCGGACGGAGGAGTATGAAATTTCCCACACTTACAGAGAATATAGAGAAGGAGTGCAGAATGCTAATATTTTTTTTAAATAATGCATAAAATATACTTTAAATCAATAAAGAAAACATTATACACACTACCTTGTATTTGACACACACACACATAATAATATATGTTATACTCTTTGTTTATTGTCAAACTTTTGTTATTGCTTAAAGTCTGCGGTCAAATCGAGAATAGGTTAATATTGTTTACCTTTAATATTATTTGTCTATAGTGTAGTCTTGACAAAATCTGCGATTATAGAAGTATAATAAATAGTCTTTGACAATAGAACCATGTTAATGTTCAAACTTATTATTTCAATTAATTATAATCGAATTTCGACTACTGCGGGACCACTAGTCAGTGTTTAAATCGTATTTTCAATTAAATTGACAGTTCTAATTATCATTTACAAGTTCATGACCTACAGTAACAGTTCTCACACGATCATTGAGCTGGATAAACATTGTTTAAACGTTATTAAAAATGACATTCAAGTGTTTTGTTATCTGAATGTCGGTTTTTTATTATGTGAACAAAGTCTAGATTGGGCTATTTTATTGTCTCTTGTGACATTGCCAAATATATTTTATTTTATCGATATACATATATATATATTTCCATTTTTTTATCGTACTGTGGCTCTTTACGCTGGTGGTAAAGTTGCGTTTAGGAATATTATTGAACTATAACGATTCTTTTTGATAAATAATATAATATAAAGACAGCGTGAAACATTTTTTTTATGTAAAAAATACTTAACTGCCTAAACACACGGATAATTGCGGCACAAGTAGAACATTTTTTATGAATCCATCCAAGTTTAGTTAATACTGTACGATACAAACTATAAAAGTTTTAATATAGCTTCTATCTGTCAAATAGGAATGTATCCTCGCATATCTGCAGTACATAACATAAGCACCATTTGATTATCCTGTCAATTGAATTATGATAATTATGTATGTATGGTAGGACGTTTTGTGAGTCCGCAGAAATAGGCAGGGTGGTGGTACCTAGTGTAAGTACCACCACCCTGCCTATTTCTGCCGCGAAGCAGTAATGAGTTTCGATTTGAACGATGAGGCAGCCGTTGTACTGTTAAAACTGAGACCTTAGAACTCTTGTTTTTTAGTTGAATTGCGGTATTAAGTTGTAAATAACAATTTTACACCAGGCAGACCGTGAGCTCGTCCAGCCAGCAAACCAATAAGAAAACCTCTATATTTATTTGTGATTAGATTTACATAATGCAATTAAAAATATGTTATTCGTATTATTATTATTATTTTTATAGATTAGATGGGTGGACGAGCTCACAGCCCACCTGGTATTATGTAGTACTGGAACCTATAGACATCTACAAGGTAAACGCGCCGCACACATTGAGATATAAGTTCTTAGGTCTCAGTATAGTTACAATGGCTGCCCCACCCTTCAAACCGAAATGCGTTACTGCTTCACGGCAGAAATAGGCAGGGTGGTGGTACTTACCCGCGCGGACTCACAAGAGGTCCTACCACCAGTAAATAATAAATAATTTGGATATTAAGCATTACAAAGGTATGCTAACATTCGTTTGCTCTTATAAATACCCTTCATGTGGTTAAATGAAAACGTCGTAACTTTGTTAGCAGGCATTCGGTCGTCGTGGTTTGTTCGCAAGCCGCACTCGTCCCAGTTTCACTACAGCTGCCCCAGCGTCTGAGGATGGAAGCGTAGCAGCGGAAGCCAACGCTGACACTCCTGCACCAAGGTAAACACACACTTTCTGTAGTCTAGTACAATCGCTGTCGAGGCTGGAGGTCTATATAAAGTGGCTGAAAGGAAGTCTATAGACATCACAACATAGACACCTAACTCCCGTATGGGCGTATCTGGAATAGCCCCCTAGACTACCGGTGAATAGGTAGGGAAAAAAAATATCTCACAAAACCTTTAGACATGAGGTCAGAATCTTTAATAATAGTTACATTTTGAAATTTTAGCAACTTTATTTCTCTGTTACAAAATTATTCCTTTTTTTTCCTATCTAAGCTGATGGTCTAGAGAAACCATATCAGCGTAACCTCAACTAGTAGGTGAGCTCACGGGGCTCAAACCTGACGATGTTGCTATCACGAACCCTAGCAAGAGCCGTGCTAGCAAGAAACTCGACCCACTGAGAAGATCCGGACATTCTTTTACGAACATCTGTTAGCTACTTTTATACCTACTTATAAATATTGGCTTATTTGGTCCCATACTTCTTCGCAGTAGATAATGTTCAAAATACCGAATGCCTGCCCCTATTCGTCTTTCTTGACAACGCAGAAGCAACGACACCGTATTATATAGTATAAGTATATACTAATATATAAATCTACAGTGGTTTTTACGGATTTTCCGTTATAACTACTGAACCATACATCCGATTGACTTGAAACTTGGTATCCGTGTAGAAAATACATGTACTTAATAGATAGGCTAATATTTATATGAGTGTTGAACTCCCTAATAATAATGACAATAAATAATAATGTTAAATTTAAATCCCCAGCGAAGCGGGCGAGTACGGCTATATAGTATTATTATAGTATTGTTTCACAGCTCCTCTCTTCAAATATCTATTAATCATCGTCCGGTCGACTTACGCAGATCTCTGGTTACTTACTATACATCCAAAACCGAATTAGGCTAATCGTGTAAAGTGAGATGATCGCAAAACACTACGAATCATCCTCACATTCTTTCAAGAGTAGGCAACCTCAATAACCCATTTATGTTTATCACAAAACTCTACGAATTATCCTCACATTCTTTCAAGAGTAGGCAACCTCAATAAGCCATTTATGTTTATCACTCATAAAGTAATAATAGGCAACGTTTATGTGAACTCCGTGCTATCACAGCAGGCCTCGTCTACGTCCCGGTCTCAGAAGGACCTCAACCACTACAACGACAGCCGCCAGTGCAGCATCGTCTGAAGACAACACCGGCGCTACCTCTGGAGAAGTCGTGGAAACTACTCCCACCCCAGGAAGGACCCTAGGGTAAGCTTCAATTGAAATTCAAAACCTATTAATTTCAAATTGAGCGTTTGAAAGAAGGATGCCTATTTCCTTTTTTTTTTATTGCTTAGATACGTGAGCGAGCTCACAGCCCACCTGGTGTTAAGTGGTTACTGGTGGTAGGACCTCTTGTGAGTCCGCGCGAGTAGGTACCACCACCCTGCCTATTTCTGCCGTCAAGTAGTAATGCGTTTCGGTTTGAAGGGTGGGGCAGTCGTTGTAACTATACTTGAGACCTTAGAACTTATATCTTAAGGTGGGAGGCGCATTTACATTATAGATGTCCATGGGCTCCAGTAACCACTTAACACCAGATGGGCTGTGAGCTCGTTCACCCATCTATGCAATAAAAAAGGAGAATTAAAACAGGGCATGGTATTTTCAATCGCTTATTAAAATAGCTTACGACAATCGAAATAAAGTTTGACTAAGTTTTGCTTTTCCCTCAACTTACAGTCGTGGACGTCCTGGCCTTCGACCGGCTTCTCTCCGTCCAGGCCCAAGGCTTAACTTGAGGCCTAACCCTAGACTCCGTCCTGGAGTTGCCACTCCCGCGCCTGCTGAAACCGCTTCCGAAGCGCCTGCAGAGACAGCCGCTCCTGAATCACCCGTAACTGAGGCGGATTCCGAAGTATGGATTTTATGCTTACCCTATTTTACTACTTACCTCTTCCCTACGTCTTCCTTGAGTAAATATGGTGGTAGACGGTATGTAATTTTTACTGTTTAGCAGGAGTCTAGTTGGTGATGTTTTTGTCAAATTTCGATTTGAAAAATTGAATATTTGTTCTGTGTAAGAACGTTTTGAGATTTTGCGATTCCATTGTTACAACTTTAAATTACTACATCTCTATATACACAAAACAGCAGCTATATACTTCTGTTTGTCAACCTCTTTATTAAGAATTGACGATGTGTGTTATCTATAAAAATATTTGGAAATAGCTTTTTTTTTTTTCAAATATAATCAAAAATACAAATGAAACATATATTACATACCATAAAGTAACCTAAATATTCGGGTATTACTGATTAACTGAATTGACTGATCGAATTTAGTTTATTAGGTGAATTATTAAATCAGGCATTCGTTCAAATATCACGAAGCAGTGTGTACTCACATAATTTTAGATCAAAATTACTGTACGTAGTATGTGGCTTCATTAGGTTCAGCTGTTCTAAAACCCTAATTTCGTTTTAGAGTAAGTATTCCAGGTACATTTTTAACAATTGAGGTTTTTTGTCTTCAAATATTGCTGTATCTGTTTTATCGAATATTTCTAGATAAAAGCAGCTCATATTCTTGCAAAATAGTAACTGCGTTCATGATAAACTTGAGACCTTTTGTATCAAGGTGACATTGTTGTTATCACGTATTGTTTTATTATCACTCAGGTATAGTATAAAATCATTATTCAATTTAGTTTAATACAAATATTTCAATTGGTTACATTCGGAAAAAATAATATTTCAAATTAGCAGCGACCGTATGTTTGAATAACTAAATTTATGAAGGATTAGCGACCCGCCCTTGCTTCGCTTCGAAAACGTTAACTTTATTATTGATAGCTGAGTCCCGCGATGTTATCCCGTGGTACGACAATCAGCTACCTATCAGTGAAAGTCTGGTCAAAATCGGTCCAGCTGTTCCAGAGATTAGCCGGAACAAACAGACAGACAGACAGACAAAAATTGTAAAAAAATATATTTTGGTGTACGTACCGTATATACATTTATATGCATGTAGTAAAAAACGGTTATTTCAATATTACATACAGACACTCCAATTTTATTTATATGTATAGATTCTATAGGAATATCGTGCATTTTGAAATATATCCACATCCAACATGGGTGGCACGTATAAACTTTTTTTTTTCTCACATAGAGCTCATCTCCGACAACTGCTCCGGAAGCACCTCGTGGTGGAGTTAGACAGCGCAATCGTCTTCAGGTGTCCCCGTCGCCTAAGCCCAGGGTTGTGGTGACACCTCCAGCGCGTAGGCCGAACCCACTACTTAAGAGGAAGCTTGCTTCTCCCTCAACAGAGGTAAGTTAGTAGGACGATATGAAATAGACATGTGTATTGATCGCTAGTTACCGTGAAGTTTCTTTATTAAAATTAGGGTTACACTCATATTATAAAGTAACTAGAGGATGACCGAGCTTTGCAAAGTTTTTTTTTTTGATAAATTGTGTTTTTTAGAAATTATATTTAAATACGAATTACATATTGATATTATATTATACTATATGTTACTGCCTTTCAATAAAAAAAATATGTTTAAGTTGTTTATCAATAAAGTTGATTATTGAAAACACGAATAAAATTACATTTTCTGAAAATAAATCGTACCTAGATCGATTTATCGCCCCCGAAATCCCCTGTATAATACAAAATTTTATGAAAATCCTTGGAGCTGTTTTCGATATTCAGATTATATGTATATTTATATACAAGAATTGCTCGTTTAAAGATATAAGATATGTTGATACAATATTTTTGGGCATTAAGTTAAGTTGACTTTAAGCGAGAGAGAGATCCGAGATAATCGCATTGATTTTTAAATATTAATTTTCATTAAAAAAATGTTACAATGCTGTTTTGCACTGAGTCAGATGGACATACAATAAGCACTTGACTCTTTGGGGTCGAAAATGAATATGCGGATGCTCATTTAAACATTTTTTAATTATCAAAATTAGTATATCCCTCCTTCATAATACCAGGGTTTCTATTTCAAAAAAATTAAAAGAGTCGACTGACGTTCTCTGACGCATGTCTGCCTAATTATAAGACGAATTAACAAACATATTGTATTGGATTTCGGCTCAATTAATATTTGTATTCAGGCTACAACCGAAGCACCTAAGAAATCAACGGAAACTACCGAAGAAAGCACCAGCGCTGAGAAAAGTGAGACGGAAACGGAACCTCAGCCCGCAGAAACTACACCGGCTCCTCCACTCCGTGGTCTGGACGCCCTCATCGCGAGGAGACGAGCGGCCGGCGGTATAGGAGGTCGACCAGCCCGGCCCGCGCGAGGAGCTTTCTACCACCCCAAATAAACCACTAAACAACCTACAGTGATTCTAGGTGATATCAATGACGTGATGCTGATTTATTTCTAACTAGCTGACCCGGCAGACTTCGTAGTGCCTCAATCGATAAATAAAAGACCTAAACTTTTGTATAAAATAAACTTAAAACAAACAAAAGCAATCCGTCCGATGGGAGACACATCAAAGGAAAAACAAATTTGTTATTTTTATTTAATTCCGAGCATTTTCATATTTATCTACCTTTTAAACCTTCTCTGGACTTCCACAAATAATTCAAGACCAAACTTAGCCAATTCGGTCCAGCCGTTCTCGAGTTTTAGCGAGACTAACGAACAGCAATTCATTTTTATATATGTATATAGATCCGACGCAAATGTTCTTGTAAACTATTCATAAATGCTTGCCCGTGCTTGAAAAAGTGTTTCTCGATATGCAAAAAAAAGACATTTTCCTAACACGAAAGTATGTCTCGTTCTGTCACTGACAAAAGAGTATTCGTAAAGTAATATAAAATAAAATAAAATTTTAAGTAATATAAAGTAAAATAAAATTTTAAGTAATATAAAAAAGTATTCGAATTAATGTCTCACGTTAACAGGAAAGCAGGTGGTTCAATAAAATTCAGCATCAAAGTCGTCATTGTTGATAGTCAATTTACACCCCAAGCTGTTTAGTTTTAGCTCGTAACGTCTCTTCATATTATCACAGTTGTAATTATGAAATACGCGTAATTAGGTTAAGTTTTATTTTTCTCAAGTGTAAGTACAGTGCCGAATGGTACTCCCAACTACTTAGTCCATTCCTGTTTGAATATGTTATGTAAATATTAGTGTTAGTCGTTTATACGAATTAAGAATGAAAACTTTGAATTGAATACTCATAAAATAAATTGGAAACATTAAAATTAACTACTTCATTACTAAATGGATGTAATTGAGTTATTTTTTTTCGGAATGATATTACTGTTTACTACTATAATTTTAATAAAATAATTGCCTCTTGCATTATATAGTTTCACAATGATTTTTATAAACGTATATTTTATGAATCACTTACCAAAACCAATTTGTAGGTTTAAAACGCTACTTTACGTATGACTTTATATCCTTATAGGCTTTGTAGATACACTCGATGATTGTAATTTCGCACGTGCAAAATTTACTCATTAATATCTTATGTATTTATTTATTAATTTAACAATTTACAAGCTCATTTGTATGATAATGGTAATCAATCACGTTTGATTTTGAAAAACTACAGAGCCGAGGCCAATTTATATTAGTTGACTTTAAAAACAAACCAAGAACAGAGAACTAATGCAACTTTCAAATTTTTTCCTTTATGTTCACGGAGCTTGTTATGTTGTGATAAATATGAAATATCCTGTACTTATATCCATAAAACACTATGACATTGTATTTTTCAGTTAACTGTCGAACTTTTTAAATTATTTATAAAAATATGTAGTGTATACTATTGATAAACTAAATAACGCAATAATGAGTTATCACATCACTTTACTCTTTTATCACGCAGTAATGCTACAAAACAACAGATATATTTTTCAATAGGATAGTTAATTGGCCGAAGAATGACACAGGCTAGAATTACGATTTACCTATTTTATAAATGAGCATTATTAGTTTAAGTTTTTAGACCATCAAATCATTAAAACGCATAAATCAGAAGAAGCACTGAATGTAAGTGCCATCGTGATATGTTTTTGTATCTGTCGTAAGTGTGATACCTAATAAAATATTAATAAGTTTAAATCGAAATTGGTGTTTCATTTTTTTTTCTTTGCCTTTTTTCAAGGTGGGTGGCGCATTTACGTTGTAGATGTCTATGGACTCCAGTAACCACTTAACAACAGGTGGGCTGTGAGCTCGTCCACCCATCTAAGCAATAAAAAAAAAAAAAAACTTGTGATTTACACATACTCAAATTGAAGATCTCATTTTATCAAATGAGCTAGACTCCTAATTATATTTGTATAGCCTAATTATACCTACCACCTCTGCGAAGTAAAATCTCATTTCATTCGAATAATTTTTCATGAAAGTATTATCTTTAATTTGTACTTATGGTTTTTATTATTATTTGAAAGACATAACGACGATTGAAAGGCAAACGTGACTAAGCGACAATAATTTCTTTGTACATAAATGATAGGCAATAACCGTATTCGATGTTAAAAAAAATATATTTCTAGGTCTATTAAAATAATTTCAATCTTACAGCTAGATTCGTTATAATAGAATTTTTTTCAGGTATTTCAACTTTAAATTAGTCTACTGTAAAGTTCACGCATTGTCGCTTAGTCATGTTTGCCTTGCAAGCGACGATAAGATGCGAGTCTATATTAAAGTAATATTTAAAGAAAATGTACTATTACAAAAATAAATTTGGCGTAAAAAACGTTTGACTGTTAGATATCTATCTACTTGCTCTTTCTCTCTTTGTTTTTGCAATCTATCTATAAAAGTCGATACGTGTTTGTTTGTAACTCCCAAACGGCTGGACTAATTTCAACTAAATGTAATGTAACTATACTGAGACCTTAGAACTTATATCTCAAGGTGGGTGGCGCATTTGCGTTATGGATGTCTATGGGCTCCAGTAACCACTTAACACCAGGTGGGCTGTGAGCTCGTCCACCCTTATAAGCTATAAAAAAAACGAAATCAGGAAATTTTCAGATCAGTCTAGCCGGTAACCCCGTAGCTGTATCGATATAAAGATGGTAACGATCGAATCAAAGTTAAACCAATGATCGGAAGGACGGGTTCGAATATTGGAAAAAAATTTTTTTTATTTGTATTGCGTTTGCTTACATGAATCACGAGGACTAAGTGGAGACAGCACTGAAGTCTCATTTTGTAGTTTAAGGACGGTTCGTGGTGATTGAGATTGATTTGGTATATATATTTCAATCGACAGGTACACCGTGCGTAATTTTTCCTAAAGTCATTCTTGTTCACCTGATGGTCGCCTGAAAGAGATCGCTCTTAGCGAAAAGATCGCCCATTGTATTATTTTATATTTAATGTCTTTTCTTTTTCTCTCTCTCTCTTCCTCTCTCTATATTCATAAATAAAGCTTAAACGAAAACGTTCGTTGCAGCGAAAGAAACAGTTGACATCGCGTTGTGGTTACTGTTAAATACCCACATCGCGAAATCCGTGGCGTGACCACAACGCATTGTGACAGAAAGAAGACAAGCCACAACACGCTCTTACAATGGACAGCTCATTTTATTATTAACAGTAACATTAATCCATCAGGTTTCTATCAGTTAGGAAATGAGAAACATCGCAGTAAAATTTTTTAAAGTACTTATGGAAAATGCAAGTCGCTGTTGTTCGAAATATATATATAAAATGTAATTCAAAATGCCACAAACTTTTGTACATACTGATTATTTCAGCGACGAAGTTATGCATTTTTTTATAGCTACTGCACTAAAACAACAACCTTGAGACATCATTCATATGTCTCAAGGAAGATGGCGGCGTACGCTAACCACTTAATTCTAGACAGGCTGTGAACTCGTCCACCAATTTAAGCAATAAAGAAAGAAAAGTCTCAATATCTATGGGCTCATTAAACGAATTGTCAGTCCATTTAAGTATGTCAACAAAAACACAACATATCTGTTTTTTTAATTGTTGATTAGAAAATGATGTATTATTATGCCACGGTTGCTCAAATAAGCGTTTTCTTGTCATTTTTGTTTAACAACACAATTGATGGTGATGCAACTCAAAGTTTACATAAACATTTATACAAGAATATGTATTAGTATTGTCCTTCACCGCAATAGCTGTTATAAATTCATGAGATTTTAATGTAAAATGGTTAGGAAAAACAACGAACTACTTCTTGGAATCGAATTGGTTATAAAGCTTGTATAATAACACAACAATACCTACAACTAGTTTTGTAGTCCTTTTTTAGGTTCAGATTTGACAATAGATTTTTTTGAGATACACTGAAAAAACTCACCGATGTTAATTCAAAAATTTATAGGTACTTTTAGGTGTAGTTTTTTTAATATTCATTAGTCGAACTTGGTGATGCTACGCTGTGACTATTATTGATTGTACAAAAACATTGATTTCTTGCAACTACTTGCGCGCCCTCTGTCTTGTCGCATTACAACAGATTTTTTTTCTGCTGCCAACAATATTAGTGGTGTTCGCCCCGAGGCCCGTTCCGTGCCCCCAAAAAGTGGTACGACGACCCTATTATTAGCCAACACATTAACAATCATTTAGGAATGCATAGACGACAACAAACATTCATTTTTGTTTATATTTTGACGGATGAGATAGATACTGTAAATAGAAAGATCAACAAGCATCATTTATTTAGAAGATATGATTTCCTTTTTATTTAATTTTATTTTTTTCTACCTAAGCTGATGGTCTAAACTCTACAGAGACCATATTAGTGTAACCTTAACTAGTAGGTGAGCTCACGGGGCTCAAACCTGACGATGTTGCTAACACGAACCCTAGCAAGAGCCGTGCTTAACCGAATCTATTACCGGATCGGTAACGCGACTCACTGAGAAGATTCGGCGAGCAACTCAGTGGGCCGTGTCTATGGGTCAATTTACTCGCCGAGCCCTTAAGAAACTTATAAGCACCGTTAATAGATCGGGAGGATCCGTAATGACGTGTTTAGGGTGACTTCGACTGTTTACAATTCGGTACACAGGATCGGGTATGTGATTTCCTTAATTAGTCGCAGAAATCTCACTCAATTTTACGGCCCTTTGTCACTATACTAAGTATTGGTGGGAGGGCAATTTTTTTTATTGCTTAGATGGATGGACGAGCTCGCCGCTCACCTGGTGTTAAGTGGCTACTGGAGCCAATAGACATCTACAATGTAAATGCGCCACCCACCTTGAAATATAAGTTCTAAGGTCTCAAGTATAGTTACAACGGTTACCCCACCCTTCAAACCGAAACGCATTTCTGCTTCACGGCAGAAATAAGCAGGGTGGTGGTACCTACCCGTGCGGACTCACAAGAGGTCCTACCACCAGTAGATTGTTAAGGAAGGTTGTTAAGGTAGGTAAGTTGCAAACCCCCGGGACCTGGACGGGCCCCCCGGCGCGCACTCTGCGTGGCCGGGGGCTCCGTCTGTGGGGGAGTTGTGCTGAACTCCCACCGGGCGCATCCGTAGGTGGCGGATAACGGGATCCTCTGGGCGATATTCCCAGAGGTATCGTCCGATCTTTTTCGTTGCAAGGATTCTTAGGTGTAGGTTAGGATTAGGTTTAGGTGTAGGTGTAGGATAGCTTAGTTAGGCTTTGCAACGAAAGAGATCGGATGACGCGGACCAAATCAGCACTAGGAAGAGCGGAAGTCCAGCGCCCTCCACACTCTTCACCAAGTGAAGAGTGCTCCTTCTGGAGAGCGCATTTTCCGATGGCACTGGTTCGCCGGCGTGCCGTGAGCGGTGGCACCCTGTGCCCCGTTGTCGAGGAGTGAGCCGCAGTTGCATTTCTGCGACTGCTGGCCGCTGGTTGCCATGTCCCCGGCTTCGGCTACAGAGGATCGCCCCTCAGATATGAGGGGTACCGGTTCACCGGCGTAGCTCCATGGTTGCTCGTATCGAGCGTCGGGCGGTTGTTTACTGAGTTGCCCTGTGCACTCGGTAGACTGCCGGCCAACCCGTAATCCCCACTATGTGGGAAACGGTGGCCGCTGCCGCAAGGCACGGGGCCGCGAGGACGCAAACCTCTATAAAAAGTACCCCAATCCCAAGCTCTGATGCCCGGTGAGGGGATGAATGGCTGGAGGGAGTCCAGTCCCAAGGGCATCACCCGATCCCAGGGGACCTCACCCCTGGTTAAATAATAAAGGAAAAAATATGAAATGGATAGTTGTAAAGAGATAGTACCCCAGGAGGGTACCTCCCGCTTGGCGGGAGGAGAATCCCTCCGTGCCTCTGAGCAATCGGAGGCACGCTGCCCCTCGTATTCTGGGGGGGGCAACAACTGCCACGAAGAAGAGGTCGGTAGCACGAGCCGCGAAAGGGAGAGAGTCCTATTCGTGCACCCCGAACGCTGTGACAGTGCGCTCTCACTGCGCTCGGCGCGAAGCTCTGCAAGGGGCTGCGCTTCGAGCGGTTGAGAGTCGCCACTGTTTGCCCGGGACAGTACCGGACGATTTGTGAAAAAAAAAAAAAAAAAAAAAAAAAAAAAAAAAATTGTGAGCCGGAACAAGGCTGATCCGAGGACTCGGAGAAAGCGGAAGACGGCCAAACGACCAGCGACTCCCACTCTCTCCGACTCCTCGGAGATTGAGCTCGCGCCTGCCAAATTTTTGGCAGTCGAGGATGGGCCAGCAAATGCTACAGGATCATCTGCCAAAGAACGCGGTCGACAAGATCTTACGGTGACCTACGGAGAACCGGCTGTCGCCACCTCGGCGCGGACCGGAGCCTTCCGCCGTAAAGAAGCTGGTCTGGTGAGAGAAGGCGAGGTCGAGCGACTAACCCGCTCCCTCACAGAAGTGGACACAATGGACCCGCGGAAGGGGGTTGAAATTTCGCTGGAAATAGTTTCCATGGTGGCGACCAAATCAGGCGTACGTGCGGGCCCTGAAGTGCGTGGCTGCCGCTGTGGAGAAGCTATTGGACGAATTTCTACGGCGCACTAGCACGGAGGAAGTAACCTGTCTGCGGTCGCAGCTGGAGCGACTGTTGGCAGAAAACTCAGAGCTTCGAGCGGAGGGCGTGCGGGTGCGGGAAGAGATGGACGAAATGCGTGCATCCCTTGACGGTTTCTTGGGACAGCAGGGTAGATTAGCCTCTCCGTCGCCCCCGTCCCCATCAAATGAAAGAGCGGAAAATGAGAAGGACAAGGAAATAGAGGAACTGAAGAAACGAATAGCAATACGGGCGACGAACCGTCGAGGCGATCCGCCCGGTCCTCTCGGACTGGGTGAATCGCGACCGAGGACATCTTACCTTCCGAGCGACGCAGGTGCTCACGGGACACGGCTGTTTCGGTCGCTACCTGCACCTCGTCGCCCGGAGGGAGCCGACGCCGAAGTGCCACCACTGCAGTGGCTGCAATGAGGACACGGCGGAGCATACGCTCGCATACTGCCCCGCTTTCGCGGAGCAGCGCCGTGTCCTCGTTGCAAAAATAGGACCAGACTTGTCGCTTCCGACCGTCGTGGCTACGATGCTCGGCAGCGACGAGTCCTGGCAGGCAATGCTCGACTTCACCATCGCGAGTCCACCATCTCGCAGAAGGAGGCAGCGGAGGGCGTTTGTCCAGCTCCGGCCCCCATGAGGAGGCAGTCTCCTCCCGGTGATGGTCACGGGGCGACCTAAGGGGGTTGAGGCTGCGCCGCACGCTACCGTCACTCTAGCGCGCTGGCACCAGGAGGACGGGGCGGCGCGTCGGCGGCTGCGGACTGCGATGCGGTCCGCATTTTCGTCGTCGCTGTCGTCGCCGAACATACTGTTGAAGAGCAACCCGGTCGGCGGTGTATCGCGTTCCGACCCGGCAGGCTGGTTCTGGCCCAGCGGGGTATCCCGGAACACCAGCGGCACCGCCCGGGCGGCCTGGTAGGGCCGCCGTACCGCGGAGACCGACGTCGTTGGTCGTCGACTATCGCCTCGACGACCCGTCGGTCGGGCGTCCTCGGGGTGGCGCCGCGTGTCTGGTTGTAGTGTTGACCGCGGGAACCCCCCTACTCTGACCGGGTTCTGACCCCGGACGGAGATCGGATGTCGGGTGTAAGAGTGCAGGGGAGTCGTTTAGTGGGTGGGTCCTAAAATCCTTGGGCCCGCGATCTGCTCTCAACACCTGCAGATCGTTGAGTCTCACATACTCCGCGCGCCCCCTCGGCGCGGGGACCTCGTAGGAGGTTCGGATCCCGGCCCGAAAAAAAAAAAAAAAAGGTAAAATGCAAACCCGGTTTACTGTCGAAAAGTACTGTTACTCTTTAATGTCGAAAAAAAATCATAATGCGCTTTGGTTTCAAGTTTTAAAAATGAAGTAATCGAGATCTAAAGGGATGCGACTATGTTGAACAACATTCAACTGTTTTTTTCTAAAGTTAAACTTACTATACATGAACGACTACGAACAAAAGAGAAATAACATCATGTTACAAAAAAGCAAACCCGTAAAATGTATATAGATATTAAGTGAGCCCGCATTAGAGATGCCACCGTTCTGCCTCTATTTGCGTTTCGGTTTGAAGGGCCAATTGTCCAAAACAATTGAGACTTCAATAATGTCTATGGACTCAAGTACGAATAACTACTTTACGTCGGTTCGGCCGTGACCACCCTGCCTATTTCTATCGTGAAGCAGTAATGCTAATAAAATGCTGTAAATATACTTGAGACAGAACTTATATCTGAAGGTGGGTGGCGCATTTACATTGTGGATGTCTATGGGCTCCAGTAATCACTTAACACCAAGTGGGATATGAGGTCGTCCACCCATCTAAGCAAAAAAAAAATGCGTTTCGGTTAGAAGGGTGAGGCAGCCGTTGTAACTATACTTGAGACCTTAGAACTTATATCTCAAGGTGGATGGCGCATTTATGTTGTAGATAAATAAATATTTACTAACAATCACGCCACGTTAACTGGTCCCGTGATAAGTTCGTAAAGAACTTGTGTTACAGGTACCAGATAACGGATATAAATGTAAGATTTTTATTATACACATACATATATTTAATACACATCCATAACCCTGGAAAAGACGTTTATATTTATCATACAAATATCTTCCCTTGGCGGGATTCGAACCCGCGACCCCTTGTGTAGTGACCATGTCACTTACCACTACACCAGACGGCCGTTAAAGATATCTATGGGCTCCAGTAACCACTTAACACCAGGTGGGCTGTGAGCTTGTCCACCCATCTAAGCAATAAAAAAGAGCTTTGTTTGTGTGTTTGTTTACAACTAAGATCTTAATATTGGACTCGACGAGAGCAGAAATTCCAGGTGTTCTATGGGCTCGGGTCACCGCTTAGATAAAACAAAAAAAACACCGTAACAACTGTGGGAGCTCGTGGACATACAAACTTTACTTAAGACATGTATCTCTCTCTCTTCGATCGGTTCCTCACTGCTGAGGATCGTGACTCCGTCCGATTCCGTCAACCAACTGTCTCCATCGATCCCGCCCTGCAGCCCGGTGGAGTGCGTCGCTGATAGGTATCCCCAGTTCCTTCATATATATTCATATTCATGTATAGTTTTAGTAAAACTGAATTCAGCGATCAATTGTAAGGATCAGGAATGAATGGATATGTCTCCAGGAATTAAATATCGAATCTGAAGCAAAACAATTTTAGGCGATCTTGTACACCATATTGTGTTGTAATTTTTTTTTATTGCTTAGATGGGTGGACTAGCTCACAGCCCTCCTGGTGTTAAGTGGTTATTGAAGCCCATATACATCTACAACGTAAATGCGTCACCCATCTTTTACTGGTGGTAGGACCTCTTGTGAGTCCGCGCGGGTGGGTACCGCCACCCCGCCTATTTCTGCCGTGAAGCAGTAATGCGTTTCGATTTGAAGGGTGGGGCAGCCGTTGTAAGTGTACTTGAGACCTTAGAACTTATATCTCAAGGTGGGTGGCGCATTTACGTCGTAAATTTCTATGGGCTCCAGTAACCACTTAACACCAGGTGGGCTGTGAGTTCGTCCACCCACATAGAATCAAAAAAAAAAACTTCAGATCTAAGTTCTAAGGTCTCAGTATAGTTACAACGGCTGCCCCACCCTTAAAACCTGCCTGCCCCACTCTGCTTCACGGCAGAAATAGGCGGGCGAGGTGGTGGTGCCTACCCCTGCGGACTCACAGGGGGTCTTCCCATCAGGTGTGATGTACATTTTGCATAGATTTAACTAGATTATATTCTTGATTGAATTTACAAAGAATAAGATATCAATATATGTTTCTCGAAAGCTCCCTAAAGTGTTGTATTTCAGTATGTACTTGCGGCTCAGTTCTACAGAAAGCGAAGAATACTGCATTTTATGCACGTTTTTCTACATACTATGAGAACGGTATCAAGTTATGTTTCCTACAGGATTGCTGAATCGATTATAATTAAATAAAGCCCATTAGGGTTGTCTATTGTTTCGCGGTGAATTTTTGTTTTCTATGAACCTATATCCGTTTTATTCCGGGCTTCCTTATGGTAATGGAAACCTCGACTTCATGTTGAAAGGATAGTGGTGGCATTTACGTTGTGATGTGTAAGGACTTCTCGTCCTCCTTGCGTCTTATTCCTCAGTGCGTGGGTCGTGACACAAAAAAGAGTTAGATGCGTTAGTAAAATACTACATACTACAGATATGTAGTTTGTATCTATTTACTGGTGGTAGGACCTCTTGTGAGTCCGCACGGGTAGGTACCACCTCCCTGCTTATTTCTGCGCGTGAAGCAGTAATGCGTTTCGGTTTGAAGGGTGGAGCAGCCGTTGTAACTACATTGAGACCTTAGAACTTATGTTTCAAGGTGGGTGGCGCATTTACGTTGTAGATGTCTATGGGCTTCAAGAATCACTTAACACCAGGTGGGCTGTGAGTTCGTCCACCCAACTAAGCAATAGAAAAAAAAAAAACCAATGCCTACTTACAATACGTCCCAACCTAGAAATTAAACAAATTACTTAATTTTCCATTTTGACTTTCACAATTACACGTTGTTTTTACGTTATCGTTTTTAATCGTGAACAATGTGCAAACTACGTACTGTTTTTAAAAAATATGGTACCTACCTGCGGGACTTAAAAACCGGTGACGTCGCATCACGCAAATGTAATAAGTACTTCCCGATCACTATGAACTTATTTTCATAAATTAATGAGCAGCAGCCCTAATGAAAACAAAGCTAATTTGACTATTCAGCTACCGGTCCGCGTTTCCTTTGAAAATTGATTATCGTCTACAATTACGTTTGGATGCCGTCACTACGACATCTAAGAACTATGGGAACGCACCAAGTGCATTACGTTCCTCAGAATATACGTCAGCATAACAAGATATCTTTGTTTTTCAAGTATTAATGCTTTGTACGTGCAATTTTATCTTTATACTAGCTTTTGCCCGCGACTTCGTCCGCGTGGAATAAATAGTTCACAAATAATGCTTTATTTTAGAACAAATTTGGTTAGCATAAAAAACGTTATAGTGAGCCAACCTTAACATATAGACATATGCTATCGTAGACTTTTTTTTAGTTCCTTTAAAGGGAAACAATTCTGTCATACATTATTTTAGCGAAACTTTAACCGTTTCTGCAGCGCACGCAGCGGAATCTGTCAAAAGGTAAAAATAACCCCGATTTTGAAACATTCCTTATCGGTGCTCCGCTTGTATTGGTCTTAGCGTGATGTTTAATAACATATAGATTTTTTTCAAATCGGACCAGTAGTTCCTGAGATTAGCGCGTTCAAACAAACAGCTTTATAATATTAAAGTATAGATGAAGTCAATATCTCAGTACCGTAAAGAAATGAGCCTGAAATTAATATTAATTTGAAATTTTCTTTCCATTATTCATGACCTTTAATTGTCTAAAAGGATAAAAGGACGCCGCTTAATTACTACATTTTTTTTTCCTCATTAGATAGATTGTTTTTCCGTACATTAACAATTAATGAAACGCTAAACGTCTCGAGTATGATCCTGAAAGCATTCGTAGCTTAATAACGTTTCAGAACAATCGAATTATTGATAATATTTGTTTATATATGTTTTTATATGTATATATTTATGATATGTATATATATGTATATCAATATAATTACGTAGTAGTATTTATTTAAGTACGAGTATTTGTATATATAAATATTATGTATGTTATATATACACATGTTTAAGTAATATCACCTTCACACTACACCTACCAAGCTTCATCTCTGCACTCCCCTAAGGTAGACTGTTAGAGAATGCCTATAGCATTAAGTCCGCCTTTATACTTTCCAGTATAAGAAGTTATAAATAAATAAATAAATTAATGAAACGCTAAACGTCTCGAGTATGATCCTGAAACCATTCGTAGCTTAATAACGTTTCAGAACAATCGAATTATTATTAAATACGTAATTTTCGTAGTTAAACGAGCATAAGAACATATTGAAATCACTGAGATGATGGTGATAGGAATATTACACATTTATTATATGTAATTATTATATATAATATATAATTATAGTATTATTATCAGCTGTAGCTAAGCGTGTGCACTATGTCAGTATCATTCATTTTTCATTATTATTTTTATTGTATTTTTTGACTTGTTTTTTCCTTTATTGTAAATATTTTTATTTATTTAAAAAAAAGAAAATATTTGAGAAAAAACAAAAAAAAAGGCCCTCTGAGTTTGTTTCGCCGGTTCTTCTCAGGACTGTGGCTTTTTTTGGAACTGGTGGTAGAGTTAACATTGTTATTTATATTTTGACATTCAACAAGTGTGTCTTACTGACATCTAAGTTGAAATAAATGATTTTAAATTTGAGTAGTGTGTATCAATTGTACACCTTTTTTTTTTATTGCTTAGTTGGGTGGACGAGCTCACAGCCCTCCTGGTGTTAAGTGGTTACTGGAGCCCATAGACATCTACACCGTAAGTGCGCCACCCACCTTGAGATATAGGTTCTAAGGTCTCAAGTATAGTTTAGTGGAAAAGTAGTATAGTTTAGTGGAAAAAGTTCAAAAAAGTTAAGTAAGTTCAACAAAGAAAAGAGTTGTCTTTATTTGTTTGAGTCATAGATTTCAGTGTCAAAAGTGCGACGCTATTAGATAGTATTTTAGGGAAAATTAAAATCGGAAACGGTTTCATCAAGCAGCTGGTATCGCTATCTAGACGACGGTCCGAATGCTTTTGGAATGAAGAAAGGATAACTGGTGACCCGGAGGCCTTTTCTATTTCACCAGGACAGAGTGGCGAGCACGGTTTTATTTATTTATTGCCTAGATGCTTGAACGAGCTCACAGTCCACCTGGTGTTAAGTGGTTACTGGAGCACATAGACATCTACAACGTAAATGCGCCACCCACCTTGAGGTATAAGTTCTAAGATCTCAGTATAGTTACAACGGCTGCTCTACCTTTCAAGCCGAAACGCATTATGATTCACGGCAGAAACAGGCAGGGCGGTGATACATAGCCGCGCGGACTCACAAGAGGTCCTACCACCAATAATTACGCAAATTATAATTTTGCGGGTTTGATTTTTATTACACAGTGTTATTCCTTCACCGTGAAAGTAATCGGGAACATTTGTTGAGTACGTATTTCATTATAAAAAATGGTACCCGCCTGGGGTTTGAACACCGGTGCATCGCTCAACATTTTTTTTTATTTTTCTACCTATGCTGATAGCCTTGAGAGGCTATTTCAGCTTCACCCTAACGTTTGTAGGTGAGCTCGTGGGGCTCAACCGGAGAGTTGCTAACACTGACCCTAGCAAGAGCAGTGCTTCGCAGAATCTACCACCGGATCGGAAACGCGACCCACTGAGAAGATCCGGCGAGAAACTCAGTGGGCTGTGTCTATGGATTAATTCGCTCGTCGAGCCCTTCGTCGCAAGCGACGGGTTCGACGAGGACGGTGACCGGAGCTTGTGGTGCCTAAAAGCACCGTTAATGGATCAGGAGGATCCGTAAGGACGTGCTTTGGGCGACGTCGACGGTTTACCATTCGGTCTACTGGTTCGGGTATGTAGTTTCCAGCGGCTACCATGAGAGGGTTCTCAAGTCGTGCCGCCTTCTCAAAATGGCGCAGCGATGCCGACTGCAGATACTTACTAACAGAATCGAGCTCCAGATCATCGTGGAGATCCACGTTCCTCAGGAACCATGGTGCTCCGACGGCTATCCTGCAGAATCGGGATTGAATAACCTGAAGGGATTTCAAGTGGGTGCGGGACGCTCAACACGAATGCACCGGACGTCTTATCCTTTAGGCTACAATGACTTCAACGGGTCCAACCACGGGTTCAATCAGGTGGTGTGGAATTTGCTAACAGCTACCGGAGCGCCTCCAAAGGATACTTAATAGTTCAATGGCAGCTGCTTCGCGAATGTATCTACTACCGGATCGGAATCCCGACTCCCGACTAAGAAGATCCGGCGAGAAAGTCAGCGGACATTCCGAATGTTGTTGTTCATAGTTTATCTGTATGCAAATTTATTTTGAAATATTGTTAGCACAACTTATGTGTTTGTCATATATTATTTAATGACAGTTATCGCTACATCACCACTCTCCGTGACCGAGGGTCGTAACCTTATTTCCTGGAATCTCTAAATGAATTTAAATTCATCCTAGGTACCGATTTACACAAGCTCTTTTCAAATACCATTTCAGTCAAACAAGTACATTATACACGAGTATGGAATCGTATTACTCTACGCTGTGGGAATCGTATCAAATGCTCTTTCCTACCGAAATGTCAACCTAATCATTTTTATATAAATTGCATCAGGGCTGTCAACTGTTCTGCTGTAATCTCATAGATACTAGTATTCAAAATTCAGTCTTTTAAATATTTTGGAATTAGTTTTATAGTGGCTTGACAATGCTATATTTCTCTTGAAGTAACATTGCATTGTCGGAAATTTGTGCTGACTTGAAGTGTTATTTGAAAGACTACAGTAATTCATCTAATGACGCTTTAGCTTTGAACTGTTGTCAAAAGATTGCTACCCGCCTGTCTATTTTTACCATTGATCACTATTTATCATTTTAAAAACTTCAAAAGCCATTTGCGTAATCAACTAATTCAATTAATTTAAATTATAGAATTTATTTATTATGAGAGGGCATCGTGATGTTTGTAGACCACGTAAACTTTAATATTCGTCTATACTAATCTATACTAATATATAAATCTACAGTGGTTTTACGGATGTTTCGTTATAACTACTGAACCATGCATTCGGTTGACTTGAAACTTGGTATCCATGTAGAAAATACATGTACTTAATGGATAGGCTAACAGGTATTTGTATGAGTATTGGACTCCCCATACCAGTTGCGGGGGCGTTAAAGATGAGAAATCTTTATAGGGGTGAGAAATAATAATACTAATTTTAAATATCCAGCGAAGCGGACGGGTACAGCTAGTCATTTATATTAACCAACATGATACCTACTAAATCATAAAATATACTATAAGGCTTATAATTTATAATTCATGAAATTCATAAATGATACTTTAAACTTTGAAGGTGCCGTATAATACACTGTATAAGGTTTTGATGATGTGTGTGAAAAATATATACATCGTGACAGGCAAAAAGTATTGAGTGGCAGCCCTAGTAGATAGTTACAACCAATTTGATTATTCAGATATTACTCGTAAGTACGACTTGAGGTACCCTTGAGGTACTTATAAGCACCGTTAATAGATCGGGAGGATCCGTAATGACGTGTTTAGGGTGACTTCGACTGTTTACCATTCGGTACACAGGATCGGGTATGTGATTTCCTTAATTAGTCGCAGAAATCTCATTAAATTTTACGGCCCTTTGTCACTATACTAAGTATTGGTGGAAGGGCAATTTTTTTTTATTGCTTAGATGGATGGACGAGCTCGCCGCTCACCTGGTGTTAAGTGGTTACTGGAGTCAATAGACATCTACAACGTAAATGCGCCACCCACCTTGAAATATAAGTTCTAAGGTCTCAAGTATAGTTACAACGGCTACCCCACCCTTCAAACCGAAACGCATTTCTGCTTCACGGCAGAAATAGGCAGGGTGGTGGTACCTACCCGTGCGGACTCACAAGAGGTCCTACCACCAGTAGATTGTTAAAGAAGGTTGTTAAGGTAGGTAAGTTGCAAACCCGGTTTACTGTCGAAAAGTACTGTTACTCTTTAATGTCGAAAAAAAAATCATAATGCGCTTCGGTTTCAAGTTTTAAAAATGAAGTAATCGTGATCTAAAGGGATGCGACTATGGTGTTGTTCAACTGTTTTTATCTAAAGTTAAACTTACTATACATGAACGACTACGAACAAAAGAGAAATAACATCATGTTACAAAAAAGCAAACCCGTAAAATGTATATAGATATTAAGTGAGCCCGCATTAGAGATGCCACCGTTCTGCCTCTGTTTGCGTTTCGGTTTGAAGGGCCAATTGTCCAAAACAATTGAGACTTCAATAATGCCTATGGACTCAAGTACGAATAACTACTTTTCGTCGGTTCGGCCATGAGCACCCTGCCTATTTCTATCGTGAAGCAGTAATGCTAATAAAATGCTGTAACTATACTTGAGACCTTAGAACTTATATCTCAAGGTGGGTGGCGCATTTACATTGTGGATGTCTATGGGCTCCAGTAATCACTTAACACCAAGTGGGATATGAGGTCGTCCACCCATCTAAGCAAAAAAAAAATGCGTTTCGGTTAGAAGGGTGAGGCAGCCGTTGTAACTATACTTGAGACCTTAGAACTTATATCTCAAGGTGGATGGCGCATTTACGTTGTAGGTGTCTATGAGCTCCAGTAACCACTTAACATCAGGTGGGCTGTGAGCTCGTCCACCCATCTAAGCAATAAAAAAAGAGCTTAGTTTGTGTGTTTGTTTACAACTAAGATCTTAATATTGGACTCGACGAGAGCAGAAATTCCAGGTGTTCTATAGGCTCGGGTCACCGCATAGATAAAACATAAAAAAAAACACCGTAACAACTGTGGGAGCTCGTGGACATACAAACTTTACTTAAGACATGTATCTCTCTCTCTTCGATCGGTTCCTCACTGCTGAGGATCGTGACTCCGTCCGATTCCGTCAACCAACTGTCTCCATCGATCCCGCCCTGCAGCCCGGTGGAGTGTGTCGCTGATAGGTATCCCCAGTTCCTTCATATATATTCATATTCATGTATAGTTTTAGTAAAACTGAATTCAGCGATCAATTGTAAGGATCAGGAATGAATGGATATGTCTCCAGGAATTAAATATCGAATCTGAAGCAAAACAATTTTAGGCGATCTTGTACACTATATTGTGTTGTGGTTTTTATTTATTGCTTAGATGGGTGGACTAGCTCACAGCCCTCCTGGTGTTAAGTGGTTATTGAATCCCATATACATCTACAACGTAAATGCGTCACCCATCTTTTACTGGTGGTAGGACCTCTTGTGAGTCCGCGCGGGTGGGTACCGCCACCCCGCCTATTTCTGCCGTGAAGCAGTAATGCGTTTCGATTTGAAGGGTGGGGCAGCCGTTGTAAGTGTACTTGAGACCTTAGAACTTATATCTCAAGGTGGGTGGCGCATTTACATCGTAAATGTCTATGGGCTCCAGTAACCACTTAACACCAGGTGGGCTGTGAGTTCGTCCACCCACATAGAAACAAAAAAAAAACTTCAGATCTAAGTTCTAAGGTCTCAGTATAGTTACAACGGCTGCCCCACCCTTAAAACCTGCCTGCCCCACTCTGCTTCACGGCAGAAATAGGCGGGCGGGGTGGTGGTGCCTACCCCTGCGGACTCACAAGGGGTCTTCCCATCAGGTGTGATGTACATTTTGCATAGATTTAACTAGATTATATTCTTGATTGAATTTACAAAGAATAAGATATCAATATATGTTTCTCGAAAGCTCCCTAAAGTGTTGTATTTCAGTACGTACTTGCGGCTCAATTCTATAGAAAGTGAAGAATATTGCATTTTATGCACGTTTTAGTTTATTGTCACCTTTCTATTATCATCATTTCTATAATAATAATTGTTCTATAATTAGAGATGTCGCCAAGGCTACACTATAGACAAATAATTAATATTAAAAACAAAAAATATTAATCTATTCTCAATTTGACCACATTGATTGATAAATCAATAAACAAAAAAACAATAAATGCATGTGTGTATGTGTGTGTCAAATACATGTGTAAGGTTTTTTTATTGATTTAGTTTATTATTTTATTGTTTATGCATAATTAAAAAAATATATTAGCAATCTGCACTACTTTTTTATATTCTCTATAAGTGTGGGAAATTTCATACTTCACCGTCCGCGCAATTTTCGTAAAAAGGGGTACAAAATTTTTGCTTCACGTATTTCTTAAAATATAGTTTCTTGATAATAATAATACATAAGTGTTTTGAAATATAAAATTAATTATCTTAATTTTTTTAGTTATACCACTTCAATTCTAAGGGTGCTATTTCGTAAACAAACTTTGCCGTAATGGCGTAAAACTGCCCAGCATAAATTTGATTTTTTAGTAACTTTAATAGAAGTATTAGAATTAGAGATTTATTATAGAATTTAATTTAATTGTAATTACATATTTAGACATACTTAACATAATTAACCTTGAAATAGGTAATTATTTCAGCTTTTTTTAATAAAGAAATTATTTTTTATAAAGAGAAATAGGTTTAATCATTTACCTGTTGAACGTTTATAAAATGATTGTATTTACGGTAATAGTGTTCATGTTCTTCATTAGGTGGCTCAAATACACTAAAATTATTACGAGCATCCATCCTTATTTAAAGAAGCAAAATTATTAATTATTACATTGTTCAAATTTCTATATTATTTATAAATATATATCTGTATGTATGTTATTTGTATTTATGTATGTTTGTATGTGTAAATATGTATAAGTATGTCTATATGTGTATGTACCTACATATATACATAATATGTATGTGTGTGTATATTTCAATAGATAGGTACACCGTGTGCAATCCATTTCGAAATTATTCTTGCCCACCTAATGGTTGTCTGGAAGCGATCGCTCTTAGCGATAAGACAAAGAATTGTACCTACTCTTTTTTTGTTACTATTGTTTCGCAATATTTATTCATTTTGTGTACAATAAAGAATCTCTATCTCACTCCCTCTCTCATCAAACAACTCTTAAAAAAAACAATGATTAATATTTACAACTAACTAGACGTCGATAAAAATTTCTAACCGAAAAAATATATGTGTATAAACCATTAGAATAGATAAAACCTTAAAAAACAATATTATTATTAAAAACGAAAGAAAAAATCTTGATATTGTATTGGTTTCACGGCAAAATGTTTAGTGACTACGTAACTTGCTTGAAAGTGAAGAAATACTCTCAAAATCCATTAATTTGTAACTCGCACTCGCACATACAATAATCGAGAGACTCACTTCGGTAAAGCTATTCGATACATGAGACAGCAACATTAGCAAACCTTCTCTCTCCCACAAAATGGGATAGGTGGCACTGATACAACCTCACACAAATTAAACATAACATTAACATCGTCTGAGTAATTAAAAAAACTCGCACTAAGCACAGGTACATTACCCATTACCCGACTAATTATAAATATCGTTAGAAAGCTTGGCATTTCAATTAAACGCTTTAAAAAAAACCTTGCATGCTACCAATATAAAAGAAAAAATTATTGCTTCTCAAGATGGGCATCGCTGCGCCATTTTGAGAAGGCGGCACGACATGAGAACCCTCTCATCGTAGCCGCTGGAAATTACATACCCGACCCAGTAGACCGAATGGTAAACCGTCGACGTCGCCCAAAGCACGTCATTACGGATCCTCCTGATCCATTAACGGTGCTTTTAGGCACCACAAGCACCGGTCACCGTCCTCGTCGAACCCGTCGCGGCGTCGCTTGCGACGAAGGGCTCGACGAGCGAACTAACCCATAGACACAGCCCACTGAGTTTCTCGCCGGATCTTCTCAGTGGGTCGCGTTTCCGATCCGGTGGTAGATTCTGCGAAGCACTGCTCTTGCTAGGGTCAGTGTTAGCAACTCTCCGGTTGAGCCCCGCGAGCTCACCTACTAAAGCTCCGCACGTTTCACCGTGAAGAGCGTACATTCGATGCGAGTCATTCGATTCGATTTTTGAAACTCGCACTAAGCCTACTGAAAGCATTCGTAGCTTAATAACGTTTCAGAACAATCGAATTATTGATAATATTTGTTTATATATGTTTTTATATGTATATATTTATGATATGTATATATATGTATATCAATATATTTACGTAGTAGTATTTATTTAAGTACGAGTATTTGTATATATAAATATTATGTATGTTATATATACACATGTTTAAGTAATATCACCTTCACACTACACCTACCAAGCTTCATCTCTGCACTCCCCTAAGGTAGACTGTTAGAGAATGCCTATAGCATTAAGTCCGCCTTTATACTTTCCAGTATAAGAAGTTATAAATAAATAAATAAATTAATGAAACGCTAAACGTCTCGAGTATGATCCTGAAACCATTCGTAGCTTAATAACGTTTCAGAACAATCGAATTATTATTAAATACGTAATTTTCGTAGTTAAATGAGCATAAGAACATATTGAAATCACTGAGATGATGGTGATAGGAATATTACACATTTATTATATGTAATTATTATATATAATATATAATTATAGTATTATTATCAGCTGTAGCTAAGCGTGTGCACTATGTCAGTATCATTCATTTTTCATTATTATTATTATTATTTTTATTGTATTTTTTGACTTGTTTTTTCCTTTATTGTAAATATTTTTATTTATTTAAAAAAAAAGAAAATATTTGAGAAAAAACAAAAAAAAAGGCCCTCTGAGTTTGTTTCGCCGGTTCTTCTCAGGACTGTGGCTTTTTTTGGAACTGGTGGTAGAGTTAACATTGTCTATACTAATATTATAAAGAGGAAAGATTTGTTTGTTTGTTTGTTTCGAATAGGCTCTGAAACTACTGGACCGATTTGAAAAAATATTTTTCCATTAGAAGCCGACATTGTCCCTGATGAACATAGGCTACTTTTTTTTATTTTTATTTTATTTTTTATTTTTGGTTTCATGTGTGTTTTAATGTTTCCGAAGCGAAGCGAGGGCGGGTCGCTAGTTATTTATATTTTGAAATTCAACAAGTGTGTCTTACTGACATCTAAGTTGAAATAAATGATTTTAAATTTGAATTTGAGTAGTGTGTATCAATTGTTCACCTTTTTATTTTATTGCTTAGTTGGGTGGACGAGCTCACAGCCCTCCTGGTGTTAAGTGGTTACTGGAGCCCATAGACATCTACACCGTAAGTGCGCCACCCACCTTGAGATATAGGTTCTAAGGTCTCAAGTATAGTTTAGTGGAAAAGTAGTATAGTTTAGTGGAAAAAGTTCAAAAAAGTTAAGTAAGGTCAACAAAGAAAAGAGTTGTCTTTATTTGTTTGAGTCATAGATTTCAGTGTCAAAAGTGCGACGCTATTAGATAGTATTTTAGGGAAAATTTAAATCGGAAACGGTTTCATCAAGCAGCTGGTATCGCTATCTAGACGACGGTCCGAATGCTTTTGGAATGAAGAAAGGGTAACTGGTGGCCCGGAGGCCTTTTCTATTTCACCAGGACAGAGTGGCGAGCACGGTTTTTTTTATTTATTGCCTAGATGCTTGAACGAGCTCACAGTCCACCTGGTGTTAAATGGTTACTGGAGCCCATAGACATCTACAACGTAAATGCGCCACACACCTTGTGATATAAGTTCTAAGATCTCAGTATAGTTACAACGGCTGCTCTACCCTTCAAGCCGAAACGCATTACTGATTCACGGCAGAAACAGGCAGGGCGGTGGTACATAGCCGCGCGAACTCACAAGAGGTCCTACCACCAGTAATTACGCAAATTATATTTTTTTTATTTTTATTACACAGTGTTATTCCTTCACCATGAAAGTCAATCGGGAACATTTGTTGAGTACCTATTTCATTAGAAAAAATGGTACCCGCCTGGGGTTCGAACACCGGTGCATCGCTCAACACGAATGCACCGGACGTCTTATCCTTTAGGGTCCAACCACGGGGTCAATCAGGTGGTGTGGAATTTGCTAACAGCTACCGGAGCGCCTCCAAAGGATACTTAATAGTTCAATGGCAGCTGCTTCGCGAATGTATCTACTACCGGATCGGAATCCCGACTCACTAAGAAGATCCGGCGAGAAAGTCAGCGGACATTCCGAATGTTGTTGTTCATAGCTTATCTGTATGCAAATTTATTTTGAAAATATTGTTAGCGCAACTTATGTGTTTGTCATATATTATTTAATGACAGTTATCGCTACATCACCACTCTCCGTGACCGAGGGTCGTAACCTTATTTCCTGCAATCTCGAAATGAATTTAAATTCATCCTAGGTACCGATTTACACAAGCTTTTTTCAAATACCATTTCAGTCAAACAAGTACATTATACACGAGTATGGAATCGTATTACTCTACGCTGTGGGAATCGTATCAAATGCTCTTTCCTACCGAAATGTCAACCTAATCATTTTTATATAAATTGCATCAGGGCTGTCAACTGTTCTGCTGTAATCTCATAGATACTAGTATTAAAAATTCAGTCGTTAATTATTTTTTTTCTTGCATATATGGATGGACGAGCTCACAGCCCACCTGGTGTTAAGTGGTTACTGGAGCCCATAGACATCTACAACGTAAATGCGCCACCCACCTCGAGATACAAGTTCTAAGGTCTCAGTATAGTTACAACGGCTACCCCACCCTTCGAACCGAAACGCATTACTGCTTCACGGCGGAAATAGGCGGGCTGGTGGTACCTACCCGTGCGGACTCACAAGAGGTCCTACCACCAGTGATTACGATGTTATTCCTTCACCGTGGATTTAGTTTTATAAATTAGTTTTATAGTGGCTTGGCAATGCTATATTTCTCTTGAAGTAAGATTGCATTGTCGGAAATTTGTGCTGACTTGAAGTGTTATTTGAAAAATTACAGCAATTCATCTAATGACGTTTTAGCTTTGAACTGTTGTCAAAAGATTGCTACCCGCCTGTCTATTTTTACCATTGATCACCATTTATCATTTTAAAAACTTCAATAGCCATTTGCGTAGTCAACTAATTCAATTAATTTAAATTATAGAATTTAGGTATTATGAGAGGGCATCGTGATGTTTGTAGACCACGTTAACTTTAATATTCGTGTACACTAATCTATACTAATACTAGGCTGCACTAAAAGTATCGGGAATGGAATATTTCCACTGTTCCTGTCATATTAAAATCTTTTTAATTGAAAACTCCTTGGTTTTAAAAATCGAATACAATTTATTTATTTAAAAAAAGATTCTCGGTCTTGTCACGAGGTTTTGTCAAACTTGTTTAGTCGTTGAGAAAATGGAATTGACTCGAGAAAATTCAAGAGCGATGACTTATTATGACTTTCGAAGTGGTTTAACACAAAAACAGTGTGTTGACCGGATGATTTCTGCATTTGGTGATGAAGCCCCATCCAAAACCACAATTTATCGCTGGCTTGCTGAGTTTCAACGTGGACGTGTCAAGTTCAGTGATGATCCCCGTCAAGGTCGTCCAAAAACTGCAGTCACCCAAGAAAACGTTGATGCTGTGCGTAAGCTGATTGAGGAAGATCGACATGTGACATACCGCGAAATTCAAGCAACTTTAGACATTGGCATGAGTCAAATACAAATAATCTTGCATGAACAATTAGGTCTAAAAAAGTTGTTTTCCCGATGGATACCGCATTCGCTCTGTGAAGAGCAAAAAGCGGCTCGCGTTACTTGGTACGTCAGAACTCTCGAAAGATTCCACGCAGGATCCTCAAATGCTGTATACAACATTGTATCAGGTGACGAATCCTGGATATACGTGTACGAACCCGAAACAAAAAACCAGTCACGAGTTTGGGTGTTCGAAAATGAGTTAAAGCCAACAAAAATTGTTCGTTCACGGAGTGTTGCAAAAAAAAGGTGGCCACGTTTGTCTCCAAAACCGGCCATGTTACGACTATTCCTCTTGAGGCACAAAGAACGGTTAATGCAGAATGGTATGCAAGCATTTGTTTGCCACAGGTCGTTTCTGAACTCCGTAAAGAGAACTGCAACCGCCGCATCATCCTCCATCACGACAATGCGAGTTCTCACACCGCGCACAGAACAAAAGAGTTTTTAGAGCAAGAAAACATAGAATTATTAGACCATCCGCCGTACAGCCCCGACCTAAGCCCTAATGATTTCTATACTTTCCCTAAAATAAAGAATAAATTGCGTGGACAGAGATTTTCATCACCTGAAGAAGCTGTGGACACCTACAAAACGGGCATTTTGGAGACCCCAACTTCCGAATAGAATGGTTGCTTCAATGATTGGTTCCATCGTATGGAAAAATGTGTCAAATTTCGCGGAGAATATTTCGAAAAGCAATAAATACATTTTTAAATAGTAATGTTGTGTCACTTCGTTAATTCCCGAAATTTTCTCGTATATAATAAATCTACAGTAGTTTTTACGGATGTTCCGTTATAACTACTGAACCATGCATCCGATTGACTTGAAACTTGGTATCCGTGTAGAAAATACATGTACTTAAGGGATAGGCTAATAGGTATTTATATGAGTATTGGACTCCCCACACCAGTTGCGGGGGCGTTCAAGATGAGAATCTTTGTGGGGGTGAGAAATAATAATGTTAATTTTAAATGCCCAGCGAAGCGGACGGGTACAGCTAGTCATTTATATTAACCAACATAAAACCTACTAAATCATAAAATCTACTATAAGGCTTATAATTTATAATTCATGAAATTCATAAATGATACTTTACTTTAAACTTTGAAGGTGCCGTATAGTACACTGTATAGTGTTTGATGATGTGTGTGAAAAATATATAGGTACATCGTGACAGGCAAAAAGTATTGAGTGGCAGCCCTAGTAGATAGTTACAACCAATTTGATTATTCAGATATTACTCGTAAGTACGACACTTACATTACAAAGCCTTTATGCCGATCGAAGAAAATGCATTTTTAATATGTACGCTTTTATTAGCTTCTTCATACGTATGTCAGTATGTATGTAATGTAAGTATGTATATAATATATGTAGAATCTTTAACCTAGATTTGGACCCCCCTCAAAACGTCGGATTAACTCAAAATTTGGCTTACTTATCAACGATCGATGACAATTCAATTTTTTAAAAGTTAAACCCGATATTTATTTTGGGCGGTCAAAACACCAAATTCATTTGAGCTCTTTCCCTTTATCACTTAGCAAAGTGAAAAGTGTTGTATTTTTGTGGATGTATTATATATACATTAATGAATAATTTATGATACATAATGCTATTTAAACTAATAAATGAAAAATAAATAATAGTTTAAAAACAAAACTAAAAAACACGCTTTTATGGAAAATCCAACTAAAAATATAGAAAATCAATTTATTGTAAAACAAGCGTGGAACATTATAATTTGGAAAATTGTCACCAAAGATTACGATTGCGTCATTGATGTGACGCAATCTTTGTCTTTTACACAATGTAGGGTAGTGGATATTTGATAAAGAATGTTGGATTTGCGGTTTTTTTTATAAACGGTTCAAGTTCATTTCCGACCATTCCAACCAACTCTTTTCAGTGTCGGTATTAATTTAAATTTGAAAACTTCGGTAAGCTGTTTCCCTTTTTTTGTGAACTTATCATTATTTCGTGAGTTCTTTTGCGTAATTACTGGTGGACTGGACCTCTTGTGAGTCCGCACGGGTAGGTATTATACCCCGCCTATTTCTACCGTGAAGCAGTAATGCGTTTCGGTTTGAAGGGTGGGACAGCCGTTGTAGCTATACTCGAGACCTTAGAACTTATATCTCAAGGTGGGTGGCGGCATTTACGTTGTAGATGTCTATGGGCTCCGGTAACCACTTAATACCAGGTGGACTGTGAGCCTCGTCCAACCATCTAAGCAATAAATAAATAAAAAGTTCACAAGTAACAAAGTAGCGTCGTCCAGCGCCGATCGACCGCATATTCTGGTATTAAATGGTAATTAACTGGTAAATTTATAGCAGTGGAAAATAGCTTCAATAATAAATAAAACACGACATGACGAATATACCTGTGTATTTTTATACAAGTACTGTAGAACTAGGTGTCTTAAGATATTTACTATATTACGAATTAAATCACTTTCTCCGATAAATACGTTCGTTAGGGACACTTACTTTTTTTTTACGATTGAAGATTTACTGGTGGCCCGGAGGCCTTTCCAGTTTCACCAGGACAGGTGGGCCAGCAAAGGCTCAGCCAGAAGGGGTGGGATTTGCTAACAGCAGCCCGAGCGCCTCCGAAGGAGACCTAACAACTCAAGAGCAACTGCTTCGCGAATGAATGTAGATTCAGTAGTAGTAGTAGTACCGGATCCGAATCGCGACCCACTGATAAGATCCGGCGAGAAACTCAGCGAGCTGATGCATGGGTTATAGGTTGCACGTCGACCTCTTTGTCGAGTTCGACGAGTTCGGTTACCGGGGTTCCTCAACCTGCTCCTAGTGTTAGAACTGAAGGTATCTAATGCAAGAGTTATTGGATCTGATGGATCCGTAAGGATGTGTCTAGGGCGACGACGGTGACTTGCTCCTGCGTGATCAGGTTTCGGGGAAAACCACTTACTGTAAGGTAAGGTGTTCTTAGCTCGTTTGTCGACAACAAGACACAGCGAAGTTCAGTTCCTAGCTCAAAATTCGAATTTGAATTATACATATTATTCTTTTAATTGAAATTAAATACTAATGACTGTAATTTTATCTTAGTTTTCTAAATATTTTTTTTATTGCCCTTGTAGGCAGACGAGCTTACAGCCCACCTGATGGCGAGTGGTTACCGTCGCCCATGGACTTCAGCAAAGCCAGGGGCAGAGTCAAGCTGCTGCCTACCACAACCAAGCTGCTGCGTACCACAGCCAAGCCGCTGCCTACCACAGCCAAGCCGCTGCCTACCACAACCAAGCCGCTGCCTACCACAAAGGATAAGGAAACAGTTAATATTAATTTTATAAGTATTCTATTTTAAGTACATTCACAGTAGATTTAAAATATCTTTATATTATTTCACGTAATTATTACAAGCTGTTGAGCCCGCGAAGATTGGTTGCCATGACAACACGTCTCTTATCACGTATCAAGAAGTTAACACTTCAAACGTTATTTTGTTGGCAATAAAATGATTCAATCAATAATACATAAAGTTAAAATGACTATCATTATTTATAAATTATCAATATTACGAAAATATATGCAGATAATAATCATTTATGACGTAATTTTGTTCACGCACAAACACAAAAACATGGTGCCCGAGAAGCACACATGCGAAAACCTTGTATCATATCTGTATAAACTACAGACAGACAAGTTTCGTTCATTGGCTCTTTAAAGATAAGTGGCGATTTTATTCAGGGTCGGATCGAGGTGCGTGCCTCACGATTGACCCGACATCCACACATTATACATCGAGAAACAAAACTCAATTATCATTAAAGAAAAACTAACTTCATCAAAAACTTGATTTAAAAAAAAACTTTCATTTCTTTACTTTTCATTCGTCAGTCCAATAACTATCTATAAATAATTTAAAAATAATATTACAATCTCTAATACGGTGACCGTTATTAAGAAAAATTAATTATGCGCACTCATCGTTTTTGATTCAATTGATTTTTGCTGACAGTGCACTTAGTTCGTCTCTGTTCTTCAATGCTCAAGCAATCAGACTCGCTACATACGCTCAAACCGGTGAGTGTCGCTGTCAGTCGCTGCCAGACGCTCGGAGGAGGCGCACACCAGCATCAAGCTTAACAACGATAGCACTACCAGTGAGTACATTACTGTGACTGTTGAATGTCAATTTGACCTAATGACCGTTTCATCAAATCAAATCATGTTTTGCGTCCACCCATTGTAACTAAACATCGGTCATTTGGTATTTTAACTATTAAAATTTTATCGTTACCGCATTTATTTATTTTCGTTTTCATATTAGGTTTGTGTTATTTGTGTCAAATTTTTTGCGGATAATTTTTTATTTATGTTTTATTCATAAAATTGTTGGTTATATCCCATTATCTCGATCTTGCCATTTAATATGGGTTTTCATTTTTATCGCGATCGTATTGTCACATCGCTCATACACATATTATAGTTTTGAGTCGAAAAACTTTCCGATTAAATAAATAAAGTGTGTAATTTTCTATTCTTTAAATGAATATGTTTTAAAAAGTTATTTTTATGTTTTTACAGACATAAATAAAAGTATTAAAAACCGGTTGCAGTTGCTGCAAAACTGCAGATGTTCGTAATGCGACCTCAGTAGGCAAAATTTATGTTTGTGAAATTCCTTAGACCTAATCATTAAAGATTATTATGAATTATATTTTCCTTCTGAAGCTACGTGATGCTTTATTGTCAACAAAATAAAAATATATAATAACATAACCAGTACGGATTTGCTTCTGTAGTTTGAAAACACGTTTTATTCGCTAATCAAGTCAAGTCTAATTCCTTCCAATGATATTATAGATGTAGTTTGTTGAAAACTGTTTGGAAATCAAGAATATGCTTCGGACGTCAGAAAGATAAAAGGTGTTTTAAAATTTTTGTAGGGATTAGAAAGGATTTCAAAGTTCGGACTATTGGAGTATAATTATTAAGGGCACGTTTACCAAATATAAGGGCGGTAGAGACGTTTTAAAACAAAAAAAAAATACAAAAAAATGTATGTATGTCTGCTGACTGCTGTATGTTGATTGCCCATTTACAATAATAAAAAATGCTTCTGAACATGTTCGTGGAAAAAAAAAATGTTAAGACATACATTGTATGAAAATTTGAATATGTAAAAACCGTTGCGACTGTCTTTCGTGAATTACTTAAAGCACGATGAGAATTTCTCATTGGTATTTGGCATAGCTGACGTCCATGGGCAACGGTAACCACTCATTATCAGGTGGGCTGTATGTTCGTCTGTCTACAAGGGCAATAAAAAAAAAACCTCAAAATACAGACACCAAAAAAAACGTTTAATTTCGATTCATTTTTTAATCTCCAGTATTTATTTTTTTGTATATATTATAAAACATATACGCACAAGTATATAATGTAAGCTCTACTTTTTTCAGAACCAAGATGGTCGTGGACATTAAGTCGGTTTTGATCGTCGACGGGGTTGGCGCCAAGTGTGCCGAACTCCTAAACGCTTACGGAATCGCCACCACCACCAAGGCCAAGATCTCCAAGGAGGAACTTCTTATGGAGATACCCGTAAGAGTAAACACGATATTATTCTAGGCCAGGAGCATAGAAAATACATCGAGGAGTGAAAGGCTAATTGGTTGAAGCGACATTTACCTTTGTAATTAATGATGTGTTTTATTTCGTACTAGCTGACCCGGCAGACGTCGTAGTGCCTAAATCGATAAATAAAAGACTTAAACTTTTGTATAAAATAAACTTTAAAAAAAACAAAAGGAATCCATCCGACGGGGGACACATCAAAGGAAAAGCAAAATTGTTTGTTTTTATTTAATTCCGAGCATTTTCATATTTATTTATCTTTTAAACCTTCTCTGGACTTCCACAAATAATTCAAGACCAAAATTATCCAAATCGGTCCAGCCGTTCTCGAGTTTTAGCGAGTCTAACGAACAGCAATTCATTTTTATATATTTATATATAGATTAGCATCAACAGTTCGATGTTTTTAATTGAACTTCAATTATGTTACTCCATTGAAATAGGTGAAGAAGTTTTTTTTAATGATATTTTGTTACAATATGTTTTACTAATTTTAATTTTTAAATTGCTCTCCTGTAATGTTGCAAAAGCGACATTTTTAACCAAAAAGCTTTACGCTCCTCGATATTATAATAAATGATGTGACGCCTTCAGCTCCAACACTAGAAGCAGGCACTAGGGACTCTGGTAACCGTACTCGTCGAACTCGGCAAAGAGTTCGACGTGCAACCTAACCTAAACATCAGCCCGCTGAGTTTCTCGCCGGATCTTCTCAGCAAGTTGCGATTCCGATACGGTAGCAGATGCATTCGAAGATGCAATGCAGAAGCAGCTGTCCTTGAGCTGTAAGGTGTCTTTCGGAGGCGCTCGAGCAGCTGTTAGCAAATCCCATCCCTCCTGGCTGAACCTTTGCTCGCCCACCTGTACTGGTGAAACTGCAAAGGTCTTCGTACCACTAGTAATACTTTCTTCATAAAAAATACATGATGATATATATACTTATAATAATATATAACATCAAATAGATAAGGTGAGTAAACTAGTCTTAAGCAGTTATATAATTCAAATAATAGTGATAGTTCGACGTGCAATGGACATCATCCCTTCCTATGAATATATTTGCAGACGTAATTTTTACCGCTTATTTATTATGCTAGAATGAGATCTTTTTCTCTGTCTTTTTTTGACGCAAGTGGAGTAAGACAGTGGCCTGGCTATGCACAAACGTTGCTAATGTCTCGGGGCGATAGTCAATGTTAGACATTTCTTGTCTCTTTGTAGAGTTTAGTATTATTACAATAATAGTCTGTTAAAGGAGGTGCGAATAGCCTGTCTATTTCTGTAGCAAATCATTAATGTGTTAAAATCTGGGAAGCAGTTCGATTTATTTAAAACCATAATAGCTTCCCGCCCCCAGATACGTCCGCGTGGGTTACTCTATATGTCGTGTGGGTGGAAGACACCCGTGATCAGCAGTGGGATGATAGAAAGTCTATATTCCTTTTTAATGTAACAACTATTTTCATATCGAATTTCTTCAAAATTGGTTTAGCGGTTTGGGGGTGAAAACATAACAGATAAACTAATTGGTAAATTGGTAGTCATACTTATACTACTGAAACTCGATCAGGCTTCGCTCTAACTATTGCTAACTCTATGATATATCTGGACTTCTTGAAATTACTCGGGCGCCACCTATAGTATATTAATGGCACCTTATATGGAGTGTTAACAATAATTGTGCCAATAATGATCACAATCGAATCACTTATATGAAAATCATATGAATTTTTAAATTATTCGCGCGTCACCTTTTGGTCTTTGATTTTTACACAGGAACATTCCCTGTAGTGCCAACAACAGCTATATCAAGTTTCATCATAATCCGATTGATGGTTTAGGAACGCATTGAAGACAACTATACAATGACCCATTCAATGCTATAGATCCGATTGTCAGTTTTAAAAGTTAATTATCAATTCAGTTCAATATTTTAAACTTGTTCTTAATTGTTATAATCACATCGAGATTAATATTAATGTTATAATAAAATTAATATATACTAGGCCCTTTTACTAATATTTTATTTGACTTTCAAGTCATCGCTATCATACATACAAATAAACTGGCTCACGTAATCTAAATAAATCCTTAAAATGTCATCAAATTAATCTCGGTATTTCTTAGTCCATGGGCACATACATAACGTTTTTTATATAAATAAATAAGTTTTCAGTGAATATTGCATCAGAGCTTAGACTTTACAGGTTCGTTTTTAAAAACCGGGTAGTATGCGATGATAGATGAAAAATCTAATCTGGATAACATTTGCGTAAAATTCGTTCGCAGTGAGCCTCTCCAGTGCAAAATCAGAATTTAATTTTAAAGTATACAGAACGGATAGTTCGGGATTTATCGTGATGCTTTTAAAAATATTGAAACTGCAAAACTGATTGTTACTTTATTAATAACACTGCGATTGCTGACAGATGGTTTTACTGGTGGAAGAGCATACTGTTAACCCCTTGTGTGTCCACCATACTGTCTAGCTCTGCAATAAGGCGGTAATGTGTTTCGATTTTAAAAGTATCTTACAATGATACAACTAAATCTTCAACCTCAAGACCTATATGGGCACATAATATCAGAAGAACTGATAGCTCACCTGCCTGTTTACACTTCTCCACATTAGGTATGTGTAGCTTTAAGTAAAACATATTTGGAAAGCAAAATTGGAAATTCTTCTGTTTTTTTCTTCTTCTATTTAGCATTAAAACCTTATATCACTGTGAATAACAATAGGACCTTCATGTTACTACAATCTTAATAAAACATCGCATTAATGTACGATGAATGAACCTTTGATGTAATGAAAGCCCCATATTAATTTTCTATTGTTGGTTATTTATAATTGGATTATTTCGCCTTTGGACTTCGACTAGACAATGGTCTTGCCAATATTAAGTCCCCGTGAACATTTTATTTTATTCATGTCCGCCAGCTTAGAGAAACCTTTGTATCAATAGACAGTGAAGATAATGTATTAATTGGTACTGTTATGCTGTTATATTAAATGATATCTATTAGTTAACTGTCTCAGTCATTGTCATGTTTTTCTTTTTTATTATTGCCCTTGTAGGCAGACTAGCCATACGGCCCACCTGATGGTGAGTGGTTACCGTCGTCCATGGACTTCAGCAATGCCAGGAGCAGAGCCAAGCCGCTGCCTACCGCTTAATACTCTACACACGCCTCGTTTGAAGAAGGACATTTCATAGCGCTCATGTTTGTTTGTTTGATAAACTTTGAAGCGCCAACCATATAAGAGTACAGTCGTTATTGCGTCGTGCTTTGAGCGAATGGCATTGAGAAAATCCACGTACGCGGCTAGTACAAGCGCAGTCGACTCGCGACCTATGTACACTCAATAGGTATCTAATAATTCTTATTAAAAAAATTGCAAAGGCATTTAGCTTAACTTAATATAAAACTCGACTTAACGCAATATCATTACGTAATTCGAAGCTAAAATAGACTACGAACTAATGATAGATTCTACATTTTATACAAAAATTACAATTGACGTCAAGCGTTCTGGTTGGTGTTTTGTTATTGTTGTTGTTGTTGTTTTTGTGTTGGTGTTTGTTGAAAAACCTATAAAATATAATAAATATATGGATAGTTAGTTAATATACGTTTCAATAAAACAATTTTATAAATAATTTTGTGCCCGTTTTTCTAATTTATAACAACTAAAAATGCGTTACGTTACTGTATACCAAAACAAACAAATTAATCAGAACATACATATATATACAGAGGACGGTCTCATCGCTAAAAGTATATAAACGAATACTTGAAAAGATCTCAGAAAACAAAAATTAAAAAAAAAATTAAATTTTTAATCATAGCTAATCTATAAAAATCTTAATTATATTTACTGATAAATTATGTTTCAAAATATAGTAAGCTTTATAAAAACATAAAATAAATATTTGATTATAGTAAGTTATTCATAAATTAGTACCCATTTAGTATCTTAAATTAACAATTGTAGTACATTTGTTTTAACAAAAATGCTTGTGATAACTGAAGTGATAACTTCAATATTAATTTTCCACAAACGAAAACACATCATTAGATTAAAGACAATATTGACTTCTACTAATGGCCATAAATCGAATACATGTTTGGTAATTATTGATTCTTACCTCCGAAATAATATTTTTAGTTTTAATAATTTTAATATTCCGTCGACAAATGATAAAAATTTAAACTTTTATTATCACAACAATTTTTTTTAAATCGATTTCGCTCCAAAATGAGGCTTTGTATTATCTGTGTATTTTTATTTAGACATAACTTTTTTCTTACCACATATCACCACCAAATCACATATCATTTTTAGTTTCAAGATTAAAATGTGAAACTAATTGTTTCAGTCGCACATTTAGCTTGGTAACAGATAATAGATAAGTGATTATTTTCACAATATGCCTTTATAAAACGTACATTAATATTTATCATATGTTAAGTACTTGCAATAAACAAACACAGGTGTAATGTAATGTCCTAACAAGTAAATACCTAAGACCAGTAAATAATTTGAAGCATTAAAAGCACTAAATATGAAAATAATTATAATTATTTCTGTTTTAATGTATATCGTTGGATGTTACATTTTATTGGCGTAGATGAGCAAACGACCTCATGATGCACTTGGTGTTGAGTCGCTACTAGAGTTCATTGACATAACAAGGCGAATGCCAGCTCCCATCTGGAGACACGAGGGTGAAGCTTAATTTTTGTACTCATATGAAGGTTGTCCTGTTCTTAAAATAGGAGCGTATGATTGCTTCGTGACAGACACAACGCCGATTTGGTAAGGCGGTTAGTAAGGTGGTTAAGTGATTTTTTTGAGGCGATGAAAATATTTACTAGTTGTTGAAGTTACGGGTGATAAATAACGACGGTACAACTTAGTTTAAAATCCTCTTGTATAACTTCTTCTTTGGTCTTCTTCGCTGTAAACTAATAATATCTGAAGATATGAATTCATACATCGCTAACAGATTATTTTGTTTTCAAATCCACAATCCAGTTTTGTACGAAAGCCTGATTATTACAACGCCCTCGAAACCAGGTTTTTTTTTAATTTCACGCAATGTAAAATAATTATGTGATAATTTTCTGACGCCCAAGGGCGTAGGGGACGTGGGAGGTATCTGTTTTGGGAAGTCCTTTTATGAAGTCACAACAATGTCACGAAACATGAATTTTCGAAATTCAATAATTTCAAATGTTACGTTCATTATCCTTTATCAAAGAAAGACCACACGTGTTTTCCTTTTATGTATCTATTAATATTTTGCTACTGCTTGGCTCAGAGGTGAAGTTGCACGAAATTGTCCAGTCACCGTCCTCGCCGAACCCGTAGCTGGCGACGAAGGGCTCGACTAGTAAATTAACCCATAAACACAGCACACTGAGTTTTTCACCGGATCTTCTCTGTGGGTTGCGTTTCCGGTCCGGTGGTAGATTCTACGAAACATTGCTCTTGCTAGGGCCAGGGTTAGCAACACTCCCGGTTTAAGCCCCGGGAGCCGCTCACCTCCTAGCTCGGTGGGGAAAAAAACCCGAATTATGCAAGTAATACAGATTATTTCATAAATATCTCGATTTTATTATCGGTGCAGTTTAAGTGTAACGATATTTCGTACATATTTTGTGTGGCATCCAATAGGTTTATTGTTAATCGGGTACAGAACGAACCCTCATACTTGGCGTAAATATTATTGACTTGCAGTAATCTAGCATCGAGAAATAGTAACAGTCATTAACCAAAGATAAAAATGTTTACTTAGTGATCCCACCGTGATGTTTGTTACATACGTATTTGTGTGTAAAAATACTGTGTATTAACTGTATAGTGATGCTTCTAAACACGAGACTATCGTACGTGCATCGTTTATTATCTTCCATTTGAATAACAAAAGGTTGTTGCCCTTTTGACATGCACGATTAGGAACAATTTTTTGCAAAGCGATGTCCTTCTTCGCAACGATGAAGCGAATTATTTATTTATTGTTACGATTGTTGCCGGGAGCGTATATATGCATTATAATGTATTTATATATGTTGCCGGGACCATATATGTTGCCGGGACCATATATGTATGTCAATTACAATGTATTCGTTTTATCTCTTCGCTCCTTATCTCTTTAAAAGCTAATTTGACATTGAAGTCGTCGTCTGGAATGTGACCGTAACACACTTGTCTTGTTGTTTGTTATGTAATGAATAAGCTTTTTTTGTTTGTTAATGATGCTTTTTGTTTTTTAGATATCGCATTTAACCGAATCGTATCAAGCAACGTGGTGACACGGGATATGATACAATGAATGCATTTAAACATTAATGTTTGCTCTGTTATAACATTTTTCCCTGTCGTTATTAATTAAACAAAAAAACTTTACTTACTGCTAACTTTAATTTTTCGTTTGATTAAAGAAGTGTGTGTTCATTGCATACAAGTAGTATTTTAATACAGTGTTGTATAATAGTGTAGTATGTAAATGACAGCAACAGGTGCTACGTAGACTATTCGCAAGCATGTGTTCGCGTTATTTGTCGGTTGCACCTGTGTTTAATTAAGCAAAATCAAAAAACTTCATATGTGTTTGCACATATGTAGAATAGTGGTAGGGTATATGAGCCGGCGAGAGTAGAATGATACCTGGTGTTCCACTATATCTATAATGTCTCGAAACATTGAGGTGTCAGGGCTTATTGAAATGAAAGTTAAAATTGCATAATGATATGTAAATGGTGGTAGTAGGTGGTAGGACCTCTTGTGAGTCCGCGCGGGTAGGTACCACCGCCCTGCCTGTTTCTGCCGTGAAGCAGTAATGCGTTTCGGTTTGAAGGGTGGGGTAGCCGTTGTAACTATACTGAGACCTTAGAACTTATATCTCAAGGTGGGTGGCGCATTTTCGTCGTAGATGTCTATGGGCTTCAGTGACCACTTAACACCAGGTGGGCTGTGAGCTCATCGCATAAAGCAATAAAAAATATATTCAATTCTTCAATTTACAACGAATAAATTAAAATTCACAGAACCACGACGCTCTGGTTGTGCGTTCAGCAACTCAAGTGACCAAAGAGGTGTTGGACGCAGGCGTGAAGCTGAAGGTGGTCGGTCGTGCTGGAGCTGGTGTGGACAACATCGACGTCGACTCCGCCGGTAAAAAGGGCGTCGGAGTGATCAAGTAAGTTAATTGTTAAAAAAATCAAAAACATCATTTTTTTATATTATGTAAAATTTTATCATTAGTAAATAATAATTGTAAATCATCTTTTATAGTATGAGGTAGCGCCCTCTGTGAATTGATATTTTAACTTCACGTATAATCCTAAATTAAAATTCACTACAAGAGGTTTCATACACACGTTAGTATTAAAAAATCTGATAATCATGATAATCTGAAAAATCATAGATTTTCGTTTCATCGAATTTGAAATCACAACGATACTGAAGAATTTTTTTCACTTCAAAAATCAAAAACATCATTTTTTTATATATACTTTTTTTCTACCTATTCGCTGGTAGCTTGAGGGGTTATTCCAGCTTCGTGTAGCGGGTAGGTGAGCTAACAAGCTCAACCTTAGAAAATTTGATAACAATGAAAATTTAATTTAAAATTTGAATTTATAACCGGATCGGAATCGCGACCCACTGAGAAGATCCGGCGAGAAACTCAGTGAGCTGTGTCTATGAGTAAAATCATTAAAGTAGGCCTTTACTTCTTGAGTTTACTAACAAATAAGTTAGACAAATTCAATTAAGTTAATTAATATTATATATTTAAGTCGATAGTAATAATAGGGACTAATTTAATTATGGGGCTCTTGTGTGAAACGATTCCATTCTTTTGTTTTCACTACAACTATCTACAATCGCTGCTCTAATCCAAAGCGCGTTTCTAGGGATAAAGTAATCCCTATCATATGTTATTTTTGTCTACCTATTTCTGCCGCAACAGTAAAGTGCTTCGGTTTGAAGCGTGAGGGGGGGGGGGCAGCCGTGGTATAGTAAAAACTAGAACTCATGACCGAAGGTGGGGGGCGGCATTTACGTTGTTGATTTCTGTGAGCTACTTAACACCAGACGGGCCGTGAACACGCCCACCCAGATATGCAATAAAAAAATGAAATATTAACCCGCCACCCGACTCTAAAATTGCCTGCCCTCCGCGATCTTATCTAACTTAATCTCGCTGCTAATTGTTAATCAAGAGTAGCTTGGCCGACCTCAAATTACAAGACGGGCGGTAATAACATCGCTTTATACACGGTGTTCGGTAACCAAGAACACCATAAGGCATTTATTTCAATTCCATCACTTTTTTTTTTTATTGCTTAGATGGGTGGACGAGCTCACAGCCCACCTGGTGTTAAGTGGTTACTGGAGCCCATAGACATCTACAACGTAAATGCGCCACCCACCTTGAGATGTGAGTTCTAAGGTCTCAGTATAGTTACAACGGCTGCCCCACCCTTCAAACCGAAACGCATTATTGCCTCACGGCAGAAATAGGCGGGGTGGTGGTACCTACCCGTGTGAACTCACAAAAGGTCCTGCCACCAATAATTACGCAAATTACAATTTTGCGGGTTTGATTTTTATTAGACGATGTTATTCCTTCACCGTGGAAGTCAATCATGAACATTTGTTGAGTACGTATTTCATTAGAAAAATTGGTACCCGCCTGGGATTCGAACACCGGTGCATCGGTCAACACGAATGCACCGGACGTCTTATCCTTTAGGCTACGACGATTTTTGTGCAAAATAATAATTTTTTTATGTCTTTGTTTTCTTAGCGCTCCGGGCGCCAATGCGCTGAGCGCGTGCGAACTGACCTGCACGTTGATGTTGGTTCTGGCTCGCCACGTGGTCCCAGCTTCCACTGCGCTGAAGGCTGGCAGGTGGGACCGGGCTCTGTACACTGGCAGCGAGCTCGCTGGCAAGACCCTCGCCATCCTTGGCCTTGGCAGGGTCGGCCGCGAGGTGGCCACTAGGATGTACGCCTTCGGCATGAACGTATGTATTTTTGAGTTGCTTTAAGTTTTTTTTTTACTTTATATATCTGTGTTTTATTTTGTTCCTAATTTAAGAAATTAGGTATAGTGTTGTATATTATATTGTGATTTCATCAAACTCATATAATTTTTTCGATGCTCTGAAAGTCAAGATGCGGAACCCAATGATTAAGATTTATAGCTGAAAATAGAGTATAGCATCTTATTTAAGTAAATGAAACTATCGTCGATCCAAAACGTAAAAAATGTATTGGGTTCGTGGTACCTTTTAAAATGAGGTTTTATGTCGAGGAAAACGATTTTTTATTAACCGGTTTTTTTCTTGTTTTAAGCTCAAGTAGTTCTGTTTCAGTTAGCAATATTGTCCACCAATCCTTTTATTATTATATATGCAAAAATTTGTGAACAAGAATGTGATAATAGTGATTGTCTGATATTAATGTAATATTAATAAACGAATCATTATTTATTTTGCGAATGTCATAAGAATAGCTACTTTGGTTGGTTCGATACCATGTCTCATTATGTCATATGTTTAGCGATATTGTTTTGTACAAACTAGCCGATTGTATGTAAATTTGGCAGCAAATAATCGTTATGAAATTCTAGACAGTGCACAAAAAAACATCAACAGTTTTGTTGACAGCATTGAAATGCAGTAAAATGTAACCATCTACATCAATAAACACTGAAATGAAAAAAAAAACGAATTACGAATAAAATTTCGTTTTCGCTTTTTCTTTTTGGTAACCAGAATAGAAACTAGTATTTTTACATGTAATTCCTAAGACTTTAAGGTTAGAGGGAAAAGGAATGTTACACCAGCATGCATTGACGCGCACGGGTCCAGTTATTGTTCACTAAACTAAACTAGGAGTTGCATTATGTAAATTTCGATCCTTCCTTTGCCGTATCAAGTAACGACTCTAAAGTCCTAGCTAGTATTTGTAATTCTAGCCGCGTTCTAGAATTCAACCTTCGCCTACTCGCCATTTCACTAACAGTTTATCTACAAACCGATTTTCCCACGCTACTTTATGTAGTGAATCAAGCTTTCTGATTTATGCACTGCAAAAATCATTTCTAAGTCCTCGTGTTGGTGTAGGCCATATTGATAATTTCTAAAACTCCCATTTTTTAACATTGTATTTAAAGTGATATTTTTAGATTAGGGATGTAGAAAAAAATGCAGTTTTGCGAATTTATGGCAGTTATTCTTTGTACTCTTTTTTTCCACTACCTAGAAAAAACACATTTGAAAATTTTGACTTGATCCCAAATTTCAAAATAGTTTTTTTTTCTCTAGAAATCTAGCCAGCTGTTTTACAAAGAAATCTACGTGTATTTAATGTAACAGAAAATGAGATTTCAATAATGGATGTTAACCAATTAAAATCAAACGTCTGTAACTTTTAAATAAATAGGTATAATTTACAAATTTCAATACTAATCACAGTGCATCATATCATCGTTTTGTTTCAGTAAATATTTTACGGTTAGCTCATTGACCATATTGGCCCCAAATGACGTCACGCGAAACGAAGTTGCGCTTCGCTGCGTCCTGCAATGCTTGCTGAGTTTTTAAAATTAAGTCAAAACGCGAACTCTCCCATTCCTTGATTTACATGATTGGAAGGCTATATCATGATTTACTTCACCTCAAATAGTCACCACAGCTCAAATTGGGCATTTAGTTTCATTCTTCAAAGCTCTCATTGAAAACATTTGCACATCACCATCAAAATGTCCTTTTTGCATATTGTATTCGAATAATTCCGTTAATTAAATGATTAATTAAATGTATTTTTTTTAAATAACAATGACATTATTTAAAAATTCTTTAATATTTTTATCTAAACAAATGGGCAGATATTAATGATGACGTTGACATTTCATGTTCATGCGTGCGCTGCAATTGATTCAATTGTCTCAAAAGCACTGGCTCGCCATACTAATACTTTAAATTAAATAATTATAATGTTGCCAACTGCGAACGATAGTTGCATAAAGCATATTACATACTATTTTGCACATTTTATCGCACTAGTAATTTAAGTAGATAAGACAGAGCACTGTTTTTTTATCAACAAGCTGATTTTGACATTGAGCGAAAAAAGAATTTTAATGTCCATCGAGTTAATTGACCTCTGGTTCAAGGTCAATCTCTATAAATCGGGGAATAACTGACTCGGTAGACAATAATAATCAACAATAAAGATAAATAACGTGTTTTACTTCATGATCGAAATTCATTTGGTGTGACAGTAATCGGGCATAGGTATTGAAAAATATTAGACCACCAAAACAAAAATATGGGATGAAAATATTAATATCGAGGAAATTTGTCACAAATTTTCTGTTACAAAAAGAATCTTACCTAACTCCTTCTAAATGAGATCATCTTGTAATAAAATTGGGAATGGTATTATTTTATTTATTTATTACTTATTTTATTTATTACTTTATTTCACACAAAAAGCTAAATTTATCTGTCACTGTAAATCCATCTAAGCGAATACATAAATTATTTAGGTAATTATAATTTCTGTTCTACTCGTAATATATTGCACAAAAGTATTTGTACCATTTAAAAGATGCATTCCGCGAATTCGTAAATTTCAAAAGGCTTTGCGTGAAAGTGAGCGTTGAAATTATTTACTTCACACTTATAAATGCTTTTAATTTCCGTAGATCATCGGATTCGACCCTTTCGTGTCTGCTGATCAGTGCGCCCAGTTCCATTGCACCAAGATGGAGCTGGAGGACATTTGGCCTCTAGCGGACTACATCACCCTGCACACTCCGCTCATTGAGTCTACTCGAAGTAAGTTACGAAATATTAGCACTAAAATGTATTCATTGAACAAAACCCGATTTCTAGAATACATAAATACATTATAAGGAAACAAAGCACTTAAATAAAACTACACGTGAAATGATCATGTATTAAAAGAAAAACATATCAACAGATATAAAAAAATGATATTATAAGGAAAGAAATTTTGAATCAAATCGACACTTTACTATAAACGAAATGTATTAATAAAAGTGTTACAGCGTTTCTGTTAGAACAAACAAATTGGTGCTGGTCCGCGACGAATTTTATGGGTAAGTATAGAGACTAATGATAGGGAGACTACGGGAATCAGCCACAACAGAAGAATGGTGACCAAAGGTCTCAGACGAAATCAGTCAGACTATTTACTAACCATGACTATAGGCAATCTTAGTTATGCATTCTAGAATGAATGCGACTGCAGCTATCAACTCCCAAATTGAAAATTTCTGCAAACTCTGTCCGCGATGAGGTGTAATTTCGCATTAAAAATGTATTCATTAAGATTTCTTATCGCATAGCACACGTCAACAACGTCCTTGAGGAAAGTCATATTGGTTTCTTTGTATCTTGAAGGAATGTCGCCAAGGTGATTCTGAAATAAATATCTATATTGAGTGTTTACCACGATTTATTACAGACCTTATCACAATTTGATAACGTATTTGACAAAAGAATCAACATTATCTACTGTATCTTTTTCTCTAATAGTATGTTATTTTGGAACACTAGATTTTGGTTCTATGTTTAAATCTAGTTTATTACTTATTTACCTGTTTAATTTAGACGAATAATGCAGTGTTGCTCAGTAATTTATCAAAATAATAAATTGCCTTGTGATTTTTAATATATTTAAATACTGTTTTTTCAGACTTTATCAATGCCGATGTCTTGAAGCAGTGCAAGAAAGGTGTGAAAATCATCAACGTGGGTAGAGGCGGGCTTATTCAAGAGACAGATTTCTTGCAGGCTCTGAAGTCTGGAAAGGTTGTTGACTATTTGTTGCTTCTTTAATTTTTTTTAAATTATAACCAAGGTATTGTATTGCGGCACTTCCGCTGCATGTTTTAGCGTCGATTTTTGTGTGACAGAAAGAGAGAGTATCCTTTATTGCACATCCAAACGTAATGTAAATGGAAAATAAATCACTAGGTAGTTATAATTTGTGCTATGGGCGATCTTACCGCTAAAAGTGATCTCTTCTAGACAAATGTTTCCATCTATAGATATTCTGAAAAAGATACATCGGATATGTTGCGGTGTATTGCTATTAACAATATTCAGATCTCAGTCATTCAGATTTGAACTCAAACACATGCATATAATTTTCGCGTTCAAAAGGCACTTTTCTTGAAAGAAAATATGCTTTGCACTTTCATCTCATTGTCAAAATGTGTTATATTTTTTTTGTCATATAAAATGTAGCAATGTTGTAGTGTAGTGTAATGTAACACTTTTGAATTACTATTTTGGCAGTTTGATCATTCTTATCAAGAAACACCTTAATGGATATTAATTATATTTTGTCTCTGTCTATTTTACATAATGTTTTTGGAATCAATTTTAACATATGAATTTTATAGACATTATAAGCGCAGAAAAGCATACGAAAGGGTAAAACAAAAACACAGAAAAACCTTAAAAAAAAAAATTGTGCAGATGATCGTGATGACTTACCAGTCTTATGTTCAATCTTAAGATTCGTGGTTTAGTCAGTGCATGTGTGCATCGAAAGATGGCATGGTGTTTATAAATAAAGACATATCGCACATACGCTGCTATAAAGCCACTAATGTATTTGTTAACATTGATCTGATATGACAAAATACATTTTTTAATCGTTATAATTGAGACGAGAGAGATGTTTGCTTTTACTTATGAAGTTTGTAGTTCATTCAATTTCTATAGCCTAGCAGAACTATATAATAATTATATAATACTAGCGACCCGCCCTCGCTTCGCTTCGGAAACTGTAATTTATTATTGATTTCTCTACTATTTAATGGATGTTATTATATATGTAAACCTTCCTATTCAATCACTCTATCTATTAAAAAAAAACGCATCAAAATCCGTTGCGTAGTTTTAAAAATTTAAGCATACATAGGGATATAGGGACAGAGAAAGCGACTTTGTTTTTTATACTATGTAGTGAAGATGTTGAATTTTCCAACGTTTCTCCTGAAAAATTACATAAGTGACCTTATCGCACCGTATGTGCGATATTATGTTTTCCTAACTGAAAACATTGTTTGTTAGTCAGTCCGTACAGACTAGTTTATTCAATTAATCGACAGGTGGGCGGAGCTGCTCTGGACGTGTTCGAGCAGGAGCCGCCGACCGATCCTGTCACTTTGGAGATTATTCAGCAGCCTGCTGTAATTGCCACTCCGCATCTGGGTGGGTACCTACTGCTCTTTTTAATACGCTTTTATTAGCTTCAGACGTATGTATGTTAGTATGTAGCGGAATCTTTGAACATGACTTTGAGTCCCTTCAAAACGTCGGATTAACCGACCGGACCGGACCGATGACAATTCAATATAAAAAAATATATTGAGAAAATTGATATTAAACCAAAAAATTAGAAATAAATAATAGTTTAAAAAAAACTAACATAATACGCTTTTATAGAAAATCCAATTAAAAAATTGAAAATAAGTTTTTTTTTATTACTTAGATGGATGGACGAGCTCACAGCCGACCTGGTGTTAAGTGGTTACTGGAGCCCATATACATCTACAACGTAAATGCGCCACCCACCTCGAGATACAAGTTCTAAGGTCTCAAGTATAGTTACAACGGCTACCCCACCCTTCGAACCGAAACGCATTGCTGCTTCACGGCAGAAATAGGCGGGTTGGTGGTACCTACCCGTGCGGACTCCCAAGAGGTCCTATCACCAGTAATTACGCAAATTATAATTTTGCGGGTTTGATTTTTATTATACGATGTTATTCCTTCACCGTAGAAGACAATCGTGAACATTTATTAAGTACCTTTTAGGTACCTCAAGCATCGGTCACCGTTCTTGTCGAACCCGTCGCTTGCGGCGAAGGGCTCGACGAGTAAATTAACTCTCAGACACAGCCCACTGAGTTTCTTGCCGGATCTTCTCAGTGGGTTGCGTTTCCGATCCGGTGATTCTGCGAAGCTCGGCTCTTGCTTGGGTTAGCAACGTCATCAGGTTTGAGCCCCGTGAGCTCACCTACTAGTTAAGGCGACGCTGATATAGCCTCTCAAGGCTATTAGATTAGGTAGGGAAAAAAAAGACAAAGTATTTGAGATTTACTGTGAAGTGTTTTTCAGGGGCCTCTACTAAGGAAGCTCAGGTGAGAGTTGGCCAGGAGATTGCTGAGCAGCTCGTGAACCTGGTGAAACCGGGAACATTCCCGACTCTACTGGCTGAAGTCACGCGTGTCTTGAACAAGTGAACGTTAAACCTACGTTTTAACGTTTTTTTTTCTCTTTTTTCGTTCATTAATTTTTTGCCTTGGCATTTTTTTTATAATTACTTTTGTGTCTTTTTTATTACATTATTTTTCATATTTACGGCGGAGTTTTTTTGAAGTAAAATTTATTCATATTAATATTATTTGAGATAGCACTTTAATAATGGTTTCATTAAATATTCGGTCCTGATTTATCGAAACATATTTAATGATCAATTAGTATATTGATTTTATTAAATGTACACGTTTTACTTCGCGCACCTAAGAAGTGAATACAGGTGTTCGTTTGATGTGTGAATGTGTTCTTAGTAGATAAGTTAGTTTGATAAGTTCCTACCCTATTGCATTTTTAGTTGTCTAAGTTTTTTTTAATGTTAGTAACACTCACGTAACTTGACAGAGAACATTGAATATTGTTCATACTAGATTTAAGTGAGCAATGTTGCTCAAATGACATTGCAGAGCCGCGTGTGTCATGCTTAAATGAGCGTCTGACTTATGCTAGTTAAGATAGCACTGTGCTAAGATGCTGTCTGTGGATGATTAGATGCTTTGATGCATTCAACAGGTTGAGGTATTACGTATGCAAAATAGAGATGCTTCCCTGGCTTATTTTCGATGCGACTTTTTCTTTACAGTCTGGAAAACACTCGTGCGAAAATAATTCAGGCTTTATTTTCCATCTAATATCTCCCGTTCGCTATGCATTAACTCATTCTAATCCTGTAGGCATTTTCGTGCTCATTCAATGCTGTGTATTAATTTAGTGCACCATTTTATAGAATTAGTTAAGGCATCGTACAATTTAGAATAAGAACTATGATCCGATGAGGTAAATAGAATAACAAATACGGACACTCCAAAAGGTGTAATACTATAAAGTGTTAAGTACATTAGTTAGTAAGTTTTGAACGTGGAAATGAATTTCCCCCGTTTCAATTTTTTTGTGGAACGTTTTTATTAGGTTTTAATACGAACGTACTCGGTCCCTTTATTAGTTTCTAGTTTTTGGCTATTTTTCGTTCCTTTGATATGCTTGCCCTAACTCACGGAATGAAATGTTATACTTTTTTTTTAGTAATAATAATTTTGTAAACCTTTTTTTCTAGCCGTAGGTTTTAACTATCCGTTTTTGCTTTTCCTAACATTTTTTGCTATTCCTTTTATTTTTAACCAAACGTGAATCGTATACTTCACGTGGAACGTATACCGTACTTTTTTTGTATTTTTGGTATTTTATACCATTTTTTTATATTTTTGCTTTTGTAGTGCTTATTTGTAAAAAAACAAAAAAAAACAAAAAAAAAACAAAAAAAAATCATGAAGTACCAATTAATTTGGAATGAACAGCAAATTTTTTGGTGCCTTATGTCTTGCGTGTCTTAACGCCTTTATTTTTCATTTTTTTAGAATAACATGTTTATTTTTTACTTTAGTGTTACAAAAATTGTGAAAACCTGTACTGTGAGTGTTTAACTATCGGGACATTGAGTGAAATATTCGTTGGTACAGATTTACGCGGTTTTTTGGCCAGGTGTGCCGCTTTTTTTTTACATTTACTTACTTTTTTCATTTATCGAGTATTTTTAATTTTTTCTTTACTTTTGTGGTTCGTAGTAAAGTAGTAAACATGGTTTCTCATAAGTTGTTACTCACTCGAATGTGGTGGTGATTTATCACGACTCGTAAATTGTCGACTTAAATTTTTAACACCCCTCCATAAAAATTAAATTCGTCAATTTATCAAAACCAACAACACATGGGAGCCAATGTTTAATATTTTACTATTTCATTTATGTAACCATTCTAGATTTAATTTCTATTATCGCTTTTGTAGTGCTTGAAAAAATAATAAAAACACAAAAAAAATATCGTTTGTTTTATTTAAAAAATACTTACACATAATTTACAAAGTGTACAAACCTTGCTTATTTGTCTAGATAAAGTAGATCATATAACTATTTATTGTTTTTTTTTTTTATGTTCACTGATAATCACAAACAGAAACAATCTTTTTAAACTTCCCATTAGTGTGATAATTTTGAAATGTCCTGTGATTACTTCAGTAATGGCTTATTGGTGATGGAACGAATGTTATGAGGTGAAATGGGGGTGGTTAGAGAGTTATAGCATTTTTAATAGTTTCCTCGTCGGGAGAACCTGTTGGATCGTGCTGGTTGAACGGACTCGTTCTGTTCTTCGGCTTCAGGTTCCACGGCTCTTGATGATGCTAGAATCCGAAAAGAATTGTCACACATTGTTCCTTACAATTCTTGATATCTAATTTTATTATCCAAATGAGACGTTATAAATAGAAAACACACATTTCATAGGGAGCTTATGTCAACACCAATAGCACAGAAAACTAAACTTATGCAGATTCGGTCAAGCATAGAAAAAGTATGGAAACTTCTTTTACATTCTAATGCAAAAGTTATTGGATCTGATGGATCCGTAAGGACGTGTCTGGGGCGTCGACGGTGACTGGCCCCTGCATGATCAGGATTCGGGGAGTAGTCAGCGGCGGCAACGATAAGGCGATTATCATGACTTATCGAAGTACCGTTCCGACGCTGACTTCATGTATTTGGCGTAACAATTCTCTGGCCTATTAACTCACATATTAGTATGAGAGAAGTAAGTTTAAGTGTCATTATAACAAAAACAAAGCGACGACATGTTCGGCTATATTTTTTTTCTTATTTTTTTTTATTGCTTAGATGTGTGGACGAGCTCACAGCCACCTTGTATTAAGTGGTTACTGGAGCCCATAGACATCCACAACGTAAATGCGCCACTCACCTTGAGATATAAGTTCTAAGATCTCAAGTATAGTTACAACGGCTGCCCCACCCTTCAAACCGAAACGCATTACTACTTCACGGCAGAAATAGGCAGGGTGGTGGTACCCACCCGCGCGGACTCACAAGAGGTCCTACCACCAGTAATTACGCAAATTATAATTTTGCGGGTTTTCATTTTTATTACACGATGTTATTCCTTCACCGTGGAAATCAATCGTGATCATTTGTTGAGTACGTATTTCATTAGAAAAATTGGTACCCGCCTTAGATTCGAACACCGGTGCATCGCTCAACACAATTGCACCGGACGTCTTATCCGTTAGGCCACGACGACTTAATCATCATCATTTGTGATTTGTTTTTGCACTATTTTACAATTACTAAACAGTTAATAGGCTCCGACTAAGTAACACTAGATTTGCAAAGACTACGTCTCAGAAATAAAATCAAACTCTTTGTGTGTGGCAGAATGAAATTTCTTACGTCTGTTGAATCTTCCTCTGGAAGGTTTCGATGCGGGGGCAGGAGTATCTTCGCCGGCAGCGGCTGGTGTGTTGGCACGTTTCTTACCTATCACGAAATTATTATCGTTCCAATTATTAATCAACGAGTTGAACGAAAATTTAAGTGAGACATTAAAATAGAATAAAATTTCTTAAAAGACTAGTTTAATTTTTTTTTTTATTTGTCATTATAGATATTTTCAAATGAAAATGAACTAAAGATCGAAGAAATTTTAAATGTGCTGCGGCATAAACAAATAAAACCGGAACCCGCTGTCTATTACACGGAATAGATAAATAAGGTTTTATCTATTCCGTGGTCTATTATAATGCTAAAGTAGGAAAATTAAAGTTAAACAAAAACACTTTCGTACAAATTGGATGAGTTTCGAATTAAGAAATGAATGGACAATTTAAATTTAATGATAGGTACACTTCCAAGCATTTATGGGACGAGACTATTTTTGACAATGTTATTCAAGGTTGTACACAAGATTTTATTTATTTCTTTTGATGTTATAATCGCAGACAACTGCGCATTAACAAAAATCTTTACTACCACGCCTCAAGATATGAATTAGGAGGAACAGATAAACTAATTTAGGAAAATAGAGAACACGCGGCTAGTGCTATAAGGGTGCACGAAAAGGCCGTGTCCTATAATCGATTATCAAGGCTATCTATCTGACTCGATTTTTAGTTGCAGAAATGTTCTTAACCTTGAAGTCTTTTATAAATCGTTTAGACAAAGAGTTTTATATGCCCACTCATATGAATCATAATTCTAAAACAAATAAACCGAACACGTAAATGAAATAACAATTAAAATCTGTAATCGGGAGTGACGGTAAACTATTTTTTATAAGGTCGCTTTTGTTGCCGCTTTATATTTAAGTAATATTCAATTCGTATTTACCACTGTAATTCGATTTGGCAGCGTCGCCACCAGCATCGGAAGGAGCCGCGGATTCTGTTACTGTTGAACCGCGAGATTTGGCTGCAAACGTAACAATACGTATAATATTTCCGTAAGATTTTTAACATGACGCTACAATAAAAAAGAACTCAATTGCTTAAAAATATCACGAATGTTTTGCTGAACCTATAAGTGCGAATTTACTTCATTAATTTCTTTTTTTACTTAGTTGGGTGGACGATCTCATGGATCACCTGAATTTCAGTGGTTACCCTTCGGTAACCACTATGTATGGGCTTCTCCATAGGCATCAATAAAGTCAATGTCACTATTCGCCTTGGGACATGAGCTCCAATGTCTCAGTTTTTACACTACAACGGCTGCCCCACCCTTCAAAGCGAAACGCATTACTGCTTCACGGCAGGAATCGAAAAGGTTGTGATACTTATCGGTGCGAACTCACAAAACGTCCTACCACCAGTAAAAATTCGTATAATAAACTCAATTGTCTGTTGCTAGATTTTGTAAATCTAAATGCGTATATTGTACCGTAAGATAGATTTTATCCTATTACAACAGATACTTCAAATCTGCACCTCATTAATATGCATACTATTCAAACAATGGCCTGGTTAATTTTTAATGTTTATAAAGTAGCTTAAAGTTTTACAATAACATGAAAAAATTAACTCATTATTCAATTATTCATTGAAAATAATATACGGCGTAGAAATAATAATATAATATATACTCGTAAGTTATGAAAATGAAATTATGAAATACAAATGTATGTATGTCAGCAGTCGGTATTCATTTATTTACCTTCAGCAGCTTGTGCCCGCTTTTTCTTTAGAATTTCCAGTAAATCATTGTTACTCCTGAACGGTCTTACTCCACCGGCTATAAGTTTCTTGCCTTCGGTGGAAGACGGAGGCGCTGCTTCGGTAGAGGGCTCTGCGGCCTCACCATCGGCAGGATAATCACCTTCGTCTTCATACTCTGCGTATTCCTGGAAATTCAAAGATTTACGGACATGGTTTTACATGGTCGGACATTATTTTCTGCCGTGAAGCAGTAATGCGTTTCGGTTTGAAGGGTGGGGCGGGGCAGCCGTTGTAACTATACTTGAGACCTTAGAACTTATATCTCAAGATGGGTGGCGCATTTACGTTGTAGATGTCTATGGGCTCCAGTAACCACTTAACACCAGGTGTATTGTGAGCTCGTCCAGCCATCTAAGCAATAAAAAATAAAAAAATTATAAATGCAGAAAATGTAATCGTCATTCCGAAACCATCCAACATATAACAAGTGCTTGTCCGACACTCACACAAACCGATTACACACATAGGCACAATCAGGTAGCTCACATAGTTCACCAAAGATTAGCTCTGAAATATAAATTATTAGAAAGCACACTGAAACCATATTACCAATACGCCCCAAAACCTGTGCTGGAGGGCGCCAAGCACAAGATGTACTTCGACAGAGCCATACTAACTGACAAAACTATACACAATAATAGGCCAGGTATAACTCTAATTGATAAAATAAATAAAGTAGTGCATTTAATAGACATAGCAGTTCCTAACACCAATAATGTACAGAAATCAATAGCTGAAAAAGTAAATAAATATAACTAGTCAGGTCATAAGTCTTGTCACACAGTAAAAACTTTTTTTTTAGAATGCTGGCCACAAAAATGTTTATTGAATTCGAATTTCGAATTGTTCATGAAAATAAAAATGTATACTTTTAGAATTTTAGTCATTTTTAAATATGGAGTGGACGCTTAAAGAAGACCGTGTTGCAGTTATTGCGTTGCATCGTTGCGGTTACGCGCCAATTCAAATTTTTAACATACTGAAAAATTTGAATATAACCAAAAGATTCGTTTATCGTACCATTAAACGATACAATGAAGACTCTAGTGTAGATGACAGGTCAAGAAGTGGTCGCCCTCGGTCTATTAGGACTCCAGCAGTGATAAAAGCTGTGAAGGCGCGAATTCAAAGAAATCCCAAACGTAAGCAGAAACTGTTGGCCCTTCAGATGGGGTTAAGCAGAACCAAGGTGAAAAGGGTGTTAAATGAAGACTTAGGGCTTCGGGCATATCGAAGAAAAACAGGACATCGTTTGAATGCTCGTCTAATGGACCTGAGACTGAAGTGATGCCGCGCTTTGTTGAAGCGGTACGCGGAAAAAAAATATCGGGAAATTCTTTTTTCGGATGAAAAAAATTTTTACCGTAGAAGAGAGCTACAACAAACAAAATGATAAGGTGTACGCACGCAGTAGTGAAGAAGCGAGCTACCGTATTCCGCGTGTCCAACGAGGTCATTTTCCATCCTCGCTCATGGTATGGTTGGGAGTTTCTTATTGGGGCTTAACAGAGGTACATTTTTGTGAGAAAGGTGTAAAAACGAATGCAGTTGTATATCAAAATACAGTCCTGACGAACCTTGTTGAACCTGTTTCTCATACCATGTTCAATAACAGGCACTGGGTATTCCAACAAGATTGGCGCCACCTCATAGAGCGAAGAGCATACAAGACTGGCTGGCGGCGCGTGAAATCGACTTCATCCGGCACGAAGACTGGCCCTCTTCCAGTCCAGATTTGAATCTGTTAGATTACAAGATATGGCAACATTTGGAGGAAAAGGCGTGCTCAAAGCCTTATCCCAATTTGGAGTCGCTCAAGACATCCTTGATTAAGGCAGCCGCCGATATTGACATGGACCTCGTTCGTGCTGCAATAGACGACTGGCCGCGCAGATTGAAGGCCTGTATTCAAAATCACGGAGGTCATTTTGAATAAACTTTAGTGTCATAAGAATCTATGTTTTGTTAAGTTCATTTTGGTATATGAATGGTTACATAATGAATAAACTTGTTTCAATTATTCTACATTAAACATGTGACAGAATTTATGACCTGACTAGGTACAGAATTAAAGGAAGAAATTTTAAGAATCTGGAAAATGAACAAAGTCTACATTGTACCACTGGTGCTATCCAGTACAGGCGTTATACCTAAACACCTACTCCAATCTTTAAAAATATTAGACATAGCAGAGAACACGTACATGACCATGCAAAAAGCCGCAATATTAAACACATGTCATATAGAATTATATGCCATATAGAATAATAGAATTCTGCCAGGGTCAACCTTTTAATCAAACGAGATCACGGTCATCCTGGTTTTTAGGGCCTGTAAATACCAATACTTACATATACCTATAAATACCAATATACAATTGATATTTACTTATTATATAGATTACCAAGTCTCAGTTTTACAATACAACGGCTACTCCAGCTTTCGAAAAGAAAAACATTACTGCTTCGTGCAGAAATAGGCAGGGTGGTGGTATTTACGCGTGCGGGGCTATAAGACGCCCTTGTACAAGTCCAGTTCCTGTATGGTTATGGTACGAAAAGGTAGGTGTCAATTAAAGAGTTATATTTTATTATATTAATTAAAGAGTTATAATATAAAGAGAGAGCAATTTCCTACTAAATGACTTAGGGAGTCCCAAAAGCCATACACATATCATTTAATCTGTTTACCTACATACGTTCAAGTAATACGTAAAGTTTTCTACCTATAGCTAGCATTTTTGAAAAACTATTAAATTATAGTAGTATCAATTGTAGTATCAGTAGTATTGCTTTGGTATGTATTCGAAAAGGCTACATTTTAATAAAAGTTTTCGGTGCCATCCATATTGTAGTTTAAAGGGTGCAAATAAAACGTTTCGTTAAGACCAGAGTATGCTTAGTGCGAGTTTTTAACATTCTCGATAGCGTAAAAGTTAACTCAAATTTGTTCGCAATTGGAACAGCGCCCCTAGCGACAAATGCAGGTAAACGTTCCAACTCCCTACAAACTTAAGTTAACTTTTACGTTATCGACAACGTTAAAGTACTCGCACTAAACACACAGAGTAATTATGAGAGCTACATTTGAAAACATCATTTTTCTACAGGAAGCATTCTCGTTTAAAGTATTTCGATCCGTCATCAATCCTAATAATCGATGATATAACGAAATAACAAACCCGATTATGTTTTATTTAAAACTGTACGCGGTTGTTGTCGCAATTACTACAGAACGAAATCAATATGCCACAAATATCCTAGAATTACAATCGCCACCTTAATTAATACTTACGCATCAAGGCTGTGGACATTCTCTACAAACAACGCTTATTTTACGTTTATTATATGACGTCGTACTACGTTGGTTGAATTTTATCCTGCTATTGCGTGTTTATACAATCAACGTATCCACATTTTGGTTTCCAGAAATAATTATTCTTGAAAATAGGTTATACGAAGTTTGAGTACATACATACGTACATAATTGCTTTGTGTATGTGCATTACTATAATTCTCATGTTTTATTTGTTATTTTAGCGATACTACACACACTCATCACTTTTAATTATTATTCCTCTCGCAGGTCTGCTGGAAGAGATTTCTTAAAGAAATAAGCAGTGCCTTTGTACATAATTTTCCTATTACTCTGTACTATGTCTTCTTTTTTGTGTGTACATAAATAAAATAATGATACGATACAAATATGTGTACTGTGAAAGGTCATCTACGGTCCCAAGAGCACATGGAAATTTCTTTATTGAAAGGGCAGTTTTGTAAGGTCGTTCGAAGGTGAACTATAACATCCCACGGCCCACTCGCCTTGAACCAGATGGATCCAATCTTTACGTAATTCAGATGTAACTGTCTATGGAAACAACAGGTTGACGTCATCGCCAGATATGTCCCGCAGTACGAGACCACGGCGACTTCTTTTTTGAAAGTCCTCTGCAAGCTGCGACTCAGCTGGCGATACATGACGCATCGAATATGCGACGCTAACCGACTGTTATTCAACATTTCCTACATTGTTATTCAAATATATTCTCATTCGTCAACAACAAAAGCAGCGAAACAACACGCTTTCCAATTTATAATTCGATTGCAAATGACGGGTCTTAATTGACTGTGACAGGTTACATATTTGAACTTCCACCTTTGTTGAATTGAATCGTGAAGACGATTATCTTCATTGTTACGTAATGATATTGAAGTTTTTTTTTTTTGTTTTGTTTTTGTCGAACTAGTCACATCCGTAATGTAACATTTATATACTGAGCGAAGTGAACGGTGTTGAGACATCTTCCGTGTGTCGCACTATAGAAAGGAAAAAGTGATTTGATGTGAGCATAACGTCCCGTCCTAACTTGGTAATGCTCTGCGTTTCATATATTAGCGGTAGTCATTTATGTTTCGTTTTTAACGGAACAAATATTTTAAGCTAAAAGGCAAACATCAAAATATCTAACCGTTCATGTTTATGTTTACTTAAAAAATTAGAATTTAATTGAATCTGACTTCGTCTCGCAATGAGTGACATGATTTACGTTGTGAAGTCCATGATCTCAAGTAAAGATTTGACGCGACGTGATCCATCTAACAATAAAGCTAAAAAGTTGCACCAGAAATGCGCACATATTTTTTGAACTACATACAATTTAAATGTCACCTCAATTTAGTCTATACTAATCTATACTAATATATAAATCTACAGTGGTTTTTACGGATGTTCCGTTATAACTACTGAACCGTGCATCCGATTGACTTGAAACTTGGTATCCATGTAGAAAATACATGTACTTAATGGATAGGCTAATATTTATATGAGTGTTGGACTCCATAATAATAATGACAATAAATAATAATGTTAATTTTAAATGCCCAGCGAAGCGGGCGAGTACGGCTAGTTTGTTTATGATTGCAGTTAAGAATTCCCGTACCTGTGGCGCAGATGTTGTGGTTGTTGTGGTCGGTTTCCCTTTGGTGAGCAGGCCTCGTTTCAGGAGGCCCCGTTGTGCCGGACGAGCGTCCCCCTCTTCTTGTGCACACGCTGACCACGCTACGCAAGCTATCAAAACAAATCTGAAATATTACGACAATATAGGTTTACTATTTTTGTTAATACCAAAAACTTCAGCTGTATTTTCGAGTTAATTACGTTTAGATTATTTGTATCGAAATTGAATCAATATTAAAATTACGATACACAATTAAAATAAAGATATATTGAACAGATAAATGAAACAGATATTAAACCCTGCATACTAGATATTTTTTGTACTGTTTTGGAGAAATAAATGAAGCAATTATCAAAATTTTAGAGGCCAGGTACCTAGTCGATCTAAGGCCCGGCCCAAAAAAGCAATGATATTGAATAGTAAAACATGAAATTTATGTGTGTTAATCTGTGAAATCTTGCGTTTTGTAGAATATGTAAAATATGCAGCAATTGCATATATGTTTGTAATCAAATGACCCAACTCTGATAATAGTTGATCTGGACATTCATTAAAGTATCTGAGCGACCCCGATCAAGTTTACTAGGACTAGTTTACTAGGACCCTCTTCTTAATATCATTCTCCTTGCTAAATTATTTCTTCCCGAATGACATATTTCGCCGTTTATTTTTTATTCGGGACCGATACATATGATAATCGCGGTCGTGTCGATATTTTAAACTGAAATAGATAATCATGTGCCCCGCAGCAAGGTTCGCGAAGTAATGAAACATAAAACAGTTTCTGCTTGTCGTATAGTATAAAAGTCGGAATAGGTAAGTAGCACTGTTCTGTCTAGTTCTGCACCGAAGCATCCGTGCGAAAATCGGGAACTGTTTAAAACAGCAACAAACAAACGTAGTAAAAGCAACTTTAATGATACTTTAAATAGCAGTGAAATAAAAAAAAAAACCTCTCACTATTGGTTACCACATCGCGTCTCATTCGCTTCTTTGCTTCTATAGGATCTAAAAGCACATGCCACATCATGTGCTTTTAGATCCTATAGAAGCAAAGATCACACATGTGATCACGAGCCACATCGTGATCTCGTCAGTCGATACATTAAATATAACATTGATCTCATAGCCTACCGATGATTTTTTTTAGTATGAAGTAATACGCGGTGCGAAATATTAATAAATTTAGTTATTACTAGCTGACCTGGCAAACTTCGTAGTGCCTCAATCGTGCCAAATCGGTCCAGCCGTTCTCGAGTTTTAGCGAGACTAACGAACAGCAAGTTTAGAAGTCGTCGTGGCCTGAAGGATAAGACGTCCGGTGCATTCGTATCTAGCGATGCATCGATGTTCGAATCACGCAGGTGGGTACCAATTTTTCTAATGAAATACGTACTAAACAAATGTTCACGATTGACTTCCACGGTGAAGGAATAACATCGTGTAATAAAAATCAAACCCGCAAAATTATAATTTGCGTAATTACTGGTGGTAGGATCTCTTGTGAGTCCGGACGGGTAGGTACCACCGCCTTGCCTATTTCTGCCGTGAAGCAGTAATGCGTTTCGGTTTGAAGGGTCGGGCAGCCGTTGTAACTATACTGAGACCTTAGAACTTATATCTCAAGGTGGGTGGCGCATTTACGTTGTAGATGTCTATGGGCTCCAGTAACCACTTAACACTAGGTGGGCTGTGAGCTCGCCAACCCCACTAAGCAATAAAAAAAAAAATAAGCAATTCATTTTTATATATATAGATTTAGAAGTGAAATTAATAAAATAAAAAAATATATATATTAATTTCCGTTTGTAAATAAAGCTACATCATTTTATTTAGAACGAAAAAGGGCGGATCGCGCCGAACGACAAACATAGTAAAGGCTACAATTCGATTCGAAAGCAAACAATTAATGTTATGGATGTGTTTTTGTTTAACTCTAAGCAGTATGCAACCCATAGATAACACCGGTAACAGAGGTAATTGAAAAGGTATGCCATATCATACTATATCACATAAACTACCTAACGCGGTAGACTTATCAATTTTACGTCTTTAGAAGCAGCTGGCTATGGATTCAGATAAGAAAATTCAGAAATTTATATGTATAAATTTCTTAGTTATGTAGAATATTATTATTTTAAAAACCTTTTCATTTTACCGTACAATGATTACGAAACTTTATATAACAAAGGAAAAACTGATAGATTGTACATGTTGCATGAATTTTTTTTCTCAGTGGGTCGCGTTTCCGATCCTGTGGTAGCTTCTGAGAAGCACTGCTTTTGCTAGGGCTAGTGTTAGCACCACTCCGGTTTGAGCCCCGTGAGCTCACCTACATGTTAGGGCGAAGCTGAAATAGCCTCTCAAGGCTATCACCATAGGTAGGAAAAAAAGGAAAAGATGAATTTTATTAATGACAAAATCTGTCATTTAAGTTTTCACTTTCACAGAAAAAAAATCATTAGGAACTTAATAAATTAATTACAAGCAAAGAGAATGCTTTTTGGTCATCGTTTTAAAGGGCACGTAATCTCTTCTATATACATATCTCCTAAGTCATTATTAAAATATTTAGTAAAAAATTGGCTAAACTACTCCGCTATTTTAAAAGTAAGTTATACATTCATATTACGACATGTAAGATGTCAAATACATTAATTTTGACCTTTAAAATAAAACGTCGAGGACACATACGAGTATATACAATCACAGCTTTGTACAATATGTTAATCAATAATATTTAGGTTATGTTTTTTTAATAAACTGAACAGCGTCTTATTTTTGCATCTGAAATGAAATTATAAAATTTAAATGTTTTAAGAACTCGAAACGATACGAATAATTCTGCATATCGGTATTTAATAATTATTTAAAATGTCAGGGATAACTTATGGACGCATGTCATTTGAATGTTTGTTTGTACATAAAGTGTCGGAATTGTACATTTTTTTACATTAATTGAATTATATTAAAATGGATGATCATTTCATTGAATTTGATGTTTTTTGTTATAATTTGTATATTAGATAGAATAATGTTTTACTATATAAACCCATTTTGGAAATTGAAAAAATTAAATCAAAGTGAAGCACTCGCATCGTTCTGATGGGCTTCGCTATTGACAGCCCTTTGCTCCCTGAGATGACTGAACTAAAGAATAAATGACAGATTACGAGTTTAAAGAAACATCATAATAAGTAGGTACTTAAGTCGCGGCCGCTACAAACCATTTGATATACATTAAAAACATTCTATCTCTGAAAATTCTTATTAAGCCTACATAGCCACATAAGTATCGGTCCAATTTAAGCACACACGGTATCTTTTTCTGGGCGTTCTTTTGTATGTATAATTTGATTAAAGTTACGATCACCCCCTGCCCGATGTCAAAACGCGATAAAAGTTACAGACACTGGATGAGCAATTTATTAAATGAATTAGTCGGAACGTTCGTTATAAAATCTAAAATAAATGACATAATATCCAAATTATTATGGAATTAATGATAAATTTAGAATAGTGTTAGCTCACATTTATTCGGCCTGACAGGTAGAAGGTAAAGCATACGGCTCGGCTGCTATTAAGCGCTTATTAGAATCCTAATATTGATCAGATGTCTGCCGCTACCTATATTCAATCTACCCTCTAATTTCAATTACTACGGATATAAATATGAAAGAGTTCCGTTAGGCACAGGTGAAATAAGCAATAGTGCATTTAATCGCATTGTCTAATTTAAGTCACCGCAATTATCGGCGGCAATTATTCTACAAAATCGAAACAAAAACGAATCGTTTCAAAACGTACAGTCAATCAGATTGTAACAGCGCACAGAACACGATACGTTGTGCTGACCTCGCACGCTGCAATAAGTCATTTGCCAATTCGGTTTGTAAATACGGCGTTGCTACCGCACAAACATACAGCATTCAGATAGAAAACTCGAAAAAATAGTTCCTAGATAATTTAAATTTTTGCACAACACTCGAGTCGAGTCCACTCGCTCGATTTGACTACCTGTTCTAACGAGTTACGTATGTATGTAGGCAATATACGAACCACGTAACACCACATTCTATCATTATAAATGTATTTATATTAAAAGGTCACGGTGTCAGTATAAGTTCAAGGAGTGAACAGCAGGATAAGTCTCAGTAAAATATAACCTTAAATTGAAATAATAAATTGAAAAGACATTTGCACCATCGATATTTACAGTGAACCACCCACTGCGGGTTATCTTATTGGCCCCATGAGAATGTCTAATGAAATAAGTTTAAGCATAATAGTTGAATGCCATTAAATGTCAGATATTTAAATATGGCACGTCGAGGTTGGGTGAATGTCGCAGTGTAGCTATACCGACATACCGAGAGCCGCCTCCGGGTCGACTCTGCAAGGCGGAACGCGCACCGCTTCACCTGCTCCGCCAAAGGTCGACTTGTCGCTATATTGTCCGGTAACAGTAGTACTACTCAACAAGTTCGATCGGGGCCAGTTAAGATGGACTCTTGTGTGATTCCGCATCCGCTTCCGACTGATGCTTGTCGTCGTCCCTTAACTTTCTCTGGTTTATGTAATTCTTGAGATGATCGTGCGCACGTCTCGTCACGCGCTATCACGGACGGTATGTCGCTTTAAGGTCCGCCCGAATAAAATACGTTTTAAATTTTCTAGTTATATTCTTTTTTTTTATAGATTAGATGGGTGGACGAGCTCACAACCCACCTGGTGTTATGTGGTTACTGGAGCCCACAGACATCTGTGGGCTCAATGCAAATGCACCATGAGATATAAGTTCTATGATCTCAGTATAGCTACAACGACTGTCCCACCCTTCAAACCGAAACGCATTACTGCTTCACAGCAGAAATAGGCAGGGTGGTGGTACCTCCGCGCGCGGACTCACAAGAGGGCCTAACACCAGTAAAGGTCCTACCACCAGTAAAAAACCAGTTGTGAAAGGAATGTATTTGCACTCTTTTTAGAGACGAATATAAACTATTGCAGTCACGTTACTAAGAGGTACAGCTTTCTACGCATTAATGTATTTGTAACGCAGACACACTGTTGCACTAAACGCATAATGATTGTGAGCCCCAATACCGTCAAGGTCAGATGAATAGAAACCAGAAGTAAAAAAAGTAGTTGACCTTATAGTGCGTTGTGAACACGTGCATCATTCCGCGAGCCGTTATGAAATTACGGACTTTAAAAAACCTAAACATTTAATTAGGCTATTTATGTACAACTTGATTTAAATGAAAGTTGATATAGGTAACTTAATAAACTTGTTTGTTTTGAAAGGAAAATACATATTTCAAAAATTCGTTCTAGTTACAATGATTTTCAAATTTTTTTATCAAATGAAAACATTCCCATCACACAAATTTCTACATAAAAAGTTGTAATCAAAATTTCACAAGATTATAGCAAAATGTTCAATGATTGCATTCTTGACATTACATAATGCGATGCGTTGTTTTATCATGTGATGCGAAATATATTTTGTAGAACTCTGTATACGCATCCTTACAGATGTCATTCATCTGGTTAGGCAAGATTGTTTTATTACCTACTATATGTTTTTATGTAAGTAGTTATGTTGAGTAAGTGCCTGCTATTTGAAGTATGTCTTCGACGGGTCACGACGTCGTATGCACTCGCACGTATGAAAATATGTTCTATAAATACATCTCAGCGAAACTGAGCAATAAGAAAATAATAAAATGAATAGTATATAAATTATTTATTTATTATTTCTTAATGCAAACTGCATTTTGTTAAATTTTGTTGAATGCAGTAAACGATCCGAACCTATCAGAATTTTAATACATTATAATCTGTATCAATTGAGGTCAACAAGCGGAGGTGACCGTATTTATTATCAAGAATAATCAGACGGCGACATTGCAAAATGCAGAAACTACAATTCTTGGGGCCTGATCAAATTTTAACCGTATTTTCATTAGTTTTCGAACCGCTCGAATTTACGATACGATTCCGCAAACAGAATGAGCTGTATGAAAAAAAAAATTACACCAAAAAGTATATTCACTAAAAATAGCTTTATTGACAATGCGACCTTCGATATTTGTAATCGCGAAATTAAAATTTTATTATTTCTAATGAACTGTATATAATTTTTGGATTGGGTTGATAGAATAAGCGACAAAGTCGTTTTTACTTAAAAAAAATGTTCTTCAAGGCTTTTATTTACTTTTATTATTTTACTATTATATTTTACGTGGTGTTGAACTTAATAAAACAATTTGCTTTTGTTAAGACTGCCTAAGCTCGAGGCATATGCCAGTGTTATTTAGTTAGAATGTACATCTCGCGACTGACGTGACATGTATTCATCGTTTATAACATTACATTGCCTAATCACGAGTTGCAAATCTAACTTTCAACATGAGATCGACTCATTCAAAATACCGGTTCCGTTCTCGCACGAATAATTTGAAAATTAATTGGTCTGCTACATTGGGTCAACTCCAGATCTGTGTATCGAGGTTTCTAAGTCATTTGTTATGAAATAAACACGAGTTTATATATTATTTAATACCATTCATTGAAATGTAGACGAGTCGTATAATCCGAGTCAACGAATGTAGGTAGGTGGGATGCATCCATGCCCTTAACACTATATGATGGAAGACTATTTCAGGTTAACAGATTCTCCGTATTTTTTGCGGACTATTTAATACTTTAAACATATTATACTTTTTTTTAAATTAAATATGTTATGTTGTTTCTTTAACCCCTGAATACCCATTCCATTTTTTTAAAGCGTCCTGTAGAACAATGCGGTTTATTTTTATTTGAAAACAAATATTTTTAATAGGTATAATAAAAAAATTATTTCAATGGATTTATCGCCATAAAGTATAAAACATTGTAGCGCATACTTATTACAACCTTCTGGAGTCTTGACAACTTGATGTTGTAAAATGCACTAGGGTCGAATTTACGTTTTTTTTAATTTTTAGAATAAAAACGGTTTTACTATCGCAAGGCATTCGCAAAGCATATCATAACAAAATGACTCTATAAAATCTATGGTTTCCTTGACAAATTCCAAAATTTTATTGGTAAAACAATCAAAAAAATAATTTATTGATTTTTTTACTCACAGGGGTAGGATCTTCATGTCTGTGTGTTGCTAGGCCTCTGATGTTGCAAGCACTGCGTAATTACGAACTTTCCTTTCTCCGCGCTGTGGTTCTGTGCAGGTCCACCACGAACGGAGACCTCGCTTGCTCTGCCGTTCTATTACAGGCACCTTCGGTACCTACGTTTTGTGTTTCGAGAGTTGGTATTGGCGCTGGCGACCGCCCGCCACCTCCGCTGCCGTCAACGCTTTTTCATACCCAGCAATCTGTGATCCACGAAAGGCACTAAAGCCTGCATAAAACAGAGACCTGTTCATTTTTGGGTTAAGTCAGCCTGTTTTATATTTGGCACACGCGCAACATCGTGCCAAACTATTGTGCATATACATATAAGTTTTGTCGATTGTTACCGCTTGTACATCTGATTCGATCGGTGTTTAATTAGCTAATACGATTTTGCTTCATATTTTGGCTTAATTTAAAAAAACTTGACAACTATAAACACGTCGTACTGCTAAAAACGGGTTTAATTTAAACGATAGACTGAGTAACAAACAAAAGCTCTTGCTTTGTGAATTCGCTAATGACATCGAAGATGTCTAACCATATGTTTGATGAACAAATACACACATAAGTGCAAAACTTTCTAAACAATTCGATTACCACATAATATTAAATCAAAAGCAAAATGAAGAAAAATGTTTCGAACAAAAAAAAGTCCTTAGTAGTTTACATATCATCATAGTTATTAATGGTAATCTTTTGAGGTTTTAAATAACTGTGCCACATCATAGGAATAAGCTTCGGTACGCCTAAGGCACAATGTTCAAGTGACGTGGATACTTTCATAGAGGTTAAAGGTGACGATGGATCCGGAATTTTATTAGGTAACTTGGAGACAGACGAGGTCGCATTATGAAGATGCGAATGTAACAAACAGAAATGCAAATAAACCAGTGTCGCCGACGAGTTGATAATTAGAATTTTGGATGTTAAGTGATTTGTCACAGTTTTCCAGTTTTCATTCAGCTCAAATTTATTTCTTGTTATATATGTATTATATATAACAAAATAGCATACGTATTTTTTACGTTTGTATCCTTCTGTAAGGCAAAGTAGAGCCACTCTTCATCTACAGACAGCCCTGTTTCTTAGAACTGTTAAACGACCGTATTTTGAAAGCATCCTATGCTCAAGGAAAATCTGTGATCATCAAATACTTATTGCAAGTTTAAAAACACAAATGTACTACAAAACCTTAACAAATAATTTAATTGTAATTTTTATGTTTCAATATCAAGTCGAACACATACATACATACATATATAACAACACACTCATGCCACTTCCGCATTGTTTTAAAAAATATGCGGAGCGGTGCCCTTGTCCGAGTTTATTTATATTTATCACATATAGTAAAATGTACTGAGATAAGTCTAGACTTTTTGCTTAAGCACGCACTAGATTACCAAGGTTACGTCAGTATTAAGTGTAGCAGTTTTGAATGTCTTCAAATAAATGGAATCTATTATTAAGTTAGTGATAACTTCATAAAATAGAGTGGGCGAAATATTCTTGTAGTAAGGAAGCCTATTGTTTTAACGAAATTGATCGATGTCTAGGAATGCTAGGTCTTCCAATCACCTTAACGAAAACGAAATTTCGGAAAAGGTAAAAAAAATACGCCATTCCTTACTTATTCAATAGTAATTTGTCGGATATTGTTGATTAGTAAACTTTAAATAATTTCCTTTTTCTTTTAACATTTTGTGATTTAACTGTTATAATAAAATAAAGACTGTTAACATTAATTAAAGGATTTAAAAAAAATCAATAAATGCCTTTAAAACGTGACCTTTTGTCTCATATTGGCACTTAAATGTGAGAATATTATTATTTCATCTGAAGTATGTCCCACATAATACCGGTGCAAGCAGATGGATGCGAGTGCGTAACACCTTACCTACATAATAATAATCATATGTTTACACGTACATACTACTAGAGATGTAATAATACATAATATTTTTTATTAAAATCGTATTTGATAGAAAGTGTTGGAAGCTCTAAACTTTTATTGTAGCTCTTGACATTTGTTTCTTTAAAAGTAACAATAATATTTCTCTCAGCGCTAGAGAAAGTTTGGGAAATTTTATTCTAACTGCATATCCCTATTTATCTTATAAACTTTCCAAAATTTTAACTTCAACATATTTTATGGATGTTAATGAAAATATCTAAGTAGTTCTCTAAAATTGTACAACATGCAACTAAACAATATTGTTGACGTTGAAAAGCAGACACGTGAAGGAGGACCCGTAAAAGTAAATTATTCAGAAAACTTTGTTTTAAATTTGTATAAGTTTCATTTTACAAACTCATACCAAATTAACTTTGTAATAAACTTTTATTAGTAAATTGGTGATAAGGTGATTACTATAAACTAATTAATGATGCCACAAACTTTAGACTTTTTACAGATTATAAGGAGATGACCCTAGTGACTTAAATTAATATTTATAAATAACGTTGGAAGCATTACTCGTTAATAGTTTCGTGCTCGTGAGCTTGCAGTTATCTGCATTATTTATCTTGGGCAACGTGAAACGCTGGTGATGTGTTTGTTACAAAAAATGCGGTAGATGCAAAAAATACAAAATATGTAGTAAAGGACTTATTAAAACCGTTTATTTGTTTATTTATTTAATAGTTGAAAAAACATTTCTCCATTAAATTAACCGAGCTAAAAAAGTAAAAAAGTAATGAATGAAAATAAAAGCCTTAGGTACCTATGAAGTAGCCGTTTTACAGTACTAGTAGCCATTTGAAATGTATTTTATCTATGACCAGCTAATCAATTCTAAATGAAACTGAATTTTATTTCAAAAATATGTTATTATATTTTCAAATTCAGTCATTTGTTTAATGATTAGTACATATTTTATTTTATTTTCTTACTTTCATTTGTGTATTTTTCATAAATATGGACATGACAAAATGCGACTAACTATGGAATACGAGTTCCGTCGTGGTAGCAATGCCGCACAACCGGCTCACAATATTAATGATGTACGGAGTGAACACTACAGACGAACGCATGACTCGTTATTGGTTTGAACCCTTCCAATAAGGAATTTTTGATCTCGAATATCAAATCGACAACGACAAATTAAAGGTCATAGAGGAAGCTGACGAAACTCAATCAACCGCTGAGTTAGCAGCAGCTTTCGACGTCAGCATCAAAACGATATTGGTTCATTTTTGTTAAAATGACAAGGTAAAAAACTTGATAAGTGGGTAGATACCGCATAAACTGAACGATCGCCAGCGCGACGAACGCGTTAACGTATGCATGCGTTGCTTAACAGGCAATGAAAGGAAGGGATTTTGAACCGCATTATCAATTGCGATGTAAAAATATTTATTTTTGATCATTGGTTAGACCCTGCATGCCTGTTTAGCATCTAGGCAGTGCCTCAAACAAAAAGTTACCTCTATACACTCATGGTCACTAATTTTTGGTCTAGTTCCGGTATACTTCATCACAGTTACTTAATTCTATTCCTGTCTATTTCTGCCGTGCAGCAGTAATGCGTTTCGGTTTGAAGGGCGGGACAGCCGTTGTAACTATACTGAGACCTTAGAACTTATCTCAAGGTGGGTGGCGCATTTACATTGTAGATGTCTATGGGCTCCAGTAACCACTTAACACCAGGTGGGCTGTGAGCTCGTCTACCCAACTAAGCAATAAAATAAAAAAAAACCCAGCTTGGCCGCGAATGTGCACTATGAGGAACTGGACACAATGATGCAGTAGCTCGCGAATCTCTGGCCAGTCCATGTTAATCACTAGTCCTCGCTGCTTCTTCACGACTACGCTCGACCTCATGCGCGGAAGTTTGTAGAAATTGAAAGTTTCGCGTCATCCACGGTACTCAACAGACCTTGCGTCGACAGACTTCTACTTTTTACCAAATTTGGTAAACTTCTTGGCACGGAAAATATTTAATTATCCAAGAGGCAGTATAAAATGCCTTTGAACAGTTTGCTGGCTAACGTTCACCTACCTTATTGAAGGGGAGCATTGAAAAATTAATACTGCTTTAGCAGAGATACATCGATACTATGGGTGCATATTTTGACTGAGAGAAATAAATGTTTCTTTGAAAAAAATACTTTAACTTTCTGTATAACTAAATGGCAAATTCATAGGTAAATATATAAAGCTAACATATAAAGAGTTCAAGAATATAACAAACTAATATAGTCAGGCAATTCTAATATTCCCAATTTGACACACATAGTAAATACCGAATCTTAATTTTGAAATGAAACATTTTTAATTTATAACGTATAATCGTTTCGAATGTATAAACATCATAACTTTGATGATTTCAAGTAGTGAAATGCAACGTAAATGTCAATAATGCAATTAACACGTTTTAGAGAATGTGGCAAATATAGTTTTTTTCAAATAAGCTGCCAAGGCCTGGTAGATAAAAAAGGCCTACTCTGCCCATCTCTACCGCGGCAAGGGTTATCCCGAGTGTACAAGTTGGCGATGACCATCGGTTTAGCGTGCAGCGGGTACTGGGTGGGGTGGAAACATTCACTACGTACGAAGTCAATAACTTTGTCCTCAGCCTATTGGATATGTTCTGCCTTGCTGTCCGGGCCGGTCAGAGGTTGGTCGCTTCAACACCGAGATGCTTCAACTACCGACCCCAACTTGTAAAGGGAAGTCTGGCGACTTCTTTCTGGACCAAAAATTAAGATACGTCGAATCATCTAGTGCAATTTTTTTTAAAGATTATACATAAATATCACATAAGAATGCTTTTCTTGGTACATTGAGCACAAAATAAACATAAACTTAGATACATAGTAGGTAATTACGAAACAATAATATAGATATGTGAGATCATTCACTCTTAAACTTTGATTGTGTTGTGTCCAAATTTTTGTGTATTTGAACACAGGCTTTGCAAATCACTGAATGTCGCAAATAACGCATTGTGTGGCGATTTTAACACATTCACACCTATTGTGTTGTAATTTTCGGATTTATCTATTATAAAAGTCAATTTCGACATTTAGTGCCTACATACCTAGTTTTTAGAAATCATAGATATTTTTTTTAATTTAATGATGGATGATAAAGAGCTGTAATTCTAGTTGGTTACAAAACATCTGACACACATCTGAGTTTTAGTAAATTTCCCTAGTGTCCCCAAAAATACATTTTTTGCTTAGATGTGTGGACGAGCTCACGGCCCACCTGGTGTTAAGTGGTTACTGGAGCCCATAGACATTTATAACCTAAATCCACCACCCATCTTGAGATATAATTTCTAAGATCTTAAAGTATATATAGTGGCTGCCCGCCCTTCAAACCAAAACGCATTATTGCTTCACAGCTGAATATAGATAAATAATATATATATATATATACTAGCTGACCCGGCAAACGTTGTTTTGCCTTAATAATATATAAGATTTCTAGAAAATTTCTAGTGTAGAAAAAGAAAAATCATTCAAGCACATAATGCCTCATTATAACAAAAAATTGTCCAAAAAATTAAAAAAGAAATGTTAGGGGTGGACAACCCTTATCACTTAGGGGTATGAAAAATAGATAGTAGCCAACTGTCTTATGAATTTCTTTATCTTAAGTCATGACAAAATAAAAACTTGCCAAAGAAATTAAAGTTTATAATTAACAAATAAAAAATAAGGGTTGATCGTAGAAGGGTGAAATTGTCAGAGTAATATGAAATTTTTATTCTAAGTCATGACAAAATAAAAACAAAATTCTTGCTAAAAAATTTAAAGTTTGTAATTAGCAAATAAAAAATAAGGGTTGATCTTAGAGGGGTGAAAATTTAGGGTTGTATGTATTTTTGTATGCTGTATCATAAAAAAATTAAAACAAAAAAAATTGTCTAAAAAATAAAATTTAGGGCTGGACCACCCTTAACATTTAGGGGGATGAAAAATAGGTGTTGTTCGATTCTCAACCCTAACCGATATGCAAGTTAAGATTCACGAAAATCGGTCGAGCCGTTTCGGAGGAGTTCAATCACGCACACCGTGACACGTGAATTTTATATATTAGATTAATCTTAACACCGTATTGTTTTAAACCGTGAGTACCTTTGTTTTAAGACGTAGCGTTATCCTGACACCCTTTGTTTTGCATATTGTGGCGTGATGTCACACACGAGTCTCTATGACCATGTGTGAATGTACAGTATTGTTTGTTGTTGAAATCAAAATAAACCTATGTCCTAAGTCCACCTATCTCAGTCGTTTATAGTAATGGAATATATCAGTTATGACGTTTTTATGAGATTGTACAAACTTTCGGTTGATGGAAACAGTCAACCACTGTCCCGTACCTCGATAAGAAGTAATATCTAACAGTCTTTTTAGAAACAGCGTCAATACATCAAGGGTTAATCTCGCGAAAACTCACTTATGGGGTGGTATGCTTTTTACACGCGTGACGCATGACTGCAATATCGTGAAATGTAGAAAAAACATTCCAAACTATGATTGAAAACTACAAGCACTTGTAATTAGAGCTAGTTGTTGCAGCAGGCAGGATAAGTTTGTAACAGCAGAGTAGCTTCTATACCGCTAAATATTTGAACTAAGGCAGGATGTATAAATGTGGGATGGGCGGGAAGAAAGAAAGACATACTTCTTTTTTATTTATTTAAACATCAACACCAAAAATTACAAGTACGGTATACCTAATATACAGAGAACACCAAGGTTTTCTACGCTACGTTATCATAAAGTTTAAACAAAAATACCTGTAATCAGATCTAAAATTACACAAAATCTACAATTGTGACGTTTTAAATGATTAGTGATAATTTCACTAATAGACATCAATTTGCGATATATTTTATCATTCATAATAAAATTGGAAGTACCAAAGAATTTTGTCATTCTTTGAAAATATTAAAGTTACACAAGTTAATTACTCAGTCTTAAATAAATTAAAAGGTCTCCTCAGTTTGAATTAAAGTTTGAGCAGTCTCATGCGACGTGCTTTTTATTTTGGTACATTTTTACAGACCACTGAACCCGTCGCCTTGTTAGGGCGTTTTGGCCTTTATTAGTGCTAATTCCGCCTCAAAAACAAAAAAATATATAAAAAATTACTAAAGTTTCGTCGTTATACAAACGATAAATTACAAAAAATATGTACTTTTTAATACATATGTATCACAATTTACATATTTCATTTATCAGTCACAACAATCCACTTTGCTACCAATAATGATATTTTCCTAAAAGGTTATATATAATTATAAACATGAATATCGAGTATTATTATGATAATTAAAGAGTTATAATAGACATTTAATATCAAAGAGAGAGTTAAATTGGGAGCTGTCAGATAAAATCACCATTACCAATAATATCAACAAAAACAATTGAAATACAGAACCCACCTTTACAAGCTATGTGTAAACTTAAAGTACTTTTACGTTCATTTATTTTTAATTATTACCAGCCAACGACTCATAATGGTTAATTAATTATAAAAATAAAGGCAACAAATACTTATATTTAAAGATGATTAAGGTATATATTATTATTATTAATGGAATTTTACTTTCAATTAAACTACCAGCAAAATACTTTATAATATTGTTTGATTAGAAATAGTAGAACTACGTATGATATTAATACGATACTTTTATTATTAAGGCCTTGTGCACCTAAGACATTTCATTAATAATCTTCATTTTAAGACAACTCTTCTAATACATTACACCTAAAGCGTTACCATATTATTACTTGATTCACATTAATGAACTCTAATCTGTGATAATTAGGTAGATAATATAAAGTCGAAATTTCATAGCATCTTTGGCAATTGGAGTAATTTCGGACCCCGCAACAATCTCTCAATCAAACAGTCCCAAACATTTTGATGGTAGCTCCCAAGTGTCCACATATCGAGAGTCCTTTTTCACATGACAGCAGTGGCCGAAGGTGACGCCATATTTACTTGACTATAGTCTGCCGCGGACTCATTTTAGACCTGGTCTCTGTTGAATGAACAATCCATGCTCACTTTTAAGGTAACAAAATGCGTATTCACAAACCTATCATACTGCTCTACTTCGGGATCACTGAAATAAATAAATAAATAAATGTTTTAGTGGGTAAATAGTAATCCATAGACACCAGAGACCTGAACTAATCTAGGTCGGAAATAAATTTAGCCTCAACCTTGAAATCAATTATTTGAAATAATCACATATATTTTTATGTAGTCCTGTTGGTTTCAATTAAAATTGAAAGTTGTATGCGTTGATTCCGACCTATCGTCTCTGTTGTCGAGAATTACATACTTATCCTTTAAAGGTCATATTGACAGCTATTAAACAACATTACAGTAACGTCAGAATGTCTAAGTCACAATCGCCAAGCAAATCTATTTACAGTTTTTTTTTTTGAACACACACAATTTAATCTACACTACTAAATCCGCATTGTAAATTACATCAATTGCATTAGGGAGACTACGTTATTTAAGCTACTGGATATCCTAGCTTGGGGATTGCAAAATAGTTATCCGCTTACCGATAATTCATTAAAACAACTCACATCTCTTTCGACCAGTGCATGAAAAGTACTTTATGAGTCATGTAGATAGTAGCAAAAAGTCCCATTCCAACTATGAAAGACATAACAAGAATCGCCACGAACTGAAAACAAAATAAAAAATAGTTAATATTTTTAAATATTAAAATAACTTTTTTTCATAAAAAAATACATATTACATACTATCTAATACTATGTGATATAACAGAAACAACATTTCTGATGTTTTTTTTTGAATCAAGGTGTGAAATTACGAAAAATAACAAAAACCAATGAAAGAGTTTCTCCGGCCAAGTTGCATTATACCGCAGAGGTCTCCCTTCAAGGCTCGTTTGAAACTGGGCAAATCATAATATTCAAGACAATCTGTGAAGGGGAGGATGAGTGACTTAGTGAGGATGAACTCTGCTTCAGTAGTTGGTGCGATGGTAAAAGATGATGACGTTTCCAACCCAACGATTCTTTTTAGCTTTTTAAATAGAAGAAACTACCTTCAACACAATGTGAACCAAAGTTTAACGCGGATCCAACAGTTTCACTAACTTTTTGATTCAAATAGCACATCATTTAGTTGCCCATTTGATACTCACCTGAGATTGCCTGCATTCATAGTCCCATTTAACGGAAATCAGATTGTCATAGATGGTCTTGAAGCGTTCAAATGGACACTTCGCACCGCAGCAAGGTATATTTAAAACGCTGGGTTCTATAATTTCAGTCGAGTTCCGGTACAAGATTCTAATGTAATAATCCTGAGTGTAATCATCTGTGAATGAAAACAGCGTTAGGACGCCAATCATCGCATCGTTTGCGTACTGGTTATTAATATCATGTCTTTTTTTTTATTGCCTTTTTATGCAGACGAGCATACCACCTGATGGTAAGTGGTTACCGTCGCTCATGGACGTCAGCAAAGCCAGGGGCAGAGCCAAGCCGCTGCCTACCATTAAAGTCTAGAGGTGGGTGGGATATGTGAGCTTCGGTAAACCAAATAAGACCATCCAATCACATTGTACTAACCATGTATTAATTCTATCAAGATCGTAGAGGTGAAAGCGGGACATTTTCCGTCGTACATATCCAACGAGTTGAGAATGTTTCCGATTGTCAAGTCATGGGCGCTATAGATTAACAGTTTTTTGTGCTTTTTACTTTTTCCAGTAGTCTTATTCGATATGACCTCTTGTATTGATGTTACAATGATTTTCATCAAAGGCCCAACTTTAAGACGGGCCAATAGCGGTGTCGCCGTTTCCGTCTTGAAGCTGTAAATGTTAAATGGAATAATCAATAGTTATCGAAAAATTAAAAAACGTCTTAATCTAATAATGGCGAGGTAGGGTGAAAAAATATTAGGTACTTTTTCGTCACATTCGCATGAATGATATGAATAAATTTATTTATTCAAACAAATTCGAAAAAAATGATGCGATTACCATATTTAACGTTTTGGGTGGTTTTCATGTGATGATAATGATGATGTTATCTTGATTAAAAATGCTATAAAATAAAATTATTTTTGGAAAGACAAATTAAAAACAGTTTAATATCCATTGGGGCGTTATTCAATTACAGCTCTTTAGTATATGAGACAAGAAGTTTTGTTCTGTTGGAGATAGCTAAAACGATAAAACCTAAAGTATAAAATCGAATCGCAAAAGATGTTATGTTTTACGTCGTTGTCAAAGGATTTGCAATACAGATTGCCTTTAAACGTTCATTTCAAAATGATCATAACCAATAATATTGTTTACATAAATTATTCACGAACACAAAAAAAAAGATTAAGCGTATCTAAAAATTACCTGTATCCAGCCGGTTCCCTCATTTTTTCAGGGTAGACAGAGCGAGTCCATTGCGGTAAGGTGAAATTATTCAATTCTTCAATGTACAAAGTGGTGTAGATATCCAAAATATCGGCAAAGCTCTTAATTTTGGTGCCAGTGTTCGAAGATAAGTAACTAAAAAATACGTTATACAGATAGCATTAATTTCAACATCAAAATGATTGAACAACAATTTAATTTGTGTGTGTTTTGTGGATTAATAATAAATTGCTATGTTTTTTATGTTATTTTCATTCTGACTTTTTTGACCTTCGATAAGCCGCTAATTTACGTTTTCTCTTTTTATTTACAAGGTTGGCCGGGACATAATGTTTTTTTGCGTCAGTTCAACGTAATGGGCAGCCTACTATGTTTATTTTGGTCACTAAACTTGACGCCCAAAATCTTACGCAGCAGCGTTATCCTATGAGACCTCGTGTAGCTACTCTTCAACAAAATGACCTTAGCTAGCAATGAAATATTTCGATTATAAATTCTTAGCAAATTAGTTTGGTTTTGATTTTACTTTAGGGTGGCAGTTTATTGGTGTTTCGTCTTAAAGAGTAAAGAAGTAAGGAGTGAATGTGTATTTTTGTTTGTGCTAAAAAAATATACACCTGAAAAGAAGGAGCAATGCGTTATTTAAAATGAAAACAGTTATCTCACTATATTACCAATAACAAATACAAATTATTGATATTATAGATAGGCGGGCGTTTTTTTTAATTTATCAGTGCAAATGTTCCAAACATATTGTCGTTTTATCACAAAGAAACAGTGTTCACCTTGATAGGTGTGGAGAATCAAACGTTGACCGTGTGCGTTTATTTTATTACAAATATGATAGCTGTTGTCGCAAGGCTATTTACGTATTTGGGTAAGCCTACCGATTAATAAATATCAGAGATCAACGACCTTCATCGCACAGTGAGACATATAACAGAATTATGTCCACAAAAGGGAGTTCCGGCATATCTTAAGCTAAAATATTAATTTAAATTTACTTTGCTCTCATTTTACAAGGTACAAAAAACAGCGATACCAATTACCGTGCCATTTATCTAGTTAAGAATCATGTTAAGATAGGCATGCGCGGAGCTGACGCAGAAATCGATATGAGACAAAGATTGCTCTAGTTAGCCATGTTGAGTAGCTAGCACGCGAGCTGAAACGGGGATTTTAAGTAAAATAAAGTTTGTTTTATACTAAAAGGACCCAAGCCAGATTATTCTTTTCTATGTGTTGGAAAAACACCACACAATGACAATTATACCCAGAACTCTAACATTTCTAAATAAGAAACAAATTCTGACCAGGCCCTGATATGTGTATATAATAATCAAAGTCACTGGCCACAAGACTAACGAGACGATTTTTTTACGAATTACAGAAATAATGATCAGATTTATTCATTTAGAATGCTCCTTTTTAGAGGAACCACACTTTTCTTTATTCTCTTATTTCGCATTCCTGTTAGCAGAGAACATAACATACCATGGTTTCATAAAAAAAACCCATCACTACCCTGTATTCATGTGTATCAGGCACAGAAGTTGAAGAAGAATCAATGACGGTTTTGGTCATATTTAATGGTCCTAAGCTGTTCTTTTCCTGGTGTGCATACCAGAACCTACTAGATAATAAGTACACCACGAAATATTAAATATCTTTACAACAAACAGTTGACCACATGATGTAGTTGTTAAAGTAATCAACATATACTTAAAAGAATATGAAATTTCTGATAAACTGAGAATCACCATAAATAATCCTGTCATACTATGATGGGAAGCATAAAAATTAACCTCATCTTCAATTTGTTTGTCAGCTTGTCAGTCATGTTGGCACTCATGGTCTCTGACATCTCTATCAAATACTCAATAAAATTGCGTAGTTTATGCCAAAAGCAAAAATAACACAAGTCTTTAGATCAGACATGTTGGAGACATCTAAATGTAACTGCTTAAAGCTTTTCCAAAATCTCCAACTCCTATAGGTCTATAGAGACTTAAGCATAAACAGATTTTTTAGAAGGGTAGAAATAAAAAAACAGTATGTTAACAAGAAAATCATAGAATAGAATTCTTTGCAATTTTAGTGACATTCTGAGAAAATAAATTCAGAGGTTCTTGAGAACATATCCCAGAGTTATCAGTTGGTTAATCCATGACAAAAAAATTACCATATGAAACATTATATAAAGCTTTGTCAAAGTATGTAAGCACAAGTACATATTTAATTTAAATAAGCATTTATACTGTAAAGAAATAAATAAAACCCTTGTTAATGCAAAAGATTTCATTTTATATACAACTTGCGACCCGCCCCCCCTCGCTTCGAAACATTAAATTTTATTATTGATAGGCTAAGCCCGTCATTTTGCGCGTGGTACGATAATAACTGCGGGTGACGCCACGGGGCAAAGCTAGTCTAAAAAAAGTACTAAGCCTAAGTTACTTCTTATATCATCAGCTACCTATCAGTGAAAGTCTCATCAAAATCGGTCCCGCCGTTCCAGAGATTAACCGGAACAGACTCTGTCAAAATTGTAAAAAATGCTATTTTGGTGTGTGTACCATATAAATATTCGTATGCATGTAGTAAAAAGCGGTTATTACAATAATACAAACAGACACTCTAATTTTATTTATATGTATAGATTACTCTGAAATGCCATTCTTCATGCTCGGAAAAACTGTCTTTGTGAAGACCATGTGACACTGGAGCAGATTTCATCTAGTACCTGCGACCACTGTGTACAGTGCTTTTCCAGTGCTTTTATTGCCACATACCTACCTGCTATGGAACTTCCATCTATAGTATTTTCTAAGCTCTATGACATATCTTTCCTTAAATGCTACTACAATACAATATTTCAGCAGAAAGCCATGCAGAAGTATAATTGTGCTTGGCACTGTAATTGATGAAATTATATACATACTGCATTAGTTCATCATATTTATGGAGTTTATTCAGGTATTCCACTGAATGAGTGTATTTCAGATGCTCCTTGTCATAGGCTGGACAGGACTTTTTCATTGCAAGAATGTTGTCATCATGTTCAGGAACTGTATGTACAGGTATTGGCTGCCACATCAAATCTGGATTCCACACACTAGTTCCATTTGGAGGATACATTCCTGTGCATTGAGAGGAATTGTCTATCAAGATGTCAAATTAAGTGGAATAAGGAAATTAGTCTATGTAATTTTTTTTAAAGACAATTGATATGGCAATAGCAATTGTTTTGCTATTATTTTCGCAGCATAATAAAGTATACTTTCTGAATAGTTGACGCGAAAATATAATAAAAATTTACTACTTAATCAAAGATATTTACCAGCTAAATTGGCCTGAGCAGACATAAGAGTGCGATCAACATCCGTGGATCTTACATATATCTCTTGTGGATTGTACTGCTTTGAAATTAAGTGCTGTAAGTTAAAAAACAATACATAATACTTGATATGTCAAAGAATACAATTCTATATGTAAAGTTTAGTGTTTAATTTTGGAATACCTGTTCATAAATAAAATCTGTAATATTGAAAATTTCGCAATCCTCCATTTTGTTTGTGGTGTGGGTAGGTATGTTAGGTGCATTGTTATAAAACTCTTTACTTACCGAATATCGCTTCCGAAACCATTGTCCCAGCTGGTAGTGCCGCTTCTTGCCAATATTGGTAAGTTGTCCAAAGTTCACGGGCCACAGGGATTCATTCTTCCAAGGGTCTGTTGGGTAGGGGTTCACTGGGGTTCTATCGCCATGGCGGTAAATTACCGCAGCAAATTCTATAGTTTCGTCACATAAGGAAGTCGTAGCGAACAATGCCAAAAGCATTAATTTTATCATTGTTAGGAAGAAGTTAAGCTCTGCAAATGCACCGCCACAATCTGAGCTTTATATCGATCGATCACAAAGTTACCACACCACGAAGTGAAGTGAAGATTGCAAGCTGCAAATAGTGAGGTGATATAGATAGATAATAGGAGACTGAAAGTGTATCTACCTAGGCACCTAGGTATATATAAAACACTACATTTCAATAATTTAACAGCAGGCACCTACCTGTACACTGCGACGTTTTGACATAGGTATCCGTGTCAGTGTATAATCTATGCGTGTCAACCATAGACCCCTACTTCAGTGGTGTCAACCAGTAAATAAATAGGTACGTCACTACAGTCCGTGCAGTAGACAGTCTAGAGTTGTGACTGAGACACTGTCATACCATAGATAATAAACTTGTGAGACACAACGTCGCTATGTATGCCACCTTTTTTCTTTGATAAGCTTTGACGTGCATAATCTTAACGTTTAATGTGCTCTGTTAATTTTTAAGCGTCTGTACGAAATGGTATTTTACCTAGATATAATTTATGTAATCAGCACCTCGAGAAATCACGAAACTCTGCTACTCAAGTAATTTAAAAGTAAAATTAAAGCCGCCATCTATTATTTCGATACGTTTTTCGTAATCAGAGGTTCGAAATATTACGAAAATGGTATCCACGTGACTTTATAAGCTTAAGTTAAACTATCCGCGTCTTGATCAAACCTTGTAGGTAGTAAAAAAGAGCGCGACCGCTTTTATTTCTAGCTATCTTATTACTGAGAAGATTACAGAATTCCAATGTACTATGTAGGATCATAAATTTTATCTTTGATAGTGTAGCTCAAAGCTATCCTCTGAGTCCCTGCGAGATTGAATCAGAAATGAAGAAATTTTCATACTTAAGAACCAAGGTAACTTCCAAAGCTATAGAGGTTCTAGTGGCAGTAGTAGGACGTTGCTCGGCTGTCCAGGCTCGATCAGTGCAGTGAACCATAAGGCTTGTCCATCTCCAGCAGTGGATGTCTGTAGGCTGATGATGATGATGAGTCATGTGCAAGCAGCAGTTATTTTTACGTTAGCAAAATGTAAATTGTATTCATGTTGAATTTGTTATTATCAAGATAGCGCAACACCTATTAGTCGATAATGAATAGAGGCTATTTGTAATCGAGATCGAATCAGATCAATCTGACGAAAAAACGTAAATAATATTAATTAGTAATTACATAATACCTTGGTCTTTCGTAAATAGTTTAACAAAACACACTAATGTGTTTGTACATTAAAAATAAAAAATAGTAACATATGCCTTTATTGGTCTTATGATCAAAAAGAGTCGATAAGACTTATCAGTGCAAGACAGTACCTCAAATGCTCTGTTCTGCTATATTTTTTATGTGAAGCACCTGAAGCAATATTTATCTCTATGATAGAAATTACGCTATTTCAATATACTATAAGTTATCCATGGTAAAAATCCGTCGAACATTCAAACAAACGTTCACATTCTAAAATATGGAGAATATATATAGGAAGCACCGTCTTATTTAAGGGACAAGTTGAAAAATTGTCCACCTATAGTTTACAGGCTTTATATAGCAAGTTATTGTTGGAAGATTAATTGAAATAGTGCTAGTGTAGGAACTGGAAATGTTAAGAGTATAAAAAAGTGAAGTGTGCTGCGTTGATGTGAAATATGGTAGTTAAAATCTTTTCATTTGCTACCATGGCTATGCTACTATGAAATCATCGTGGCCCATAGGCTACGACCTCCGGTCAAAGCAATGAAATCAGACAAAATGGCATCACCTTAATTGGCTCCCTTCCAGGGGACACTTTTTAAATACACTGAGATTGTGCGCCTTATTTCTGCCGAAATTTGCCTTCCACATCTAAAATATAATTACAAAGGTTTTTAGTATATGGTCAAGTATTATTTCCATTAGCAGCAAATGGATAAAAGAAAACAAAAAATATATGCACCATAGTAGCAATTACTGTTGGCTTAAAGGTCACGTTACCAGGCCCTTAATATTAATCTTCAATCTTCAAGAAAGAAAAGTAAATGTTGTACAATGTACATTAATTAACTGTCAAAGGTAGATCGAAGTGTTTCGAGTGAGTGATTCTCACAAATTAATCGACGTTTTCCTAAAACTATAGCGCATCTAAATAAGTTAAATCACCACAATATAATTACAATGGTTTGTTGGGAAAAGTGAAATTATCGGATATTACTGAGTGTATGATTTTGATGTGTTTACGGTGTGTGGTTCATTTATTTGGTCACGTCTTCTTTTCGCTTCGCATAGATGCGGCTGCTCCCACGTATTCTTGGACAATATAAAATTCAAGTGTAAGAATCCTAAATAAATATAGTTTTTGCAATTTTAAGTTTCGTATAAAACTTTGCTATTATAAACAATAGGCATGTGCGCGCGTTTACGATTTGTTTGGAAGATGAAGTTTCAATTTTTTGGCTTATAACTTTGTGTAAACTGTTAAAAATTGTGCCAATAAATAAATTGATATTTCCTTCTAATGCTCTCCAAAATTTTTTGACTATTGTTTTTTAATTAATTATTCAATGGCATTATGGTTTTGTTTAGTTATTAATTTAATGTTAAGTGTACAATAAATAACAAATTTTACTCGCTTACTGCATATAATCATTGAATACAGTTAGTTATAGTTATTGATTATTTGCGCAAGTTGTAAGTGTAATATCAATATCTTATATTTATGTTAGGAATCAGCTTAAGGAAAGTGGTATAAAATTATATGATAGAAAGCAAGAATGAAAATAAAAAACCAGAGTTTGAAAAATACTATATAATTGAGCTTCTTTAGTTTATTTTAATTGCAATTTATTAAACATTAACTACACACTAGATGAAACATTTAGTAGTTTTTGAAGTATGTTATTATACAATACTAAATAATAAATTGATTCAAGTGTTTGAGAAAAATGTCCATTGCACATTCAGTTATGCTTTAAGAGTTAAAGTTACAAACTAGGATTCATAGGCATGAACATAAAACACAAAATTAATAAATTAGAAGAAAGAAGAAAATTGTAAATGTAGAAGATGGAGAACTTCAAAAAAATTGTCCCAAAAAATAGATATTTAGTTGGCAAACAAGATACATTGGTACTTAACTGATTTGTTTTTCCCTTTTTATGGATATGTATTTACAAAATGGTAGTTTATTAATGCTGTGACTACTTCATAACAGCAGCATGTATGCAGGTTCAGAATATTGCTCCATATTTTCAGAAATTTATTTTTTTATATACAAAAGTATTATCATAGTGTTTTACAAAGTATTATATAGTGTTATACATATATACTTTTTATCTGATTTGCTTTTTCATCTTAACCATAAACTGGTTGTATCAATTATTTCAAATCATGAAACAACATGAAGTACCTTAAATGCAAGGCTATTATGGACCTTGTCCTTACTCTTAAATATCAAACGTTTTGAAAGAGTGTTGAATAGTGTTGATTGCATAGTTATCTGTTGACTCACTACATCCCTTTATCTAGTGAAGAGTAATACTTCAATAACATATCATCAGAGGCTGTTGAAATCCGAGATATTTAGATGTTATTTTCCAACAAAACAATTGGATTTTTGGATGAAAATTTATTCTGATTTAGCAACCTTTATTGTCAATATGTATGTACTTTCAGGATCCTCTTGGATTCTGCTTGTAACAGTATTGTAAGTTTTATATTGATTTGTTCTAAAAATACACCATGTTTAACATTTTTCAGGCATCTGTATATTTTATATAATTCCCCAGTTTTAAAAAAAAGGTATATTTGCATGCATTGTGGAGCTGTGTTTTGATTATTTTTTTTACATGTAATTTATGTTTTTGTATAGGAATATTCAATTTTAGTGTCCATCGTATAATATGTATTTCATGCTAGGAGAATCTTTCAAAAACACAATAGAAGGAGGCTAGCCAACGAGTGCAAATCTTTAATGAGTATCTCATACTCATTAAAGATTGCTAAGTAAGTTATGCTTATTTAAGCTATGATTACAATTAAATATCCATCTCTCTGAATTCATATGTAATAAGGGTTTTTCTAGGTATCAAAGTTTTAGCGAAGCTACAAAATTTTGATAATGCATGACATCCATTCTAGTAAAGGATTTCGTTCATCTGTTAGCCAGTATCAAGTAAAAGTCGCTTTCTTTGTCCCTATATCCCTATGTATGCTTAAATCTTTAAAACTACGCAACGGATATTGATGCGGTTTTTTTAATAGATAGAGTGATTGAAGGGGAAGGATTATATGTATAATAACATCCATTAAATAGTGGAGAAATCAATAATAAATTACAGTTTCCGAAGCGAAGTGAGGGCGGGTCGCTAGTAGGTTATAAATATAATTAATAAAGATAAATCTAATAAACCCAAAGTAGACTAGTTTCCAAAAACTACTTATTATAACAAATCAAATGAGTCCAAACTGCAAAGGTTTAGTTACTGAAGAATGAGCTATAAGATCACACATTAAAATATAATCCACTGATTAACCCTAAAAATCATTTTCCCATACAAAATGTTCATGGGTTTCATGACTGTCCAATGTTTAATGTTAATCCCGGTGATACGGTAAATTCTACCCTCAAATTATAAAACGTATTTAAACAACAGTTTCAAATCGACAAGGTATATCAATATTCGGATAATGGCGTATTTAAGAATTCAATAATAAAAAAGTATTGAAATGTATTGGTTGTTAAATTGCGTGCCCTCAAAATTTTTTTTTCTGTAAACTGAGGAAAACATAGCAAGATACGATACGCTCGGATTGTGCTTTCTAAGTGGCAAAGTGATGTTTAGTTCAGCTAATCTGTAACACGGCATTCATTGATTGCTAGGCGGTAAGAAGTCCGACAGGTCAGCTAGTTAACAATATTTCAAATTCATTCAATTTATATCATTTAATATGGTTTTAAAATTGTTAAGTTAATGTCGAGTTGCCTCATGAATTTAGTTAAAAAAGAAGAGAGTGAAATTCAGTATCTAGATAAAATTATTACTATTTCAACTAATAAGACGTGTTAAAACAAAATATTTTCGCGACCTTCGAAATCACCATCGTTAAAATCCTTCGTAACAAATTGCAGATAGTATATGAACCGGTTTATTTGTCCATGAAAAACAGTCGTATGATTAGAGCTGTGAACATTTTACTTTCCTCATGTAATAGTTGAAAGTGTAAACAGTGGTCTCGTGATTCCTTATTGCATGTCTGAAAAGTTTATTACGTCAGTAAAACATATTTTCGTTGATTCAGTTTGGTCGTGACTAAATGTAGTTTATATCTATGATCGTGTGAATGAGCAAACAAATTACCCTTGCTCTTCTTAACAAGTTCTTAACAAATAATGCAAACCATAAAGTGGGTATTAACGCATTAGTTGATACATACTGGTAGTAAGGAAAGCCAGATAATGGAGTTTCATATCATCGTTCAGTTTTTTTTATAATGCAAACGTTTTGGTGCCAGGCTTGGTTATTCAAATTGTTCATGTTTATAAATAAGCAGCAGATTTTTTTTTATAATGATTTCTACGCCTTCCATTCCTTCCGACCTTCGAGGCCGTAAGACGTAGACCATTATGTAAATTACGTTTTATTTTTAAATTCGATAGGTACACTAAATTTACCGTTCGTTTGTTCGGTTGTAAGGAATGTTAAATGGTCATGCAGTCGGGACCTATTACGCCATGGTTCACCTAACAACTAGAAAACAACGTCCATTTAATGTTTCCTTAATTGTCTTGTTTCTTAAATACAACGTACAATTGTTTTTAAATACATCAATATAAGATGGAATTTTCCTTAAACATTCATTGCAACGTAAATAACCAACGCGAACCTCAACTGTATTGTAATGATTACCTAAAAGTGCGTCGCGATTACTTTGAGGAAATTGACAATGATTGAAAGTATAAAAATGTATAATCATTTTAAACACTTTAAATAGGCTATTCATACATTTGTATCATTTTGACCGTAAATTATATGTTCCGATGAATTGTAATATCTGAAATTCTTCCGGTTGGAAACTGTTATCTTAAAGTGATTGTGCCCTAAATAGGTCGCGATAAAGTACCATCATCACCGTAGTAAAGACTGTAGAATCGACGTAATGTAAAAAAATAATTGATTTCACTTTTAATATTAACAATTATCGTATTTTATCAACTGACCTTTCGTTACTATTGTTCAAAAATAACAATCTGATAACGAATTAAGATAATTTCTTGACGTAACGTAACGTAATTTTTCCACTATTCATTAAAGTGGCTGGCTGCGTTCGATATCATTCTATGTACTGAAAATGTAATTGTTTTTTTTAGCTTTTTCGTATCTCCTAACATTTCTCATTTATCTCATTCCACCGAAGTATTTATAAATCATTACCGATAAAGTACCATTTATGAATTTATAACAAGGAAGGAAGACTATCGTAATTGTAGTTACATCATGTGTCCTTGTGAATGTATTTAATTCTGCTATTTGACCCGATCGTGATGATGCTGTTCGTTTGTGCTTCTATTAATAAATTTTAAATTAACAGGGACCTTATTTTGATTGTGTGATATTCATACAAATGCAGTATTATAAGTTTTAATATAATTATTTATGTAATAGTGCTTAGAGTGTGAACATGTTGATTAGTGTAAGAAGCTCAATTATTTTTGAGTTTGATAGTTTGATGAATAACATATCAACTTTATAGTGTATGTTGTGTACATAATACTTTTTATTTAGCCTTTTTTATATTATAATAGCAAATGAACACTGAGATTCATGTGCAATAGTCAGTAAACCATGCCATTAAAACTGTCAACACATTGTTAACAGATTACCAAAAACGAGCACTAGTGCGAACCTCGTGCTATAAAAGTACATTAGACTTTACATATATTTAGATAAAAGATTTAAACTTTAAATTAGAACGATAAAAGAATGAGTATCATACCTATATAAAAAAATGACCTTCTAAATCTTTATAGGCATCACTTGATTGTTAATGTGACGATAGAAAGTTAATTGTTTTTAAATAATATTTATAGTGAAGCTTCATAGTTTTTTTTATCTTTATTATATACTAGCTGACCCGGCAAACATTGTTTTGCCATATATAAGATTTCTAGAGAATTTCTAGTGTAGAAAAAAAACCCAACTTATTGTAAGTTTTTAAGGATGTGGTAAATGAGTGAAAGAGGTATGTAGTGCTGTGAACGATGAGGGAATATATAATTAAAATAACAAAACCTCATTCAACCACATAATACTTCATTATAACAAAAAAAAAATGTCCAAATAAAAAAAAATATGTTAGGGGTGGACAACCCTAATCACTTAGGGGTATGAAAAATAAATAGTAGCCGATTCTCAGGCTTACTGAATATGCATAAAAAATTTCATGAGAATCGGTCAAGCGATTTCGGAGGAGTATGGGAACGAACATTGTGACACGAGAATTTTATATATTAGATTATTATTGGATGTTTTCCTTAAAATAAAACAGTTAATTTTGGCATATAATTTGATATTAATCCTTTCGATTATATAACAAAATTGTTCTACTGATGTCGCAATTGTTGTTTCATGACGAAGTAAAATATTATTTGTAATGGTTGGATGAAAGTAAAAAAAAATGGATTAGGAGGAAATCGCCGGATTTCATCCTACCCCCTACGTATCAACTGAGACGGGTCAGTCTGCCCCCAAATTAAAAAAAAAAACGAGTATAAGATTTCAGTCGAAACGCCATTCTATGTTCTTTACTATTTCATGAATACATGTAGTCTATGTAATATTTTTTAGCACCACGACGGAACCTAGATGCTGTTATGAAATAGGATTGTTCTATAACGGAAAATTGAGCTCTATTGTATTCTCAACTCGACAATTTCAATGGGCCATTTATATTGTATACGTCAACAATCACGTGACCTGATGATTTTAATGTGGTCTAGTTAATCCTATGAGTATTGCGCACCTTGTAATAAAGATGTACTGACATGTACTTTTAATTTATATTTCCTTAATGTCCAAGATTACGTGAGAGATTTAAAGAAATATATTTGCTGTAATTTTTAAAGTTAATCAAAATGTGATTGTCAGTATAAATTTTGATTTCAGATTCCAAATATTATGTTTATTGAAAACACTTTGCGATCAAGCCGTACTATGGCGTTTTTTAGATGATGAAAACCGCGGGAGGAACGACGACATCACCTAATTTTATACAAACTTATATACTATAATGTGACTGTGTGATACTTTTTTAAACGGACTTTAGTGCCTTACGAAACTTACCGCCTAAAAAGTACTTAATAAGTTTGGCTTAGTCAGGAAGGGCACATGTTGTTCAATGGATACCGATAGGAAAAAAGATTTAAAAGTTAAACATAAAAAAAATCGACGTAAAAATGAAAAGAAGGAAAAAATGGAAGCAACCAATACGGATTTAAAATTGGACAATATGTGTAATCAAACCAGCAGGCTGACTGACGGTAATGGTAGTGAGTCGGGGAGCTCTACCGACAGCGAGGACTTAGTCAATGCTATAAACTACAACACCATTACGTCATTAGCAGCGCTCAAGGATATCATACAGGGTGACAATAATGATACACCAGAGACTGATAGTTTCTTCCAACATTATTTTATGAACCATTGTAATAATCTTTCAAGTAGAAATATACCTCCAAACTCACCGTTCCCATATACTGAGCGTCGACGTTTATCTCAATGCCGCGAAGAAGACGAAGAAGACGACAAAAGGGAAAACGATCCGCCTGCACCTATTTTATTTTCTGAGATAGAATTGGGAAAGCCGCATCAGTCTATTTCAGATATTTTGGCCAAAGAACTTAGCTTAAGTGATGGCAGCGAAGTAAAGCGCAGTAACGCGGAGAAAGATAAGTCACCAGATGATTTGTATGACAACGAGGATGACCACGCGCGTTTAAACCGAACTATTATGGGAGCGAAACATAAGTTTCTAGTAACAACGACAGAGCCACCCCTGGCGTCCGTTGAAAGGGCACTACGCTCTCATATACACAATGCTCACACTGTACATTTCGGGACTAAGGGTGCTGAAGAACAGAGACCGAGTATGCGATCTATTTTTACAGGACAGAATCTCCATCGTGATAAAAATTATTTTGATAGTAGCTTGATAGAAATTCGAAGTACGGTCGACGAAATCCCCACGAGCTCCGAAGATATATGGGTTAAGAGAACTGAGGATAAGACGGTAAGCTTGCCTTTTCTGGTGATTTTTTTTTAAATACATTTTTTCATTTTGTACGTTGCCTCATAAGAATTGTTGTGATTAAGAATTGTCTGGTTTCTATTTATAGGATGCCGTGTTAATAAAACAAACAATAAAACAAGATACACCAGCTTCGATCACTAATAATGATACAGAAAAACAAAATGAAAAGCCTGAAACAAATGAAACGGAAATGCGTGATTCAAAGACGTCTGATAAGAGCACGGAGAGTGTGCGATCTCGGTCTGGTACTTGGAGTTTTCGTATGACGCCCAAAGAAAAAGATGCTTTGAATAAAATTCAATATCGTCGCGAGAAAGACTTGCGGCGTAGCAGTGATGAAAGGCGACAGAAACGTGGTGAGTAACAGTATATTCCAATATCCTAATAATATAATCTAGGATGCCACTAGCTTACTAGGATGGAGCGATGTTTGTTAGTCATTCACCAAAAAATTCTGGACGGACTTTGATAATACTTCAGAATGTTTGTTTGTCCTTTTTTCCGTTGAAACGAAGCAAGTATACTGAAAAAAACATCTCATACCCACGGGAAACTGCGGGAACACGGGAAGCTGCGGTTGGCAGCTAGTAAGCGTATATATCAGAATAGCACATTGGCTTTATACTGTAATATAGTACAAGCGGTGTGCGAGAGGTAACGCATATGTATGAAAAAAAAAAAATATTTCATAAAATAAGTCAGTCATAGCGGAGTGTGACCGGGTTTCAATAGTAATTTATATTTTGACTCGCATTGAAATTTTACGAGTACTCGTCGTTTGTTTGCGGTTTCCTAACCAAAGTATGCCCAAAACTGTGAAATATTATTGAAGCTCGAATTGTGTATTATGAACGGAGTACGATTAAGTGAAAAAAAATCCTATTTTGACGACTGAGAATATTAAAATTGGCTCTCTGACTATTCGCAGTTAGTAAATGTATATTTATTATCGTCGAAGTTGTAGATTGTCTTCAATGTTTGGCAGGAGTGTGGCTACGTTCTCAATTCGAACGCTAGACGCTACTGGCATTGTGCCAACCATCTTGTTCTAGGGTTCGAAAACTTCACAAGTTCTCAATTATATGTTTTGTTTATTATCGTCAATAAGACAATGCTTTTATTTTGATTGATATTTCAAAAGTGATATGCCCGTAAATTATGATAATTAACATCAATGTAAGCATATCATAAACGTAATGAGATTAAAATGCGTTTTCCTGTCATTATAATAATACAGATTACTTATTACTTCAATTAAAATAATTCGCCCATTAGCAGCCCAAGTACAAATGTCCTGGGTTGTATCTGCGGTTGCTTATTTTAAGAAATCTGTTCTAATTTTAATCGAACGTAATCTATTTTGGTTATAGACAGATATCTATCTACCCTTGATATCATAAAGTGTGTTATTTATGAAGTGGTTAACCGCTTAAAATAAAGACCTTGTTTTTTAAGCATTCTGCACGCGGGAATTTTCACAACTAAATACACACGTAATGTACTTTGATCTTTAATATTTATTTTTATATCTTTACAGCTTCAGTAAACACCGTGCTAGTCTTATAGAAATACTTTTGTAAACGGTTAATTTAGTTAGTAATTTAATTATAGCACTGTCTGTCATGATGTGAAATGAATATTTTCATAATGATGCAGTGCTCAAGTACTTTGTGACGTCACAATCTTAAAATGAAATTGCAAGTAAGACTGTACGTGAATTGCCAATACCATATACGTAACATTGTAGGTGAATATGAAATAATAGGGGTTAAAGTATGAAATTGCTGCTTGTACTGAAAAATTGAAATACGTTTTTTTTTATTCATTTAACATATTTATTTAATCAAAATATCTACCATTATTATCTATACATTGCTGCCATCTAATAGGAAGATCATTTATGCCTTTGCGATAGAGCTCTGGTGATCTAGATTCTACAAACTGTGTGAAAGCATTTTGTACTGCCTCCTGGGAATAAAACTTTTTAGGGTCGTTTTCAATAAAGCGGCCAAAAAAGTAACGATTTCATGAATTAAAACTTCTTCTAATTTTCCATTTGTTTTGTATTTAGGCATGTTCAGAATAAAAATGCTTCATCACAAAAGTCAATCACTCATTTATTGATAATATTATATAATATTCATTTAAATTTTTCATTTTACGCATTTGATAACGCGCCAACACGAATAACAATTATTATTTAAATAGGAACTTTTTTTTAAATCTTAAAAACCGTACTTCTTTTGTTTTTAATAATGTTCTAATATCCAGTTAGTTTACCTTTATTATTGTATTATATACTGATTAAATAAAATTGCCGAATTTCAGCACACATTACTGGAAAAATAGCAAACAAGCTAGAATTTGAATTTCGAACAAGTGATACGAATGAGTTTGGGGTAGTTTTTAATGTATAACTCATAATTTAACAGTGTTTACGAATATATAGTTATAGGACCACGTGTCTGTTGTCATGACAACAAATTTACTGTACTTATAATTGCGGTAACATTATTGTTATGAGAATTAAATCAAATAACTCTCTTTTGACGCCAAATTTGAAAACAACCCTTTATCACGTAGAAAATTGTCCAAATCACAAAAAAATAGTAGTCCGTTGGAGCAAGGTCTGGCGAATACGGAGGGTGACGAATGGTTTCTTATTGCAGTTCCTGTAGAGTTAAAACGGTTTCTTGTACTGTATGAGGTCTCGCGTTATCATGGAGGAATAATAGTGAAGATCGATTCAGTCGGGCCTGTTTCACTGCAAGTTTTGCTATTGGAGAAAGCTATAGTGAATATCACCTTGCTGAGACCACCAAACAGTTACCATTACCTTTTTATTGGTAAGCTTTGCTCTAGGACACTGCTGTGGCGTTTGAACAGGGGTCAGCCATTGCCTTTTACGCTTACGGTTATCGTAAAGAATCCACTTTTCATCACGTGTCACAATTCGATCCAATATTCCTTCATTTCTGTATCGATTCAACAAGGTAACACAAGTTTCAAGACCCGTTTCTTTCTGCAGATCAGTCAAATCATGAGGCACCCATTTTTCATATTTTATTTTATTTATTTGACGCAAATGAGTCAATATTTTTGGTAAGGTAACGTTAAACCATGCCGCTAATTCCTGGGTAGTTTGGCTCGGATCGGCTTTCACCATCTCTTTCAATTCATTTTCACATGTGTGGGCGGTCTTCCACGTGGTTCGTTCTGCAAATCAAATTTCCATCACAAAAGCGTTTAAAACACAATCACGGTGCGTTCATTAGCAGCCCCCTCTCCAAATGCAACATTGATATTGCGAGCTGTTTCTGCAGCGTTAGTTCCGCATCGGAACTCGTATTCTAATATCACTGGAATTTTCGAAGTATCCATCTTTCTTGTCTAAGCTGAATAAAAAAAACAACTGAAAGTCGATAATCGAATGTTTCTCATTTTTTAAAAGCAGAACCTTATAGGTACTATTTGAAAAGAGTTTTACTCAAAAATCTCAAACCATGAAGGTTCTATGTCAATTCGAAGTACCTATTACAATAAAACGGCAATTTCATACATATTTTAACCTCTATTATAAAAAAAAACATACGCATATTTTTGCCTCGTTGTTCCCAAATTTGAACTTGTATTTGTTTTGTTTTTCGGTGCCTAACATATCTCTAACTTCTTTTATTATATCTTATATTATTATATTATGCCTTAATATTTACCTAACATGGATGTGAATTTTAACGATCGTCGATGGCAAACTGCTATGTAGATCATGACACAGTTACGCAATCTTAATGCAGAATAATTGACGTCTCTATGAATCTAATATGCATTTGTACATGATACGCAATTCAAAATGTACAAAAAAAAACATATTACAGTAATTTTAGCATTATCTTCTTATAAAACATGGAATATAGGGAAGAAAATTTTTTTTAAAAATTTTTAATTTTTTTTATTGCTGATATGTGTGGACGAGCTCACAGCCCACCTGGTGTTAAGTGGTTACTGGAGCCCATAGACATCTACGACGTAAATGCGCCACCCACCTTGAGATATAAGTTCTAAGGTCTCAAGTATAGTTACAACGGCTGCCCCACCCTTCAAACCGAAACGCATTACTGCTTCACGGCCGAAATACGCAGGGTGGTGGTACCTACCCGCGCGGACTCACATGAGGTCCTACCACCAGTAAAAAACCAATATGTGTTTGTTTATTAAAAAAATGTTTAGTAAAATTCTTTTGAGTATAATCCTATAAAATGGACTCGACGTTTTCTGACATTTGAAGTATAAAATGCTACATATAAATTAGTATGCCTATTGTTTGCGTGATTTAAGTCTGTATCATATGTGAAAATTGTTAACGTGATACCTTTATTACGTATACACTACGTATAATTCATCAATATTCTGTAATTTATGCCACACATACAAGAAACAATACAATTGCTTACAAAGCAAGTCCTAAATTTTCTGGAATTCGATGCTAAACAAAAACGTAAAAGCAACCGATCAAGTGCGAGTTAAACTAGCGCTTTGATGGTTTATAGAGTGAGCGTTATAAGTTACAGAGTGTTATCATATCTATGTATAGAAATTAGCGATTACGATTGCGGTAGGCAGCGGCTTGGCTCTGCCCCCGGCATTGCTGAAGTCCATGGGCAACGGTATTCACTCACCATCAGGTGGGCCGTATGCTCGTCTGCCTACAAGGTCAATAAAAAAAAAAAATTACGATCCCGTGGTAGATTTAGCGGAGCATTGTTCTTACTGGGGTTAGTGTTTGCAAGTCCTCCCAAGCTGAGCCCCGTGAGCTCACCTACCAAACTGCGCGTAGCTGGAATAGCTCATTAAGCTCTCAGTGATAGGGAAAAAATAAGATATTTATTCGATTTTTTTCTTTTTCTTTTATTGCTTTAATGGGTAGACGAACGCACAGCCCACCTGGTGTTAAGGGGTTACTGGAGCCCATAGACATCTACGACCTAAATGCGCCACCCACCTTGAGATATCAGTTCTAAGGTCTCAGTATAGTTACAACGGCTGCCCCGCCCTTCAAACCGAAACGCATTACTGTTTGACGGCAGAAATAGGCAGGGTATCTACCCGCGCGGACTCACAAGAGGTCCTATCACTAGTAATTTTTTAATGATTGAATAACTAATAATGAATGTAAGATTGGCTAGTGTTTTGTTTAACAAAAAATTATTCGTAATTATAGTAGCATTTTTCAATTTGTGTAAATTATTTCGTTTTTACAATGCGAATTCATGAATCTTCGGCATGCCCACGTATAATAGGTCATATGATACTAAAATCGGTGAATGCGTTATAACTTTACGACTGTCAATAGATTTTAAAACAATACTATATGAATGTGGCGTTGTTTGTTCGTTCATGAGTATTAATAGATTCATGTGTATTTCCACAATGGACTTTGTATTTAAATTAAATAATTAAATAGTGAATGCTATCAATTTAAGATGACATTTTAGTATTAAAGTTGTTAATTACTGTCACACACTACTATTTTCGAACTCCGTAAGGTATCATCTATGTATGTAGAGATGTATACGCTTCTACTGTCATTTTTATTCTGTCTACTGTGATTGAGTAACAAACATCCAAACGTTCCGATTTATGATTTCTTATATTTCTATATAAATTAAAGTATATTGTAAATGAATTGGACCTTAAGCATGCAACGGTATTCAAGTTCATCGGCTCCAATAATCACTAATACACAGTTATTATGTCTTAATGTATTTAAAGGCCATAGCTACATTTATCCGCCACATGACCGTTTAATAACGCTAACGATGACATCGTCTGAAGAACGTTTTCTTGTTTCTAACACCAGCAAATTTATCAGAAAGTAAATCGAGATAACTATTTTAGAAAACATTGAGAACGAATGTGTAAAACACGACTAGAATAATATCTTTAACAAATGTAATTTTGTTCGTTTCCAGATAACCGGCTCGATGCTGCGATCACACGCAGCTCACAGTCAGTAGGCGAACGCAAACGCAGGGGTTCTAACGATGACGGACAACCCCACCCTATGTACCAACAAACGATACATGGTAATTCTCAATTAACTTATTGTTGTTCACCATTCAGATCCACTTGCATCAATCAAACGGCCTTAACACTACGTGCCAAATTAAAGAATGCTCTCTCGCGAACGTTGCGAAGTGTCGCTTACGTGCTGCAGATTTATTTTCGGTCTAATTTATTATTCATAAATAGAAAAAAAGAGTCTAAATTATTTTTTGCGAAGTAATGTAATAGTGTTGATATTCGATGTGTAGGTAGTTGATTTAGTTATGAAACGCGAAACAGATGTTACTGTGAAAGTAAAAGTAGCCGGTAAGGATAAAAGTTGTTTAGGTTTAGGTATTACATTGTTTAATAAGTTGTCATACTCTCTATCGGCGCCATTCGAGGTCAAAGGGTTAATTTATTTTGTCATCCTGTTTATATACCTATATCTGCCGTGTAGCGTTTTGGTTTTGAAGGGTGGGACAGTCGAAATACAGCAGTACTTTCTTGTCGAACACGACGATTATGCCGAAGAGTTCGACCAACGAACTAACCCATAGACACGGCTCACTTGAGTTTCTCGCCGAATCTTCTCAGTGGGACGCGATTCCGATTCGTTGGTAGGCTGCGAAGCCCTGCTCTTGCTATGGCTAGTGTTAGCAAATTCTCTCAGGTTGAGCCAGTGAGCTCACTTACCTGGCCGGGCGTAGCTGGAATAGCCTTTAGGCTACCAGCGAATAGGTAGAGGAAAAACAGCCATATTTAAGACTAGTGTCTCTAAATAGGTCATAGGATCCGCATAATATCTATAGGATCTAGTAAATATATAAGATAAGGTTTTTACGCGATAGAAACGATAATCGCAAACTATAAAGAATTCTGTGATTATTTTCTGAAAAATGTAGAAATAAATAAATATGCTGAAATATTTTGAGTAAAAAGATATGCGAACTGCGGGGATGTACAAGATACAGGCAAATGCGTAAAACTTTTTTATAAAGTCAGGCTCGGAACACTGACTGTGACACTCGTGACAGATGAGCAACTTGACAGTGACAGTGACGCTTAGATTATAATTAGCTATAAACTACACTATGTACATAGTACAGATAGAACACGGTATTTTCGTCACTGAATTAATTATTATATTCGGTTTGAATAGCTCCGGTGAGTTAAATGCAATCGAGACTTCCTGCTAGTGAGAGTGAAATCAGAGAACAGTAGGCTAGATTTAGATGTCAAATCATATTAGGGCTTCGGCAACCCCTTAACATCCGATGGCCCTTAAGATCCCGTAAATTAATGGATTTCTTTCTTTCTGTCCTTCAGGCACCTCCGGGGTCAGTCGTAGACCGGCATTGTTCGATATATTTAAATCGAAACCTAAAACCGGAGATGCGAAGAAACAATCATCGATCATGCAGCAAGTCAAAGCTGCCGTCCAGGTGTGTAAATTTAATTCTTGAGTTCTACGATGCATCTTCTTGATTGGAATTGGAGTATTTAATAGTTGACGGTCACATTTACTGGTGGTAGGATCTTTTGTGAGTCCACGCCGGAAGGTACCACCACCCTGCCTGTTTCTGCCGTGAAGCAGTAACGCGTTTCGGTTTGAAGTGTGGGGCAACCGTTGTAACTATACTGAGATCTTAGAACTTATATCTCAAGGTGGGTGGCGCATTTACGTTGTAGATGTCTATGGGCTCCAGTAACCACTTAACACCAGGTGCGCTGTGAGCTCGTCCATCCATCTAAGCCCTAAGCAATTAAAAAAAAAGGACACGTCTTGAATGAACTTCCGTATTCCCACAGACTGCTCTATAACATAATCATTTTTTTAAAAGGTGTTATTAGGTACTTAATATGTTGAGTACTAGCGGACCCGACAGACGTTGTTCTGTTAATGCACACACAAAAATTCATTCAAGTCGATCCAACCGCTTACTTTACGTATAGATAAATAATCTAGATACTGACTGCAGCGCCATCTACAGGGCTGATTTGTGAATCTAAGCCATGCAGGGAACCACCCAAACGCATACAAAATAAAAAAATAAACAGTCTCATGGCATCAGTAGTTGTGAGATTGTGTATCACTTAAAATATTAGGATTGCTAAATTTTATATAGTAATGGAACTTTTTTGTTATAAGAATGTTCGTTTGTTTGAATTAAGATTCTTTGTAATTTTATACTTTTTTTAAATGACTTAAAAATTGTCTGCTTATTATTATCATAAACAAAACTTTAAATGTTCTCATATAATCAAAACGATTTCTATTAAGAACGCTTTAAAAAAGCCGATTCAAAATAGGTACGTCCTTTTCACATTTTACTCCTTATGATGATGATTTTTAATTTCTTGTTGTATTTGTAAATTTCGGGATATATGCGGTTTTTAGGTATCCTAACGTGTTAATTTTTTTTTAAATAGAGTATTACGAAATCATCTGGTGGCTCTTCGACTAAGGAAGTTAAACAAGAACCTTCCAAACCGGAAGCCTCCACGAGCAGCACCACGCCAGTAGTGAAAGTGAGAGACGGATCAGCTCACAAACATGCCGGAAGCGATACAAGGGTATGTAATGTTACTTTACTTCGGTATTTAATTCCTATGTTGGGTACTGGTAACGCGTCTTTTGAGTCAGTACAGATATAGCATGCTTTAAGCCAAAAAAATAAAAACACAAAATATTTCAAGTGTCTTAGTGTCGGGCAAAGCTTAGCTCCTAAATGTCCTAAGTTCCGTTCTAAAAAAACCGTAATTCTATTGCAATTCAAACTTTGAACAAGCTCTCGACATTGCCTGAATTCACTTATAGTCTTTATAATAATATCGCGAATACAGAAATTATTCGAAAATATTAACTATAAAAAAAGAAGTCTGGCCTTTTTGTTTCACAGCAGTGAAACTATGCCCGTTCCGCTGTGACTATGAACTGAATTAACTAACCAACACATTCTTTGATAAAATTACACGCGCACTCCTCTCGTTATTTGATGGTACTGTGCGATATTTTTTCCCTGAAATACAAACGACGTTAAGATAAAGTCAAGCCTCAAAATTTTCCATACATGTTCTTTACTAGAAAGAGTCGACTCGATCAATATTACACTTCATTGTTATTTTTTATAAAATCATTTTATTTATATTTATCAATGTGTTTTTAGTCAATGGGACAATAGTTCTATACAATCAAGCTAGGACTTTGTGGTTTATTTTCGCTGTGACGTAATGGGTTCTGCATCGATTTGTATCGGACAGTTTTTAGTAAGACCTTAAGACCTTACTTAATAGGATCATTTCTATAATAAGAACAGTCTTTAGTAATCGCTTAGCTAAACATGAGTCGAGAGTTCATCGACACTGGCTAGCTAAATTTGATATCCGAAAAATTAAAACTATCGTAAAAGGATTTTTTTTCCAACCCCTTCAATTACCAATCCACAGATGATGTAGTGCCATAATTTTTAATGTGTTCAGTTAGTATCTAAACGAACGAATGTAGAATTAAAATTCGTTACACAAAAAATAATAAATAATACAAAACGTTTTAATATATTAAATGAATTCATAAAAAACATGTACTCACAATCCACAAAAATGTCAAAAAAACATAAATTCGTCAGAAATTATAGAATTAACGAGATTTTTTTGTGCATTCGAAGCCATCTTTATGTTCTTTTGTGCTGTGAACAGTATTACCACACATTGACGGCATCGTCGTCCCGACGTCCTAGCGCCATGGCGAAGGTCATGGAAATGTTTCGAGGTCGTTCATCCATCCCGGGTCAAGCTCCGCCAACGGATGCTGCCGAAAAAAGAAAAGCGGTAAGTACATACACGAGTTCTGATTTCTATGAAAGAATACAGGAAATGGCCTGTTGAGCTTGCTTGGTTCTTAAAATCCTCTTTCGTTTTTTATTATTTTTATTATTAGGTAGGTAGACGAGCTCATAGCCCACCTGGTATTAAGTGGTTACTGGAGCCCATAGACATCTAAAACGTAAATGCGCCACCTACCTTGAGATATAAGTTCTAAGGTCTCAGTATAGTTACAACGGCTACCCCACCCTTCAAACCGAAAGGCATTACTGCTTCACGGCAGAAATAGGCAGGGTGGTGGTACCTACCCGTGCGGACTCACAAGAGGTCCCACCACCAGTAAAAGCATATTGATTTAAACATATTGAATTGTAAATCTGTATAGTCTGTGTGTAAGAGCTGATAGCACGAACCCTTCATCTTGCTTAGATTGGTAGTACTGTTATGACGTATTTTCTACGAATAAACCAAATACCCTCGATTCGTAGGTTTTGAAGAAGAATTGATAACAGTTCTTTGACACGCACGAATCGGTAACAGTGTCCGAAAGTAAACCAATCATTAGATTCTGTTTAAATGCTACTAGCATCCACTATTGTAATGTTTTCCATACTGATAGTGAAACGAATTCGCAGGTGGCGATAAGGTCATTCAAAGTACGTCTTATTATGCCATAGTTTTTGGTGTCACAATTATTAATTACAAAAAAAATAACCGATTGACTAGACCAGTTCAAGGCTTACTAGGTGTATTAACGCAATACCGCCACAAATGTCGAAAGACTACCTTCGCCATACCATGGGGACTCGCCTGAATAATTGTATGTGGCCACTAGTACCCATCAGAGCAGAGTTTGGCTTTATTATCTGTACTAGAGGTCCCGCAGTAGTCGAAATTCGACTATAATTAATTAGAATTGTAAGTTTGTACACTATTATGATTGTATTTTATACTTCTATAATCACAAATTTCGCCAAGACTACACTGTAAAAAATATTAACAAAGGCAAACAATATTTAATCTGTTCTCAATTTGACAACAGACGCCAAGAACAAAAGTTTGACAATAAATAGTATGCATGCGTGTGTGCGTCAAATACATGGTATGTAGTGTGTGTAATGTTTTCTTTATTGATTTAATGTATCTTTTATGCATTATTTAAAAAAAATATTAGCATTGTGCACTTCTTCTCTATATTCTCTATAAGTGTGGAAAATTTCATACTCCTCCGTCCGCGCAATTTTCGTAAATAGGGATACAAAGTTTTTGCTTCACGTATTAATATATAGATATCATTTAACTTTTATCCACAAAGCAATCCCAGAGAACGTTTTTGTCACTCATGATCCGGTTCTGGACTTAGTTTCCCTACAGGGTACTGCTTGGATGCTGTAATAAGTCCTTCAAGATTGAGGATAGTTCTCAGTGGTAGACTGCTGCTTAGTCGTAGCCTTGACATGGCTATGGGTGACGGTGATTACTCACCATGTGGAGACCGTCAGCCGGTCTGCCTTCGAAAACATTGAAATACTTTTTTTTATTTATTGCTTAGATAGGTGGACGAGCTCACAGCCTATCTGGTGTTAAGCAGTTACTGGAGCCCATGACATCTACAACGTAAACGCCACCCACCTTGAGATATAAGTTCTAAGGTCTCCAGTATAGTTACAACGGCTGCCCTACCCTTCAAACTGAAACGCATTACTGCTTCACGGCAGAAATAGGCAGGGCGGTGGTTCCTACCCGCGCGGACTCACAAGTTGCCCTACCACCAGTAAATATCCACCCACATTGAAATATAAGTTCTCAATTGTACTGAAAAGAAAAGCTGTTGAATTTTTTTAAATAGCCCAAATTTTTTCGACACATAAATAGGTGGATTTAGTGGTATCTACCCGCTTCGGCTCACGATAAGCCTTCCCAAGAATAGTAGCGGTGATAAGGTTTATTATGAATTTTATTATTATTGGGACAGATATACCGTTTAATTGAAATAAAGGTAACTGAAAATTAAAAAATAAACATTAGTAAAGGAAAGGGGGAAAGGATGAAGGGTCTTTTATGCAAGTTGAATAATATTGTGTAAATATTGGATAGCGCTCAAAAATGTTGACGTCATTATATAAAATATTGCGGTTTTATTATACAATATTTTGAATTGCATTTTAATTAGATTCTAAAGAATTATGGTTTATAAAGCATTGTCATCTTTAAGAAAACATAAAAAAGGCCACTGGGCCTTTTAGTAAAATGCTCTTCACATCGTTAGCAATGCAATAGCAATTCGTGTTCCGATTATATAATATTGTGCTCTTGCGAATTGATTTAAGGCTTTCAATTGGTTACATCCGTCGTCTGGTAGAATGTAATAAATTAATAATCTCTTTGCTTGTACTGAATATACTTGCTCTCTGTTTAGTACTGTCCAAGAAATAGAAAAATTGGATACAAAATAATGCAGTGTACAATGAAGCCTATAAAATAATACATAACAATAAATACAAAGTGGTTTTAAATAATTTTATTACAATTCCAACAATTTAATTATAATACATAACGAACAATACGATTTATATACATTATGAAGATTCCTCGTTGAAATTGTAACTTTATCTTGGTGCTATTCACTGCAGGATGCCATTGTTCCCTCTAAAACACCGGATTCGAGCGCAGCAGCTGTAACAAACAATTCAATGTACGTTGCTACGACTAACTCCGTTGTTCTTATTCTTTAGACCCCGTTATCATAAACAGAACGTACAGTGTTGATAATGCACGTCCCTATACAACGTTAAGAAATAAACAAGACTATAGCGTATCGCATCGTGCGACCGACGCACGGTAATCGCTCATGATAAATCGAGGCTAAATGAATACGGAAAATATTACTTAAACGCCGCGCCGAGAATACGCGCTCGTTTCGACCGAATTAAGCGGACACGATTTAAACGACAAAAGGTGTTAAAAGTGTTAAAGATGTACGAAATATTTTTAAGTAAATGTCGTCTGTATGAATATGAATCTTATATGTTGCGGTAGTTTCGAATAGTTAAAACCAGACACGCGATACACTACGCGTATCTCGGTCCCGTAACAGAAACTAACTTATTGCTTTGGATATCGGTCGCTTGCGTTGTCATATTGCATAATTAAAAAACGTCTCGTGACGGCTACGTTATCTCAGCAGCCAAAGAAATGCTTCCATGATCCGACACCGACGTGTATAGGTAAAAACGTGTTTAAGCGCCGCCGAACTATTCGACTGAACACCCGTAACATTTGAAATGTGTTAGTGAACAGTGTGCCACTATGGCGAATTACTTCAGATGGAAAAAGGGAAAAAGAGATGAGGACGTCTTTTATTCGGAGAAACCGCGCAGCAGGTCGTTAGATCCACGTTCTTTGGAAATTAGCGGGATCCGCCTTGTAGCACAACACTATCAACATTTGCAGCAACAGGTAATGAACACTGTCTTTAGTGCCCTTCCTCCGTAAATATTGAAGAAATAAATAAAAAAAACCTACCTACTAACTACGTATTGCTTTAAAACAAAAATACCTTTCATTTTTGTTTTGACGCCGAGTCAGTTAAGTTTTAAGAACACTGGTTGGGTCATGTTATCACATAAACCTCGGACTAAATCAGTTTTGGTATGTGTTTTTGTGATAAAAGATATTTTCAATATTTGTACAAAAGAACGTTGTAGGAAGGAATTGTTTGTGCGTTGCGTTGCTTAGTAAAAACGATGCGTCGTATCGTATGCTTGTGCTAACAAATGATCGAGGTCGCAGTTTTATGATCACTAGGTGGACAGGTCAATTGAAATGATCGTAATATTGAATACGTTACTTTAAGACTTAGATTGAGCGCGAAGACTATTGTTTGGCCAATCACAGGGGTACAATGAGTATTAAGTTATAAGAAAAACAAATTCTGCAGTTCCATTTTTTGCAAACCGAAATTTACTTTTATGTCTTTTACTTGATGTCCCTTAACCCACTAGATGAGGTTCGTTCGGATACAGTATTTATCCCTTTTGTAGTTTTAATCGGTTTAATAAATCCCTGTCAGATTGGGACAAGTCTACAGAAGTGGTAGATTTGGTATTAGTAGATATTTAGGAATCAGTGGAAGGCTTAAGCGAAGATAATCAAGTGATTATATTTCTAATATAACACTACTGCCACTACTAAGAATAGTCACGCTACGATAAGTAGAATAAATATATTATTTACTTTTTTATATGAAAATACTTTTATTACTATCAATTTATCAGTAGTATAAATATACTTATCGTTATATATAATTTGTTACTTATAGTCTCTTCAGCTATTATTCCGTAGATGCATTGTTAAAACCTCCAGCTTATTGAGTTAGTATGCTTCCTACCCCGTCTTTGTTCCGAAGTTACATCTTTACCTTATTTATTTACCTAATTTCCTCTTACTTAATTGTTCTTTGAGATTTAGACTATTTATATTGTACGTGTCATATCTGAAAGGCGTAGTAGCAGATACTCCAATGTCTATTAGTGGCTGGTGGTAGAATTTGTCTTATTTGCCTACCTAAGCTTTTTTTAGTGAAGACGGATCCCTGGTCGGAGTGATTGCTGCTACCTCATGACATAAACCAATTTGTGAATTAATACAAAATTGCAATGTAGCAAGTAACAGCATATCCAAGGCGACCCTTAACCCCCTAAATTAATGTATATAGGTAGCCCTATCCATACATTAGTATGTATGGAAAATGTTTCTGAAACTAAAGCGGTAGTAACTGCTACAATGTAATTTAATTTTATCGTTTTAAAGATCGTATTCTGAGGTCTCAAAAACAAAAAACAGGTGGCTCACGTCCCTCAGGTCATTGGCGACTCGACTCCGGGAGACCGCTCCTTTTCAATTATACATTTTAAAAATAGTATTAAAATTAGATGCTAATAAATAAAGCTATTTTGCCAGCTAAGTAGACTACCAACTCTATCCGTTCCAGGGAATGGTTAACCTCATACCTCAAAACATTTATATTGATGTTTTATTTGTATATCGAACACAGTATTCGTCACTATCATTGTAGAATATAAACGGAATCAGTGCATTTAAAGTCGATAAAACGCCTTATATCATTTAAATTGCTTACGATTGTTGGATGCGACTCAGATATTTAACTTAAGTGTTTTCGTACATGCCTGCTTAACCCAAGAAGGGTTGACGTCAGGCAGGCGGTCGCTCGTAAAACTCATGCCAAATCCCTATGTAGCATGATAAGAGGGACATGCTGACCCCACATAATGTGGGATAAGGGTCTCAGAAGTTTTCATATTTTCGTGCACGCCATAACTTTGTTCTTTTTTATTTTAAATCTATTACTATTGTGTACTGCTGTATAAAAATAAACTCTATCAGCAATTGTTGTGAGATTAACGAAGATTTACAGAAGAAGAAAAAGAATAAGGCTTAAAATTTTCGAAGTCTCATTATGTGATCAACCCTTTGATGTTGTTAAGGGCATGTATGTCGGTTATGTTCAAGTTAAATGTCTACATTAGCTGGTCAAAGAATGTATCGGATCGCATTTCCTTCGAAGTATTCAGCGACACAGTTTCGTTGACGAGAAGGTTAACGAAATGAAAATAATAGGGTGTAATCCGATGAGCTTCAATGCACACCGGATCTATCAAACGCAGCCGTATCCCCCGGACCTGTCGGAGTGACACTAATACGATCTGAAATCTGCATCTCACGATGATAATAATATTAAGAACACGACAATCGTGGAGGAAAGTGTAAAGGATAAATTTTACACAGCGCGGCAGCTTACTTCGCAGACCGATATCGCGACGGTCCGTATATTGTTGTTCGGAACCTTTATAACTTGCGTTACTTCTGGAAATGTAATGTCGTTAGCGTGAAACCGGTTTCTGATGAATTTCATGTATTGTTTTCAAAGTTGGTGACCGGTCGATATTGTTTTGAGCAGAGCCGCCTCCTTTCCCACGATGGGATTATGTGTAGGTTTTTATGCGCTATAAGCAATAAATGTTTTTAGTTATTAATTCGTGAACTCCGGTCACGCTTCACGGTGACTATCGACAATTGTATGAAAAACATTAATTTCTTCGAATTGTTCGGGAATCACCTGCCGTACTTTAATTGTACTATCACAGAATCCTTCCCTCGAGTTCCAACAACAATTTCGTTACAATTGGACATGTTTAGGAATGCATCGAGGCCATTTGTTGGATCTTGCTTTTCTTTGTGCAATTCTTCCGAACTATCTCATATCGGTGTGATGGGATTACAATCGCCTATAGATATGACAATGTGAATGTCGCTACTTTCCTTAAGACATGAGGTCTAGGTCTGTAAAACGGCTACTGTAAAACTGGAGCGCATTATTACTTCGCGACAGAAATCCAGAAAAACAAAAACTCAAACTTTTCAACACGAACGTCAAACGCGAATAGACATGCAAACCTAAGAAAATAGCTTTTGTACATTATCTATATGATAAAATGACGAAGTAACAAGTGATTGATTGTGTCGGTCTGAGGATCATGGTTATGTTAGCGCAGCTGTTGTTGTCGACGAAAATTAATACACTCCTTAATTTTACTAATGCTTTAAAGTTTTCAAGTCTTGCGAATGACGGATCAGCAATTTTCATCTCACCCTCAAATTTATATTATAATACATTAATAGATTTCCTAACGAGAATAATCATGAGCTGATTTCTTTTCATCCATTCCTTGTCAGTTGAGTGATAACTATACATATCTGTAGGATAACAACTTTTTGGTAAATAAATGCAATATTTTTTTCCTTGGAAACCTGACCTCTAAACCAGCGGCTCTCAACCACCGGTATGCTGCAAGCCCCTGTTAAGTGTGTCGCAAGATACAGGAATACGATATTTTTATCTGAAGCGACCCGGAAGAGTTGTATCTCTGTGGTACATGTAACATGTGTGGTGACTGTACTGACTGCAAAATTTTCATGTCTGTTAATAAGAGCAAAAAAAGGTCGAGAACCGCTGCCGGAAATTATAATTTTTAGTTTACTACTGACTATTTGTCATTCTGAATCCGAATTTGGATGATGATAGATGATACAGTCATTGTACAATATAATCGAAACTTCGAAATCAATTAAGCTGGTTTTTTTTTATAATTGCCCGTGTACGCAGACATACATATGGCCCACCTGATGGTGAGTAGTTACCGTCGCCCGTGGACTTCAGCAATGCCTGGGGCAGTCCTAAGTCGCTGCCTACCGTGGGTGGAATCACTTACGTTGTAATTACTTAACTAACTACTTAAAAATAACGGGTAGGTCCGGAAAAAGAAAAAACACATTAAACGATAACTATATTGTCTTTTTTTTGTTTGCTTTTTCACGAGAACCACACGTAGTTCATACAAAAATCAAAGTTTCAAGTAAAGCTGAAATAGATGATTCTATACCCCTAATTGTCCTAACATCGTTATCAGTAGGTATTATTGAAACTACAACATAAACACGAATCGCCCTACTCAGTATCCTATGTTCTTAGGGGCCTTTGTTCTTCATTAAAATTCTTATTTTCCTCATCCGCAAACATGACCTTTGAACCGAAGCAGTCAAAAATAAAACTGAATATATTAAAAAGTTTCTTGAATAAATTACGCACGTTGTTCACACGAGGAGAATTTAGTTTAAAGATTCATTGTTCACTTATGATTTATTTTGATGATAAGCTAGTGATATTTTGGAATCACGTTGGCTGATTCTGTTCCATTTAAAGAGCTCCTTTGAAAATATCACACGTGAGTGATCCAAGGAGTGAGTGAATGCTTAATTTAATATAAATCAGGACGTATGTACGTGGTTTACTATAATTTGAGCATTTTAGATTAATTTTCGTAAAGTTATTAGGTATTTGAATGCAATTGAAAATATAAACGCATTTTTTACTAGCGTAGATAGGTGAGTGACATTCTTTACATCAAGTGACTATCGGTCACAATCTGAGTGCTTCTTGCATTGAGATCCAAAAATGAAAGTCTATTCGTGCTCTGGAATAATGGCTACATCAGACAATTCGGTCCAAATTAGTACTAGTTTTCACCAAAGTTCTTTTCATTAGAGTATTCACCAAGAGGATAGTCGGCTCTTTTTCCTACATGTTCTAGTAACCTCGCGGGCTGGATCACACTAGATTCACAAAGCGAGTAGGTGAGCTCATAGGGCTCTAACCAGAGGACGTTGCCAACACTACAAGGACAGTACTGACAAGATCCGTCAAGAAACTCAGTGGGCTGTGTCTATGGGTCAGCTTACTCGCCGAACCCTTTGTCGCAGGCGACGGGTTCGACGAGAACGGTGGCCGGTGCTTGAGGTACCTAAAAGCACCGTTAATGAATCGGAAGGGGCCGAAATGAGGTGTTTAGGGCGACGTCGACTCTTTACTAGTGAGTCCGCAGAATCGGGTATGTAGTTTTCGGTGGCCACGACAAGAGAGTTTTCGTGTCGTGCCGCCTTCTGAAAGTGGCGCACTGATGCCAACTGAAAATACTTACCGATGGGGTCAAACTTCAGATCATCATTAAGATTCACATTCCTCATGAGCCACGGTGAACACGCTCTATTTTTAATGCTAGTTTTAACAGCTGTGAGCAAGCTGTGAAATATTTTTATTATTTTCTTAAAGTGTCAAAATGCACAAATTTGATAATTGAGGTATTTTTATATTTATTCTTTATTTATTTGTACACACTGTTAAAATAATACAGTAATTGCGATAAGATATAAAAAATGGCGAGCTTAACTCAACAATTGAGTTATCTACCAGCTAACCGTTCTCAAAGAAGGAAAGCTTTACATTAGTGGGTAGATGAGTTTTTTTTTATTACTTAGATGGATGGACAAGCTCACAGCCCACCTGGTGTTAAGTGGTTACTGGAGCCCACAGACATCTACAACGTAAATGCGCCACCCACCTCGAGATATAAGTTCTAAGGTCTCAGTATAGTTACAACGGCTACCCCACCCTTCGAACCGAAGCGCATTACTGCTTCACGGCGGATATAGGCGGGGTGGTGGTACCTACCCGTGCGGACTCACAAGAGGTCCTACCACCAGTGATTACGCAAATTATAATTTTGCGGGTTTGGTTTTTATTACACGATGTTATTCCTTCACCGTGAAAGTCAATCGTGAACATTTGTTGAGTACGTATCTCATTAGAAAAATTGGTACCCGCCTGCGGTATTCGAAGACCGGTGCATCGCTACATACGAATGCACCGGACGTCTTATCCTTTAGGCCACGACGACTTACAGTGTACAGTGTGAGTACAATCTAATTAATTTAATTATTGATACTATAGACAATAACAATAAAAATAATAAAAATAAACACTAATACATAATATATCAAACTATATACATACACAATTACACACATAAATAACATTAACAGAGCTCAAAATTAAATAAAAAACATATACCTATTTTAAAGTGCTTATAGTGTAAATGTGTTTTTGTAATTTTAAAACAATCCAGTTGTTTTCTTCCTCTGTTAGATTAACAGTCACATGAACAACTTTGATAACTATGACGCACTGTGAGAACATACGCCTTAAATTTTTTAACAGGAATTAATTTTTTTTTGTCAACTTTAGATTTTTTCTTCAATAGAATTGGTTGGTCTTACTTTATATTCAGTTTATAATAGTCTAGTGTTGTTGCATATTGTAACAAAGAATTTCTTTCATTACGAGAATAATGACAGACACGAAAATATCACTAACGTCATGTAAGCGCCCCACAACCAATGATCACTTCGCAAAAACATACATTGACTTAAATTTTCTTGATTTCTCCACAAAATTACCGCTATGGTACCATGCTGATTCCAACCATATTTGAGTTGATTACTCCCATAGCTGTGTTGGCGTAGATTAGTGCTAGTCAGTGGAGCGCGACCTCAAAAATATCGGCGTCAAGAACTGGAAGGAGAAAGCCCTGAACAGAGCAGTCTGGAGAGACATACTGGACCAGGCTAAGGCCCACCCTGGGCTGTAAGGCCTAAGATGATGATGATGAGTAGCAAAAGGTTTCGACAAACAAATTAAGAAGCTTTCGGTGTCCAGCTCGATTAAATTCTTAATGTATCACATGTATTTCGTACGAAGTGACCATTATTAACATGGCGTGACGTCATAATGACGTAGTTTCACACCCTGTAAGTCTCACCACTAAAGACTATTGGGACGTAGTCAACTTTAAATATTTAAAAATGCTTTTTGTTAAATTTTGCCTAATCGGATCAAGAAATATATCGAATCAAGAAATATACAGTAAAAGGTTAATGTGTTCAATCCAGCGAGCCTAGTTTCATACAATATCGGCGCTGATGGTATACGAAGACTCATTGGTTATCTGCGACAGAATCTTTTTATTTTTCGTCATCCTAAATAGGTTCACGGTTGCCGCGTAGCAAGTATCCGATTATCTGGTTATCTTCATATTCATGTTATCATGATTGACGATACTGACATCAAAAACCTTTGTCTGCTACCCAAGATATTTCGAGGATCCTCGTTTATCAGTCATGTTTGTGTAACCTCAGCACGTCTTGTTTATTATTTCGTGTAGTTTTAAAGAATAATTTTAAAGATAAACAAAAATGGAATCGTTCCAGCACGAATTAAAATTGAAATAGACATTTTCACTTATATGTTATTATTGTTATTTATTAATTAAAGGTATAATAACATCGTACATATTACAAAATGCACAAGACTAAATGAAATGAAAATGATCAGAAGGGATACAGATACAGTAATTGATTTCAATTACTTTATGTTTACTGTGTAATATCAAATATAGTATGATAAATAATAAGTGAAATCTAGACCAGTAACTGTATTTTCTTAGAAATGTCGCAATTTATAATCTATATAACATTCCATCATTATAAATCTTCAGATTTTTTAAAATAAGTCTAGTTTTTGCTCTAATTTAATTACTATTATAAGGATACATAACTAAGGAGAAACGGGTTTATTATGGTCCTGGTTGGGTAAACAAAAACTTTTGATTTAAGTTGAAACGTAAATATGTACATAAGTTTATATTTATTACGAATGCTGAATTTAAAACAATAAATATCTCTGAAAATTATACTATCGAATTCATTTACTTCTAAAATTTTTATAAAATAAAAAGCCAGAGATTAAAATGTTTGGAGCGTGTTTTTTTTTTAACTGTCGTAATTGTTCTAGAACATTCGAGTCCGCCAGAGACAAATGTTTTAATATATTTTTTGTTACGGCCGCGCAAAAATAAACCCCCATTCACGATTACGTAACTAACGTCAAAAAAAACAAAAACATTCGATTAGATCTAGTCTGAATAAGACGCCCACAGTGCACTAGTTACGAACACAATATCTGTCATTAATATCATACTGCGCAAGAACAAAGGCATAACGACTACATTGTGGTTATTGAAAAGATGTCCTCAATATCGCTGACCGACAATGTATTTGTTTAGTCTGACCGACCTAAAAATCTCCGAACTTGTAACGAGATATACCTGTATTTTCATATATTCAGCACGATTATTTTTCAAGTGAACTGTAAATCGAGACCCCAGAATTTAAATAAAGACATTCCGACACGACCGCTATGTGTTATGCGCATTGATTGGATTATGCTTAAACGATATCTACATAGGTTTTTTTTTCATTGGCGTTAAAGGAAAAAATAATATAAATTAGAGGTCCCGCAGTAGTCGAAATTCGACTTTAATTTATTTGGAATTGTAAGTTTGTACACTATTATGATAATATTTTATACTTCTACTGGTGGTAGGACCTCTTTGTGAGTCCGCACGGGTAGGTACCACCGCCCTGCCTATTTCTGCCGTGAAGCAGTAATGCGTTTCGGTTTGAAAGGTGGGGTAGCCGTTGTAACTATACTGAGACCTTAGAACTTATATCTCAAGGTGGGTGGCGCATTTACGTTGTATATGTCTATGGGCTCCAGTAACCACTTAACACCAGGTGGGCTGTGAGCTCGTCCACCCAACTAAGCAATAAAAAAATAAAAAATAAAATTTCGCCCAGGTTACACTATAAAAAAATATTAATAAATACAAACAATATTTTATCTATTCTCAACTTGACCACAGACGTCAAGAACAAAAGTTTGACAATAAATAGTATGCATGCGTGTGTGCGTCAAATACATGGTATGTAGTGTGTGTTATGTTTTCTTTATTGATTTATTGTATCATTTATGAATTATTTAAAAAAAATATTAGCATTGTGCACTTCTTCTCTATATTCTCTATAAGTGTGCAAAATTTCATACTCCTTCGTCCGCGCAATTTTCGTAAAAAGGGATACAAAGTTTTTGCTTCACGTATTAATATACCTAGTCAGGTCATAAATTCTGTCACATGTTTAATGTAAAATAATTGAAACAAGTTTATTCATTATGTAACCATTCATATACCAAAATGAACTTAACAAAACATAGATTCTTATGACACTAAAGTTTATTCAAAATGACCTCCGTGATTTTGAATACAGGCCTTCAATCTGCGCGGCCAGTCGTCTATCGCAGCACGAACGAGGTCCATGTCAATATCGGCGGCTGCCTTAATCAAAGATGTCTTGAGTGACTCCAAATTGGGATGAGGCTTTGAGCACGCCTTTTCCTCCAGGTGTTGCCATATCTTGTAATCTAACTGATTCAAATCTGGACTGGAGGAGGGCCAGTCTTCGTGCCGGATGAAGTCGATTTCACGCGCCGCCAGCCAGTCTTGTGTGCTCTTGGCTCTATGAGCTGGCGCCGAATCTTGTTGGAATACCCAGTGCCTGTTATTGAACATGGTATGAGAAACAGGTTCCACAAGGTCCGTCAGGACTGTATTTTGATACACAACTGCATTCGTTTTTACACCTTTCTCACAAAAATGTACCTCTGTTAAGCCCCAATAAGAAACTCCCAACCATACCATGAGCGAGGATGGAAAATGACCTCGTTGGACACGCGGAATACGGTTGCTCGCTTCTTCACTACTGTGTGCGTACACCTTATCATTTTGTTTGTTGTAGCTCTCTTCTACGGTAAAAATTTTTTCATCCGAAAAAAGAATTTCCCGATATTTTTTTCCCGCGTACCGCTTCAACAAAGCGCGGCATCTCTTCAGTCTCAGGTCCATTAGACGAGCATTCAAACGATGTCCTGTTTTTCTTAGATATGCCCGAAGCCCTAAGTCTTCATTTAACACCCTTTTCACCGTGGTTCTGCTTAACCCCATCTGAAGGGCCAACAGTTTCTGCTTACGTTAGGGATTTCTTTGAATTCGCGCCTTCACAGCTTTTATCACTGCTGGAGTCCTAACAGACCGAGGGCGACCACTTCTTGACCTGTCATCTATACTAGAGTCTTCATTGTATCGTTTGATGGTTCGATAAACGAATCTTTTGGTTATATTCAAAATTTTCAGTATGTTAAAAATTTGAATTGGCGCGTAACCGCAACGATGCAACGCAATAACTGCAACACGGTCTTCTTTAAGCGTCCACTCTATATTTAAAAATGAGTAAAAATTCTAAAAGTATACATTTTTATTTTCATGAACAATTCGAAATTCGAATTTAATAAACTTTTTTGTGGCCAGCATTCTAAAAGAAAAGTTTTTACTGTGTGACAATACTTATGGCCTGACAAGGTATAGATAGATATAAGTGAAACTACATTTATGGTCGACTCAGTCGTCAGTGACCACGAAGAACTGAAAAAAATGAAAACGTCGGAAATAATATTTATAATGCCAATGAAAATGCCAGATGAAACCGTAAAAGTAGTTTTAGTTATGCCTACGACTCGGGTAACCGAAGAAAATTCTATAAAGATTTATTAAAATCGACTAACTTCCTATTAAATTGATTTTACCAATAATACTGATGTAGCGGATTAGTGAATAGAAGAAGAAACAATAAAATTAATCGAAATATAATTTGTGATATCAAATTATTCTCTGCAGAAATTAGAAATGTGAAAGTATTAAAGGCGTTTCAATTGAATTATTTATAATAAAAGCAGAATTAAAACTTTTGAATTAAAAACTCATTTCCAACTTCATTTTCTATGCAATGCTTCCGAGAGCACTCAAAAAGAAGCACTTTCCACAGCTTTGTATTAAATAAAATTGCATAAATTGTACTTTGTAAAACTACATTTCAGAATGTTGCTCCTAATATCTGTGTAGGGGCATAAATTTTTTGCACTTACCCTTTATTATTTGTTGCGGTCATTGCCATCGATAATATATACGTACAATGCTTGAGAGAAATAGAAAAAATCTCATATGAGTTATTAATTATTAAAGGTAGGGTAAATGGTAAGAGATCTCGTGGACGAATCCCCATACACTGGACTGATCAGGCGAAAGACCTTCCTTACTGAAACCCCACTTAACGAGTGCGTGCGCCAAGCCTCAGTTCGCAAACTATGGAAAACATCTGTCAAGGCTTTAATAAACAAGAATACCACATGACCACGACTGCTCTGCCAAGAGCAACCGGCTATGATGAAGGATACTTTCAACAAGAACGATCCCACTTAATAAATATTGAAAAGTATGTATGTATTCTTCTCTCTCGCGGATTTTGTATTCGAATTTCTATACCTTTGACATGAATACTAGTTCTTTAATAAAATAAAATTAACTGTATAGTTACCCCTAAAACTGTCTGTAACTTGAATTGTAAACTGTATTTTCAGTGCTCATTATCGTATTTATTGGTTTTATGAAAAAAGCTTATTCTATCAGTAATACAGATGACGTTAACTTTTCTGTCTTTTATATAAATACATGATATTCATATGAGCCTAAATTTGTAAACAGATTTATTGTCCACGGCTCAGCCAATTTTAAAGTAGTTTGACTGTTTCATTCGAATTGATTTACAAAGGTAACAAGATTGAATCAATTTAAAAGCACATATAAAATACACGTATTGGGCATACGCTCAGATGTAGTAGTATTATAGATTCTGTGGTTATAATAAATAATTTATTCCAAGTCGTGACTCATTCTTGTATTTTTAATTTGCACGGTCATGTATGACTACATTATTTTTCGTCACATATGGCCGCTATTTTAAAAAGTTTCTTGGTTTTATCATTATCCTATTTTGATATAGATATTTGGGCTATTAGACAAAAAATATAGAAAAAGTATGTAATTGTTTCACTATAACTAATTAAATTAGTACCGCTAATTGTTGACATAATTGGATAGGTTTATCCATAGATTTTTTTTCTATCGGTAAACCTGTGTGTATTCTAGGTTATTTGTTTTACCTGAATCAACTGCAACAATCCTACTTTTTTGTCTTTACTGGTGGTGGTAGCCCAATAGTCGAAATTCGACCATACTTATTTATAATCAGGAGTTTGAACATTATTATGGTTTTATTGTCTATAATCACAGATTTCGCCAAGGCTACATACACTATGGACAAATGAAATTAAGGACAAACAATATTAATCAATTCTCAATTTGATCGCAGACTTTAACAATAAACAAAAGAGTATATATGCGTGTGTGTGTCAAATACATAGACGGCACTGAAAATTTCGGGAATTAACGAAGTGACACAACATTACTATTTAAAAATGTATTTATTGCTTTTCGAAGTATTCTCCGCGAAATTTGACACATTTTTCCATACGATGGAACCAATCATTGAAGCAACCATTCCATTCGGAAGTTGGGGTCTCCAAAATGGCCGTTTTGTAGGCGTCCACAGCTTCTTCAGGTGATGAAAATCTCTGTCCACGCAATTTATTCTTTATTTTAGGGAAAGTATAGAAATCATTAGGGCTTAGGTCGGGGCTGTACGGCGGATGGTCTAATAATTCTATGTTTTCTTGCTCTAAAAACTCTTTTGTTCTGTGCGCGGTGTGAGAACTCGCATTGTCGTGATGGAGGATGATGCGGCGGTTGCAGTTCTCTTTACGGAGTTCAGAAACGACCTGTGGCAAACAAATGCTAGCATACCATTCTGCATTAACCGTTCTTTGTCCCTCAAGAGAAATAGTCGTAACATGGCCGGTTTTGAAGACAAACGTGGCCACAATTTTTTTTGCAACACTCCGTGAACGAACAATTTTTGTTGGCTTTAACTCATTTTCGAACACCCAAACTCGTGACTGGTTTTTTGTTTCGGGTTCGTACGCGTATATCCAGGATTCGTCACCTGATGCAATGTTGTATACAGCATTTGAGGATCCTGCGTGGAATCTTTCGAGAGTTCTGACGCACCAAGTAACGCGAGCCGCTTTTTGCTCTTCACAGAGCGAATGCGGTATCCATCGGGAAAACAACTTTTTTACACCTAATTGTTCATGCAAGATTATTTGTATTTGACTCATGCCAATGTCTAAAGTTGCCTGAATTTCGCGGTATGTCACATGTCGATCTTCCTCAATCAGCTTACGCACAGCATCAACGTTTTCTTGGCTGACTGCAGCTTTTGGACGACCTTGACGGGCATCATCACTGAGCTTGACACGTCCACGTTGAAATTCAGCAAACCAGCGATAAATTGTGGTTTTGGATGGGGCCTCATCACCAAATGCAGAAATCATCCGGTCAACACACTGTTTTTGTGTTAAACCACTTCGAAAGTCATAATAAATCATCGCTCTTGAATTTTCTCGAGTCAATTCCATTTTCTCAACGACTAAACAAGTTTGACAAAACCTCGTGACAAGACCGAGAATCTTTTTTTAAATAAATAAATGGTATTCGATTTTTAAAACCAAGGCGTTTTCAATTAAAAAGATTTTAATATGACAGGAACAGTGGAAATATTCCATTCCCGATACTTTTAGTGCAGCCCTCGTACATACAACATACATTATTATACTGATTTAATGTATTTTTATTTGCATAATTTGAAGAAAATATTATGATTATACACTTCTTCTCTATATTCTCTATAAGTGTGGGAAATTTCATTCTCCGGCCGCGCAATTTTTCTTTAAAAGGGGTACAAAAATTTTTCTTCACGTATTAAAATATAGATAATTGCATAATAACAAAGTATAAATTTTAATTATTTTACTCGTTTTTTAAATGAACGAAAATGGATGTTCACCGAAGGCGAAAAAAATAGAAATGGAAATAGTTCGTGGTCGTTAAGAAAGAAAATAATGATCCGTTAAATAAAAACTTTGAAATAATTCTTTGACACATTTGATTTGCGTGAAACAATGAAAAGTTATTCGCCTATAATGTAGAATATATTTTAAGTCGAAAAACACAAAACTAGACTAAAACTTCAATTTAAATCAGTCGAGTATTATGATGATGAATGCTATTTGAAAAGGCTTAGATTATCAACCTGTAACTTGTTAATGCATTGAACAGGAAATGAGAAATTAGGTGCGTAGATATTCTACCATGCTCCTGAGTTTGAGAGAGTCGACGAGTAATTAGGCATTCTGTGATCGAGCATGCTTTATTCTTTAGTTTAAAATCTGTTTATATAATTATTTAAGCTGACAATGTGCTGTTTCTAAGCTTAACAACATGAACATGGATTATTTTAAGTTTATCACAATAAAAAGTTGACAATTCCCTATGCTGGAAAACCAATAGACGCTTCTTAATCAAGCCTATTTTCGAGCTTCGCTCAAAAGTTAGTTACACATACAAAAGGATTTCCGTCTTAACATGATTTTCAATTTTTAAATCCTTCATGCCTTCTACTAAAATTGAACTTTCTAGATGTTAAAGCTGTTGAACTTTTGTTCTTATAACTTTTAAATGACATTCTTATTTATTTGTTACAGAGGGCATTGGCTCAGCAACAACACTACGCTACAGCGGGTAAGTCTTGTGTTCTTAACCGATTTAAAAAAAAGAGGATGTTCTCAATCGATGGTTTTTTATTTGTGCTAGCTCAGAACTTTTTTGTAGGTGAACCGATTTTGACGATTCTTCACACTTTCTACAGGTGCGTTAAGGGTTGGTTTTTTGAAAAAAACTTTAGTCAAATGCACTTATTTATCGGTATTTATTAGGAGTCATTGGACTAACGGTCTCAAGTGTGTTATAAATTTTTGTTTGTTTCGAAAATATTGACTGATGAGTATAAAAGTCGGTGAAAACATTTTCTTCAAAGGTAATAATAAAATATGGCTAGCTATTCTTTCTCGACTCTCTAAAAGAGTTCAAACATTTTCTTATTTAGTTTGATAAGGTGAATAGGTTTTCCAAATCATATTCCTTATTAAATTTCTACATTCTCTTTTCTATTTTTATCATTTTCTTAGAATTATTAGATGTTTTTTAAATATTCGTTGTCAGTAACGGCGCTATGACTTCATTCAACTTTTTTTTTTGCGTAATTACGATTATCTGCTGCCTAACCTTAAATACTGATATTATTTCTAAGTTTGAGTAAAGTATGTGAAGACTCTTCAACAAGTATCTTCTAATCCAGTTATTTTGCTTAAAATATAAAAAAAAGCTCATTTGATCTCTGCGTTATTGCGATAGGTGTGTACATACATTCCAAAATAAAAATGAAGCCTTTGTTTCCAAAGCTTGTAGTTGTGATTGGAATAAACGATATAAATGATTCATTAATAAAATAATGAAATATATTCGAAACGTAGCCAAATGTATCGATTAGTAACGTAAAACTTACGTTATGTATAGTACATTATATATAAATTCATTGTTTGACTTATTGTAGATGCCTATTTTTACGGCTATGAGAATTGAACATCATAAAGTATATCTTTATAATAATCTAATATTATATCAGCTACCTCAATTAATAATAATGAAAATTGAACAGAATGTTAGTAGTACCTACTATCCTGTTTGTTTTTGCTGCAAAATAATATATTCCGTTTCGTACAACTAACAGTAAAAGATGAATCCAATGCATTTGGGACTTCGACCTCTTGTCACAAGGTGGCATTCACGTTGTAGAGTCATTATGTTATCGATTTCATAAAATTTTCGCTATTTGGCTTAAGCGACATTTTGTTTAATACCCGATATTTATCTTTGTAATTAAAAGTGCGATTTATTTAGTACTAGCATCAACAGTTCGATATTTTTAATTGAACTTTATTTAAGTTTACTTCATTGTAATAACTGAAGAAGTTTTTTTGTTTTTTTTTTCCAATTTAGAACCTTAAATGGAAGAGCCACGTTTGCGACGAAGGGCTCGGCGAGTAAATTAACCCACGGACACAGCCCACTGAGTTTCCCGCCGGATCTTCTCAGTGGGTCGCGTTTCTGATCAGTAGTAGGTTAGGTAGATTCTGCGAAGCACTGCTCTTGGTAGGGTTCGTGTTAGTAGCGACGTCAGGTTTGAACCCCGTGAGCTCACTTACTTGTGAGGGCTACGCTGAAATGGCCTCTCAAGGCCATCAGCTTAGGTAGAAAAAAAAACCTCTCCGGTAAAGTTGCAAAAATGTCACTTAAACCAAATAGCTTTTCACCCCTCTTTATATCCTATATTATTTCGACCGCGAAGCAGTAATGAGTTTCGGTTTGAAAGGTGGGATAGTCGTTCTATCATAGAGCTGAAACTCAGACCTCACGTCTCAAGATAGGTGGCGGCATTTACGTTGTTGATTTCTATGGGCTACGGTATCCACTGAACACCAGATAGACCGTGGACTTCTAGGTCATCCGTTTAAGCAATAACAGAAAGGAATTTTTTTCTAATCATTTAATAATTCAAGTCTAGCTTCTAGTCATTTAATTTCTTAAACCAATGTCTTGTCCCTATTTAAATTACGAAGCTCTTAAAGAGCTTTGAGTTCAAACTCGATCCTTCTAACAATTCAAACGTTGTTTAACAAAAAAAGAAAACTTTTTAGTGCCTGCTGGTTAGCGGTTTTACCACCCTAATAATTACTTAATTATCCGGTGGTCCCTCCTTGATTTACAATGTGCTTTGAATGAACTATAAACGTCTTACGTAAACAATTTAGATACAAAACTTGGCCTTAAGTTAAAGGTATTTTCAGATTAGAATATGCATGTGAAAAAGATATTTTAATGTATTAATTATGTAAACAGTAAACACCGAATATCACTAACCCACGTTTATTACACATTTTATCCTGAAAAAAGACTAAATTAACAAAATAAAATAATTCATGCAACTTCGTTCCTCGCTTTCCCGCTAGAAAGTCACGACAGGTTCTAAACCCAAATATCTTTTTTATCCTAGTTATAATAATTTTTTTTTATCCTAGCTGTATATAGCAGACTACTGTCCATTAAAATTTGTTAATTAACTTCATAATGTGAAAGATGGTTATGCGACATCGCGTTTTAATCTCGCAAATTCACATACTAATATATATTCGGTTCTGATTATTGCAAAGGCTATCGGCGCGGCGTCGGCCCTAACTTAATTGTTTTCTGATTTCATAAACCTTAAACATGTAATTAGGTTAATAGCATTTATTACATTAGAAAAATCATAAAAATGGATCGTCTTATAAATTATCATCATGTTATGTAAATTCTAAGCAATAAACTATTTTCCTGAATTCAGACACGGATTTCCATAATTTTTTAAAAGGCTTCAATAGTAAATTTTCGCGATGGGATTTAGACAGCTTTGAATTCGTGTTTTAATACATGAAAGTTTGTTTTATTATTAAACTTTTTGTTTAAACGAGTAATTAATTATATAAAAAGTGATTTGTTAAATGTAGCATTAACTTGTAAACGATGATAAATATAGTAATTTCTATTTCGAATACAAACTTATTTTATTTCTGTGGCGAGTATACAAATAGCTTATCGGCTACTAATATGACCTATTAATCGACAATAACAGCTTTATTTCTCAAGAATTTCCTCTATACTTACTTGGCTCCGTATCAAATTTTCTGGCTATATATTATGGAGCAGTATAGTGGAATAGTGTAGGTTTTACTACAGGAAAATAAGTGTTTGCCGCGAACGAAGCATTTCAAATGTTCGGGCATAATCATGTTTAATTTTGACAAAAATGTATTGTCTCAAAGGTTGAAGAAAGTTAAATCAAGAATTGTACGTGTTGAAATGTTATTGCCTTGTTGAGACAAATATCTTCTCTTAAAATCTGTTTTGGACAAGGAGATAATTTAGAACTATATATATGTACCTCGTAAATTCCAAGAACAAACAAGTTTACGAACATTGACCTCGCGATTCAACAGGAATATTATATAATAATTATGTTTGTACGACGATAATGCATAAGTTTATACTTCCAACTTTTAAATATTAGGGGTTAAAGTATGAAATTGCCGATTTGTACTGATAAATTGAAATTCGTTTTTTTTTCATTTAACCCTTTTATTTAATCAAATATCTACCATTATTACCTATACCTATACCCTTACCATTGCTGTCATCTAATAGGAAGGTCATTTTTGCCTTTGCGATAGAACTCTGGTGATCTAGATTCTACAAATTGTGAAGCATGAAAGCATTGTGTACTGCCTGCTGGGAAGAAAACTTTTTGTCACGTAGAAAATTGTCCAAATCACGAAAAAAATTTTAGTCCTTTGGAGCAAGGTCTGGCGAATACGGAGGGTGACGAATGATTTCTAAATGCAGTTCCTGTAGAGTTGAAACGGTTTCTCGTACTGTATGAGGTCTCGCGTTATCATGGAGCAATAATAGTGAAGATCGATTCATGAGTCGGGGCTGTTTCACTGCAAGTTTTGCTATCATTGTTCGGAGTTCGGCACAACAGACATCTGGCAATTTCTTGACCAGATCGAAGAAAGTTATTAGTGAATAACACCATGCTGAGACCACTAAACTGTTAGCATTATCTTTTTACTGGTAAGCTTTGCTTTAGGACACTGTTTCGTTTGACCTGGGGTCAGCCATTGCATTTTTCGCTTGCGGTTGTCGTAAAGAATCCACTTTTCATCACATGTCACAATTCGATCCAATATTCCTGCATTTCTGTATCGATTCAACAAGGCAACACAAGTTTCAACACGCGTTTCTTTCTGCAATGTTAAACCATGCCGCTAATTTCTGGGTGGTTTGGCTCGGATCGGCTTCCACCATCTCTTTCAATTCATTGTTAATCACATGTGTGATTCGTTCTTCAAATCAAAATATCCATCACGAAAGCGTTCAAAGCAAAATCGCACGGTCGTTCATTATCAGTCCCCTCTCAAAACGCAACATTGACATTGCGAGCTGTTTCTGCAGCATTAGTTCCGCGACGGAACATGTATTCAAAAATCACTGGAATTTTCGAAGTATCCATCTTTCTTGTCTAAGCTGAATAAAAAAAAACAACTGAAAGTCGATAATCGAATTTTGCACATTTTTTAAAACAAGAACCTCATAGGTACCATTTGAAAAAGTTTCACTCAAAAATCTCAAACCATGAAGGTTCTATGTTAATTCGAAGTACCTATTACAATAGAACGGCAATTTTATACTTTAACCCCTACGAAACGAATCTTTTTAGTATTAGTTTATCACATCTTGATTGCTTTTCACGTGCATTGTTCTTCTCGTATGCTATTACTTCAATATTTTCATTAGTCTCTTATGATTGTTATCATCTACTTTCATAGACTAAAGATCTTTATCAATATAGTAATGATTATGTAACAAGAATTCTGATTTTGAAACAAATTAATGATATCAAAATCGTTCCTAGTTAGTGATAGCAATCGTAAATGAAGATTTTTTCAAAAAAACTTTTGGTTATGATCATATCGTCAAATGTGCAAAAGTCATCGTAACCCAAAAGAATATGACCAACTGTTACTGTGTACTCGTATCAAGTAATACGACAATGGCGGTGTAATCCCGTGTTCATAAACTACATCCACGATTATTGAATAATGTCGTGTAATAAAAATCAAACTCGTAAAACTTATAAAATTGCGTATTCTGAATTCCTCGACTTGCCTTTTACTACTGCAAAGGAGTCACGCGTTTGATGGTTTGGGAGAGCTATTTATTAAACAGTAAAAAAAGCGATTTCGACATTATGTCTCTAAATAGGTGGTGGGATTCTCGTTGTGATAGTCTACGGGCTACGGTAGTCTCTTTGCCAATACCAGTTGAACCTTGAACTCGTTTCAGACATCTAGTACATTAAAAGAAGTTTGTATAAAACGTGTTTATCTTTAATTAAATCTAAAGGAAAAACTTAGTCTAATTAAAAGAATGGTGCGGGATTTCAGCTCGAAACTGAATTCGTTAAATTGTTAATTACTCTGTATTTGAAGCGGTTTGTTTTTAATATTTTTTCAGTGGCCAATCTTCTTAACTCTTGAAGAAGTACGAAGTAAATCCGCCGCAATAAAAAACCGTGCCGCGTTCATTTTTATAGATCCAGAGGTCAGTCGGGCAATGGGCTAGATTAAATTAAATAGATGAATCATATGTACCAAACATATTATTCATATTGGGCGACGCCAATTCGTACTCAAATCAAACGACTTGTTTAAAAACGCCTATTTTTTTTTGCTTATTATCAGAACTTTATTCTAAAGCTTGCTTACTTTTGGTAATATAATATAATAGATAATTTTACAAACATAAAAAAAAACTAGAATTCGCTCCTAAATCATTATCATGCTAGCTTACTATAGCGATCGGCTTAAAAAAATCAAAGAACGAACGCATAAAACTACAAATCCGTTTGAATAAAGCTACTTATCGGAGCGAATACATCGTCAAGGTCACGCGTCTCCGACGTCGCCGATGCAGCGTGGTTAGTGCGGTGTCCATGGCTGACCACAACCCGAGGAAATATACATTGGCCGACGTTGCGCTCATGACACAGGCTCGTCGGTCTAGTCACACACTTCGTGGTTCGCTCGTAGTCGTCTTCGCGCCCTCTCGTTCCCACTCTCTTTGCTTACTTCACTTTACTAAGTTAGTGTTCCCACGTCGGCCGTGGACGTGTGACGTGTCTCGCGTGCTGTCCAATCAATTGAATACGATCAAAATATGTGAATATTTATTTACGTTTCGAGATAAGTGAAATATCACGTGTTCAGTCAATTATACAATAGGTAAACGGTTTTTATTTATTGATACGATTAAATCTCTGTCGGACCGGTGTGTTATTGTTATGTTTACATCGTGTTTTGAAGGCGCACAGTGAGTACTACGCGTCGGGTCGCCGGTTTGTCTGGCTGGCGTATCGCGACACTCGTACTCACCAAAATTTTATTACCATTAAGCCACTAAAAACAATAGCAAACAATAGTTTACTCAAAATTTAAAAATATATGCTTACCTTCATTAATCAGAACACACGTAGAAGTAGAAACAAACACATCCGACATTCAAAAACAAAAAATATTCGTAAAGACAAAGCTTAACAGAAAACTACGCTAAAATATTTTTATGAGTCGGATGTTCATGTCGAGAGTAAGGTTTCATAAGTCTGACAATCAAAAAGGCAGTCTCCTTGTGATACGATTAAGGGACAATGATATTGGGCTGATCCAATCATTCCCTTTCACGGTCTTATTGAGTGAACCTTTTATAACAGTCGTATTATGTAAATGCGTGACGAAATGAAGACATTTTAATAATTTATTAATCACCGATAATCCGAGTTCCTGATTATAAACATACGTGTATATGTATGTGTGTTTTAATATTTATGTTGATAAAAACGAAGATAATCGTTTTTTTTTTGTTTTTGTAAATTGCTGCTTATCTAACTTTACTATTTATATTTTAATAATCAATGGAGTAACAAATCAGTTAAATCAATATAAGGTACACTGATCGTCATTTACTGTAATAAGAATATTCAAAGGTAGTTAATGAAAATAATTAAAAACGTGATATTGCACCTGTTTTGCTTCGGGAAACTTTTGCTCTATAAGTGCTTAAAGTCAAATCGAGAATCATGAAAACGTTCCTAAATTCTAAATCATTTTGAGATTCGTTTGCCCCTGAGATGTTTTTTTTTATCTTGATAATACCATCAATTTATGATAATGCTGTATGAACAATGTATTTTATCTAACTTTTGTAACACGTTAGTCCGTTTACGAGTACTTGGAAAAATCATGTTTCTCAAAAACGTATCATAATAACACCCATATTTTTTTTGGTAACAGTGGTGAAACTTTGTTTTACTTAAGTACCGAAGACCACACACACACCACGACTTCGCCTCTTGAGACAAGACGTAGAACTATTATTACGTTGCATTGTCGGAGTGCAGAATTACTTTGTGTTAGAAAAAAGTACGACGAGGGTAACAAGCTAAGGCCTCAAAGGGGCTTAGCACCAATAAGCTTTTAAAGTACCCTAACCAATAATAGTAATCTTCCTTTACTCTTATTGTCTACGATAGTTCATCCGATATTAAGGATTTTACTGTCGCTCATTACGACATCGGCGATACTCGGGACCCAATCCGTAGCCATTTTCATTAGATTCTTTATAAAACTTTGCTAAGAAGGTAGTGCATGCGGACCTAATGATTGTCACTAACCACATAGTTTTCTGCTCCTAAAATTTCAAAACACAACAGAATAAATAAATGACGCTGTTAACCTGTCGCAAATGGACCGGTTGTCAGTGAGAAATGTATTGTGATGAACTGACAACAGTCCTTAATGTAATTTCAAGGCGTTAGTAATAAAATTGGAACGAAGAAATAAACGTTTTAATCTAATACGTTTATTAAAGCTGTGCAAAGAAACATTTTTGGATAGTTCAAATAAGGAGGACGACGTGCACTCACCGATGTCTGTTCGAAGGTTAATAAGAAACAGAAAAAAGCATACTAGAGAATTGTTCTTGAATTTTTCTACCCATTTATGTTTAGGATTAGATTATGGATTATTTAGTACGAATTTTCAAGTAGTGGTAGGGCTTCTTGTGAGCCCTTATGCCTTATGCCTTCATTACTGTCATGAAGGAATAATGCGTTTAGGTTTGAAGGGTGAGGCAGCCGTTGCACTACAAAAATGGACACTTAGAACTCATGTCAAGATGGGTAGCAGCGGCATTTACATTATGGGCTCTATGGGCTCCTGTAACCACTTAAAACCAGGTGGGCTCGTTCATTCATCTAAGCATTAAAAAAGGTGTTTCTTATTTAAGGCCATTGATAAAGACGTTATTATGACGATAAGTAAGCTCTATAAAAACTACTACGAATTAATTGTTTTACTCCAATCTGAACATAAGTCATTTATTCACGTGCATACGTACGTTCTTAGTTCACGAAAATTTTGTTTTTTGCTAATAATTTGACCGCATTTGAAACAGGACTTAATGTTGGGTGCACACTTTATCGTTCAAGATATGGTTTTATAGTGTCTAAAATCGGGTCTACATGTGTGCGTAACGAGTACAATTATAATTTTCATCAGTTTTTTTATTATAACCATATGCTTTTAAGTACTGAGATATTAATATAACTCAGTCCTTTAGTTTTTGCGTGAGACTCGAATGAACCGACAACCGTAAATGTAGTAATACCAAAAATTTATGATAATTTGTGCTGTGCTCTTCACTAGTCATCCAATATATTTACAACTTTAAAATAGTAGTAAATTAATAAAGTAATTATTTTAGATTAGTATAAAATAGATTCACGTTTATATAATTTTATGTTATGTATAAGGCCCGCAAGCTCTCTTTGGTTTTTGAGGAAAATGCCGCTTTATTAAATTAAAAAAAACCTTACAAATTATCAGCTTTTCTCATCTGTCTGGTAAATTTCGAATATCTTGGCGGTAGAAGTGTTAGTCTTTTGAGCCTGATCCGTCTTTGTTTTGATAACTGTATATGAGCGCAAATGCTGATCAGCCAAACCTTATACCATCGAACGGAACAAATAATATGCAATCGGACGGTGCATCATCTGGGGAATATGATGGGTGGGTAGGACGTCCCATTTAAGAGTTTGCAAGTAAGTTTTAACGGGTTTGGCAACGTGAGGCCGAGCATTGTCATACAGGAGTATGATTTTATCATACCTCTGGTTGTTGTTTGGCCGTTTTCCGCACAGTGCTTGACTTAATCGCATTAATTGAGATCAATACCGTTCGACAGCGATGGTTTCGTTCTTTTCAAACAATTCATAATAAATAACCGACCGGTTCCAACCAAATACACGGGATGATGAAGTGACGATGAAGTCGTCGTGGCCTAAAGGATAAGACGTCCATTGCATACGGTGTTTGAATCCCGCATGCGGGTACCAATTTTTCTAATGAAATACGTACTCAGCAAATGTTCTCGATTGACTTCCGCAGTGAAGGAATAACATCGTGTAATAAAAATCAAACCCGCAAAATTATAATTTGCGTAATTACTGGTGGTAGGACCTCTTGTGAGTCTGTACGGGTACCACCTGCCTATTTCAGCCCTGAAGCAGTAATGCGTTTCGGTTTGAAGGGCGGCGCAGCCGTTGTAATCATACTGAGACCTAAGAACTCATATCTCAAGGTGGGTGGCGGCATTTACGTTGCAGATGTCTGTGGGCTCCGGTAAACACTTAACACCAGGTGGGCTGTGAGCTCGTCCACCTATCTATGCAATAAAAAATAAAAATAACCTTCGCAGTGTGAATATTCGGCCGAACTGCGATGTAGAAGCATGACCGGGCACTCAGTCCCCAAGATTTTTTTGAGAAACAGCCCGAACTTAGTTGTGCACGTAATAGTTTTCAAAATTTCCAAAATTAATCAATCTATTTTAATCTGGGGTGAATGAATTTGTTTTACTGCTTTTAATATCACTTTATTGTTTTATATTGAATGCAAAGTTTATGCTTAAGCATGAAGTTATATATTTTTAAAATAAAAGGTTTCTTTTTTGCCTAAAATTATAAAACTCTTTCTAGAGTTAATTAACCTTCATGCAAGATTCGAAACTACATACAGACTTATATCTACCTGTAAGCGGATCTTGAATTTGCGTTTATATCACCAATATGCTTCTTGGTAGTATAAAGTCAACACCAAAGTATGTACAATAAACAAAAAAACTTTTAATTGGGAAATCAAGAATTCACAGGGCTTAGAATATATTTTTTTCTTTTCCTTATTATGAAATGTAAAAATGTTTTATGTTTTTTATTACATTCAAATAACGTCTAAAATGAAAAGGGTATTTATTACGAAAAACTGTTGGAGTTACAAATGCGTACGTCGTCGTTAGCGAGTAGCGTTTATGTTTTTTTTTTTTTGCCAATACAACGCTGCTTTACATCCTGTGATACCAAAGTACTGCCTTTGGCATCACAGGCACTTTGCTCACCTACTGTTTGTGTTCATGTATATTTTTTACCACATATCATTCGGTTCAATGGTACATGGTAGCGTGTAATACCCTCCACAGTGTTTCTCGAACGCTATGACACAACCGTCTTCAAACAATGTTTGAAAAAAATTGCACTCTCAGCGGTGCCTCTGCTATTGCTAATATCTATAAACCTCGATGGTCATCAGGCGAGCCAAATGCTCGTCTACCCATTAATTCAATGAAATTATACGCAATGTATACGTGCTTATGTAAGTACTGTTAATGTAACTGCTCTCGCACGTTTTGCAAAAGACCAAGAGGGTGACAAATTAACGCATCTCTGACTCACGCTGGTTCTAGACCAGTGAGGTATTTCGGGGGTAGAAGATGGCAGTGGTTGGCTAGTCTAGGTGTGCGTTGGATAGCTCATTTAGTGGCAGACTAAGCGGTCGTAGCGACAATGACTGACTGCTTGGCATCCCATGGGGGCAGGGTCAAAGGAAAAGTGACATGAGTTGAGCACATCACTTTGTCCCCACTCTGCCTCACTTAAGTTTTATCGCATGTTGTTGAGTAATCGGCATTTTTTAGTCTTAGTTGCAAATCCCACATGCCAACAGACCCAAGGCGTAGGGAATGGCTATTCCTCTAAACCATAGAGAAAACCATAGAGAATAGGAAGAAAATTTAAAAAACATTTCCTCCCCAAACTTAGGAGAAATAATGGAACCTGGTGTAACATAAACATTGTCATAATTGTTTTATAAAATTAAATTGGATTTTTTTCATCAATCGCAATTTCAAAATGAAAATCCACATGAAAAAAGCATGATACATGCCCGGTTCATTCGCTGTTCTAAATACGCCAGTAACTAACTTTTGTATCGTAGAAAACTATTGACCTGGAATCCATTAATATTCATTGGCTAGCTAGGTTATCGTATGTATAATGAGAAAAAAACCCTCAGAACTCTGTTAAAAAAAGACAACGAGTTATTTATTGTATAGGCGAATCGCAACAAAGTGAAAAGTAGGTCGCTTGTTATGAGAATAATTTGGTTTTATTGGCAGGCTCTTCGCTCACCTGGTATTTTCAAGTTATTTATTTTTGGTGGTTGCAGGGTTATTGTTAGTTTGGTAGGCGGTGCAAGACGGCTCCTGTGCGCCAGCCACGGTGTGTCTCCCGAGACGACCTCCTGTGGGATCTTACTGGGGATGAAATCCCGTACTGTTATCAGGACGGGGTACGAAGGCGAACTTTCGGCGCGCATTATCCGGTACCGTGGGTTTCGTGGAGTCGGAGTGGTGGAGCTCTATGGGGCTTAGTCGGTAGTTGGTTTTGCGGGGCAGGTCTTGCGTTGCGCCTCGCGTGCCGGCAGGAACTGGAAGAAGAAGAGGACTTCGGTCTTCCTCTTTTTCTCTGGCGCACAGGGAAGAGGCGCAGGACTCCGACATAACCCCCCTCGACCGGGTATCCATAAACAGATTCACCCGAGTAAAAAAAGAAAGGTTTTATTGTTAGTCCGCATGGCTCGCTACCAACCTACCTGACTGAATCTAACCTAAACCTGACTGATTCAACGACGAAGCAATCATGCGTTCCGTTTTAAAGGGTGTTATTCAATAAAATGTAGACTTTGGCTACGTCTCAAAAGAGCTTAAAACTTGAAATTGTGACCTTGGATTATGACTGACTATTATTCAAACCTGAACTTTTGATTACCTTACAGTACCTGCCGAACGAGTGACACTGGTATCATGCTACCCCACAAAATTGTCAATGTGTAATAATTAAATTTAAAAAAAAATCATTTAGAGTAGTCAATTATAGAATGTTAGCGTACTGTGTAGATGATGGTATTTGATATTTGTACGCTTTGGAACAATAACATCTGTGAAACGGCCATTTTGCATTTTATCTAGTTCATGTTACCTCCACTGAAATTTTATTCCGATACGGCTTTGTCGGTTATTTTCAATAGTTTCTTCAAATTATTATCAATGTTCATTAATTTTATAGAAAGTTTGTGTCGTAGTCCCATAATGTATAATACTTTATTGGAGTTTAATGTTTTTTACTAGTGCTGGGACGCCTTGCCTATTTCTGCCGTTAAGCAGTAACGCGTTTCGGTTTGAAGGGTGGAGCGGCCGTTGTACTGTAAAAACTGAGGATCCATTAACGGTGCTTTTAGGTACCACAAGCACCGGTCACCGTCCTCGCCGAACCCGTCGCTTGCGACGAAGGGCTCGACGAGTTAATTAACCCATAGACACAGCCCACTGAGTTTCTCGCTGGATCTTCCCAGTGAGTCGCGTTTCCGATCCGGTGGTAGATTCTGCGAAACACTGCTCTTGCTAGGGCCAGTGCTAGCAACACTCCCGGTTTGAGGCCCGTGAGCTCACCTACTAGCTCGGTGAATCTAGAATAACCCCTCGAGGTTACTAGAAAAGGTAGGAAAAAAAACTGAGACTTAGAACTCGTGTCTCAAGTTAGATGGCGGCTGTTACGTTGTTGGGTAACCACTTTATAACTGGTGTTCCGTGAGCTCGTCCACCGTTCTAAGCAATAAAAAAAATGTACATGTGGGGCCAGTTTAGTTTCATCAAACAGTTTCAAACAAATATCATTTCGCACATTTAGCGATAGTCACAATGGTGCGGGCCCGGGTTTTACCGGTGATGAATGTTTCTTAACAAAGCTCTTTTCCTTACCCTTAATAGCAAAAAATGTTACTATATAGAATTAAATATAATAGAAACGTAAAGGACAATTGTGAATTGTGTTTTAGAATTTGAAGATTTAAAAGTTGAATATGATTTTTGCGATTGCGAAATCTACGAACGACTTCAATGAGGACATTTCTCTGGCGATAATTGAATTCATATTTTTTATTTATTTTAAAATATGACGGTCACTGTCTACTGGGCTTAATAATTTAAGTATTTAATTAATATATAGTATAAACCAACGTCATGGCGTCATGTCATCGTTAGATGGCAGCACCGGTAGATGAGGCGATATAAAAAAAAAAGAATGCGTAAAAGGGAATGAGATGGACTTTCATTGCATTTTTCACTAAAATTTATTTTTCAATATGATTTGGATTCACTTCCGTAATTTTATAATCTATTGGTACTATCGTATTAATTTTGCACTAATATCAATGGCTTTGATTATAGGTATACACGATCAATGGGTTTGAAAGATATATTTTTCGTTTGGTACTTACTGTCTGTGGTCTACGAAAAAACTGGTCCACGCTGTTTTTTGTAAAGTTGATTCCATGAAAAATGCTCTGAGGAATTGTTTGAGATGAGGCGTCGTTTCGTTTATCATCGCAGTGCCCACCACCAGAGCACAGTACACTCCTTTTACTTGAAAAATGTGTGTTCCTTCACAGTACCTTTAAAAGTATCGTTTTGGGCACCTCCAATCCAAGTATAATAGGTTGTTTGTTCTTCTTCACGCAAGGTTTGCAAAGAGTTCCTAACGGCAGGTAGCAGTTTAGCTGAGCCCGTGGCATTGCGGATGTCCATGTGCGACGGTAACCATTCACTCACAGGTAGGCTTTAAACTTGTCGGTCATTGATGGAAAAAAGGTTCGAGCTTGTGTATATCTTTATAAAACAACTAGCTGTACCCGTCCGCTTCGCTGGGCATTCAAAATTAACATTATTGTTTCTCACCCCCACAAACATTCTCATCATTAACGCCCCCGCAACTGGTGTAGGGAGTCTAACACTCATATAAATATTAGCCTATCCATTAAAGTACATGTATTTTCTACATAGATACCAAGTTTCAAGTCAATCAGATGCATGGTTCAGTAGTTATAACGGAACATCCGTAAAAACCACTGTAGATTTATATATTAGTATAGATGAGTATCGTTTTTTAAGTCAACACGTCTTACAATACAATAGCATAGAAATAAATTTTCAGGTGATATAATTTTAATGTTCTTCTAGCTACTGTTATTAATTTGCTACTATCTATAGCTGTGTTCTACCAATGCCATCTCTTTAACAATACTTACGAATTTTGTATCATTGCGATTGGGTTTCAATAACCTCCTAACACCAGGGGGACTCCCTGTTGCTTGGCCCAAGAATGGTGGCCACAAAAATCGACAATCTCATCCCGGACAATCTTATCGGTCATGGGCACTCTTACTGGAAAGTTCTGGCCAAAAATAACTTTAAATATTGGCCCGTTAGGTCGATTGAATGAAATATATCCGAACTGTATATTACGCTGAAATAAATACACGTTTTGTTATATCTGGAGAACACTCGTATATAAAGTTTTAAAATGTAAAATATGTATTTCAGTAAATTTTGTGAATATACTCGTATACATATCTAGAATTTAAAATATCATTATCATTTCATAACAACGATGGGCACTGAAAAAATAATTTTATTGAACATAATATTCATTAAGAATTTAATGTACTATCTGTAAATGAAATCTGTTATTCCACTGTCGATATGTACCGTGAATCTTAATTTAAAAAACGATAACCTTTCTGAATTGTCAACGAAATGTAATGTTACTCGAAATATTCTTAAATGGTCTTAAAATATTTTTAAACTTTGTACAATCTGTAATTACTTAAACAAATATATTAAAAAGCTTTAACTGACTATTAATATACGGTGAAGCTAGTAAATTGATTTTGCGATAGACAAAAGGGATGTATCTAAAGTACATTAAAGTAGATTTCAATTTGTACTATAATATTAAATTTCGACCTTTAATTTCAAGCACAACAATAATGGTAACAGTTCTGCTCGAGACAATTCATGATTATATCCTGCGGGAATTGTTAAAATACAATTAGAACAATCAACAGAACTACCGTTTGGTTAAATCATAGTTTGTTTACTTGTTGATATATATAGTACATATTTTAGGTAATTAGTAGGATTGGCATGAGGAAAATGTGTACGCTGGAATCTTGGACTATTGACACCTTTTGCAAGAAAATACAATAGTAAACAAAAGCACCCAAAGTTTACATGCGTAAAGCAGTGCCCTTTGGGGTTAAGTCATCGCTTAAAAGCGTAAAGATATCAAGGTGAATGCCGCCACTGACACCACTAAGTATTGTCGAAAATAGGTTGGAAAGCTTTTTTTTTTTTTTATTGCTTAGATGGGTGGACGAGCTCACAGCCCACCTGGTGTTAAGTGGTTACTGGATCCCATAGACATCCACAACGTAAATGCGCCACCCACCTTGAGATACAGGTTCTAAGGTCTCATGTATAGTTACAACGGCTGCCCCACCCTTCAAACCGAAACGCATCACTGCTTCACGGCAGAAATAGGCAGGGTGGTGGTACCCACTCGCGTGGACTCACAAGAGGTCCTACCACCAGTAAAATTATAAATTATATTTTCGTGTGCGGGGCTCGGTACGCCCAGTGAAACAGGACTTTTATATTATTATTATCTTTGAAAATTTACTAAAAATGCTTAATCAGCAAAATTAATTTTCCTATTTTCTAACAGAATGATACTCTTGCCTAAAATCTATTCGGAACATCATCGCTTCAAATTTAGAGAGTAAAATTATCTTAAATAGTGTCAATGTTTAAGCTTTAAGGCTTTAGCGATTATAAGACCACTTTGACGAATTGAAGTAACCATAACTTTAGTGATCACTATCTATCGTTTTTTTTTTAAATAGGTCAATTCTAAAACTTATAAAATATAAATAACAACTATTCACTTTATAATACAATGCACAAAAGTCGTATACTTTTATAAATATGTATTTAAAGGATTCTACTAAAATCCGTTGTACCGCAATATAATCACGCATGCGTCCTGTAGCAGACGTTTTTTACCCTGCATCACGGGCCCCTTCGTATTGCCGACATTCCCGTCTGTGACACAATCGCACTCCCCTTAAATAGAACGCAATGGCCTTGAAATCTTGCTAAAACTGGTTCATGTACCTTATCTACGCTATTAATGCATTTATGAACTTGTGCTTCAATTCATGCGCATGTTCTCACTGGACCTAACCGTTGACCTTCGGACGTAATTAAATGACATAATAGATGGTACGACACCTCTAGTAGGTCAATGGTCCTGCTTATATTTTCAAAGGACTTCAAACAAATTGGTGCTAATTGTAAGGTCAACCCGCCCACTGTAATTCTTGAAATTATGTTTTTGACACCGCTTCATGACAGAGATTCGATCGATTCAATATCATATTTAAATTGCAGTTAACGAACATGTAGTTGTGTACTAACATTTCAACAAGTATATTACAAGTGATTTGTGAAAATGCACGGCCTGTCACACTTTTTACACAAACACTCTCGGGATTCTACACCGCCTTCAGAGAAAGAGGAGCGGGCTGACAGTTGGTATTCTTCATTGAGTTCGAATGATTCGCGTGGAGCTATACCTCAGGATTCCCAGGAAAGAGCTATTCCTATAAACCAAAGAGGGTCATACGCACAAAGAAGCTTAAGAGGCTCTACAGGCGCACCTTTTGAATTTGCATCTAGTCCACGAGATCGTTATCCAAATTTTGCCAGCTATTTCCGAGATGTAATGGAAACTCGCACTTCATCGTCTTCGCATCATTATCACACCCACCATGCAGACTCAAGGAAACGTCACGAGGGCGATCGCTACCAAACCAGCGTCAACACATATCAAACGCCACGTAATGAGTACCGCCAATTCGTCTCCCCTCTATTTAATGACGCAATGGACGATATACAGGAAAACGAGTACAGTAAATGTGAAAGGTACGGTGAAATAACCAACAACAAAGTTAGTCACACGCCGTACAAGAGCCGTTTCGATAATAAAAATTTTGCTCAAAAATTAACGGAGAGTGTTAGTAGCTCTTCGAAAACCACTTCGAGTGAGAGGCGAGGGTCAGGATCGAGTGGAAGTGGACATCGTCATAAGCACCATTCGATCCAAGAACTTATCCGAACATTCGGGAAAAAAGTGGGTAGTTGGAGGCACGAATCAGGCGATAGTCGCAGAGGATCATGTGCGGCTCCCACTACCAGTGCTGAACAAACTCGGACTATGGAGAACGATGAATTTCGTTCACGCTCTAAATCTCTAGACGCTGATCACTTACATAAGGTTATTCAAAGACCTTTGCTAGAAGACTGTGGAGCGACATACCAAATATTCGATGCTATTTTAAAAGAAGGTATTTATTTATGTTTTCACTTTCTTACTGCTTTTTTTAGACTTGTTTTTTACTTAAACATAATATAATATACAACAATTAACAAACAATTGCTTGAAGTCTTATATTTATACATCTTATTTTGATGAAGCCTAATTTACCTACTCTACGAGGTCGTATTTATGGTACTCCGAAACGAGAAAAATGTGCAAGAAAAAAAATAGCTTTGTTGTCTGATTACATACTTATAATTGCCAATTCCATTTTTTTTAAGTCGAAGCCACTTTACTCTATTTGTAGTTGATTTTAAAGTATGAAACTGCGTTACTTCTTACTTGAAAAGCATGAAAAGAATGAGATAATCTGCTTGATATAAAAATTTAACATAAAACACTTGTCCTTCACTCACCCATAGACGGAGTTCATTGAATTCATAGGTGAGTACAAAGACGACAAGTAAATCAAGTCTAGCAGTTGATGTTCGTTTAATGGTACATATTGTTATCTGTCTAATTATAGGTGTATACTCAGGTGTATGTGTATATGCATATAAGTGTTCACATATTTAGTTCAATTTGCTAATCGTTCATCTCTATCGTTGGTAAATTATAATTAATCAAATAAAAGAAAATAAATTATATTTTATTCTAACATTGCAAGTACATGATATATACAGCTATTTACGTAAAAGCACACATACGAGAGAAACTGTAAGCAGTTAAAATTAAAATTCTCATTTTTTATTGTTTATCTTTCAAAATTTGATTACTCGGAGTGCATTTGAGTCTGTTATTATATTACATCCGATGTCAGAAATACTTACATGTAGCTCCTGAAAGCTAGAGTTTTGTAGCTTTCTCTACAGTAACAAAATGGCAATAGAATTGTGGAAGAAGAATTGAAGGAAACTTCTATATCGTTCCCCCACTACTGAGGATCGCGACCACATGTGACGTTCTTCCACTGTGCTCGATCATGGGTGGCATGGACTGCCTGGTACAGACTACCACCAAGTGCGTCTCTTGCTAGATCTGACCATCTGGCTGGTGCTCTGCCCGTGGCGCGCTTGCCCTCGATGCGACCTGATTGAAGAAAAGGCTACGTGCTAATGCTTTATTTATTATATATATAATATATATTAATTACATAAATATTGCTATAACTTAATTTCTTTAAGGTGATAGAATTGAATGTAATTGCTTAGCTCCTGAGGGACCTCGAAGAGAGGTTCGTGGTCAGTGATTGAAATTACGGTTTCAGTCTTGGTTGTGTTGACCTTACTCTCGAAGCCCACACAATGAGTTTTAATATTGTGAAGGCCTTCGACAAGCATCGTATATCATGTGTGTCGATGACATCGTCGTTCCGAAACCCTGGGGAACGCTGGAAGTGGATCGTTAGCGCTTTGAATGGGCGGAGCATCAAATTTATTTTTTCCACACGTAATTCTGAAGAACCGGTCGGTGGGACCTAACCCTGGACAACGTTTGTCTTAAGATGAGAATTCTTCGAGACGGCTTCACAAATGTAAGAATTGAATTTATTTCAATCGCAAATCAATGTTCACAAGCCGCAAAAAACACTTATCTCATTGCTCTTGACATTTGTAGGGATAAGCCTTCGCATTACAACACCAGGATAAAAAGATCCTTCTTTCAAACGACATATAAGTATAATATGTCGTTCTTTGCAATATATAATCTGTATCTTCAATGGTTGAATCGAACTTAATACAATTCACACCATTCGCTTACCTATCACATAGAGCTTTCCATTTCAGACACAAATTTTGATCGCTACTTCAGATCTCAGAAATTCTTGATGAATACCGGGCACCGCCCATTCTCTGTACTCTATCATTCACTGTACATATTGTACGTGTACAGCAAGCCATTGAAATGTCATATGAATATCATAGTGCAGAACACCGAATCTTATGAAACGCCAGCGTTAATGGTTATGGCATCAGAGTAGTAGCCGTCAACGATGACTTCTTCTCCTTTTTTTTCCTACCTAAGCTGAGAGCCTCAATAGGCTATGTCAGCGTAACCTTAACTAGTAGGTAAGCTCACGGGGCTCAAACCTGACGACGTTGCTAACACGAACCCTAGCAAGAGCCGTGCTTCGCAGAATCTACCACCGGATCGGAAATGCGACCCACTGAGAAGATCCGGCGAGAAACTCAGTGGGCTGTGTCTGAGGGTTAATTTCCTCGTCGAGCCCTTCGTCACAAGCGACGGGTTCAACGAGAACGATGACCGGTGCTTGAAGTACCTAAAAGCACGATTAGTGGATCGGGAAAGTCCGAAATGACGTGTTTGGGGCGACGTCGACTGCTTTCCATTCTGTCCGCAGGATCGGGAATGTAGTTACCAGCGGTCACGATGAGAGGGTTCTCATGTCGTGCCGCTTTGTCGAAGTGGTGACTTCTTCTCCTTTTGCTTTGGTATAGAAAGATTTCTGTTGGTCCGGAGGCCTTTTTCAGCTGAAAAGGTCAGGATCAGGACAGGTGCTCCGTCCGTTTGTCGTCCTTCATCTTCAAGATTTATTTGCAGAATCGCTCGAGTTTTCTGTAAGCTGACAACTTCGATAGAAATTTTCATTGCCTGATATTTTTAACAAAAATATCATTTTAATATCTTTTTATGCCGCGCACAAAAGATACATATGTGAAAACTGTTGATGATATTGTTGGTATTAATACTTGTTTGTGCATTATTAATTAAAAATTCAATTGTGATTTAAACTTAACATTTAAGATAATATGCGGTGAGATTCCCAATAACGGCGACTTAATTGCTAAATAATAATAAAAAACACTTAAGATTTTAAGAAATGTTTCAGTGGCAAGTTATTTACATTCGTTTAAACAGTCAATCGCACTAAGTTTCTTTATATATTTAAGTATGATAATTGAACTATTTCTCGAGCTCATCTGGTATGGAGTTTTTAACGGAGCTTAAGGCATCACAACGTGAATGCCATAACCCAACTTGACACATGGAGTCAGAGGGGTTTGAGTTATGTCGCAATTCTCCCGTACAACGGCCGTGTAGGTATTCACTATATTTTAAAAAACAAGTGTAGTGGGTATCTTATTAAAATATTGGCTTCGACCTGTGAACAAACCTGAACCCCTTGGTAACAAGTCAGGGTCACTAATAATTAAACCAAAGAGCTGTGGTGTGTGTCGAAAAAACTGTCGAATACATCCTTGTCATTGATCAGAATAATTTTGAAAACAATGTCAAGGCATTTGATATTAGATTTTGATTATGTAGATTTTTGTGGACATAAGCCTTTGGCCTTGATAAGTAACATGTTATTTTAAAATAAAAATTGCTTAATACATATGGTGTACAGATATACCTACAGGTACTGCATTTACGAGTATGATGCAAAATGTCCCGCTCCATGAACAATAACGTTATTAGAGGCATTGTGAAACAGCAGCAAGTTAAAAAATATTTATTCCAAACCTCGCTCGACAAGATATTCCTGTAATATAAAAATAATATTTAAATTTTACAGTAAGCTGGTGTAAGCCAATCCATCCAACCGTTGAATCAATTGGAATCTGTTATTCAGTCTTGTATTGTTATGAATTTCCGCCAACATTTTAAGCATGGGATTAAAATTGTCGCAAAATAAAATAAAAGCATTTAAGCCATCCATCCATCCATAAGTCCATTCCATCGAATTGTGTATGGAGGATATGGAGGATGAGGATATGGAGCTTACTCGATCGATAACATACAAGTAAATTGTGCTCAGTGCCTTGGTATCAATGAAAACGGGTCACAACGTTACAATTACCTTAAATTCTTGAGGTTTGCAGCGTGGTCCATTATCCGCCATTCCATTTTGTAGGTATTATGAAAATCTGGATTTTTCATCCGAGATGCAGTATAAAATGTACACCAGAAGCATTGTAAAAATCGACATCGGTAATCACTTTAATACTGGGTGGAGCCAGTGCTCATTTACTCATAATTACGTGGTCTCTAGAACTAAGTTCGCATGAGCAATGAACGACTTATCTGACCGCGACGGGACAACGCAAAGCCACTGTCGTCCGAAACTTGTCTTGTCGGAACCCCCGGATTAACTCTCAAGCACCAGTCACCGTCCTCCGTCCAAGAGTTCAACGAGCGAACTAACCCATTGACCTACCCTATTGAGTTTCTCGCCAGATCTTCACAATAGGTCGTGATTCCGATCCGGTGGTAGATTCGGCGAAGCACTACTTTTGCTAAGGCTAGTGTTAGCAAATTTTCTCAGTTGAGCCCGTAAGCTCACCTACCCGGCCGGGTGTAAATAGCGAGGGTCTAATTGATATTTTTCTATTTGCTTTGGGTATTTCGTTTGTTATTCTACTCTAGTCTATTTGCAACTTGAAGTTTGAACCATACAAAAAAATAGTCGAGTACCTACGAGTTAACCTTAAACTTTAGTCGAGTGAATAAGCCAATAGCGTGCGACATTGTAAGACTAAGTATACTTTTTGTCAAGACCTCTCATAGCGTTGGATCACCTGCATGTAGGCATTATTGTTGGATTCATGTCAAATAATTCCATAAATCGTGCGTTTTTTAAAATGTATAAATAATTAAATATTTTACAAACAACGTTGTAAAGTACGTATCGAGCAACCCAATAAATATTGGTTTCTTCAACTTTGTAAAGGATTAATTTTTCATTAGTGAGGTGATAAACATATGTGACAAAATAATATGGACTACAAAATTGTTTATCCACTAAATAAAATTCTGTTACTATGTATATAACTAGTCAGGTCATAAGCATTGTCACACAGTAAAAACTTTTCTTTTAGAATGCTGGCCACAAAAAAGTTTATTGAATTCGAATTTGAATTGTTCATGAAAATAAAAATGTATACTTTTAGAATTTTACTCATTTTTAAATATGGAGTGGACGCTTAAAGAAGACCGTGTTGCAGTTATTGCGTTGCATCGTTGCGGTTACGCGCCAATTCAAATTTTTAACATACTGAAAAATTTGAATATAACCAAAAGATTCGTTTATCGTACTTTCTATTTTTTCTATTCTAACTTTAGCGTCCCAATACATTTTTGAAAATTTATTGTACGTGCGTAAAAACATTGAAGAATTCCCCAGAGTCTGCGATTTGCACAATGTGAACACTAGGAACAAACATAGGCTTGCGTTGCCGGCGGCTCGAATTAAGAAAATAAGCAACTCTTTTAGGGGGCTGGGTGTACAGCTTTTCAACAAGATCCCACTAAACGTTCAACTACTACCTGTTCATAGATTTAAGAAAACTGTTAAGGAACGTTTGTGCAACAAGGCATATTATAAAGTTAAGGATTATTTACTAGATGGCACTACGTGGGAATGAGGCGCTCGCTCCTGGCCTTTTCATTTTTCATTATTATTATTATTTTTTTAGACTTGTTTTTTCTTTTATTGTGAATATTTCTATTTATTTAAAAAAAAGAAAATATTTGAGAAAAAACAAAAAGAAAAAAAAAAGCCCGCTGAGTTTGTTTCGCCGGTTCTTCTCAGGACTGTGGCTTTTTTTGGAACCGGTGGTAGAGTTAACTTTGTTATTTGTATTTTGACATTCAACAAGTGTGTCATACTGACATCTAAGTTGAAATAAATGATTTTGAATTTTTTTTTTTTTTTTGTACCATCAAACGATACAATGAAGACTCTAGTGTAGATGACAGGTCAAGAAGTGGTCGCCCTCAGTCTGTTAGGACTCCAGCAGTGATAAAAGCTGTGAAGGCGCGAATTCAAAGAAATCCCAAACGTAAGCAGAAACTGTTGGCCCTTCAGATGGGGTTAAGCAGAACCACGGTGAAAAGGGTGTTAAATGAAGACTTAGGGCTTCGGGCATATTGAAGAAAAACAGGACATCGTTTGAATGCTCGACTAATGGACCTGAGACTGAAGAGATGCCGCGCTTTGTTGAAGCGGTACGCGGGAAAAAAATATCGAGAAATTCTTTTTTCGGATGAAAAAATTTTTACCGTAGAAGAGAGCTAAAACAAACAAAATGATAAGGTGTACGCACACAGTAGTGAAGAAGCGAGCAACCGTATTCCGCGTGTCCAACGAGGTCATTTTCCATCCTCGCTCATGGTATGGTTGGGAGTTTCTTATTGGGGCTTAACAGAGGTACATTTTTGTGAGAAAGGTGTAAAAACGAATGCAGTTGTGTATCAAAATACAGTCCTGACGAACCTTGTGGAACTTGTTTCTCATACCATGTTCAATAACAGGCACTGGGTATTCCAACAAGATTCGGCGCCAGCTCATAGAGCGAAGAGCACACAAGACTGGCTGGCGGCGCGTGAAATCGACTTCATCCGGCATGAAGACTGGCCCTCCTCCAGTCCAGATTTGAATCCGTTAGATTACAAGATATGGCAACACTCGGAGGAAAAGGCGTGCTCAAAGCCTCATCCCAATTTGGAGTCACTCAAGACATCCTTGATTAAGGCAGCCGCCGATATTGACATGGACCTCGTTCATGCTGCGATAGACGACTGGCCGTGCAGATTGAAGGCCTGTATTCAAAATCACGGAGGTCATTTTGAATAAACTTTAGTGTCCTATGAATCTATGTTTTGGTAAGTTCATTTTGGTATATGAATGGTTACATAATGAATAAACTTGTTTCAATTATTTTACATTAAACATGTGACAGAATTTATGACCTGACTAGGTATATGTTCACTCAATACACAACTCAACTGCGTTTACTTGAATATTCTCTCTCAGAAGAAGATTTGGTTCGAAGATATAACTCAGCGTGAGTAACATTGGGTAACCTACTAAATGAAGCTTAAAACCAAAACAGGGTTTCTTTAGTAGTGCTTCATTAAAATAATTGTAAATAGGATTTAATAATTTATTCATCATATTCATTGGAGATAGGATTTATGTGGAGCGATAGGTCTTTATTGGTGCATTTGACGACTAGAATATTTAGTGTGTCAAGAAGAAGAAATACTCGATAGAACAACCCTAGAAGGGAGTCACTCACATACATAAATATGCACGGCTGAAGACCTTTCCTTTGTCGTAGAAAACGAACACCAACGTTACGTAAATAAATGTTTGCGTAAAACACCTTTATGTGAGTTTAAATCATTGTTCGACCAAGTGTAATTGTTGTTTTATTTAAATCTTGTATTATTACAATATAACTGTCGTCCCCTTCTGTTTGTTCTCTTCACCATATTTACACAATAGGTATTTTAAAACAGAAAACAGCTCTCCTTATTTTAAATAATTCAAGTAACCATTTCCAACAAATTATGATGGAAACCAATATAAAAATATTCAGTTTGATTCGTTTTCCATTTAGAAATGGACAGGCTTAAAAAGATTTTGCCAATGGCTGTTAAGTGCGTCGGCAATTAAAAGCTTTCCATCGATTTTTTGGCCCCTTTTAAAAGTATCTTCTGAATTTTGTTTATTTTCGCGGATCTAGTTCAAATTTCTAATCAAGCTTCGTAATAGGGTAGCTTTTAATTACTTTACTCACTTCTTAAGGAAACCATCGTAATGAAACCAATCAATCCAATATATTTTTTCTTCGTTCTTGCATCTTGTTTGTTAGGCGTGTTAAACGTGGAAACAAAGAAACGGTAAAGCGAATTTCATTTTTTGGGTGAGTAAACAATTAGAAGCGTAATTTTTCACAAAGAAAACAAAAAAATCTTATAATTATATTTTTTGTGTACTTATAACTTTTTCCGCATCTGTTTCGTGTGTTGATGTACATTAATTTTCAAGTATAATAGAATTTTTAATTAAACAATACCTTGAAGATATAAAATCAGTTTCATTATTTTGATACAAAAAGGTGAAGTGTAGTCGTAATCGCGAAGATAAGATTACATGGTAAAAGATAAAAACTATTCTAATTTAGTACCCATTGGATTCTTGGAGGTCTTTGAAATACTTAAATTCAGAGTGTAACACTGTGCCTGTGTTTGGTATCGTAATATTTCATAACATTTTATTTAATATTATTATTTATATTAACTTCTTCATTGTTTACGTCGGTAGATAATCTAAAACACTTGGTTAATGGTTATCGTTGCCCATTTGGATATTTTGTGTTCTACTTTTTGTGGATGAATTTTCGAATTCACGACCCACTTACTGTTAATTGTTCAAGTTTTTTCCCAAATTCCTAGCCTAAATTATATTTGACACTGTAGCTGCTTTCCCCACGAATTTACAGGAATATAGGCATGAAGATGATATCATCTACCCTTGCGGCTCAAATTTTTCTTTGCGTAATTAATCACTAATGGATAGAACCAAGTTCTTACCTTGTGTCAACAAATTTAAATACCCTGTTTGATTGAAGACATGTTGTGCACTGTTGTAATTTGTGCAGACTATTTGTGAAGACACAAATAGTCTGCACGGTCACAGAAGCCGGATGCACACATATTCCTGCAAATTGTATGATGCGACATCATTTATGGAATAGTCTTTTGTTATACCTACCATAAAGAATAACTTAGAACGACAAATATTTCAGAGATTCGTTCCGCTTAAATGATTATTTTTAATATAATATGAAGCAGTCGACTACAAAATTGCATCATATTTCTTCCAACGGCTAATAATATTTATAATAGTAATTAAAAAAACAATAGTTTAATGAAACATCTCATTTATATATGTACACTAGCAAAGCCGGCCACACGTTGCTGTGGCTAAGGTTTATGTTTCTAAGTAACACGTGGCCGGCTATACTAATACCAAAAATTAACAAATTAGGAATAATTCGATTTCACTGTATTGCGTTTACTACGAAATAAATTTCACTTATACTTTAGCCTCAGCAACACGTGGTGTTTAGGCCATTAAATTGTAGCATAATTATGTGAAACGTTGGTATTTTTAACACCGCGCTATCTACGAGGGCGGCCCTGAAAATTTCGGGAATTAACGAAGTGACACAACATTACTATTAAAAAATATATTTATTGCTTTTCGAAGTATTCTCCGCGAAATTTGACACATTTTTCCATACGATGGAACCAATCATTGAAGCAACCATTCCATTCGGAAGTTGGGGTCTCCAAAATGGCCGTTTTGTAGGCGTCCACAGCTTCTTCAGGTGATGAAAATCTCTGTCCACGCAATTTATTCTTTATTTTAGGGAAAGTATAGAAATCATTAGGGCTTAGGTCGGGGCTGTACGGCGGATGGTCTAATAATTCTATGTTTTCTTGCTCTAAAAACCTTTTTGTTCTGTGCGCGGTGTGAGAACTCGCATTGTCGTGATGGAGGATGATGCGGCGGTTGCAGTTCTCTTTACGGAGTTCAGAAATGACCTGTGGCAAACAAATGCTAGCATACCATTCTGCATTAACCTTTCTTGGTCCCTCAAGAGGAATAGTCGTAACATGGCCGGTTTTGGAGACAAACGTAGCCACCATTTTTTTTGCAACACTCCGTGAACGAACAATTTTTGTTGGCTTTAACTCATTTTCGAACACCCAAACTCGTGACTGGTTTTTTGTTTCGGGTTCGTACGCGTATATCCAGGATTCGTCACCTGATACAATTTTGTATACAGCATTTGAGAATCCTGCGTGGAATCTTTCGAGAGTTCTGACGCACCAAGTAACGCGAGCCGCTTTTTGCTCTTCACAGAGCGAATGCGGTATCCATCGGGAAAACAACTTTTTTACACCTAATTGTTCATGCAAGATTATTTGTATTTGACTCATGCCAATGTCTAAAGTTGCCTGAATTTCGCGGTATGTCACATGTCGATCTTCCTCAATCAGCTTACGCACAGCATCAACGTTTTCTTGGGTGACTGCAGTTTTTGGACGACCTTGACGGGGACCTTGTCTGTAAAAATTGATTTAAGCTGCCATCTGTTTTAGACTTATCAAACTTACAATTAATAACAATAATCAACATAAGAAATCATTTTATTGTTAATCAATATTATATTGCGACCATTAATCGAAATAAAAACTATCCTATGGCCTAAGTTGGCCCAAAACACTTATTTAAAAAAAATAAGTTAACATCGGTTCAGTAGCTTAGGTGTCCATCGCGGACAAACAACGTGACCTCTTATCTGACCTTCATGATTGATTTATGTGCTGAACGATAACCCCGCAGAATGATTGCAAACATTGTAAACATCATAATGCAATGCAAAAATATGAAATTGACGATTGAACGACGAACAATTCCACTAAGTGATTAATATAACAATTATGTATTAACTCATACAACACCAGTTTGTAAAGTACGAATCGAACCACAAGAAAATATTTTTTTCTTAATTTTTTGTAGAAGCAATTTTTTTTCGTCACTGATGTGATACTCAAAGAGAAAGTTTACAAAATGCCGCGGTAAATTGAATTATATATTTAGCTACATTTCTTAGTATTATAGAATACAATTTTTAGTATGCGTTTTATTATTGTAATAAGCAGAATGACCGTGTTTACGCTCAGAGTTCTACAGAAGATCACTAGGATACTGCGTGAGCAATGTCCGGTTTCAGTGATGTTCCATAACCAAGAATAGCCTTCTCAGACTCTGCAAAGGCTCATAAAGATAAATGTTGATGCACCGGGCGTGGTTGTAAAGGTACATAATATCTGACTACAATTTTCTTGTTATGGTGATTTATGAAGGTAGCAGCAGCATTCTAAGCAAAAATGTCAACCGTTAAGAGCACCCCCAACCTCGAAGCTTGCTATTATGTCTCGCCCGCACTGATAAAGGACACTTCACACTGCAAGTGGCAGGCTAAGCTCATAATGGTTAGATAAACGCTAAAATGAGTCTTTCGAGCGTCAAATTCACGAGAAGTGATGGCGCTGCACACACCGATCAGGTCCCATCTTCGCTCGTCTCCAGCTGGCTATCAAAGTGAACCGACAACTGTCTACTTATAGACAGGATCATTTACAAATGAATTACCGATATTGATTACTGCCGAATTTGTTTCAGAAGTTTTGTGCATAAAATTTATTTTTATTCACATAACATATTTGTGTCCGATTAAACAATTACAAATTACGGTTTTTGTTTACTTCAGCAACGCAGTTAGCGTCAGATGTTTTTATTTTTATTTATTTTTTATGATTTTTTTTTTTACACTGGGATATTCTATTAGAGCACATACATATATTTAGCTAGCGTATTCTACTCCCGAGGTGGGATTGCAGGCTAGGCTTTCATTTCGTCCGTCCCTTTATTACACTTTACTCGAAAAACTGGTGCATAATTGGTGCACACAGATAAAAAATAACAATTTCATTTTTCGAGATGAACACATCAGCAAAATTACAAATTCATATTAGCTCGGTTTCTAGTTTTTGTTTTATATCTTATATGTTTGGAGGAGCTCACGGCACACATAGTGTTATTTTTTAGCCTCTCTCTCATAATTGCATTTCGTTAAATACTAATTGTTCATTTAAAATGAAAATATAAAATATAAGAAAATGGTAATGTCACAATAAGCATTTATTTAATATGCATTTTTGTATCAAAACGCCTCCTTCCATCCTACGGAGTTGCATTTTTACTTGTTTTTTCCAATTTCGATAGAATGCATTTTTATGGTTAATGGCCTGAATCGACCTCCAGCGTTGGCTCCAGATATAGGAACTCCTCAACGGTCAACAGGAATGACCCGGAAAATCGTACACGCAATTTAATAAAATGCCAATTTTTTATTTAAATGTAGTATTGTCACTGCGCTCAAAGTAGTAATAAGTAAACTATGAAACTGTTCAAATAAATGTTATCTACCACTGTCAAAATGTTGTCTACTTATTAATTTTGTCTAAATTTAATTAATATAATCTTAACACTTTTAATGTCAATCTTAAAATATTGATTTAAGTTTGGTGGTATTAAAAAGCGGTGAGCTGCATCAATCACTATACCGATTAGAGATAAAATCTTTATAAACACTGTCTAAAATGAAAAATATTTTGTTTTCATTTCAAAATAAACACCGACCGACTTTGAAAGATAAATATACAGCAATCATGCCTTATGACGTGTTGACTCTCTGAACTCGAACTGAAATGCTAATATTAAATGGCGATGAGCCAGTTTTTGTTATGAATGATACGAAACAACAAATACTAGGGGTTAAATTATGAAATTGCCGATTTGTACTGAAAATTTTAAATTGTTGTTTTTGTAACATCTTTATTTAATTAAAATATCTACCATTATAATCTATACATTACTGCCATCTAATAGGAAGGTCATTTATATCTTTGCGATAGAACTCTGGTGATCTAGATTCTACAAACTGTGTGAAAGCATTTTGTACTGCCTCCCGGGAAGAAAACTTTTTATCACGTAGAAAATTGTCCATATCACGGAAAAAATGGTAGTCCGTTGGAGCAAGTTTTGGCGAATACGGAGGGTGATGAATGGTTTCTTATTGCAGTGCCTGAAGAGTTAAAACGGTTTCTCGTGCTTTATGAGGTCTCGCGTTATCATGGAGCAATAATGGTGAAGATCGATCCATGAGTCGGAGCTGTTTCACTGCAAGTTTTGCTATCATTGTTCGAAGTTCGGCACAATAGAAATCTGCCGTTATTGCTTAACCAGATCGGAGAAAGCTATAGTGAATAACACCATGCCGAGACCACCAAACAGTTGCTATTACTTTTTTATTGGTAAACTTTGTTTTAGGACACTGTTGCGGCGTTTGGCCTGGGGTCAGCCATTGCATTTTTCGCTTGCGGTTATCGTAAAGAATCCACTTTTCATCACATGTCACAATTCGATCAAATATTCCTGCATTTCTCTATCGATTCAACAAGGCAACACAAGTTTCAATACGTGTTTCTTTCTGCAGATCAGTCAAATCATGTGGCACCCATTTTTCATACTTTTTTTTATTTACTGATTTGATGCAAATGAGTCAATATGGTTGATAAGGTAACATTAAATCATGCCGCTAATTCCTGGGTAGTTTGGTTCGGATCGGCTTCCACCATCTGTTTCAATTCATTATGATTCACATGTGTGGACGGTCTTCCACGTAGTTGGTTTTCAAATCAAAATTTCCATCACGAAAGTGTTTAAACCAAATTCGCACGGTGCGTTCATTAGCAGTCCCCTCTCCAAACGCAACATTGATATTGCGAGCTGTTTCTGCAGCGTTAGTTCTGCGTCGAAACTCGTATTAAAAAATCACTCCAATTTTCGAAGTATCCATCTTTCTTGTCTAACACAAAAAAAATAAGAAACTGAAAGTCGATAACCAAAAGTTTAGAACCTCATTTACCATTTGAATAAACTTGTACTCAAAAACCTCAAACCATGAGGTTCTATGTTAATTCGAAGTACATATTACAATAGAACGGCAATTTCATACTTTAACCCCTATTATGTTTGATTCCTAATTTTCCTTCATGAAGCCATCGTATTTTACGTAATATTTAAATTTTGTATTTGTTAGCCAGCACGGTAACGTATTCTCATTGTACTTATTTTTGCCGCGAAGCAGTCAAGTATTTAGCAGCTTAAGGAGCGATTCGCATCAAGATATAAAATCGAAGTCTTAATTGTATTTGTTGTATAAAGGCTGTCCCGCCCTCCGAAAACCGGAATGCAGGAGTTTTATTCATAATGCTATATCTAGAAAAACCTGAATTCACCTTATTGTTACCATTCCAATCCGATAATTATATAGAGATAAACTGTCGACTGGTTTTTACCACATGTCGGTGTGGTATTTTACCGAAGTGACACATTGTGGTATCATGACGTATATATCCACGCTACAATGTTGTGGTATGGTATGGTGATGACGTCGCGTTGTGTTCGGGTCGTGTAAATCCTATTTTAAGAGGAAGCACTGTTAATTAGAACAACATTATTTTCGATTCCCACATTAGGCAAACATTCGTATGATGAACAGGTTTGTTTGCTCTCTGTCTGGGAATTTATTATCTATATATTTAAACGTACATATATGTATAAGTATATATATCACTCTCTGGTATATATAACACAGGAAAGCATAATTTGGTGTGATTTGTTCCCAGTTATTTATTATTAAACTTTCTTAACACAATAAAATATGAACGCAGTTTAAAAAACTTTCAATGTTTTTTTTTTAATTTAGTTCCAATTCCCGACTGATATTTTTTATTAATATCTCAAAAGCGTTATAGTAGTGTATTATTTAGCACGATTGGCTTGATTTTACCGGAAACACATGTCTTTACGGTGACCCCGAGGACGTTTGCTTTATCCGCTACCGTGAAAACTATTTTTAATCTTGTGATCTGTTTTTATTACCTTATACTTTTAGATAGAAATATAGGTCGCACGTGATCACAGATCCCGACAGTTTGATTGATGAAAACTCGAAAATATCGTGACACTTGATTTTTAATAATAATTCCAATTTATGGGTTCCGATTTATGGATTTTACCGTAGAAACGAATCTAATAGAACAAGCAATTCTATCGAGACTACGACCTCATGTCTCAAGATTTGTTCACTTGTCTAGCTAAAAAAGACTGTTGGCTTTTATTAGATGTTTATATGTTCTAATTTATATTATTGTATTTTATGGTCAACATAAACAATCCCCGCGTGGCGGCGACGTTGTGCTGTTCACTTTAATCTTACCTTTAACTGTAACAATGTTAATTTCAAATTATATCATATTAATGGATAATTTTTTTATTTATTTTTTATTTTGAGTTCCGACATTTTTATTGAAGTAGAAGGTGCTTAACGAAAGACGAAGTGTACAAAATGAATGTCGGTCTCATGACGATCATAACTGGCCAGTAATAGCTTTATTGTATTTCGTAATATATAACAACTCCAATTAATTTTTAATTACATTTTGTCAACAGGAGCACATCTACGCAGGGCTGCCTCGCAACAAGCTGAAAAACGCAGGTCGTCTCTCGGCAACGTGCCTGTTAACAGACACAGAGCTTCAGATGCATTCTTGGATCCTCATCATGCTGCCATTCTCTTCCGCGATTCCAGAGGGGTATGTTACTTCAATTTGAATTTTAATACATTTGCACCCTTTTCACTATCGTAGTCGGCAAAGATAAACTAGAACACCAAGCAACTTCATTTTATTTAAGTAATGCGAGCAGAATAACTGTTATCTGTATTTAAGCGTCGCCCATAGTTACTATAGCGAGAATGCTATCGCCCTTCTTGGGAAGTGTGGTCCATTGCATTAGAATAACAACTATCTCACTCCTGAAATCAAAGCCGACAATTTTTACTGGTGGTAGGACCTCTTGTGAGTCCGCACGGGTAGGTACCACCACCCTGCCTATTTCTGCCGTGAAGCAATAATGCGTTTCGGTTTGAAGGGTGGGGTAGCCGTTGTAACTATACTGAGACCTTAGAAATTATATCTCAAGGTGGGTGGCGCATTTACGTTGTAGATGTCTATGGGCTCCAGTAACCACTTAACATCAGGTGGGCTGTGAGCTCGTCCACCCATCTAAGCAATAAAAAACAATCGCTCAAGACGTTGATATCAACCCTAATAATTAATTATTTATTCATAATTAAATGGCAATCAAGATGGAAAGATCAAACAGTTAATTCCATTCCAAACAATTAATGTTTAATTAAAGTTTAGTTAAACACTTGCGCTGCTATCTATCGCTGTTTGTCTATATTCATATTTTTCTCGTGGAACTAGGTACGATGTTAATTAACGTATACATGAAATTCGTTTCAGCTTCCCGTTGCTGACCCGTTTTTGGAGAAAGTGAGCCTTTCGGATTTAGGTAAGTTCAAGGACTTAAAATAATATTTAAAGGTGTTAAAATCCTATTTGAATCCTGTTAGTGTCGTCCAATGCGAACGTGAGGAAACGTTTGATTGTCCCACATCTCTATCCACATTTTTTGACGTGACAACGTCTTATAATTCGATGGAGCCGGCTGCACGCACGAAAAAACATGACTCATGCGGCGTTACCTCGCTCTGAGGCGTATTTTCTTATGAAGTTGTCACGTTCAACTACCGTCAGTAAACCGACTTTACAGACAACCGATTTTTTTTTTTAATAGTGTCTGTATTTGAGCACTGATTATAGGTGGTCTATACTTGGATGTTCGTCTCAATTTACTACAATAACTACTCGTAAACTCGGGATAGTAGGCGTTGATGTCGTTTGAACTTGATCAATATGTGCAGTGGGTTTGTATCGCACTATCTACTATCGCGCTTAGCCAAATGTGTAGCCGGCTGTGTTGCTTTTAACAGTTGCAGCCAAAGTATCAATATCGTCAGAAAATAAAGAAACCTTGGTATCTTTATTGGGAGACGACGTTGATACAACGGACACTACTGAAAACGGCGACGCTATCGTGAAATTATAATAGAACAATATGAAAGCGCTTGTGCTACTTTCTATAACGTAACATAACATTTATAACATTAATAATAATAAAGCCATTGTAATTTTGAGTTCCTCTATTGGATATTGGTAATACTTGGGGCATAATTTCGACGCTTTCGACCAATATTTTTTTGTAGCGTTCAGAAATGTTGCTTTTCTGATTAACGGGGTATGATGGCTGTTATTCCAATGAAATTGAGTCATTTATACCGCGGTTTGTACTGGTTGTTGTATGTTTTGATATCAAGGGTAGTTCATGTTACATACATGTGAATTAATTGGATGCATTTTCAATATTAACTAAGACATTCTGTCTGCACTTTGAAATTGGACAATTTGTTACTAAAAAGTAACGATTACTTATTATTAAAAAATTAAAGTAAAAATGTATGCGTCCGTGGCCCTAGGTAGTAGTGTAATACAAGATATAAGCAGAGCCATTTGTCTCGACGATGAAAGGAAACGAAAAATATCACTTTATCCGCTTAACAAAGTTGTCTTGTTTGTAGGTTTCGATGAAAAAAGTATTTTTCAAGACGTTAGATAAGTCATATCTATACTATACTAATATTATAAAGAGGAAAGATTTGTTTGTTTGTTTGTATTGAATAGGCTCCAAAAGTACTGAACCCATTTGAAAAATTCTTTCACTGTTTGGAAGTTACACTACCCCGAACGACATAGGCTATATTCTTTTTTAACAAAAATTAGGAATCCTTACTAAAGTCCAATAATGTAACCCAAGGTGTAAAAAAATTACCTAAAATATTCTTTACATCGCGTGCGCGGCGTAAACTATTGATGATAGGATAAAATAATGTGCTATGACTTTGTAGAACACATTATTATTTACAAAAAGTGTCGCGGCAGCATATGTCTAACTATTATAGTTATGCCACAATAGGTGTTCTTTAATTTTAAAAAATAAAACATCGTCCAAATAATATCGTTTACGATGTAGTTGTCGACGTCGCGCGTTGATTAAAATAATAATATTCAAACTATCTTTAAATTAATACGTGAAGCAAAAACTTTGTATCCCTTTTTACGAAAATTGCGCAGACGGAGGAGTATGAAATTTTCCACGCTTATAGAGAATATAGAGAAGAAGTGCACAATGCTAATATTTTTTTAAAATAATGCATAAAAGATACATTAAATCAATAAAGAAAACATTACACACACTACATACCATGTATTTGACGCACACACGCATGCATACTATTTATTGTCAAATTTTTGTTCTTGACGTCTGACGTTCAAATTCAGAATAGATTATATTATATTGTTTGTCTTTATTAATATTCTTTTATAGTGTAGTCTTGGCGAAATTTGTGTTTATAGAAGTATAAAATACAATCATAATAGTGTACAAACTTACAATTCCAATTAATTATAGTCGAATTTCGACTACTGTGGGACCTCTAGTCTTTATAATATTCTTTTTTTAGTAACCTGACGCAAATAGAAGGGTGTGTGTATTATAATTTTTTAATTTCAAAATTTTGTTAAAGGCCCGAGTGAAGCTGGAGCGGTCCGCTAGTATTTTGATAAATTGCAACTTAGTATAATCTCGAAGTTATTTAGTAATCGAATTATACATTTAAAAAAAAAAAAAAAATCACATGTTAGTTATTCACGTCCAATAAAACTGAAATCAACCGAAAGATCTAGAATTTGGTGACTAGCCTTCTGTTTGAAAACAAACATATATATTAGGAATAACAAACAGTGGCTAAACCGTTTTTCTAACTTTTGTTTCGGGAGTGGTGTACTTACTGTAATGCAATAGATATTTTGAAAGTACATGGATGAGTGATAAACTATCAGGCTAATAATATTTTATTTTCAACAATGTAAATACGAATAAAAAAGGATTTTTTTCTAAGCAATGTCGAATTAATGATGCTATTACGTCGTTTTGACCACAGTGCTTTGTGTGAACTCTTGTATGGGGTTCGGAATTGAATTCCGGCTTGAGTCAGTAAATATAATATATAAAAAAAAAAGAAAAAATTGTCTGAGTCTTTAACTTTCATTTTGAATATTATTACACTCTGACGTAGTAATTAATTTGTTTTGCAACTATTTTTTAATATTTTTATAATATGTGGTACTCGGTTAGATGATAAAAATTAACAAGCATAGCATAGCATAGGAGCATAGCACAATCATGGCAGAAACAGGAAGGCATTATTCGAGATTCGCACAGTATTTAAATGGCTGCTCCTTCCACTCTATCTAGTCCGCGGCTCAGGTTTGTCTCCCATGTTTAGAGGTCGTCGTAGCCTAATGGTTAAGACGTCCTGTGTCCTCATATCGAGTGGTGCAACTATGGCGGATGTCAAATTCTTTTTTAACGCTGGGGAATCTGTTTGCTGAAACCTGGTCGAGGGGGAGTAACAGACTGTGTTATGTCGGTCCCCGAGAAGTCAAATCCTGCAGTCAGGTTGTAGGCACCAGCATTCCGCCTACATTTATCGCGAAGGGGTCATCCTTTAAACTGTACAGCTAAAAAGGAAAACACTACGATTGATAGTGGTGTTGTTAATCCTTTGCACTCACCTAAGCACTCAATAGGCACCAAGTGTACGCCAGCTTTTGGGTTTAAAATTACATTTGTTTCGAGCACTTTGTATGAAATTTATATATATGTATATACATACCCAAAAGTATTACCAGCAATTCTGTAATAGATCTGATTATGCTAGGAATGAATGCAAGGTATAATTTCGAATACAGTTAGCGATTAATGATGTGTAATTGAACAGTATGGACATAAATACGTCTAAAACGACCTTGCGGGCGACGCGGTTTCTTAGTTGAGCTTTCATAGAGATCATCGTACGATCGTCTCTTCCGTGTGGTCTGTGTTGTGGCATGCACGGTTTTGATATTCTAAACATAGATTATCGAGGAGAGATGCCAACGTCGTACCAGACTATTTTCCTTTTGTCCTGTATTTATATGTCTAAACTATTGTTATTCTTTACAATGATTTAGACTAATACGAATTCGAGTCATATAAAAGATATCATTTTTCTTGAGAAAATTAAAGTTTAATTTTAAATTTAGATCGTTATTTTGAAACTTAGTCCTTTTTTTTTTAAGTGGCGAATGAATGTTGCGCTTTGTATTTTTGTTTATGACGGTCATGACCAGAACGAATTTGTTTGGTAAGAGAATGCGCGATTGGTTGTGGTTGGGTCACGTATCCCCTGTTTGTGGTGTGGGCGTGGATCGGTACAGGGCAGGCGGCCAAGCAGCAGTTGCGCGTCTAGAAGCGGTGTCAAGTTCGTCGCGCGTCTCCCGGCGCGGGCAGCGGTCGTCGGCAGACGTGGTGCTTATAAATAGCAGTGAGCCGTGGGAGGCGCGGCGGGCCGCACCGAGTGGCGCATGGCGACGGGCAATGCGCTGCCCGGCTTCTGCGCATGCTGCGCTTACACTACTTCTCGGACAACCCCGCGCTCGCCGTCGACGACTCCGAGGAGTCCGTTTACTCCATCGATCTCATCAAGGAATTCGAAGCGGTCGGACGGGCATGGAAGGCGTTCCTTGCCGACTGGCTCCTGAAAGGTGTTAGATTGTTTATGTCACCCACGCCGCCGGAGCGTCGCTTGTTGATGTTTTCGTTATGTTACTGTGCGCAGCTGCATGCAAATAAACAAAGGTGCCACAAGAAATCGTTAGGCGTCATCTCTCATCGGTTACCTTAGTTCTCGTTGTGATAATTGAAGTCAACATTCGGAATAACCAAGATCTAAATATGAAAACAAAATAATTACACCGTCTCCTACAGCAATTTCGTATTTTTGTTTTATCTTATTAAAATAAAATAATTAAATAATATGTTTGGTTATTACTTCGATGCTCCGTTTTGTGAATTATGAGTGCGTTTAATGGTTTAGTTCCAAGGTAAGATGGTGATCCTGTTATTATTGAAATTGAAGCTTGTAAACTCAATACTATGACCGTTTTAGTTCAAATAGCCTAATTGTTTTAAAAGAAAATCATGTTCGAAATAGTATTAAAATCTTACAATGCTAAACAAATCTAAGCCATTGCTGCCGTCATTCGAGGTTTCTCGTGACGTCATGGCCTCAGAACCGCTCGCGCAACTCACCGGCATCGGTGCTGAACGTAAATAAACAAAACTATGACTAGTTTTCCTGCATTCGTTGGCATTGGTACAGGCTTACACCTAGCAACAGGAGACGCGATGTACGATGTCTCAACATGTCAAATAAAAACTTTTTAGTAAAGGAATTCCAAAGACATTTCTGTACGTAATAACTGCTTCATGTCAGTAGGAATCGGAAAAATGTTCGTTGTGCTCTCGACCCTGGAATACTATTAAGAAATTGTTGTGGCACATTACATATTAACTTAATTAATGCGCTTTTTACTAAATTAATTAAAACTATCGCGAAAAGGTGACAATTAAAAATGTTAACTTTCGATAAATTAAGAGAACCGTGGCACCAATGTCGTGTCGCTGCAATTTCTTGAATGAGAAGCGTTGGTACGGCAATATACTATATAAGCGGGAATTGAAGAACAAGATTGAATAAATACGCTTCGCGTAACCTTCGGCCACTCAGAACAAAGAGGGTAATGGCACGTGTACAAAAATAAATTTAATATTTTTTCGGTTCTATAGAGTCTTAAATATAATTAAAACTACTTGCACTTACGTTTTTTTTTTACTGTCATTATATTATTTGCAACGTTTCGAAAACTACAGTTTGTTGTATTCGTGGTTCCCGATAGAAAAAAATAATAGTTTTAAATATTATAATAGTAGGTTTTTTTAAAGGATTATTTAATTACAACATTCATGGTTTCCGTTGTTATCATCTGCTTGAGTCCTGGCCATCAAAAAATATGACTTTGCCCGTGGTCACGCTCATAATTAGGAACATTAATGCATGTAAAAACTTCAAAAGTACAGAAAACGCATAACCTTTGCATGCTAATCGTTTAAAAACTATATTATAAAAATGTCATAGAAATGATTTGAAATTACAATGACAAATATTCTTATCGATACCGAACTAACGCGATGACTATCCGGGTAACTACATAATACACGATGATTAGTTAAATATATCATTATCATATTATTAATAACAAGTAATTTACTAATTAATCAATTTACGTTCATAAATTCATCACCAATAACTTTTTAGAGAGCGTTTTGGAAACTTGACGAACTTTATAATTTAATTATTCAGGTTTTGATATCGCTCTCGTCCACGGCTGCTTTTAACGATAGGGGCGGGTTGGGGTATAGTGCTTTTACTTCTTATAAGCACCATAGAGCATGTTTAGGATAAGTTTGAAACCAAATTACTAAAAATAATACACCCGTTTATATGCGAGATCTCAAATTTGCACAGTATGCAAAAGGGAATGCAATATCTTAAGAATTTTATTGAAATCTTGAATAGGGAGTGTATCAAGAAGATTCTTAATAGCATGTAGAGCTAGACAAGGGTAGGCTGTTGCCTTGTTACTGTTACTGTTAGTAAAGGACTGATTATGGCCTCCGTCATAAGGTTCAGAAAATCTAGAAGGTCGTGTAGAAAGAACGATTTCTGAAAATAGATTCGACCTCACCTTTTCTTTTGTTTTGTTAACTTAACACCATTGTACATGTCATGTTTTTTTTGCCTCATGAGCAAAGAATATTTCCAAGACAGGGTAAGAGGAGACCAAACGAAAAGAGAGCAAAAAAAGAGACAAGTTTAAGAATATTCAAACATAGATATTAATTATCTATAGATATGGATATACCAAATTATATAGCAATTTCGTAATTTATTGTATATTTAATTCGTCAAAGCATTCGTTAAAGTAGTGAACATTGGATGATGAGACGAAAATATTAGTAAAATATTTATTTGGTTCATTTTTATTTACATCTAAGGACGAAGACAAATGCCGAATGGTTTTCGGTATTATGGAATACTTATCTATATGTTCTCCTTCTTAATTCCGTTTATATGATATTTTCGTGTACAATTGCTGCATTGAAACTTTTTTTTTTCATAACTATACAGCGAATTAAACATTTTTTAATGTTTATGTATTGAATTAACACGCGACATTGTTTGCCGCGATTACGCTGCGCCGCGCCGTTTGCCTTGACGAGGGGCAATTGAAAATACAAAACTACGGAACAGACTATTGATCACCAAGGTTAAATGTGTTTCACGGTTAAGAGAGCAACGAAAATAAATTATTAATATTATAAAATGCCTTCGATTCGTAATTTGAATTAACGATGCTCGGAGCGAACTTTACCATAAATAAGTACATGCCTTATTAATTTTGAATTTGTGTTACAAAACATAGATACGTTCGAGTATAATCGGTTTGAATGAAATTGAATTTATTTTACATCTTTAGTATAAACACGATAGGTATACTAATGGTTTATGAATTAATCGTCATGGTTTATTGTAATTCTCGATCAGAATCTGCATGTATTGCATTAATAACAATAATTTTATTATACGAGTATAACGTTTAACACTGACCGATTTTAAGAGTGGTCAAGTCAAATTTACATGAAGGGTTTTTGATCAATTCATTCACTATTTCACGGAACCCCGATGCATTTTTGAATGCTAAACCGCGTGCGTTCACCTCTTTTAAAACTGATTTTAAGACGAAGTTCTTAAATTTGATGTTTTCATTTATGAAATCATTGAATTAATTTTCCAATATAATTGCAATATTGTTTACTCGACATCAATACTCAGTCTGTACCAATTAGTTGCAATCAGTTGTGCACTGCGTTTTATCACACAATAATATGTTGTTGATAAACGTTGCCTGACACATGTGATTTACGTAATGCGCTTAATATAAATTATTATGTTATCGACATATGAAACATAAACGTTCCAGTAGACGTTCTTCATACAAGCAAGCGGGAACGTTGTGATCTCTTGTACCAAGTATGTATATTAATAACTAAATGCTACCCTGGTCCAGGAAAACTGGCAGTATGATTTCCCGTGGACATAAGGTGTTTTTTCGGTGAAAGGTACCCTATGTCACTCTAATGACTTGATACTATCACTTCAAAAAAAAAAACACCTCAATCCGTTGCTTCATCTCGACGTTAAAGGAGGACAAACAAAAACAAAAATGGACAAACACCCTTTCAAATTTATAATATGATCTTTTATTTTATTTTACATACGGAACCGCGTTTTAGTAGTCAGGGCTACTTACTACTCCACTAATAAGGCGATCTACATGTTTGTTTGATTCTTGCTTCGGACTAATTATTTGTATAATTCAAATTTAATTGGGAACATCATAAAGTATTAAATCATAATTAAAACAGTGGTTGCGTTATGATAAAATAATTTGAGGGATAGTATTAATGATGATTACAAACGAAGATAACCATACAACCGACTGTCGTGTATATATTTTCATGTAGCGACCTGTATTTATGGTAAATTTACGTGATTGCTGTAGACGGTATACGTAAGTCAACTAGACGATCACAACTCAGTTTGGTATAATAGGTTAAAATATTGTATCCAAACAACATAGGTTACTCGTATCCTTATCCTTGCCGTATCCAAGAAACCGGGGACATTGTACAGCAAGTGTAGACAAGACCTTTGTTACGTATCTTTTAACTTTAGCGGGCTGTTCTTACAATCACAGTACAGTTCTTACAATTACAGTGATTGTTATAGCCCTCTAAATATGTAGTTTAGAGGATTTAGAGGGTGTCTACAACTAAATTAATGTTCTTTCTTTTCGATATATAAAATGGGGTTATTAATATCGGACACAAAAAAGTCTTTGATTTTTTTTAGTCGTCTTCCGTAATTCCTGTTTATTCTTTAAACTCTAAATTGAACGTAAAAATGAGTGCGAGATTGGCGCCATGTTTCACCGGTCTTCTCTACGTTACAGAGGAAGATGAGTCGCAAATATTCGTCAAGTTCTTCAAGTTTCACAAGTGCTACGATCTGATACCAACCTCGGCGAAGCTGGTCGTGTTCGACACGCAACTCCTGGTCAAGAAGGCTTTCTTCGCCCTTGTTTACAATGGTGAGTTGGATTCTGACATTCCTATTTGTTTATTATGATTTGCATTGTTTTCATATAATTAATTTAACATCAATATTCTTCTTCTTTCTTTTCTATTACCCTCTGCTGGGGTGTAGGGCTTGAAACGAATCCTTCCATTTACATCAATATAAAGTAACCAAATCAAATATTAAATCATTTCGGATAATAATATTTGCTTAGCGTAAAACTATATTCGTTATGTTGATTTAACACGCTGTTGCCAACAGATTCTACTAATGCTGCGCAAACACTTGATTTGCAGTCGCTAGCAGTGCCTACCGAATTTCTCGATAGTTCTATACTATGTTATGAAGTTTTGTTTTTCTTTTTTTTTTGTTACGCAAAGCGAATATATATGTAAGTCTGGACACTGTAATACGAATGCTATAAAACATCAAAGGCGTCCGTCCCTCCGTGAATAGCGCGAATTGGTTTTGTGAATCATATTTATATGCTCTAGCGAAACTCTTTCTGGCTTATTATTATAATTTCCTTTGTACGTTTTTTTATTTTATTTATTTTTTGTATGTTTTGTCGCAACCGAAATCGGTTTTGCTGTAAACGAAATTTTATATTTGGTTGTCCGGTAAAAAAACGATTGCAACCAAACATTTTGGCCACAGGCGTGCGAGCCGCCCCGCTGTGGGACTCGAACCAGCAGCAGTTCGTTGGTATGCTGACTATAACGGACTTCATCAAGATACTACAGATGTACTACACGAGCCCCGACGTCAAAATGGAAGAGCTCGAGGAACACCGCCTCGAGACGTGGCGCCGTGAGTGTTTGATGTTGCGATTAAACTTTTTTTTCTTCCTATCTATACTAGTAGCCTCGAGGGGTTATTCTAGATTCATCGAGCTAATAGGTGAGCTCACGGGGTTCAAACCGGGAGTGTCACTAACACTGGCCCTAGCCAGAGCAGTGCTTCGAAGAGTCTACCGACGGATCAGGAACGCGACCCACTGAGAAGATCTAGCGAGAAACTCAGTGTGTTGTGTCTATAGGTTAATTTACTCGTCGAGCCCTTCGTCGCAAGCGACGGGTTCGGCGAGGACGAGGTGCTTGAGGTACCTAAAAGCACCGTTAATGGATCTGGAGGATTCGTAATGACGTCGACTATTTACCATTCGGTCCACAGGATGGAGTGCTGCGATTACACACTACATGCTAGTCTATTTAAAACTATATTTGACAATTTTATAAATATATACTAGCTGTACTCGTCCGCTTCGCTGGGCATTTAAAATTAACATTATTATTTCTCGCCCCGACAAAGATTCTCATCATGAACGCCCCCGCAACTGGTGTAGGGAGTTCAACACTCATATAAATATTAGCCTATCCATTAAGTACATGTATTTTCTACACGGATACAAAGTTTAAAGTCAATCGGATGCACGGTTCAGTAGTTATAACGGAACATCCGTAAAAACCACTGTAGATTTATATATTAGTATAGACTATCCATTCATACACAGCTAAAAATGGAAGAGTTCAAATACTGTCAGCACTAGAGAAAATATACCTTGACCGTGTTGCCAATAATTTAAATAAAAATATGCCATTATTAAAAAATAATTATTAAATTGAAATAATAATTATAATAAGATTACTGTAGTTCTATAGATCAACTGTGAAAGTATAAATAGGCAAAACCAAAACAGCTCTGTAACCAATTTTTTTATTTTTTTTTATTATAATAGTATTAGTATTATCCAGCTTTAGTATTACATATTTAAAAAAATCTGTAACTGGCTTTTGTTCTTCATAATGTCAATAATAAAAGAAATATGCAGTCGAATGCAATGTGGTAGAAATTCGAATATTCGACGATCAGTTCTAAAATAAACGTTGTCTTGGGATTGGTTCATGAGAACGAATTACTATTAAAAAAGATTAATTCATTAATATAGGACTGTATGTTTCTGATATTCAAGTGTGGGCTAGAGACGAAGGTACGACTGGTTCGCGGTTTTTCCAGAACGTTTTTTTTTTCTAAATCCGTAACTTAAGTAGTTAGCGTGACGTATGTATGTACACCTCACAAGGTTAAGTGTATGTTAGCGATGTATTCACATTTGGCACGAAGGATGGTTCGGTTTTTTAGTCGTTTATCGTGTCCATGTTGAAGAAAGTATACAAATTTAGTGACAACAAAGCACCAATCAGTAAACAAATAACCGAAAAACATTGTTTGGATTTAGAATTTTAGCCATCCATACATTAATCAAAGCGCAAGCGAAATAAAAATACATATCGATATTTAGGAAAAAAATATGATGTGTCTTCCGAGTAACTAAATTACTTTTATTACGATTGATAAGTGATAATTTTATAATTTTGTTCAGTGCAAAAATGAAATTTCGTGATTAAGTATCTCTGTTACCAAATTAATACGTTAGTAGATGAGCAAACTAATGTCACTAATGGCACTTTTAGAAGAAACTTCCTAAATGTTAGGCGTATTACCAGCGCCCGTACGCCCTTACTTTGTCTTCCTCTTATCTGGAAGCGCCGGAGTCCGACATAACCCGGTCTGTCACCCTCCTCGACCGGGCATCAGTAATCGGATTCCCCAGTGTTAAAAAAAAAAGAAGGTTGGCCTGGCTTTCGGGTTTGAACGCGGACCCTGCTGGTTTGCAAATAACAACACCGCATATGTGTCAACTATCGTGCCGTGAACTCGTGTGCATAAAACAAGAAAGAAACGATAACACTCCTCATATTTGGATAGCATAATCCTACTTAATCTATAAGACCCCGTCGTATTGTATGGATCAGAGTGCTAGACTGGACAGGGCTATAAAAGCGGTAGATGAAAAAATAATGCACGCAGCAAAAAGGCGAATGTTGAGATGATGTGTGTAGTAAAACGAATGGATAAAATTAGATATGAGTATATAAGGGGTAGGCTATATACTACTTCCTATATAGGTATAGGTCCTATACTAAATACCTAGTCAGGTCATAAGTATTGTCACACAGTAAAAACTTTTCTTTTAGAATGCTGGCCACAAAAAAGTTTATTGAATTCGAATTTCGAATTGTTCATGAAAATTAAAATGTATACTTTTAGAATTTTACTCATTTTTAAATATGGAGTGAACGCTTAAAGAAGACCGTGTTGCAGTTATTGCGTTGCATCGTTGCGGTTACGCGCCAATTCAAATTTTTAACATACTGAAAAATTTGAATATTACCAAAAGATTCGTTTATCGTACCATCAAACGATACAATGAAGACTCTAGTGTAGATGACAGGTCAAGATGTGGTCGCCCTCGGTCTGTTAGGACTCCAGCAGTGATAAAAGCTGTGAAGGCGCGAATTCAAAGAAATCCCAAACGTAAGCAGAAACTGTTGGCCCTTCAGATGGGGTTAAGCAGAACCACGGTGAAAAGGGTGTTAAATGAAGACTAAGGGCTTCGGGCATATCGAAGAAAAACAGGACATCGTTTGAATGCTCGTCTAATGGACCTGAGACTGAAGAGATGCCGCGCTTTGTTGAAGCGGTACGCGGGAAAAAAATATCGGGAAATTATTTTTTCGGATGAAAAATTTTTTACCGTAGAAGAGAGCTACAACAAACTAAATGATAAGGTGTACGCACACAGTAGTGAAGAAGCGAGCAACCGTATTCCGCGTGTCCAACGAGGTCATTTTCCATCCTCGCTCATGGTATGGTTGGGAGTTTCTTATTGGGGCTTAACAGAGGTACATTTTTGTGAGAAAGGTGTAAAAGCGAATGCAATTGTGTATCAAAATACAGTCCTGACGAACCTTGTGGAACCTGTTTCTCATACCATGTTCAATAACAGGCACTGGGTATTCCAACAAGATTCGGCGCCAGCTCATAGAGCGAAGAGCACACAAGACTGGCTGGCGGCGCGTGAAATCAACTTCATCCAGTACGAAGACTGGCCCTCCTCCAGTCCAGATTTGAATCCGTTAGATTACAAGATATGGCAACACTTGGAGGAAAAGGCGTGCTCAAAGCCTCATCCCAATTTGGAGTCACTCAAGACATCCTTGATTAAGGCAGCCGCCGATATTGACATGGACCTCGTTCGTGCTGCGATAGACGACTGGCCGCGCAGATTGAAGGCCTGTATTCAAAATCACGGAGGTCATTTTGAATAAACTTTAGTGTCATAAGAATCTATGTTTTGTTAAGTTCATTTTGGTATATGAATGGTTACATAATGAATAAACTTGTTTCAATTATTTTACATTAAACATGTGACAGAATTTATGACCTGACTAGGTACATATAATATGCATATAACACTCAGCGTTGCTATTTTTGATGTCCATGAATGACGGTAACCACGGGTTGTATGCTCATCTGTCTACAAGGGAAATAAAAAAGAGGAAGCCTGAAATTAGTGCTAGTCACAGAGAAAATAAAGAGTGGAAGGTTATTGTAGTATACAATATGGGGGATGATCATGTGGACAAGTCTCAGTTTCATTCAAAGAACACAACTGAGTTTGTTTTTTGTGTTCTACGTAGAAAGCAATAGGTAGGACGACAGTGTGAAAAATTTCTCTTAACGATATCTCATGCAAGAAATAACATTATAAATCATATTTGAAGGTAGTGTAAATTTTTTCTCATAGCGATATTTCGACACATTCAAAGAATAACATTATAAATCATATTTGACGGTAGTGTATTTTTTTTCTCATAGCGATATTTCGACACATGCAAATAATAACATTGTAAATCATAATTGACGGTAGTGTAATTTTTTTCTCTCATAGCGATATTTCGACACATTCAAGGAAAAACATTGTAAATCATGTTTAAGCTAAAACTGAGTTACAATGTTATTCTTTGCAGCTGCCATTTTTGACAGTCAGTTATATTTGTTTGGCAGGCGTGTTGAAAGGTTCAGTGATGCCGCTCGTATCGATCGGTCCTGATTCTTCACTGTACGAAGCCATAAGGATGTTGATCACGAACCGCATCCATCGTCTACCGGTCATCGATCCTGACACCGGCAACGTGCTCTACATACTGACGCACAAGAGGATACTGAGATTCCTCTTTTTGTATGTAAGTATCCATTATCAAATATAATCAACTTTACGCTTTTGGCGACTGTCCGGTCGATCTCGGTTTACGTAATCTATATTTAAATAAATATTGATTGCTGTTTGTTAGTCTCGCTAAAACTCGAGAACGGCTGGACCGATTTGGCTAATTTTGGTCTTGAATTACTTGTGGAAGTCCAGAGAAGGTTTAAAAGAGGTAGATAAGTATGAAATTGCCCGAAATTAAATAAAAATAACAATTTTGTTTTTCCTTTTTTTTTTGTTTTAAGCTATTTAAGTTTTGTATAAAATAATACAAAAGTTTAGGTCTTTTATTTATCGATTGAAGCACTACGAAGTATGCCGGGTCAGCTAACTACTTTTACGTTTAGCTGTGCAGTAAAATAATCAAATGTCGACGAATAACACCTTAGTCATTCGCGATCACGAAATCTGTATAGTATTCGAAACTTCGGTAATAATAATTCAATAATACTAAAAAAAAACAAGAGATTAAACCGTAAAAGTAATTTTAGTTGCGTTTCCGACTCGAGAAAACTGAAGGGAATATAATCAATACGTGTTTTGTTGTTTCTTTTTAAATGTTTGTTCTTATCGGTTATTCAGTTCATTCTTCATTTTTCCTGTTAAATAATCAATCGTATAGAGAATATAACTATATATTTTGGTACTTCGTTCTTGTTTTTAAAAATCCTTATTTCAATTATTTATGTTACTTACGTTTAAAACTTTTGAAGTGGTTTTTGTCTAAAAATAATTTATACTGTTTTATGTAATATTTTTCGACTTCTTAGTTACGAGGAGTTATTATGTGTATAATTTTCTTTTAATACGTAAGTCAACAGAAATGTTTTAGCGGAACGTTAAATACATTTACAGATACAAAATTTTAACAAAACTGACTTGAACAAAAAAAAAACAAAAATCATCAATATAGTCGGAATGAATTAAAAATGCATTTTTAAGGATTACCTACTCAAAAACTTAGCGGTCGATCTTGATAAAATTTAAATGGAATCGCATGAGAAACGCCATTTTTTATATTAAAATAAGATTCATCAAAATCGGTTCATCTAGGAAAAGCACACATAAAAATTAAATTGAACTCAGATCTTTTTTATTGCATCAATGGGTGAACGAGCTCACAAGCCCCCCTGGTGTTAAGTTGTTGCCGGAGCCCATAGACATCTACAACGTAAATGCCGCCAACCACCTTGAGATATGAGTTCTAAAGTCTCAGTATAGGTACAACGCCTGCCCCACCCTTCAAACCGAAACCCATTATTGCTTCACGGCAGAAATAGGTAGGGTGATGGTACCTACCCGTGCGGACTCACAACAGATCCTACCACCGGAAGACGAAGATCTCCTTTTTGACATTTGTTAAAAGCCGATAACGCTAAGATGTAGGTAGTTCATTAAGAATCAACGTCAGTTTCATAATCTTGTTTGCGGCACCATCCCAGTGTTTATCCAGTACCACGTTAAGCTCATATTATTGAATTCGCTTGCTGAAATATTTAAAATATTGTATAGGTTTAAATTTAAATTGAACGCGATCCGAACCTAACGATATATACATACATATATCGGGGGGGCGAAAGGCTGTATTCGGCTTAAGCGACATTTCGCGTAATACGCCACATTTACATATCATCGTAATTAAACGTGCGATTTATTTGGTATTATAGCATCAACAGTTCAATGTTTTTAATTGAACTTCAATTTAGTTTACTCCATTCAGACAGCTCAAGAAGGTTTTTTTGCTAAGATATTTTTTCCAAATTTTTATCTTTAAATGGTTCTCCTGTACAGTTCCCAAAAAGTCACTTAAACCAAAGGGCTTTTCACCCCTCGATATGTACAATATATAATACGAAAATCGAAATTAAAGTCGTTCAAAGTGTCACTGAGTCAAATTATAATTTTAGCCAAACGTTTATTTTACAGATAAACGAATTACCAAAGCCGTCGTACCTGAAGAGTAAGATTCGCGATCTCCGCATCGGCACCCTTAGCGACATCGAGACCGCCACCGAGGAGACCTCGATTATCGAAGCCCTGAAGAAATTCGTGAACAGGCGCGTTTCGGCGTTGCCCCTGATCGATCCCGAAGGACGTTTGAAAGACATCTACGCCAAGTTTGACGTCATTGTGAGTGTGATCGTAGTGGACTCGATGCTAGTGACGTCATTAGCGCACATATGTGCATCCTTTTTCGTCTTAAGCCATTCCCAAGCCCCGCCTTCGAATCAGATAGACAAACTTATTATATAAAGGGATATTTTTACGGTATAAAAGTCGGTCGGCTAAGGTACAAGAGTTCGAAGTTTTGCGTCCATCTACCGTACCCACCAGAACTTGCGACGAAAAACTTCTACTTTTTCCAACAGCTATATTTTCTTGTTGACTAGGAAGAAATATAATATCCGAGAGACAGTACAAAATGCCTTTGAATAATGTTAGCTCCCATAGCATCCGTGTCTTTTCCAAGAACGTCATTCCAAAAATTGCATGTTTTGATTGATAGAAATAAAAAAATATATAAAAACATGATATTAACTTTTTTTATACAGTTTTAAGGGATTTTATGACCTGGTAACTAAGACCTTTAAGTCATGTCTTATTTTAATTTATATTCTTATTTATATGAAAAATGTTAATATGGAGTGAAATGAATTAATGAAATGAAGATGATTAATTTGAGACATTAATCGACTGGGATGAAATTAAATGAAATGAGATGAGATCATATGGGATGAAATATAATCTCAGTAAAATGGTGGTTATTTACTATGATTTTTAGTGGACTTTTTGGAGGATCCCGAGAAGTTACGTCTAGCGGCTTTGTTTCACTTTCCCACATTTGTGCACCATCACAGATATTAAACAGTTAATAAACCACCGTTGTTACACATTTAAACCCGAAGAAACACTAAATAGACAAAATAAAACAAAACGCACAACTTCACTCCTCGCGTTCCCGCCACAAAATCCATAGATAAATACCTAATATGTACGAATTGCAGAAAGTTGTGTCAGACGCGAGCTTGTGACGTCACTGCTCGATAAAACAATACCGTTTTATTGTACAGAACCTGGCAGCTGAAAAGACGTATAATAATCTGGACGTTACACTGAAAACGGCAAACGAACATCGGAACGAGTGGTTCGAGGGCGTTCAGAAATGTAAACTCGACGAAACACTCTTCGATGTTATGGAAAGAATCGTTCGGGCCGAGGTATTTTTATATTTTATATTTTTGTAAATATATTGAGACCTTAGAACTTAAATCTCAAGGTAGGTGACGGCATTTACGTTGTAGATGTCCAGGGGCTCCGGTAACCACTTAACACCAGGTAGGTTGTGAGCTTGTACACAGACGTAAGCAATAAAGAATAAAGTAAAAAATACAATTACTAGTGGTGGCCCATAGTCGAAATTCGACAATAATTCTTAGTTTAAATTATAAGTTTGAACATTATCATGGTTCTATTGTCAAAGACTATACTTCTATAATCACAAAGGCTACATTATAGGCAAATAATGTTAAAGACAAATAATATTAATATTTATTAACGGACTTTAACATAAATATGCTTATGCGTGTCAAATACATGGTAATGTGTGTAATGTTTATTGATTTAATGATTTTTTTATTTATAATTTAAAAAAAAAATGCATTCTGCACTCCTCTATATTCTCTATCAGTGTGAGAAATTTGATGCTCCTCCGTCCGCGAAATTTTCATAAAAAGGGGTACAAAGTTTTTGCTTCATTGCTCAAAGATATTTAAATATCAAAATTTATTTGTTGCGTATATCAGATCTTACATGAGTTTGATTTTTTATACTTTTCTATACTATTTACCCGGCTGTCATAATACTTGGTGCCTTAGGCGAGGTTTCTGTCGTAGTAATATGAAAATCAAAATAGATGGCGCGCAACTGGTTTGAATAAATCGGATGTTTTTCAAACAATTAACGAGTCACAGCAAACCGTGACCCAGTTCGAACTATGTCCAATAGTATAATTGTAATGTATGTTCCTGTAATAAAATATAATGACTTTGTGTAGCCTAACCAACATTTTTAATATTTTAAACCGGAATTTGAGTGGTACATTCTTTTTAATATTGTTTTATTACTAATTATTATCCAAAATGGCCAGAGTTTGCTAGTCTCAACCTAACTCATGGTATCGATTACCAAAGTTCCGTCACTTAATTGACTTTGTCCATTTTAGACATTTAATTTCCTTTGTATAATTATAATATATAAAATATTAAAAATGTTCATTATTCAGGTACATCGTCTAGTTGTCGTCGATGATGACGATAAAGTCATCGGAATTATATCTCTCTCGGATCTGCTAATGTATCTTGTCCTACGTCCTACCGGCGAGTGTGGCGTGACCAGCTTACGCAACGAACACGCGCCCATAGAAGAAAAGGACGAGAACTTGAATCCCGAAGACGTAGCAGAATCCGGAGATGATAAATCAACAGTTTCAAAAGAACAAGACGATAGCGAAGAACGCACTCAGTGCCAAGAGTAAAACAAATGCGATCCCGCGTCTTCAATTTAGTTAACGGCTTCGCGATCTCCATCACGACGACATTTTGTTTGCATTGATATTCAAAATGGCCGCGGTGATTAATGGATTACAGTCAGTAATTTTTTTTTTGGAATCTTATGTACAAGATATCTGATTGCATTCAATCCGTAAAAAATATTTTTTTCATCTACATACATATATCTATGGTTGGTGTTCCTTCGTGAAATCTTTGTCGACGCGGTTGTGAATTAATACATGTATGCAATAATACATTGTATGCAATACATTTAATGTAAAAACAGTCTTGTTATTTCCAAAAAAAAAAAACGAAAACCAAAATATCATTCTAATTTTGATATAATATTTATTTTATTCCGTTTCGTTTCCATTTTATACAAGTTTTTTTTTTGAGAAATGTTTTCTTTGTATTTGTACTGATTTGTTCAGCTGACTTGTATGTACCCTGCATATAACGTGCATATAACAGTTGAAAAAAATATATTAGAATTATGTTTTTTTTAGAAAGCGCTCTTACCAGTTTGTATTGCATTGCGTTTTTTATTACGAACATATTGTAGTTATAGGGTGATTGATATATCGTTATGTATGTATGTATGTACGGTGATCGTAATAATACCACCTTACAGTATGTACGTTCGGAGCGTGAGCATTAATTTACATAAAATAATAATTATAAAAACATTATCACAATTAAGTGCAATAAAAAGAACAATCCATAATATTTTAATACTTTGGGACTCACAATTTTTTTTTTCTTTTATATTTATTAATTTGTTGTGTAATCTGATTCCTACTGAGATTTGACGTTTTTGCGCATATTAATGTAGTGTAACGACACATTTTAATAAAAAAAATACCATTCATTAAATTGTATTTTTTTATGATATTGAACAGAACAAAAGAAACGATCGAATTTATTTTACGGAAACTTAATTTATTCTTAGTATGTATTTTTTTTTCTTTGTTATTAATTTAGTTGACCGCAATTTTAACAGTTCTCGGTTGCTCAATCATTCTGGAGTGTCAATAAATTTTTTATAAATTACAACTTAGAAACTTATCTTTATAAGATATCAGAATATGGATGTGAAGGTTTTTTTTTTTCAGTTTCTAAGTAAATTAGACATGATTAGATTCCTGTAAAACGTTTGACGTGAATTATTTATTGCAGGAAGCGACTTATGTAACAGTAACGATTATCATTAAATTCTAGTAGCATATCAGTTTTTAGATTATAAAATTTTATGTTGATAAAGTAAAAATAAAATAAAACTCAAAAAAAATATAACTTGTACTTGAGATAAAGTGAGAGGATATAATACATAATACGCAACATTTTCCGACTTCTTAAAATGTAATATAAATAAAACATACCTTAACATAGGTAGTAATTATACCTTTCCCGGAGTCGGAATGGCAACATTATACTATGTCGATATAGACAAACAAAGTTCTATATTAAATGAAGCGAATGAAACACCGTCGTTTTGTTAGTTCATATTCAATGAACACGTAATGTAAAGCGAAGTTCTTCCGGAACCGTTGACGCGGTGCGTTTAATTTTGTTACATTGCGTGTAATGTTAGTACGTTTGTAAGATGAAAAATCTTGAAGGGTGTTGTACTTGGTAAATTATGTACTATATCCTATTTACTTTTACAGAGAGGGCGCTGCCGTTTCACGCTTTATACGGCTTTTATTTAAAACCGTTTTATAATTATTACGATTGGTGTCTGACCGTGTAAAACCGAGCGGCGACGCCTTCTAACAAAGATGAGTAAATGTATGGTAAATAGTGAGCCAAAATTTGTGTAACTTATTAAATTTCCGCATATTACTAGATATAAATTTAAATCAAAAGTAACTAATAATACACGTATATAGATTTAAAAAAAACAAAAACAAAAGAGACTTCCAAAAATGATATGAAATTAACTTACACGGGTTACAATGCATAATGCTGTTTTTTTACATATGTTATCTGCTACCACATCTGTGATAAAAGGAATATGAAAAATTATCCAATTAAAAACAAAAATAAAAACTATTTTTTCTATTCGTACCATTACTTACATCTTTTTTTAAAGCTACACTAAAAGAATGGTTAACTTTATATTTCTCGTTTAGAAGTTATAAAAAAATGTAATTACTAATTTTCAATGTTAAAAAATGTTTTACATTGACGGTGAATGTATTTTTGTTTATTGAAATAGTTCAGTTAGGTCTCGTTGGGTATATATACGTGGTATAAAAAGGTTATTTTTAATTTTAAAATTAATTTGTTTTACCAATTGGCGGTTCATACACAGAGTAAATAAACACGTATATATACAAGTCCTAGCGTTTAAATCTGTAGTATCTTATTTCAGTATCATATTTATGTATATCGTATATCGAAATATCGTATTTTAATTAAATTGTTTGTACTACATATAAATACTATCATTGTAAAAATGATAAAAAACAATTATTTAAAGGAAATGTAAGAACGCTCACGCTTACCGTAAATATAATAAATGTGTAATTTATGTGTAGAACGTAACCAGTAGAAGTATATGTTAAAGTTATTATTTAATTTAAAAGAGAAAAAAAAAAACATAATATGTTTAAAAAAAATGAGAATCTGTTTTCTTTTGTATGAATATAGTTTTTTTTTAATAATTTATTCCGCACTCGATCTGTGAATCATAAGGTCCGGAATTTCTATATCAGAACTGGGCACTCTTTTTTTTTATAATTTTTTCATGTGATGTGTATTCAAGAGTGCTCGGAGTCGGTGTGTTCGAATTTTAATAACATTGATGACGTTATCTGTGACGCGTGTATATAACAGCTCACGATGTCTGTTATTTTTCTTAGTCGTGAGGCTCTTAGCAGAGCAGTCAGTCGTGGTCACGTTAAACCAGAACGTACTGAATCCTATACGATTCGTCTCCACCAAATCCGGAAACGATGCCTATCTCATCAAAGTGACCGTCTTTACTAGGCCAGCTCAACTTGTGAGGCTATAATCGTGTAAATCAACACCTGAATATATGTCAGTATTTTAATCCAGTCAGCTGGTCTGGTAATCGGACTGTACTGGACTGTCTGTGGAGATTGGCCTGTACTGTCTCCGTGATTTTTAGCTTCCCTTGATTCGAAACGCTGTTCCCTATACTATACTAATCAAATGAACGTCATCTATCCACTAGCCTTTGTTTGCAGCGCGCTAAGGTTCTATTTGCATGTAAACGGCATTACGGTTTTTTTTTCCCCCAATAAATATAAAATACTAATTGTTCGAAAATGATTGGTAATTTAATATTTTGTATTTTGCTTGAAACGGAAAAGAGACCAGAATTTGATACGTGCTAGTGAAAACAGGCCATGTTTTCTTTTTAGTATGATTTTTAATTTGTTTTTTTTTTTACTTCATTTATATATCTGTAGTTTAAAATGTAATTCGAACAGACTCCGCGACTAAACCAAAAGAATTTTCGTATAATATGAATATTTCGTATACGACTGAAACTAGAACCGAAAAAATTTATGCGGATCGTTACTTTATTAAAAAGAAAAGAGGGTAGATTTAATTAAAACTATGGAGTCGATGTATGTAATAAAAATCCACATATTTATCGCTTCGTAGATACGAATATACTTCATTTCTAATATCAAATTATAAATATTAATCGCACTATTTTTTATTTGTAGGTATCACTTTGCGCAATATAAAATTTGCAATGATGACTACATTATAGTTAGTGATTATGGCCACACTAAAAACTATCCTTCATGGCTGAAATGTACCCGCGTGACAATACATTGACATCAAACAAATAATATAATGTTTCTGTAAAAGACGTATCGTCATTAAAAATGTAAAATATATTTAGTAGTTTGTCGATGTCATAATAATGTACCGTGATACTGTATGAGAACTCAATAAAACCTTTTTTCTGTCTTTAAAATATGTCTTTTTGTTTCGAAGTAAGATAGTGACGTCACATGTGTTAAAACATTCATTAGATACATACTTTAAACGTTCTTCAATAAAAGCTTCATTTAAACGAATCCACCACAATATAATACAATAATAGTTTTTTATTTGGCATTAGAAAATAAGGTTCTACATCCACTTAATGAGTAGCGGTTGTTGTTTTTTTTTCCTACCTATTCTCATAGCCTTGAGAGGCTATATCAGCGTTACCCTAGCGTGTATGTGAGCTCTCGGGACTCAAATCAGGTGTTGCTAACACTGGCCCTAACAAGAGCAGTGCTTTACAGAATCTCCCTGCGGATCGGAAACGCGACCCACTGAGATGATCCGGTGAGAAACTCAGTGGGCTGTGGCTATGAGTGGTTGTTGTCATTCATTGACATACATATATATAATATATAAAACCATTACCACAGACAAACGCTGGAATTCATTCCAGAGTTGGACGGCGGTTTTTATTAACTGAAATGCACAACATAAATATACGTAATGTACTCTGTTCTCGTGGCGGATGGTGCGATGTTTATTCATAAGATGACAGGATAATTTCTGACAATTCCTCCAAGCTCTCCCCCAGGTACAGACAGTACAAAATATACAGACGACAAGTCTACGTAGATCGAAGGAAACTTCTATCGCGAAAGTCGAGTTCAAGTTCGAAATGTGGGATAGATATATCATGATCTCATGTAAAAAGAGTGGCAGCATTTACGTAATGGCGTCCCTTTCTTCGTTTTTAAAGGCAAAGGATTCTTGCGATGCCATAGCTGTCAGTGTCGGATTTATAAAAATCGTGAATTATAAAATAACATATTCTTTTTATTGAAAACTTTTACGGAGCAAAATGATATGAATTTAATTGGCTGAAATGAAGTGAAATGAGATTAGATGGGATGAAATAAGGGCTCAGTAGAATGATGGAAATTTTCTAAGACTTCAGTGGAGCTTTTGAAGGAGCTCGAAAAATATAGTTCCCAAACTTATGCAATTTCACAAAGGCTAAACGGTTAACAAGCCGTTTAAAACTGCTGAAACACCAAATTAACCAAACATACATTCAAACAACTACGCTCCTCGCGTTCCCGCCAAAGAGTCCTTGTGACGTCTATGAATTTTGTTTTTTTTTTGTTTTCAGGAATTTTATGACCTGGTAACTAAGACCTTTAAGTCATGTCTTATTTTGATTTATATTCTTATTTTTATGAAATATGATAATAAGGAGTGAAATTTAATGAAGATGATTAATTTAAGATATTAATTAACTGGAATAAAATGAAATGAAATGAGATGAAATTATACGGGATGAAATATAATCTCAGTAAAGTGGTGACCATTTACTGAGATTTTTTCAGTGAACTTTTTGGAGGATCCCGAGAAGTTACGTCTAGCGGCTTTATTTCACTTTCCCACATTTGTGCACTATCACAGATACTAAACAGTTAATAAACCACCACTATTACACATTTAAACCCGAAGAAACACTAAATAGACAAAATAAAACAAATCACACAACTTCATTCCTTGCGTGCCCGCCAAAAAGTCCTATGAATTTTGATAACCATGAAAGACCATAGATAAAATAATGAACTCAAAAATAAAGTTTTCTATCTATACTTGTAGCTTAAAAACTACTCAACATAATATCTAGTTTAAAACAATTTTCGTTCGGAATATCCTTTAAAAGTTCGGATATGTGAGTCGTCTATTATCAAAGGCGGCAATCTGTACATTTGGACAAAAATTTTTTATTGATATGTCAATACAGATTTATTTGAATATAATCGTCTCCTTCAAAGAATACGGTTCAAAACCTGCATTAAATAAAGGTTAATAGTTAACCTGTTATTTATCTAAGATGTCGTTCCGAAGAGTTTTGTGACTGCCAATGGAATACAAAGTCAATAATTCGTTTTTCTGATTTACCAATCATTGTCCAAAAGTCAGATTGCCGCCTTTGATAATAGACGACTCATGTAAAGGTTTTTTCGGATTTTTCCGCTTAATAGTTAAAATCTTGGATTCTTAAACTAAATGTATTAGTTATTACCTATACTTATATATTACGCTTTTTAAACTTGTTCACATTAATATTTATTACATATAGTGGCTTACGGAACACATTTATCGCCATCTGTCCAATGGCACCTATGCCAATAATGCTAACTATTGTCTTCCAGTGAGGACAATTTTACACTAAAAACATATAAGTATCATGGTTCTTGTCTTGTCCAAAAAATATATTTATAATTCACATCGTTAACCCATACATATACCTTTACAGCTGTTGCTTACAAGAACTGGTAATTTAATAGAGCTTATGAAACAAAAAATTATGAAATTATATTATTGTATTGTCGTATAGTTCAATATAAATTAATATTTTGACCCTATTACATACTTCTCGCCTTATACTTTTTCGTATAAACTAATTTTCTCCTTTCTATAATAAATTTGAAATTAGTTATCCCGCTAGAAATCTTTACAATAAATGTATAGATAGAATACACTGTTAGACGCGCGCAACTGCGCATATCTGTTATTATTGATTCACAAGCGCTTTTGACGGGTCGCTGAGCCCCTGACTGGACCTTTCGGCGCAATTGTGTTGAAAGTGTCCATCATTACTTCAGCTGAAACACTTATAAAGTAAGTTTCAAAAATCTTATTGTTTTGTTGCATTTTAACAGACAATTTTGCTTGTTTTGCATATTTTTTCAAAATTTAGAATATTATCGATGCTTTTTAATGGTGTACACGCTTAAAGAACCTTATATTTAATTCAATACAACCAATAAATATACGTAGGTGTTACCTTTATGGGGAACATTTTTAACGGGCTTTCTTTACTTTTCGGTAGCTGATTTTCGAATTGTATACACCCAAGTAAATCAAAAGTCAGTGAATATTCTTCAATCACGCATACGAAAACAAAACCTGTTTAAAGCTGGGAATTTTAAGATTGTGAAGACGCCTGTCTTCAAACTTAATCGTGTGTGGAGGCGTGTGCTTGCCTCGATAAAGGGGCCTTTGTTTTTTTGGGCCGGGGTTGGACCTCCTACGAGGTTCTGAGGGACACGCGGGACATGTGGGACTTGGCGGTCGAAAGTGTTAAAGGCTCACCTACTAAATGACTCCTGCACCCTCGCCCTACGTCCGATGGCCGCCCGAGACAAAATCCGGACAACAACCTACTACAACCAGACGCGCAGCTGTCCCTAAGGATGTCCGGCAGACGGAGTAGTCGAGGCGTTAGTCTACGACTCTCCGTCGGACGTCACCGTACGGCGGCCCTACATGATACCGCTGGTGTTCCGGAATACACCGCTAGTTCAGAACCAGCCTGCCGTTTCTGAACGTAATATACCGCCAATCGGTTGCTCTTCTGAAGAGCGACCTAGAGTCCGGTTAGCGCGCCGCTCGGTCTCGCCCATTCATGTCGTCCCGTAACATTCACTAGAGGAAAGAACGCCTACTGGCGTTGGAGCCGAACACTACGGTCGTTAGCGATAAGTAGTTTTTTTGAGCGACCATAGGCAATGTTAACTACTTTTTTGCGTAATAAACAAATGACCAGGTAGCACATCTAGTGGTTACCCTTGCTCATTGAATTGAAGAAGCTTGAATGGACAATAGCAGTGGTAGGGGCATATTCAAGATGCTGCCTATCACTGCGAACTCTTTTCAAACTTTGTTGTGAGGACATTTCATAGTGCTTGGGGAACACAATGGAGAACAAGCTCATTCATTCTAAAAACGATGACTCGCACCCTCGATGAATGCAGCGGTTCCGAGTGATATGGACGTACTCTTCTACAAGAACAGAAGTTGCGATTGACGATGATAGAATAATTTGAAGCATTTCTTTAGTGACATGAAAGAGACATTACATGACACAAAGAGCATTAAAGTCTTTCCGTAGACCCAAAGGCTCTAAGCGATGAGATCGAGATTTTTTACAATTTCTTGAGAGTAACCCACTCGGCACTTTGTGAGGGTTACGACACAAACCTAAACAGTATTATTCGCTCTTACAAATTTTCTATTGGAAACGGTACATGTACAAAAGACTCGCTTGCTCAACAGTTTTGTTCAAAGTATAAGTTTCTACGGAAACTAAATTGACATATACATTTATATCCATTAATTAGAACATCACTGTAATTAATTAAAGTGGCAAATCGCACTGAGAGTAAAATTAAATATGGGTTATAAAAATAAACATAAAACCTTCTTGTTCCAGTACTTTTGATAGCTGCTGACCATCGCAAAGATGACTTCGAATTTTAGCCAGAACGCAATTTTATTTGGGACTTTGCAGTCGTACTGCCTTGTCTGCGAATGCTACCTCGCAGGCAAACGAGACACTATACGGCACATTTCAAAGGATGACCATAAAACAAATCTGGAAGCTAGCATTTTCGTGGAGGAATTTATAACTGATCAAATAAGAAAGGTTTGCGCAAATCACTTCAATATGCTAAGTTAGAAATTTGCTTATCTTTTTCTGAAGGTTTTCTATTTTTTTATTTTATATTACTTTAATTTTTCTAAAGGTTAAAAAGGGATTCTTCTGTGAGCTGTGCAATAAATACTTTTCAACCATAATACAAGGACGGCTCCACGTATCGGATGGTGAACACGTCCGTAATAAGGGCGTCCAACTTTTCCAGCGGATGGAAAATGGTATGGTCAGCTACAAAAACATACCTATCACGAAAGAAGCATGGAATGGGATCATTGAGAACAAGTGCATAATCTGCGACACAGAATTTGATTCTCTAGAGAGTCACATAACTAGCCAAGAACATCTTTTTCAGTTGGTACAGGTAGATGTGGAGTTTGGTGCTTACAACGGACTCTACAGAGTGGTTAGTATATTATTTGAAATTGTCAAGTGGTCTTTTCTTTTTTTTTTTTTTTATTGTCTAGTTCTTTTGATATATTTTTATAGCATAATTTTAGACGTAACAGTTGAAGCAGCAATAAATATGATTTAATTTTCATATTTTAATGTTTCATGAACTAATATTAAACACAGCGTCCCACTTCAAACACGGATTATAGTGCTTAAATAGTTGACATAATTTCAGATGGAAAACGCGTTTCAATGCTTAACATGCAACGAAGTTTATACACCAGTAAATACGAATGTTGAAGCAAGTGCAACAACGCATTTCTTAGAGTCTAAACATAAAAGGATTTATGACAAATTAGCAAAAGCTGCAAACGAACAATTACAAAATAACGACAAACGTACGAATAAAGGAAAATCACGTGGCTTAAATGCGAAGAATGCTTTAAATGGTTCAAGCCGCCGGCTGTCATCTGATTCGTCCCTTGCAAATGAAGATGACAACGACGACGGAATCAAGATGCTGTCCATCGAGAAATTCATCAATGATTTTTATGCGATCAAGGGCACATCTCTGGGCGGCAAAGATGTTGTCATAAACACAAAAATAATTGTGGGGCTCTCAAGCTTTTATTGCATAACGAAATTGGATACTTGGAAATGTGAGATCTGTGACCTCACTTTAAACTCTGATGATATTGACGCCCATAGACTCTCTCAGAAACATGAAGCTGCAATGAGTGACACTCCAGTCATATTAATACAGGCTGCGGGAAATGAATTTATCAGAGAGGTAATGTTACATTTAAATATAATTATTATTGACACTTTCCATCTAAACTCTAAGCAGGCTACCTGTAACGGTAACTTATACTAAATATCATAAATTCTTAAACTAAAATTGACACCTGATAAACGAAGTCGCTCACTTTCGAAAATGAAATTGAAAAAGTGCCTGCAAAATAATAAGCATAGATCATCTATTGTCTACGCTAAATTTTTATTACAAACAACATTTATCCAATTCCTATGATTATTAAATTTACTCAAATCACGTACTACCTACGCTTTTATCATTTAAGGTACGTCCCGAAGTTTACCACTGTGGCTTTTGCAACATCGTCGAACAAGGCATGGACACCATCTTAAAGCACTTGAATACCGCAGATCACAAGCAAAGCAGGATATCTGCAGCTTGGCGTCTCCACGAGCACATGCTGGTTAAGAAATTGGAATAAAGCAAAGTCATGAGCTATTCTGATACTTCTCAAAAATATGACTATAGAATAGGTTAAAAATCAGCTGCTAAGGACGACGAAGGATGCCGGTTTATGGATAAATTAATGCGAAACTATTTAATATTCTTATTAATTTTCAATAGTAATGATACTCAAAGTAGTTACTAGTCGTGAGAGCGCATAGTTGAATGGTGTTGTTATTTCATATACGTCGCATAGTCATTTCATAGATATTTACATTTTCGTGACGCTCATAGAAATAAAAAATGAAACATTGTAATCACACAGCAAATATTACGGTAGATTTTAATGATGCATAATCTTTTTTAAGGTCTGTCTAAAACTTATTCAAACGTATTGAAATGTATTTTAAATTTATGTAATTGAATTAGAAACCTTCTTAATATAATCTCTCATAATACCCATAGCAACCTTTTATGTCAGAATAGGGTTAGTAATAAGACTCTGTAACACCACAGCTTCGAAAAAAATCGCATAATTTCCTTCACCCGTCCTACCTTTCCTCTGTATCTCTCAACTGAATATCAACTGAAAGCCGTAATTTCATCGTATTAATAGTTTTGATTTAAAATATTAGAGTAGCATTCGATTTTGTATTCAATGTCTTTCAAGTAGTAGATTGTACATGTCTTTCTTAATAAATGGAACTCATAATTAAAAAGTAGCAATTGTACTTACTCTCTTGGATCTTAATGTTTTATCTAATTATTAGGAGACTACTTAGAATAACAGTAGCAGTAGTTTAGAATTGTAACGATATGACCTATAAATGTCTGTAAAGCCATATTTAATAGCGCAGTTTTAAAAATAAAATTTTGATGAATACAATTACTTTTGTGTCCGTCATACGCGTTCATTTTCACTGACACAGTATTAAAGTATTGAAAAAGTTAAGGCTTTATTAGATTTGATGGTTATGTAATTAAACCACCATAGCTTCAGTGGTGACCGGTGGTCGGGCCTGTGCAACGATCATTCGGCAGAATCTAAACATACTTTAATTTTCAAGTACATAACCACAAATGGGCAAGTTTTAATTTGTACAGCCTCAAGTATCCTGCAAGAATTACGATGAATATGATCGTGGATGGTGGACTATATCTAAAAATCTTTGTGACATGTAGACTCAATGAAACGGTCGTGTACGCTGGTTCTTACGAAAATATCAAATATTACCACGTTGTATTTAAAACACGACACATTTTAATTATATGGATGTATTATTAGGAAAATAAATACTTACCTAAAAAAACTTTGTTTTCAAATAATATCGTTACGTTTCCGCTGAACGAACGGAAAATTTTATATTTATAAAAAAATATGTAGAAATGCATATTAATTATACTAGGTGGTTATGGTAGTCCACGGTGAACCTGGTGTGGAGTGGATACTGCTAGAAAGGTAATTCAGCGTCCACCCAGACATAAGGCAAGTTTCAGTTACATCATTTAAGAGCTGTCCCATCTACCCTTAAAACCTAAACGCAGGTTTGCTCTATGGCAGAAATAGGCAGGCTTATGGTTCTTACTCACGCGGGCTCATATTACGTCCGACTATTTGCTATTCTACGGTTACACAATTATTAAAAAATAAGGATATTTTCTAAAACGAAAGCATAATCTTGAAGTTTTGGTGTATTCTTCCCAAAAAAATATAGACGCCGTAACTGTAATGTCTAGTTTTGAGCTCAGCTTATGTTTCCCGATAATATTATTTCTCAAATACTCATCTGTTACGTTACTTTGCTTTGCCGATCTCCATGGGAGGACCAGGGGTAAAGCCAAGACGGTTTTAACCATTCCTATTTCATTCGAAGAAAAACGTAGCTGAGAAATCCCGCTTATTTTTAATAGCTAATGTTTAATTACAATACTTTAGAATTGCTAGAAACGATCTAAGATCAAATTAGGGAATTACGAATTATAGGATGTTGTTGCCTGAGGCAAAAACAAATCGTAATGAAAGGAGTTTTTCTTTGGATTTAAAAAATAACGTCTCTTATATTTAAGAAACAGAAAATTGTAAATCATTTTTTTATTTAAACTTTTACTACTGATCTAACTAATACATAAGTGTGCAAGTTATTTTCATTTATGGTTTTTTGTTTTTTATTTTAAAATCAATAGCTTGTAGTGCTCTAGGCAACCGTATCAACTGCGCATGCCTGTTTTAATCGATTTTAAGATTCTGGGTGCCTGATCCGGAGCTGTTAGCTGGGCCTCTCGGCATAAGAATAAAGTTTATCCGTTACAAGTTAATTCAAATTTCTAATGTTCTAGAGTTTTCTCTACTTAAACAGAGACAGTTTATGGTAAGTTACAGAAAAAAAGCATGAACCTATCAATTCTTATTACAAATTGCAGTGAAATGATTATTGGATAGAAATATACATCTCCATAGATAGACTAGTAACAAAAAGAAACGAATTTAGTAGAATACATTTTGAAGGTAGATTTTTATGCATAATTTCAAATTTCCTGTCAATTCTTTGAAAAGGTGCATTTTGTGATTCAAATATAGACAATTTTTTTTGCAGTTTTATTTGCTGCGCCTATCTTAAAGATGGCTTCGAAGTTTACCAAGAACGCAATACTAACAAGGACATTGCATTCGTGCTGTCTCGTCTGCGAAACTTACCTTCCAAGCGAACGAGATGTCGCACTGCATATTTCAAAGGAAGAACACAAAAAAAGTCTAGAAGCTAGTAGTTTCGTGGCTGAGTTTATCGAGGACCGCATAAGGAAGGTTTGTGACGACACTCTATCTATCTAACGTTTGCGAAATGAACATTATTTATCTATTTATTTATACTGTTTCAACAGGTCAAGAAGGGATTTTTCTGTGAGTTCTGCAATAAATATCTATCAACAATAATCAAAGGAAGGTTCCATGTAACAGGCAATGAGCATATCCGTAATAAGGGCGCCTATCTCTTCGAGCGTTTGGAGAATGGCATGGTTCTCTTTAGAAACATTGTTATCACGAAAGAAGCATGGAATGGGATCATTGGAAAGAAATGCATTATTTGTGCTATTGAATTCAATGATGTGAAGAAGCACATTACCAGCGTTAAACACATTTTCAATATGTTAAAGTTCGATGTGCAATTCGGGATTTACGGTGGACTGTACAGGAAGACGGTCAGTCATGATTCATTAACACTATCGAAACAATATCTTCTTTTTGACGGTATATAATAGAAAGAACGTAATTTTTCTTCTGTAATTTAAAATAATTTCGTTACCATTTCAGATGGACGATTCGTTCCATTGCTTAACTTGCAACGAGGTTTTTGAAAGCCCAACTCGAGCGTGTATTTCGTCGCATTTTTTACATCCTAACCACCAAGAGATTTACGATAAATTAGAAAAGAGTTCCAAAGAACAAATCGAACAGTCTAATTATCAACAGAAACTGTCCAATTTAACTGATCCAAAGGGAACTGCAGAATCCAAAGATCCGATCCTGAAGAAAGTGCCCATGGAGAGATACATCAACGATTTTTATCCTATCAAGAATCCATGTTTGGGCGGCACAGATATTGTCATCAACATGAGAACAGTTGTGAACATTTTCAGTTTCTATTTTATAACACAGCTGAACTCATTGATATGTGAAGTATGCGAGGTCACATTGACGCTTGATGAAATTGACACACACAAAGTTACCAAGAAACACGAGCGTGCAATGATGGACACTCCAGTTATTGTACTAAGATGTGCTGAAGACGAGTTTATCAGAGAGGTAATGATTTTTGTTTATCTAACACTAAGTTTTGGTGAAAACATCTTTAAGTCGCGCAGAAGGGCAGAATGTGGCTACTCTTGGTACACATCATCTACTTTATTATGGTATCTACCCCCACTCGAAACGTCCTGCTCCTTATTTCACTTTATTCATTTTAATTGTGTTCTGCTAGAGACGTAATACATGTATGTACTCATTTAAAGAACTTTATCATTTAAGGTACGTCCTGAAATATACCACTGCGGCTATTGCAACATCACATACAATGGCTTGAGCAAAATCGTCTATCACTTGAACACGTCTAACCACAAGGAATGCAAAACTTCTTCCTCTTGGCGTTTCTACATGCATATCCAGACTAAGAATAAAAATAAACAACAGTAATTTATAATCGCGCATTGTCGAATAACTATCTGAATATTTATTATCTGGATCTATTTGAATATTACATACATACATTTCGATTTAGGCTAAGAAGTATTAGGTCTTGGGAAAATTCAAATTTACACGCTGGATAAAAGTCACCGAGTTTTCTGGTAACTAAAATAACATCAAAAGAAAATCTACAATGGGAACTTAAGCCCGAGACGTATTGATCAACTGCAGTTTATCGAACTTCAATTTTAATGTTTCTAGTTTTTAATGAATTTAATGAATCTTAGGAAATATTTGTGACATTACATATGATATTTACACTAGCTTTGTCTATCTTCAACAAATAATTGTCGCCTGAATTTCTTGCTACATACGTAGCTTACTGAATCGATCCGACACAAATATATCCTTACCAAAGTCCCCTTAACTAATAATAATTATCTATTAATACCTATGAAGCTCAAATACATAGTATCTAGTATGTGAGATTATTGAACTCGTATTAACAAATTTTGCTTGAAAGAAAGATCAGGAATTTCTGTGCCAATGTCTTCTTATTTAAACATGATTCATTTATTTCTTTAGATTGTAGCACAAACTTTGTAACGTATTGTAATTGCCTAACATAATAAGTATTTATTCGTATTCAGAACATTTCCTGTTTTAAGTAGGCGTCGGTGTCGTGTATAATAATATTATTATTGTCTTAATCAATAGTTGAAACAATACCCTTCTTCAGGGGAGCTTATTAATAATATAAAAGAGTAAAGGACTGTAACAAATAAAGGATAATAAAAATATAAAGGTGTTTTTATTTACTTACCTAATTATAATGTGCATAATATCAAATTTATGATACTTAGAGCTAAACTAATTAACACAGCGAACAAAGGACCTCTGAGAATGGACCGAAGAGAAGCGCTGCGTAACTCATTTTTGTGGCGAAAAAGAGGATGTAATTATCTACAATTACTAGTAAAAAACGACTAAGTTTAGCTGAGAATTTTCTCCTGACATTGGTTAATACTAGTGCTTGCTATTCCGGGAAATCTCTGATCAATCAAATTTCACTTTCACAATCAGTGCACATTTTCTTTTCATAATTTACATGAGTCGTCTATTATCAAAGGTGGCAATCTGTGTATTTGGACAAAAAAATGTTATTGATATGGCGATACAGATTGATTTGAATATAATCGTCTCCTTCAAAGAATACGGTTCAAAACCTGCATTAAATAAAGGTTAATACTTAACCTGTTATTTATCTAAGATGTCGTTCAGAAGAGTTTTGTGACGACCAATAGAATACAAAGTCAATAATTCGTTTTTCTGATTTACCAATAATTGTCCAAAAGTCACATTGCCGGCTTTGATAATAGTCGACTCACATATTCCTTTTCACTAATACATCAAAGCGCCAATAACTGTTTAATACTCTACTGCGACCTATTTATTTGTTATATTAATAATTTTACACTAATTACATTAATATTTCATCTTAAGATTCTATTAAACTTGAGTATTCGTCAAATTTATGTATACACAAGCTCGTAAAGCTTTTATTTAACTTCATATTGTTTTCCTTGTGTTAAAGTTAAAAGAGATCAAAATTAGAAATAACAATGTGAATGCCGGAAAATAAGATTCGTATCGAACGAAGCATGTTCTTCAGACTACATACACTATGATGCATTCCAAACGTCGCCAAGTTTTTATGTAGTTTCATAGCACAATTCCGGGTAAGGTACCCTCAAAAAGAGATTCCCTGATACAAATGATTTCAATGAATGTGTTGTTAGAGAGATCGGCATATTTAATATATAATTTTCTAGAGGTAGCACAGAGACAGGATTTATAGCATTTTTATTTTTTGAGTCACGTGCTTATTGTTAATGTACAATGAGGATGTAAAGAGCAAGTATCAACTTCAGGATTAAGGATTAAGGAGGAAGATTTTCGCAGCAGAAATTACCAGACATTACAAAATTAGGCAGAAATATAAAGTGAAGACCCTATTATTAGCGACAGCTGACGCAAAAGAATTAGTATCAAGGAGATAAACAACAACAACTATATTATATATAAACAACAACTTTAAATAATTCAGCAAGTATGACAACTTTAATCTTTAAGACGATAACGGTATGATTGTTGTGATATAAATCTAGGCAGTAAAACTGTCATAAATTATGTACCATAACTTTACATTAATATAATTAATTTGAAATAATTTGAAAAAAGAAAATAAACAATGAATAGACACTTGTTACTTAAGCTACTTATACTGACTTCATAGACGCCACCCAACTGCGCATGTCTGCAATAATCGATTAGCAAACATTCTAGACGGGTCGCTGAGCTGGTGGCTGGGTCCTCCAGATAAAATTGTTTGAATTATTCAATTCAACTGTATTTATTGATATTGTGTCTTCATTAAATATCTGAGCAGGAAAACTTCAACGGTAAGTTATAAAAAAGTATATGGGTTTAGTGTTTCGTGTATTTAAAATATCCTTTGTTTTTCTCTTCTTTCATAAAACCAGTAGATTGGCAATTAAATTGATCAATAGTACTGTTTGCATGAATGAAAAATAAAATACTGACATTTTATTTATTCTATCGATTTTTTAGCCATCTTCAAAGATGACGTCGAAATTTAACAAGAACGCGATCCTATTGGGGTCTGCGTACTCCTCCTGCCTCGTTTGCGATACTTACATCTCAAGCGAAGTAGATGCTGCGAAACATATCTTGAAGGAGGAGCATAAAGCAAATCTAGACGCAAGCCGTTTTGTGGATGAGTTTGTCGATGACTACATCAGGAAGGTTGGCAATTGTGACTTATTCATAGCTGTCCTATATACCTTACAATAAAATAATTATATTAAAATGTCCTTCAGTGACTGCGAAACGAACAAAGTTGTTAATTTTTTATTTCGTGCTTGCATACACAGGTGAAAAAAGGATTCTACTGTGAGCTCTGTAATCAATGTATTGCAACGATGGACATAGGAAGAGTTCATGTATCGGAAAATGAGCATATCCGTAGGAAGGATACTTCTTGCTTCGAATGCTTGGGAAACGGCTTGATTATTTACAAAGACGTGGCCATCACAAAAGAAGCATGGAATGGGATTGTTGAGAACAAGTGCATACTCTGTGACATTCAATGCGATGATATGGAGGATCACATTTCTAACGCAGATCATCTTGCTAAGATGTTGCAAGTCGAGGTGGAGTTTAGGATCTATAATGGACTCTACAGAATGGTCAGTACGGCTTTTAAGGCAGATTTTTTTTTTTTTTCCCCTACCTAATCTGAGAGCCTTGAGAGGCTATTTCAGCGTAACCCTAACTTTAGTAGGTGAGCTCACGGGGCTCAAACCTGATGAAGTTGCTAACACGAACCCTAGCAAGAGCCGTGCTTCGCAGAATCTACCACCGGATCGGAAACGCGACCCACTGATAAGATCCGGCGAGAAACTCAGTGGGCTGTGTCTGAGAGTTAATTTACTCGTCGAGCCCTTCGTCGCAAGCGACGGGTTCGACGAGAACGGTGACCGGTGCTTGAAGTACCTAGAAGCACCGTTAGTGGATCGGGAGGATCCGAGATGACGTGTTTTAGGCGACGTCGACTGCTTTCCATTCTGTCCGCAGGATCGGGAATGTAGCTACCGGCGGCCACGATGAGAGGGTTCTCATGTCGTGCCGCTTTATCGAAGTGGCGCATCGACGCCGACTGTAGATACTTACTGATGGACTCTAAGTCCAGGTCGTCATGGAGGTCGACGTTCCTGACGAACCACGGGGCTCCGACGGCTATCCTGCAAAAACGGGATTGAATAATTTGGAATGATTTTAAGTGAGTGCGGGCCGCGTGAGCGAACACTACACTTGCATAGGTCATGACGGGGCGTATGCAAGTTTTGTAGAGTGTCACCTTATTTTTAAGGGACATTTTACTTCGCCTACATATCATCGGGTAGAGGTTATTAGTAACTAGTAAATAGTAGTAGATTGGTATTTGGTAAATTATTTGATTTTGAATAAATCTTCATATTTTCAGATGGACAACTCATTCCAATGCTTGACATGCAACGAGGTTTTTAGGTTGGTGAAAACCTCAATTCAAGCATGTGTAACAACACATTTTTTACGCTCCAAACATAAGCAGATACAAGAAAAACTGGCAAAGGCTGCAAAAGATGCCACTGATATTGTACAACTTAAAGAGTTTGGTCAATATTTCAATAAAAATAAGTCGGAGCTTTCAAAGGATCTGATTATTAAGAAGGAGACTATGGAGCAATTCATTAATAATTTTTATTCTATCGAAGTGCCATTTTTGGGAGGCACTGACATCGTTATCAATACAAAAATTGTTGTCAACGTTTTCAGCTTTTATTTCATAACAAAGGATACTCTGAAATGTATGGCTTGCAATGTCAAATTGACGATTGATCAAATCGACAGCCATAACGTAACTTTGAAACACGAAACTGCGATGAAGGAAACTCCAGTTATTACGTTAAAGTCTGCCGAAGACGAGTTTATCAGAGAGGTATTAATGTTTTTTCGGAAAAATCTCTATCACCGGTTTTTCAAACATTCAAATCAAGACATGCATACCTAACATATCCTGCCGCTAATAAACTTTGAATATAATTTTGTTTTCTACTTACACCGAACATTACATCTTAAACAAAATTTTATCATTCAAGGTACGCCCTGATGTTTACCACTGCGGTTTCTGCAATAGCATCGAACACGGCTTGGATAATATGTTGGAGCACTTTGGTACCTTCGGCCACAGGGAAAGCAGGACTTCTGCCTCGTGGCGTCTTCACATGTATCTTGTGACCAAGAACAAGAACTAAAGACACGATAAAATTTCTTACAACATACAATATTTTACTATTTAGAATCTAACATTCAACATGCGTTATTCGATTAGGTTATTAAGAAGCAACGGAAAGTCCAAAGAAGCTGTGCAAGATCGTTCTACAGAACGTTTTGGTGAAAAATGGAAGAGAACAGGACCCATAGTCAGTAGGCTTATTGGAGTATATAGTCTCACATATACATATAGTCTTCAGTCCATACAGGTTATGTGTTGGGTGCGTTTCGTAAATATACGATTCGGTTTGGACGGATGCTGAAGCAGGTACCATTTTTTTTAAATTCCAGCCTTATCTTAACGTTTGTTCACAAATGAGGTGACTTTGTCAAACCAAATAAATATTATTGATAATAAGGAATTCAAAGCGCGTACAGATTAATGTCACCGTCCTTCATTTTTCTCTTTCATTTTGAGATTCCGGTTTGAAGGGTAGAACAATTTTTTCAACAAAACTCAGACTTTCGACTTCATGTCTCTAGGCGGGCAGTGGTGTTCACATTAAGATGCGGTGAGCTGTGAGCTCATCTGTCCATTTATGAGAACAAAAAAAAGAGTAGGTAGGTACCTACTTCGAAGTAATTTCAAATAACTTCGGAGGATGGAAATACAATAATATACTAAGGATGGAATTAAAGGGTTTTTACAAAGGTTATTTTTAAAAAGAAAGTCTGAAAGAGTATTGGCGTCAAAATTATAATAATTTTTATTATTACATTTTTATTATAAAAGGATTACGAATGTCTATCTGTACACAAATAATTGATGCCTATTTTTTGTTGTATTTTGATTGGGCTTCACAGAAAAGTTATCCAATTTTGATATTCCTTAGAAATTGTGGCTTGTAATAAATAGAACCTTGTAATAGTAACAGGAAAGCGTGTATATTCAACGACAAGAAGATACATAATTATGTTGTACCTACCTGTACTACAAATATTGATCTTTCATCTGGATATTTCTAATATTTTGGTTGCGTATCTCACAAATACTACTGAACTGGCTGCGATTAAACATTTGTGCTGATTGGACAAAAAAAAATGATATCTGTTGTACCTTATATGTGTATACAGATATGTGATGATGGGAACCGAATATGGAAAAGGCAACATTTCTTCATTACACAGATGCATGGATCTGTGGTCCATGTAATCGATAATGCCATAATAAAAAACACAATGGATGAAAATCAGTCTTACTTTGGGTCACGGTTGGCAGAGACTTCAACATCACAGGTCAAAACAAAATACGAATGGGTGATTTTAATAACAGTTTGATAAAGATTACACTCAAAATATTCTCTTGGATTATCTTTCTATTTCCATGATGCCATGTTTTACATTATATATTGTCTGGCTCAAACTTTCTTAACACAAAATAGGTTTAGTATAGTAAGTGTGTAATATTGATGTATTGAATATATTTCGATACTTAGTAGATTATATTATTATTGCTTTATGTGTTTTTGTCAATGTATTTCTTAGAAAAACATTTGGGTTATTATTAAAAATACTACAACATTACTATAAGATCTAAAGTAGTATGACGTTTTCAATATGGCCTGTTGTACTTAATAAAAAAATTAAATGTTGTGATGGCCTAAACGTTTAGTTTTTAAATTATGTAGGTACTCGTAGATATTAAGCCAAAACCACTGTTTTGTGGTATATTTAAAATCTCCAAAAAGTAGAATATAACCAAATTTAATCTCAATGTAATCACTTTTAGACATGCCCTTTTTTCTATTTTATGATAGGATAAGCTATGTAACAGCTACTTATTTATGGAGCTATTTAGAATTGTGTAATAGAATAAATGAATGTGAAAAATAAAATTAATAAATATATTAGGATATTTTAATTTTATCTTAGAACCTTAACATTTTCAATGTCATCATTAACATATAAATTTAAAATGTATTTGTACACTTACCGACCTCTTTGGCCAAATTAGAATAAGCATTCTTAATAATGTATCTCCTAGTAATGGAGTACCTCTACCTACTCTCCGTGTAATGGAGGCCAACACGCTAGGTTTTGCATGATGGTTTTAATCGTGCATGCATAACCGAAAGGCAAGCCTAGCGTGTATGTGATTAAACTGTACAGTTATCGGTGCATGTACATGCAACCGAGCAAATATCAAAATTGATATTTTATGTGGCTCGGTTATGTTTGCGCGCGAGCATAACTGAGCGTATGTGGTGTCCAGCGAGCTTACCTGCCACAATTCTCAGTTTTTAATTGTCTGCGACATTAAATTTACCTTCCATTCGTATATAATTGTTCTATTCTGTTGGTGTAAATCACAATTCATTTATCAAATTTATGTGGGAGAACTGCTTTCTTTTTAAGAACCAGCGTTTAGACTTTTCAGTGCGATCGTTTTTACTTTCTCTGTTCTGCAAAACAAGCTAAGCCAAGTTCAGCTATCACATCAACGTCGTACATTGTAGTTTGGTATTGGCGTCCTACAACGTCGTCATGTAGGTAGCTCAACTGAGAGTTAATGGCAAAACTGTGCATGCAAAACCTAGTGTGTATGGCCTCCATAAGATGGTTTTTTGAATTTGATGAAGATTTCATAGACATATTTCGTGATTGCGACGTCATTTTGCGACGTTATTTTTCATTGTAACATTGCAATAGTAAAGGACTGGAACGCGAGGAGTGAAGCTGTGTGATTTGTTTTATTTTTGTCTATTTAGTGTTTCTTCAGGTTTAAATGTGTAATAACGGTGGTTTATTAACTGTTTAATCTCTGTGAAAGTGCACAAGTGTGGGAAAATGAAACAAAGCCGCTGGACGTAAATTCTCGTGATCCTCCAAAAAGTCCACTGAAAAAATCTCAGTAAATGACCACCATCTTACTGAAATTATATTTCATCCCATATCATCTCATCTCATTAGCGTAGCGCCCTCTGTGAATTGATATTTTAATTTCACGTATAATCCTAAATTAAAATTCACTACAAGAGCTTTCTTCATACACACGTTAGTATTAAAAAATCTCACAGATGGCGCTGTATTAAATAGTATGTATATTTCTGTCTCATTCTTTGCTGGCTTCATCCTACACATTTTTGTATTTGTGTCTCTTACCTGTCGTTTTTTCCGTTGCATCCGGTTTGAAATCACAACGATTCTAAAGAAGTTTTCACTTCTAAAATAAATGTCTTACGCATTTACAATATAACAGTGCTACCGTCCTGTATAATCACTATTATAAATACTATTCTCAATAAGTTTGTGTATTGTATATGAATATTATCTATGGATATTATTTTATTTAGGAATCTTTGGATGACCCACTTCATTATATTTTACTTTTTATAATAGTTTTGTTTTATTAAAAGTAAAAACATTAAAAAATAGATAAATAAATTTTATCTACATTCTGAACTCTGTTTTCAGTTAAATAAAACAAGAGCCCCGGATTAAGATATTTTAACTTTGGACAAAATTACTTTAATGTCCAAAAAACATTATTCTACAAAACGGAATACTGAACTATATTGATACTTTGAAATACACTTATATGCAATGTACAATACCTATGTAAAAATTTCCAAAATAGCTTAAAAGTCTCGTCATCCCGCGGAAAAAAAAATGTTTTTGTCAAAACAGGATACCTCTGCCTCTGGCTGAGTAGTTAAGAAAGAAATGCTACGCATGCGTTGATATTTAAAAGTAATAAATAATGATAATCTGGCCTTTGTTACCTAACAAAAGACTTAAAAAGACTGTAGAATTATTGGCATAGAAAAAAGTATACCGATTAGAGAGCCGAACGATTGAGAAGAAACTAAAGGAATCCATCATCTAATTTGGTTATTTGTTCACGCTAAGGAAGCGTGTCTAAATCCACTCATGAAAACTATGTTATGGTTTTCCTGGACTAGAAGTGTACGGGGCTCTATAGCGTAACATCAGTCAAACAAAGCTTAACTACAATTCAGTTCAGATTACGCTGATCTAATGGTAAAAATTGCATTTAAAATTTTGTTTTTATTTTCTTATAAATTTCAGTACAAAACGAACAAATACGCTGCCACTGTTTTAATGGTCCTACAGAAGAAGTTATGTAATAACAACACAAACTGGAGAATATCGAATTTATCTCATAAAACTAGAGAATATTGAATTTATCTGATAAGTGCCTTTGATTAATTATAACATTTCTATTACAGAGCGGAACAAATTGTAATTATTCATAAAGCTCTTGAAAGGCTCACAAATGCCAATGATTTAAACACATTGATGGTTCAATTCAACTTGCTTTCTCATGTAGGTATACAATGGTGAGTAATCTGTAATTCATAATTTTTTTAAAATATTTTTTTTTAATTCAATTTCTTTTCGTGTCAAATTCAAATCATTGTGATGCATATATGTATATACATATCAATATATATAGAATGAAAAACAGACATTAAACTAGTTTCAAACAGACAATGATGCTTGATTTGAATGCAAAAATGTGAATCCTAGTTAAAGCCTCTTTCTGAATCATTAACCATATTAACTAGCTTTGTGTTTAGTATCCTGTAAAGCACAGCAAAGCAAAGCAGAGCTAAGCAATGTAGAAATCATGATTTCATTCTTCTAAAGCGAATATTTACTTCTTCCCTCTCGCTCTAGTGTGTCGCACTCGTGTCCAGTGCGAAGTATTTGTAAAATATTTGTGCTCGAGTGAGAAAGCTTGCGGCTCTATTTGCTCTAACTATATAACAACTATGGCGAACTCTCTATTTTATGATAAATTTTGTAGCATCAGCTTAAAATAAAATTACTTAACACTAAACCTACTAGTACCTCTAAAATTGACCCTTTTCAAACTTTTATAAATTACACATAAAATCAAATGTAAATGTTATTATATGATATCATTAGCTATACTATAGTAAAATTCTTAGAATATGCTTATAATATTTTCTTCACTCATTATTTCTAATTATATTTCCTCTTTTCCAAGAAAAAACAAATACTATCTGCATTGTATAATAAAAATGATAACCTTTGACAAAGCATGGTAAAAATATACAGGAACTGTGGGTAGATTTAGTGTTAAATCACAAATTAATTACTATTTTTGGCAATACAGAGATTTCCTCTATAATCAATAACTTTTTTTAATGAAAGTTGTTCTATACACACATAATCTTTTGTTATGTCATAAATTTAATGGAAGCTTATCCCATATTACTTCTAACAACTTTAATATACATCGCATGTTAATATTATCTAAATCTTGGCCCAATTCAGCTAGCCTTGACAAGTTGCCAATCACCTGTTACTGAGTTACTGTAGGGAATGGAGGTGTGAGGCTAGCCTGTAGTCCTCTCCTGTATACTTAAGTAGTAAATAAGCAGCTTTCCCATCTGCTTCAAATCACACACTGGCCTCAAACTAGGATTCACTGCACTATGGGAACCAACTGATATATGTTTTTATATGTGTATTAAACACCACCCAGACAATGAGCAAACAATATCATTTATCACAAATGCTTGCCAATAATTATTGTGGGAATCGAACGCACACCCTATCCGTTACTCAGGATTGTCAAATTTTACAACAGGTAGGCTCATTTACTCACCTATTCCTAAATAACTACTCAAATTCAAATTCAAATTCAAATTCAATTCAAATTCAAAATCATTTATTTCAACTTGGATGTCATCAAAAACACACTTGTTGAATGTCAAAATGTAAAAGAAAATGTTAACTCTACCACCGGTTCCAAAAAAAGCCACAGTCCTGAGAAGAACCGGCGAAACAAACTCAGCGGGCTTTTTTTTTTTTTTTGTATTTTCTCAACTATTTTCTTTTTTTTTAAACAAGAAAACATATTTACAGTATACAAAAAAACAAGTCAAAAAAATACAATTCAAATAAATAATAATAATAATGAAAAATGAAAAGGCCAGGAGCGAACGCCTCATTCCCACGTAGTGCCATCTAGTAAAAAATCCTTAACTTTATAATATGCCTTGTTGCACAAACGTTCCTTGACAGTTTTCTTAAATCTATGAACAGGTAGTAGTTGAACGTTTTGTGGGATCTTGTTGAAAAGCTGTACACCCAGCCCCCTGAAAGAGTTGCTTATTTTCTTAATTCGAGCCGCCGGCAACGCAAGCCTATGTTTGTTCCTAGTGTTCACATTATGCAAATCGCAGACTCTGGGGAATTCTACAATGTTTTTACGCACGTACAATAAATTTTCAAAAATGTATTGGGACGCTAAAGTTAGAATTTTGATTTCCTTAAACTTGTCCCTCAAGGATTCCCTCGGGTGCATATTATAAATAGCACGAATAGCCCTCTTCTGCAGGATGAAAATCGTTTCGACATCGGCAGCATTGCCCCATAGCAAAATGCCATAGGACATAACACTATGAAAATAACTGAAATAAACTAGACGTGCCGTATCTTCATCAGTATACGTTCGTATTTTTTTTACCGCAAACGCTGCAGAACTAAGTCTATTCGCTAACTTGCATATGTGAACTTGCTTAAAAATTAAAGAAATAGTTAGAAGTATGATATAGTTCTGTTAGATGTTATTTTATTTGTTATCCCCCTTTTTGTTGATAGTCCACATATATTGAAACAAATTAATTTAAAATAAAATAAATTAATTTTACTGGTGGTAGGACCTCTTGTGAGTCCGCATGGGTAGGTACCACCACCCTGCCTATTTCTGCCGTGAAACAGTAATGCATTTTGGTTTGAAGGGTGGGGCAGCTATTGTAACTATAATTGAGACCTTAGAACTTATATCTCAAGGTGGGTGGCGCATTTCCATCGTAGATGTCTATGGTTGGGTTTAGTAACCACTTAAAACCAGGTGGGATGTGAGCTCGTCCAACCATCTAAGCAATAAAAAAAAAATATATATGCCCTATTTCCTACATCTGTCTAATATGTTTTGCAGATAACACCCAATCATTCTATTCAAATTTTATTTTTTTATTTCACTCATATCAGTACTCAGTTCTATCTAACCATTCAACTAGAGCTATTATTGATAGTCTTATACTTTTGCATTGGGTAATTTTATAATCTTTACTATAATAATTTCAAAGTGGTACTTTTACTTGCACCTGAAATGGCTTGAAGTCGATAGGACAGACAGATAGACAGCCACCACCACAATGTAATTATCTTTTCATATCTGTTACACATAAAAACATTATTTAAGTAACTTTCAAACTTATGATGGCAATGACCATTATGTAGAAAATGTATGAGCGTAAATTTTGTTCGTTTTTTTTACATGTAAACTAAGAATGTTAATTGTCACAGTAATTTCTGTATTTCTGTTACTAATTAAACTTTATTATTTTACATAAAGAAGGTAATACCTATTCTGTTATAAATTTATTTCTAATTGTTATACTTTAGCTTTTCTGCCCTTTCTCATTTTAAACTTTTAATTGTTTGCACTATTAATGGAAGTCTATAACCAAATCCTATAAGATTAATGTAATTTAATGTAAAAACGACCTTTGCACCACTTGCAATACATAGGTTGATGATATTATATATCCCTCAATGGCAAAATTACAGCTCAATCAAATAAAATACTACACTATACTATACTATCATACTATACTACATTCATACACATATACATTTTATACATGAAGATTATTATTTTTATGTACATATACCCCCTCGACCGGGTATCCGTAAATGGATATACATATTTCTATATAGTAGCGTATATAGCGTTTGTAGTTCTACATAGTTACGAAATTATACATTCGTGTTAATCGCTTACTATCGGCTTATAAGTGTTATAAGCATCTGGCGAGTCAATGACCTGCAGACTGATCCATTGCACTCATAGATTTTATTGCATGTTCATAATATTATGTTGCTATAATGAGTTGGTTTTTCTGAAATAATGCATGCCTTTATTATGTAGAATTTTCACCATGCCAGTAAAATTTTCAGAAACGAATCATAAGTTTTCTGTGGCGATTTAAATTTATCAATAGCACAGAGTTGTGTTTCCTATCGTATTTTTTTGTTTTGTGTGTTCCTACACATTTTGTGGCTTCTAATTTTGAAAACCGGATTGTTACTGGTGTTAGGGCGTCTTTTAACCACGCAGGTGTAGGTATCACCATTATACCGTGAAGCAGTAATGCGTTTCAGCTTACAGCCGTTGTACTGTAAAACTGAAACATAAAACTCATGTCTCAAAGTAGATGACTGCATTTGTCTTCACTAACCACTGAAAATGAAATGGGCCGGAAACTCGTTCACTAAGCCATAAGCTCATCCATTGATATTAAATTCGTCTAAACTCTTAACGACAGCTCAAATTTTCATTTTAAATAGTAATTTATGACGTTAATACCTTTTTTTAATAAAGGTTTATTTATTCTGAATTTAATAATGTATACTAAAAATAGTAAAATTAAATGTTTTTTTTAATGCGTTCATAAATAGAAATACGTTAATGGCGAACGTTATAATTGACCGGGCGACCGCAACAATAATTGTGTGGAAATCTACACACCGATAATGGCTTAGCTTTAAATGTCATGTTTTTTTTAACCCATTTAATTAAAAAAAATTGCGAATTTCGATATTGGAAAATTTCCTAAGCAGGCAGCTTGGACCAATACAATCCGGCGAATTCGATTATTTATAGGATTATTTGTGAGGTCACCCAAGTTCTTTCTTTACAGTGCCTGCCCTGGGAATTCAGCGAGAGCTCGACCATATCGGGTCATTTAAGTCCTGCAGGCTCGTCGGACTTTGTCAGCTAACAGGATATTGAAAAGCATATTTCAAGGAAGAACTAAGAATAGCTTGGGTTCTATGGATTTCCAGTTAAATATTGACTCGTGAACTCAATTTATATATGAAAGTAATATTTTGAAACCGAACAACCGTAACCAAATAATTGTTTGATAGTTATAAGTAATAAATAAATATATAAAAAGTACAACTTCCAAAGGAGGCGTGTAATGGCATCATCGAAGATAGATCCATAATCTGTGGCTTTCTGTTTGACGATGCTGAATCACATTTCTACCAATAGATCATCATTTATTAGTGGCGTAAACCAATGTTAATTTTAGAATGCATAACCTATTGCACAAGATTGTAAGTGCGAAACAAAATTTTAAGTAACTTATCTTAAATAGATTATGTGTAATTATGTAGAATAGTACCGTGGCGTTAGTAATGGTTCGTTTTTGTGTACAATCCATTGATTCATGGCGGTTCCTTTTCATCCAATCTTAGTGCTGTTCGAAGCTAGCATGAACCAAAGCAAAAGTCACCATGAGCTTGAACCCGTAGTAGCAGCCTTCTGATCCTGATCTTCTCAGTAGGACGCGATTCCGATTAAGGTGGTGGATGAACTCGCGCTGCAGCTGTTGTTGAGCAGTTAGGCCTCCTCCGGTGGCACTAGAACTGTTGTTATTAGAAATTCGCCTTCAGGCTGAGCCCTCGAGGTCCCCGTTCATCCTGACTAAGCACTAAGGTCTCTGGACGAATGGTGATCCTTCAACCCAAAAATAATAATTACTGACAAGTGGTTTGTGGTTAACAAATCTAGTATTGAAATATATTCTATGTGATCATAAAACCTATACTCGTAATCATGTAATACTTCAAAAAATGTATTTAGTTCACCATAATAATATTCCTCCATTTCTATCAAAAAAATTTAACCTTTAACATTGTAGATGACTTTTCAATTTGAAGTAAAACTTCTATAGGCGCTTTGAAAGTAAAATTTACTGTATAAGTAAAAGTAAAAGTAGAGTACTTATGTAAAAGTTGAAGAGTAAAATAGAGTAAGTAAAAGTTACTGCTTACGGGCGGCGGCCACTAGATGGTTGGTTATTAGTTTCTCATTGCTCCTGTAGATGGCGTAATATATTTTTTTTTTTTTTTTTTTTTTTTTTTTTTCTACCTAAGCTGAGAGCCTTGAGAGGCTATGTCAGCGTAACCCTAACTTTTGTAGGTGAGCTCACGGGGCTCAAACCTGATGACGTTGCTAACACGAACCCTAGCAAGAGTCGTGCTTCGCAGAATCTACCACCGGATCGGAAACGCGACCCACTGAGAAGATCCGGCGAGAAACTCAGTGGGCTGTAATATATTAACTATCTTATATTTTATTTAGCTTAGCGACATCTATTGTGTTTCATATAAACTACTACATTGCAAGGCCAACGGTGTGAACAGTTTAGTTTCTAAAATATTTACAGAGAAAGGTATTTTAAATAAAAGTAATGTTTGAAATTATCACTAAAAATATTATTAAGTATATCGTTCGGAATTTTATATGTGCTATGAAAATACCGTGCAAAATTTATTGTAAAATTTATGTAACACAATTTTTTGTAAGTAACATCATCACGTTGGATTTGAATTTTGAATAGTGATTATTTTATGCACAATCAAGCAAATAAGATGACTATGATTAGGTACGATATTCTTTATTTTAAAGCAGATTTATAAAGAATGAGAATACATATTACTAATAATCTGAATTTTAAATGATAAACCTTCGTTTATTAGCACTTAGTCCTGAGTAAAAATAAAATTTTTGAACTGAATTTGTTAGAGATTTAGCTGCATTTGTTATAATATGAAAACACTAAAGCGTGTCCAACTAACTAAACAAGATACCGCCATTGTTAATCCATTTTACGACATTATGGCGTTTAGCTGCCTTTGATTTTATAAGCCTCATTTTGTGTATAACCAAGTAAATAAGATTCTTTCTGCATAGTCCGTTATGCCCGAATCGTCGACTAATCGATCGGAAGAGGATCACTGTCATTTGAATTTTTATATTGAATATTGAAGTGAAACTTTAGGCGCGCTGAGAGCAAAATTTAACTCGTCACATATTCGTTACGGCTTGAGAAAAAATATATAACTTAGGAAGAGCGAGAGTTAGAAAATAGATCATCTCGCGAACCACTCAACCGTGGAGAGCGGGAAAGAACAAAGCGAACTATAGTAGAGTTATTTTGTCGCTGCAGTTTGGGTAATAAAAAGTCGGAGCGGTGAAGCGAATATTTCGCTCTCTCTTCCACTCACGAGCCTTATGGACGAGCATAGTGATGCGCATTATTGTTGTCAATAAGCGTTAACGATAGTGTATTTAGATTTGTCATTTTGTGGGTTAGTGATAAAAATGAAAGAAAAAAGTTGATAAAGCAACGTATAAGTACAAAAGTTTAGAGTCACAGTGGGTTTCATTAATAACGATCTCGGTTATAACGACTTTTTAGTTATAGCGAAGTCACACTTACGTCCCTTGAATTTAAAGCATACTTTCCCAGAAAATTCATTCGGTTATACTGACTTTGGATATAGCGTCAATTTCGGGTATAGTGACTTGTTTTTATGAACCATTTATGACAGATTCCCAGAAACCCCTTACGGATATTGGTATTGAGTCGGCAAAGGCATAAAGACTTTCATAAAACTATTAAGCTTTCTCATCATTTGTTTACATTCACAGGTGGTCAAGCAAATGCTTTATTTGTATGTACATACAAACAAACAAAGAATTTGTTTGACCATCTGTGTAGGAACATACAAACAAAGCATTTTCTTGACCAACTGTGTAGGAACATACAAACAAAGCATTTGATTGAGCATCTGTGCTAAGTAGTCCTCTACTGAGCACGGGAAACTTATGTGAATATTGACGATCAAGCTATCATTACTGATAACTTGACTGATAGTGAAATTATTGAGTCTGTGCTTCAAACACAAGAAAAGGAGGATGAAGAAGAGGAAGAAGATTGCAATCTAAATGAAATTGCAACAAAATTATATGTTATATTATATGTTATAACAAAGCTCAAAAAGTACTGTTTATTTGGTGAAGGTCAAAATAATTTAGATGTAGTAGGCGACCTCCGGATATAGCGACGACATTAAAGTGCCCCCTCCGCCGTCATTATAACCTAAATTCACTGTATATTAAAAATAAATATAAATAATTATGTCTAAGTTTAAAATTAACAGCAAAAAGATAATAATGATATAAAAATAAATTATTAGTATACTAATAAATCAGAATCATCAGAGTCATCGTCATCCACATGAATTACGAATTCTTCTGCCAGATGAGATTTCTTCAAGTCTACCTCTTGGAGTTTTTCTGCATGCTTCACACAATCTTCCCAGTTCTTTTGCGAAACGTTCGAAATTGCTTTACTTCGACGTCTGCAATTTTAAAAGTTCTATTTTTGCTGGCAACTTCATTTTTTGCTTGAGCCCATACCAACTCAATTGGGTTATATTGGCAATGGTAAGGTGGTAAGCGAATCACTTCGTGTCCTGACTCCAAAGCTGATACAGTTCGTATATTTTTTCTGGTCGGTTCCGGTACACCTGTAAATATAATGTTTGTATATTCCACTAAATACTTAAAAGAAAACAAATGTATTGCAAACTTTAAATAATAAAATCTGAAATACCTTTTGTAATAGTTCCGGCTTGAGCTCACTCTCACTAAACTCAATCCCGTGTTCGCGGTGCTACTCCTGAATTTCACTCTTTTTGTTAGCTGATGTTGGTGCCCGATTTATTTGCTGGGAGTGGTAGGGTGCGTTGTCCATTATGATGACTGATGGTTCTTCAAGACTGCACCAGCTTTGTAAACCAGTGTGTGAAGCCTTTGGCATTCATTTCTGAATGGTAGCCCTCGTTCGGAGACTTCACAGCGCGGAAGACCCATCTGGCTTCGGGTATAAAACCATACTTTGCGCAGCCTGCATGACGAACTGAAACAATATAATAAAGTGAATATCATATTTTGTCTTAAATTATCATTAAGTCGGATTTCTTACATAAAAGATGAAAGAATATTTACCAATTAGCCTGCCCCCCTTTTCCGTTTTTGTATTTAAGCCACCTTGTCCATCCTTGTCTATCCAAATTCGTTTGCGGCTGTGATTTTGGTTCACCCAAGTCTCATCTAAATAAATTCTTGGTCGAGTGTCTTCACTATCTCTCAGGGTCTTGAGTTTTCTCAGGAATTGTAGCCGCGCACAAACGATGTCAGTCCTTTCCATCAATTGTTTACGACCATATGAAGCTTGTATGTACTTGTACCCAAGTTCTATGAGTATTTTACGCATAGAAGAAATAGAACACTGGAATCCGTCAGTTCTTTCTGTTGCTCTACTCAAAATTTTAGCCGTGGAAGGATATTCACCGTCGCAATAAAACGATGACATATTTGTTTAATTACACCTTTGTCAAAGTCGTCTAACGCAGTTACTGTACAAGGCCGATTGACGCTTTCTCGTGGAGAGCTAACTTCTCCCTTTACACACTCATTTTTATTTTGTCGACCGTTCTAACACTCACACCACATATCGCCGCAGCAAGTTCACGAGAACGGCAGAAATTAACACTTTGTAATTTTTTAGGATCTATTTTCATTTCAGTAAAAAAAATTCAAACATTGTTGATAACAACACGTGCTTGTGCTGGTATATTGATACCAACAGGCAAAATATTATTTTGAATAAATTGTGCCGTTTTGGTACAAAACAAAGGAGTAGCCATTGTGTCACTAAAGAAATTCAGAGAACGAATGCACAAAAACAAATTTCTCTTCGACATATATGCTATGACTGCCTTCGATGACTCATTTGTTTCTATCGATAATGGCGTTGCGCCCGCGCAACATGCTCACCGCCCTAGCCCGGCTGTGTTTTATGACCCAAACTGCAGCGACAAAATAACTCTACTATAGGTCGTTTGTTTTATACACAGCATTCCCGGTTACTATGAAAAATGAATAAATCCACAGTACTACACACTGTAAAAGAAGTTTCACTTCTTTCACGTGCACCAAGTTGCACGCCCACCATTTCTTTATTTTACTATTTTTTATAAATTACATTATGTAAGTAGCAAATTAATTATAATCCTTTTGTGTCAAAGTAAGTGACGGCGTTGTGTGCGGCCTTTTCGTTGTGGCTGCAATACAACGCGGAGCCGTCTTATACACAACCATCAAAAGCCAATTGATATTAAATTCGCACACTTATCATTGACGGGCAAGAAGTTTCGTCCATTATTACTTACAAGTAAAATGGGATATTTAAGTAGCCCGTTACAAATCACAGCATGTAGCGGAGATTTGTTATTGAAAATATGTTCTGTTGAGAGTATTTTTATACAATGACATTTATAAACTTAACCCAAAAATTCTGTCAACAACCAGGAAGAATTCCAGAGTTCAATGATAACAAAATAAAAGTAAAAAGCTAGACAATTGCGAGTATAATTCGTGACAGGAAAGTTTCGGGTTTGCTAAGGCCGTCTTAGATCTTAAGTAAAGCTACGTACGTCTTCATTCTAATATTAATCATGTACTGAACGTATGAGTGCCTTACAGTATAACTAGAAATTTTGTGAAACAAAGGACCATTGATGAGAAGTATAGAAGCTGTGTATGTAATCTTGTAGGATTTTAAATACTAAACGATTTATTTATAGCTGTTGCGTTATGATAATTAAGCGTGGACTTTATTTTGATGAAATATTTATTTTACCGTTATATGGCAAATTTAAAGACTTCATATAAGACAAATATAAATTTGATGCATTTCTCTTGGCGGCTGGATTTGAAAAAGAGTTGGTGTCATGGCAGACGTCGCTTACTGACACTGACGTTCAGAAATTAAACAATAACCCATCGTTAAAAAAATATTGAATAAAAACATATACCCCCTAGCAAAACTAACTAGAAAAATAAAACAATTCACTGCACATAATTCTCCACGTTCTCACCAAAAAGTCTTTTTTCTTGACAAAATCAAATTTACTTAAGGGTAAGCCGCTTAGTTTACCTGGCTATCAAATCATCACGACGGCTATTACTACTTTTTAGCCCACTTTGCTGAGATTGATACACACACGATATACATTCAGGCAAATATACAACACAAGAAAAAACTTCAATAGTTTAAATATTATAGCAAGATATACGGACACATATTTTGCCTATCCAGTACGCCGAACAAAACCAAAAACAAACCACCGATGAATGTAATAGGAAAAACCAAATAAAAATTACTAAAAACTAAGAAAGAAAATGTACGTGGATTTTTTGATAATGGAGATTTTTTTAAATTGATAAACAAAATTAAATTGGTCACTAGCGATTTGGGTATTATCTTTGTGCATTTTCGATAGGTAACGATCGATGCAGACGTAAGAATATGAATTACAAAAATATTTTTTTATATGTCAAAGATACAAAATACCCTGTTTTCACACTTTTCTTTACTTGTACGGTAAAACCTTAGAATGATGGCGTTAATTGAGAAATTTGAGATTTTATGATTTTCTTTTGCCATTACTATTTTCTTATACTTCATACATCTAATGGTTCTTGAAAAATAGTCATATCTGTCTGACAGACAAAGAGACTAACAACAAAGCTGTCCTATTATTGCAAATTAAGGGTACTAAAATTAATAAAAATGAAACAAGTGTTTTATGCATTACACAACATAACAAAATAAAATTATTGCAAAAAGTCTGAAAAATAAAATTTCGGAGCCTTAGCTAACCTTATTATTAAAATGCTTTGAATTTGTTGTGGGTACAAATATTTGTCAGAAGTTTGCAGAAGTGTTTTAATTCACATGATCCAATGGCAGTCTAATTTTAATGAAAGGAATCTGAAATAATTTGACCATGAAATTATGTTTATTTTTTTATTTTTTTATTGCTTAGATGGATGGACGAGCTCACAGCCCACCTGGTGTTAAGTGGTTACTGGAGCCCATATACATCTACAACGTAAATGCGCCACCCACCTCGAGATATAAGTTCTAAGATCTCAGTATAGTTACAACGGCTACCCCACCCTTCGAACCGAAACGCATTACTGCTTCACGGCGGAAATAGGCGGGGTGGTGGTACCTACCCGTGCGGACTCCCAAGAGGTCCTACCACCAGTGATTACGCAAATTATAATTTAGCGGGTTTGATTTTTATTACACGATGTTATTCCTTCACCGTGGAAGTCAATCGTGAACATTTGTTGAGTACGTATTTCATTAGAAAAATTGGTACCCGCCTGCGGGATTCGAACACGTTGCATCGCTACATACGAATGCACCGGACGTCTTATCCTTTAGGCCACAACGACTTCAAAATACACTGAAGTAGGAAACCTATGGAAATGAAACGTCAACAAAAAATTCGTGCCACTGTGACGTCATCTGACCACAAAACATGGCGGTTTTAGTGCTATACAAGAGATTTCAAATCAGGTTTTATCGATAAACGTTCTTGGCTCATTTTATTTTAAATATTGTTGAGTATTATTTATTTGTAGAATTTATACTTTAATGGGAAGTAAGTAGGTACCTAGTCAGGTCATAAATTCTGTCACATGTTTAATGTAAAATAATTGAAACAAGTTTATTCATTATGTAACCATTCATATACCAAAATGAACTTAACAAAACATAGATTCTTATGACACTAAAGTTTATTCAAAATGACCTCCGTGATTTTGAATACAGGCCTTCAATCTGCGCGGCCAGTCGTCTATCGCAGCACGAACGAGGTCCATGTCAATATCTGCGGCTGCCTTAATCATGGATGTCTTGAGTGACTCCAAATTGGGATGAGGCTTTGAGCACGCCTTTTCCTCCAAGTGTTGCCATGTCTTGTAATCTAACGGATTCAAATCTGGACTGGAGGAGGGCCAGTCTTCGTGCCGGATGAAGTCGATTTCACGCGCCGCCAGCCAGTCTTGTGTGCTCTTCGCTCAATGAGCTGGCGCCGAATCTTGTTGGAATACCCAGTGCCTGTTATTGAGCATGGTATGAGAATCAGGTTCCACAAGGTTCGTCAGGACTGTATTTTGATACACAACTGTATTCGTTTTTACACCTTTCTCACAAAAATGTACCTCTGTTAAGCCCCAATAAGAAACTCCCAACCATACCATGAGCGAGGATGGAAAATGACCTCTTTGGACACGCGGAATACGGTTGCTCGCTTTTTCACTACTGTGTGCGTACACCTTATCATTTTGTTTGTTGTAGCTCTCTTCTACGGTAAAAATTTTTTCATCTGAAAAAATAATTTCCCGATATTTTTTTCCCGCGTACCGCTTCAACAAAGCGCGGCATCTCTTCAGTCTCAGGTCCATTAGACGAGCATTCAAACGATGTCCTGTTTTTCTTAACCCCATCTGAAGGGCCAACAGTTTCTGCTTACGTTTGGGATTTCTTTGAATTCGCGCCTTCACAGCTTTTATCACTGCTGGAGTCCTAACAGACCGAGGGCGACCACTTCTTGACCTGTCATCTACACTAGAGTCTTCATTGTATCGTTTGATGGTACGATAAACGAATCTTTTGGTTATATTCAAATTATTCAATATGTTAAAAATTTGAATTGGCGCGTAACCGCAACGATGCAACGCAATTACTGCAACACTGTCTTCTTTAAGCGTCTACTCCATATTTAAAAATGAGTAAAATCCTAAAAGTATACATTTTTATTTTCATGAACAATTCGAAATTCGAATTCAATAAACTTTTTTGTGGCCAGCATTCTAAAAGAAAAGTTTTTACTGTGTGACAATACTTATGACCTGACTAGTTATATTGTTATGTGCAAATATGATATGATTTAGATGTGTGAAATCTAAGACAAGTTCGTCCTTCGAATTTGCCAATATGATTATTTTTAAAAGTTGCTACACTGATTTTATAAAGTTGTCGTTTGTCGTAAAACATAAAGATATGGCGTAGTACAGTGCCATCTACCCATCTCTAGCATGCTAAATGTTATCGTATTTTGAGTACGTGTTTTTGAATATGAACTGAAATGAAGTTGATTAATATTATGAAACATGGCATTAAATGAAATGAGATGAGATGATATGGGATGAAATGTAATCTCAATAAAATGGTGGTCATTTACTGAGACTTTCTCAGTGGACTTTTTGGAGGATCCCGAGAAGCTACGTCCAGCGGCTTGGTTCCATTTTCCCACATTTGTGCACTGCACAGATATTAAATAGTTAATAAACCACCGTTATTATTATACACATTATTATTATAAACCACCGTTATACATTTAAACCCAAAGAAACACTAAATAGCCTCTGGGTCTGCGGAGGGACTTCGGTTCCCTCTGTATTCTGTACCGTATGTTCCACGGGGAGTGCTCTGAGGAATTGTTCGAGATGATACCGGCATCTCGTTTTTACCATCGCACCGCCCGCCACCGGAGTAGAGTTCATCCATACTACCTGGAGCCACTGCGGTCATCCACAGTGCGTTTCCAGAGGTCTTTTTTGCCACGTACCATCCGGCTATGGAATGAGCTCCCCTCCACGGTGTTTCCCGAGCGCTATGACATGTCCTTCTTCAAACGAGGCTTGTGGAGAGTATTAAGCGGTAGGCAGCGGCTTGGCTCTGCCCCTGGCATTGCTGAAGTCCATGGGCGACGGTAACCACTCACCATCAGGTGGGCCGTATGCTCGTCTGCCTACAAGAGCAATAAAAAAAAAATCAAAATAGACCAAATAAAACAAATCACACAATTTCACTCCTCGCGCTCCCGCCAAAAAGATCCATTAACGGTGCTTTTAGCCACCACAAGCACCGGTCACCGTCCTCGTCGAACCCGTCGCTTGCGACGAAGGGCTCGACAAGCGAATTAGCCCTTAGACACAGCCCACTGAGTTTCTCGCCGGATCTTCTCAGTGGGTCACGTTTCCGATCCGATGGTAGATCCTGCGAAGCACTGCTCTTGCTAGGGTCAGTGTTAGCATCACTTCGGTTTGAGCCCCGTGAACTCACCTAATAGTTAAGGTTACGCTGAAATAGCCTCTCAAGGTTATCAACATAGGTAGGAAAAAAAAGCATAAATGGGCAGGTAAGCGTTGTGTACCTGATTGTGAATGAGACCGCCTATTTAAAAAGAAGTTACTAAACTTCTGATGAAATAAAATAAAATCTTTTACGGTACTACCTATTTAACAAATCAGATTTATTTACAGCCAAAATAGTCGCAGACCATTGATGCTTACCCGTGATGAGTCGGTACGACCTGTCGCTTATAAACTTTGCTTTTAATATTTTTTTTATGATTGAAGGATTACTGGTGGCCCGGAGGCCTATCCAGTTTCACCAGGACAGGGCTTTTAATTAGTTTTTTGCAATGAGTATGATAATTTCAAACTTGAAATTCCATTTATTATCATCTCGACATAACTAGTCAGGTCATAAGTATTGTCACACAGTAAAAACTTTTCTTTTAGAATGCTGGCCACAAAAAAGTTTATTGAATTCAAATTTCGAATTGTTCATGAAAATAAAAATGTATACTTTTAGAATTTTACTCATTTTTAAATATGGAGTGGACGCTTAAAGAAGACCGTGTTGCAGTTATTGCGTTGCATCGTTGCGGTTACGCGCCAATTCAAATTTTTAACATACTGAAAAATTTGAATATAACCAAAAGATTCGTTTATCGTACCATCAAACGATACAATGAAGACTCTAGTGTAGATGACAGGTCAAGAAGTGGTCGCCCTCGGTCTGTTAGGACTCCAGCAGTGATAAAAGCTGTGAAGGCGCGAATTCAAAGAAATCCCAAACGTAAGCAGAAACTGTTGGCCCTTCAGATGGGGTTAAGCAGAACCACGGTGAAAAGGGTGTTAAATGAAGACTTAGGGCTTCGGGCATATCGAAGAAAAACAGTTTGAATGCTCGTCTAATGGACCTGAGACTGAAGAGATGCCGCGCTTTGTTGAAGCGGTACGCGGGAAAAAAACATCGGGCAATTCTTTTTTCGGATGAAAAAAATTTTACCGCAGAAGAGAGCTACAACAAACAGAATGATAAGGTGTACGCACACAGTAGTGAAGAAGCGAGCAAGCGTATTCCGCGTGTCCAACGAGGTCATTTTCCATCCTCGCTCATGGTATGGTTGGGAGTTTCTTATTGGGGCTTAGCAGAGGTACATTTTTGTGAGAAAGGTGTAAAAACGAATGCAGTTGTGTATCAAAATACAGTCCTGACGAACCTTGTGGAACCTGTTTCTCATACCATGCTCAATAACAGGCACTGGGTATTCCAACAAGATTCGGCGCCAGCTCATAGAGCGAAGAGCACACAAGACTGACTGGCGGCGCGTGAAATCGACTTCATCCGGCACGAAAACTGGCCCTCCTCCAGTCCAGATTTGAATCCGTTAGATTACAAGATATGGCAACACTTGGAGGAAAAGGCGTGCTCAAAGCCTCATCCCAATTTGGAGTCACTCAAGACATCCATGATTAAGGCAGCCGCAGATATTGACATGGACCTCGTTCGTGCTGCGATAGACGACTGGCCGCGCAGATTGAAGGCCTGTATTCAAAATCACGGAGGTCATTTTGAATAAACTTTAGTGTCATAAGAATCTATGTTTTGTTAAGTTCATTTTGGTATATGAATGGTTACATAATGAATAAATTTGCTTCAATTATTTTACATTAAACATGTGACAGAATTTATGACCTGACTAGGTATATATTCATTTTTTTTTAAATTACTTTGAGCACCGGTGCGACTCTTGCACCATATAATATTTAGGTAATATGAAAAATTCATACTTATTCCCAACAAAATTGTTCTTTGGTTAAAAATCTTTTGGACAAATGTCATTTCACTTTACCATTAATAAGTTATAAGGAGGAAAAACGTTAAGCTTCAAGAAAAGCGAAAGGCTATTTTAATGCATGTCACGAGAGATTCTAGCGTCAGCAAAGTACAGTGATAAATCTTTATATATTTCTTCTGTGCATGTGTTTGTCACTGGACTTCTTCTAAACGGCTAGGCCGATTTGAGTGTTTTTTGTATATATGCGTTTGGGTGGTAGGGCGCTGCAGTCGATATCTAGGTTATTTATCTTTCCTAGAAATCATTTACATGGCAAAACAACGTTTGCCGGGCTAATTACTTTAAGTAAAACTTTCGCTTTCATTAAAGAAAAATCGAGTACATTGTAAAATTTTGCGGTAGGCAGTGGCTTGGCTCTGCCCCTGGCATTGCTGAAGTCCATGGGCGACGGTAACCACTCACCATCAGGTGGGCCGTATGCTCGTCTGCCTACAAGGGCAATAAAAAAAAAAGACTAGGCATCGCATAGTTTCGAACTATCTGGCTGAGTTTTTGCTCCTTTGTACTGGTTAAACAGAGAAGCCCCCCTGTGTGCTTAGTGCGAGCTTTTTACTGCCTACGTTTGCCATCAGAGCCTTTTATGCGATCGAAAAGTTGAAAAATTCGCACTAAGCATATAGTATTCATCCCGTCCCAAAAAAAAGTTTTTAACTATATGTTTTTAACTTATACACTGGCTTATTACCTGGCGTTCGCCGATCACCCATCCCCCTTTTAGCAGCAGCTCCTACCATCAGCAAAATACCTACCTTAACAAGGTTGGTTTCTCACTGGTGGTAGGGCCTCTTGTGAGTCCGCGCGGGTAGGTACCACCACCCTGCCTATTTCTGCCCTGAAGCAGTAATGCGTTTCGGTTTGAAGGGTTGGGCAGCCGTTGTAACTATACTTGAGACCTTAGAACTTATATCTCAAGGTGGGTGGCGCATTTACGTTATAGCTGTCTATGGGCTCCAGCAACCACTTACCATCAGGTGGGCTATGAGCCCGTCTAAGCAATAAAAAAAAAGTTTGCACGAACAGCAAAGGTTTTGCACGTTGTCATCCCTATGCCACTTTGCAATGGATATGCCTACTCCTGGAGATGTAATCCGTGGAGGACTGACATAAGGTAGACAGCCGGTCGGTCGTGCGTAACTCATACCAAATCCCTGCTGCGTCGACCCCACATAATGTGAGCTAAGGGCAAGAAGAAAAAGAAGAGTATTTTTCTAGTAACCACAAGGTCTTAACGGCAACTCTTAATACCGCTACGTGTTATAGGTTACCATAGAAATTTGGACCTCTTGTCCCGCGGTTTGTGGTGGCATTCATATTTATAATCTGGTAAATTGAATATTTGATGTATGAGCTTAGCGCCCAGTACAGTAATGAAAAAAAAAATGTCTTGAAATAAATTGACTATAGTTTTATTCTTGTCTTTTTCTTAATGGGTAAGTAATTGAAAGGAAGTGCTGAAATGATGTCACACATTAAGTGACAAAATAAAAAGAAAAAAGAAAAAAAACTAAAGATTTTTTATTTAATCTAAGCTGCTTTAATTCAGTACGTCTGATCAGAGCCTCATCACTAGATTCCTACATTTACAATGCATTCGGAGTAGCGGAATATACCTAGTCAGGTCATAAATTCTGTCACATGTTTAATGTAAAATAATTGAAACAAGTTTATTCATTATGTAACCATTCATATACCAAAATGAACTTAACAAAACATAGATTCTTATGACACTAAAGTTTATTCAAAATGACCTCCGTGATTTTGAATACAGGCCTTCAATCTGCGCGGTCAGAAGTCTATCGCAGCACGAACGAGGTCCAAGTCAATATCGGCGGCTGCCTTAATCAAGGATGTCTTGAGTGACTCCAAATTGGGATGAGGCTTTGAGCACGCCTTTTCCTCCAAGTGTTGCCATATCTTGTAATCTAACGGATTCAAATCTGGACTGGAAGAGGGCCAGTCGTCGTGCCGGATGAAGTCGATTTCACGCGCCGCCAGCCAGTCTTGTGTGCTCTTCGCTCAATGAGCTGGCGCCGAATCTTGTTGGAATACCCAGTGCCTGTTATTGAACATGGTATGAGAAACAGGTTCCACAAGGTTCGTCAGGACTGTATTTTGATACACAACTGCATTCGTTTTTACACCTTTCTCACAAAAATGTACCTCTGTTAAGCCCCAATAAGAAACTCCCAACCATACCATGAGCGAGGATGGAAAATGACCTCGTTGGACACGCGGAATACGGTTGCTCGCTTCTTCACTACTGTGTGCGTACACCTTATCATTTTGTTTGTTGTAGCTCTCTTCTACGGTAAAAATTTTTTCATCCGAAAAAAGAATTTCCCGATATTTTTTTCCCGCGTACCGCTTCAACAAAGCGCAGCATCTCTTCAGTCTCAGGTCCATTAGACGAGCATTCAAACGATGTCCTGTTTTTCTTCAATATGCCCGAAGCCCTAAGTCTTCATTTAACACCCTTTTCACCGTGGTTCTGCTTAACCCCATCTGAAGGGCCAACAGTTTCTGCTTACGTTTGGGATTTCTTTGAATTCGCGCCTTCACAGCTTTTATCACTGCTGGAGTCCTAACAGACCGAGGGCGACCACTTCTTGACCTGTCATCTACACTAGAGTCTTCATTGTATCGTTTGAAGGTACGATAAACGAATCTTTTGGTTATATTCAAAATTTTCAGTATGTTAAAAATTTGAATTGGCGCGTAACCGCAACGATGCAACGCAATAACTGCAACATGGTCTTCTTTAAGCGTCCACTCCATATTTAAAAATGAGTAAAATTCTAAAAGTATACATTTTTATTTTCATGATCAATTCGAAATTCGAATTCAATAAACTTTTTTGTGGCCAGCATTCTAAAAGAAAAGTTTTTACTGTGTGACAATACTTATGACCTGACTAGTTATATTAATACGATGAATGTATACGGTTAATACGCACAGCATCTTCAAATCGAAAGAAATGTATCGAAGTGGTCACAAACCTCGGATATGAGGAGCACGACTGAAGGAGAAGAAAGTATTCAATTTGAAGAAACTTAAACATCTTCAGCTAGCTTTCTCAATAAAATATGTAAAATTTTCACTTAAAGACCATAGATTAGAAACAGAATGCAAGAACTTTTTTTTTTTTTTATAGCTTAGGTGGGTGGACGAGCTCACAGCCCACCTGATGTTAAGTGGTTACAGGAGCCCATGGACATCTACAATGTAAATGCGCCACCTACCTTGAGATAGAAGTTCTAAGATCTCAGTATAGTTACAACGGCTGCCCCACCCTTCAAACCGAAACGCATTATTGCTTCACGGCAGAAATAGGCGGGGCGGTGGTACCTACCCGCGCGGACTCACAAGCGGTCCTACCACCAATAAACTGAATTAGTCCTAGCTCCGTGTATGGGAAGCGCTCTGAAGAACTGTTCGAAACGATATCATTTTCTTTTTGCACTGCACAACGTATCTCTGGTAGCCTACTTTATTACATGCTATAATAGGTACATCTTCAGAAAAAATAAATCTCGTACCAGCAACCTATTATGTACCGTGCCTCGGCAAAATAACAAAATATGTTGTATGTACTTCGTTATTAGAAATTTTAGATGAGAAAAAAAAACGTAGAAAGAGATACTACAGACCACATTATCACAGACATTATGCCTTAATTTATGATTAGTGATATTGAAAAGTATTATAATTGTTCGCATGGTGTTGGGAAAAGACCGTCACTACGATCCACATGGTTCTGCTGTGATGCAAGTTCTACCCGTCCGTTGCAGTACATAATTTTCCACCTAGCCTCTCATAATTGTAATGAGTAAATGTGACGGGATCATCTTCAGAGTACAAAACTGTCTGTCAAAAGTCTCTCTAAGGATCTAGAGGCTTCAAACGGTTAATGGAGCCGATAGACATAACTTGAATACCGCCACCCACATCGATACATGAGATACTACAGCTAGACGGTCATCCTAGCCTTTCGACTGGAACCCACGCATGCTCTCTGGTGAGTTAAGGAAATGCAGGTAGCATTAGTAGGTAGGCAGCAGGTAGTGTTCGGTATGGTATGTTTTTGTCGCTTGATAGCTGAATAGACTTATCAATCTAAGATCCACTAATCCTTTTGTAATTTTTTTTTTTATTGCCCTTGGTGGCCGTGGTTACCGTCGCCCATGGACTTCAGCAATGCCAGGGACAGAACCACCGCTTAATACTCTCCACAAGCCTCGTTTGAAGAAGGACATGTCATGGCGCTCGGGAAACACCGTGGAGGGGACCTCATTCCATAGCCGGATGGTACGTGGCAAGAAAGACCTCTGGAATCGCACTGCAATCTATTCCGGTGGCGGGCGGTGCGATGGTAAAAACGAGATGACGGTATCATCTCGAACAATTCCTACACAAAATTGTCAGAATTGTATTATTCTACTATAAAAAACTTATAAATGCTATCGCGAATACCTAGACAAGTTCATTTTATAAAAGCTGCAATTTTAATATTGCCCCTTATTGTTTTTAGAGTTATGAATCTCGACTGCATTGCGCTATCTTTCATTATACATATTAAATGTACGTAATGTATGAAGTACAATAGTGGTTACTGAAACTCATAGATGGTGAATTTCGCAGTATAAAATATGAGGTTAAAGTCTTAATTGTAACACATACAATTCTAGCTGATCTATCTTTGAAACTGAAACGAATTAATGCCTCGCAAAAATTTGAAACGGACCGTATCTTTGTATACTTGATCACATAAGAAAGGCCCGTTATTATTCGACATGTAAGTACGTTGTTGCATCAATCAATACGAGGGCAGGTCATCTTTCCTAAATACCTTTTTACTAAACTACCGACTCTTGGTATCATGCCAGAAGCCTTCCCTGAAGTAACAAACAAAATTTATAAAGTTTCAATTTAATCATAAAATCCCCGAACGAACGCATAGAACACTAACAAAATAGAAAACGAACACATCTTCATCCTTTAATTTAGAGAAAATGAAAAATGCAATATATACTGCAACTGCGCATGTCTTCTAATATCGATTTGCAAATATTCTAGACGGCTGCCTGAGCTACTTACTGGCTGAGCCACTGGCGGAGCACAGACATTTCCTTTGAACGTATTAACACATATTCTGTGTATTTATCTATTATCTCGTGTTTTAAGTACAGCAGCTGGTTCACATTCACGGTAAGTTACTGAAAAATCATTGTTATAATGTGTTTTCTTTAGATGAGCTTTAGGTGCGTACTAATTTGGGAAGAAATTACGCAAATATAAAACTAATTGGTTAAAGCTTAATAATAATGGAGTGGAATGACGATTTAAACATTGACGACGATCTGTTTAAATTTCTTTATAATTTTGTGACTCTGGTAATTTGAAAGAAGTATTTTTTTTTTAGAAGATCCCATTTCTTTGTGTACATATCAACAAGTAGGTAAGCAACTTATTTGCTCTGCACAAAGATAGAAAAGAAACACATCGTTTCTCGTTTGAATACCAAAAATTCCGTACTGCTGGTTCAATGGCTGCTATTTGAAAATATATAATTTCAACATTTACGATTGCGATTCAATACCTGTAGCTATTTTTGTGCTTTTGTATATTTCGGGGCTCACCCATGTAGCCAACGATTTTGACACTATATATGTGCTATGTATTGATCACTAATATGAACTACGCTTATGGACAATTATATAAGAATGCAAAAAAAACATATTTTCTGTTGTACCTAATTATCCTGGAGACTTGTCTCAGAAAATAGAAAAACAAAGAGAGTACTTTAATATTAGATACTTTTAATATTAAAATATATTCACTATATACTAATTTCAAATTAACTTTATTATTTACTGCGTACTATTTTTGCAATATTTTAATTTAGTTTTTTTTGCATTCTTTAACTTATATATCGTGTTAAATGTAATCAAATCAAATATTTAAAAATATCGGAATTTACTGGTACATCTAGTTGGCCGGATTATTGCATGTTTCGCGGGGTGGACATAAACGGAGAGGTGTAAGCAGAGATGACAAGTTCATTGTTTGTAGTATGGACCATCGTTATCTCAAGTAAGAACGAAGCTCTTTATTGGTGGTAGGGCCTCTTTTACTGGTGGTAAGGCCTCATTTACTGGCAGTAGGGTCTCTTTACTGGTGGTAGGGCCTCTTTACTGGTGGTAGGGCCTCTTGTTAGTCCGTACTACTAGGTACCACCACCCCACCTATTTCTGCTGTGAAGCAGTAATGCGTTTCGGTCTGAAGGGTGGGGCAGTCGTTGTAACTATACTGAGACCTTAGAACTCATATCTCAAGACGGGCGACGGCATTTACGTTGTAGATGTCGATGGGCTCCAGGAACCACTTAACACCAGGTGGGCTGTGAGCTCGTCCATCCATCTAAGCAATAAATAAAAAAAAAGCCAAGAAGATCAATCATATGAGAAAAAGACTGGAATAGACAAGAATAACATGGCAATAGCCTGTCCTTCTCGCCGCAATCAATCAATAAATAGCTCAATATAATAATGTTCGTATCGTGAAAATTCGAATGAAGGAGTTTGAAGAAAATTTTTATTCAAATATGAGTTCAGGTTTTGTTTGAAAATAGAAGGATGGAATATGATTGGCAAATAATAGAAGGATTGCAGTGGAGGCGCCCAGGTGAGAGAAGATTCAATGCAACATTGATCAATGGAACAATGGGAAAATCATCATTCCGTAACTTTGGGATTGGATCACTAACAGCTGCACGTTATAATTAAATTGAGTTTTTGTAACAGAATATTGTACCTCTTCATCTCTCTGAAATAAATGTGTTTTTTTTCATGATACTGCTATTACAGATGTCTAACACCTTTGCTATTAAAAACAAACCTATAAGTTAACTTAAGCGCCATAGTATATAAGAAATAATCTTGGAAGAAAAATTAAGAAGATATGATCCGCCGCCTTATATTGAGAGATCTCTAAAATGCATCTCAAGAAGAATGGAACTAAGTCTCTTAAAATTTGATTGATAACGTGAATTAGGCTAATTCAAGGACATTAGAAGAAATAAAGGAAGCAATACTAGACACAGATTCCAGACTTTCCTAAGGATTTATGAAAAAAAAAATGTCAAGTAAAAAACGTAAAAATGAAAAAAATAATTTTGTAAAATACTCCTTTATTAAATGTCGTCAGTTTTTGTCATTTGATCCTTTGTTTTATTATCCTTTACGTTTTAAAATTTTATAATAAAAAGTAGGTAAATCCGAATTGTTAAACTTATTGTTACTAATAGTCATGATTTATGTTTTAGGCAAAAACCAAACAGCGACCACGAAGAGTATACTTATTATATTTATTATTTCTGTACATATAGAAAGTGTAATATAAGCAATAAAAGCATTAATTTGTTCATAATTAAAATTGATGTAGAGCAACAAACCTCTGTGCTAAGAAATTGAGTTCATTTTTACAAAACCATAATTTGTATTTGCATACCTTCCATTATGCATACCATACATTTCATAAAATTTCAATATTCAGCACACACATACATATGGTACATAATTTTAACTATACATTATATATTATACTAGCGACCCGCCGTCGCTTCGCTTCGGAAACTGTAATTTATTATTGATTTCTCCACTATTTAATGGATGTTATTATACATATATAAACCTTGCTCTTCAATCACTCTTTCTATAAAAAAAACCGCATCAAAATCCGTTGCGTAGTTTTAAAGATTTAAGCATACATAGGGACAGACAGATATAGGGACAGAGAAAGCGACTTTGTTTTATACTATGTCGTGATATGAATATCTAAGTAAATGTCATCTGTCTTAATTATCATCATTTTAAAATTATTGTGATTTTTTCTTTGACTAAGGAACGGTACTGAATTATAATTGCCATTTGGTGGATTGGTTGTGTTAGTTGCTTGTGCTTTTATTAAGCATATCGTTTACAGAACCTCAAAGATGATACCGAAGCTGAACAGGAATGCGATCTTAGTGGGGAAAGTCCACTCCTGCTGTCTTGTCTGTGGCAATTACTTCCCCACTGAGAAGGATGCTAACAGACATATTTCGAAAAAAGGCCACAAGAAGAATTTGGAAGCTAACGGCTTCGTGGAAGAATTTATAAATGACCACATCAGGGAGGTTAGCGCTCTTTATTTAACAAATATAAAATGAAGATAAACAAATAAACTATTATAAAAAATCGGCTTATTTTCTCTATATTCACATTACTCTACTGTTAATTGAAATAAATTATTTTTTTCGGTTTATTACCACAGGTCAAAAACGGATTCTTCTGTGAATACTGTAACAAGTACATATCGGGGCCCACCAAAATAAGGCTCCATATTTTGGAAAACACGCATATCAATAATAAGGGCATCCGAAACCTGGAAAGAGTGGGAAATAATATAGTTGCTTTCAAAAATGTGACTATCGCCAAAGCAGCTTGGCATGGAATCGTTGGACATACCTGCTTAATCTGCAATATTAAATTTGGAGATATGGAGATTCACATTTCTACTAAGGAGCATCTCTTTAAATTAGTGCAAACTGAAGTGAAGTTTGCAACTCATAAAGGACTCTACAGGACGGTTAGTATGTCACTCAAGGTATTTACTAAGCTTGCAAAGATGAAAGATAAAATTTAGGTTACAGCAAAGAAAGCTATAGTATTGAGTAAACGCTTTTACTTGAATTTTTTTTCAAATGGTTTTCCATAATCCTTATCCCCTAAATTATCGACTTATTAAAAAAGTATTTACTATTGTTATTACATGATTTGAAAATTTCCGAATTTCAGATGAAGGAAAACTCTGTTCATTGCTTGACGTGCAACGAAGTTATTAAAACCGCTACTCAAATATTTGTGTCACTCCACTTTTCCCATCCTAAGCACAAACAAAAGTATCAGCAATTAGAACGTAGAGATGCTGAACCTAACGTGCGAGTTGAATCACCAGTTTTACAGCTGGATAAAACTGGTGACGAAGATACATCAGACGATGGCAACCAGGAAGGTGAAGGACAATATCTGGATGTGGCCCAGGGCTATTCCTACGAGGAGCCATTGCTTGTTTGCGATTCGAAAGATTCACAGGAGCATGTAGTAAAAAGGGAGCCTCTGCATCAATTCGTCAATACCATTTTCGTGATTGAACATTATTCGGCAGCTAACAAAGACGTCGTCATTAACAGGAGAATTGTTGTGAACGTATTCAGCTTTTATTTGGTAACGAACACGGACACTTTGAAATGTCAAGCTTGCGAGTTCGAATTAACGTTTGATCAAATTGACGTCCACAAGGCTACTGTGAGACACGAAGCTGCGATGAAGGAAATCCCAGTTATTGTGTTAGACTCTGTTGAAAACGAATTCATCAGAGAGGTAATATATTTTTAAGTCGTTTTATTATACACAATTGAGTACAGATTCAGTGTAAAGCAATTTCTATGACATACGACTGAAGGCTCTTATCTGGGAACATGATCCTAAAGCGTGAACGCGATAGAATTACAGATATTAGATCAGCCAAAGGGATGGAAATAGGAAAATTATTTCCTGTTGGCTATCTGGGATATATGCCAAACAATCCAATTTTGAATTTGAATTTACAAGGAGAGTAGTGGCATATTATCCACGAGATTCTACTTGATCCTAGTTCCTCTAATTTTAATCAAAAGTAAAGGGTATCCGACAAGGCAATCCGAATGGGGCTCTCTCAAGCTACGTGTACTCCTTCTCTTCCTCCGTTAATAAATAGTTAATTAGTAGATAAACACTTGTGCTTTACTAGTCCCAGAGCAACAAAAGCCTACTAGGCCTTCCCAAAAGAGGCATGGCCGGTCTTAATCACATAAAACTACATTTCAAATACCCAATATCCCAATATCCTATCTGATGGATTGAAATAAAGTGCTTAATCGAATTCTACTTTATAGAAACTTTTCCATTCTAGGTACGTCCAGAGGAGTACCACTGCGGCTTCTGCAATATTATTATACCGGGCTTGGACGCGATCGTTGAGCACTTGAAGACACTCGTCCACAAGAAAGCCAAGAACAGTGCTTCGTGGCGTCTACAAAGACATCTTCTGAGGAAGAGGCTTTCTGAGTTCAGCCTAAATGACTAAATCATGGAGATTACCAGATTTCTCTTAACGTTTTACCATTAACAGTCCTATTTTGAATAATAATCAACTAAAGTAGATTAAAAGCAACAGCTGATAATTTAAGTTCTCCATCTCCATCTGGAGATGTTATCAAGTGGAACGAAACCGCATAGTTCTGTGACAACCAAAGGAATAGTTTGCTGACCCAAAATATATGAGTCCACAGAGCAAACCAAAAACAGCGAGCAGTGACAACTTAATGCAATGAGCATTTAATAATGTAAAGTCGAGGTCTCGAGAACGAATACCAGTTCATTCATTGTCTTTTAAAAGTTTGCCTCTAACGAGAATGACTTTAATAGAGATAGCTTAAACCAAACAGCAGCTTGGAATGCTTTTATTAAATCGACGAATCAGCATTTATTAACAGTTCTCCAATCGTATACTCCTGTTCTCCTGTATTTTATCTTAGATTATCAACTGTAGCAGACTTTTTTCATTAACTATGGTGTAGTAGTATTTGCATTTAGTGCGGACATTTTAATAACTTTTAAACGCACGATTGTAGCTTATTCTTCAAGTCATAATGTTTAGATATATATCAGCTGTAGCAAGTTTAATGTTTGAGAATCATTTGGGCGATTTTTCGAAATTCTAGAAATTGTAATGATATTCTTTTGTAGTGCCAAATTTCAGCATAGATGATGAAATGGGTATTTATGTTTAGATGGCCTAAACTCCTAAACCATACGTAGCTGTTGTCGTTAGTAATAATAAATATAATCGCTTGAGGTTAAATATAGAGGGTGGCACCCTAATCGTCTAGTTGTTAGATAAACGCTAGAACGATTTGAGCCAGAGAACAAACACATGTGAAGCCGTGTTGTGAAGGACCGCATACCATCTTGTAGTCAGGATTTACTTGAAGACAAATTATCTTAACGCTATTTGCGTTTGAGAAGTCTTGTGGAACTGTTTTAATAAAGACCATGAAGAGTCAGCTTTCGTATAAGTATATAGCAAGTTAAATTTGTGCCACCCGTTTTCATGTCATAGTTTTAGGGGTAATTAAAGTGTCTACAGGAGGTAGAATTTAACATCAAATAGATGGGTTCCCTACTTATTGGGATTTCGATTGTCTATGAGAAGACGAAGAAGAAACGGTCTTATCGTTCGACGGCCATATCCGTGGCTTGGAGACACTTTTAGTAGATCAAGTAATTCTAGATATTTTATCTCTTCGTATATCTCATATTAACTAATATACTCAGTAGGAATTAATATCATAATTGATATTTTTAAATATCTTTTTAGATTTACCGTAGAAAATCAATGTCATATGATACTATGTAATGGAATTATTGTATGTGAAAAATAAATGGTAAAAAATTATAACTTGTTTGCTTAAATCTAAAATTTTGCACGCAACATAATATTCACGTATAGTTAGTTACTTGTCCTGAGTGATTGAGCGACTCATTGATTCATCAACGCAGAGCCTAAGCCGCTGGGGATACCATCTCGAAATTTTGCAGATGGTGCTTTTTATCTTGTAAGTATTCCAATAAGAGGATTTTTTGAAATTTAGCTTCTCCTCCGGGGTTAATTAATGATAAATGGTACTATGGAAGTCCGCAATGTTCAACGTAAGAAGTGCATAATTTTATACATTTTCTCGTTTTTTCTAAAATTTACTCCTAAAAGGATTAGGAATAGGGTCACCCATATCCGATCTAGGTGACAGGGCAAGGCAAAGCCGCTGTCATCCGAAACATCGTCTTCTCACATTAAAACCGTATAATCTCAAAACTTACTAATTTTACGGGAGAGTGTTTTAAAGGTTTATTAACATGTGATATTTTTAATATTAATGATCTTTGCAATATTTATTTTTTATTTTTTACCAGTTACATTATTTGTCTTTTAAGGTAAAATAAAATTATGTATTAATTTTGTTGATAATAGTCAAAATATAGGTAAACTAAAAAAAATAAAAACTAAAACTGAATTAGGCTCTTTTGACAGTATTTATGAGAAAAATACTGGTGATACCAAATGATTCCGCATATTAACTCAATTTCGGATATTTTTGGAAATTGTATACTTGTAAATTGTCTTTTCGCATCTCCCGGATCCATTCTCGGCGCTTTTGGGCTCTTCAAGCACCGGTCACCGTCGTCTCTTCGTCGTAATCGACGAGTTCGACTGGGGAATTAACCCATAGACATAACCCACTGAGTTTTTCAACGCATTTTCTCATTGGGTCGCCATTCCGATCCGGTGGTAGATTTCGCGAAGTACTGATCTTTCCCGGTCATCGTTCTCGTCGAACCCGTCGCTTGCGATGAAGGGCTCGACGAGTTAATTAACCCACAGACACAGCCCACTGAGTTTCTCGCCAGATTTTCTCAGTGGGTCGCGTTTCCGATTCTGTGGTAGATTCTGCGAAGCACGGCTCTTGCTAGAGTTCGTGTTAGCGACGTCATCCGTTTTATCCCCGTGGGCTCACCTACTAGTTAAGGTTACGCTGAAATAGCCTCTCAAGGCTATCAGCTTAGGCAGGAAAAAAAAAGCTGATCTTGCTAAGGCTGCTGTTAGCAAACTATTTCTCAGTTTACCACGCGCAGCCAGGGCGGGTCTTTATTGTCGACCCGCATACTAAGTTTCCATTAGATACTAGTAAGATAATCTATTTAATGGGTGGCTATCTTTATATAAATAAAAACACTTTATATTTTTTATTTATTTTATGAACAACATTGCAGTACAGAAAGGCTCTTTAAGAGAGCCTCAGGCTATGGATAATGATTACATGCAACATAGAGATCATTAAAATGACTAATACATCAAGAACATTGAAACGCTAATATCTATATGGTTAACCCTTTATAAGTCAGAGGCAAATTACGTCAGAAAGAAACAAACTACAAATACAACATTATTTTAAGCATTATCTTCTCTTTGTATAAATCTTCTAATAACCTTCCCCGGACAGATCAAAGTCAAACTTTTGGCCTTGAACTAAGATTTAAATGGCTTTAAGTTACAAACTGTGATTGTCCGGGCGGTTCGACGGTGATGGAGTCAAACGGAAGCACATTGAGTTCTATCCTGGTCCTGGCACTTATCTGAGAATTCACTGTGTTCACTGAACACACGATTTTCAAGCGCAACTTTACATTAGTATTCAACTATTCCAATGCAGTTATTAGCGGAACTGTTTCTGATCTAAATCCACGGCTTAGTCTATGGAAACTTAACGATTGAAGAGGGTGAAAAAGAACAAGAGTAGAATTTTTCTTCGTCAATACGAGACGCTTCAAAGACATCGATTTATCATGCAGTACTAGATACATATGTAATAGGCTGAAGAAAAAGTTTCATCGTAAAAGAAAATTCATTCAAAAAAGAAAATTCACAACATTTTTAATATATTATACCATTATACCATTTTGTTTATTATACCATTTTATATTATACCATTATACCATTATAATATATTATACCATTTTGTTCGATAAATTTTTGCCATCTTGCAAGTAGAGACATGATCCCATTGCTATAGAAATTTTGGGGCTTCTGGTCAAAATACCGCGACAATTGGTTTTGGCAGTCCTCTCGTGATCTTAACCAGACACTGCCTAAAAATTCTGAAAAGACCGAAACAGGTGGAAATCTGAAGGCGCAAGATCAGGACTATACGGCGGATGCATTAACAACTCCCAGCCAAGCTCTTAATTTTTGCTGTCTAGCGTTATCATGATGAAAAACCATATATCTTCTGTTGATTAATTCGGGCCGCTTTCTCTCAACTTCTTGCTTTAATCTAATCCGTTGTTCGCAGTAGGGTTCAGAATCGATGGTTCTGTCTGGTGGTAACAGCTCATTATGAATAATGCCCTTCCAATCCCACCACACATACAGCATCACCTTGTTGCGAGTTAACCTGGGCTTCGCTACAGTCTGTGAAGCCTAACCGGCCTTTGACCACGACCTTTTTCGCACGTTCTTGTCGTCCGTGATCCACTCTTCATCACCAGTTATCAGCTTCTTCAAAAATAGTTCGGTTTTATTACGTCGTAATAAACAATCACAAATGAGTACACAGTTCATTAGGTTTCTTTCAGTGAGCTCGTGACGTAACCAATATCGAGCTTTTCGTGTAGGTACCCAGTTTTTTTCAAATGCGCCAAAACTGTTTTGTGATAAATTCCTATTTCTTCAGCTACATCGTAACTACTGATATGCCGATCTTGCTTCACTTTTTCAAAAATGGCATCCATTTTTTTCGTAATAGGGCGACCAGAGAGACGAGCATCTTTGACATCAAAATTTCCGGATTGAAAACGCTTAAACCAGATTTGTGCTACTCTCACAGATACTGCACTAGGTCCATAAACATCGCAATTTTTTTTCGCGGCTTGCGTTGCATTTTTACCTTTTTTGTAGTAAAATTTTAAAACGTATCGAATTTCTTCATTAGATTCCCTCATCTTGACTTTCTACTCTGGGTCGAGAATCAAACTCAAAAGTCCTAGTTCGAGCTTAATAAGAGTTTCCGACTGCGTGATCTGGCACGTTTTTGAAGTCACGGTATTTGAATGGATTCCGGAATTTGTAAAAATTAGGTGAATTCGTGTCAATTTTTTAAACTCATTGAGTGTAAGTTTTGACTGTATAGTCTATGACAGGAGCCCACTGAGTTTCTCGCCGGATCTTCTCAGTGGGTCGCGTTTCCGATCCGGTGGTAAATTCTGCGAAGAACTGCTCTTGCTTGTTAGCAACTCTTCGGTTGAGCCCCGTGAGCTCACCTACAAACGTTAGGGCGAAGCTGAAATAGCCTCTCAAGGCTATCAGCATAGGTAGGAAAAAAAAAGTCGATGACAGGTAGAAGTTCTTTGTAGTGCAAAAAGGTTTGTCTATGTCTACTTATGTCTAAAATAATGTTGTATTTTTTATCTACAAATCAAAACTTCCTTGTTATGTACTGTTAATAATATGCCCATGAAACACTTTGAACTGAATTTCATGAATATAACATTAAGTTACATGTTTAAATGTGTCCGATGTTACAGTTGGTAACATATATACCTACTTGTACATTTCCGTTTGATTTTCAATTGACGATCGATTTGTCTTCAGCGAAAAACATTCGTATGAAAAACATTACAACTGTGATGGTACCGCAAATTTTAGTCTCACTATAATAGCACTTCACATACATGTCATAGTGTATTTGTTTTTTTCTTTATCCCAAACGACAATATAGAGGATTTACTACTTATTATTATTTTATTACCATAAATGCAAATAATTCATTTATTTTAGACAAACGCGTTTCTGTTTCCTGAGTAAGTTTATACTTGTTGGTTCATTTGATTAAGTTAGTGTTTTCTTTTGAATATTGATTAAAACTTTTAGTACCTCTACTCGCATACACGGCGTCAAGTGAAATGCTATCATGAGACTAACTTTCCATAAAATAAAATTCAGTCCAATATTTGATCTAATCAATTTACAAGTACAACCAAAGGTTAAAGGCAAAGGTTACATATAGCCAGCGAACTACAAAAATAGTGATTTGTTATTGATCAATTTCTCAACGGATCAATGGATGATTTCTCTTCAATGGATCAAATCTTTTTTGATTTTATATTTGTTTAAAATTCGTTTTCGTATTTATTTAAACTTACATGATCCTCCCTTAAACGAGGTTTTAGGCTTCTAAAGTTCGAAACTGACATGCAGAATCTTGTTCATCTGTGAGAAGTACCAATATGAGCAGTCGCAAAACTAACAATCGCCATCGTCTCCATTTGTGACACTTGCTTGCCAGATACGAGATCTAAACTCAACGCGGCGTAGCAAAGGAGCAAAGTCAACGGCTACGCTACGGTTAAGGCATTAAGATAATGAAAACGAATGTAAAATGACTCAAAACACATTACATTATCCGTTTTTTAGTATTATTCAACAGCGAATTAGCATATACCTTATGAGCGTCTGTTAGGAGGCTAGAATTTATTAAGCTCGATTGCACGTCGAAGTTCTGTTCCGTGTCGATCACTGCGCACTCATTTTGTATAAATGCCGCATTCTGCAGTATACTCCCGGAACCTTAACAAATCATGCATTTTCATCTAATCGCTCACGTCAAAAACAGAGAAACTTACCGGATCTTACTTGGCGTAAAAACCAATTTAGACAACCAAATTTAGGGTTGTCACATTAATAGAGATATTTAGTAGGCTGCATTTGCAGTGTGTGTGCGTGTGATCGACCATGTACGACCATCTATGACCTGAGCTTCAAGGTGAATGTTTGACTTGGAAAAGCGATGTACCGATGATTGTAAAAAGTCTGTAGTAATTAATGAAAACTCCTCAGGTAATCTGTAGCGGGTAGTTTTCTTAACATATTGGATATGAAGCATCCAACTATGTATTTCGAAATAAGCCCGACACTCTTTAATTTCAAGGGTCTTTTTAATTCTCGTATATTCGAAGTTAATTTCCGCCGATACCAAGAATCTACTTTCGCGCTTAAAATGCTACTACTAATTCAGCGGAACAGGATGGAACACGGTTCCAAAGCGTAATGTAGCTATAGAAGCCAATTAAGTGCGAGGGTAGTTTTGTTTCGTTTTAAACCCATGCGAAACGAAATTTGTTTTCTGTATCAAGATGGTGATCGCACAATTTTCATTTTTGAGCATATCTAAAGGTGTTCGCTGAGCATTATGGACACTTCAACGAAGCCTAATAAGATATTCGGTCGGTCTCTGCATTTATATCACATGAGCGGGTAGTTCGATTGCTATTGCAACCTCTGCGTTAACTTAGACTTATAAAGGGTCAATTAAATGTGATTACATTAGACACATATTCCGTATTATATATTTCAGTATATTGATTAAGATAAATTCATAAGTAATATTATATCGATTACATGTATTTAAACTCCATTATTTATGTTTCCAATGAGTACATAAAATTAAATTCTAACAGATCTGTTTCCGATTATAAACGTTATTTTATCATTAAATCATTATAAATGCATTTTCAGTTTAAATATTTTACAAAAATATGCGTTTCACTCTCTAGTGTGTAAGAGTGAGACAGCATTTTTTTATTATGAATTTGATTTTTAAGTATTTAATGAATAAAATTGCTACACAAAACTCATCACAGATCTGCGAAATCGACGAACGTTACTCGTATTATTTGCGTGTATAGAGTAGCTCATTCATTCATGCTAATATCTATATTTCAGCCTGCGTTTGAGCGATACACATAGCAAAACATTTCCAAGTAACGTTTATCGATTACATTCCTTTAGATTACTCACGAAACACATATAATGTTGGCGTTTAATAATTTTTAAAACTTAAACTATCGTCAGAGTCGTCGCGATATGATGGACGAAGCTCTGAGAACTTACATTCCTAAGGTATTTTTTTTTTCATACCATTTCAACATTTATCGGGATACAAGACGAAAATCGGGGTTCAAAATAATACTTACAGCAACATAACTGAGCACACGTTGAGATTTTCGCATCAATTTTCTTTCTTACCGTACGTACACAAGTCTATCAAAGATTGTTTGTATTATGATCTAGCTTGCTTCCCATAAATCTGATAAATTTTTAATACAATAACTAATAAACCTAACATATACTTTTTGGTGTTTAGTATATGTTACTAAGACTGTAGCATCAAATAGCTTTTAAAATTCCTGGTAATATAATTTTTCTGCCTAAAGTTAGATCTGACTTTAAGGTGCCTAAAATAACTTTTTGGTGTTTAGTTTAAGTTACTAAGACTGTTACATTAGATCATAGCTTTTAAAATTCCTGGTAATATAATTATTCTGCCTAAAGTTAGATCTCACTTTAAGGTGCCTAACATTATTAGTGATTTGTAAGCTGTATTCGTTGTAGGCACATTATAACCATTACTAATTATTTATATAACATTTTTGTTGTTCCAATGATGCCACATCATTTCGCTCCATTATAACGTTCAGTTATTATCTATACTTTTTGTTGACGATATCTCTTATTATCTTTCAAGTAGACTTCAAGACCGATAATATTCACATTCCAATACCTACCAGTTACAAAACGCATGCTGTAATAAGCTTCATAGTTAGCAACGGATCATAATTTTTTCCACGAGAATCATAAAGCACACATATTAAAAATACGATAGTGGTTTGGGGTCTGTCCTAATTAATGAAGTAGGTTTTGGTTTCATACGCGGCATACGACACACGTTATTTCATTATTACTAGAGAATAAATAGGTATAATGATATTAAAATCTAAATGGCATGCAGCCTCATCGCAAAAACTTGAGTGCTAGATACCGATTTGAAATTTAACGATTATTTAACAATTTTGCCTTAATTCGAATACCAGATATTAACCATTACAACAAACTCTCACGCTTTATACACTAAATAATATTATCCCCGTTGTCGTCGATATTCAGAATTAATATCGAATTTTCGAGAAATTCTCGAATTGAATTTAATTCTAATTACAGAACGAGTCAAGGGACACCATGCGAACCAGCTATTAACAATTAACATACATTCATTCACAATTCCACGATCACATTTCAAAAGCCAACCATTTAATTCATTGATCAACAACTGTTAAGTTCTTATTATTTTCAATTATGACGTTTCAAGAAACCAATGTTAATTCCTGTTATATGATACTAAAAGTACTGAAATAGAATTATTCGTGATAATTCTTTGTTTTAATTTTTTTTATGACGCAAGAGGTTTTACTTAGAGACACTGCCGCCTTAAAACTACGTTATACTAAGACTTACATCAAGACTAATTACTAGCGATTAATTTTGCTGCCAACGACACCACCTCTCTAGCCTCATCTAAGTTCAGTCCAAATTTTCTCATAGTCCAAATGCCGATCGCAGCAAAATCCAACGAGATACATTTAGTAACGAAAAACATTCATTAACCTAATTACGAAAACTAGTCGCGGACCCATAAGTTTCTAGAATAGCTGATTAAAATTACAAACTTATAACACATTACATAAAATATCACGTCATCAAGAATGCCTCCGAGACTCGATGAAAATAAAACAAATTAATAGGAATCTACGTGTTAGCGAATTTAATAACGGCCACTCAGCGATTATATTTACGAATTATTATAAAGCTAAACCTTCATTTGCTGAAAATGATGAAGACAATCAAAACGTCATACCACTGAACATGGCCGGCGTCCCTGGCCTGTTCTATCACTCCAGACATTGCCAATCTCTACCATAACTCTAGTTTCAATTGCACTCTCATCTCACACAAATAAACGTTCAGTTATAATAGACGGAAGACTTTCCAGTAGTGATTGTTTGTTGTGATTCGTTTTCGCCAGCTTACGTATTCATGGTCAAACATGTCCCGAAAAATCTTCGCAACAATAAATTGTTAGTGAAATTTTAATTCAAGAACGATCCGCAACAAATACACATTCCAATACAGGCTTTCGAACAATAAGAGGGATTTAAAAGTTGAACGAACTCCGTAGAAGTTTGTAAAGACATGTACAAAGTATAAGACAGTTTAATACAATGGTTTTGTATTTAAGAGAATTTCCAAACTGTTTTAGATAGGATAGTTTAGATAGAGGGGATTAGTTTACATAAATATTGTAAGTAATTTTAAGAAATCTATAGAAATTCGTCTGATATGTTTCGATTTGAAGATAGGAATTTTTAATGTGATTCTAGTGAGCTTGATAGTTATGAAGGGAAGTAAATTGAATAGAAAATTTTTTTTAAATGAAATATATATCGGTGGACAACAAGAAGTTATTGTTGTTAGTTAGTTCTTAGTTTTTCTTTAATGTAGAATATAATTCGAGTGTTCCAGAAAGTAATCTATAGCCACGTAGGATATTTGTTTCCGCATATTAAATTTGGAGTCCACCACGATCCACCGAGTACTACATGGTTCCTTTATAAGATGTTACTCTTCTTTTTAACTTAGACGTGAAATTAAACAAATAAATAAACAAATATTTTTAAAAAGATTAACTAAAGTAGTAGGTGTATAATGAGTTGATAAATTATATTTAAAAAAGAAATTCATATTTAGAAACTTTTATGTAACTTTAAATGAATGAAAAAAATCATTACAATTAACAGACTTTAAATGATTGAAATTAGATAATAATGTATACACCTACATTTTAGAAAAAATCACTTAAAAACCGACAAATTTATGAGAATAAGAAATGATCTAATGTTACTAAATTTTCATTGATAATTTTAGGAAATTTAGACTAAGACTGTAGGTTTTTTGTAATTAGTGGTCAGAGATATTTGGGGATATGTTTTATTGCTCTATATGGGCGGATGAGCTCGCGGTCCGCCTGATGTTAAGTTGTTACCGGAGCCCATGGACATCAAAACGTACATGTCGCCGCCCATCTTGAGACAATAATATATTGAATTGTGATGGTGCTAAAATTATTACCAATGAAATATTTAGTAGAAAACTATTTCAAAAATACTCATAGTATCTGATGAATTACACAAAATTGGTGACGTTAAAATCTCACCAAATAGTGACCGCCAGATACTGTAAGTATTTAAATGAATCTAATGGAGAAAATTAAAAAAAGAGACTTTAGTCGTCCCATGTGTCATATGTAGAATCTGGGTACGCCCATGGTGGTCGACTCGAAGTGTGGGATGTCGTACTGTTGGTTTTCATGTTGTATCTGAAAATCAGTTACATAGTTATTTGATCAGGGCAAGTGAAATAAATTGAAAAATTGTAGTATCTATTTACCGACCTAGTCTCAACCTGTTTGTAAGTAGTCGTTGACATTGTTCCTCGGCTGGTTGATTGAGCAGGCTCTAGATTCGACTCGTGCCAAGACAGAAGCGGATCGGGGTATCTAAAAGTAATGTTTATTATTTGAAAATTGTTTACATCGGTACCAATATTGTTAGATGCAGTATCGCCTTCACGTACTGGTCAAAGTGTCCGTAGAATCCGCTATTGCCGTCTCCCTCAAAAATGTTCCGGTCTCCAACTGGTTTGGACTGTCCTGGAGAAGCTGGCGGGATCGTGGTGCGGTCAAGGGGATTCGGTGGGGGTGGAGTAACAGCGCGTGGCATCTTTGGGTTGGTTTCCAAGGTTGAGTTCTTGATTCCGTATTTGAAGTACATCACGAGACCTGTCATATTAAAAATAATAGGTCCCGTTAATTCACCGCTCTGCCAACGCCCGTCTCTCCTGTTGGTACAATCGAATGTAATGAAGAATAATAATTAAATAAGACATGCCGCTCCAGCAAACGCTTTGCATTTTTATTAATTCAGTACTTACACAACCGTAGTACTTACCGAGTGCCATCCAGACGGTGAAACGAACAAGAGTCAGGATCGAGAGGTTCAGAATCAGGTAGATGTTGACGATAATAGCGATAGTCGGCACGAACGGAAGTCCAGGGGTCGTGTACATCAGGGCAACGCTGTTTCCAAAATAATTAAATAAAACGTATTAACAAACATTGATTTAAACTATGAAATCTTTTGACAAAATTATTAAAATAAAACACGTTACCGGTTCTGTGGTTTACGGGAGATAAGAAGAAGGATCAGGACGATTCCGAGAAAGAGAAGTACCATAACAACGGCGGTGAAGGTAGAGGTACCGGGGTTACCGTAGGCAGCCAAGACGTCAAACAAGAAGATCATAACGAACATCACACCTACAGCCTTGATCACGAACAAACCTGAAACAATGTTAACTTTATAGATACGAGCCGAAATTTGTATGGTGCAAAAAATTCAAGTCGACACTAATTGATTAACTAACCGGTAAATTCGGTAGCTGGACCGCAGTCGACCCAGGGGAAGAGACCAGGGCAGAGATAAGACATGGCGTGCAGCCTACGAGATATTGCTTCCATGAAGCGGCCGCAACGCGTGTAAGCAGCTCCGGAGCCCCCAGGAACCGCGCCCACTATTACGACACGAAATTCGTAAATGATAGGTATCGAAAATAAAATATGAATTTTAAGTAAGCAACTTCAAAAGGATGAGTTATAAAGAAATTACCGTAGAACTTGTTTTCGGCAGCCGAATTAACGAGGAAGGTGTCATCACGACCGTACTCTTCGCTGTCGTCACCAGGAAGAGTATCGTCGGAGTCCGGAGAACTGTGAAAATAACTATGTCGAGACTCCATTCGATTGAAACACATAATATATAATAATGGTCGGCCTGGCCTTTCGCGTTTGCCAAAAATCGCAGGCGTGTTCGCATCGCAGAACTCCTAAATGGAAAAACAAAATACCTTCGGGTGACACGACGGACCATAACGTGTTGACTGGCTGCTTGGATATGGGCTTGCAGGTGTCCCTGTAACAGTAACATTGCTGTTAGGAATCTCATCTCATCTCTTCATCTCTCATCTTCGCGACTGAAATAGGAACGGTGACACCATCAATAGAACATTTTACCACTAGTAAGTGTGGATTGGTGGTCTTAATACCCTGACACAAGACTAACATTGTTGTCCATTCTCCGGTCTAGAAGAAGAAATAAGTAGAAAGAAGAAAATATTTACGTGCAGCGTCCTTCTTTTAGAAAACATAATTTACGATAAATGTGTTACATATTACTTCTATTTTAAATTTTTGCATTATTGTTTTGTTTTAGTTAGATAGGGTTTTTACTGTATCAAAATAATTAATTTCACAATGACCAAACTCTTACAGACGAGGCAAAGTTAAATGTATTTGTTGTATCTTGTATTGCGGTTTCATGAGGCACTAAAAGAAAATGTTTAAGCATTCGGCACGAGATGTATTTAACTCTAAGTCTTTAATCTCATTTAATAGAAAAGTTTTTGACAAAGTTATTTTATAAGTTACAGTATATAAGTGTAATAATAATAACAACAGTCATCGTAGCAGTACGCTGTAGTAGAAAACATTGTTTCTCAAGCTTGTTAAGCTTAAAAATAACAGCGCGAGATTCAAACTATAAATCAGATCTAGAACGATCAGTATGTTCAAGGCGGAGGCTGTTCGGTCTCAATGCGCATGTCAAGAATGCCCGGTCATCTTCCCATCGATTCACCCGGACGCTCCCTCATCCTCCCGGTCACCCTCCAACCCCTATTAACGGGATCAGGCCCGAACTAAGTAAAACGGACAAACATATTCATGACTTACAGAGATATCTATACTAATATATTATAAATCTGCAGCGGTTTTTACGGATGTTCCATTATAACTACTGAACCATTCATCCGATTGACTTGAAACTTGGTATCCATGTAGAAAATACATGTACTTAATGGATAGGCTAATATTTATATGAGTGTCGGACTCCCTACACCAGTTGCGGGGGCGTTAATGATGAGAATCTTTGTAGGGAGTGAAAAATAATAGTGTTCATTTTTAATGCCCAGCGGTGCGGACGGGTACAGCTAGTATACATATATAATAATTGTTAGAAATACGTTTTTATACTCACAGTGAAGCATGTCTCGTGGGACGCGGTGGCGGTAGCGTCTGGTTCTACAGGAGTTCTCAAGCTTTGCGGCAGCAGCTCGATGAGGTTTGTGGTGTGAGGTTGATAGCGGAGAACCAAAACGCAGGTTGAAACCAAGGTATAGGCGAGAAGGGTGCCTGTGGAAGATTATCAACTATTACATACTATTTATACCTGTCGATTAAGTTCATGGTCAAAAATGTTGAATAAATTGCAAATAATAGTTTAATAATAAACAAAATAGAACTTAGGCTGAAAATAATGAAAAAAGAAGAATGAAATTAATTATTCCGAACTGAATGAGTTATTTTGAAAAAATAATTCTTACCTAAGAGTTTTCGGAGCATGGGGCTGGTGGAAAGCAACGCGGATGTTCGCCGGAAACATTCGTATCTCCGTAGCGTGCATCTAAGATGTTTTTCCGGGCAGTACGATTGTCTCGAACACGTCTCCCAACGTCGAACATCCGCGTTGCTCTAACTTTGGATCAGGCCATTCACGAGTACCCGGGCAAGAAAGCATTGCGCACAAGCTATTCGATAAAAAGAGACGAAATATCGGTTGTGCTCTTTACGCACCCTACTTGCCTTTGTTAAATCTGACACCTACCTAGGGCCAAGCAAGCCCAGACTCGGGGACTAGCTGAGAAAATCAATGAAATCTAGGGAGCTTCGAAATTCAGCAAACTTTCTGCAAAACGAGCGCTTAGCCTTCTTCATCGAGCGTCGTTTTTTGAATGGTGTATTAGGTTTTTTATTGTTCATGTTTATTTTTGTCCAGACATTTTATTCGCAAGGGTAACGTTTCTGGATATGACGCCTTTGTGTTTAGCAAACTAAATTTAAATTATATGTGTGGGGCAAAATATGTTCGTTCTCATATTTCATTGTCGGCGTCACAAGGAGAGAAAGGCTTGATGAAACCAAGTCGCTGAACATATCGTGGAATTATTCTCAACAGAAAGTACCTAAGCAGCTATTATGGACTATTTATAGTGTATTGGCTGATATATCATACCCTAATATCGTAGATATAAACACTATTGGTTCAATGATTAAAAACAATTGGAGAGAGAGAGAGAGAGGTTAATTTATCGCACAACAAAAAATCATCAATGAAAAACAGTCAACGGGCAGATAGGTATAATTGAACAATAAGTAGTCTAATCGCTTAAAGTGATATCTTCTAGGCAACCATTTTTCTTTAAAGAAATTCTGAACAAGATATAGCAGGTATTTTGCATGTTTACTATTATTAATAATGCTTAGAGAGATCACGAACCTAAGATATGCCGATGATACAACAATCCTTGCAGCCAGCGAGACCGAGATGGCTGCGATCTTGGAGCGAATAGAGAGAGTGAGCCTTGAATTTGGCCTGCACATAAACCGCTCTAAGACCAAAGTGATGACGGTGGACAGAGCTCAAGTTTTAAGTCCATCAAATGCACTCAAAGATTATGAGAAAGTGGAGGAATTTATATACTTGGGGTCGCTGATCTCTAACCGTGGTAACTGCGAGAAAGAAATCGGACGCCGTATCGGGATGGCTAAAAGTGCCATGACTAACCTCGATAAAATCTGGAAAGACCGTAATATTCGCCGAGTAACTAAGATGCGTCTGGTTCGTACGTTGGTCTTCTCTATCTTCCTGTACGGGGTGGAGACTTGGTGTCTCAGGAAAAAGGAACGCAAAAAGATTGAGGCGTTTGAAATGTATTGCTGGAGAAAGCTGCTACGCATTCCTTGGACAGCTATGAGAACCAATGTCTCCATCCTCGAAGAGTTGAAGGTCACCAAGCGCCTGCTGACTATGTGCCAGGAAAGAATCCGGAGTTTCTTTGGGCACATAATGCGATCCTCATTGCACAGCCTGGAGAAACTCACAATTCTCGGACAGATGGAGGGGAAGCGCGCTAAAGGAAGAGCGCCAGCTAGATGGGTTGACCAACTCAAGGAGGTGACTGGAGGCCAGATATGGGGAGCGGTACATATGGCGCAGAACCGGACCGAGTGGAGAAGATTGACATACAGTCACGATCCTCAGCATTGAGGGAACGACCAGAAAGAAAAGAGAGATCTATCGAAACTGACTAAACCTTTATGCAAATCATTAAGGAATGATGAAATAAAACAATAAAAAATATAGGTACTATAAATGTATACCTACCTACTTACAATATACAATATACTACTTACAATATACAGACATAAGTAATAGAATGATTTATTATTTTATGTACAATAATAAATCATTAATAAATCAAAATAATCAATATAGGTACATACATATAATAAATCAACAGCTTGCAAAATGTGAAACATTTATAAACAGTATTGAAATGATCTAGATATTGTTAAAATCAGCAGATCTGATTGTCGTCTAATTGCGGTAGGAGAACGTTTTGATTTTCGAATACAGACCAAGCACCAACGTAGGCACACTAGAAATGTTTGGGTAATAAATAGCTCTATCTATAATTATTTGCATTATTTATTCAAACAGTCCTACGAAACTATGTGACAACATAACTATGGGTAAGGAATTAAAATTAGTAACAAAACGCTATCAACGAAATGCCGGAGGACTAATTGCATTAAATTGTTATTTTACGATAGTTCCACATTGTATTTCACTTATGAGCAGCTTCGGATTTTTTGCGATTTAGCCTTTGCTTTTCTTATTATATTGTATGAAAACACCGTCCAAGAAAATTAATGTTCTAAGCTGTGACATTGAGCTTCTAAGAGCTACGTGAACATAAATCTTATTTGGCTTGCAAGAATTGCATCACCGCATTTCGTCCATGGGACGTTTTTAAATGTGACCAAGACAGAGAATGCAAGGATAGATAGCACCATCTTATATATTATTGGAAAGAGATCATCCGTTTCATATTGGAGAAAATGACACGATCGTCATGCAATACAGTTGAGACAGCTCAATGACTCAAGACCAATGACAGCGTTCACGGTGCGATATAGGTACCAGTTAAGCAACGGCCTCATTGACGGTTGTCCACGGAAGATTTCTTTTATCTTTTTCCTACATATTTTAGTAAGTATGGGTTATATTAGATTCATAAAACGAATTAGGGAACTCACGGGGCTCAGCCTGGCGAATTTGCTAATACTGGCCCTAGCGAGAGCAATACCTCGCAGAATCTACCACCGGATCGGAAACGCGATCCGCCGAGAAGATCCGGCGAGAAACTCAGTAAGCTGTGTCTGACGGTTACGGAAGCTATGATCTTTTTTTTTGTATTCATATCGATTCGTGTAATATTCTTCTTTAATAAGTTAGAAGTCGTCATCTGAAGTTAGATTAGTTGATCATTAAGACTGGCAATCCACAAGACTCGACATGTACACATTGATCTGTTATAGGGGTTGGTTTTCCGACTTTGTTTTTTTATTAAATACCACATAATAAATTAGCAGTCAAAGCTTCTTGTATACTCATGACTTTAATAACGTGCTTTTTTCAACGAAATACACACAATGAGGATAAGTAAATATATTATAGAACAGGAAAGACATAGTGACGTTTAAATAAATAATTTTGTTTAGTATCTTCCAAAGGTCACGTAGCCCGTCATTTTTCTGGATTATCTAGGAAATGGCATCAGTAACATTTAGCTAAACTCGGAAACCAGAAAAGTGATCAACTTCGGTAAGATTTTAGTTGAAATTAGAACGGGGCTTAATTAAAAACAATGTTATCATTATTATAAAATATCATATAATTGTTAAGTGTTTTGATAGAGAAAGTGCTTTTAGAATGAGTGTTATTTAATAATGTATGGTTAGTATGTACGCTATCGGCTTAATCGATTTGCATATATTTTTTATACCTTATCAGAATAAAAACGACCTACTTTCAGTCTGATTATTGCAAAGCGCACTGTTCGAGTACCGTTCATTAGTATTATATTAAAAATTATTAGTTTTATGTGAAAGACAAAAAAATACGAGGTGGAAGTGGGGGTTTTGGCAAAATGAAGCACCTCTATTTTCACTATATTATGTAGGTATGGCTTTATAACCTTTAATTTCCCAATTTATTTGAAAATATATAAATATTTATGAAATACAATAATATTAAACGATAAAACTCTTTAAGTATTTAAAACCTACGAGTAGTAATGGAAACTCTGTATCTCTCTCGTACACAGATAAAATAAAAATATAAATTAAGATATCTGTAAAATAATTTGATTAAAATGGTATAAAACTTTATTTAAAGACTATTTATCATTAAAAATTTGTTTCAGAGAGCCTATCCCTACTTGGTTTTTAATCAAAGAAAAAAAAGGTCGATACTCATTGTTGGTGTGATGAAAAAGTATTGCAGCGCCCTCTATGTTATTTGTTGGTAAAGAAATAAATAAACTAACGCGTTAATAAAGTTCAGTGACTATTGACTAGATGGCACTCTCGTTTGATAAACGTTTCTTATTTGTTGGACTATAATGCCACTAGATGTCGCTTTGAAAGAATAAATAATTTCTAAATTTTACACATCGTCTTTCACATCTCAAAAATTATAAAAATATCATCAATATAATATTAATATGATCATTTGACATAAAATCAGATCAATGAAAATTTAAAAATCTTAACATAAACTTTGGTACCCGCTTGGCTTAGTTATTGCTGTATTACATTAACGTTTTTCACTGCTTTGGTGGGTAATATTGAACATCAGAATAGGTTTTGACTAGTTTCTTTTTGGTTAATATTTTGTTGATGTGTTAGCATTATTATATTTTCCCTTGTGTGGTTCGACATGGGAATGAATATAAATTTCTAAGTCAAAGCCCAATTTAGATACATACCCATTTTGCCATTGTATTGAATTTTCATTCATATTTTGTGTCTTTAATAAGATTCCACTACTAAAGCATATTTTAATTTCAAAAATATTAAAGTTTAGACCCAATATTTGTATTGCATTTAAAATGGATTTGCCTGTATTAAGTGCCCTGACAAAGGAACAAATTATAAAATTTCAAACAGACGTTTTTATATTTTATTTCTTGTTTGGAATTTTATGTTTAGTATTTATTGAATGTATGTTACTTTGTTAACTGTATAATCTTAAATTGTAGGTTACACCAATACTGATTAATATTAATCGATCTGTAATTCTCAATTTTAAATTATTGTGAATGGTATAGTTTGCAAGGTAAAAAGTCTCTAAATATCTTTGCCCCACAGCTAAATACCGTAAGACACAATCTGTCAGTTGTCTTAATAACATGAGCCGCAGATCTAAGTTTTTCTACAAACTCTTAATCAACCTCACTGGATTTTGCAATCCAAAGCGATCGCCATTTGGTAAATGTAGATACTTTATTTCGCTGCCAGATTATTTCACCGCCCCCCAGACTATTGATCAGAAAAATCGTGAATTTATGATTCGCCTGTAGTGATTGTGACATCCTATGGCATGTCACATGCCAATGTCACAATAATCATTCATAATAACCCGAGGAAGTTGGAATCACCGTCCGTACTTATTTTGAACGCGAAGCAATATCTATCAAGACCCGGGGTCCGAAGGCACGGTTAACATTCAAAAGAGGACTTAATCATAGTAAAAGTTCGCATTAGAGCAGAGTTAAAGAATCATATAATACATTGAATATTAGATGTGTTGTTTTATTTGCGATCATTGACCAATATATCGATTATATTTAGATTACGATAAAAAAATGGAAACGTCCATTTTATCGCTGTCCTGTATAACGATTTCATTTCGATATTATTCCTTAGAATAATCATGATAGATTATAGATATCACAACTTATTTAACGCTTTCCCACTTTAAGACTTGGCCCTTGGAACTTGGAATCAACTTCTTGCTGGAACTTGGAACCTTCAAACTGGAGGGCATGATAACATTGCGTAGAAATAGCAGAGAGCCTTCTTATCTACCGTTGTCTCTATTCCTCAGCCTCAACCAGCGGGAAATTGGTACTTATAATGAAATAGAAGCATAGTATTGGCAATAAAATGTCGTTGTGTTAATTCGTTATGTAAGTCTTCGAACGTGCAATTCCTGAAACAATATTGATCGCGATTTAAAGAAACCTTAATTGCACAGCTAAGGTGGTTCGACAATATGCGATAAATTAATGATGATATTGTTAATGTTCCGTGTTCTTCTACTGCCTAAACTTAGATTTTACGGGTGTAGTGGGTGCCGACATAAATAAGGCAAGAACTGGTACAGTTGACATCTAATAAAAAAATCTTTCATAGTACAGTAAAAGCTCTTTACGAAGCAGGGTGTACGATAGCTCAGTTTTATTATATTTTAAAGATTTAAAGAATTACGGACTTACCGCCAACTGCACAAAGATTTTACGACTCCTTTTTCAAATGTTGCACAAACTGCGGCAACACGTAGCGCTAGTGTCGCGCTCAGTTTTGATTGCGCGAGTACCGGGCAAGTTGGCGGGAGATTTCAAAATGTAAACCCCAAAATCGAACATTCCCCCCACCGAAATCCGCCCGGATTTCCCATTACGATACCAATAACAATGTTTTGTTGATTCAGTTTCACAGTGGACTGTATTTATATTAAAATTATTTTAAGTATTTAAATCTAAGTATTTAAACAATAAACTTGACTTATAACTAAAAGAGAGATCACACAAAGGCCTAACTTTATGTAATCTTATTATGAGCTAATGTTTATGTTATAATGCTAACTCTATGTTCGTCGCTATTAGGGGCGGACAAAGCTTAACGACAGGACGCGTCGTTTCGTTATTTTTTATACGAATTTTAACCACTCGCACGACACCATCCACGCCTGGCTTAAATACAGTGACTCGGGCTAGATCCCACTGTAAAGGTGGTGGTGGTGCGTGTGATTTAATGAGAACTAAAATTCGACAGCTGTTGAACCACTTTTGTCGCTGCTGAAATGTGTGGAGGTAATCTTGGCCCCACCATTTCCAAAAAAGTTGTGAAAAGAGTTGTAAAATTTTCCACCGCTCGCGAGGCAAAAAACGATGCTCACTGATATCGAATACCGGTACAGCGAACAATTCCCGCCCGATCACAACATGTGTCGGCGTCAGCACTTGGAACTCCTCTGGATCATCAAACAGTGGACATAGCGGTCTACAATTGAGAACTGCTTTAACCCAAGCAAAAGGCGTTCGGAGCTCTTTGAATGGAAATGATTTGTCTCCTACAATCCGTTTCAAATATAATTTAGCAAATTTTATTGCAGACTCATAGAAACCACCGAAACGATCACCACTAGGAGGGTTATGGCTCCAACGAATATTACGCGCTACAAGTTCTCTTGATAAGCTTTCTAAGTAAGACTCGAAAAAACGCGTAACATCTGCTGAATGTTTCGTAGCCGACACAAAATTGGCATTATCTGAAATAATCATGAGACATTGACTTGTTGTAATTCCTTGCAAAGTGCGAGGACCAACATATAAATAAAATTTATGACAATAATCTATTAAAATGTTTGTAAAAATTGAATTTTTGAGTAAATGTAAAGAATGTTTCCTATCAGGTGAAAGACTAGAATTAGACAATTTACCCCCCACCCTGAGAAAACAGTTTGAATTCATGAAAGTAATTAGTTTCCGCAAACTCTGAGAACATCTCTGACCTTTTTGTAAGGCCATAATGTCGTCCACAAATAAATGACTTTGTACGATTTTAATAATAATATCGTGAGCCTTTCTGCTGTCATCCACAAACAGCGATCTACGTTCTAATTGAAAGACTCTATAGTTGTGGATGAACAAGTAAGACCGCGCGATTATACTCACAAGCTTACTAAAACTAGAGTATCTGTTAGTGAGGTCCAACAGTGAATATGCTTCTAAGACTTCTGTTGAGACAAGTACAGTACTTAAAGTTTTTCGTTCTAGGCTTAGAGTTATAGGTTTAACTGGACCCTCTGACTGGAAGTAATTAAGCCAATGGAGGCCGTTAAACCATTCATGTATTGTTTTGCATGATGCGTTAAATACGTCTCCCAATTTGTTTGTTGTACTAGAAAGCCACAAAATACAAAGATGCGGGATGATAAATATCGAATCCACGTTTTGTACCGCACCTACGTGGCTCTTGTGTCCACCAAGATTTTGGTACTTACGAATAAATTTTAAATTCGGATCGCGTTCCAACTTCTTTTCTATATCAATGTATTTACGTTTTTCTGCTCCAGATGAAACGCCAAGTTTTATAAAAGGTTGTAAAGAGTAGTTTACGAAATACCTATTTCTCTTATCACGGTTACAATCGCGATCAAACAATGTCCCTGCTAATATATTATCTAGATGTAGTGGTTCGTTGATAAGAATGCTTTCCTTCTCAGAGACAGACTGCGTTTCTTGCTCCAAGTTCACAGAAAGAGCCACAAATGATTTTGTATTATCGTTTTTGATATGATGATTTTCCGTGTCTACAGTTCTATGACCCGAAATCGATACTTGACCTGCGATGACGTAGCCGAAAATGGAATGCAATGCCACTGGCATGTTCTTATCTTGTGGCATGATCTTTTCTCCATCATAAATTTGAGGAAATAGATCACCGGCCAATATCATGTCGATGGGACCCGATGTACCAAAAGTTGGATCAGCAAGTGAAAGATTTTGAAATTTACGGATCACATCATCTGAGATAGACATAGTTGGTAGATTTCCGGCTATTTTCGTAACTATGACTGCATCAGTAGTTAATATGGGGCTGTTGCACTGACGCGGTTTTACAGTACAGGTAGTTAGCCCCAGATCTGCAATAGGCTTGGCACCTAGACCAATGGAATTGAAATCACACTTTCTCCGCCCTAGTCCTAACCTTAATGCACAGTCTTGAGTTATGTAGCCCGTCATGGCACCACTATCAATTATAGCACGTACGGGTTGATAAATGCCCCAACAATCTGCGACGTGTATAATTGCGGTTCCGAGCAAGACTGTCGAAGTTGTAGAAACGGTAAGAGCCACCGAGCTGGCATTATTTCCTGAATTGGCACCAACGCCAGCATCGATGTGAAGTGTGTGATGGTGCATATTTTTGCAAACTGTACAACGTACCCTAGATGGACAACTCTTTAATATATGATCATCACGCAAACAATTTTCACATAGCTTCAACTGTTTTATTTTTTGGAGCCGTTGTTCAGGAGTGAGATCACTATATTCGAAGCACCGATATATTGAATGAGGCTTCCCGCAATAATAACATTTTTTTATTTTATTTAAAGTTTCATTTGAGTTTTGTTCGTTCTGAAGACTTTTAGTAACCGCAGTTGCGGCTGAAGCCAAAGATGCTCTAGGCGCACCTACCCTGGTATTTGAATTATTAAGCTTTTTATCAAAACGACTGGTATTCTGGTAACCCTTTGCGTATATAGGTTTTGCATTGTCTGTGCTTTGGTTAGAGACCGATTTACTTTCCGACATTTCCAGGACACGGACCTGGTTCTCCACGAAAGCGATAAGACCATCAAATGTCGGAAGATCACCCGGTACATTTTTGTTTTCAAATGCGCGCCTAGTAGTTGAATCCAGATTACGCAAAGATACATAAAACAAAACAAAACTTGATAAATCTGGTATGTCTAATGATTTTAATGCTTTGACGCTATCTTGACACGCTTGTAAAAAGGCATTTAGGCCGTCTACTGACTCATATTGTAATGGTTTGAAACTAAAGACTTTATCTAAATATGAAGTCGCTAGCGCCCTCTTGTTTTCAAAACGTGTAACTAGAGAATTCCATATAATGGAATAATTTGTTGCTGTTATCGGCATTGATTTTACGATAGTGAGTGCTGGGCCACTCACAGCCGACAATAAGTAATAAAATTTTTCAATATCAACTATATCAGTATTAGAATGTACTAAACTAGTAAAAGTGTCTCTAAATGTGGGCCAATTTTCTAACTTTCCGTCAAAGTGGAAAATTTCTAATTTCGGTAATCGAGGTTTTACAGTTTTACCGGAACCGAAATCACATCTAGTATTATCACTACCTGATAAATTTAGACTATCCGCGATATTACAAACAGAGTAATACATCTCATCAAATGCTTTGATTTGGTCGTATGACGGTACATACGACGCATTATAACGTTTTTGGACACAAATCATTTCACTCATAGCACTTTCATATGCAGTTCTCAAAGCGACAATATCTCTAAAACGGGCGCGAAATTGTGGCTGCATATCAGTATTACTTATAACTACTCGTGACATCTCGTACAACGATTGTAAACGCATAAATGCCATCTCCTTGGTTGTCTGATGTGGTTGCAACAACTGATCGACATCGTCATCGGAAATTATTACTTTTTTTCCAGATGTTGCTTTCGCCATCTTACAATTTTATTTAGGTAGGTACTTATGAATTTACAAATTAATTTGTTTAAAACACAATTTAAGAATTAGTAGAATATTATAAAATACGAATAATCAAACAACAAATATTAAAAGAAAGTTCTACCAAGTAAAATTGTAACACAAAACAATATTAATAATTAATTAATTAATATTCGAAGAAAAAACTACAGTTACATCTATTTAATACGACAAAATTAAAGATTCTAAGATTTAACAAACAATAAGAATTATCAATAAAAATATTTTATGGTTATTTTATTGAAATTTAATTTCGTGCAAGTAATGGCGGCAAGGCGTCAGATATGTTTAAGTAGTATAAAGTTCGCAACAAATTTGAAATAAAGTTTAATATTGTAACGAAAATAATACTAAATACCTGAACGCCGATGTATATTATGAATCACTGTATAAATTTCTTTATTGTAAAACACAAAACACAGAAGTTATGTTTTTCACAAAAACACACAACTACCTACTTACGAATAAAAGTTTTTGTAGGAATTGTTTTTACAATAATTATGTCTTTGTTATACTGAATCACTGGTATTTGATTTCGTAACAGGTAAAATCCGGTCGAATGATCATAAATGTACGATAGCTCAGTTTTATTATATTTTAAAGATTTAAAGAATTACGGACTTACCGCCAACTGCACAAAGATTTTACGACTCCTTTTTCAAATGTTGCACAAACTGCGGCAACACGTAGCGCTAGTGTCGCGCTCAGTTTTGATTGCGCGAGTACCGGGCAAGTTGGCGGGAGATTTCAAAATGTAAACCCCAAAATCGAACACAGGGTATATATGTACAAAGCGTTTACTAAGGATGTTCGGTTGGATACCTATATGTTAGAATCCTTTTTATCAATGTGTGTGTACTGATGTACCGACTAGAATCGCGAGTAAAGAAATCTTTCACGCTTCACGCGTTTTTAACAATTTTTTTTTTTTACTTACACTATTTTTAATTCAAATTAATTAAAATTTATTTTCTATTTTTTAGTTGTTTTTTCTATAAAGGTGTATTTTGTTAGTTTTTTTAAACTATTCTTTATTTTTTATAGCTAGTAAACTCACTTAGTTTGTAGTCATTTGTTTTCTGAACGAATTCCTATACCAGGAGCGTGTTTTTTAGTATTTCGCTTAAGGGGCGGCTTTCAACTTCAGAAGTCGGTATGAAAGCTTTTTTAATTAGCTAAGATGGACAAGTAAAACCGAAATTGATCGGTCGGTGACTTTTGTATTTTTCTATTGCCCAAATTCGCTTCGTCATCTTGAAGCTAAGTTCGCCTAAGTTGTTTTTTAATAAGCGTAGATGGGCGGACGATCCGATTCTCATGGTTTTCATAGGCTGTCGAAACTTATAGAAACTGGGGCGTGAATTAAATTGCGGTCTTCCTGTTATTATTATTATTTCAGATTATTTTCTTTGTTATCAACGTTATTATTATTATTATTATCCCAATTACGACTTTGGTCCAATTTCCTGAATCTCAAAAATAAGACTGGTTCGTGCTAGAAACGTATTTCACGTTTCACTAGGTATATTAAAAATAAATTTGTAGAAGAGCATTCTTAAAATGTTAACTGATCCAAATTAAGAAAACAATCGATCTATTATATAATCGGACTACAAAACCAATAATCATTCCAATCGCAGACACAGGCCCCATTTTCCAAGTTGAAACAGAAATAAGATTAAGGATTGAGTCGGTTTCTTGTTAATTTGTTACCGTTGATAAGCGTCCAAAACGGGAAATTGGGAAAAACATTTCTTATTCTTATAATTTATATTACTTATAATACCCAAAATAATCAACCTTTTCTACTTGCTTGCTAAAACTCGCACTTGTATCTCAAGTAAAACGAGCAAAAATATTCACAAAAGATCATTCGCCAATACAAGTACCTATGTAAATGAAATACGAGTGTGCTGTCAGCGTACACATCCAAGTTAAAATTGGCTTTATTCCGAAAATGGTGACCGACAGTCGGAAGCCAGTCGCTGTAGCCGAAATTATGGATGAATAATTTAAAGTTAAATCACATTTGGTCGATCTTTTCAGTGGGCGCATCAGAATGCCCTGGAGGTTGCATAACGGTCATTACCACTTTATCAAGAATCAAATAAATAAAATAGATAATTAAGTAATTAAGGGAACAAATCATGCACGCTCTTCTGGCCTCAACTTAGGATTCTCTGTGTTATCGGTACCAGAGACTGAAAAACATACTTATATTCGTTTAAATATATAACGTGTGTATAGATAATAAAAAGCCAGACAAAGAACAAACAAACCTGATTATCACACTATGGGAATTATAATATTTGGGAATTGACATCACAGCCTTTTTTTACGAAGTAAGGATTACTGGGGGCCCAAAGGCCTTTTCAGTTTCATTAGGATATGTGGGCGAAAAAAGGCTCAACCAGGAGGGGTGGAATTCGCTAACAGCTGCCCGAACGCCTCCGAAGGAGACCTAACAGCTCAAGGGCAGCTGCTTCTCGAGTGGAGTCCCGACCCTCAGCAGATAAAGAATAAGAATTTACATTTGCCTGTAATTCGCGATATTTTAATATGTAATTTAAACTTGAAACACGAGACCAACGCACAAACGCTTGCAATACCACTTTCGTTCTTTGTCAAACCAGAAAGCACGTGGTTGCACTTGTGTACAGAATTCTTAACGGTCTTTCAAACAAAAGAAGTGGAGTGTATTTTGCGTTGTGCAGTTATGAAACTGTCTTTGACTGCAAATCGAAGAAGCAAAAGAACGCAGTCCGAAAGAAGAGGTCAAGGAAAGGCCGCCTGCTGGCGTTGTGGGCCATCGAGCCGCTACATAAGTAATTGAAGGCATTCCGATAGAGGCACCCGTCACGTGCGGACGTGCCCATCGACCACTCGATCGCCCGGCCTTTGTTCGCCCGGCTTTTGTTAGCCCGGCCATTGTTCGCGCGGCCTGTGTTCGTGGTACATCTGCCGACCAAGTGTTTTTTTCTGGAAGTTTTTATCTGTTTTGTTTCTTTTTGTTATTTCTGTGTTCGTGGTACATCTGCCGACAAACCGTTTTCCAGGAAGTGTTTATTTGTTTCGTTTCTTTTTGTTATTCCTGTTTTGTTGTGTTTTTTCTTTGTCCTGTAGTAATCACGCCGCATCGCCACCTGTGTTCAATAGAACCGCTCAGTTCCGAGAAGTTGGGGCCTCGCCGCAAGGCGAGTGTATTCAAAGTCCCGGGGCAGCCCCACCTGGGCACGTATCCATAATGGACGCTGTATTCGCGGAATTTCTCCGGCTTCGCTACCCAAAGCTCACTTCCGAGTTTCTGGCCTTCAAGGCCGACCACACAGTAAGCCCTCTCGTGGACTCCGCCGACCTCGCTGCTCCTGCGTCGCCTGTACCTGCGTGCAAAGCTTCTGCATCGAGCACCGCAGCCTCCGTCGTGCCTGCCGTTCCCGCGTCGCCTATACTGGCGAGTAAAACTGCTGCGTCGTCCGCCGTGGCTACCGTTCCAGCTGTGCGATCATCCGCGGCCCCCGTCGCGCCCTCCAAAACATCTGCTCGTAGGTCACCTGCGCCCGCCTCCTCGTCCTCCGACTCTGACTCGGAGATGGAGGTCGACCTCGCCCCCGCCTCATCGACGGATGGATTTACCCTGGTACAAAAGGGTAAGAAGCGTGCCGCGGAGTCTCGAGCTCCCGCGGCTGCTAAAATTAGCAAAGCCGCGAACGCGTCGCGCCCCCGCCCCCAGACTCCCGTTGCGCCTCCAGCACGTGCCAGTCCGTCGCCGCGTCCGGTGGCACAAAACAAAACCCAGACCCCTCCCCCGGTAATCCTTCAAGAGAAGGCAGCTTGGGATCAAGTTTCCCTAGCCCTTAAGGCCAAAAATATAAATTTCACGAATGCCCGTAACCTCGCGAACGGCATCCAAATAAAGGTGCAATCATCTGATGACCATAGGGCCCTCACCTCTTACCTCCGTAAGGAGCGTATAAGCTTCCATACTTATACGCTTCAGGAGGAGCGCGAACTCCGCGTTGTAATACGCGGAATCCCTAAAGAGTTAGATGTAGAGCTCGTAAAAGTCGACCTGTTAGAACAAGGCCTACCAGTGAATTCTGTGCACCGTATGCACACCGGTCGCGGTAGGGAGCCATATAATATGGTTCTAGTCGCTCTCCAGCCTACCCCCGAGGGTAAGAAAATCTTTAACACACAGACCGTCTGTAGGCTCTCTGGTATCGCTGTCGAAGCCCCCCATAAAAAAGGCACACCTAGCCAGTGCCATAACTGTCAATTGTACGGGCACTCTTCCCGTAACTGTCACGCGCGCCCCCGATGCGTCAAATGTTTAGGCGATCACGCCACGGCCCTATGCACTCGCGATCAAAAAACCGCGACGGAACCACCTAGCTGCGTCCTGTGTCGAACACAGGGTCACCCCGCAAATTACCGCGGATGCCCCCGAGCCCCGAAAATAAATCGACGCGTCGCCCGCCAAAACCGCCTCCGAGCTTCCGGCCCAGACATCAAAGCCTCGGCACCCTCTGCGTCGCAGGCTAAGCCAGCGTTCGTTCCGGCGGCGGTGCCCAGTGTCTCGGCCTGGGCGAAACCGCTGCCGTACACGAACACGGCTACAACTCCCTCCTCCGCGATTCGTCCTGCCCCCGCGACTCGTCCCTCTCCCGCGACTTGCCCTCCGACCGCGTCCGAAAATCTCGCTTTAGCGATCGACTTCTTTCAGTCGATCAACTTTGAGCGCGTTAACGCTTTGGGCGACGCCATTCGCGCTGCCTCCACTGCACAACACTTTATCGCCGTTGTGCAGGAATACGCCGACGTATACGCGTCATTAAATACGTACGTCCTCCCCTCACTCCGCCGGTAATCAATGGCGTATATAAGTAGAATAACGCCCCTATCCGTAACGATAGGATTTTTTAACGCTTACGGTCTCGCAAATCAACGTGATCAGGTTTCTGACTTTTTGCGTGACCATCAAATTGATATCTTTTTAGTGCAGGAGACCCTACTTAAGCCCGCGCGCCGTGACCCTAAAATCGCGAACTATAACATGGTCAGGAACGACAGGCTCTCTGCCCGTGGTGGTGGTACCGTCATTTACTATAGAAGAGCCCTGCATTGCGTCCCGCTCGATCCTCCCGCGCTCGCTAATATCGAAGCATCAGTGTGCCGAATCTCACTGACGGGACACGCGCCGATCGTTATCGCGTCCGTTTATCTTCCACCGGATAAGATCGTTCTAAGCAGTGATATCGAGGCGCTGCTCGGTATGGGGAGCTCTGTCATTCTGGCGGGCGACCTAAATTGTAAACACATCAGGTGGAACTCACACACCACAACCCCGAATGGCAGGCGGCTTGATGCGTTAGTCGATGATCTCGCCTTCGATATCGTCGCTCCGCTAACCCCGACTCACTACCCGCTAAATATCGCGCATCGCCCGGATATACTCGACATAGCGTTATTAAAAAACGTAACTCTGCGCTTACACTCGATCGAAGTAGTTTCAGAGTTAGATTCAGACCACCGTCCCGTCGTTATGAAGCTCGGTCGCGCTCCCGATTCCGTTCCCGTCACGAGGACTGTGGTGGATTGGCACACGCTGGGCATCAGCCTGGCTGAATCTGATCCACCATCGCTCCCGTTTAACCCGGACTCTACCCCGTCTCCTCAGGATACCGCTGAAGCCATAGACATCTTAACGTCACACATCACCTCGACATTAGATAGGTCATCGAAACAAGTTGTAGCGGAGGACTTCCTTCACCGCTTCAAATTGTCCGACGATATTAGGGAACTCCTTAGAGCTAAGAACGCCTCGATACGCGCCTACGACAGGTATCCTACCGCGGAAAATCGTATTCGAATGCGTGCCCTACAACGCGACGTAAAGTCTCGCATCGCCGAAGTCCGAGATGCCAGATGGTCTGATTTCTTAGAAGGACTCGCGCCCTCCCAAAGGTCTTACTACCGCTTAGCTCGTACTCTCAAATCGGATACGGTAGTAACTATGCCCCCCCTCGTAGGCCCCTCAGGCCGACTCGCGGCGTTCGATGATGATGAAAAAGCAGAGCTGCTGGCCGATACATTGCAAACCCAGTGCACGCCCAGCACTCAATCCGTGGACCCTGTTCATGTAGAATTAGTAGACAGTGAGGTAGAACGCAGAGCCTCCTTGCCACCCTCGGATGCGTTACCACCCGTCACCCCGATAGAAGTTAAAGACTTGATCAAAGACCTACGTCCTCGCAAGGCTCCCGGTTCCGACGGTATATCTAACCGCGTTATTAAACTTCTACCCGTCCAACTCATAGTGATGTTGGCATCTATTTTCAATGCCGCTATGGCGAACTGTATCTTTCCCGCGGTGTGGAAAGAAGCGGACGTTATCGGCATAAATAAACCCGGTAAACCAAAAAATCATCCGAGAGCTACCGCCCGATTAGCCTCCTCATGTCTCTAGGCAAACTGTATGAGCGTCTGCTCTACAAACGTCTCAGAGACTTCGTCTCATCCAAGGGCATTCTCATCGATGAACAATTCGGATTCCGTACAAATCACTCATGCGTTCAACAGGTGCACCGCCTCACGGAGCACATTCTTGTGGGGCTTAATCGACCAAAACCGTTATACACGGGAGCTCTCTTCTTCGACGTCGCAAAAGCGTTCGACAAAGTCTGGCACAATGGTTTGATTTTCAAACTATTCAACATGGGCGTGCCGGATAGTCTCGTGCTCATCATACGGGACTTCTTGTCGAACCGCTCTTTTCGATATCGAGTCGAGGGAACCCGCTCCTCCCCACGACCTCTCACAGCTGGAGTCCCGCAAGGCTCTGTCCTCTCACCCCTCCTATTTAGCTTATTCGTCAACGATATTCCCCGGTCGCCGCCGACCCATTTAGCTTTATTCGCCGACGACACGACTGTTTACTATTCTAGTAGAAATAAGTCCCTAATCGCGAAGAAGCTTCAGAGCGCAGCCCTAGCCCTAGGACAGTGGTTCCGAAAATGGCGCATAGACATCAACCCATCGAAAAGTACTGCGGTGCTATTTCAGAGGGGTAGCTCCACACGGATTTCCTCCCGGATTAGGAGGAGGAATCTCACACCCCCGATTACTCTCTTTAGACAACCCATACCCTGGGCCAGGAAGGTCAAGTACCTGGGCGTTACCCTGGATGCATCGATGACATTCCGCCCGCATATAAAATCAGTCCGTCCGTGCCGCGTTTATTCTCGGTAGACTCTACCCCATGATCTGTAAGCGGAGTAAAATGTCCCTTCGGAACAAGGTGACACTTTACAAAACTTACATAAGGCCCGTCATGACTTACGCGAGTGTGGTGTTCGCTCACGCGGCCCGCACACACATAGACACCCTCCAATCCCTACAATCCCGCTTTTGCAGGTTAGCTGTCGGGGCTCCGTGGTTCGTGAGGAACGTTGACCTACACGACGACCTGGGCCTCGAATCAATTCGGAAATACATGAAGTCAGCGTCGGAACGATACTTCGATAAGGCTATGCGTCACGATAATCGCCTTATCGTTGCCGCCGCTGACTACTCCCCGAATCCTGATCATGCAGGAGCCAGTCACCGTCGACGCCCTAGACACGTCCTTACGGATCCATCAGATCCAATAACCTTTGCATTAGATGCCTTCAGCTCTAATACTAGGGGCAGGCTTAGGGACCCTGGTAACCGTACTCGTCGAACTCGACAAAGAGGTCGACGTGCAACCTAACCCATGCATCAGCCCGCTGAGTTTCTCGCCGGATCTTCTCAGCGGGTCGCGATTCCGATCCGGTAGTAGATTCATTCGCGAAACAATTGCTCTTGAGTTGTTAGGTCTCCTTCGGAGGCGCTCGGGCAGTTGTTAGCAAATCCCACCCCTCTTGGCTGAGCCTTTGCTCGCCCACCTGTCCTGGTGAAACTGGAAAGGCCTTCGGGCCACCAGTAAACTTTCAATCATAAAAAAAAAAAAAAATTATTGAAGGATTTCTATATTGCAATACATGCATCTTGTAACACTGGAACTAATGATGTACAGTTCTAATCCATAACGTATTAAGTAGACCATCCAATAAATATTTAAATCTTTTAATAAACACAACAATTTTTTAATGTCGTGTGCTCGCAGTGACTGCCAATTTTTTTCATATTGAATGTCTTCTAGCTTCTCGCGAAGTGAATTAAATTAAGCAATTTAGGTCACGGAGCCTTGATGATGAAATGCAGATGGAATGTTCAATGGCTTTTATATTATAACAAAAAAAACCACGTGTGGTACTCGGGGACTGCCGCGGTAAAGCTATTGCCTAGTATTTTTTATCAACTTATGCAATTATAATTAGACAATAATATTATAATATTAAAAAAATAATAAAATAAGACCACGCTATATTTATAAACATTAACAAAATCAAAACATTAACCGTCCCCTTCACACTCATAAGCTAGACCGCGCGAGAGAGAGATGAGCAGACTTTTATTGATGCGCATGCAGTGCGACATCACGCCGCGCGCTTATTCACAAACACTACACAAGCGCAACGTGTGAATGTATTGAATGCGAGCAACATGGTAGGCGGAGTGGGGAGTGTTAGGTGTTATTTTCGTTACGGAATTTCTTGATTCGGTCGACGTGCTCAAAGCCCGCGATATGCAATAGTTTAAAAAAAAGGGTGCGTGTACTTATGTACGCTCGTAAGAAAGTTCGGAAAGTTCGGAAAGTTCACCTGCGGCTATATTCAGACTCGCCAAGCTACGTCAGTCGTATTGTAATGAGCGATTCAGTGGGCATCTTCTTTCTGCTAATTTTGTGTCACGGTGCGCGCGCATCGTAAAATTTCACTCTCATCAATTTTTCATAACGCGCCTAAAGAAGTATAACTTCAAAAACTAAACTGATTTTGAGACGCTGGCGTGTACAGCGTTGTTGATCCAAGTCACGGTGCTTTTAGTGTAGTTCTGAACGAGTTTACGAACTACATGATGTTATCTGTTTACAGCTAACATAATTTGGTACTGTAGTTCGAATCGACACAAAAGCATTGAAAGTGCTTATTTGTCATAGCACTATCCCGAATAGTGATACTAACATCATATATCATTTAACAACACAAATTGGAGTTACCAAAATAAAACTAGCCGTAAAATCGTAATGGTCGAAATATACCTAGTCAGGTCATAAATTCTGTCACATGTTTAATGTAAAATAATTGAAACAAGTTTATTCATTATGTAACCATTCATATACCAAAATGAACTTAACAAAACATAGATTCTTATGACACTAAAGTTTATTCAAAATGACCTTCGTGATTTTGAATACAGGCCTTCAATCTGCGCGGCCAGTCGTCTATCGCAGCACGAACGAGGTCCATGTCAATATCGGCGGCTGCCTTAATCAAGGATGTCTTGAGTGACTCCAAATTGGGATGAGGCTTTGAACACGCCTCTTCCTCGAAGTGTTGCCATATCTTGTAATCTAACAGATTCAAATCTGGACTGGAGGAGGGCCAGTCTTCGTGCCGGATGAAGTCGATTTCACGCGCCGCCAGCCAGTCTTGTGTGCTTTTCGCTCTATGAGCTGGCGCCGAATCTTGTTGGAATACCCAGTGCCTGTTATTGAACATGGTATGAGAAACAGGTTCCACAAGGTTCGTCAGGACTGTATTTTGATACACAACTGCATTCGTTTTTACACCTTTCTCACAAAAATGTACCTCTGTTAAGCCCCAATAAGAAACTCCCAACCATACCATGAGCGAGGATGGAAAATGACCTCGTTGGACACGCGGAATACGGTTGCTCGCTTCTTCACTACTGTGTGCGTACAGCTTATCATTTTGTTTGTTGTAGCTCTCTTCTACGGTAAAAATTTTTTCATCCGAAAAAAGAATTTCCCGATATTTTTTTCCCGCGTACCGCTTCAACAAAGCGCGGCATCTCTTCAGTCTCAGGTCCATTAGACGAGCATTCAAACGATGTCCTGTTTTTCTTCGATATGCCCGAAGCCCTAAGTCTTCATTTAACACCCTTTTCACCGTGGTTCTGCTTAACCCCATCTGAAGGGCCAACAGTTTCTGCTTACGTTTGGGATTTCTTTGAATTCGCGCCTTCACAGCTTTTATCACTGCTGGAGTCCTAACAGACCGAGGGCGACCACTTCTTGACCTGTCATCTATACTAGAATCTTCATTGTATCGTTTGATGGTACGATAAACGAATCTTTTGGTTATATTCAAATTTTTCAGTATGTTAAAAATTTGAATTGGCGCGTAACCGCAACGATGCAACGCAATAACTGCAACACGGTCTTCTTTAAGCGTCCACTCCATATTTAAAAATGAGTAAAATTCTAAAAGTATACATTTTTATTTTCATGAACAATTCGAAATTCGAATTCAATAAACTTTTTTGTGGCCAGCATTCTAAAAGAAAAGTTTTTACTGTGTGACAATACTTATGACCTGACTAGGTATATCCTGAAGAAGCTGTTTCTCTGTTTACGTCACTCAGGTACTCGACACAGAACAGATTAGTGAGTGTACCTTATTCATTGTTACAAACAAAAAGTAAGTGACAAACTCACAACATTTTTTTAACAACGTAACATTGGTAACAACGCTAGATTCGTTTCAGTGCGATCCTATTAGCGCTAACTAGCGTCTGTTCTGGATGTTTCGTTCCAGATCAGCTCGACTGCTGTTGTTTGAGTTGTTTTTGAGTTTGACATAGCTGCAGAAACTAACAAAGAAATACAATTTATTTATGTGTAATTTAAAAGTCCCCGTTTATATTCAAATCCACATTCAAGTTGTATAATATTAGGCATAGATTATAGAGCTATTTTGGTTTCTTTCACTTAATAGTTAAAAAAAAAATAAGACATTTCTTACGCATTTCACGTTTATGAGCTACGATTATATCCTGTGGGTGCTGGAAAAGCTAAGACGAGAACAACTAGACCAAAGACCTGAATATTGTTCCTGACCGAGAATAAAGCTCGGATTCCGTGTTCAAATCAAGTCATCGACAGATCAAACAGCTGAGGCGAGCTTTTTAATTTTATACTCACCGATGCTCATCATTTCAACGAGCACCTCCAGCTGGATAGTCAGGGCTACCATTGCGGCAGCGAAACCTCCTAGGATGGTAGCGAGGGCTGGAGTCCCGGATGTCTCCGAAATCGACGCCAGTGACCTGTTCGGAAGCAGAAGTTAATAATGATATCTGCATTTCAAAATAGGATAAAAAATTGAAAAATGTTAGAGAAAAAAATTTATAAATATTAAATTAATAAGGTAATAAAAAACAAGTGAAATAATAATAAAAGTAAAAAAATGGACATAATGCCGGTAAATGTCGAAAAATGTTAAGGTGCTAAAATAACAAATGAAAATGTAGTAAGTGCATTTCAGATTTTATAATTAATTGCGAACGAAAAAAAAAAAAAAAATTATAACCCACCTACTGTCATTACATTGCATCAAGTCCTGTTTCAGCAAGTGTTCCCAAAAAACTGATGGACGATGTTAATCTTAACCTTCGATTCAAAATGAGAAAATTAAAAAAAGAACGATAAGTAAACAAAATAAAAACCTTACACTAGAAATAGATTATAGTTTTAATTTACTATAAAATTCATTTTATGTTTCATAAATTTAATGACTATACATTTTCTATTTAACAAAAATATGATCATGTGATTGAAAACGAAATAAAATATATAAACCACTGGAAAAAAAAAACGGTTCCAATACCATTTGTTAGAATTAGTTTGGCTAACTGAAATAGCGATATAATTTAATAAGAAAAGGACCTCAATATAAGGGAGAAAAACACAACTCAATTTTCTTGTTCGTCAAATTTTTTTCGTTTATTAAAATAGCATGACCCTAATTGCGGCTCTTGTACTTTTCCATTAAAACGAAATGAATCAAGTCCGGCTATTTTGTGATTGTCTTCAAAATATAAGCTAGGAATACAATTCACGCTTGAAGCGACCAATTTTTTTTCTGTCATTTTAATTTGATCGAGTTGATTATCTTGAACGAGAAGCAAATTGCGAACGAGTCGTGTTGATATATGTTATATAGTATTTATGTGCATTGTCAGTCATAGCCTTAATGTGATATGCGCCACATAGATTTAATTTAAATGATACTAAATATTCAAATATCTGTTTATATGAGGGTGTGACGCAATCACTAATTAATTTTGCACTTTAAAAAAAATTACCGACGTTTTTTTACTTAGATGTTCGTTGATTTAATATCCAGTCAGATTCTTCGCTCGTATTTATGTACCGTTGTTAATACCGTTACTAACTTGAAGATTAGTCCGTCTTGCGCCATTGCATAGATGATCCTTGGCATCGGGAACATGGAACCAAACATGGACACTGTGAGGCCAGCGAGAGCACCAATCGCAACGATGTACTTGCAGATGGGGGCGCCGGCGCGGGCGAACATCTGTACCAAGGCCGAGTCGGTGTCTATTTGGTCGTAGGGAACTAGAGAAAACAACCAAATATTTCATTATTAATGACAGATTCTCACATCTTACATGGAGTGCTAGTTTCAATGAAATCAATATTGAATTGAATGTATTTAATTAATAGACGCTGTTACATTGTAAGCGATAAATGTATTATTGGTTTTTACATCGCGAACGACAATGGCGGAAAGTAGGACTCTTATAATTTCATGATACTTTCTAGCGTTAGTCCATTTTTGTTTGGACGTCCCTTAGCTATGCAGTCCAACAGTGAATCGATGATTAAGAAATAGTTGTGGCAGGACCTCTTGTGAGTCCGCACGGGTAGGTAGCACCACCCCACCTATTTCTGCCGTGAAGAAGTAATGCGTTTCGGCTTGAAGGGTGGGGCAGCTGTTGTAACTATACTGAGACCTTAGAACTTATATCTCAAGGTGGATGGCGCGTTTACGTTATAGATGTCTATGGCCTCCAGTAACCACTTAACACTAGGTGGGCTGTGAGCTCGTCTACCCATCTAAGCAATAAAAAAAAAGAAAAAAATATAACATTTTTTTATGGCATGATATCGAAGTCTCGATTACATTGTACAACAAATATGTGTTTCGTGTTAGAAATGGGTAGAACAGCACTACCCCCGCTTATAATATTCCAAACTCCAAACTCCAATATTCCAAACTCAAAAAAAAAACAACTCATTATTTATCAAAGTTAGTATTATAAAGTCTACGGCATTCAAAAGACGCCGGCCTTTTTAAAAGTCCCACTTTAAGTCACATGTATAAATAATTACGTTTGAGGTTTCCCTGATCCCGAAATAGCTTAAAGCCATTGAAAGCCTGAAAGGGAATTTAAGTGATTCATTCATTATTTAACAGCTTCGGTTCACAAATAAAGCGAAAATCAATTTCTAAAGAAGAGTCGGCTAAAAATAGCCCAATTAAAAACGAAACGCTTTTTCAAATTGCCTTATAGCGACGTCTATATTAACAATTTGTTTTTAAAAATGCTTACCCTTAAACTGGAGTCTATAAGGGCTCAGATTTTTTATTTTGTAATTATGCTTATCCTTAAAGTGGACTATAGGCTCAGATTTTTTATTTTGTAATTACGGGAAAATATAAAACATGGTAATATAAAACTGGTACACAGTGGATCATTTGAATGAAGTATGAATTGAATTTTTATTATAACGGACAAAAATACTTATTGCGTCGTTTTTGTTTTTACTTACCTATGCTGATAGCCTTGAGAGGCTATTTCAGTTTCACCTTAACATGTAGGTGAGCTCACGGGGCTCAAACCGAAAGTGTTGCTAACACTGGCCCTAGCGAGAGCAGTGCTTTGCAGAAACTACCCCCGGATCGGAAACGCGACCCACTGAGAAGATCCGGCGAGAAACTCAGTGGGCTGTGTTGATGGGTTAATTCGTTCGTCGAGCCCTTCGTCGCAAGCGACGGGTTCGACGAGGACGGTGACCGGTGCTTGTGGTACCTAAAAGCACCATCGCTTTAGTTGAACTGACGTGAAAAGCAAGTGAAGTTAGCGGACGCGCACCTCGTCTCCTCGAAACCATGTGATATTGCACATAACCGGAGTATTTATTGCAATACATAGCGTGTACCGGAATAAAGCATTGGGTAATCTTTCGATTGAAAATTGCTTAGTATTTTGGCACCAAAGTATCTAGTTTCGTTATAAATATATTTTTTTATTGTCGGATGGATGGACGAGCTCACAGTCCACCTGGTGTTAAGTGGTTACTGGAGCCCATAGACATCTACGACGTAAATGCGCTATAATTGAGATATAAGTTCTAAGTCTCAAGTATAGTTACAACGGCTGCCCCACCCTTCAAGCCGAAACGCATTCCTGTTGTAATTACGCAAATTATAATTTTGCGGGTTTCGTTTTTATTACACGACGTTACTCCTTCACCGTGGAAGTCAATCGTGAACATTTGTTGAGTATGTATTTCTTTAGAAAAATTGGTACCCCCCTGGGATTCGAACACCGGTGCATCGCTCAGCACGAATCTTATCCCTTAGGCCACGACGACTTCTACACGACACGAATTCTTCTATTACAAAATTTTATATAGTATGCTATCTTTCGCACCACGGTAAACGAGAAATGCTTTTAAACAGAACATTTGCGCTGATGATCCGTTTGACAGAGTTCTCATTATTGAAAGCTTTACATGTGTTTTTCATTATGGAATGCACAGGTCCAGTGTATTTTGAACCGTTGGTTGTATATAGAAGCGTTAATTTCATTAGTCATTATGCGGAAATGAACAACAAAAATAACAGTCTAATAGGACGGTGCACGTACAAAAAACGAAGCTAGCTAGCTAGCGCAAGAAGTCTCCAAATACGTTAACGATGCGTCAAATAATTATATCCATTTGTTTTATCAAAGTTTTTAACAATATTGTAGATACAACAGAGCATTTTTAAATTAAACACGAAAAAAGAAAATGGTTTGGACGGTGAGGGGATTAAATTCGTTGTCCGCCTTTTTGAGGACCGGCAACGTGTTTTCTGTGCCTTTTTTTTTTTGTCAAAGTGACGTGAAACGCGCGATCTTTTTTTTTAAAATTTTTACGTGTTATTATTTTTGTCTGCGAAGTGTTTTTTTATTATTTCTTATTCTTAACTGTTAAAATTTAAGAGGATTTTCAGCTTAGCTATATTAATAATAGAATAAAGTTAATTGCAAAGGTATTAGGGTTAAAGAATTAATTCTGATCAATATGGCCCTAGCAATGAAATGTAAGGTTTGTAGGTAATTAAACGAGCTTAAACTATATAATTACTAATGATACGTTTTAATGATAATTTCATATCAATAATATAGTTTCGAAGCTTAAAAACTCACTACCAATAAGAAAAATATGACAATTTTTCCTTTAATACTCTTTTAGTTATTACGATACATTTCTAAAGAGAAACACGTCAATCTAATAATACCTACAGCTAATTGCATTATAAGTATATTCTTATGTGTTTCAGAATAAATAAATATTTCTATACTTTAAAGACACCATTGCAAAAACCAGGAGAAAGCCATTTTTATTAACTACATAATACTGAACACAAAATTAATAATCAAAAAACGAATTTCAGATTAGATAAGTTAAAATTAATAATCAAAAAACGAATTAAAGATTAGATAAGAATCTCTACCGCGAAGCCGTCATGTGCCCAGATTTGAAAGTTGGCGCTGTCATACAATACAATTTGTTTTTGGACCTTATGTCTCAAGCTGGGGGCTGGCATTCACAGTGACTTGTACAGAATCGGATAACCTATGAACACGAGATAGGTTGTGAGATTCTACGCCTATCATAACGCTATATTTTGTTAAAGTAAAAGCAGCCATATTGTAATGTTTTCAAATGCAACATGAAATACAAGCACTTACTTGAGTATCGTGATGATACGGCAATTAATTAAATGAATATCGATTTAAGCATTCCAGCCCATAAACATGAAAATCCTAAAGTCGTTATCGACTTTGAGACGAGGGGTCAAACTGTCGATTGAATTGAATCGCAACTGCCCCACTCCTCGAGCCGGTATGGATGACAATTTAGCGGCAGAAATAGGCAAGTTGGCCTGACTTACCCGTTCAAGTTCAAAATACGACCCATCACTAGTAAAAATATCTCATCCCTTTAACCTCTTTTTTTAAATTTAGTATTGAATAGTTTAATAAGATTTCATTATGTTTATAATTTCATAAAGTTCGATACAGCTCTGAACGATCGTTACCACTTGTAAGTTAGCGTTGTCCATCCGATTTTATATATAGTGAATTTTCACAATTGAAAACCTTGAAAAGCAATATTCACCATATAACCCTCACTCACCTTACTAAAATTGCGTTATATTTAATTAATAACATAATTTTCAATAGCATAGGTATGCTGTTTTAAATTTATATGTTAGACGGTCGTGTCCCTGACGTTCTTATTGTTTAATAAACGGTTGCACTTTAGATTAGCACGAAATCAACTCTGCAACATTATATATAGTAGTCAATTTCCACTATTGAAAACCTTGAACAACCATATTCACCATATAATCCTCGCCCACCCTACCGAAACTACGGTCTAAGTTAATAACATAATTTTAAATAGCATAGGTATGCTGCTTTATATTTATATGTTAGACGGACGTGTCCCTGACGTTCTGATTGCATAGTTAACGGCTGCACTTTAGATTAGCACGAAATCAACTCCGCAACATTATGAAACTCGGTTAACATACGCGACATGCAATCTCGGCGGCTCCCCTGAACCCAATTTATTGGAAAGTCCATTTTCTCGTCGGATGCAGGCTTCGGGTTTAGAAGTTCAAGGCTGTGCACCGGGAGGCAAGCGGAAACTTGAAACCAGGGGTGTCTCTCGAGACCGATTTAAACGAGAAATTTAGTGCTTCTTTGAAAACTAAGTGAAATTGATATTTGGAGCGGTTATTTCTAGGTATTTTTAGAACTATTTTGAAAATTTATCGGTTTTTCATTGTGATTCGTGTTAAGCTTTGCTTTATTATAATTATTATATTTTTGTTTGTTTTCTTTTGTATTTTTTTTATTAATCTGACTCATAATGTTTCTTATGTTTGTAGTATGCAGATTGTACTTTTAAAACTGCCGTTTATTAATAAATACATACATTGGCATTTTTTTTTCGTTCAATACGCCTCTTCCTCTGTTATATTTCCCTAGAATTGCCGTTTATGATCATATTTCCCATTTTTGGCTTACACGACCCATTCTTTTTTATTTATTGCTGAGATGACCTCTTGTGAGTCCGCACGGGTAGGTACCACCACCCCGCCTATTTCTGCTGTGAAGCAGTAATGCGTTTCGGTTTGAAGGGTGGGGCAGCCGTTGTACTAGGCTGCACTAAAAGTATCGGGAATGGAATATTTCCACTGTTCCTGTCATATTAAAATCTTTTTAATTAAAAACTCCTTGGTTTTAAAAATCGAATACCATTTATTTATTTAAAAAAAGATTCTCGGTCTTGTCACGAGGTTTTGTCAAACTTGTTTAGTCGTTGAGAAAATGGAATTGACTCGAGAAAATTCAAGAGCGATGATTTATTATGACTTTCGAAGTGGTTTAACACAAAAACAGTGTGTTGACCGGATGATTTCTGCATTTGGTGATGAAGCCCCATCCAAAACCACAGTTTATCGCTGGTTTGCTGAGTTTCAACGTGGACGTGTCAAGCTCAGTGATGATCCCAGTCAAGGTCGTCCAAAAACTGCAGTCACCCAAGAAAACGTTGATGCTGTGCGTAAGCTGATTGAGGAAGATCGACATGTGACATACCGCGAAATTCAGGCAACTTTAGGCATTGGCATGAGTCAAATACAAATAATCTTGCATGAACAATTAGGTGTAAAAAATTTGTTTTCCCGATGGATACCGCATTCGCTCTGTGAAGAGCAAAAAGCGGCTCGTGTTACTTGGTGCGTCAGAACTCTCGAAAGATTCCACGCAGGATCCTCAAATGCTGTATACAACATTGTATCAGGTGACGAATCCTGGATATACGCGTACGAACCCGAAACAAAAAACCAGTCACGAGTTTGGGTGTTCGAAAATGAGTTAAAGCCAACAAAAATTGTACGTTCACGGAGTGTTGCAAAAAAAATGGTGGCCACGTTTGTCTCCAAAACCGGCCATGTTACGACTATTCCTCTTGAGGGACAAAGAACGGTTAATGCAGAATGGTATGCTAGCATTTGTTTGCCACAGGTCGTTTCTGAACTCCGTAAAGAGAACTGCAGCCGCCGCATCATCCTCCATCACGACAATGCCAGTTCTCACACCGCGCACAGAACAAAATAGTTTTTAGAGCAAGAAAACATAGAAATATTAGACCATCCGCCGTACAGCCCCGACCTAAGCCCTAATGATTCCTATACTTTCCCTAAAATAAAGAATAAATTGCGTGGACAGAGATTTTCATCACCTGAAGAAGCTGTGGACGCCTACAAAACGGCCATTTTGGAGACCCCAACTTCCGAATGGAATGGTTGCTTCAATGATTGGTTCCATCGTATGGAAAAATGCGTCAAATTTCGCGGAGAATACTTCGAAAAGCAATAAATACATTTTTAAATAGTAATGTTGTGTCACTTCGTTAATTCCCGAAATTTTCAGTGCCGCCGTAACTATACTTAGAACTTATATTTCAAGGTGGGTGGCGCATTTACATTGTAGATGTCTATGGGCTCCAGTAACCACTTAGCACTTAGATATGTTAAAGTGTGTAGATTATGTTCAGTCGATTGAATTGTACACTACGACAAAAAAAAATTGTCTACATTTGATTACATATTTTTGATTTAAAGTTTTATATATCTGGGCGGGTGCAACCCTTTGACATAAGTCGAGTCGCGGATTCGTGTTTAAAGTTCAAGGTGAAACAAGATGAAAATTCACCGAACGGAAATTTTTGTGCAATACGAACCACGGAGGCGTTCGGCGAAGAATTTCATCGTCTTTGACATATATCGCAATAAATATTTTGGTGATGCATTGAATGTTAATATTAATACCAGTTAAAAGGGAAAAAAAATCTTTCAAAAATTCTATAATTTTTTGGGTACTTCATGTTTCTTAGAAATGATTTAAATAACTAAAAAGTTTAGGTATTTCTTTGTTCATGCTTTGACGATGAAATTTAATCTGAGAGAACTGATTCATAAAGTTATGTAAATTACTTTTTTCTAACAATTGCTTTCTTGAAATATTAAATAATTAGTTTAGTTCAGTTTTAGTTTTTTTTAAAACAATCACGCCACGTTAACCGGCCCCGTGATAAGTTCGTAAAGAACTTGTGTTACAGGTACCAGATAACGGATATAAATGTAAGATTTTTATTATACACATACATATATTTAATATACATCCATAACCCTGGAAAAGACATTTATATTTATCATACAAATATCTTCCCTTGGCGGGATTCGAAATAAGAAATATTTATAAACTGAGTTGATTAATTAGTAAGAAGCAGGTTACTATGATATTTACTTTGTATTACCAATTTACATTACTTTAATTTCTGCACATCAGTTCGTTAAAAGGACATAATTTTATTTCAAGTTGTTTTGGATAGATCAAATAAAATCAATAACGTTTAAGACTTTTTAGCGGGAACGCGAGGAGTGAAGTTGTGTGATTTGTTTTATTTTGTCTATTTAGTGTTTCTTCAGATTTAAATGTGTAATGATAGTGTTTTAACTGTTTAATATCTGTGAAAGTGCAAAAAATGTGGGAAAATTAAACAAAGCCGCTTCTCTGGATCTTCCAAAAAGTCCACTGAAAAAGTACCAGTAAATGACCACCATTTTACTGAGATTATATTTCATCCCATATCATCTTATCTCATTTCAAATTATTTCATTTCATTTCATAATATCATTTTTCATATAAATAAAATATATAAAATATTAGACTGTATGGTATGATACCTTTGCCTTTCTAATTGAAAAAATAAAACTATTACTACTACTACTACTACTCAAGAACGTTTTAAAACAGAGACTGTGACACTAATATGTCACTAGTACATAAACGATTATCTATAGCGTATATATATAGATATTAAAAAATCTTTAATACGTTAATTGTAGGCTTACTATTTATTGTAGGTACGTACTATTGTCACCTTTATTTCTACCGTGAAGCCCTCTTGTGTTTTTTTTAGTGACTGACTGAACTGGACCTTCGAGCTGTTTCCTTGTCTATGGGATCCGTTAACACTAGGCTTACTTTGAACCAGTCTAATCGTTCGATAAGATAATAAAAAATCTATAGAAATATCTATTTTTTTATTGCTTAGATGGGTGGACGAGCTCACAGCCCACCTGGTATTAAGTGGTTACTGGAGCCCATAGACATCTACAACGTAAATGCGCCACCCACCTTGAGATAAGTTTTAAGGTCTCAAGTATAGTTATAACGGCTGCCCCACCCTTCAAGCCGAAACTAATTACTGCTTCACGGCAGAAATAGGCAGGGTAGTGGTACCTACCCGTGTGGACTTACAAGAGGTCCTACCACCAGTAAAAACGAAATGTTTTAAAATGCAAGAAAGAAATGTTTTAAAAGACTAGAGAAAAGAGAAACGTGATTTCGTTGCCTAGCCAAATACATATACACTTGTACACATGAACATAATATTATACATACTAGAGGTCCCGCAGTAGTCGAAATTCGACTATAATTAATTGGAATTGTAAGTTTGTACACTATTATGATTATATTTTATACTTCTATAATCACAAATTTCGCCAAGACTACACTATAAAAAATATTAACAAAGACAAACAATATATTTTAATCTATTCTCAATTTGACAACAGACGTCAAGAACAAAAGTTTTAGCAATAAATAGTATGCATGCGTGTGTGCGTCAAATACATGGTATGTAGTGTGTGTAATGTTTTCTTTATTGATTTAATGTATCTTTTACATATGCATTATTTTAAAAAAAATATTAGCATTGTGCACTTCTTCTCTATATTCTCTATAAGTGTGGAAAATTTCATACTCCTCCGTAAGCTCAATTTTCGTAAAAAGGGATACAAAGTTTTTGCTTCACGTAATTATATATTATAGATAGATTATGTCCATTATATACAATTTGGGAACGGTGTATGCATTATGCGTGAGTGTTGGTAACGAACAATCGTTGTTTTTGACTCGAGCTACTACTGTTTTATGTAAATACTGCGGCAGTCGGTCCGGTTGATTCTAATATAACAAGGATATTGAATTCAAATAAAAAGGGGCATATCGACGCTTGAAAGGCAAACGTGACTAAGCGACAATACGTGAACTTTACAGTAGACTAATTTAAAGTTGATATACCTGAAAACAAAATTTATTTTAACGAATCTAGCTGTAGTAGAATCTAGCTAGTAGCTGTAGGATTGAAATGATTTTAATAGACCTAGAAAAAATTTTTTTTAGCTCATCGATTATGGTTATTGCCTATCATTTATGTACAAAGCAGTTATTGTCGCTTAGTCACGTTTACCTTTCAAGCGTCGATATGTAGAAATCATTTTGTACTGAAACTAGTATATTTTATTTAGTTACGAATAGATCTCATTGTATAATACGTATAGAGTAGCAGTAGTGGTGTTAGTATTAGTCAGTGATATGATATTTGAATAAAAATAATAATAGTAATAAATATTTACTAACAATCACGCCACGTTAACTGGTCCCGTGCTACGTTCATAAAGAACTTGTGTTACAGTTACCAGATAACGGAATTAAATGTAAGATTTTTATTATACACATACATATATTTAATATACATCCGTAACCCTGGAAAAGACATTTTATATTTATCATACAAATATCTACCCTTGGCGGGATTCGAACCAGCGACCCCCTTTTGTAGTGACCATGTCACTTACCAGAGTACACCAGAGTCAATAATATGTATATAATATCTTCATTTCATTGGTAATTTAATAATTTAATTCAAGTGACATTTGGCCGTATGTGATCAGCCAAGACGGGTAACTAGGTCAGTTCGGTTGTCCGGGCCCAAGCCAGGCCAAGGCCGTTTAAGGTTTCAGTTATTTTAAAACAAAGCATAGCTAAATAAAATTCATGAAAAGATAACAACTAAAAAACCTTTAGAATTAAACAGGCATATAAAATTCTCAGTTCACGGACGAATTTTAATGAAAGATTTTTACGATGTATGCGTAAATTTTTCATAGATGAATAGGATCATAAGTAACACATGATGTGTTCTGACGTAAATCTATACTAAATTATAAATATACAGTGGTTTTTACGGATGTTCCGTTATAACTACTGAACCATGCATCCGATTGACTTGAAACTTGGCATCCATGTAGAAGATACATGTACTTAATGGATAGGCTAATATATATATGAGTGTTGGACTCTCTAATAATAATGACAATAAATAATAATGTTAATTTTAAATGCCCAGTGAAGCGGGCGAGTATGGCTAGTATCTTATAAAGTTTAGTAAAAATATCTCAAAAACTATTTTAAGGGCATGTTTGGTCCAGATTTTTCAACTTCAAAAATGGTAAATTTATTAAGCTGATTTCGAGGATTTTTCGAGGGGATTATTAACGTAATACTCATTGAGTAATGGTTGAGGAAATTTTGAGAGGACCTCTTAGAGTACCGGTTGCAAGTATGGTGAAACTGGGTATTAATATAACTCAGAACTATCTGAGTTCGCATTTTAAGAGTTCGCACTGAATAAATAAAGTTTCGAAAGCCAAGTAAAATGAGATATCCTTAGTTATGGCTACAGTAATATAAACTTGTGTTAAAATTTTTCTTGCACAGACTGGTGAATAAACTTTAGACCCAAATGAATTCATGTGATTACCGGAGCCTAGAAATCACACAAAGTGAATGCCGCAAATTACCCTCGTCAAAAATAATGTATCGTGGAAGTAATTTGTGAAAATGTTTAATTTTTTAGTTTTTGAAGTGAAAACTTCTTTAGCATCGTTGTGATTTGAAAGTCGATGAAACGAAAAAGCAACAGTAAAAAGAGACAGACACATAGCATTTGACGTGAGAGCAAATGAAATAGGAAGGATTATACAGTGTTTCTTTATTAGTGGTTCGCTTTGTGCTCCGCTTTGTGCTGTGCCTGCTTTCGTACCTAATATTCGTATTTAATTCATATAATATACGAACAAAATGTAAAATGATTATCAAACTTTGTATCATTATGACTTACTAAAACCTACAATTATTCTATTCCCGAAATTTTACATCCGTTTTATTATCTTAAAGCCAAAATTTTTGAAGGTTTCATTTCTACCACGTGTTAATAATTGCACACAAGTTTTTCTTTTATTTGCATGAACGAGCTCGCGAGAGTACGAGGTGGGGTAAGTGACTTCCGGAATCTACGGAGACACGAGGTCTAAATCTCAAAATTAACCCACTCTTAAAGCCTACATTGCAGTTCGTATCATTGTTGCGCGGCAGTAATCACTTCGATAAAGCGGCACGACACGAGAACCCTCTCATCGTGGCCGCCGGTAACTACATTCCCGATCCTGCGGAAAGAATGGAAAGCAGTCGACGTCGCCCAAAACACGTCATCTCGGATCCTCCCGATCCATTGACGGTGCTTCTAGGTACTTCAAGCACCGGTCACCGTTCTCGTCGAACCCGTCGCTTGCGACGAAGGGCTCGACGAGTAAATCAACTCTCAGACACAGCCCACTGAGTTTCTCGCCGGATCTTCTCAGTGGATCGCGTTTCCGATCCGGTGATAGATTCTGCGAAGCACGGCTCTTGCTAGCGTTCGTGTTAGCAACGTCATCAGGTTTGAGCCCCGTGAGCTCACCTACTAGTTAGGGTTACGCTGGAATAGCCTCTCAAGGCCACCAGCTTAAAAAAAAAAGCGGCAGTAATAGGCGCTGGGAATTACCCGAGTGGGCTTATTAGACCTGATCAGCCCAATCAGTAACCATGTCAATAATTAGTTCTTCTTGCGGGATTTGATTACTAACATAGTTGCATTGAGTACATTTTTTCCCTACCTATACTGATAGCCTTGAGAGGCTATTACAGTTTCACCTTGATGTCTATGTAGGTGAGCTCACGGGGCTCAATCCGGAGTGTTGCTAACACTGGCCCTAGCAAGAGCAGTGCTTCGCAGAATCTACCACCGGATCGGAAACGCGACCCACTTAGAAGATCCGGCGAGAAACTCAGTGATCCGGCGTCTTATCGTTTTAGGTCGCGACGATACTATTTCTACAACCCGAATAAGTAAATAAAAATCGAAATTGTATTTTTTGCTTGGGATTTTTCTAGTGTTAACATTTCCCAACCACCCGTTTATTGTTGTCACTTTAGTTTCGCAGCTCTTCTTATAAATTTGAAGGCTATTAGTCCCGTACGTTAAGGTTCGCTGTCAGCTTATACTGGTGGATATTACATTATTCCCTGTATGCTACGTAGCTATTATTCATTCTGATTTGTATGGAGAGTCAACGGGTTTAGTAGTAATTACGTTTTGTCAACGACTTTGAATTAGAACATAAAATCTAGGTATTAGTCTGCGAATTAGTTTATCTTTCTACAGTATAAGTTTAAAAATAAGTATTAAAATATGGTCAGCGAGCCAGGGTTAGGTTTCTATGTGTGCCAAAAATATATGTGATAGCTCCGGAATGTACAAATAATTTTAATAAGGATATTTCAATATTCAAACTACTTGTTTCATTAATTAAATCACGCAATATAGTTGAGTATATCAAAATATAAGAGAATAATGAATACAAACGAGGAATTCACGGTAAAATATATGAACCCACATAAATGTGCACAAAATATTATTACATAATTATGTAGGTTCATCAAAAACATGATTTCCCGTTTAAAATTAAAGCAATTCATGAGCGAATTTCAGCTGTGAGCGTAATTAATAATTTGCCTAAATGATTCCGTATAATTGATGCACTTTGATTTCATAATTTAATATTCGAGGATGAGTGTTGAAATGAATCAATTACTGGTTTGAAATTAAGCTTCGAAAGGTTTTCGATCAAACGAAATGATAAAATCACGTAGTTATTGCGATAATTATAACTAGATGATGATTTTTTTTGATAACGCCATCTTGTTGTGTCTTTAAAGCAATTAGTTGCCCTCAATTAAGAAAAATAGTATTATTATTCGCCAATAAATGCCGGGAAGAGTTGATTATTGAAAACCCGAATAAAACAACATTTTCTGAAAATAAATCGTAGCTAGATCGATTTATAGCCCCCGAAATCCGCTGTATACTAAATTTTATGAAAATCGTTGGAGCCGTTTCCGAGATTCAGATCATATAAGTATATATTAATATACAAGAATTGCTCGTTTAAAGGTACAAGATTTTATGGAATTCAAAATGAAAACACATTGTTTACTGTAAAGAAAAAGAATGCGTATCTGTCTAACAAGGTATTTATGAACATAAAATGGAATTAGCATCTTTTAGTTACTTTAGTATTAAAATTAACTTTAGGTAGAACCAATTCGTTTAGACCACTACTAGCTATAAATTGTTTATTGCTACTACGACTCTTGTGAGTCCGCGCTGGTAGGTACCACCGTCTTACCTATTTCTGCCGTGAAGCAGTAATGCGTTTCGGTCTGAAGGATAGGGCAGCCGTTGTAACTATACTGAGACCTTAGAACTTATATCTCAAGGTGGGTGGCGCATTTACGTTGTAGATGTCTATGGGCTCCAGTAATCACTTAACACCAGGTGGGCTGTGAGCTCCTCCACCCATCTAAGCAATAAATAAATAAAAAACTAAATAAATAGTTTAATATTTATGTATACGCCTCGTTGTACATCAATGAACACGTTCAATTGCTAAATTATTTGTGGGGTCATTTATGTATCTGTGAAAGTGAACTCTTTCTATTATTGGTATATTACAAAAAGAATAAAAATGTTTTCCAATATTTTTGAAAACAATTCCGTTTTCATTTTAAAAGGGCGATGGAAAATCAAAAGCAAATAATATTCGTTCGATCGTGTTTGTTTGTAATATTGAGAACAAACGCGCGGGTTATATGCACGAACATTATTTTCCACCAGCATCTGATCTTCCTATGTTGTTAGTAACCAATACACGAATATCAGAGTTAATCGAAAGTTCATTTTTAGAGCTAATTTTGCCGGATACCGTCAGCTCTCTCTTACAATCTCTTTTCTTATATCTTATATTTTTATATATATATTTCTTCTGTGTGTGTGTGTTTGTCACTGAACTCCTCCTAAACGGCTGGACCGATTTGAATGATTTTTTTTGTATGGGTTTGGGTGGCACCCTGGATGGTTTAGATGAAAAAATTAGCCCGGCAGATGGCGCTGCAGTCGATATCTAGGTTAATTTATCTTACCTAGAAATAATTTATAAGGCAAACCACGTTTGCCGGGTCAGCTAGCAGTACAATAAAGCTAAACAGTACAGCAATATAGTTTAAGTAGATTTTAACGACGTAAACCAATTAAAATAAGAGGTACATTTAAGAATGGCCCATTGTATCTTTTTGATTTTTTTCTTTAGAATATTACTTTATTATAATACCATTTATATATATAGGTACAATCGTGTTCACTCCACCACTCTGAATATTTTGATTTAATGAGAACTTTATGTCTACATTCGGGATGCGGTAGTTTTGAATTCGAAATACAGAGGCTTTATTCGCCATACTGCCTTAAATGTGTAAATGTATAAATGTAAATGTGTGTAAATGTAAATTTGTAAATGTACAATCAGAAGTGAACTGCGTACAAAATAATTTATGCAGCATACATACGGAGAACGTCAATGATGTATCAAAACATGAAATTGTTCTTATAAATTCTAGGTTTAGTGGTGAAAAATTTATAAGGTTTCTTCGTATCGTATTGCCGGCACGGATTACGTGTCGGATAAATACCTTGACCTACATGCGGCAGGAGCGAGTCTTGGTGACCTGGGTTACGTTGCGACTGGGCTCGCCGGCTTTTGTGCACGTTAGTTAATACAAGCGCGACGACTGGCGAACGGAGAAATAGCAGGAGATTCGAAACCGAAATCCGGGACTGAGTGAATAAAGCGGTACAAGTTTTTTTTTTCATACACGAGTGTGGGAGGCCACGGCTCGCCCCGTTTTCAAATCGTTAGCGGAATACACAAAAACATGAGATCTAAGTCGGAGCCAAAATGAATTAATGCTACACAAAACAAATTGGCTACCTAAGGATTTTTTTAATAAATTTTTCCCAATCTAAAACATACTTTAGCTAAATTTTATGAAAAATAATTTTCATTAACATTGTATTGTTTACTAGCGACCCGCCCTCGCTTCGCTTCGGAAACATTTAATTTTATTATTGATACCTGAGTCCCGCGATTTTACCCGCGGTTTTTGTCGTACCGCGGGTGAAGCCGCAGGGCGAAGCTAGGCTAAAAGAAGTAGCCTAAGTTACTCCTTATATCATCAGCTACCTATCTGTGAAAGTTCTGTCAAAATCGGTCCAACCGTTCCAGAGATTAGCCAGAACAAACAGACAGACAGTCAAAAATTGTAAAAAATGTTACTTTGGTGTATGTACCGTATGTATATTCATATGCATGTAGTAACAAGAGGCTATTTCAATATTACAAACGGACACTCCAATTTTATTTATATGTATAGATATAATAACAAATATTAGAAACCTCTAATATTTGGAACGAGGATTAAAAGCAACACGTACAGAAACGCATTTTATTTTATTTAAGAACGCTATTTCAGTCAATTCCTTTTTTCAGAAAGCGGCTTAAAGTAGTTTTCACGAAGCTACGAAAACACAGACACCGACATCATATTTCGAGGAAAAACTCCAAAGGAATTTAAACTGTTTCAATTTATCCGCAAACGACACCGATTTTCCTTTATCGACTCATAAACGTTTAGCTCCGATGGTCTTTGAGCGGTTTTGTCGATAGCGCGGTTCAAACTCAGCCAGCCGCTTCTATTTCGCTCAATTCTGAATTGTGGGAGAATTTCGAAAAGCTTATTTCCGTAGGCAGCGGCTTGGCTCTGCCCCTGGCATTGCTGAAGTCCATGGGCGACGGTAACCACTCACCATCAGGTGGGCCGTATGTTCGTCTGCCTACAAGGGTAATAAAAAAAATCGGTTGTCTGTAAAGACGGTTTACTGACAATAGTTGAACGTGACAACGTCATAAGAAAATACTGATGGAATGGTTTCATTTTTCAATTATCGCAATTATCGTTGCTATATACAATTGAGACCACATTCACTTTTCACTGAACTTCATACTTGACGAAAACATGTAAATGTATTATTGTATAGCAGCTGTCCACGCGGATGCATCGCTCACTCAAGTAGGAGAGAGACAGATGTCGAACGCTGCCGAACGCGGAGGCCGATTGTGCCTCTTTGTCGCTTATTACGCGCTCTCGCTTGCACTTCAAGCCTTAAATGGAACGCCTCAGAGCGAGGTAACGCCGAATGAGTCATGTTTTTTCGTGCGTGCAGCCGGCTCCATAGAACTATAAGACGTTGTCACGTCAAAATGCTTCAGCCCACAAGTTTCAGTGGAGATACGCCTGTTGCATTACATAATGTTTAAGTTGAGCTAAACATTGATTTATTTACATCATTGATATATACTTTTCGGAATTTTCGATGGAGCGGCAAGTTTTGAAGCCTCTTATCGTAACGAGATTAAGTCGTGGCCTAAAGGCATCGAGCGATGGGACTAGGCCGGGCCGGCTTTGTTCGAAACACGCAGCCAGGTACGAGCTTCTTACGATATTCACGGTAAAGTGACTACGTGAAGGAATAGCATCGTGTAAAAATTTTTAATGAAACCCGCTTTTTTTTTATTGCCCTTGTAGGCAGACGAGCATACGGCCCACCTGATGGTGAGTGGTTACCGTCGCCCATGGACTTCAGCAATGCCAGGGGCAGAGCCAAGCCGCTGCCTGCCGTTTAATACTCTCCACAAGCCTCGTTTGAAGAAGGACATGTCATAGCGCTCGGGAAGCACCGTGGAGGGGAGCTCATTCCATAGCCGCATAAAGTATGACATTGATATTCAACGAAACATATACCTAAAGCTTAAAATTGGACGGCGGTATTCATCTAGGGGCTCTGGTAACCACATATCATCAGATGGACCGTGAGCTCGTTCGTCTGTCTATTTCACAAAAAAAGATGTTGAAAACGCCATTTAGCTTTTGGAATGATTGCAATATGAATTGTAGTGCCAAGATATGTTACTGGTTTCGAAATTGTCATTCCAATTTAGAACAGGTTAATCGAGACAAGCACGATAAGGATGTTCTAACATACTAATATGAATTATTAGTATTAGAATATATTATTATAGGGATTTAAATAGTATGCTAGGTCTTGTTTCCTTAATTTTTATCCACATATATACAGGGTGTCCCAGATATATTGGATAATCTTTAAGCACCTCATAGTAGAGCTGGGGTTACAAATAAAAATAAAAATAAAAATCAATATACAACAGCTACAAATAAATGAAATACATAGGCGTTTTGGTGTTTTAATATTCTACATGGACTATACTAAGCAATATGCGGGAAATCGTATGAGTAGCTAGTGTAATTTTTTATAAAAGTTAGTCTGAACTTAAATTTTAATCATGAAATTTTGTATTTTTTCTTTATTTTTAATTTGGGTACTACCTAAGAAATATTTATTTTTGTCCCCAATAGCTCTACTATGAGGTGTTTCAGGATTATCCATTCTTTTTTTTTTTTTTTCCTACCTAAGGTGATAGCCTTGAGAGGCTATATCAGCGTAACCCTAACTTTTGTAGGTGAGCTCACGGGGCTCAAACCTGATGACGTTGCTAACACGAACCCTAGCAAGAGCCGTGCTTCGCAGAATCTACCACCGGATCGGAAACGCGACCCACTGAGAAGATCCGGCGAGAAACTCAGTGGGCTGTGTCTGAGAGTTAATTTACTCTTCGAGCCCTTCGTATCCATTCTTTTGGGACATCCTGTATTTATATAGTTATGTACGGCGTAAAGTGTTACTATATAAACGATCCCGGCGGGTTACGTTTTGATTGCATATATTAACTTGGTTATGACTCGGTTTCGTAACAAACATTTCCGAATACAAACGTAAGCTGAGAGTTTAACTTTGTATTCCAAGATGGCCGGTAGTTTTTACGTGATGGTTGGCCAAAAATCATTATCATCAAAAATCATGATCAGTTTAGCAGACTTTTTTTATAAGCCTACATAAATTGTATAGAATATGTTAACGTAATTTTCGTGGAGTTCGAATTAACTTGAGAATTTGTACACGAATCAATAAAGGGCGTAAAGCAGTTTTATCGATTTCAGGTTAAAGATACATATGTATGTCATACCCAGACCAGATTTAAGTTTTGATGTTGATCGGTTTTGATACCCAAAAAACACGAGAAGGCCTGTGAGATCGTTTATTCCTTTACACGAAAAAAGTGGAAAGAAGAAAAATAATAATTAATAAGATAAAAAAAATTTAATCGAATACCAAAAATTTGACTCGATCGTATTAAACATTTCTTTTTTGCCAAAAAAAAAAGAACTCGTCCAATCATAAATGTAACCGAGTTTGTTTTATTCAACTTCGAAACTTCTATACCGGCGGTTTAAAAAGCACAAGTTATTTGTTGTTCAATTCACTCCCGACCCCCGACAAAGAAACTCGACGTTCGCTTTGTCGCTACAACTCGTAGTCGCATAGAAATTCGCACTGTACACAAACTTTCTTAACTTTGCCCCGCTTTAAGGCTCATTCAGATTTAACTGCTATTTCAGGTAATTTGTGTTACTGAGCCACGGTCTAGTTGGTCGTGGTTTTGTGCTTAACTTTTGCTTTCCCCATGAAGTTACACCCGCCAACTATGTTTAGTCTCAGAATGCAGAAATATACCGTCTAACTGATGGTGAGTCGTCGCCATCACTTATGGACGTCGGTAATATCAGAGGCATAATAACAAAGACGATACCAACGTACAAGGACTCTTTTTAAATCTCATTTGAATAAGGAGATTTCATAACGAAGTCTGTGGAATGGACTTCATTCCAGAGCGCCATGGTACGTGACAAGAATGTAGCTCAAAATAAATTATAGAGGAACGCATCAGTGCTAGAAGATCTAGGGATGAACTCTATTCAATTCTAAATAGCATCTCAACACACAAATCTTTTGAAGAGTCAGAAACTCTTGAATATCGCTCGTTTAGTAGCTTGTATTCATAATGTAGACTACAGACTCTAGTTTTCAGCATAGTTAGATGGATTAAATGGATCATCCTTACCAGATAATATACACCACCAAGACGTCTATAAAAAAAAAACAAGTTAATCGGACGTCTTTAACTTGGAAAAAGTTACGTTAATATAAATATATATTTTTGTGTATTTATATAATACGTTTTAAGCTAGAACTGAATCATTAAAACAGTTACTAGAACAATCAAGCTGATTATATACATACGGCTCTATCTATATTTTATGTGTTCTGTGGATTTGTATGTATCATCATCAATACTTTAGCTATGGCTCAAACACACAAAAATCGATATTATATCCATTTTAAAATAATCGATGACGATAATGGATGCTCTGTCGCTAATCTTGCTACGTCGCCTTGAAGTTTCGTGCTAACTTTTACATAATTTGACTGTGACTTCCAAATTATACACAGAAAATTTTCAAAATTGTCGTAAATATGCCTTTTGTATATTATTATTTCAATCAAATGCACATTTAAATGATCAGTTTGCTTAGTTCTTTTTGAAGTTATATTTCTTTAGGCGCGTTATGAAAAATTGATGAGAGTGAAATTTTACGATGCGCGCGCACCGTGACACAAAATTAACAGAATGAAGTTGTCCACTAAATCGCTCATTACAACACGACCGACGTAACTTGACGAGCCTGAATATAGCCGCAGGTGAACTTTCCGAACCGTACCGAGAATTACCGAATTTATACGATGTCAAGAAAAGGGATGTCCAATACGCGTGTTTGAGGATGTTGTTCAATCGATTTTTTTTCAAATTGATTAAAATTTAAATAAAAAAAAGAAATAAATTTAATAAAAATTAAGTATAACTTCTTACGCGCGTACATAAGTACACGCACTCTTTTTTTTCATTTCTAGACCTTGCGGTATGTGTAGTACAATTCTTATCTAGCAAGATGACGATTCACAAGAAAAGACATAATTAGTATACGACCTATTCTTAAGATATACCGTGTAAATACTCGTATAACATAAAGTAACATTACATTGTTAATTTGTACGTATTTTAGTATTTTTAATATTACATTTTATGTTAAGATGACGTTAATTTCGTGGTATTCTATTCTTTTTTAAGCTATTGCATAGATTTTATCGCGGGCCTTGAGCGCGGAATCGTGAAATCGTGAAATTCCGTAACGAAAAAAACCTTCCACCCCTCACTACGCCTACTATATAGCTCGCGTTTAACACATTCACACGTTGCGCTTGTGTAGTGTTTTAAAGTAAGAAGTCTAAACACCGATTTATGTACTATCAAAATATGTGATATAATTTCGTGGGTAGCACAACGATAGCGCGATTCAGCTTTTGCGTCAAGCGCCATCTATCGGCGACAAACGGAATTGTAAAATAGAAAATTATATCACATTACAATGCGTTGGGCGTGCCATTTTCTATCGCTTAGTTGAAGAATTTTATTAGTACTCCTATTACTCGTTCAGTGATTGGAGTGGCATTAAAAATAAACTAGCTAAGCCGTTGATTCTGGGCGAATGAGAGTTAGAACTAGCATCCAATGGCGTGTCTCGATCCCATGTAGCGCCCTCTAGTGAGTGCGCGGTCAAAATGGAATACTCACAATGTAGCAGATTAATTGAAAGTTAGCCCACTGAGTTTCTCGCCGGATCTTATTTTATTGTTGTTTTAATATTAAATTATTATTGTCGTTTTATAATTGCATTTTTTTTTTTTTTTTTTTGTTCAGGAGGAAATCGCCGGACTTCCGCCCTCTACTGGGGACGGCGGGCGGAGCATGTCGGAGTCGAACCGACTAAAACCTCCTGTCGCTCAACAACCAACGTCCAAACCTCACATGAGACAGAACTCATGAAAAGGCAAAGGGGGGAAAGTGAAGTGTTTAGTGCGGAGCACAGCTCTCCCATCACCCTCCCCCTCGGGACGCCGGACTGGCGGTCCACCAGCCCTCTCGGTCGGCAGGCTATCCGGAATCCGCCTAGATGGCGCCGGTTAGAGTGAGCTATCCTACGGAATACCCCGCTGGGTCAGAACCAGCGTGGGTCGAGGATAGCCGGCCTTCCATCACCCGGATGCTCTTGCGTAAAACGCGTGCAGAGCAGCTTGCACGACGTCTTCTTAGGTCCCCCTCGCCGGTCCCCAGACCGACATATGAGGGGGACCCGAAACACTTAGAGGGCCAGGGCTTGGGCAATATCCGCCTCCCTTGCCCCCGCTCGACGGCGGCGGGCTTGCGCGTCTCTAACGCGCCCCGCCGCCTCCTTCTGCCAGATGGTGCACTCGCAGAAGTCGAGCATCGTTTATAATTGCATAAGTTGATAAAAAATGCTATGCAATAGCTTTACCGCGGCAGTCTCCGAGTGCCACACATCTTTTTATTTATTTATTTTTTATTGCTTAGACGGGTGGACGAGCTCACAGCCCATCTGATGTTAAGTGGTTACTGGAGCCCATAGACATCTACAACGTAAATACGCCACCCACCTTTAGATATAAGTTCTAAGGTCTCAGTATAGTTACAACGACTGCTCCAACCTTCAAACCGAAAGGCATTGCTGATTCACGGCAGAAATAGGCAGGGTGGTACCTACCCGTGCGGACTCACAAGAGATCATAACACCTTCTTTTTTTTCCTCCCTAAGCTGGTAGCCTTGAGAGGCTATTCCAGCGTAACCTTAACTAGTAGGTGAGCTCAGGGGGCTCAAACCTCACGACGTTGCTAACACGAACCCTAGCAAGAGCCGTGCTTCGCAGAATCTACCACCGGATCGGAAACGCGACCCACTGAGAAGATCCGGCGAGAAACTCAGTGGGCTGCTTTTTTTTTTTTTTTTTTTTCCTACCTAAGCTGATAGCCTTGAGAGGCTATGTCAGCGTAACCCTAACTTTAGTAGGTGAGCTCACGGGGCTCAACCTGACGATGTTGCTAACACGAACCCTAGCAAGAGCCGTGCTTCGCAGAATCTACCACCGGATCGGAAACGCGACCCACTGAGAAGATCCGGCGAGAAACTCAGTGGGCTGTGTCTGAGAGTTAATTTACTCGTCGAGTCCTTCGTCGCAAGCGACGGGTTCGACGAGAACGGTGACCGGGGCTTGAAGTACCTAAAAGCACCGTTAGTGGATCGGGAGGATCCGAGATGACGTGTTTTGGGCGACGTCGACTGCTTTCCATTCTGTCCGCAGGATCGGGAATGTAGTTACCGGCGGCCACGATGAGAGGGTTCTCGTGTCGTGCCGCTTTATCGAAGTGGCGCATGGACGCCGACTGCAGATACTTACTGATGGACTCTAAGTCCAGGTCGTCATGGAGGTCGACGTTCCTGACGAACCACGGGGCTCCGACGGCTATCCTGCAAAAACGGGATTGAATGACTTGGAATGATTTCAAGTGTATGCGGGCCGCATGAGCGAACACTACACTTGCATAGGTCATGACGGGGCGTATGCAAGTTTTGTAGAGTGTCACCTTATTTCTAAGGGACATTTTACTTCGCCTACATATCATCGGGTAGAGACGTCCTAGAATGAAGGCGGCACGGTCGCGTACCGTCTTGATGTGGGGGCGGAATGTCATCCTACTGTCGAGGGTGACGCCTAAATATTTGACCTTCGGGGCCCACGGTATGGGCTGGTCGAACATCGTGATCGGGCGAACGGCGGGGGCGGGGGTATTGACGCGCCTAGTCGGGAGGGGGATGCTCAGCGTGGTGTTCGGAGGGCGACCCCTTTTGAAGAGCACCGCTGTGCTTTTCGTGGGGTTGATGTCGATGCGCCACTTCCGGAACCACTGTCCCATGGTGGTAGCTGCGGTCTGAAGTCGTCGATGAAGCAACGCCTTCTTCCTACACGAGTAGTAGATGGCGGTGTCATCGGCGAAGAGCGCCAGATGGGTCTCCGGAGACCGGGGTATATCATTGATATACAAACTAAATAGTAACGGGGAGAGGGCGGAGCCTTGCGGGACTCCGGCTGTGACGTGACGGGGCCGGGAACGCGTTCCCTCGACTCGATATCGGAACGAACGGTTCGACAAGTAGTCTCGTATGATGAGCACGAGTCTGTCTGGCACTCCCATGTTATACAGTTTGTATATCAAACCGTTGTGCCAGACTTTGTCGAACGCCTTCGCTATATCGAAGAAGAGGGCTCCTGTCGGAATGGGTTTCCGCCTGTTCAGCCCTAGTAATATGTGCTCCGTGAGGCGGTGCACTTGATGGACGCACGAGTGTCTGGCGCGGAATCCAAACTGCTCGTCTATAAGAATTTTATTCGCGGATACGAAGTCCCAGAGGCGTTTACGAAGGAGCCGTTCGTATAGTTTGCCTATCGCCGGGAGGAGACTGATGGGGCGGTAACTCGCGGTTTCGTTCTTCGGTTTGCCCGGCTTGTGTATGCCGATAACGTCCGCTTCTTTCCACGCCGCGGGAAAGATGCAGTTCGTCATAGCAGCATTTAATATGGTGGCCAACATCGTTATCAGTTGGGCTGGTAACAATTTAAGCGCGCGGTTGCGGATGCCGTCGGAGCCGGGAGCTTTCCGTGGTTGTAGGCTATTGATCGCCTCCTTAACCTCGGAAGTGGTAATGGGGGGTAACGCGTCCGAGGGTGGCAGGGAAGCTCTGCGCTCGACCTCCCTGTCGACGAACTCGGTGTGTTCGGGGTCCGCGTGTTGAGTGCTGGTGGTGCACTGCTCTTGCAGTGCATCGGCCAGCAGCTCTGCCTTGTCATCGTCATCGTAAGCCGGTGATTGGCCTGAGGGGCGTACGAGAGGCGGCACAGTGACGATAGTTTCGGACTTGAGGGTCCTAGCTAGTCGCCAGTATGCTTGGTGAGTGGGCGCGAGTTCTTCTAAATAACTATCCCAGTTTTCGTTTCGGGCGTCGCTTAAGCGGGATTTGACCTCCCGCTGTAAGCGACGCATCCGAGTCCGGTTTGAATCCGTGGGATATCGATCGTAGGCCTGGATTGCCGCGTTTCTAACTCTTACGAGGTCCCTAAGATCGGGGGACAGTCTGATGCGGTGGAAGCAGTCCTCCACATCGACTTGCTTAGAAGATTTTATGATCGCCGTCGAGACGTGATCAGTGAAGATGTTTATGGATTCGACGGTATCCTCGGGGGATGGAGTTGAATCCGGGCCGCAAGGGAGGATTGGTGGAGCGGTGTCAGCTAAGCACGTGCCCAGCTTCTTCCAATCCACCATGGTCCTCGTATCTGGTTCTCGGTTGACTGGGCGACCGAGCTGCATTACGACAGGTCGGTGGTCTGAGTCGAGTTCTGACATTGCCTCGATGGAGCGCAAGCGCAGAGTTACGTTCCTCAGCAGTGCCAGATCTATTGTGCTCGGACGACGCGCGGCGTTGTACGGGTAGCACGTGGGGGTCGGGGGGTTGAATATTTCGAATGTGAGGTCGTCTATGAACGCGTCGAGACGCCTACCGTTCACATTCGTGCGATGGCAGTTCCACCTAGTGTGGTGGCAATTTAAATCGCCTGCCAGGATGACCGCGTCCCCCATACCGAGCAGTGTCTCGAGGTCACTGCTCAGGAGGGGTTTGTCAGGGGGGAGATAAACGGATGCGATGACGATCGGCTGGTGTCCCGTCAGCGCGATGCGGCACGCTGACGCCTCGATATGTAAGAGCGAGGGAGTATCGAGAGGGACGCAGTGCAGGGCCCTCCTATAGTAAATGACAGTCCCGCCCTTGCGGGTGGAGAGTCTGTCATTCCTAACCATTACGTAATTCGCGACTTTGGGGTCGCGACGCGAGGGCTTTAGGAAGGTCTCCTGCACCAGAAGGATGTCGATGAGATTGTCGCGGAGAAACTCATATACTTGGTCGCGCTGACGCGCGAGTCCGTTAGCATTATAGAATGCTAACTTTAAGGAACGCGGTTTTTCCCTACCGTTGTTGGCCATTGATTACCGGTAATCAAGCCAGCGTACGCTGGACGGACTCGATGACGTCCATATGGTCGAACGTCGCGTATAGGCGGTCATCGGCCGTGACCGCCCTGCGCATGTCGTCGGCGAACGAGCGCATGCGATCGATGTTAATCGCGGCGATATAATCACGCACGATTGAGAAGTCGTTTACGGCAGGCCGCGCGGGGCCGGGGCGAGGCGCGGGACCGGGCGCGAGGGCGGGGCGCGGCGCGAGCAGGGGCTGGGGTGCCGGTGGTTTTCCTGCCAACGTGAGCGGCAGCGGTTTTGCCCACGCGGAGACGGTGGGCACCGGTGCCGGCACGAAGGCAGGTTTCGGCGCGCGGGGCGCCGAAGTCTTTGGGCCGACGGTTTTCGATGGCGCGTTGGCCAGACGCTTCCGCGGGGCCTTGGGGCATCCGCGGTAGTTGGCTGTGTGGCCCTGCTTCTGGCAGAGCACACAGCTCGGCGGTTCGGTCGCGGTCTCTTTGACCCGCGAACAGTCGGCTGTCGCGTGGTCACCGAGGCACTTTACGCACCGCGGACGCGCGTGGCAGTTGCGCGCGGAGTGGCCATAAAGTTGGCACCTATGGCACTGTCCGGGAGTGCCTTTTTTGTGTGGGGCCTCGACGGTGACCCCTGATAAACCGCAAACGGTGCGGAGGCTTGAGGCAATTCGTTTGCCTTCGGCGGTTGGTTCCAACGCGACGAAAACCATGTTATACGCGAATTTGTCGCGCCCGCTGTGCATACGGTGCACACTTACGATCGGGTACGTTTGCCTGATTAGGTCTTCCTTGATTAGCTCGACGTCGAGCTCTTTTGGTACTCCGCGTATTACTACGCGGAGCTCGCGGTCCTCCTGGAGTGCATAGGTGTGGTAACCTATGCTCTCCTTTCGGAGGTAAGAAGTGAGGGCCCTATGGTCGCCCGGCGTTGCGACTTTTATTTGTATCCCGTGCGCGAGATTACGCGCTTGGGAGTAATTAATTTTGTTGGCCGTAAGGGCCTGGGATACCCGGTTCCACGACGACTTTTCCCGCAGGATGACCGGCGGCGGCGCGGGAATTTTGCGGACGGACGCGGGTTGGGGTCGCGGCGACGGGGTTGCGCGGCGAGGGGAGTCGGGAGAGACGACTTTTGGCCGCGACGCGTTCGCGGCCTTGGGTTGTTTCGGCGCCGCGGACGGTTCCACGGCGCGGGCGCGTTTCTTCCCGCGCGTGACGGTTTGGAACCCATCGGAGGTTCCGGGTTCGGGGCTGGCGGCCGACTCGAACTCCATCTCCGACTCGGAGTCGGAGCCGGAGCTCGATGCCGCGCAGGACGCTATCGACGCGGGCGCGGGGGTGGGGGGCGACATCGGCGAGTCAGGGATATTCGCGGCGGCGGCGAGCGGTGCGCGGGACTGTGCTGCTAATTTGGCTTTATGGGCCCTAAATTGAGTCATGATGTCCGGGCAAAACTCCCGGACGAAGAGGACGAACATGGCGTCCGCCATGGTGGTTGTGCCCAGGGGGGGCGTCCCCGGGACTTAAAGCAACTCGCCGAAAGGCGAGTGGGCTGCATAACACCAGTAACTCTACTGCAATATTACTCTATAATGCCTACAAAAGTATAAATGTATGCAATTGGATCGATTTAATAACGTCAAAGTCTGTGCAAAACTTAATACAATATGCATACGTTAATTCGTGTGACATCCTAAAACATCATTCTGTCAATTAGGTTGGGTTTATATGCAAATATAATTTCCGACTGCCGTTCGTTACGTATGTACGAAGCGGGTTCATTTTGAATTCACTGTGTCTATTCAGTACGTTTTGTTGTTGATTTATAAGTTAGACGGTAAAGAGATTTTGATTGTAATCGACTACGTTCATGCCGACAAAGGTTACCACGTTTGTTTTCAGAGCTGATAGATATGACAATTTGAATGTCGCCTCGAGACACGAGGCTGTATTCTAAATGATTATATAACAATTGACGCATCCAAAAATAAGCAGAATTGTGTTAAAAACACAAGAAGTGAATCCTTCAGATATACCCTATTTCAGTTCCTGGTTTAAAAAAAGAAGACTGGGTTGCTCAAGAAGGCAATCCTTTGATTCAAATCAAACGATGGATATTGCCCGTGGCATGGCCCTTTGATTAGCATATCTCCTCTTTTGTATATCGAGCATAGTGTTATTCACTCATTGTTCCATATATTACACTTAATTTGGCACATAAACAACCCTATACGTATTTGAGTATACTGAGTTCACACTCACACATACCCCATATCATATATTGTGCATACGAAAAATAAAACTAGGGTCTCTTAGATATCTTCGGGACCAAATTCCATAAATAAATGAAAATGAAATAACATAGGTAAAGAAAAACGTGATTAAGGAAGTAGATATAATTTCTATCCTTAACGGCGATATATGATATTTTCGAATTAACAGATCGGTGTTTAATTGTGTGTCAGGTTATTTTTACAAAATTATTTATTCGGAAACATAGATACCTACCCATATGCAAAAAATATTACGAAACAAAAAGAAATGTATATTATATTTTCCCTTAGTAATCTTTTTTCACGAAAGTGTACAATGCATAAATGCTAAAATTTAATTAAATATTGAGATTTCAATGATTTAATTTAAATAACTTTTTATTTTTCAATATGACGATAAAATTTACAATGGGATTTTAAATAAATTACAAACATCAATCAGCCAGCCCTTCATGGGCCTCTGGTACAAAAAGTTTGGATTCATTACAAATAAAGTGAACGAGCCCTCACTAATAACGCAACGTCAGAATTTTAGACGAATCGACGTTGGGTTATTCTTTACGAATATATCGTTTCACTTTCGTAACGGCATCTGCGAGGATCATTAGAATTCTCAGCCGAACAGGGTTCTCGTATATAGCAATATTATTTTATAGAACATTCCACATGCTTTATTATTCTTGTGGAGTTTTATTGTTTTAGTAACCTTCATTATTTTGTTTGAGAACGGAGAAATATTTAATTAAGCAGGAAACTTTAAGTGGGATTTTATTCTAATGATTCTTTTTAGTTTAATTCGTGATAACTTCATGATCTTAATGAAATTATTATCAAATTCACAATTATTAAATACTCCTCCTAAAAATAAATCTGGTTTCGTATTGTATGGTTAGGATATTCATTTCTGAAAAAAATTATGATAAGGCTAAGAACATAAAAGTGCTCATTGAGATCAACATACAAAAAGTATTGGGCAGTGTCATTGCCGGTAATTAAAATACAATACAAGACTCCGAACATACTAGGTTTTACTGTCCTCAAAAAGAAAACAGATTAAAAAGAACATCCAAGTAACATTTACCAATACGAGCGTAACCTGTCAATAAGTATTCTTTTCTCAAAACACAAGTAGAGAAAAATGGGATGTATGTACAAAATATTTGATGGGTTAAAATTGTACAACATAAAAAATATTAAAATGGTGGCTGAATATACTTTATAGGTAATCTATACTTATATAACTAGTCAGGTCATAAGTATTGTCACACAGTAAAAACTTTTCTTTTAGAATGCTGACCACAAAAAGTTTATTGAATTCGAATTTAGAATTGTTCATGAAAATAAAAATGTATACTTTTAGAATTTTACTCATTTTTTTATATGGAGTGGACGCTTAAAGAAGACCGTGTTGCAGTTATTGCGTTGCATCGTTGCGGTTATGCGCCAATACAAATTTTTAACATACTGAAAAATTTGAATATAACCAAAAGATTCGTTTACCGTACCATCAAACGATACAATGAAGACTCTAGTGTAGATGACAGGTCAAGAAGTGGTCGCCCTCGGTCTGTTAGGACTCCAGCAGTGATAAAAGCTGTGAAGGCGCGAATTCAAAGAAATCCCAAACGTAAGCAGAAACTGTTGGCCCTTCAGATGGGGTTAAGCAGAACCACGGTGAAAAGAGTGTTAAATGAAGACTTAGGGCTTCGGGCATATCGAAGAAAAACAGGACATCGTTTGAATGCTCGTCTAATGGACCTGAGACTGAAGAGATGCCGCGCTTTGTTGAAGCGGTACGCGGGAAAAAAATATCGGGAAATTCTTTTTTCGGATGAAAAATTTTTTACCGTAGAAGAGAGCTACAACAAACAAAATGATAAGGTGTACGCACACAGTAGTGAAGAAGCGAGCAACCGTATTCCGCGTGTCCAACGAGGTCATTTTCTATCCTCGCTCATAATTTTTTTTTTTTTTTTTTTATGATTGAAAGTTTACTGGTGGCCCGAAGGCCTTTCCAGTTTCACCAGGACAGGTGGGCGAGCAAAGGCTCAGCCAAGAGGAGCGGGATTTGCTAACAACTGTCCGAGCGCCTCCGAAGGAGACCTAACAACTCAAGAGTAGCTGCTTCGCAAATGAATCTACTACCGGATCGGAATCGCGACCCACTGAGAAGATCCGGCGAGAAACTCAGCGGGCTGATGCATGGGTTAGGTTGCACGTCGACCTCTTTGTCGAGTTAGGCGAGTACGGTTACCGGGGTCCCTAAGCCTGCTCCTAGTATTAGAGCTGAAGGCATCTAATGCAAAGGTTATTGGATCTGATGGATCCGTAAGGACGTGTCTAGGGCGTCGACGGTGACTGGCTCCTGCATGATCAGGATTCGGGGAGTAGTCAGCGGCGGCAACGATAAGGCGATTATCATGACGCACAGCCTTATCGAAGTATCGTTCCGACGCTGACTTCATGTATTTCCGAATGGATTCGAGGCCCAGGTCGTCGTGTAGGTCAACGTTCCTCACGAACCACGGAGCCCCGACAGCTAACCTGCAAAAGCGGGATTGTAGGGATTGGAGGGTGTCTATGTGTGTGCGGGCCGCGTGAGCGAACACCACACTCGCGTAAGTCATGACGGGCCTTATGCAAGTTTTGTAAAGTGTCACCTTGTTCCGAAGGGACATTTTACTCCGCTTACAGATCATGGGGTAGAGTCTACCGAGAATAAACGCGGCACGGTCACGGACTGATTTTATATGCGGGCGGAATGTCATCGATGCATCCAGGGTAACGCCCAGGTACTTGACCTTCCTGGCCCAGGGTATGGGTTGTCTAAAGAGAGTAATCGGGGGTGTGAGATTCCTCCTCCTAATCCGGGAGGAAATGCGTGAGGAGCTTCCCCTCTGAAATAGCACCGCAGTACTTTTCGCTGGGTTGATGTCTATGCGCCATTTTCGGAACCACTGTCCTAGGGCTAGGGCTGCGCTCTGAAGCTTCTTCGCGATTAGGGACTTATTTCTACTAGAATAGTAAACAGTCGTGTCGTCGGCGAATAAAGCTAAATGGGTCGGCGGCGACCGGGGAATATCGTTGATGAATAAGCTAAACAGGAGGGGTGAGAGGACAGAGCCTTGCGGGACTCCAGCTGTGAGAAGTCGTGGGGAGGAGCGGGTTCCCTCGACTCGATATCGAAAAGAGCGGTTCGACAAGAAGTCCCGTATGATGAGCACGAGACTATCCGGCACGCCCATGTTGAATAGTTTGAAAATCAAACCGTTGTGCCAGACTTTGTCGAACGCTTTTGCGACGTCGAAAAAGAGAGCTCCCGTGTATAACGATTTTGGTCGATTAAGCCCTACAAGAATGTGCTCCGTGAGGCGGTGCACCTGTTGAACGCATGAGTGATTTGTACGGAATCCGAATTGTTCATAGATGAGAATGCCCTTGGATGAGACGAAGTCTCTGAGGCGTTTGTAGAGCAGACGCTCATACAGTTTGCCTAGAGACATGAGGAGGCTAATCGGGCGGTAGCTCGTCGGATGATTTTTTGGTTTACCGGGTTTATGTATGCCGATAACGTCCGCTTCTTTCCACACCGCGGGAAAGATACAGTTCGCCATAGCGGCATTGAAAATAGATGCCAACATCACGATGAGTTGGACGGGTAGAAGTTTAATAACGCGGTTAGATATACCGTCGGAACCGGGAGCCTTGCGAGGACGTAGGTCTTTGATCAAGTCTTTAACTTCCATCGGGGTGACGGGTGGTAACGCATCCGAGGGTGGCAAGGAGGCTCTGCGTTCTACCTCACTGTCTACTAATTCTACATGAACAGGGTCCACGGATTGAGTGCTGGGCGTGCACTGGGTTTGCAATGTATCGGCCAGTAGCTCTGCTTTTTCGTCATCATCGAACGCCGCGAGTCGGCCTGAGGGGCCTACGAAGGGGGGCATAGTTACTACCGTATCCGATTTGAGAGTACGAGCTAAGCGGTAGTAAGACCTTTGGGAGGGCGCGAGTCTTTCTAAGAAATCAGACCATCTGGCATCTCGGACTTCGGCGATGCGAGACTTTACGTCGCGTTGTAGGGCACGCATTCGAATACGATTATCCACGGTAGGATACCTATCGTAGGCGCGAATCGACGCGTTCTTAGCTCTAAGGAGTTCCCTAATATCGTCGGGCAATTTGAAGCGGTGAAGGAAGTCCTCCGCTACAACTTGCTTCGATGACCTATCTAATGTCGAGGTGATGTGTGACGTTAAGACGTCTATGGCTTCAGCGGTATCCTGAGAAGACGGGGTAGAGTCCGGGCTAAACGGGAGCGATGGTGGATCAGATTCAGCCAGGCTGATTCCCAGCGTGTGCCAATCCACCACAGTCCTCGTGACGGGAACGGAATCGGGAGCGCGACCGAGCTTCATAACGACGGGACGGTGGTCTGAATCTAACTCTGAAACTACTTCGATCGAGTGTAAGCGCAGAGTTACGTTTTTTAATAACACTATGTCGAGTATATCCGGGCGATGCGCGATATTTAGCGGGTAGTGAGTAGGGGTTAGCGGAGCGACGATATCGAAGGCGAGATCATCGACTAACGCGTCAAGTCGCCTGCCATTCGGGGTTGTGGTATGTGAGTTCCACCTGACGTGTTTACAATTTAGGTCACCCGCCAGAATGACAGAGCTTCCCTATGCCGAGCAGCGCCTCGATATCACTGCTTAGAACGATCTTATCCGGTGGAAGATAAACGGACGCGATAACGATCGGCGCGTGTCCAGTCAGTGAGATTCGGCATACTGATGCTTCGATGTTAGAAAGCGCGGGGGGGTCGAGTGGGACGCAGTGCAGGGCTCGTCTATAGTAAATGACGGTATCACCACCACGAGCAGTGAGCCTGTCGTTCCTAACCATGTTATAGTTCGCGATTTTAGGGTCGCGGCGCGCGGGCTTAAGCAGGGTCTCCTGCACCAAAAAGATGTCAATTTGATGGTCACGCAAAAAATCACAAACCTGATCACGTTGATTTGCGAGACCGTAAGCGTTAAAAAATCCTATCGTTACGGATAGGGGCTTTATTCTACTTATGTACGCCATTGATTACCGGCGGAGTGAGGGGAGGACGTACGTATTTAAGGACGCGTATACGTCAGCGTATTCTTGCACAACGGCGATGAAGTGTTGTGCAGTGGAGGCGGCGCGAATGGCGTCACCCAAAGCATTAACACGCTCAAAGTTGATCGACTGAAAAAAGTCGATCGCTAGAGCGAGATTGTCGGACGCGGTCGGAGTGCTGGTCGCGGGGGAGGAACGAATCACGGGGGAGGGACGTATCGCGGGGGCGGGACGAATCGCGGAGGAGGGAGCTACAGCCGTGTTCGTGTACGGCAACGGTTTAGCCGAGCCGCTGGGCACCGGCGCTGGCACGAAGGCAGGCTTAGCCTTCGGCACAGAGGGTGCCGAGGCTTTGAAGTCTGGGCCGGAAGCTCGAAGGCGGTTTTGGCGGGCGACGCGGCGATTTATTTTAGGGGCTCGGGGGCAACCACGGTAATTCGCGGGGTGACCCTGTGTTCGGCACAGGACGCAGCTAGGTGGTTCAGTCGCAGTTTTTTGATCGCGAGTGCAAAGAGTCGTGGAGTGATCATCCAAACACTTGACGGATCGAGGGCGCGCGTTACAATTACGGGAAGAATGCCCGTACAACTGACAATTGTGGCACTGGCTCGGAGTGCCTTTTTTATGAGGGGCTTCCACGGTGATTCCGGAAAGCCTACAGACCGTTCGGACGTTAAAAATTTGCTTACCCTCGGGGGTAGACTGGAGGGCGACGAGAACCATATTGTATGGCTCCCTCCCGCGTCCTGTGTGCATGCGGTGCACGGAGTTTACGGGTAGGCCTTGTTCGAGTAGGTCGGCCTTTACGAGCTCGGCATCTAACTCCTTGGGGATGCCACGTATGACTGCACGGAGCTCACGCTCCTCCTGGAGCGTATACGTATGATAACTTATACGCTCCTTTCGGAGGTAGCTTGAGAGGGCTCTATGGTCGTCGGGTGTTGCTACTTTTATCTGTATCCCGTTCGCGAGGTTACGGGCACTGACAAAATTTATGTTCTTGGCCTTAAGGGCCAGGGAGACACGGTCCCAAGCAGCCTTCTCTTGAAGAATCAACGGAGGAGGGGCCTGATTTCTCGTTTGTGCCACCAGGCGCGGCGACGGCGTGGCACGGGGACAGGGAGCGACGGGGGTCGGAGGGCGGGGGCGTGATGCGTTCGCGGCTTTGCTTATTTTAGCGGCCGCGGAAGCTCGGGACTCCGCGGCGCGCTTCTTACCCTTTTGCACGAGGGTGAATCCATGTGTCAATGAGGCGGGAACGAGGTCAACCTCCATATCCGAGTCAGAGTCGGAGGACGAGGAAGAAGGCGCGGGAGCGGCGGACGCGACGGAGGCCGCAGACGATCGCTGAGGTAGAACGGAAGCTGCCGCGGTAGACGCGGGAGTTTTTCGCGGGAGTATGGGGGACACGGGTGTGCTGGGCGCGACGGAAGCTGCGGTGTACGGCGCGGGAGTTTTGCGCGCGCTTGCAGGGGACGCGGGAACGGCAGGCGTGGCGGAAACGGCGGGCGCGGCGGGCACGGCAGAGCAGTTCACGGCGCGTTTAGCTTTGTAAGCTAAAAATTCTGCTTCGAGGGCCGGGTTGTGTTGGTTGGAGAGAACTCCATTTCTTCGGACTGCCCAGGGGGGGCTGCCCCGGGACTTAAACACGCGCTCGCCTTGCGGCGAGGCCCCTGCGTCGGTAACACTAAATTGGCCGAAGCGATTCTAGGAATTTTAGAAATTTTAGTGAATAGAATAAATATAATAGAATTAGAGTGAATAGAACCACTGCACAGTTCCCGGGCGGCAATGCCTTGCAATTAGGCGCAGGTACAAATTCCGAGAAACACTTGGGCCACAGATGTGCCACGAACAATGATCTATTATCACCGGTAGTCACTTCCGACAAAACACTAGGACGCCAGAGGCGATCGAACGAACAATGAGCACGTCCACGCGCGTCGGTTGCTCAAATCGGAATGCCGCTCATGGTATGGTTGGGAGTTTCTTATTGGGGCTTAACAGAGGTACATTTTTGTGAGAAAGGTGTAAAAACGAATGCAGTTGTGTATCAAAATACAGTCCTGACGAACCTTGTGGAACCTGTTTCTCATACCATGTTCAATAACAGGCATTGGGTATTCCAACAAGATTCGGCGCCAGCTCATAGAGCGAAGAGCACACAAGACTGGCTGACGGCGCGTGAAATCGACTTGATCCGGCATGAAGACTGGCCCTCCTCCAGTCCAGATTTGAATCCGTTAGATTACAAGATATGGCAACACTTGGAGGAAAATATGTGTTCAAAGCCTCATCCCAATTTGGAGTCACTCAAGACATCCTTGATTAAGGCAGCCGCCGATATTGACATGGACCTCGTTCGTGCTGCGACAGACGACTGGCCGCGCAGATTGAAGGCCTGTATTCAAAATCACGAGGTCATTTTGAATAAACTTTAGTGTCATAAGAATCTATGTTTTGTTAAGTCCATTTTGGTATATGAATGGTCTCGAATTATTTGTGAAAGTCCAGAGAAGGTTTAAAAGGTAGATAAATATGAAAATGCTTGGAATTAAATAAAAATAACAATTTTGCTTTTCCTTTGATGTGTCCCCCGTCGGACGGATTCCTTTTGTTTGTTTTAAGTTTATTTTATACAAAAGTTTAGGTCTTTTATTTATCGATTGAGGCACTACGAAGTCTGCCGGGTCAGCTAGTAATAATAATAAATTAATATCACTTTATGTCTCAATATTACTACTAATAAATTTAGCTAGCGATTCAAGTTAATATTGAAGCTGAACAATGCGCATCTATGCGGCTTTAGATATGAGTTTATCGGGTTAATTCCCATGCAATAAAGGCTCTAGCTTCCACCGGAGTATACTGCATGATGAACCTGAATTGGTTTTCGACCGACCTCGACCTGCATCGGCTTATAACTCAAGCTGAGAGCAAATTATAGATTACTTAAATTTATAGGTGCTGAGTGGGTTTGCAATGGTGATTAAATTTTGTTGCTTTTTATTAGTGTTGGTAGGATAAAGTGTAGTAGAATAAATGGCGTTTCAATATTTATCTGTTATTCAGCCTGAGTTTACGGTTTGCACAAATTTCTGCTGAAATACAAACACGGTGGGTGACCGTCGACGGCAGGAGTTCGAACACACCTAACCGAATCAATAGTCTGCGGTCAGCAAAATATTGGTTTGTCTGAATATCTGTCTGCCATTCAAAATTTAAACAGAATTTTCGATCTATTATTTTCTTTCGTTGACAGAAATATAATAGATCTCTCAAATAACACCGTGAATCTTGAAATATCTTTTGTCTATGAGATAATATACATATTCTAGATATATACGTGGGTAGTTAGATAATTGAAGTATTATTTTATTTTATATTACTCTGACAAAGATCGAGCAGTTGCTCTAGCCGTCGCTCATACTATACGCAACTAACACACTACAACTGTTAATAATGTAAACCCATTGTTAAAAGGCTGTAGACCGTGACCTTTTGTTCTCTACTTAAGAGCCCACAAGAATAACTAGCACATCGGCAACGTGTATAGATAATATTTTCACAAATGTAAAACCTTTACATAAATGCATTATTAATCATTTAAGTTCAGACCACAGTGGACAATTCTTATCTTTTAAAATTAAATCTGTTTCAGATGTTAATAGTACAAGAAAGCTACCGTTTGTTCCTATTAATATTAGACGTTTGGAGAAGCTTAGAGGTAAAGTTTTGGCAAAAATTCCGAATGTTTGTTATAGTGAAGATCCTAATGTTCATTACATGGATTTATTTAATGTTATTAATTCTGAATTTAGTGCCATCTTTACTTCTAAAACTCTGATCTTACATAATAAAAGATCATTCAATGAATGGGCGACTGTTGGAATTCACAAAAGTAGGCAGAGATTATACGATCTCTATCATGAAAAATCATATAATCATAATAAGTCATTTCATGAGTATGTCTCTAAATATTCCAAGCTGTTTAAAAAAGTCTGTACATTGGCCAAGTCATTGCACTTAGGCAATCTTATAAAAAATGCACCTGACAAAATTAAAATGACTTGGAATATCATTAATAGGGAGACTGGGAATGTCAGAAACAGCAATGCTGAATTAACTTTAAAAATCAATAATCGAATAATAACTTCTCATCAAGAAGTGGCCAGTGCCTTTGAGCACTACTTTGCTGATATCCCAGCTTCTACCACAAAATCTTTAATTTCATCTCCTACCGTCGCCGAATCATTACTGCAAAATCATGTTGATAAATGCAGTGTTAACTTTAAGTTCACAAATATTGATATAAAGGACATAATTGATAATTTCAAGCTCATTAATATTAAGAAAACTGGTGATTTATGGGGAATTTCAATTAATGTTATAAAATCCATTATTGATATAATTGCACCTTACCTTGCTACAATATTTAATGACTGTATTGATGGTGGTGTGTTTCCTGATCTAATGAAATATAGTAAAATAATACCGTTATTTAAATCTGGTAGTACTTTTGACACCTCTAACTTTAGGCCCATTTCAGTACTACCTACATTGAGTAAAATTTTTGAAAAAATTATTCTGGAACAATTTTTGAACCACTTCAATTCCAATAACCTGCTTCATAACAAACAATATGGATTCACTAGAGGTCGTTCAACTATTGATGCAGGTGTAGATCTCATTAAAAATATTTTTCAGGCTTGGGAAGAGTCGCATAATGCCCTTGGGGTTTTCTGCGACTTATCTAAAGCTTTTGATTGTGTTGAGCATAATACATTGTTGAGGAAATTACACCATTATGGTATTAGGGGCGTTTCATTAGAACTTATTAAATCTTATTTATCCGGAAGAATCCAAAAGGTAGACGTTAAAGGAACGAGATCTTCCGGTGTCTTACTTAATATGGGTGTTCCTCAGGGTTCCATATTGGGTCCCTTCCTGTTTCTTGTATATATCAATGATTTACCTAAGTTTATTGAAACCCGTCACGAGGTCGTATTATTCGCTGATGATACATCATTATTGTTTAAAATTAAACGACATTTGGAAGATTATGACGATGTGAATGATGCTATCTCGCGCGTGGTACATTGGTTTAGTGTTAATAATCTGTTATTAAATAACAAAAAAACAAAATGTATAAAATTTACCACACCTAATGTTAGACAAGTTGACACTAATATTACTGTAAGTGGAGAGACACTGGAGCTTGTGGATTCGACAGTTTTTCTTGGTATAACAGTTGATTCTAAGCTGCAGTGGGGTCCTCACATATGCAAGTTAGCGAGTAGGCTTAGTTCTGCAGCGTTTGCGGTAAAAAAATACGAATGTATATTAATGAAGATACGGCACGCTTGGTTTATTTTAGTTATTTTCATAGTGTTATGTCCTATGGCATTTTGCTATGGGGCAATGCTGCCGATGTCGAAACGATTTTCATCCTGCAGAAGAGGGCTATTCGTGCTATTTATAATATGCACCCGAGGGAATCCTTGAGGGACAAGTTTAAGGAAATCAAAATTCTAACTTTAGCGTCCCAATACATTTTTGAAAATTTATTGTACGTGCGTAAAAACATTGAAGAATTCCCCAGAGTCTGCGATTTGCACAATGTGAACACTAGGAACAAACATAGGCTTGCGTTGCCGGCGGCTCGAATTAAGAAAATAAGCAACTCTTTTAGGGGGCTGGGTGTACAGCTTTTCAACAAGATCCCACAAAACGTTCAACAACTACCTGTTCATAGATTTAAGAAAACTGTTAAGGAACGTTTGTGCAACAAGGCATATTATAAAGTTAAGGATTATTTACTAGATGGCACTACGTGGGAATGAGGCGCTCGCTCCTGGCCTTTTCATTTTTCATTATTATTATTATTTTTTTAGACTTGTTTTTTCTTTTATTGTGAATATTTCTATTTATTTAAAAAAAAGAAAATATTTGAGAAAAAACAAAAAGAAAAAAAAAAAGCCCGCTGAGTTTGTTTCGCCGGTTCTTCTCATGACTGTGGCTTTTTTTGGAACCGGTGGTAGAGTTAACATTGTTATTTGTATTTTGACATTCAACAAGTGTGTCATACTGACATCTAAGTTGAAATAAATGATTTTGAATTGAATTGAATTTGAATTGAATCGTTGGTAGCTTCAGGGGCTCTTCCAACTACGCGCGGACGAGTATGTGAGATCTCGGGGCTCAACCTGAGATAAGCTGACACTTTGGCAAGAATTCACCACCGGATCGAGATCCAGCGAGAAACTGAGTGGGTAGTGTCTATAGGATCGGTCGAACTCTTGGAGTAACTTGTGCTTGGAGAGTCTAAAAGCACCGACAGTGGATCGGGCGGATCCGATAGGATATGGAACAGTGACCATTCGTGAACGCGCTTTAATTAATCTTCTTTTTGGAAGAAAAAAAAACATAAGTCATGGTGGCTCTTGCCTAAAATCAAATTAATGTCACTCAAAATCAAATGTTAGACTAATTAGTTTAGAGTTGTGTTCGATAGAAAATGATCTTAAAAATAAACAGTAAGTCGTAGTTACATTTGAGTTGCTGTTTATTATTATTAATATTTTTTTAATTATTGCAATACGTACCTATCAGAGTCAGCATCATGGAAGTGCTAACGTAGGCCAGTAGGATGATGCCAAGACTCAGCACTATAGCCAGAGGGATGGAACGCTTAGGGTTGTTGGCCTCTTCTCCGGTGGTAGCAATGATATCGAACCCGATGAAAGCGTAGAAGCAAGTAGCGGCGCCGCTGAACACCTGTGTAACAAGTAAATATAGCTATTAAAAAAACACGTTTGTATTACAAGTCGAACTATATTCTTTTATCATTTTTTTTTATTGCTTAGATGGGTGGACGTGCTCACAGCCCACCTGGTGTTAAGTGGTTACTGGAGCCCATAGACATCTACAACGTAAATGCGCCACCCACCTTGAGATATAAGTTCTAAGGTCTCAGTATAGTTACAACGGCTGCCCCGCCCTTCAAACCGAAACGCATTACTGCTTCACGGCAGAAATAGGCGGGGTAGTGGTACCTACCCGTGCGGACTCACAAGTGGTCCTACCACCAGTAAAAACCACCACCATGATGTGATTCTGATCAGAAACAAAGTATCAAAATTATTGCATAATTATTAGTCCTTGCTGATAAAGTTAATCGGCTTAAAATTAAATTGGCGATTGAAAGATTTCATTACATAAAATTTATGTTTCCACCAATAGTTTTAACACACTTCTCTGTCTATACAATTATATTTTCAATAAGAGTAATAGTTTTAAAAGCATATACGACACTAAGACGTTAACGTCTTTAAAGTTATTGTGTCCAGTAACAAAGAAAACCTTTCACCAAGCTTCCACGTTTCCAATCAATTCTTAATCGCAATAACTTTGTGATGAAACTACAACACAAACTAAATCCAATATACTACCAATTCCATTCAATCCAATATATTAGAAAAAAAATTGTATTATTACCAACTTATTGTCAATGATTTCCACTTTTGATGAAATTTTTCAAATACAGAAGTTAATATTATACCATTGAGAGACACATTTATTAATTTATTGGTTGACTTTAAAAATTCGAAGAATAGACAGGTCGTATTGCAACATTACGCTTAGAAGCTAAATGTGGACGAAATAAAATAATATTGTATTCTGAAGAATCGATAATTTTGTAGGGTTTTGTTCAGTTTTTACTGGTGGTAGGACCTCTTGTGAGTCCGCGCGGGTGGGTACCACCACCCCGCCTATTTCTGCCCTGAAGCAGTAATGCGTTTCGGTTTGAAGGGTGGGGCAGCCGTTGTAACTATACTTGAGACCTTAGAACTTATATCTCAAGGTGGGTGGCGCATTTACGTTGTGGATGTCTATGGGCTCCAGTAACCACTTAACACCAGGTGGGCTGTGAGCTCGTCCACTCATCTAAGCAATGAAAAAAAAAAGTTAAGATTGCGGCGTATATCTAAATATTAGTAGAAATATTTTAGATTTTTTTCTGTGTTCTAATGACTTAAGATACTTTTATATTCATTTTAAATTGTTTTGTTTTTGAGAAAGTTCTAAGAATTTAAAATGTTTTACCGCTTTTCGAAACTGATTAACTGTAGTGTTTCACTCTATATTAAAATGTTAAATTTAAATATACTTCAATTTGACTTTGTCTTTTTAGAATAAAATTTTCGCAGCAGATTTACATTGAGTTAGTTATATTACAACTTATTGCGGTATGTCCCGGCTATTTCTTTAGGCGCATATTTTATTCATATCACGTAAGTTTCATCGAAGTATGCGGCGAGGTTCAATATTGAGCAAGTTTATTTAAATTTCAAATATTTTGAAGTTAAGATTTCAATGTAAAATTTCAATAAAATTTGTAAGATGATATTGAATGTATTGTGGTGACCTTTTTTATTTTAAATGATAGTTTTTTCTTACTAATTTGGACTGGATTGTTCTTTTTTTTTTCAAAAATTCTACGGATTGAAGTTATGTGAATTTTGCGTGTTTAGTTTTAGTTTAGCCTGTAAGTTCCTAATCCTATTTATCATTGTTATTTTAACTGACACTGAAGTAAATTCTGCCGGTATTAATTATTTCTTATTGCCGTCTGTAGCCGAATTGCGGTAACATCACGTGATAAGTATATTTATGACGTGATAAAAATATGAATTAAATAGGAAAAGATCGTGAGATCGCTTTATACATCAGAGTGCTATCACAATCAGCATTTCAGGTGTGGTTATGCATTCTTCTGGAAAGGGTAGGAGAGCCGAGAGTTAACAAATATTATGATTTATTATAAAAAGTAGCAAACAGTTGATAATTTTGATCTAAAATCACATCACTCAAATGTCATGACTAAGATACATCAATAAAAAACACCGACAAAGTGTAAAAAGAGAATTTATATTGGAATACAATTTGATGGGATTGACACAGTGACACACATACGAATACATTTGGCCTTTTTATGTTAAATCAGTACTGTAATTTGAATTTTTTTCTTTAGTGATAAAAAATGTGGTGACTATCACAGAACAAAAAGAATTTAATAAAAGCCTGTATCTCGCCGACATTTACAAGATATCTTTGTATATAATATACACGAGTATACAATATATCAAGGAGTGAAAGTTCGTTTGGGTTTAAGCGACGTTTCGATACCAATACGTGATATTTATATTTATAACTAGCTGAACCGGCAGACTACGTAGTGCCTCAATCGATAAATAATATCCGTCCGCCGGGGGACACATCAAAGGAAAAACAAAATTGTTATTTTTATTGAATTCTGAGCATTTTCATATGTATCTACCTTTTAAACCTTCTCTGGACTTCCACAAATAATTCCAGACCAAAATTAGCCAAATCGGTATAGCCGTTCTCGAGTTTTAGCGAGACTAACGAACAGCAATTCATTTTTATATATATAGATTAAAGGTGCGTTTTATTTGGTATTAACATTTACAGTTCGATGTTTTTAATTGAACTTCAACTAAGTTTATACCATTGAAATAGCTGAAGAAGTTTTTCTGTTATGATATTTTTTCGAAATATTAACTTTCAATAGCTCTCCTGTAAAGTTGCTTAAACCAAATAGCGTTTCACCTTTATCTGTTTCGTATATCTATCGTTCTATATATATATATTCTATATATTCGTATCTATATGTTTCCAAAACAGCAGGCAGGGCTAACATCCAAAGACACCCGCTTAGTGCTAGATCTTGTCTTTGTCATCAAAACACGAAAGCTTAATATTTGAATTTAAGCATTTCAAATTTTGATTGAAGACTTAACTACGGTTAAACAATGCATTTGAATTTAATTTCGCAGGATTGTGCCGTTATTTCTATTGTGAAGTCTATGAACGCTGTTAGCTACCTCTCTGGTCAAGAGCCCACCGAGTTTCTCGCCGGATCTTCTAAGTGGGTCGCGTTTCCGATCTGGTGGTAGATTCTGCGAAGCACTGCTCTTACTAGGGCCAGTGTCAGCGACACTGCTTGAGCCCCGTGAGCTCACCTACACGTCAAGGAGAAACTGAAATAACCTCTCAAGGCTATCAGCATAGGTAGGAAAAAAAATCGGGTCTAGTCCAATACAATAAATTTATATGTATGTGTGGTGGAGTAATCGAAATTTCTGCACTGATTATTTTACTTTACGCCTGAAGGCGCACGATGGGATTCATATTTTTGTAGTCGACTACGGCTTGTAAATAAAAATAAATTGGCATTTGATTGTAAAATTTTTGAATGCAAATGAAATGAAAGTCTACAGTTATTTCAGATCAGTTAAAACATTTCGCTATAGTCATTTATTAAACAATGCTTTTTTATTTTCTTTGTCTTTGGACGCATATTTATATTGAATGTTAAATACATAATTTAGACATGTTCTCGATATTAGAGCATTTTGTACTTTTTTGTATTAAGCACTCTAAATTTTATTTGATTCTAAATATAAATTGAATTCTTTTCGATGATGACTTTTTGTTAGAGTCGGAATAAAATACATATTTAAAAGGAGAAAAAGGAATTAGCCCGAAATCTTTTACGCGGATTCACAAAACGATTGCAAAAAACATATTGAAATTTGGACAGATCATTGTCATTCCTGTCGGATATTTAACAGATATAAGAAAGATTAGAAATATATATCTGTGAAACCATTTTGGGACAAGAATTCTTGCTTGTAATGAAAACTAGTGTCAAAGTCATTTGTCTAAAGAAGAGGCGGTTAGATTGTATTTTTCCATATTTTACTTTCTTCCTACATACGAAATAATTACATTACGAAAACGGCTCACATTTGTAGTCTCCTATTTTTGGACAAGAACTCTTGCTTGTAATAAAAATTAGTGTCAAAGTCATGAGCCAAAAGAAGAGGCGGTTAGATTGTATTCTTCCATATTTTTTTTACTTTATTCCTACCTACGAAATAGTTACATTACGAAAACGGCTCACATTTGTAGTCTCAAGCATTAATTACTGTGTTCTGTTATTATCTCTTAGTTGCGCAGACATTTCCTTAAATACATATGGATATAGTTGAGTGAGGGCTTTTGATAATGTTCATTATTGTCTTAATTGGACATTGCCTCTCAAACATTCATCCACAGCTTTGAGTTTTTTTTGCAGTATGTTGGCTTATCTTGCTTACGAGTCAATTGTATTGTATAGTGCTTCTCCAGTCGTACTCCTCAACTGTGAGGGTAGTTAACTTTCATCCTCATGATATTGTGCCATGTCGTCCTGTCGGTTATCCTGAGAGGATCGTAGATGATGGAATCGAGGGCGGTGCGGACCTAATTAGACCAACGCATTGGACTGCGCCCACGCGATCTTTTTCTTTCCACTTGCCATTTGTATATTAGCCCACTCTTTAAATCGGAAAGCTTCACTGATTCTGGGCAGAAATAGAAATTATGTTGATATCACCTAGTCTAGTCCTTCAAGGTGACACTAGAAAAATAGCTGAAAATTAAGGATGGGGAACACGAGGTATAAGTAGCAAGAAATAATTTATTCTGCTAGCCTGTTCATCGGCGACTCCAGATCGCAGTAGCCACCATGGGACAGTGGTTCCGAAAGTGGCGAATTGACATCACCCCCACGAAAAGCACAGCGGTGCTCTTCAAAAGGGGTCGCCCTCCGAACACCACTTCGAGCATCCCACTCCTTAATAGGCGCGTAAACACCTCCGCCGTTAGCCCCATCATTCTCTTTGGCCAGTCCATACCGTGGGCCTCGAAGGTCAACTACCTAGGCGTCACCCTCGACAGAGGGATGACATTCCGTCCCCATATAAAAACGGTACGCGATCGCGCCACGTTTATACTAGGACGACTCTACCCAATGCTTTGTAGTTGAAGCAAACTGTCCCTCCGTAATAAGGTAACTCTCTACAAAACTTGTATACGCCCCGTCATGACGTATGCAAGCGTAGTGTTCGCTCACGTAGCCCGCACCCACTTGAAATCCCTTCAGGTTATTCAATCCCAATTCTGCAGGATAGCCGTCGGAGTGCTATGGTTCTTGAGGAACGTGGATCTCCACGCTGACCTGGAGCTCGACTCGTTTAGTAAGTATCTACAGTCGGCATCGCTGCGCCATTTTGAGAAGGCGGCACGACATGAGAACCCTCTCATCGTAGCCGCTGGAAACTACATACCCGACCCAGTAGACCGAATGGTAAACCGTCGACGTCGCCCAAAGCACATCATTACGGATCCTCCTGATCCATTAATGGTGCTTTTAGGCACCACAAGCACCGGTCACCGTCCTCGTCGAACCCGTCGCTTGCGACGAAGGGCTCGACGAGCGAACTAACCCATAGACACAGCCCACTGAGTTTCTCGCCGGATCTTCTCAGTGGGTCGCGTTTTCGATCCGGTGGTAGATTCTGCGAAGCACTGCTCTTGCTAGGGTCAGTGTTAGCAACTCTCCGGTTGAGCCCCGCGAGCTCACCTACAAACGTTAGGGCGAGGCTGAAATAGCCACTCAAGGCTATCAGCATAGGTAAAAAAAAAAAAACTGCTAGCCTGCAGAATATTAGTAGACCAGGGTATACGCTACGTCAGATTCATAGCCTCAAAACGTAGTTCAGGATCAATTTCATTTCTTCAATTATCTAAGCAATTGATTCGTCATAAATCAATTTTCCGATAAGGAACTTAATAAGGCCCTCCCGCTCGAATAGAATTTAAACTATGAATAGAGCTGAAACCATGTCAATGTCTAGACGGCTAGCCCCTGCAACAGGTGGAAATGTTCATTGAAGCTTAAACTTTATTCTCAAAACAGGAGGAATGAATTTGGAATGATGAGTTTCTTCGTCAAATATTGGTTGATCTAGAAATATGAGCCCTTGACATTCACATTCAATGTCAAGGATAAATGACGTTGTTCGGTTAGGAGAAACATTGATTAACTATTATTTGATTATCTTTCTTGTTTTTGTTCCAACCTTCAGGTACTGTATTACAGAAAAGGAGGAAACTTCTCTGTATTTTCTATGTGAACATTGCGTAGTAAGTGGAAAAGTAGACAGTCCTCGGCACACTTTCAACCTCAAGGATGCGTCGAATAGTGCCACTTGTGCTGGATTTAGAGCTGGGAAAAGTTGCTTAATGCACCCGAGTAGCCTAAATAGATCCACGTGTGAATATTATGCAATGTTATAAAGATATCGACTGACGGACTAATCGACCCACGTCCCAGCAAAAACTAAATGCTCGGCATATCTTATACAATGATAAACATCGCTTAAAGATCTTAGATATAAATAGTCTGATCGACTAAACCGGGTCGACCCGGCTTCCTCCGCCGCCATCAAAACTTTAATTGAATCTTAATTTAGAATCAAATTTACCCGTCACTTTGACAAATTGAGTGTTGTGGTTATTGACACAGACTCATTTATAATCCTACTTCGTATTAGTGAACAAAAATACTTTGGACGAGAAGCGTGCTTACTTTCAAAAGACAACTTCAATTCACAATAAACAATGCTAAGTATGAAATTATGTCACGTATATCTGTGCAGTTGACTCTTGATCTCCTATTTGGATATACATAAGTAGATCCTTAGGTCTATTTTTAGAAAAGTGAATATTGAATAAATGAAATTTCTGTAGCATTTGCACTGTTCATTACAGTATGTTAATGTTGTTTTTAACACACTATCATTGGCACACACTGCTATCATTGGCTTTATATAAGTACGATTCTGTTTCAACTCTGCAATAAGATTAGGCACAAGAACTGAATTAGCCATGATCAAATTAAAATAATCCAAGTTCGTTAGCAGAGGCGGATCTCGGTCTATTCGTTTAGTTAATTCCGTAGAATTACCGCCACGCTGAGTGGATTGCAGTAAAGAACAGACATTGCGTTACAATGCAACTTGTAGTTTGTTTGGCTTAATGCGCGTTTTATCTGCGTTCTTCGAGTCAATTGTTGGTTAAAATAGAAATCGAAGCGGCAGTCACGATCCTATAATCAATATTTAATTACGATTTTATTTAGTTCTAAAACACTAAGAATTCCAGAAAACCAAATTCATTTTATCAAAATCAAATGAACGTCACGTAAAAAAACTAGTGTGACACCGAGGGATCTCAATTATATTGATAAATAGCCATGTTCTGATATGCTTTTCAAAATGAGATTACTTTATTGCAGATAATAAATGTTTTTGTATATTTTATTTCTAATACTAGTTGCTGAGTGACCAGTACTAAATTCCGGTGTTGGGGATTTTTTTGTCACGCCATTGTGTGAGCGGTTTAATGATTTTTACGTGCAATTGCTTGTCAAGTGCTGTCAAATATATAAATAAATATTCATTTATCTCAGTGGCATTGTGTGTATTAAGGACAAAAGAAACCTTCTTATTTCTTTTCATAAAATTGTTGTTCTCTTTTAAAAAAATAAGCTTATTCATCGCTTCACACGTACGCTGAATTCCACGAACACCACTAAATCAAATTTAGTTCAAATTACGGAATCGCTCGAAGGAGTCGACCCGAATATCTACAATTCATTGAACGTCTATATAACTAGGATCGTACATAGGGTTGCAAATTTTTTTTTAATTATAATACATATTAGTCACAGGTATTGGTCTTGTAGCTTTGACGAATGATGGTGAGAATCAGTGTATAGAGAGTTAATTTACAGTTAACAAAACCTTACGACAAAATTTTTTCAAGGAACTTTGGCGTTGTGGTTTTTTTTGTAACAGAATTATTTTTGTAGGTTCATAGAAAGTGCTATCTACTCCTTCTCCTTATTTTCTATCCTTTATTCAAAGCTGACAGCCCTATCTTTAATTCAGAGCTCGTAAGTACGTGTCTGTGTTAAAAGTTGGTTCTGAAGATCGATATCCTAATCTGATTGCATAATAGGCCGCGTTTTTTTTGAAAGCCTTCTTCGCAATTCGATTTATTTTAATTGACGTATGTAGACAGAATCAGATGAGCTCAAGATGTACTTATAGGTTGAGCCCTTGATTGGTAGACTTTTGTGAGTAAATTTCATGGACTGTGCTCACTGCCGCTAACCTTTAATTTTCTTTCGAAGCGTCATTTGAAAAAGACACGTACCAAGTCTTAGTGAATACCACAGAAAAGATTTTTAATATCAGATTGAACAGAGATTTTTCTATTATAGTAGCCACAAAGCAGCGGCTATCTATTTTAGTCGATAACATTAGGTTCTTCGATGTTTCTTCAGCGCTGAATTTTCTTCTTCAAACAAGAAAAGATGGCTGACAATGATAATCAGCTAAGACCAGCGGACCAAAAGTGAATTTATATTTGTGTCTTTTCTAATCCATATTTTAATTTTGTTTTTGGATTTTTTTTATTGTTTATCTGGGTGGACGAGCTCACGGCCCACCTGGTGTTAAGTGGTTACTGGAGCCCGCAAACATCTAAAACGCAAATGCCGCCACCTTGAGATGTGAGTTCTAAGGTCTCAGTATAGTAACAACGGCTGCCCCAGCCTTCAAACCGAAACGCATTACTGCTTCACGACAGAAAGACGGTGTGGTGGTACCTACCCGTGCGGATTCACAGCATGTCCTACCACTACTAATTACGCAAATTATAATTATTTGGGCTTCATTTTTTATTACTCCATGTAATTCCTTCACCGTGGAAGGCAATCGTGAAAATTTGTTAAGTAAGTTTTTCCTTAGAAAAATTGGCACTTGCCTGTGGGATTCGAACACCGACACATATACTTACTTACTTACATACTTGCTTTATATTTATTTTTAATGCTTAAATAGTATATTATATATTCAAATTTGTATTATAAGTTTTCAGTTCAAAAACAAATATTATAAATTGCTATAGAAATCATTAGTAAAATAAAAAGAAATTTGTCCTAGAAAGTGAAATTAAATGGGACTCTTAACTTTGATAACACTTTCAAATGTTGGTTCATTATAATTAATTTTCTTTTTTATGGCCCCATTAGCGGTTTCCACGATGTGCCCTAAAATTGAATTTAAATATTTCATTTCTTTAGCGCTTTTATTCTGGTTGCCGGACCACCTGACGGTCAGTGGTTATTGTTGCTCATGGACATCAGCAGTTCCAGGGCGAAAGCCATCTCGTTTGAAAGAATAAGAAGAGCATGTCAAGGCATTTGAGAAACACCGTGGAGGGAAGTTCATTCTAGATCTGGATGGTACAACGAACAAAATATCTCTGGAAACGTATTGTGGATGAACACAGCGATTCCAATTAGTATAGATAAGCTCTAATGCCGTGGTGGGTGGTGCGACATTAGAGAGTAGATGGAGGGATCATATTGAATAATTCCTCAGAGCACTTCTCATGGAGAATATGGTGCAAAACAGAAAAGATTAAAGTCCCTCTGTACACCCAGCAGTTCCAAACGATCTGTGTGAACGGGATCAACGACTATTGTTGGATCTCTGGTAGCCCAAAGTTTTGCATACAGTAGTGATCACGGTAGCCTTTTCCATTTATTAGGTTTGCATCTAAAACTAGTTTTTTATATTTTCCAGAATTTCTATAAATTAAACGGTTGTCTGGAAGAGATCGCTTTTAGCGATAAGACCGCCTATTGTACAAATGTATCTGCTTTTTTTGATTGTTTTTTGAATGTAAATTGTGTTTTGGTGTGCAATAAAGTGTATTCTCTCTCTCTCTCTCTCTCTAAAACAATTCGTCTATACTATCGCTCTTAGCCCTGTATTTATTATGACAATCTCTCATATCGGTTTTGAGCGTATAAATATATTATTCCAATAAAAATGTGACTAGGCATTCCGGTATTTCCGCTATCATATGAGTATCATATGAGCGCTATGACATTGCCTTCTTCAAACGAGGCTTGTGGAGAGTATTAAGCTTAGGCAGCGGCTTTGCTCTGCCCCTGGCATTGTTGAAGTCCATGGGCGACGGTAACTACTCACCATCAGGTGGGCCGTATACTTGTCTGCCTACAAGGGCAATAAAAAAGAGAATTAAAAACATTTTTTTTTCGGTAGGTAGTGGCCTGGATGTGATGCTGGCTTTACTGACGTCCATAAGTGTGGTACAGCGATGTAATGACTAAGGACTATGATAATTTCTGTACAATATTGGGAGTTTCTCTGTTAATAAACGGTGATAAAACCTATATGTGAACGTACCCCGTTCCATCCGTACGGAAGAAAACCCTTATGATCAGTCCAGTTGCTGAAGTCGGCGTAGAAGAGACCGGAGCCCATGATGAACACCCAAACAATGAGGTTGATGGAGTTTAGGATGTTGTTGAACATCAGCGATTTCCTCACGCCAGCGATCAGGACGAGCATCATCAAAAGAGTAATGGCGAACGCAATGAAGTCCGGGGGCTTGCCTGTTGAAAAAAAAAGGTATTTTAATTCATTAGCCACAAGACGACAATTTTTTTTTTATTGCGCAGAAGGGTGGGCGATCTCACAGCCCACCGGGTGTTAAGTGGTCACTGGAGCCCATAGACATCTAAATGGAAAGCACAATAGCCAGACAGAAGTCGACTATTAGGACCTTAACAAGTAGACATGCCAGGTATTAAACCAAAGGCTGAAAAGTCTTAATCTAAGAGCCACTAACTAGTAAAGGGAATTATTTTAGCGTTAATTAAAGACTCCTACTACATTTTCGTCATTAAAAAACAAAGAACAAACTGTTCTTTTTTTTGTTTTATTGCTTAGATGGATGGACGAGCTCACAGCCCACCTGATGTTAAGTGGTTACTGGAGCCCATAGACATCTACGACGTAAATGCGCCACCCACCTTGAGATATAAGTTCTAAGGTCTCAAGTATAGTTACAACGGCTGCCCCACCTTTCAAACCGAAACGCATCACTGCCTCACGGCAGCAATAGGCAGGGTGGTGGTACCTACCCGCACGGACTCACAAGAGGTCCTACCACCAGTAATAATGTATCTTATTACTATTGTCTGTACTGCGCATTTCGCAGTGTTTACCGTTCAGAATTTTGATGATGACGTTGGATACGAAGATATTAACTGGAGTCCTCAGTAATAGTTTCAGTATCGGTATTTTAAACGAGGCGATTTTAAAATGTTGTTTACTTATCGTATAACCTTAGTGCTCAATTTTGTTATCAGGCTTAGTACTTCGTTACAATTAGTGAGTTGAGCCGTATTGGTGCTAATGCCATCGAACTCGCGAATATGGTACCGCAGGCCACAAATATTGCGCTGTACAGTTAAAATGTTGCGAACACTCGTGGCAGCGTCTCCGTAATGGCTGTGATTTCGTTTGAGGACGTTTATTGCGGTCCTCGACTGTGATGCTCTCAATTTAATGTGGCGTATTACCCTTAATGCGGACAAAGTAGACGAGCAGCTCCCAGCAAAATGGGAGGCTAAAATGTAAAGAGCTGCTTTAATACTATGGCTAGACGTGGTGAAAGATAACTGTTTTACTGAAGTAAAACGTCTGAGCTGTAAGTTTTTTCCAGCGGTTTGTCAGTTGAGTTTTCGTTTTTTTTCTTCAATATAACTCATATAAAAATATTTCGATTTGTAACAAATAAGGTTAGCCTTTTCGTAAGGTATGTAATTTCATCTAAGCCAACCCGAACCCTTTCGAGGAAAGTAATCCCAATACCTTGAGCAATTAATTTTTCTAGTGAATATTTAACAAATTCTGCGACCGATCGGGTGAATTCAACGCAAAGCTATACAAATTTTAATATTTCTTACCCTACAAACTCATGCATAAGATTACTTCGTGGCTGAAATAGGCAATATAGTTTTTTTTATATTTTTTTATTGCTTAGATGGGTGGACGAGCTCACAGCCCACCTGGTGTTAAGTGGTTACTGGAGCCCATGGACATCTACAACGTAAATGCGCCACCCACCTTGAGATATAAGTTCTAAGATCTCAGTATAGTTACAACGGCTGCCCCGCCCTTCAAACCGAAACGCATTACTGCTTCACGGCAGAAATAGGCAGGGCGGTGGTACCTACTCGCGCGGACTCACGAGAAGTCCTACCACCAGTTTTTTTTATTACTTATATTGGTGGACGAGCTCACGGCTCACATGGTATTAAGGGGCTACCGAAGCTCATATACATCTGCAATATACATAAATGCCGCTACCCACCTCGAGATATGAGTTCTTAAGTCTCAATTTTTACAGTACAACGGCTGCCCTACTCTTCAAACCGAAACGCATTACGGCTTCGCGGCGGAAATACGCAGGGTTGTGGTACATACCCGTACGGACTCACAAGATGTCCTACCACCAGTGGACAATGTGGTAACTAATCGCAGAGGCTCGAAACACGTCGCAATCGAATAAAAAAAATATTATATCTTCTAGTGTCAAGAAAACCAAAATTATTGAAGAACCAAATATGAAATATGGAATATGGAAACTACAAAGTAATCATTCACCAAACATGTCGTTTGAATAGCTGAAGCACCTGCAAGCGAAGCGATCATATCAAACTTTGTGTAAACATGCATCCAATTGTTTTGCAAACATCATTTCTATATTCTACACACGGTCTGTTAACTTTTCATTTCCTTATTTTCAAAGCGATATACTATGGATTTGAAATAGCCAATATCAGCTCTGGTTTTAATTACTTAGATATGTTGCTTTTAGCGGAACTCAAAGGAGTTTTATAGCAGCTTTTATTGATGAATGAATAAGTAAGCAAAGAGAAATAGCAAATGTAAAATCAGAGTCAACATTTCTTTTACAATATTGCTATTTTTATTGGGTGCTTGTTAAATAAGTATTTGAGTTCTTCAAGATTCTCCGGATTAACTATTAGACACAATATTTGTAATAATGGACGATTTTTACTTACTGTATAAAAATCATATATATCTTCTGTGGAATAAATTTCGAAATTTAAGTAAAATGGAACTGCTCAATTAGAGTAAAGGAGCTTGATATAGATTACCATCAGTGCGCCAATAAAATAATGAAAAATTACTTTTAATATAGCCACAACACAGTTACTATTGTCATCATTCTCACATAGCAAAAAAGAAATTGTATCAAAGCCCGGAAAAATTACATTCATATTACACTTGGTTTCAGGAGCCGAAAATGTTCAGAGAAATTTGAAAACTCATTTAAACGATAATAAATAAGCGTTGATTATCGTCTCATTCCAAAATTATATTGATTAGCAACGAAAACGGTCAGAATAGCTTAACTTTCGGTGAACTTACGAAAATAGCCCATTTTTAAAATAGCTTGCACATTATCTATCTTATGCTAAAAGTAGTGTAACAAAATATTCCCTGAAGTATACCTATATTAATATATTATAGAAGCTACACTTTTTTTAACGACGATGTAGTCTTTCGTAGTGCAAATGAGATCTTACGATGTTAACGCAGCGTTGCGGCGCTTCGCATAGACTCTTTCTTACATATCCCGCCCATAAAGGACATGACCTCACTCGTGTAATCTTGTAAGTGTAGGTGCTTTGATTAGACATAACGTATGTAGGCTACTACGTTTTTCATCTCCGTGGTTAAGTTTTAGTAATTATTCATTTTAAGTAGCATTAAAAGTTTATTGAAGACTCGCTTCTCTCTCTCTCTCTCTCTCTCTCTCTTGTTGCTTAAACCATTTGATTTTAATCAAAATGCAAAACGTTTCACCGTCTATTATTCTTAATGCCACATTCAAACAATACAAACATTGAACACGTAACTTGAGCGTAATTTATACGTAAAACAACTTGATGTAACAATCCAAACAAACAAATATGTTTTCGAATAACAACTCTTGTTTAAATTTAAATAGGAAACAAACGTTCACAAGAAAACTTGGTCAAAAAATTATCACAACTTTAAAGTTGTAAATTACATTGTTCATGTGTTCAAAACTAATTTTTCAAACAAATCGAACGCGTCCATGCAGAAGTTATTTGATTATTCATGCACCGATAGTTTTTAACAAACAAAAGTTTTTTTTTTTTTTATTACACAAAAGCTCTATGGACCACGTTGTGTTAATAAGTTACCGGAGTGAACATCAAAGTTGAAGTACCAATATCCCTTCGATTTTTCAAAACGCAGAAGAAATCGCTATGGCATGGTTACCATGTGGCATCGGGGATTTACTAGCGTATGGAACACTCGCACTTTGGTGAAGACCTTTGTAACCTTACACAACTCTCACTTTAAAGATAAAGTGCTGCTAAAGCATCATACAACCAGCTGTTTTGGAACAAAATTAGGGAGGGTAGTGATGTCTCGACTTCTGCGAGTGCACCATCTCGCAGAAGGAGGCGGCGGGGCGCGTGAGAGACGAACAAGCCCGCCGCCGTCGAGCGGGGGCCAGGGAGGTGGACCTCGCCCTAGCCCTGGCCCTCTAAGTGTTTCGGGTCCCCCTCACATGTCGGATTGGGGACCGGCGAAGGGAGCCTAGGAAGACGAGGTGCAAGCTGCTCTGCACGCGTTTTACGTAAGAGCATCCGGGTGATGGAAGGCCGGCTATCTTCGACCCACGCTGGTTTTGACCCAGCGGAGTATTCCGTAGGATAACCCATTCTAACCGGCGCCATCTAGGCGGGCTGCCGACCGAGATGGCTGGTGGTCGTGGCGCCGACGACCGCCAGTCCGGCGTTCCGAGGGGGAGGGTGATGGGAGAGATGTGCTCCGCACTAAACGCTTCACTCTCCCCCCTTTGCCTTTTCATGAGTTCTGTCTCATGCGAGGTTTGGATGTTGGTTGTTGAGCGACAGGAGGTTTTAGTCGGTTCGACTCCGATATACCCCGCCCGCCATCCCCAGTGGAGGGTGGGAGTCCGGCGATTTCCACCGGACCAAAAAAAAGGGTAGTGATGTCTGTCAGTGCAGACGCGACGTCTTTAATCACCAAAAGACACTGGACCCAAAAGAGGCAACACATGATTGAGGTTTTAACAAGTCTCACATATTATTTTAAGTTGGAAATTTGTATGAAGAAGATTATTTCCCAATTGAATCTTTCATGATATATCCCCGATGGCTTTGTCGAAACACGAATGACGCTCATTACAATTCTTAAAACTCAAACTGCTCTTTCTTGCGTGAACTGTTATCCATTGCTTACGTTCAACTGACCGTGTTGCTATTGTGGTATCGATAGGTTAGATACCAAATGTGATAATTGCTTTGAATGTGATGTGTACATATAATGAAGATTTCGAATGAAGGCATTACGTAATATAAAAATATTGTAAAGTAATGCTATTGTTAAATAATGATTGATTTTATTGTATCAATTGGCATTTCATCATCAATTACTCCGAACTAGCTTTTTCTTCTGTATTATGTGTACTGAAAATAAGGAGACTATAACTTGTAGGCACATACATATCCTAAATGCGGAATATATTTAACAAAGGTATTGATTTCATTCGGAATTACCTCGCGGTCGCTAACCACTGGACCAGAGAGGCCATTGATTGATTTAGGCGTAGTTCCTATTCCAAGAGGCAATTCCTATTATCAAGCATTAAACATTATGTTTTTTTTTGTGTGGTGTTACGTGGTTACTGCAGCCCATAGACATCTACAACGTAGATGCGTCACCCACCTTGAGATATAAGTTCTAAGGTCTCAGTATAGTTACAACGGCTGCCCCACCCTTCAAACCGAAACGCATCACAGTTTCATGGCAGAAATAGGCAGGGCAGTGGTACCTACCCGTGCGGACTCACAAGAGGTCCTACCACCAGTAATTACGCAAATTATAATTTTGCGGGTTTGATTTTATTACACGATGTTATTCCTTCACCGTGGAAGTCAATCGTGAACTTTTGTTATGTACGTATTTGATTAGAAAAATTGGTACCCGCCTGCGGGATTCGAACACTGGTGCATCGCTACATACGAATGCACCGGACGTCTTATCCTTTAGACCACGATGATTTATGTAATTTTTGTGGTTACTATCAATATTCATAGTTGTGGTTTTCGTGGTACGTTTGGTCTGCTTTTACTCATTCGTGCTTCATTTATCTGATTGAGTTCGAACTTTTTATGGTCATCGGCTACGTTCTAGGGAAGGTGGGCGGCACGTGATCTTCAACGTGTTTTTCGACTAATTACATATTTGTTTAATTCACTAAATACTTACCATCGAAGTATTGAAGTGAAACTTCTAATGCGACTTCTAACAAGGTTGCGTTAAACATTTAACGATACCATACTAGAAAGAGTAAGGGTGAATGCGTGGCACTCGAACGCATAGGCGTTGTATACTTGTTACAGGCCAGCGCGGCGCGAGTATCAGCGCGAGCAGTGAGTAGCGTCCAATATATTAATGAAGTATTTAAAAAAAAAGATATGTATATCTATTTTTCTATCTATAATTTAAAATATATATAATATAAATGTTAAAGATGTCGCATCTTTTATACACAGAATTCCGTATTACAAGAGCAATCTGATATAAGGATGAAAAATGAAGAAAACCACAATACTACACATCGAAAAAGAAGTTTCACTTCATTCAAGTGCACCAAGTTGCACGCACCGTTATTTAAAATATGTAGGATAACTGATTCCTCTGGTGTTGGAATGAGTTATGTTCCGTATGGCGTAAGACGTATGATTTAAGTTCAGTTTGGATTTACGTTTACAAGTGCAGCAGTGTCTTGGCTGTTTGTATCCATGAGCTATAGTCACATGTCATACAAACTGGTGTGACAATGACCTTCACAATTCTTGACGCAACAGGAATAAGAATTTTCAGAATATTGACTATTCAAATTTATCAGTTTGTAGTCCTCTCCAATGAATTCTAGATTTTTCTATAATGTAATGATTGATCTAAGAATTATATGGAGTTGTATGGAGAGCCTCAAAATAAACTGTACATGAATCCGTTTAAAGGTGATTTTTGCATAAAATCTGTACTTCTATTCGACCTTATAATTATTTCGAGAATTATTTTCCTTCAACGGCCCCATCAGCTACGAACCTTAGGTACTTCAAGCTTTTAAAGAAAAGGAAACTTCATTCTCCTACGTATGTACTTGTGTATGCACATACTCATTACGGAGAATCACTATTTTCAAACTTCCAAATTGTGCGACCTAATAAATTCTAACAAAACATCACGTTGCTTTCTCAAGACCGTCCTTAAGGTATGTTATTATTCCATTACTTCACTATGTTAAAGTGGTACTGGATTCTTACACAAAGAACTGTCACTATTGTTGCCAGGATCAAGATATTAAGGGGCTGAAAGAAAGATGGTTTGGGTATGACATTCGAAGAGAACTTATTTATAAAAAATACTTTTATACTAACTAATATTAAATATGTTTCATGTTACAATACTAGTATTTTTATTTTCTAAGCATGGATCATAAGAAGTGCCAGTTGAAAGATGTTACTAGGATCCGTCCACAGACTTTAAAGGAAGTACTACTCTAATTAAATTGATATATGTGACCTAACTAGTGCAGTAGGTTCAAGATGCGTATTGTTCTTGCTAGAAGCGTTCGGTACGCATGTTGGTAGGTATAGTCTATGATAGACACAAAACCCCTTAATAGCTAAAAACATGTTGAATTTTACTCCAAATATTTTAATTGTGGAGCTTGTATTGTAAAATTGTTAATTCATTTCAAGTATAACTGTATGAAATTTGTGTTCTTTATTTGATTAAATATGTATCAGATACATCAACACCCAAAACTGTATTCATTGTAGTGTTTTTACTTAATTGAACGAAATATAGTAAAATAATTCATTTGTTCAAACCGGGTGTAGATAGATGTAATAGAGTCCTCTAGTTTTGAATTAATTTCAGAGCTGCGTACACTTTCAGTTCAAATAAAATTCACAATAAACCAAATGGGTTTATCGGGCGTCTTTCAATAATTAATGGTGGTGTAGATATTATTAAAAATTCTTTCAGGCTTTGGAGGAGCCGCGTCACGCTGTTTGGGTATTCCATGATTTATGTAAGGCTTTTGACAGCGTTGAACGTAATATATTGTGGTGCATGTAATTCTTTAAGTCTTGTTTATCTGAAAGAACCCAAATAGCAGATTTTAAAGGAATAAAATACGGTACGGCACCTTACTTATTATGAGTGTTTCTCGTGTTCCTCCCTTCTTGTTTCTTGTATACATCAGCAATTTACCAAAGTTATATGAAAACCGCTACGTGGTTCTTCTCTACAATAATACATATAATCTGTACTAATATATAAATCGACAGTGGTTTTTACGGATGTTCCGTTATAACTACTGAACCATGCATCCGATTGACTTGAAACTTTGTATCCATGTAGAAAATACATGTACTTAATGGATAGGCTATATTATATATTTATATGAGTGTTGGACTCCCTGATAATAATAACAATAAATAAAATTTTAAAGGCGCAGCAAAGCGGGCGAGTACGGCTAGTACATACAACAAAGATGGTAAATTTTGTTTAAAAACTGCTTTACCTCAAGAAGCTGTTAGTTCGTTTCATGAAATAAAAGGTCTAGAAATATTTTTCATAGAGAGAAATATGTGGTAATTAGCACTATATCAAATGTATAATAACACTTTAATAGTACGTGACCGCAAAAACTCGTTAGTACTCAAAACGATAGAAATAAATTAAGGACATTAATAAAACATCATATTGAACCATAACAAATGTTACTCGTAATAATTAAGTCTGTCAGAAGTTCTTTAATGCGTTCTTGTTATTGGCAGGTAACGTATTAAAATTTTATCCAACGTTTTTTCCATCAACGTTAGAGCAACAGTTCCGATGTTGTTTTATCAAATTAATACATTTAGATTTCAATGTGAAAAGGAAACCATGTTCTCGTCACTCCGTACTAGGAGGTTGGAAGAAAGCGAAGTTGTGTAAAAACAGGAAAATACTATAGAGACGGGAATGCAGTTCTTAAATGAAAAAAGTCATTACCATCCATCGGCTTTAGTTATGCTGGTTCTTTTATGTACTACTTTTTGAATGAAAGTTTTCTTCGTAGGGGCTCAAAGTCTTTAGTTACAATTAGTTTGTTGCTTTACAACTTTGTGAAAAACTGAAAGTATGATTGGCTTTAAGCCCTTTTTTAATACCGATATGCCAAATCACCTGCAAAGGTAGGTACCGCCACTCTGCCAATTTCTGCCGTGAAGCAACAATGCGTTTCGGTTCAAAGGGTGGGGCAACTGTTGTAAGACCTCAGAACTCATATCTCAAGGTGGGTGGCGGCATTTACGTTGTAGATGTTTATGGACTCCGGTAAACAATTAACTCCGTGAACTCGTCAACACATCTGTGCAATAAATAAAATATCTTCTTGATACGAGCCTCGTAATTCCAACATTTGAAGCTTGCAAACCCCTTTTTTTCGGGTAGAAAGCCGAACCTCATCCACGAGGTTTCCGCACCTAATCAGCAAATGTTGTGATCAGACCGCCTAAGGATGTTATAAGCCCCTACACATCAAACGAATCCCCCTGCACTCTCTCTCCCGACGTGAGATATCCACTCTGAGTCAGAATTCGGGCAGATAGGAGGGTCACCGCGGTCAACGCTACAACCAGAATCGGGGACAAGTACGCCCAACCGACGGGTCGTCCAGACGATCGTCGATGACGCCGTTCTCAGTTAGGCAGCTCGGGCGTTGCCGTTGGTGTTCCAGTATACCTCGCTGGGTCAGAAGAAGCCTGCCAGGTCGAAACACGTTTGAGTGACGGTAACGTGCAGCGCAGCCTCGACCCTTGCAGGTCGCCCGGTGATCATGACCGAGAGCAGACGGCCTCCTCAAAACTTTCAAACGCTGATTTAACCTCTTAGTGTAACAACATTTCAAATCAATGTTAAAATCGTGACAAAGTAAGAAAAAAAAGATGTGTGGTGTCTTGGGACACCGGATAGGAACGAAGTTCCTTATTATAAAAATATTAATTTTAAGTTCTATTCGAGGTATAAAGAAAATAAAACTGGAGTTTTAGCAACAACCCACGATCATTCGGTAACGTGGGAACTTATTGTGGTACACTTCATTCACGGTTGTTTGCATAAGAGTTAGTGTATTGCGCAAACGAACGCTCTGAGATCATAGTCAATGAATGATAAAAAATATGTTATTTTTTGTACGTTATTACAAAGTTAAATCGTACACTGTGTGCATTACTAATAAAAATCTTAGGTTACGGACGTTTTTCCCCGGTTAGGGTATCCCTCCGCATCGTCCCATAAGGAACTTCGTTCCAAAATCATTTTAGAAAATAGTCAAAGTGCCAGCCCTACTGTAAACATTTTCTCTTTACGCGTTAAAAAAATATCACCATTACAATAAGTGAGAAGCTAAACCTAAAATGGGAAACCGCGTCACGTAATGCAGATTAAATACAAACATATGACCGTCAAGTAAATATGGATTTTCGTTAAATTTGCAATTTGAAAGTGTACGATATGTTAAGTGGCGAGATTTTACAGGGATTTTAAATTTGTGATGATTCAGATTAAGTTAGACAGGTGTAGTAGCTGTGGTATTTTTGTGGGCAACACGATACATACATAAACTTGTTATATTGATATGGCAGAACTGAAATAAAAACTCTTAGCCAGATTGCGTTTTGCGATAAATACATTCAGGGAAATTAGTTTCTCTTCGGACCCAATGAAGTCGTTTGTAGATGCGTTAAGCTTGTTGTTTTACGGTTTTCGTGTTCCACAATATCAACGAGGATATAAATGTTGATACTAATAAAGTAAAGTGACGACTATTATGTATTTTTATTATTTTTAGAAAGGTATTTCATTTTTCATTGGTCGTAAAGTTAGCTAATAAAATGAGGTGTCACCAAGCTGCGTATTTCTTGCCAGATTCTGTCACGCGTAGCCGTTGGAAGGACTGGAAAGTAATACTACATATATTGAGACTTGGACCTTGGCATTATCGTAGTGACAAATGGCTTTAAGAATGATGAAGATCTTTCGAGAACTACATGATCGATTTCCCTGATGTATCTTTATTATATTCGTAATTGTCAGTATTTCACATAAATTCGTGTGAATTTTATTATAAAATAGCAATAATTATAGCGGAACTATGACCGTGTCTTAGCAATCTATATATATAAAAGAAAGTCGTGTTAGTTACACTATGTAATGTAGTCTATGGTTAATTATTGTAGAATTTTGAAGTTGACCGGTTGATGTGTTTGTTTCGCGTTCCTATTAGTTTATTGTCTAGAGATAGATAATAAAGTCATGGCGCGACCAACTCTATCAAATCGTTCCCGACGAAGCCGTAATGCAACTAGGATTCGAAACATTGCGAGAAAGGACTGAAGAAGAGCAAGACAATACAATAATAATAATAATAACAGCTAAAATATATGACCAATAAAGTATCATTAAAATACTTGCTTTTTTAATTTACATTAACTATACAAATAAAAAATTGATCTTGATAAAATTACCTACCAATTGACCAAATCCGAGCGTGAAATGAAGGAAAACCTAATTTCGTCTACGCGTAGCCACGTGTAATATCCACGTTAAAGTTTTGTTGAAAAAACAGTGAATTTACAAAGGATTTCAACATTCCGAAATGTCAGTCCAACTGTTACGGTAGCGGACGTCAAAAGCAAGGAATGTACATTTAGCTGGTGCAGCCCGCAAACCGCATCGCTTTCCGAAAGGTATTCCGCCTGACGTGTTCCGATATGAGTATTTTGGGGTATGTCAGAATGCACCGCTGTTTCGGATTAGCAAATAGTTTTAAATGGCCTAGACAAGGTTTTTCTTTTCAATTTCTGGCAGCGTTTCAATATGTTTCTCTGTATGTATGTGTACATATATATATTTCACTGGATTGGTACACCGCGCGTAATTCGTTTCCAAATGATTCTTGTCCACCTGATGGTTGTGTGGAAGAGATCACTCTTTGCGATAAGACCGCCAATTGTACTTTTTTGTTTTTAATGTATCGCACTGTTTATTTGTTTTTTGGTGTACAATAAAGAATACTCTCTCTTTCTCTAAAATTTGCAAAATTGTGTTGACTCTATCACAGCGCTGTAAAAGTTTTATATGCTTGTGACGTATACATTCGACTTCATACAGTTGCACTTCAATGTACCAATGTATTTTAAGTGGGATAAAACAGGTCTTCACCTATCAAGTTCTCCAATTTATGTTATGGCTGGCAATAAATTCTAAATTCAAATGAATATTATTTAAAAAATATGGAATTCTACTTTCAGATTGAGTTTCTCTTTATCCACAGTACTCACAGACCACACGCCGACAGACTTGTTATTTTTCAAAGCCTAGACAGCCCAGAGGCTGAGAAAAAATTAAAACCTGAGAGGCAGTACAAAATGCCTTTGAAGAGTTTGTTAGCTTCTGTACATCTGACTTCTTCAAGTATGAATAGCATTAAAAAATTACAAGTGAGCTGGCCGAGATGCATCGATACCATGGATGCATATTTTGATTGACAGTAACAAAAAAATTTTTATACAAAAATAATATTAATTTCTGTATTGAAAACAAAAATTTTGTAGGTAAGACCATTATACAACTCAGCGAAGCGTGGACGGGTTACACCGGTGAAAAATACTTCGCGTTTATCTCAATTTAGTTATAAATGCTTACTCTGAAATCTTTTAAGCGCTGTTTAATTTGTTTTTACCACTCGTTTGTTTTGATCTGTGCGCTTAGTGCGAGTTTTTAGACTTCTCCCTTCTTCTTCTTCTTCTCCCGACTTTTAACTTCCCTTCGCCGCTAGGGGCGCTGTTTCAACTTCACACAAATTTTCGTTAACTTTTACGCGATCGACAAGTTAAAAACTGTGCACACTAGCTAATTTAGAATACTACTTTTATTTATTTATTTATATATTTAAGGTCGCTTTTTAACAACTAGGGTCATTAAAGACCACAGTTTACAGTATCATTTTAAGTTACATTGACTTGAACATCATACTAAATTATACAAACCAATGATCTTTAAAAAACTAAGGGTCTGTTTTTACCCATCTTGAGTCAGACAGTCTATTGTTCATTATGGGATTAGACAGAATCTGACTGAGTCCGTCATGAAGCAATTCATAATATCTTGATTTATGAACTTTTAAAATTAAACGAACACTGCTTTGGTATGCATGACGAGCGCTCGAGATTTTTGTGCCACGCCGCTCTTTAAACGTCCCTCGTGGGTATTAAAAACAAATTTCTAAACGTAATTTTCGTTCAGCACAGCACAAGAGCCTGTAAAAATCAGGAATCCGCCTTTTTTATTACGGAGTTAATAATTTCGGTGCTCTCATTTATTGGACCGGTATCATCGGATATATTTTCCGGATCTACCCGATATTTGAATTAAGATTTCTAACATTCGATTTAATTATGAGATATTAAAATTTATTCCACGGTACATAGTGCAAGTGTCAAAATATCTCGTCCGGGGTGCCTCAGTGAAAGGAGATCCGAAAACTCAAAAGTGAAATGACTTGAATGAGAACAACGAATATTTTATGTTATATTAATTCTACTGTGATATAAATGATAATAGCTAGAACTGAAGACGTCACACGCCCTAATAAGAACTAAACGAAAGAACGATCTGATATATAAGAATTGTATATTTTAAAACTTAAAGAAAACGGTGAAATCTATCAAGTTATTTGAATTCAGAAATTAATTACAACATTTGCCTCTGAAATCTTACACCGATGGAGAAATTACTTTTTGTTCACTTAAAAAGGTATTTCATTAATTTTTCTTGATGAAACATTTATTTTTTTATTAAGTTTCTGCATTAAATTAACTTAGGTAATAGTTTAAGAAACACATTAATGATATCCGCGCTCTTCACTGATGACACCGCTATCTACTACTCGTGTAGGAAGAGGTCGCTATTGCATCGGCGACTCCAGATCGCAAGTTGCATTGACATCAAATCCACGAAAAGCACAGCGGTGCTCTTCAAAAGGGGTTGCCTTCCGAATACCACTTCGAGCAGCCCACTCTCTAATAGACATCTACGACATAAACGCGCCACCCACCTTGAGAGTTCTAAGGTCTTGAGTATAGTTACAACGGCTGCCCCACCCTTCAAACCGAAACGCATTACTGCTTCACGGAAGAAATAGGTTGGGTGGTGCTACCTACACGCGCGGACTCACAAGAGGTCCTACCACCAGTAATTACGCAAATTAAAATTTGCGGGTTTTTATTACACGATGTTATTCCTTCACCGTGGAAGTCAATCGAGAACATTTATTGAGTACGTATTTCATTAGAAAATTGGTACCCGCCTGTTTTTCGAACACCGGTGCATCGCTCAACACGAATGCACCGGACGTCTTATCCTCTAGGCCACGACGACTTCAAAACTTTCTCGCCGGATCTTCTCGGTGGGTCGCGTTTCCGATCCGGTGGTAGATTCTGCAAAGCACTGCTCTTGCTAGGGTCAGTGTTAGCAACTCTCCGGTTGAGCTCTGTGAGCTCACCTACAAACGTTAGGGTGAAGCTGAAATAGCCTTTCAAGGCTATCAGCATAGGTAGGAAAAAAAAAGACTCTGATGTTCAAATGGTTAGCGAACCACACAATACAACAGGTTGGTCTTTGTGAAAGATATTTACTAGCCGATGTCTCGGTCTATTTGTTCTTGTGTTTTTTGTTTCCGGCGCCCCTAATACGGGTTAAATCCTCGTTTGAGGGCTTTATTTAATGTGCATTCATTATATGTGTGCTATTTTAATGTGTAACTATTACTTTAATATATTCGTTAAATCTTATTAATTATAGAGTATGAAAAAGGAAATAATGACTGTACATTTACGGGAATTTTAATTAAAAAAAAAATGTTTATGGCGTCATAGTGAAAAACATCTTGTGATATTTTTCCCTAGGCGACGTATCAATAACGATCGTTTCCTGTTACAGGCTGCAGCTATAAATTGAATTCTTCTTAAAAAGTGTTGGTGCTCAATTTTTTCTCTCTCGCTATTGGAACTTTAATAGTTGAATCAAAAGGTAATTTATACGTTTCGGAATTCGTCTGTAGGCGAACTTATTACAAAAAAGACCAAGGGAAGTTTTTTAGTGACCGTAAATATTTAATAATTTTGTCTCCCATTTAAAATACAACACCTTAATTGTATTCCAATTAAATATATTCATTTGTCAGTGTGAAAAGTTATGCGACAATGGGGACACATAGTACACGTTCACAAACTAAATTAAATTGGCACTACATAAATCTAAATAAATCGCGCAATAGCCCTGTAAAAGTGGGACTTTACTTGGTGTACTTTTAGAAATATTCGTATTGTTTGTTCGAAACAAAATCACGAAACCGTAAAAAGTTCTAGGTTTATTTGAAAACGATGAAAAAGCCAGTATAAAGCACAAAAAGCACGTTTTACCGAACCTCGTGTCTACAAAGTAAAAGGAAGTTGTTGTGTGCTTTACGTTTCAAAGGCTTCTCTTCCCCGTGAGTTAACTTTAAAACAACGAGTTTGAAATATAATAGACAGTACCTTGTCCTTTTCGGAGCGAAAACGTAAAAAAACCATAACAAGCTGCAAATTGTTTAATTTCCGGCTAAAAAAATGACACATTTCTTTGAAGGTAACGTAATGTGCTATACTTAGTAATATGAGCTGCTGCAACGGCCGCAACGCACCATCGCGGTCAGGGTCATCCGTGGTTATCGCACCATCTCCTTTGAGGCGGCGTGTGTACTGGCTGGGACGCCGCCTTGGGTTCTGGAAGCGGAGGCGCTCGCCGCTGACTATAGGTGGCGGGCTGAACTTCGTGCCCGGGGCGTGGCGCGTCCCAGCCCCAGTGTGGTCAGAGCACGGAGGGCCCAATCTCGGCGGTCCGTGCTGGAGTCGTGGTCCAGACGGCTGGCTGATCCTTCGGCTGGTCGTAGGACCGTCGAGGCGATTCGCCCGGTCCTTGTGGATTGGGTGAATCGTGACAGAGGACGCCTCACTTTCCGGCTTACGCAGGTGCTCACTGGGCATGGTTGTTTCGGTGAGTTCCTGCACCGGATCACAGCCGAGCCGACGGCAGAGTGCCACCATTGTGGTTGCGACTTGGACACGGCAGAGCATACGCTCGTCGCCTGCCCCGCATGGGAGGGGTGGCGCCGTGTCCTCGTCGCAAAAATAGGAACCGACTTGTCGTTGCCGAGTGTTGTGGCATCGATGCTCGGCGACGACGAGTCGTGGAAGGCGATGCTCGACTTCTGCGAGTGCACCATCTCGCAGAAGGAGGCGGCGGGGCGCGTGAGAGACGCACAATCCCGCCGCCGTCGAGCGGGGGCCAGGGAGGCGGATTTCGCCCAAGCCCTGGCCCTCTAAGTGTTTCGGGTCCCCCTCACATGTCGGTCTGGGGACCGGCGAGGGGGGCCTAAGAAGACGACGTGCAAGCTGCTCTGCACGCGTTTTACGCAAGAGCATCCGGGTGACGGAAGGCCGGCTATCCTCGACCCACGCTGGTTCTGGCCCAGCGGGGTATTCCGTAGGGTAACCCACTCTAACCGGCGCCATCTAGGCGGGCTTCGGACAGTCTGCCGACCGAGAGGGCTGGTGGTCGTGGCGCCGACGACCGCCAGTCCGGCGTCCCGAGGGGGAGGGTGATGGGAGAGATGTGCTCCGCACTAAACGCTTCACTTTCCCCCCTTTGCCTTGTAATGAGTTCTGTCTCATGCGAGGTTTGGACGTTGGTTGTTGAGCGACAGGAGGTTTTAGTCAGTTCGACTCTGACATACCCCGCCCAGTATCCCCAGAAAAGGGCGGAAGTCCGGCGATTTCCTCCTGACCAAAAAAAAAAAAAAAAATACTTAGTAATATGCAATAATATAACGTAGTCGTCGTGGCCTAACGGATAAGACGTCCGGTGCATTCGTGTTGAGCGATGCACCGGTGTTCGAATCCCGCAGGCGGGTACCAATTTTTCAAATGAAATACGTACTCAACAAATGTTCACGATTGACTTCCACGGTGAAGGAATAACATCGTGTAATAAAAATGAAACCCGCAAAATTATAATTTGCGTAATTACTGGTGGTAGGACCTCTTGTGAGTCCGCGCGGGTGGGTACCACCACCCTGCCTATTTCTGCCGTGAAGCAGTAATGCGTTTCGGTTTGAAGGGTGGGGCAGCCGTCGTTACTATACTTGAGACCTTAGAACTTGTATCTCAAGGTGGGTGGCGCATTTACGTTGTGGATGTCTATGGGCTCCAGTAACCACCTTAACATCAGGTGGGCTGTGAGCTCGTCCACCCACCTAAGCAATAAAAAAAAAAAAAAAAAATATGCCATTTTGTAAACTATTTTTCTTAATCTTCTTACATTATTTGCGTAACTGAATACTGTTTTTGCTCAACAAAATCCCCAAGTCAATCCCTCTTGGATTTAACCTGAGATGCAATTAGATTATTGGAATTTCAACGAGGTGCCTCGAGTGTATTTAGTTTAATTGACACGCTCTGGAAATAGCTGCGACTTGTAATTAATTAATATGAGGACGGAGTTTGTTTACGTCTATGTACTATCAATGAGCCATTTTAACAAATGCATAAAAAAAGAAAAATAATGGTGTTTTTTTTAAAGTTTATTATCCTTCTTATATTACTTACTAGTTCCATAATATTTCTACAAATGATTTATTTTTAGCCTATACTCGTAATTGCTGGAATATTAGTTACTGGAATATTACTGTTATTAACAGCGGATTAGAATTTTTTTGAATTTAGCGATCGGGGTAGTTGAGAAATATTAATTTAATGACGTCACTAGCAAACAGTAGATGAGCGACAGTGATAGCAAAAAGTCACCGATACACTGTAAATTTCCTCATGAACGTCTATGAAATAGTAATTGCTAGTAATAGTCATTGAACAGTTAACGTGGATGCTGTTCTATCAAAATGCTTTCTTTTTACTAATTACTATAGAAAATAGTTTGAAAGCCAGGTGTATGTTCGCTGCTAAATTCACAAAAGGCTTTTGGTATAGCTTATATATACCTCAATGCAACTAAAACGAATAAATATGACTGCGATTTCAATTTTCAAATATCTATTTCATACTAGCTGACCCGGCAGCCTTCGTAGTGCTTCAGTCGATAAATAAAATACCTATTTTTTTTTATAAACTTAAAACAAAAGGAATCCGTCCGACGGGGGACACATCAAAGGAAAAACAAAATTGTTATTTTTATTTAATTTTGAGCGTTTTCATATTTATCTACCTTTTAAACCTTCTCTGGACTTTCGAAAAAAATTCAAGACCAAAATTAGCCAAATCGGTCCAGCCGTTCTCGAGTTTTAGCGGGACTAACGAACAGCAATTCATTTTTATTTATATAGATGAAATTATTATACATTAAATTATTTTTCTACTTTTATTTAAATTTTCACATTATTTAAAAAAACATTTTATTATTTTTGATTATTATTATTCTGTTATCACATTTACAGAAATGATAATGTCAAAGAGGTATATTGCTTCGTTTCGTTCGTTTATTTTGGTTTGTTATTTCCAAATTATTTGCTTAACACCAACAACGAGGCTTCTGGCCACACTATAAATAAATGTTGTTCCATAAACAAGCTTTAACAGTTCTGGCTGCATACATCCGGATCATACGCACGGTAGAATTTCATTCCAGTAGCCTTTGGGATGCAAATTCGGACGGTGTAGTCCTAACAAAACAATTCGACCGTAAGAAATAAGTAAGTAAATACGATAAGTTTCAACGAAACGAAACCTTTATCGGTGTATCTCAATTTAAGCTAACATTGACGTTACAATTTGGAAGACCATTTTATTTATTCTGGTTTTTAGATTAATAGAACAATACGAAGATATAAAATGTTTGCCTGCGAAATACTATGCGCAGCCCTTGACCATTGTCTTTTCTATAGGTTTTTTTCAGCAAGTTTGAAGTCATCGTGGCCTCAAGGATAAGACGTCCAGTGCATTCGTATCTAGAGATGCATCGGTGTTCGAATCCCGCAGGCGGGTACCAATTTTTCTAATGAAATATGTACTAAACAAATGTTCACGATCGGGTTCCACGATGAAGGAATAACATCGTGTAATAAAAATCAAACCCGCAAAATTATAATTTGTGTAATTACTGGTGAGAGGACCTCATGTGAATCCGCACGGGTACGTACCACCACCCCGCCTATTTCTGCCGTGAAGCACTCCAGTAACCACTTAATACCAGATGGGTTGTGAGCTCGTCCACCCATATAAGTAATAAAAAAAAGGAAATTGTAGAAAAAGCAGCATAGATGTCAATTAAAGGAAGAAATATTTATACATATTTTCAAAGGTAAAATCTTTGAGGTGTGTAATTGTTTTCACGTTATGATATCTGAAAAGCATCGGACTGTGAATTAAACAAAATCCTAATACAAAAATACTATGTAAGCTTCAATAATCTTCAATTTGAAAAATATCTTTCAGGTTGGGTTTTAAAAGGCAAAAAAAATTACATAATAAGATGCGACGTCTCTCTTTGATTTTATTCTTCGTAGCTATTTGTTCTTCGTTGAAGTCACAACTTTCAACTTTTAATGAGGAAAATATTAAACAAGCTCTCCGTTGTTTTACAAAGTGCATCCAATGGTAGATTGAAAAAAAAAAAGATCTATCTCCACAACTTCTTTAATTAATCCCGACTGTAGGTACTGTGTATATGAAAAATCGTTTATAGGCGTTTTTTAATGAAATAAATTTATTTCACAAGAATCGTTTTCTTTAGAGCTAAATTAATAGCGAATTAGTATATGTTGTTGTATTAAATAAGCTTGTCATTAAGCGCTTCACGAATTGAACTTTTCTCAGTTTAAGCGAGTAGAGTTTGCTGAAAGCTTTCATTTTAATGAAAATAAGTATAAATGTGTAATAGTTTGTGGTGTAGGTTCTTGTAATTGTCGAATGAGACGGGTGGTTATTCGCTCAGCGAATTAACGCTATGGTGTATTATGTGCATGTGGGCAAGTCTAATAGTGCTTTACTTTGCTGCTAACGATACATGCAATCTCAACTGTGGCACAGACGATATCTATGTCGGTACATTTATTTTAAGTCTATACTAATACAATTGGAACTTCAAGCGTATTGAGTTTGGTGGTACTTTCGTCATTATACCTATGGAAATTAATAAATCTATCCTAAAAATCACACATCGAAGATCAGTTCAAGGCTACATAATTCTCAACATGATTATTTACGGGTTCTGAATGGAACACTTAGTTGAAGTGTAAGGGTTTAAGCCAAAAAGGTTCGATTTTTAAACTAAAATCTGTTACTGATTTAATTTAATGTCTCTACCATTCCAGATATGCTCTACTCTCAACGCCTCCGTCCACGGTGCCACCCGCGCAGCTGAGGATAAGCAGGATTGGCTCAGGATAGTCCAAGAGAGAGATTTTAAGGGAGACGACGATCCCCAGCATTGAAGATTATCGACGAGAGGAGGATTACCATTTACAATTAAAATTGCTCTGACGGCTTAATGTCGCATTTTTTTATTACCATAATATTATTTATATTATCATTACCGTCAAAGTGGAAGGAAAGGGGACGTAGTCCCATGCGCTGGTCCGATCAGATTAAGACGACTTTGGAATCCAGCATCAATGTCGCTATCCACTGCGCGGAGGACAGGAGTGAATGGAGGAACATAGTCCTATCAAAATTTCTCCGTAAAGGTCACGAACCTCAGCACTGAGGAATACGACGCACGGAGGAGGATATTATTTTCGAAGCTTCGAAGACGTAGTGTATAAAATGATTTAAATGTGACATTTTTGTCTTTTTACAAATATCTTTAGTTTAGTATAATAGTATAGTTTAGTTTAGTATAAACTAAAGAGTAAATTAAAATTTATTTAAATTTATAACAATGATAAAACGCAACTCATAGGCCCAATAAAGCGTGATGTAAAATAATGACAAAAGGAAGAAACTGAAAAAGTCCCTTCTTATGCCACGTTGTAATGGATATATTTTTTAGGGATTAGCCCGAGGAAGGTACATGTCAGACCGACGGCTGGTTGTAAAACACTTGCCAAGCCCCTATGAAGCATGATAAGACGACATGCTGTGCCGACCTCACGTCAGGACAAAACGAAGAAGATATTTCGCCGATGTCGTCCGCCACCACTAAAGTTGTAAAGTATTCAATATTAAACAGCAAAAGTAGTTTCAATCGTTTTTTTTTTTTTTTTTTTTATTGCTTAGATGTGTGGACGAGCTCACAGCCCACCTGGTGTTAAGTGGTTACTGGAGCCCATAGACATCTACAACGTAAATGCGCCACACACCTTGAGATATAGTTCTAAGGTCTCAGTATAGTCACAACGGCTAAACAATCGTGTCTGTGATTCGCGGAAACCGAATAAAGTACTTTACCATTCATTCCGAAATCACAAGCAATGTAAACTACTGGTCAACGGGTGGTAGGACCTCTTTTGAGTACGCACGGGTAGGTACCACCACCCTGCCTATTTCTGCCGTGAAACAGCAATGCGTTTCGGTTTGAAGGATGGGGCGGCCGCTGTAACTATACTGAGATCTTAGAACTTATATCTCAAGGTGAGTGGTGCATTTACGTTGTAGATGTCTATGGGCCCCAGTAACCACTTAACACCAGGTGGGCTGTGAGCTAGTCCACCCATCAAAGCAAAAAAAAAAATAGTATAAGACTCTACACGAAAGACCTTAGCGAAAAATTCGTTGGATAATATTGTGTGCCGATATAAGCTAGTTTATTTTCAACTGTCCAGTTTATCTTTAATGTTACGGAATTTTCACAAACGTGCTGATAAAAATATATTGTCAGATAATATAAATGTATTTTGAAATCGTGTAACGAATTCTGACTGCGCGTTAGATTCCCCGTCGAATCGGTGTCTCTGTGAAGAATAGATGGTAGTCGGGGCTTATCTGCTTCTTCTTTGATCGTCTGTATTTCTGTTAGCAACATATCGACGGTATCAACTTACCATTGAGATTATTATCATTGAAGACGCGAACCTGTTCCACCTGATCAAGTTACAGTTGCCGAGCAACAGCCGAGAATTCGGAACCCACTACTATTTTATGTTGAAAATGGGAACGAACCAAAGCACTAAGAAACATAAATAATATGTATTTAAAACAAAGTAGCCCATACTGAAACACCATAATTTCGGTTTTAGGTTTTTACACTACATTACATCAATAAATCAATGAGTACATTAATCAGTATGTAAATTTAGTGTCAACATTTTATCGTTAGCAGCATATTGGTGCTATAGGTATTAGCATTATTTACAGAAGGGAAGTTTGAAGTTCTAAACTGGAAATTTTGACTATATAGATTTTGTTTTTTTGAAATCTATGGACGTATTGTAAGCGGTGAATATGAAGAACTCAGAAAGAAGTGATGTGCCTGCTCACTCTTATTTTGTTCCAAAATCGCTTTTTTGTTTTACGTTAACTGTTCGAATAATGTTTCTGCTTCATCTAAAATTCTAAACTCATAAAAGTAACAAACTGAAACGTAAGTCAATAAAATTCTTTGTAGTGGTGCTTCCGAGTTGGAAATTCAACCGCAATAACTTAATATTGAATAAGTCACGAGTCTTAAAGTTAGGTTGCATCTACTTCAGGTCAAATAGGTTCGGTCCAACTTCCTCCGACTACAGCGAAATAACGTGCAGCTCTTTGAGTTTTGTAAATATATTTTATATGGAAATGAAAATTCAGTAGAAAATACAATTCTTTTAAAATGATTTTCTATTACCGTTTTCACTTGATACTGTTTCCTCGACGAAATACACTTCAACGAGAGACCTAACAAGCAGCCAGCCATATTATTCTCGACGCAACAACGAAAATTAATGTTAAACTCGGCAACAATACACTTTGCCAGCTTTGTTTTATTGAAATATTGAAATTTTTATTTAAGTATTTATATTTTCACAACGTTGTGTATGAAAAATAAACATTTTATTGAAGCATAGGTAGATTGCTGACTTTCACTTGCATTATTATTCATATTGTCTTTATTAGTATTGTTATTATTCATATTAGTTTATACTTATTATCCTCAAGCTAAGATAGATACAAACGGAAACCGGTAGGAAAGCGGTACCTACCGACCGAACGCACGTTACTTTGGGTGGCTATCTTAATCCAGAATTCGTCGAATGTCCTCTAGAGAGCTCTTGGAACCCGGGGGTCGATACGTGGTATAAATCTTTATATACCCCCGGATGTGGATCCTCACACGGGCCGACCTCGTCGATGTCAAAGTCAACAATTGCAATTAGTGATGTACCACATTCCGCCTGATGCGCGCCGCAGCGGGCGCAACGGGTGCCTTGCAGAGTAGGCCCCTCACGTCGGTACATGAAGTAGTTCAGACTTCCGAACCTCTCCTGAGGTCTTAGCTTGATCTCATCCAGGAGCACAACCTGCGGACTATTCGCCTGGGCCAAAGGAAGTGGTTTTTTTCTTTTGGGGGTTTACCCAGTCGGGGTTTCAGTATATTATGCGCAGCTCTTTCTAAGCCATTGAGGCACGCAATCAACCGAGAGAAGCGACTAAAGAGTCCCAAAAGGACTGCATTCGTGTTCAATATTCGCGTTCAGTGTAAAGCATGTACCATAACCCGTAGACAATGTTTCGTAAGAAGATGAGCTCATTCGCCCATTCACCATTAACAATAAATTAATTAATTAATGTTAAAGATTTAATACCGTTAATTAGTCAGTGCATTATTTTGAAAAACCTAACCAAATCAGATATTTTGTATTATAGGTTTGTTATACATTACTAGCGACCCGCCCTCGCTTCGCTTCGGAAAATGTAATTTATTATTGATTTCTCCACTATTTAATGGATGTTATTATACACATAAACCTTCCTCTTCAATCACTCTATCTATTAAAAAAACCGCATCAAAATCCGTTGCGTAGTTTTAAAGATTTAAGCATACATAGGGACAGACAGATATAGGGACAGAGAAAGCGACTTTTTTTTACACTATGAGTGAAGATCGAAGAAGATTTTTATAGAAGCAAAGTTTTGGATGCCACTCCGAAAATTGAGTTTCACAAAAAGGTCGTTTTTGTTGAAATTCGGTCAGGACAGCATTTGTCGGGTAAGCTAGTATACTTAAAGTTAAATGATGCACTAAAATGCAGATAGTTTACAAAGCTATCTCATCTCAAAGAGCTTATAAGCCCTATTTGTCACTCTAAGTTTATTTAATCATTTCGTTTTTACTTCAGTTGATAATATTTTATCAAGTTACCAACGATATTAAACACGAAATCTCCTTCAACCGGATTAGTTTTAGATTTGAAGTGAAAAACTTGTTTCACACAACACTAAAAACTTGAAATGAGCACCATTTTCAGATATTCATAAAATTGTATTAGATGTTTGAAGACCATAATACTGAGGTTTTTTTATTCGTAACTAATTTGAAAACTATAATGATATAACTTACCAAAGATAGTTCCGATGTTGAGAGCGAGATGGTGGGAGATAGCTCCGTTGAAGAGAGAGTCGAAACACGCACTCAGAGCCCTGGCGCAGGCACTAGTCCCGATCTGAACAACAGAAAAATATATTCACTAATTTATTTAATTCATCTAAATATTAATACGTGAAGCAAAAGCTTTGTGTCCCTTTTTACGAAATTTGCGCGGACGGAGGAGTATGAAATTTTCCACACTTATAAAGAATATAGAGAAGGAGTGCACAATGCTAATATTTTTTTAAAATAATGCATAAAAGATACATTAAATCAATAAAGAAAACATTATACACACTACCATATATTTGACACACACACATACATATAATTATACTCTTTGTTTATTATCAATTGTCAAACTTTTGTTAATGTTTAAAGTCTGTGGTCAAATTCCGAATAGATGAATATTGTTTGTCTTTAATGTTATTTATCAATAGTGTAAGTTTTGGCGAAATCTGTGATTATATTATATAAGTATAATAAATAGTATTTGACAACAGAACCATAATAATGTTTAAACATAGAATTTCAATTGATTAAAGTCGAATTTCGACTACTGCGGGTTCACTAGTTCATTGAATTTTCTATTGATTCTAGCTTAACAAAAAACATTGTCAAGCAGTAGAGAAACAAACGTTCATACAAATTTCAAAGGAATATCTTGCCATCCATCCGCTTTCAGAGAAATGCTTCAGAGAATATGTATTTTGTATCACATTTCAATTGCACTCCAATTTGCAGGATGCTTATCTGAAATATATCTACGACCTTTATGTCATGCTATGATCAGCTTAGCGTGTTACGGAACGAATAGGACGATAACGAGGTATTTATCTTATACCTTTAAACGAGCAATTCTTGTATATTAATCTGAATCTCGGAAACGGCTCCAACGATTTTCATAAAATTTAGTATACAGGGGATTTCGGGGGCGATAAATCGATCTAGCTACGAATATTATTTCAGGAAATGTTGTTTTAATCGTGTTTTCAATTTTCAACTTTATCGATTGACTCTTCCCGACATCTATTGGTGAATAATAATACTATTAAGCTATTTCAGCAGATGGCGTTGTTAAGCCACCCGAAGCTAATGAGTGTTTGGTTTAAGGTTAGACCAAGAAAATGAATTGTTCATTTATATTATTTGTGTCTTTTTCATATAAAATATATAAAAAATACTGAGCAAAGCTCGGTCATCGTCTAGTATTGATCTAATTGATGTACTCAAGTATTTCATAGTGCATAGTGGATCATAGTGATTTATAGTACATCTCTAGACGGTAACTCATTATGTATGAGAAACCACAGCTGCATTTAATTTTGTTTAATGCGGTTTACTGTTACTATTTGAAATCACATTTGAATTTTAAAACAAGCTAAATCATTAACTGAAGTAGGTAGCTTAGTAGCAGAGTAGAAGTAAAAGTAGTTAGGTTGTTTAAGTGTATAAAAACTCTTAGCAATATTTCCGAATTAAGTCTAGAAATAAGGAAAGTTAAATAATACCTATTTCTTTTTTCTAGTTAACAAATTGTATCTGAAGGATGACGAGAAGAGTAATAGCAATCGAATCTAGAGTCCTATATAAAAAAAGAGAATATCTGACACATTAAAACAGTTTAAACGTGTGCAAACAAAAATACAGTGAATATTACTTATTACATATTTATTTAATTTGTATATCTTGAATCAACTTAAAACAGAGTCTATTGAACCTCGTAAATACAGTGCAGTATTGAAGTTATCGTGTTGAAAAAGAATATGCGACCAATAATATTGATATGAAATTTCTATGTCATCCGTATTGAAATTCCTACGTCCTATCCTATTCCTATATCTGAAATCGAAGAAATATCCTTCAAACGGAAGTCGGAATGTCGAGGACTTACTTTATTTGCGTTCTCGTATTGCTGGGATTTCATCGAACGTGCAAAGATAGAATCTGATATTATCACGGACTTTTATTACGATTTAATTTGACCGTTGACTTCATGTCGTAATGAAATGAATATTCAGAATCCTTTTTAATTATAAAATATTAACTGCAGGAAGAGTTTCTTATTTCGATATAATGAAGCCCTGCTTTTTTACCGTGTAGGCGTTACTGGTTGTTCATTTTACTTTGCAAAATTTAAATTAATTTTCCTTGAAACGCTCAAAGCATTCATTTTTCAATGGAACTATTGGGAATGCAGTATTTTAAGACTTTTTTCATGTATAAATGAAATTGATTGTTTTGAAAATGTTTTATTTATTGCTCTAGTTGAGTTTACAATCTCATTGCCTATCTTGTATCAACTGGAGTTCATTGACATCGTAATTTATATATATAATAATAATAACAAAAGAGTATTTTATATATCGACAATTGAAAAGCAAACGTGACTAAGCGTCAATAACTGCTTTGTACATGAATGATAGGCAATAACCATATATAAAAAATATATAAATATATAATATTAATCCTACAGCTAGATTCATTTTCAGGTATTTCAACCTTAAATTAGTCTACTGTAAAGTTCACGCATTGTCGCTTAGTCACGTTTGTCTTTCAAGCGTCGATATATATATTACTTAGATGGGCCCACCTGATGTTAAGTGGTTACCGGAGCCCATAGTCATCTATAACGTAAATGCCGTTTCCCACCTTGACATATGAGGTTCTAAAGTCTCAGTATAGTTACAACGGCTGCCCCACCCTTCAAACCGAAACGCATTACTGCTACCCGTACGGTACTCAGAGCACATTCGACTACCAGTAATCGGCCATCGTTCGCCAAGAGACACGAACATCGCAATTGAATCGTAGATAATTTTAAGTTTGTAATTACCGACGACCGCCCGCTACGCTACGTAAGTTTACAATTTGACTGTCTGGGACCTTACTCAATATTGACAATTGAAATACTTTCAGTGTAAAATGTAATGTTTACAAGTAAAACATTTCAGTATAAAGCAATTTTATTTCTTAATAGCTGACCCGGCAGACTTCGTAGTGCCTCATTCGATAAATAAAATAAAATAAACTTAAAACAAACAAAAGGAATCCGTCCGACGGGGGACACATCAAAGGAAAAACAAAATTGTTATTTTTTTTATTTAATTCCGAGCGTTTTCATATTTATCTACCTTTTAAACCTTTTCTGGACATACACAAATAATTCAAGACCAAAATTAGCCAAATCGGTCCAGCCGTTCTCGAGTTTTAGCGAGACTAACGAACAGCAATTCATTTTTATATATAGAGATGTATTAATTGTGTTAATAAGTAATTCATTTTACTATATTAACACACTCTAAGCTGTATTCTTTTTGTAAACATGACTAATTCAAAAATAGTTCTGGTTTCACAGGTCATAGGGCGTGTTATAAGTTAGCAAGACTTGATACAACTTATTTCTTTTGCGAAGCACCCATGCGTTCGATTCGAACGCTGGAAAAGCAACTCCTACAAAAACTCAATTTTCTTTGACGTTCTTTCTAAAGTTGGACGGTACTGGTACTTTTATAATAAAGTAACAGGTGAGCTGACATTTCGTTGTGTCTATACTGATAAAATAATCTTCGAAATTATTAAGATCTCATACAAATCTTCTACCACTATTAGTTTTCTTTTACATAGATATCACTTTCAAACGTCCTTTGATAGACATATTCTTAATTAAAAATGAAGTTCCATTTACATTTCAACAAGTACTGTAGCGAGCCAAAGACGACAGTTGCCATTAGACGGCTTAGAATTAAGCAGCGTCTAAACTAATTATGATTAATTCACAATTCGCAGTTCCACGAATAAGATTAAATGTTTTAAAGTCGAATAGAATGCTCTCTTTCTAAAATTGTGCACAACACAGATGCAGACATGAATTCGTGAAAGTAATTTTCATAGTCAAGTTTGGAAATTGTAAGCTTTATTTCATAATAATTCTAATCAATGAGGGTAATCAAAATCATGATCTTACTGGTGGTAGGACCTCTTGTGAGTTCGCGCGGGTGGGTACCACCACCCTGCCTATTTCTACCGTGAAGCAGTAATGCGTTTCGGTTTAAAGGGTGGGGCAGCCGTTGTAACTATACTTAAGACCTTGGAACTTATATCTCAATGTGGGTGGCGCATTTACGTTGTGGATGTCTATGAGCTCCAGTAACCACTTAACACCGGGTGGGCTGTGAGCCCACATCTAAGTAATAAAAAAAAAATATGCAGTCATTTCTTGTCGTCTGGAATAAATATAATTTCATATACATACATGATCTGGATACATGAATGGTTATATCCTATTTATTTGCCAAAAAGACATCGAGATTTTATTTTTCATCTATCATGCTTATTTGGGCAATCATCTCGCGTAGATGTTTTCTAGTTTATCCAACTCTACTAGTTACATGCAATTTTGCTTGCTGCTATTAGGATAAGTAAGCATTGTCTTTGAGAAAATAGCTTGGTGACAATTTTATAGCAGATAATTTTCTATTGTTAAAGCCACGTCTAATATTCGTGCTAGTTTAACAATATTACAAGCTGAAAGTGCTTTAAATAACGATTCAACAAATAGGTAACGCATGATGAGTTACAAAATATGCTAACTCATCTAGAAAGATAAACGTAAAAACCACTTTGTGAGTTTCAAAACGAACGAGACAAACATTACACTAAACAACAGAAAAATAGAAAAATTATGAAAATACTATGCGGTATCTTCGTGAAAAAAGAAAGAAAGAAGAGATGTAAAAACATAAAAAATAAAAATTAAAACTTGGAAAGACAAGATTATGAAAACAGCTGGACCGCTATGGAGACGAAAAGCTACGAAGAGAAAAGTACGGCAAACTCTAGGGAAGGTTTTTGCCAGAAAGCTATCTGACAATAAGGAAGGCATTTCGATTTTTTATTTAGAAATAATAATATTTTTAGATATTATATTATAAAACATTAAATGTAAAGTACTTTTTATAATGGCATCGAATGCTCGTAAATTGCAAATTGAATAGCAGTATATTTTTATAAGTCTACTAGCTGACCCGGCAGATTTCGTAGTGCCTCAATCGATAAATAAAAGACTTAAGCTTTTGTATAAAATAAACTTAAAACAAACAAAAGGAATCCGTTCGACGGGAGCACATCAAAGGAAAAACAAAATTGTTATATTTATTTAATTCCGAGCACTTTCATATTTATCTACCTTTTGAACCTTCTATGGATTTCCACAAATAATTCAAGACCAAAATTAGCCAAATCGGTCCAGCCGTTCTCGAGTTTTAGCGAGGCTAACGAACAGCAATTTATTTTTATATATATAGATTAGAACGCAAAAAACAAAACAATTTTGAATTAAAAAATGTCTGTTTCTGTCTTTCTGATAATGTGGGAATGAGCACCTGGATCCTCTTATTTAATTTACTTTTAGGTAAGTGTAATTTCTCTACTTCTATGAGGTAGGGAGAAAAAGCATGTTTATCCCGCGACGGAAATAGGCGAGCTTACAATAAATGCTATCGCAGTTTTCTGGTTCTTGGTAATAGCCGAAAAACATTGCTCCATACGATAGAGAAGAATGGAAGAGAAAAATAGCTGTGCCGACCCCACCTAGTGGGGTAAGCTGGAGAGAAAAAATAAGAAGAAATTCTTAAGACAAAAACTCGAAAAACGATACCGTTTGAATCGAACAAAAAAAAACCACAATAAATCCCTCAAGAGGCTTTTATTTATACTCGAAAATGCTGCTTTACATTTTTATAGATTACTCTCAATAATAATAAGCAAGATTGATTTATTTGTTTGTTTCGCTTTAGATGATGATATTACAAGATAAAAACAATCAGGTTTTAGTTTTTTAGTTTGGTTTAAAGAAAAGAAAAGAAAAATATTATTATAACTTTAGCGTCTAAGCAGATCAACTAATTTTCTATAAGCGTCACACACTTAATTAGAACCGGAGGAATCTTGAGGTGAGTGGTTCTTAGATCAAAAGTATGTGACTAATTTGATTATATTAGCCTAAAAATATTTTGTACAATACACTTGTGTCTATAAAATGAAAATTTTATCGCGAGAATGGCTTGACATAGAACAGTAAATTACAGTGAAAACTGAGATAAGCGGCACTTAAGTCCGACGTAGGAGAGAGAAGTAGTTTCCAACAAACTTCGTAAGCTGAGTAAGCTTGTCCAAATACATATTAAATTAAAACTCGGTGCATTTATGATTACTTCCATTGAACAAGAGTTTTCGAAGTTAATTTAGTCATATAATAATATGTTTTAATAAGTTAAAAAAAAGCTGTTAAATAATCAATAATATAGTAATATTCATATTGTAATAACATTTTCTTGTGTCTTAGTCGTTTAGATTATTATACTCATAAAATGTATTTTTAAATGAATAATTAATGCCATTCTTTTATGGTTGAGAAGTTCATGTCGTCTGTCATCATATGTCATTATTTTTTTTTCGTTAAATTTTCAATTTATTTAATGAAAACAGGTGTTTGACAGAACTCATAATCACATAATAAACAATATGTCATAATATGTCATAAATAATAAATAATATGTCATTTATGACAATACCTTTTATTACGTTCTCAATAATTTGCGTACTATATTCGTACTTTATTTAATAAAATTACTACTTTACCTGAAGTATTTAACTTGCTTAACATTAACGATTTATTCTACATACAAAATCGTCGTATTTCTTATACCTAAAACAAAATTATTTATTCTACCTCTGTGTCCAAACGGTCGTAGAAAGGGGAAGAAAAAAAGAATATTCTGATAAAAAAATAGACCCGTCCGAGGTTATTTCGCGAGTTAAAAAGTATTTATTTATTAAATAGTGTTTTGGTTTGCTTGTCGAAAACCCAGAGAATTCTCTAGACAATATTAAGGCCCCCATGACAGGTTCGACATTTGAGATACTACTTTTGTACTGAATTACAAGTTGTAACGGAGTTTTTCATACAAACAATCGATCCAGTACTATTTCTTGTCTTAAAATAATAAAGTTTTTTTATAATAAAAGCGCTTGTGATTTTCGGAAGTATTTTCTTAATACATACAAACAAGGCCATATATGTATATAATATTGATTTAATTTTGAACATGACATGAGTTTTAGTTAGATTTAATCTGCAGAAATATGCAGTATAAAATTAAAATAACAAAATTTCCTTACTTGTGTGTTAACAATAGACTACTAAGCAAACATCATTCAAAAATGCATACACACACTATTATTCCGCAAACACAATCAATATACATAAGCATAATGTTTAGTTTGCTTTTATAGTAGATATATCTAGATTTAGTTTTTCCTTTCTTTATTGGTACCACTAGGTATTATGTACATGTACTTATAAACGTTAATATTTGTTATTGAATAGCGTGTTTTTCCGAAGACAAGCATATATTTGCTTAAATGGAGATTTCAAACCCAGTTTGTTGATCATTTGTGAGTTTAAAGTTAATAAGTGGATTTGTCGAGTTCGGTTGTAAAGGTGGATAGTGAGTGACATTTACGTTGTGATGTTATATTATAGTCCTCAGTAATCACATAGTCCCAGGTGGTCTCTGAGTCTCGTCTACTTACTCAGCGCAATAAAAATAAGGTGACGTAATTGACGATTGTGTAAACTGGGAAATACTTTTTACACTTATGATTATTATGCATATATATGTATGTATTACGTTATACGTATATTAATATATTAATGTCATAAACTATTATTCTGTTTTCATCTTTAGTAATTTATTAATTAGTAAGACATTTACCACGGCACCCTCGGCTGTTAAAATGACTCACGGCATTATGTCTAGAATGACTAATGGCATTATATCCAAAATCACTGTATCCTTTGTGCCTCAATATTAATAAATAAATAATCTCATATAATTGTTGTTTTTTAATTGTTTGTCTTCTTATGTAGGCATATATTTTACCTTAAAATTAGAATTGTAATCTTTTCGATTGATGACTCGTATTTAGTTCTCACTTTAACCTAATTGGCGATATCTGCACTACACTATCGATCCGCAAAACTATTGTCGGGTAGATATTGTCTGGCTTCTCTTCCTTAGGATGAGATTACCTTCTCAAATATCATGAGCACCTGAGATCGAAGTTTCAATATATTTCATCGCTTTGTTAGTCTGGTGGTTGCTAACATTGATTAATATACTGCGTCATCCTGATTGATTCTCTTTGAGAATCGATATCATCAAAGATAATAGTCACATGGGTCTTGGTTTTGTCTTGTTTTTACATAATACGTAGGTAAATGCTCAGAATAGAGAAGTTCTTAAAATAAATAGAATTAAATCAGATTCCGTCATTATTCTGCATGGTGGCACCAACCCACATTACTTATCAGTTCTAACAAAATTACATTGATTATATACTCCATACTATCTCTTTCATGATCAACCTCAACGATCCCATGTTCTATAAATTATTACTAAGAAAGCCAATTGTTACCTAACAAAAATTTAATTATACCTACTGGGTGTTAGGAGACGCTTCCGAAAACGAAGACAGACGATAGTACTAATGACACCTTTGATGATGGAGTTATTTAGACAAATGCTGTTAATAGGTATTTGTGCGATAGAGCAAGACTGCGCCGCGCTCGAGCGTTCGTTGACCCGAGCATCAGCTGTTTTTAATTTGTGTTTCATTTCTGTTTTTTTAAAAGTAAAGTAATGTGTTTTTTAAGAAAATATCGTTTTATTTAGGTGCACTAACGTGAAGGAGCTTAAATAATGCTAATAAAACGTTTTAAAAAATATGATATTTTTTTTAGTCAGGATCGATTTTTTTTTCCGTCTCATCATTAAACTATCGTCTGTCTTCTTTTCGGAAGCGGTCTCCTAATACCCAGTATGTTTTGGATGCAAATATTTTGGTATCATGCGATAGATACTCACCAGGTACTCGAGCACCATGTTCCAACCAATAATGAAGGCGATGAACTCTCCAACGGTGACGTATGAGTAGGTATAAGCCGATCCAGTGGTATTCGGGACACGGACGCCGAACTCGGCGTAACATGCACCTGTTAAAATGAAATTATGTTTCTGAAAACATGACGATTGTTGCCAAAAAATATATTTAAATTATACACGTATTTATTTAAGGCAGATATCGTTAACGAAAACAGAGATAAATTTTCCTGATATTTTCAGAGTTTCTATGTACCTATATTGCGTATTGCTTTTACGTGATAATCGTATTAATTAAAAGCATTTAATACCGTCTATATATCTAGTTGATGTATGGCTCAAATTTGTCCACTGTTTGATGTAAAGCATATTTTGAATACGTCAATATCGAACCTAATTTATTAATACATTTTGCGGTAGGCAGCGGCTTGGCTCTGCCCCTGGCATTGCTGAAGTCTATGGGCGACGGTAACCACTCACCATCAGGTGGGCCGTATGCTCGTCTGCCTACAAGGGCAATAAAAAAAAATACAATTTAGAAACCGTTAGAATATACGCAAACTTATCATAAACACTTCACAGTAAATTACGAAAGCGTAAAGCTAAACGCGTACAATAGAATTGGAACGGTACGGAACTATTTCATAATACAACAATGATATGAGAGAACGTATCATCTCAGTACACAAAAGAACCTCTCATTTTGCTGGCTTCTCGTGACCTCTTACTACGAGTACATTCAATTCTATAATGATAGCATTTTTCAACTGCACAGCTAAATTGAGTTCCGGTAAGAACGAATCCATTAATATGGACATCTATTTTAGTTTAGTTCAAAAGTTAGAGCTTTCGAAATTTAAATGTTAAGTTTATCTTTTATTCCACTTTACTTATTAAGTAAACTTTAATATTACTGATACTTTATACTTAGTATCTCCTATGCCAAAAAGGAATAACATGATTTGCTTTCAGATACCACAAAAAATGAATACATTTCTTTACAATTCATTATTCATGATTCAAAAGGATCATGAATATTGCCTACGTAAACTTCAAATATAACCACGTGTTGCGTTACTTCAATAGAATCGTTCCTGTTATAATTTAATACAAATACGACCTCATTTAATTATAATAAATCAACATGTGATTAGTGATCTATCTACAATTTTATAATTGTCGTCTTTAAAATTAGGTCTGTATGCTACCTCGTATATGAAATACGCATATATTTTTTTATTGCCCTTGTAGGCAAACGGGCATACGGCCCACCTGATGGTGAGTGGTTACCGTCGCCCATGGACTTCAACAATGCCAGGGGCAGAGCCAAGCCGTTGCCTACTATAGCCCATAATATCTTATTATCTATTTAAAGAGAAAAGGTAGCTTTTTTTTATTGCCCTTGTAGGCAGACGAGCACACGGCCCACCTGATGGTGAGTGGATACCGTCGCCCATGGACTTCAGCGATGCCAGGGGCAGAGCCAAGCCGCTGCCTACCGCTTAATACTCTCCACAAGCCTCGTTTGAAGAAGGACATGTCATAGCCATAGTTAGTTTTAATTGTTATTAAAATAATTGGATACGTAGGGTTATAGTAGAATTCTTATTTGTTAATGGAACCATGTAACATTCAGCAAAATGTAAATAAAAACTCGTGAAAATCCAGCTCGATGGGAAAGCAGTGCCATAATAAAGCAATCAAAGTGCGGTCGGCTGGTTCGGGTAGCACAAGCGCTGTGGCTTTTCTACTTAATAACATTAACTTGGCTAGGTGCTTTTAACTATATATTAAATCGACACAGTTAACGGATATTTTACCAAATTAATTTTATCTATATATCTATCTCGATTATTCGCGAAACATATCTGAGATTTTATTTTCCGCATATTTGTTACGTTTATAAACATGATTCTAATTTGAGTATTTTGAGTTTTACATAATATGATTTAAATATTTCGTAAACTCTAAAATGACGTTCTTTGATTTCAAAATATAAGAAAGTATGCTCAACTAAATTGAACGACTTACTAACAAATAGATATTTTCTTTCACTTACACTACATTATTTTCAAATTCATTCCATACAAAGGATTTTTCAATAAGAGCTCTCAAGCTTAAAAATAAAATTTAAAAATCTGTTTAAGTGATATTGCCACAATATTTATTTTATTTTAAATGGTATTCGATTATCATTATGTATGGAATATTAATTAAACCAAATGGCCGCCGCGACTCCTGTAAGTGGTGTATCCTGGTGGGCTAATTTTGTATGACACCTTCGCATAAATGGGGCTCAATTTTACGAAGAGTTGCCATTTAAAAGTTTCTATATAATTTGCATGTTATTGGGTCTTGTCAAAAAAAGAACAGTCGATATAAGGTTTACATCACAAAGTCAGCGGTGATTATACCATAGCCGGCCACGGTGATGTTCTAAAAATTTTATCATAATACGAGTAATAAATTAGCAAGACTTACCCGAAAAGATACTGGCTATGGCCGCTATGATAAAGCTTATCATAACGCCAGGGCCTGCGAACTTGCGGGCCACCATGCCAGCAACGAGATACATCCCGGTGCCAACACAGGAGCCCACGCCCAAGGACGTCAGATCCGTAGTGGTTAAACAACGCTGGTAACAAAACGATAAAGTTAGTATCTGCCTTTCTTCCAAAGAGACCTTGCGCTCAGAGATGCTAGTTCAGAGGATCACGACAATAATTATCTAGTTGACTGCTAGTTAGAAGAAAAAGTAGACAGTATTCAACCTAAATGATCTTCCTCAATAACATTTAACACTCTACTTGAAGTATTGGTATTTGTAGGGCATATTGCGAGTTCCTATAGCACGACTAGGTTTATTTCTGACCATGCAATAAGGCTTAAAGGGTAGGACAACCGTTGTCTCCGTGACTTTCATCTAATCTTTTGAGCTGAGCATATGACGCAGTATATTAACGTCAGTATCTTTAGACTCCTATAACCAAGGGCCAATGAGGTCAGCAGTGTATTTTAATTAATAAAAATATGTATTTCGGTTTCAAGAATAGGGTAAAATAGCCCTTGTCTCAATATAAGTGTATGTTGTACTCTTCAGCATTAGTATTAACATAATAGTAAACAAGTATATAGAGTAGTATACTAGAGTTTTGGTGTTAACGTCAAGTTTGTATCTGCTTTTTAATCTGTTTAATTCAACCTTTTTTAAATGTCATGGGATCAAGGATTTCAAACAGTTTAGTATTTTTTTCAGCAAGTAGTTTACGTTCAAATTAATAGTCCTAGTTAATTGTATAAAATGATTGATGAGCCCACTCCTCAGGTAATCTAAGTACAACCCGGTTAATTAACACAGCGCGTAATCCGAAGATTGTTGAGTGGTGTCCGATTAAGTCCCTAGTGGGTAAATTATCTAACACGAAATACATTTAGAAAGCCCGATTTGGATATTCAGATTACTTTTATTATAATTGGAATATAACATAAAATGATTGCTCATTAATAAAGTATTTGTTTAGAGGTGACTGTAATTAATTTAATGCTCCTAAAACAAGCCTACGTTAACGCCAATTTTTTTTCATACACCTTTTATTAAAATCGATTTTTTTTAGAGCTTACATAGATAAACGAGTTCACGGTCTAACTGGTGTTAAGTGGTTACCGGAGCCCATCTACTAGATCATCTAAGGTCTCAGTATAGTTACAACGGCTGCCCCATCCTTCAAACCGAAACGCATTACTGCTTCACGGCAGAAATAGGTAGGGCGGTGGTACCTACACGTGCAGACTCACCAGAGTTCCTATCATCAGTAATTACGCAAATTATAATTTGAATATAATTTGAATGCTCTGTTATTCCTAATTCATGAATATGAAGTTTTGTTACATAATTTGACTTTTTGACGATAACGCATCCGCTCTGCAGGAGACTAGTATGTACATTGTGAAAATTTATAAAGGAGCAAGCTTAAATATAACATTATAAATCGTGGAGATAAAAAATAGAAAAAAGGCTCTGGGTTCGGAATTCCCAGGAATAAAATTTGTTCATTTTAAGATAAGCTCGTTAATTCGAGATTATGCTTCTAACCTAAATTCAACAGGAATATCGCCTGAACCCAAGGGATGTTTTTGCTTACACTAGTTTGTGTGTATTTGCCTTTAGAATATAATGAAGAATAGTGCAAAGAAACAATTAATGTTATTATAACGAACGCGAGGAAATATACGGTTTTATTTAATTATTTTTATTTCCATTGCAGACGAGGACCTCTTTGTGTGTTGTCTAACAGAAAACCTTGTATTTGAAACATTCTCCACTCTAATATAGAAATAAAGAAATGCAGTCGATGTGATAGCAATATATCTATTAAGCATTTACTAATTGAGTGCCCAATGTTTAATGCAGAGAGACATACTGCTGCCTTGCCTATATGTTTGTTTGAATGTTTAAATAATAATGTAAAATGTACTTTAAAATTCCTGAAAATTATAGGTTACCATAGATTAATTTAATTGTAAGGTTACAGTGGTCGTTAATGACCATTGCTGTTACAAAGCGACCTTAAATAAATAAATAAATAAAAATTAAAAATACATGTAGGAGCGTTGGTGATTCTGAATAAAAAAACGCTAAAAAGTCTCTTTTTCGATGTTACATTTTTAAAAACTTTTTGCATCCTAGTACACCTGGTTCTTTACTAGTGGTAGGACCTCTTGTGAGTCCGCACGGGTAGGTACCACCGCCCTGCCTATTTCTGCCGTGAAGCAGTAATGCGTTTCGGTTTGAAGGGTGGGGCAGTCGTTGTAACTATGCTTGAGACCTTAGAACTTATATCTCAAGGCGGATGGCTCACTTACATTGTAGATGTCTATGGGCTCCAGTAACCACTTAACACCAGGTGGGCTGTGAGCTCGTCCACCCATCCAAGCAATAAAAATAAAAACCTAATGTAAAACTATCAAAGATCAAACTGACAGGGGATCTATGATCATGAGGAAACATGGGCAATAACAGGAGGCACGTCTGCCAGCTGCTGCGTGATACATTGTGGATTCATAAAATATTAACGTTTTTTTTATGGGTGAACCACCCATCTAGTTCTGATTGGTTTCCAGGGCCTATAAATATTACTATGCTAATGTAACCTCTCTCATACCGTTTATCCTAATCTTCAAACTTCAGCACTTGCCTGCAGGATTTTAACATGAAAGTTACTAAAATCATACGTATTGACTTACATAATAACGAATAATGTTCCACTGACGTTAGGGTTGTACTTTATTCCTATTTCAATGTCTAGAATGTTCTATTTTCAGCCTGTATCTATCTGATTATATGCCAGATTTCTCAAAACTGCATCTAGTGAGTCAATCACGACTGCAGCCCCTTTCAATTTGTAGCTTCATTAATCTATAGCGAGACATTATTGTACTTTCACATTTTTCATAGATTAATTTCTCTGTCCGTCGAGTCCGTGGGTTATTAAATTCCATTGTAACATAGCTGTTGCGAAAACTTCATGCTAAAAGCAAGAAAAAATTACGCTTCTTGTTTCTCTTAAGGTAGGATCATTCTTTGTAATTTTTAATATAAAAATAACTTTAAAATTATTATATCTTTCGGGAAGAGTCACTGCGGATAGATGTTACTTGTAAAGGGCGACGACACAAAAATTCTAATCGATATTCACCCGATTCTGTTGGCGTTCTGTGCTCGTAAGAACCGAAAACGTACGTGGGCGCGGGACGCGTCCTCGACCGTGACCCAAGTGAAACGAAGCGAGGTGCTCCCGTCGATATGAAGAGATCGTCGACAGACCAAAACAGAGTCTATTACTTTACAATAACGACGAAATCGATTCGACCACCAGCCGACCGTGAAACGGAATTCACTCGCAGACATCCTGTCTTTATCGAGGGATGTTCTTGCAAACTACACCTACAAATGAAACCCAATGCGTTATTATTATGATTTCAGCATGGTTTAGAATAAATGCTAATATTTCGTTTCTATCCGGTGGTAGAATCTGCGAAGCACTACTCTTGCTGGGGCCGGTGTTAGCAACACCTCCGGCTTGAGCCCCGAGAGCTCACCTACACGCTAGGGTAACGCTAATAAAGCCTTTCAAGGCTATCAGCATATTTGAAAAAAATAAAAAAGAGTGGATACCGCGCAACGGAAAACGTAATGTGGTACGTGGTTAGGTGGTGCGATGACCTCCGAACAGAGGTTAACAGGAGGTGGATGAGGAGAGTCGAAGACCTGCTCAGTGGTGTGGATTGGAAGAGGCCTATGTCCAGCAGTGGACGACAATAGGCTGATGATGATGAAATGAATACAAGATACAGTACATTTATCCATATTAAAATTGACTGCTACAATTAATTCATAATTATCGAATTCTTTAATAATTTAAAAATCTGCAATTTTAAAGTATACAGTATATTTATTCAAACATCCTGCTCATAGGTGTTAGGGCTATCAGCACCAAGAGGTCACGCTACGCATACCCCGGTTTAACTTTCAGTCCCCGACAATAACAGAAAATGTAGCTGTAGTAAGTGAGAGAATAAGACCTCTCTTGCAGGCCTCAATACGTCAGATTGTGAAGCAAAAAGTAAAATTCCAATTCTTAAGGTGGCTCCCATTCCAGTCGTTACTTGTTTGGACACCTCGAGCCATCAATAACGCTTGATTGTTCTTGGTCACTCTTGTAGGGCTGTTAATAGATTTTATTTTTTGTATTCGTTTGGAATAATCAGTTTCATTTTGTGCCAAGCGGAATACCTGTACTGCCTGACAACGACAGCAAATTCTCGGATGTTCCTCAAGAACCACTTCTTTCGCCGCTGTTCAGCCCCTTTTCCTTCCCCTGTTATTATAATAAAGGGAACATCTCTATAATGACTAAGAACACGACCGAGATATTCAATTTATGCGTTTGGATGAAAATCTTGATTTAAATGTGTCAAAAAATCCTCAACAACATACTTCAGGGTCAACAACTTTCTTCCATAATATTCGATACGACACAATGACAGAAACCCATTCGTAGGAAATAGTAACGAATTGAATTCCAGGAAAACTAATTTTCACGGTATGAAATGGAAAATAGATATATCTATTATTACCCGTTGAACTGTAAACACCAGTACGCTTTCGATCACAATTACTTATTTGACAATACAAGGATTGCGCGGAATAGATAAGCATTGACCCTGGAAAGAATAATATTACACCTTATTTTCAATTGTTGTTTTAATTGGATATTTAGATTTGAACGTTCCGCGATATTTTAATTAAGGTTCAATGCGAGGGAGCCGGTTTTATCGTTTTGATGTTATGTAACATAAATTTATTTAACACAAAAAAATTAAAGCTGATATGCTCGCTGTTTTCTATAATATATTTAGTTTTCATGTATTTGGAAGAAACTGCATCCATCGATGACATTTTGGCGGGAACGCGAGGATTGAAGCTGTGTGATTTGTTTTATTTTGTCTATTTAGTGTTTCTTCAGGTTTAAGTGTATAATAACGGTGGTTTATTAGTGTTTAGTATGTATTTAGTGCGCAAATGTGTGAAAATCAAACAAAGCCGCTGAACGTAGCTTCTTGGGATCCTCGAAAAAGTCCACTGAGAAAGTCTCAGTAAATGACCACTATTTTACTGAAGTTATATTTCATACCATATCATCTCATCTCATTTCATTTCATTTCACTTCATATTATCATGTCTCATAAAAATAAGAATTTAATTAAAATAAGACTTGACCTAAAGGTCTTAGTTACCAGGTCATAAAATCCCTTCAAAAATATGCATCCATCGAGCAGGAGCCATTGCTCGGTAGACCGAAGGTTCGAATGTTGTTGTCCGGAACTTGTATATCTGTATGTATGTATGTAAGTTTATCTTGAAAATGGCATTAGCGAGATTCAAGCGTCTGGAAAATATTTTGTGTTCTACGATAGCTATTCGCTGGAACTCCGCAAAAGAAAATTTCAGCAAAGGATAACAATCGTTACATACAAAATTGTAATTAGGGTTTAAAATTGATTTTAGGGCTTTTCTCTAAATGAGACTCATAAAAGAGGGTTGGCACCGCCAGGCCAAATTTTCGAAAGATTCAATTGACTTGTATTTTTTTTAGGTTATAAATTCATAATTGATATAAAATAATTTTTTTTCATACGAATTTATTTGGATGATAAAAAAACATTGCAAAAGCTAATTAATTTTTCAAAATTTCCGCTCGCAACAGTACCGCAATTTCGGGAACTCATTAAAACTATCAATCGCGGCAAAACCTATCAAATAATAGTATTCATAAAGACTGGTCCTATGAATGAACGAAGTGGAAATTACTTGTAGAAATTGCTGATATTTTCTCACTCAAAGAAACTTATAAATATTGGTTCGGAATGAGAACTTCTCCTTTAAAAAACTGCAAAGTTATAATGTTATAATGTTGTATATATAGATATATTGTATACTGTTTATTTTGAAACATATTATTATTTTTATTTATTTTGAGCCCAATATTCTACGCCTTTTAGTTTCAAAGGGTAAAAATATTTTCCGAATTTGTGTTACACACGCAGCGTACTGTTTTTTTTTTTTTTTTTCTAAATATAATAAAACTTGATTTCAAATGCGCATTTACGTTCTTTTTTTGACATACTTGAAGGCACTTGTAGATCAAGCCTAGCTGAGTCTTTCACGAATTTCACGCCCTGTCGTAAACACTTACATTCTTTCTTTTTTTATATTGAACTTAGTTTGCCAGTGCTTGTAGGAGTTGTGAAGGTTAAGCATAAAAATAAGGTAAGGGTTCGATTATTATGGAAAGATATCGGGGCACCGATTTGCATAGTCATATTTAAATTTTTTATTTTATTGCTTAGATAGGTGGACGAGCTCACGGCCCACCTGATGTTAAAAAGTTACCGGAGCCCATAGTCATCTACAACGTAAATTCCGCCACCCACCTTGAGATATGAGTTCTAAGGTCTCAGTATGGTTATAACGGCTGCCCCACCCTTCAAACTGAAACGCCTTACTGCTTCACTATCTCCATAATTAAACGCCAAACCTAGTATTATGGTATAAAGATCCTCTCGTACTTTAATTTCATAATTATCATATTGTAAATTTTATAACGGGCTTATTCACGAAGCCAATCTAATAAACGTTTGTATCCAGCGAGCTCGGGAAGTGAATCGGAAAGTGTCACTTGCTTGTTAGACGTCGTACTACATACAGTATATATGTATACGCTTTTCCATTGAAGGCTGGACCGGATCCGACTGACAACAGATAACGTAGTTGTTAACAGCAATGAATGCTACAACAACTTTAACATTTCCGTTATCAGAAAGCCGATGGTGAGCCTCAAGATTGTGGTTTAAGTTGTTACAATCTAAATTGTTGTAAGGGATTTTTTTTTTTTTATTATGATTTTTTTGCTTAGATGGATGGACGAGCTCACAGCCCACCTGGTTTTAAGTGCTTACTGGAGCCCATAGACATCTACAACGTAATTGCCATCCACCTTGAGATATAAGTTCTAAGGTCTCAAGCACAGTTTCAACGGCTGCCCACCCTTCAAACCGAAGCGCATTACTGCTTCAGGGCAGAAATAGGCAGGGTGGTGGTAACTACCCGTGCGGAGTCACAAGAGGTCCTACCACCAGTAAAAATTGTTTTAATAAAACTTCAGTGACGGACTAAACTAGAAAGTAATTTCAGGAAAATTTGTTGCATACAGAGAAAAAAAAACTGGTTTTCATTTAATTTCCTAGTTCTTGGCTTGTTTTTAATAATGTTTTTATTACGGATTAGTACATTTTTAACGAGGATCTTTGAATGTGTTACTAATTAGTCCAAACCCCAATTAATTCAGTAGTTCTGGAGATACGCTTGCATCAAACATAATTACCCACACAAAGGTACATACACATGTATGTTTGTTAATGATCTCATTATTATAATATTGAAACTCTATTTGCGTAACTCTATTGTGTGTGGGTATAACTCAATATCATATGTCGATTTGAATTTCCATTAAACCATATATTTGTATTTAATTAGCAATCGAACAGAAATTAAATTAAATTACAAAATTAATTTGTATTTAAATAAAAATGAAAACGTTGAATTTGTTTTGGATCGGAATTGTGGAAATCATTTACCCTCCCAATTGTATTGAATAATATAATCTTGTTAATTAGCTTTTTCTTACATGAGTGGAAGAGCTCACGGCCCTGACGTTAGGTGGTTACCGGGCCCATAGACATCAGCGACGTAAATGGCGCCACGTGCTTTTCTTTTCAAGGCTGGTCAGACGTGAGCCTCGATTTTCCGGCTGCCCCACCCTTTCAAGCCGTAACGCATTGCAGCTTCACGGCAGAAACGGGCAGGATGCTGGTACCTACCCGTTCCGACTCACAATGAGCCCTACCACCAGTTTAATTATAGACAAGTCATTATTTTATTTATCGGGATAGGCAGATGAACTTCAAAATGCAGACCATTTATCCATACAATAACCTTGCGGCGTGCGACTATTCAGATGCTAGTTAAACTAAAATTCCACAGTACAGGGAATCCTATCCAGAAGAATGTTTTCGATTTGCGCCTGACTATCCGTAGTTTCTGCCATTGCCGGTCCCAAACCCGGATGAGAAAAGAGGAGGGTTGGCGTCGGTATGCCGCCTACCCAGCCGTAAAGATATAACGCCGAGCAACGGCCGGCGGTCAAGTAACCCGAACTTGGGCTTCAGTAGCCCAGAGGAACTAAATCACCTTTGAAATTCTGCTGTGGAAGGACGCGGGAACCCACCACTAGCAATTTTCCCAAGAAAACCTTTATGCATGTATTCTATAAAGGTCACGATCCTCAGCACTGAGGAACACGACGCACGGAGGATATCTCTTTAAACTTGCTACTGGTATATGCTTTCTTTCAAATAATTACACTTAATTAAAAATAAAATAATACAAATAAAATTGGAATATAAGAAAGAAAAAAATTGATAACCAGCATCCAGTGTGCATGAATTAAATTACTCAGTAGTACTCTTTCAAATGACAAATTCTGAAGCGGTCTGGAGAAACAATAGTAGGAGCGAGGCTGGATATTTGAGCCGCACCGTAACACAGCCGCAATTGAAAAATAACTTGGTTAGTTTTCCATTGACCGTTCGTTCCTTCAGAATGAAATTTTACGTAGAATATTTTTCACAGACTAGTTCTTCAACTAGTAGTGGAAATGTATAAGTGCATTTTTTGAATTAAAATTATGTTTAAAAATTACATAATGTTCTGCTATGTTCATATCACAAAAGCCATCATTCATGGTTTCCGAACTCTTCAGAAACCATGGATGATGGATGATGAAACCTTTCCATGATCTTGAAAATAGAATAGTAAAACGGCTATTTGCGTCATTCTGACGAAAACTCGCATTGAGTACCTTCTGAGATTGCTTCTATACGATTATTTTAATTTATTTCCGAGCTCGTGCTCTACCTGGTATTAAAGAATCACTAGACTGCACAGAAACCACGTAAACGCCATCGGCCATATTGAGACATTAAATTGAAGTTGTATTATAAAACAACGGTTATCCTGTGTCACGCCTTGGGTATTAGGTTAAGTATTACGCTAGGAAATGAGAGTTTTTTTTTATTGCTTAGATGGGTGGACGAGCTCACAGCTCACCTGGTGTTAAGTGGTCACTGGAGCCCATAGACGTCTACAACGTAAATGCGCCACCCACCTTGAGATATAAGTTCTAAGGTCTGAGTATATTTACAACGGCTGCCTCACCCTTGAAACCGAAACGCATTACTGCTTCACGGCAGAAATAGACAGGGCGGTGGTACGTACCCGTGCGGACTTACAAGAGGTCCTACTACCAGTAGGTGGTAGGAAAATTAATTACGCACCGATAAACGATGTCTCCCCGGCACAGCCAGTTCTTGGTTGGCCTCTGCCTCCAACGGGTCTTTCGTCCTGATGAGCTTGGTGAAGATGTTATGACCGTCGCGACGGACGGCCTTCCAGTCTACTTGCTGGATACGCTGCATTACGCTGTGGACAAAATTTATAACATCAGTCTTTTCTTGAAATTTATAAAAGCTCAAACTCTACCCAATACCTCAGTACCATCACCGCGCTTTTATTTACCACCAACAATTCAACTACCCCGAAAATTATTGTTCCAGTGTTTTTTTTTCTTTTATCATTATTAATATATTTTTTAGTTTTTATATTATGTATCTATATTTTATCTATCATAATCTATATTTCTGAGTTTTGATATCTGTCTATATTTTTATTTTATTATTTAATAAAAAAAACATTTTTCTATTTATGTTAAATGTTAATGTGTGTATATTTAATCTAGTAAAATAAACTAATAAAAAAAAATACTTGAGATTAGACCTGACTTAATGACGCGGAATAAAACCTGAATCATGACGTAATGGAGGCGACTTAACATGTGATCAATAATTAATAATAACATTAATATAAACACCGGTAATGCAATATGCTTAATGCAATATGGATGGTGATCGGTTTCCCAAAACCAAAATTCACAGATCAAACATTATATTATTAAAGAAATTTTAGATTTGAATCTCCTATATATTTCGTTCGTTCCAACTTTTGTACTTCTTCAAGTTTTGATATTAAGTTTTTATAGGACGCACTTACGCGGGCGAGCACTGTCTTTTTGATTTTAACAACTGACTGTATTCGGTTTTTTTTTTTTCTGCTTCATATCAATAGTGAGTTAGTCTGTTCATCGTTTATTATGAAAATCTCTTTTATTTGGGTTTAAATTGTAAAACAGAGATATCTCGTTTCTATTTAAATTGAATATTGAAAAGATCGGAACAATATTATCTCTCTTATTTTAAGTAATCCAAGACCGAAAACCAATACTGATTTGATCAAAGTAAATATATAAATTTATAAAAAAATACAAAATTTAGTATCACATACAGAATAACGACTCTTGTTTTGTGACAGATAAGATTTATTTACAACAAAACATCTCTGAAATTATTTCGATTTTACGTGCTAAAATGTTATGTAACGGTAACACCAGAACTAAATCTCTCGAGGTATCATTGTTACGTAAATAATCCAGGGGTAAGTAATGGACTGTTTCATCTGTTATTTCTGTTTTTTTCATATAAAGTCACTTCTATTTTTGATGTAGTTCATAACCGATTTCAAATGAAAAAGACGAGTAGATTCCGAATTTGTGAATCCTTTGTATTTTAAGGGATTTTCTGCTGTCTAACGATAGGAGAGGAATAAGAGATGTGTATGGAATATTGGCTTAGTTAATTAAAAAAAACTGATTGACAACCTGCTATTCTATTGCAAATTCTGGAGTTTATGCTTAAAGTACTTTCCAAGCGCAATTATATGTTCTCCTTCAAATTAGTGTTAAATCTTGAAAAAAGAAGAGAAAACAAAAAGGTACTGCTGTAGCATGTTGGGTGATGGTGAAAAGGACATGACAACATCAACTCATGTGCGATGTACATATATCATCGACAATAAAATGTATATAATGCTTTTTTTTAAATACACAGGCTAAGGACTTCTTTGCTCTTTATAGTATACTATGGTTGGGTGACCCTATATAAATTCTTAATATCCCTACAACCACCCAACTGTAGACACAAAGTAAAAATAGCAGTTGTATTACAATAGAAGGCATTTATACCTTTTAAATTCGAACAAATGTCTTTTTTGTGGCAGAATGACGCATTCTTAACAAAAAACAACCCGAGAAAGCCCAAAGTTTTTGTTTAAAATATAACAAGGGCATTCATGATCGAAAACACGGTTGCGAAAGTGAAGCCATGGATGGTTACCTTTCAAAAACTTTCGTTGATTTCGTAAAAATGGCACTTCTGGCGAGTTAGAAATTCACGAACATTAACAATTTGTGAGGGATATAACCGGAGGGATATAAACGAGGATGTAAAACAACACGTCGTTCAGTGTGGCCCCACTCGTTAGGTTGTTAGCGTGTCGCCAATTATTTTTTTAAAACCTACACTTGTTCTATACAGGCAATTCTGACGTAGGTATACTTTATCCTATTTCCCAGATTGAAAACATATAAAAAATATTTCCTTATATGAAACTTATTTCGTAAAGCCTTTATTTGTTGCAGGAAGAATAATTATCTTTTGATTTATATTTATTTTTATTTAGAAACATACCTCAACAAATATATTGCTTAAATTTTGTGCTGGCTATATTATTAATTTTAAAATGTGATCGATCGATTTCAGGTAAAAAGCATAACCATCGTCCTCTGTTCCGTCGTTGGCCCTTTTTATAATTACAAATTTTAGATTATTTATTCGAGTTTTCTCACCTACGCAAAGATCTGTACTTTTATGAGTAAATTGAATTCCATGGGTGGCGCTTTGGAGGATTGTTTAAATTGATATCATCTTCTCTGTTTGACCATCATGCCCACCGTTATCAAAACCTAATTCAATCTGACCAGGCAGAATCACGGCGGTCATTTATCATTTTACTTTTCGTATTTCTTGCATCTTACTATCCAGCTTTGGAATATATCTATCTCATCTGTATCTCTCGAGTATTGTGACAGTACAAATGTAGCTTAAGAAGAATCTTATACGGTAGTTTCAGGTAGCGGTTTGGCTATGCTCCTCTCATTGCTAATATTTTGAGTCATAGCGGCCACTTTAGAACAGATGGACATGAGGCTGCATTGAAGAAAAGCAAACCTTAGTTTGTCATCTTAAGGAAGACATTTCATTGGCCAATTTATCTTTATAAAAATCAAAGTTGACATACCGCTGCATACTGATTGTGGAGAATGCGATTCGTGTAGCAACCACCTACATCCGACGCTGCTGCGACCTGTGAAAATAATTGGCGTCTTAGTTTGGAGAGCATATTTTCGTTTCAAAACGGATTTTAGGTAAGTGATAATAAAATTTAAAATAGCACTGATCAAACACCTTCTAAGCACGGTTAAAGCAAACATTTATTAATGGTGTACTGTGATTTTGCGTAATTCAAATTTAACTATAACTTTTTTAATATAATATATTTTTTATTGTCGTATGTTTCCCAAGTATTCTCATGGTCATTTACAGGAAATGTAGCGGTAGCTAAATATAACTAGTCTGGCCATAAATACTGTTACATAAAAACTTTTCTTTTTTCAACTTTTTAATTATTTTGAATTTGGAACACGTATATTATTTTAAAAACTGTTTTCGATTTTGCGCTATTTTACATATTTTTTCGTGCTCATTATCAAATTAGAATATGGAATGGGTGTTAAAGAAAATAGGATTGCAGTGATCGTCTTGCATAAAGTGGGTACGGAGGCGTCGGTCATATTCCAGATACTTCAAAAGCTTGGTATCAGTCGTTCTTTAGCCGTCTCATCATATGGTTACCTTTCAAAAACTCTCGTTGATTTCGTAAAAATGGCACTTCTGGCGAGTTAGAAACTCACGAACATTAACAATTTGTGAGGGATATAAACGAGGATGTAAAACATATATATACTGCACCCCAGATGTACACATAATAAAGTCATGGGTTGCCGTTCGATAACACATTTATTTGTACAAAAATCTTTATTTCACATGTCACATGTCTAAAAGCGGTATCCGACGATGCACTAGTCAGTCTGAGAAGTTATTTTTGACTCTAAATTTTAAGGCGGACCGCAAGCGAAAATAATTCTTCAGATTCAATTATGATTTTATTCTGAGTTCTAACAATATTACAAGCTTTAACTTCCCTTCTTTGTAAGTTTGTTTAGGGCAAATCTTGCAAGCTAAATTAGACCCACTTTTTCTAATTATACGGAGATGAATTTTTACATGTTCTCTTTGATGAATATTCATTTTTATGGTAAGCGTGACCTGAATTGAAAATCAGTATTTTAAATCTAGATAAAGAAACTCGTCAACGATTATATAATTAGCAATGGCACAGACTCAAAGTTTTATATTTGAATATTAATGTGATGTTCGTTATAAGTTTTACCATAATAATATGTTTGTTAGACTCAGAGTTGAGCTCTCACTAGGAAACTCTTCAATGCTTATTATATATGAAGTATTGTATATGCATTCTAATACAAGCTCATTCTAAGTGTCACAATTGAAATCATTTAGTTTTTAATTTCTAAGTTATTAGACGCGTTTTTCGTTGTAACAACGCCTGATACGTGCTTCAGAGAAAATTGTAGAAGCCATAAAAATGTATATGGATTCCGCGAAATCCGATTAATCTCTTCGAGGATTGATTTCAAAGAGAAGTGAATTATTGAATAAGCCTATTCGTCTTAATGTTGGTTTCTCAAGGGATTACAAGGGAATACAAATATATATGTAATATATAACAAATTTAGGTTTATAGATAAATTTATTATAATAGGAAGTTAGATAAAATAATTTCAATTTACCATATATTTATATTTATTTTTTTGGTTTTTAATTAATTATTACCTAGATATGTAGGTAATGTTTTAAGGAAAGTTTTAGTTAACATTTAGTTTGTTTTGTATTCCTTTTTTGAATATTTCTGTAGAGTACCTGAATCATATATCAACATGAAAGCACGCAATCGCACTTTTCTTTGCTACGTGTTCGTTGTTAGCCTAAGGGGCTATTCTAACTACGGTATGTTTGGTAGGTGGACTCGCGGGACTTGATCTGAGAGAGTGCACTAAAACACTGGCCCTAGCAAGAGCATTGCTTCGTATAATCTTCCACCGGGTCGGAATCGCGACCTACTGAGAAGATCCGGCTAGAAACTTAGTGGATTGTGTCTATGAACTAGTTTGCTCATAGAACAACAATTCGTTGTAGTCGACGAGTTCGATGAGGACGGTGACCTGTGTTTGAAAAACCTAAAATCACCGACAGAGTAGATCTGGAGGATTTGACAAGATATGTGACGGACGACGCGCGTCGGCAGCTTTGAATTGCCTATCGCCTGGGTTCGGATATGTAATTAGAGATGGGCACAATAAGAGGATTAGCGAGGACTGATGACAATATAATAATTTTAGAACTTCGCTCTAATAACCAGACTATTATGAACAGGGGAAAAAAGACAAAATTAATTGTTGGTTCAGTTTGCTGTTTAAGCGTGTTTTTGTTTTTAAACTACAATTATTATTTGTATTCGAGTTGAGTAGATGTTTGCTAGAAAGTTCTGCCTCACTTGGGCCCGGGATGCGCAATGGGTTGGCCGAAAAGGGTTATCTATGGGGACTAGTCCCGCTTGAATGTTTATTTTTGACACGACGGCGCGATTATTTATTCCATGAAAATTTGATAAATCTCTGACATTAGTAAACATGTTCTGAAAAATATTTGAACTGAAATCAGGGGATATTTTTGGTTTGATGTTTAAAAATTGGTAATAAAATTATATATGTAAACTACTCAAAACAAAATAAGGCCCACCGCAATTTTGTCACGAATTTTGCTTTTAAATAACTCGTAAACTAAGCATTGGCCAAATGAAACACCAGCGCTTTTAGCACACAAACATGTGCATAATAAGTCCATAAAGATTTTTTGAAAGTAATTTTTTTTTTGTTTATCTCAAGTGGAGACCCAAAAATTGCTTGGTTTGTTGTTTAAAAATTGGTAACAAAAATATACATGTCTAATGTTGTAGGTGACTTCAAATCTGTTAATTTCATTATTTGTTTTTTTGTAATCTATGCATAAATGTTATTGAAAATTGACTTAGAAAAAATTGAGAATCCTGTAATTTAAAGACACATGATAAATATATTTTAAGTTAGTATACTTTTAGAATAACGTGTAAACAAATTAAAATTAATCGAGTGTAAGCAGCAAGCCCTGGTAAAACTAGATCTAACTCGGGTTAGTGTATATTTTAATTTATTTATCGGGTCTGCATTGTTTACATCGCCGGGAGGGGCCGCGAAGGAGAAGCACGTACGAATTTTCATATTCTACAACTTCATATGGTGCTATCCGCATTCAATTATTAACAAACGACGCTTTACTAGTCCTTTTATTTTATGGAAACAAATTGTGAAATCCATAGAACGCTGACTTTTATTGTAAGACATAGCGTGATATCGATGTCGCTTTTGGAATCTGAGGCCTAGAGCCACTAAGGGTCGTTGCGCTCCGCTCTGGGGGAAGGTGTAACGCGGTGCCATCAAAGCGGGCTCTCGGCCCGCTGAACGAGGGAACCGGTGGTCGTGTCGCTGGCGGCCGCCGGTCCGTCGTCCGTGGGACGGTGGGATGGATGTAATGTGCTCTGCGTCAACCCTGTCCCGCCGTCTCAATAGCCCCGACTGGCCTCCGGCCCGGTCCGAGGTAGGGCACCGGTTGTGAGCGGCAGGAGTTTTTAGTGAGGTTCAACTTCCACATACCCCACCTGCCGCGCGGGTGGGGATCCGGCGATTTTCTACTGTGGAAAAAAAAAAAAAAGTGTCGTTGCGCTAGCGGAGTAAGCACAATTCATAAATAAATATTAAACTATAAATTGCTCAATTGCAACAACGTTTACGGTTTAATCTCACGTTTTTTATTTTCATTTTATAATAGTATTTCGTGTGACTCTGTTCTCTGTTCTCGTGATCACGGTCGAATATTTGCGAAAACCGAAATTTAACCGAAAATACCTTTAAGTTGTTTTTTTTTTAAATAATATATAGTTAATATACTTTTTTGTTACGGTGATTTAAAATTTCCAAACTTTTTGCTTAAAAATATATATATTTTTTTTAAATTTGTTAAGGTATTCCAACGTTTATCAAAGCTTTGCAGTTTTATGTTTCTCGGACACGCCATCAAAACATTCCACGCGCACCGTATTGATCTGCATAGAATCAAGTCATATTATATACACCCGTAGTTAGATTGTGTTCTGTTTTTATTTAACACTTATCGACTTTTCTTATAAACGCATCTTAAGCGAAAGTTATTTTAACGTTTTCTAAGATTGAATGATTACACTTTAAAAAATAAAGTGAAACATGGTTTACACCTAAATATTTGTTACCAATTATGCCTTAAAATATTACGAATAAAGAAATCCCGGATTTGCCGATATTATCGCGTTGAGGGTGAGAGTTTTAAGTACATAATTGAAAATATGTACAGTACATTTCTAGAAGTATATTTGTCTGTTTGTAACGTTGGCATCCTACACAAGTCCATTCAGTCGACGGTAACAAACCTTTGTGTTGTTGTTTTAGGCACGTTTCTAATTCGCGTAATGCAAAGTCCGGCTATAAGCAAGATTTGAAAAGAGTCTTCTGGTGACTTGTCCGTGCCGGATTGGTGATTTCCGAGAACGATTTTGGTTACAGAGTAACAATGTGATTACTATAGGTAACGAATTTTTTTTTTTTTTCTTTGCATGGACAAGCTCAGCGGTCGATGGTTTTGAGTAGTAATGACTTGAATGACATTATCTACCTCGATACTTGAAGTCGAAATCTCAATTTTGTTATTTGGCTGCTGTCTAAGCCTTGAAGTATGAAAACTAAAATACTTCGTTGCAGGAATAGAGTTGATACCTACATAGAGAGTGACACCTTGCGATACGGGCTTAATAAACACACCCTTATGAGTAGTTACACAACTTTATAGGTTTTGCGGCTTTTATTACTCTGATTTTTGCAAAATGATTATTAATTTTTACGGGTTTTAAGGTTTGTTGTACTGTTTTGCTCTTTTCTTGAGAGCTCGATATTTAAATGTAGATGAGATATTGAAAATAAATATTATCTCACAACAGCTTGATGAGGTACAAAATGTGACATTTGGAAATAAGAAGTTATTTTTACATTAAAATTGAAAATTCGAGTGATTTTTCAAAACGCGGTCTCAATACAATATTTACTGGTAGGGCCGATTGTGTGCCCATGCGAGTAGGTACCACCCTGCCTCTTTCTGCCGTGAAGCAGTAATGCGTTAAGGTTTGAAGGGTAGGGCAGCCGTTGTAACTATACTGAGACCTTAGAACTTATATCTCAAGATGGGTAGCGCATTTACGTTGTAGATGTCTATGGGCTTCAGTTACTACTTAACACCAGGTGGGCGGTGAGCTCGTACACCCATCTAAGCAATAAATAAAAAAATTCAAACACATGTCTCAAGGTGAGTGGAGCCATTTACGTTGTTAATGACTAAGAGCTCTGGTAACCACGATAAGGTGAACCGTGAGCTCGTCCATCCATAGAGGCAATAAAAAGAATAATTAGGCTCGCCTTGAATTTTGCCGTTAAAATTACTGTAATTCAGTAAACGCTTAAATTCCCCGATCAAATAAATAGCAACTTAATACAACTATCCTCAGCTGGGCAGCTTCTCATTGTTTGTTTAGGACAATTCATTCTCCATGAGCCGTGAGATCGCCGACGTTCTGTTTATTATCGCAGCTTGCAAGCAAGGAACACGAACATTGTTGTCACTCCAATAGCGGTATTAGCACCCATATCTATCTAGCTTAAGATTCGTCGTCCTGCTCTTGAATTATAGCAACCGTGAGATGGAAACAACTCTCAATCAGTTGTTCATGAAACGATAACTGTGTTGAGTACATTACAGTTCAGTCTTGTCGTGCTTGAGATTTCAAATTCAATTGGCTTAACCAAAATGGCTATGATCATTTGTTCTATACGTTTCTGTAGTTTCATGATCTTTCGCCTTGCCTTTTGAACAACAGCGCATGATTGCGTCGCAGCAAATAGGTTCGTAACTAGCAGGATTGGCATGAAAACCTAAAAACTACTAAGAGTACAACGACAAATTAATAGAATAAGATTGACGATGATAATAGTTGTATTTGTGTAATTTTTTTTGTTATTACTTACAAATTTTCCGCAAACAACGCGCAGATGATTTTAATTTTGTCTTATTTTATATCGCTATCATGACCATGCTTGCTCGCGACAGCATGTAATATTTTTTCTAGGTAATGGGTCTTGTGATCCCGCACGGGTAAGTACAATCACCACCCTACCTATTTCTAGCGTGAAACAGAGATGCGTTCCAATAAAATACAAAAGAGTCTTAGATATCATGTCACAGCTCGGCTCGTAGTCGCGTTGTCTATATCCGATAATCATTTCCCTACTCGTGCGAGTCTATATTACGTCCTACAGTTAAAAAAATAATTTATGTAATAAGAATTCTCGGCGGAATACAAAACGTTGTTGATTGAATATATGAAGTACGAGACGATGCTTTAGACGGCGACTGATCTGCATAGCTTGGAGATATCTTCACTCCAATAGGTTCTTGGAATGTTGGGTGCAGACTCGATTGAGAATAGATCGTTATATATTCTCGAACGCAGTCAGAGAGGCAGCTTAACAATGTGTTAGCGAATACAGAATATATTAGACTACTAGAATAATACATATTATAAACTCATCATACCAATTCTTTTTAATACGCTTTTATTAGCTTCAGACGTATGTATGTATGTTTGTAACGAAATATATGAACATGATTTTGACTTCTTTAAAAACGTCGGATTAACTCGAAATTTGGTATACTTATTAAGGACCGATGACAAACCAATATTTAAAATATTGAAAAAAATGAAATTTAACTAAAAAAAAAAAAAAAAAAAACGTTTAAAAACCTAACAATATACGCTTTTATAAAAAATCCAACTAAAAAATAGAAAATAAATTTTAATAAATTCGAATTAAAAATAGTGTAAAAAAAAATGATTATAATGTAAAAAAGCGTGGGGTGCTTTTCAGCATATTATCAAAATAATCCTTCTACTCATATCTGTTCATAAAATATTTATAAACTACTACTTATACCATGCACCTTACGCTTTTTTAAAATAAATTCATTTTTTCTTACACTATTTTTATTTTATATGTTTGCTTATGTCAAATAATTTAGATTCACTATTTATACGATGATACGCATTTTAATGGAAAGTGTGACCTGAACGAAAATCCGGGATTAAGGCCAAATAGATTAACTCTTCAACATTCAACAGCACAAGATTTTTTTGTGTACTTATTTAATTATGATGGTCGCTAAGCTTTTCCATAATATGGTTGCTGTACTCCGAGTTTGGTCCTCCTCATGACACAGACACGAAATTTAACTAATTATTATGATAACCCATGTCGTCAATTAAAATATTGTATTTTTTATTTTTTATTTGGTAGATAAGCTACTGAATCTCGATAAAATATACGCGTTTATGTAATACTAGCGACCCGCCCTCGCTTCGCTTCGGAAACATTAAAACACACATGAAACAAAAAAAAAAAAGAAAATGAAAAAGTAGCCTATGTTCATCAGGGACAATGTCGGCTTCTAATGGAAAAATAATTTTTCAAATCGGTCCAGTAGTTTTGGAGCCTATTCGAAACAAACAAACAAACAAATCTTTCCTCTTTATAATATTAGTATAGATAGCAGAGCCCCGCGATGTTACCCGCGGTTATTTTCGTACCGTAGGTGAGGCCACGGGGCGCAGCTAGTCTAAAAAAGTAGCCTAAGTTACTCTTTAGATCATCAGCTATCTATCAGTGAAAGTCTCGTCAAAATAGGTCCAGCTGTTCCAGAGATTAGCCGGAACAAACAGACAGACAGACAGACAAAAATTTAAAAAAATATTGTCATGGTGTATGTACCGTATATATATTATATTCATATGCACGTAGTAAAAAGCGGTTATTTCAATGTTACAAACAGACACTCCAATTTTATTTATATGTATAGACGACAACAATAAAGTAAGTTGAAATATATTTATGCTTCAAATGATAACAGGTACTTCGTCTGCTCTACTGTGAAACTCATATTAACGTTTCTAACTTCAAAATCACTAAGTTTTCATTTAAGCTGAGTTTATAGTTATAGCAATAGTGAACTGTCACTTACACTTACTAAATATCATTATGTTATTCTACACAGGCAAGATCAGAAGATGAGGCATGCTGCCCCTACTAGAACTCTCTTCAAAACTCCCTTGAAGACATCACAGCGCTCGGTCAAATCCATCGAAAATTAGGTCAATTTTAAAATAGTCAATCTTATTAATTTCAATATGTTTAAATGTTATATTTTCGTCCAATGTCACGACCAGTTAATATTTTATCAGCGTTAGTTTATTGCTTTCATACGAGTATATCTATTGTAGAACCATGTAGACTGTAATTCTCGCTTAATTTACTAAAGTAGACGGCTTTAGCGACGGCGATACGTTAGAGAAGCCCATGCTTTATAAAAATAGTTTTTTTTAAATACGAATACCAACTTAAAACTAAAACTTTGACAGAGGATTCATAGATCAACATGTTAGAAGACAAGTTAATTACGCTTCGAGTGCACTATCGATGTCTTCCAATCAGAACTTTGCAAACCTACGACTCGTCTCGCCACTCGACGACCGCCTGGCGAAATTAATCCACTCCGATTTAATATTAGATGTAGACGGTACGAGCCGTGGAAATTATCGAAAAAGCCTCGAAATACGCGGACCGTGACACCACTCCGAGAATCGAGTTAACAAGCATTCGCAAATATTTAAAACCGAATTTTAATGTGAACGAGAATATTATTGTTGGTACTAAAGTTCGAGACGTTGCAGACTTCTGTTTCTGATATCAATACGAACGTTAAGTGTGTGATAAGAAGACATGTCTTCGTTGGAGTTCCCCTCAAGCGGTTAATTGAATTTCTGCTAAGAACAAAGGTGTTACGTTCGAAGTTAATTTGCTTCATAATGGACTAATCTATATATTAATACGTGAAGTAAAAACTTTGTATCCCTTTTTACGAAAATTGCGCGGACGGAGGAGTATGAAATTTTCCACACTTATAGAGAATATAGAGAAGAAGTGCACAATGTTATTTTTTTTTTAAATAATGCATAAAAGATACATTTAATCTTCGATCAATAATAGTACCATTTAATCAATAAAGAAAACATTACACACACTACATACCATGTATTTCACGCACACACGCATGCATACTATTTATTGTCAAACTTTTGTTCTTGAAGTCTGTTGTCAAATTGAAAATGGATTAAATATTGTTTGTCTTTGTTAATATTTTTTATTGTATAGTCTTGGCGAAGTTTATGATTATATAAGTATAAAATACAATCATAATAGTGTACAAACTTACAATTCCAATTAATTTTAGTCGAATTTCGAGTACTGCGGGACCACTAGTATTTTGAGTTTAATTATGTGCAAAAGACATGCTGGTTCTTTCAGGGGACGTCGTAGGTAATTGAATCATCTTCGATATTCCCCCATAAACGTTAGTCTTTGATCGGAGTTCAAAACTAAATGTATTAACGGGCGTGCATGCCTTTGAGATAACGTTGCTAATAAATTAAGTTAAGTGCAACTTGTGAAACTATGTAGATTAATAATTTGAAACAATTGCGTAATTAACTCGCTTAGTTATCGCTATCCTTTACTTAGTTGTACTCACTAAAAATTATCCGATACACGTTTGTTTAGATTATAGCTTGGTACGCATATAACGAAAAATTTTAACGAATTCAGCTGACGGTTTTTACGTTTTTTCTTGGCCGGCAAATTGCGAGGCGCCTGATTGAATCTCGATATTTTTTGATTGAATTTTTTCGTGCACGCTTCGTGGGCTCTGTCTGATGCTTTAAACGAGATTCCCAATTAATATTTGCTTTATTTCCTATTAATGACTATGGCGCCTTCTGTATTTATATGAAATTTTAATGATTCTAGCCTAGCGTGAGTTCGCGCGTAACTCAGTATAAAGTCGCTATCAAAGCCCATAGAGATATCACAATATGATTGCTGCTACTTTTGAAACATGCAGTCAAAGTCTAAGTTGTATTGGACAACGAATTTTTCGCACTTCGAAACAGGAGACGTGACTGTTGAATGGCGGCAAGGATTAGCTGATGGTATCCTATATAAGGACTTACTATACTAGTAATCGATCCGGTAGGTGATCACAGTGCATTGGTATTAGTCGTCGTGGCCTAAAGGATAAGACGTCTGGTGCATTCGTATGTAGCGATGCACCGGTGTTCGAGTCCCGCAGGCGGGTACCAATTTTTCTAATGAAATACGTACTCGACAAATGTTCACGATTGACTTCCACGGTGAAGGAATAACACCGTGCAATAAAAATCAAACCCGCAAAATTATAATTTGCGTAATTACTGGTGGTAGGACCTCTTGTGAGTCCGCACGGGTAGGTACCACCGCGCCGCCTATTTCTGCCGTGAAGCAGTAATGCGTTTCGGTTTGAAGGGTGCGGCAGCCGTTGTGACTATACTGAGACCATAGAACTATATCTCAAGATGTGTGGCGCATTTACGTTGTAGATGTCTATGGGCTCCAGTAACCACTTAACACCAGGTGGGCTGTGAGCTCGTCCACACATCTAAGCAATAAAAAAAAAAAAAAAAAAAAAAAAAAAAAAAAAAAAAAAAAAAAAAAAAAAAAAAAAAAAAAAAAAAAAAAAAAATCAGGGAACACTGATACCCATTCTCCGGTAAATCCCTTAGTTGCTTTTCACGATACCAACATGAAGATACGAGATGGTACTGTTCTATGCTGTCACCTATGCTATAACCATACGGTCACAGTGCCAAAACAGGTTTTTTAAAATTATCACACATCTAATAATTGTTTACGAACGAATTTAACGATAAAAGAAATAAAGTCTATAAAAAGTTAAAATACATGATTAACAGTCTATACTTCAGTTTGAGGCGTGAATGTACCACATATAATCTAACAAAGACTTTATTTTAAGGTGGGTTGTGACTTTCATATTAAATCTGTGTGGAAATCCTACTTAACTATTTAACCAGGTGGGTCTACAGGAATAATAAGCTAATGAATTTAATTTATTTTCATCGTTTTTTTATCATTAACATCAACTGTGGTGGCGTATTAATATGTCAGAGCGACTCGCTAATCATTCCCCGTCCTATTAAAATAACGTAAAAGAATGAACAAATCGTTTGAAAAGGTAATATTTGTTTTTAATTTTATGCAACAAATCTTTGCAGATAGTTTTAATTTTATTTCTAGGATGCGTGAATTAAAATAATTAAAATCCCAAGTCAAGAGTGATATGAACTTCACAATTAATAAAACCAATCCAGAAATGACGGTAAAGTCGAATGTTTGCTAAGTCTCAGTTTTATGGTACAATGGCTGCCCCACCCTTTAAGCCGCATTACTGGTTCGCCGCAGAAATAGGCAACGTGGTGGTACTTACCCGTGCCGTACCAAGACGTTCTACCACTGGTAATTAAAAAGCATTATTCTTTTGGGTTTGGTTTATATTTAAACAATGTTATTTCTTCATCGTGAAAGTCATGCGGGGACATTTGTTAAGTAGAGGTATGTATTAGATATTAAAAACGTAAAATAAAAAAATTAATGATGTGTACGTCTTTTTGATAATTTGTGCGTCTGTACTATGTTCTGATTTTCATCTATGAACGAATACTCATCAATGATCTTTATGGCTACTATCAAATGTTTATGATATTACAGAATAAAATATGACCTTACATCAAATAGCATGCCCACAGATTTTTCAGGTTTATTTATTTATCGTATGGCATTCGTTTACACTGCGTGGTTATAATTTAAATTTACAGTTTGTGAAATAATCGATAGCTTCTTCTGTTACATTTTTGAGATATTCCACTTGGCCTGCGAATTTCGTTAGTGGGCACTCCATGACAATGTGGCGCATAGTTTGCTCTGGGCATCCGCATTCACAGCTTTCGTTTTCCGTCCAGCCCCATCTCTTCCGCAGTTGGTTACAGTGACCAACTCCCGTTCTCAGGTGGTTAAGCATGCACCAGATTGGGCGTTTTTCTTAACAACGCCCAATTTTACAACAGTTTTTCTACAGTAGTATTTTACAAAGAAAAAAATCTTTAATTTGCATGAATCGCGCGTAATTTAAAAGATAAGCTTGAATACACACAAGTAACAAAATTTGAACCGTTCGTCCAACAACACCCATCTGTGGATGAGTTTCCCTTTCCTCCCATTACCCCAAAATATGACTCTCGTTGCCATGTCTATATTCTCAGGTAACCATTAAAGAACCAGCCGAGGCGATCACCCGTCTATGTAATAAAAATAAAACACATATTTTATATTAAATCCTATCCAACCGCATTCATTTAGAGTAAAAAAGCAATCTATCTATTAGTGTCTCTGGCAAGCAGTCTCCTTGTAATAAAATATGCTTGTTTTCCAAATAAAGCGCTTTGATGCATTCTGATATTGCAATCTGTAACGGCCCCTTTCGCTAATAAATTTTACTCGTAGTCTTCGCTTTCTTCTTCAATAAACGAGTCAGATTTTTAATCTAATTTACTTGTTTTGTATTGCAATATTTTAGTATTATATCGTTCGTGAAAGATTTTTAAAACATTAAAATGAATTTTTGTGGACAAAAATATATACATCAAAGGTATATTTTAATTAGCGGTTTGCACTTAAGTTTTAACTTTTTTTTTAACTATTCTTGAAATCATGGATTACAAGTTCCGAAATATAAATCATGACAGTTTATTATTCGCAAATAACGACCTAAGTTAAGAGTCGCACAGCGGGCGATGGAGAGAGCTATGCTCGGTATCTCCCTAAGGGACAAAATCCGGAACGAAGAAATTCGACGGAGAACCAAAGTCGACGACATAGCTCTCAAGTCTCAAGTCAGCAGGCTAAAGTGGCAATGGGCCAGTCATATCTGTCGAACCAACGACGCCAGGTGGGAGAGGAAAGTCCTCGAATGGAGGCCACGGATGGGTACCAGGAGCGTCGTCCTCCGACGACTTAGTGCGCACGGCGGGAAGTCGTTGGATGTGGAAGGCGGAGGACCGCATTCTGTGGAAGGCATTGGGGAAGGCCTATGTCCAGCAGTGGACAGATAAAGGCTGATGATGATGAGGATGATGAAATAACTACAAGAATATTTTTTCTGAGAATTGTCTTAAAACGTTCTTAAACGGAATGAAAATATAAAAGGGTCGTAGTAATACAATTTCAAGACCGCTTTTTCATTTAATCGTTTATTAGTTCTTCTATTTATGAGTATAATATTCAGAAAATAATTTTGGGTTGGTAACCAATTTTTGGGTATTCCGGTAATGCATGTTAGTGAACGCCCGCATATTACGTATAATATTAAATAATGGATCGGCCAATTCGCAGTCAAAACTGATCTCACACAGTAAAGTTTTTGATTTAATTCTTCGCTATCAAAAACAAATTTTGGGGTATGTTGCTTTTCTGGAAATACACCAACTCTTTTTTACTTATTAGATGGGTGGAACGATCTCAAGGCCCACCTGGTGTTAAGTAGTTACCGGAGCCCATAGACATTTAGAACGCAAATGTCGCCAACCACCGTAAGACACAAGTTCTAAGTTTTAACAGTACAACGACTGCACTATCCTTCAAACCGAAACGCACTACTGCTTCACGGCAGAGATAGGCTGGGTGGTGGTATATACCTCCGGCCTACCTACCTATCATACAAAAAAAAAACTATGGTATACAATTCATCTATTATTGGTGAATGTTTTACTAGAACAGGATTACCCTTGCGGTTATCTTGAAAATTTGCACACGCATCAAGAACTGATGATACTACAATAATTTTATAATTTCGCTTTAACATCCTGACTAGTATCAACAGCATAAAAAATAGACGAAATTAATTGTTAATTTGAGGCGTTATTCAAAGGTGTTTTTTTTAAGCTATTGCATAGCTTTTATCGCGGGCCTTGAGCGCGGCGGAATCATGAAATTCTGTAACGAAAAAAACCTTACACCCCACACTCCGCCTACCATGTAGCTCGCGCTCAACACATTCAAACGTTGCGCTTGTGTAGTGTTTGTGAATAAGCGCGTGGCGTGACGTCATACTGTATGCGCATCATGAAAAGTTTGCCCTTCTCTCTCTCGCGCGGTCTAATTTTTGAGTGTGAAGGGGACAGTTAAGGTGTTGCTTTTATTAATGTTTAATATAGCGTGGTCTGGTTTTATTATTGTTTTAATATTAAATTATTATTGTCTAATTATAATTGCATAAGTTGATTAAAAATGCTAAGCAAATAGCTTTACCGCGGCAGTTCCCGAGTGCCACACGTTTGTTTTTTTGTTTTCAACTACACATAATTTTATTATAGTCTTGACCGCGATCAATAGATGAACTAAATAATATTAATCATTCGAGAACATTCGAACGGTTTCTAATAATGTTTCTATTAAAGGCAGACGAAGCTAAATTATCCTCAAAAAAAAAGCAAAGTAACCAGCGGAACCAATCTTACTCGCCGAGAATACGACGAGTGTACTTCAAACAAATAGTGTTGATTTCCATTAACGTTTAACCACTTATGAACTCCGAATGCTTCGATCTAACTCAAAGCACTTAATAACTATTCGTAAGTGATACTGCAGAAGATTACTAGCGCCATGGATTAGCTAATCAAAAAACTCTGTTGCATTTAATTTTAATTAGCTCTTCATCCAGCTACGTTTCACGAAAAATTGACAGACTGGCCTTCTTGTTTTGCTAAGAGAGCAAGAACATACTATATTGTCAACACTCTCCATACAAAAAACTTACTTTTGATCAGAGGATCACCTCTTCTTATCTAAGAATAATTTTATATTTATTTATTATATTATTATATTTATACAGCACTGTTATATAATTATTATTTTTTCTCTTCTTCCACATTTTAATTCACCCTATGTTTCAAGTTTAGTAGCGATTTTCAAGTATTTATGTCTAACCAACGAAGCTATCTTTCATTTATTTTTAAAAACAAATATATATTTTTGCATTGCTTAGATTGTTGGACGAGCTCACAGCTCACCTGGTGTTAAGTGGTTACTGGAGCCCATAGACATCTACAACGTAAATGCGCCACCCACTTTGAGATATAAGTTCTCAAGTATAGTTACAACGACTGCCCCGCCCTTCAAACCGAAACGCATTACTGCTTCACGGCAGAAATAGGCAGGGTGGTGGTATGTACCCGCGTGAACTCACAAGAGGTCCTACCACCTGTAATAATACGCAAATTATAATTTTGCAGGTTTGATTTATATTACACAATATTATTCCTTTACCGCGGAAGTCAATCATGAACATATGTTGAGTACGTATTTAATTAGAAAAATTGGTACCCCCCTGGGATTCGGCATGGCGTAGCTCAACACGAATGCACCGGAGGACTTATCCTTTAGACCACAACGACTTCTAAAATTCTAAATAAAAAAAAAACTATGAAATATAATCATAAATAAACATAATAATAGACTTCGAAATAACACCACAAAGCCGTGAAATGTTTATTGTCAAAGTATTGTTAAATAACTTAACGTAAAAGAATGCAGAAAGCTGAAGAATCCATTTCCTGTCTAATGAAATCTCATGAAATTTATTACGCTTACGCTTTATATTACGGAAACGCTTTATTTTACGGAAAATCTGCAAGGGAGCTACATATGTATTTATAAACAACTTTGAAGCCAATGTTTGTATTTTCTTATTTGTATTTGCAGGTGAAGTAGCTCACGGTCTACCCGGTGTACGTACCCACCTTGAGACGGGATGTCGAGGTCATGAGGTTGTTAAGTATAAGAATTGCCCCACCCTTGGAAACGGGCCACGCGACTGATACAGGCTGAGTTTACAATACGTCCTAATACCAATAAATGTATCTTGATTGAGCGCATTTCATTAATCTTCAACGCCCAGGCAATTATCTATCGATATATTATTACTAATCTTTTGAAATAATATATAATCTTTCTTTGATATCCCGGAATATTAATAGTAGATGGCAGGTAAAAATAGTATCTGATATCTTTAAATATATGTAAGTCTTTGTATATTATTATATCGATTACGCATTCCACTAAAATATTTCATACTTCGTGTGTAGTGCCACATTTTTCTTATTTTTTTTATTAAACAGCTTAATTCATTTCTATAAGTTTTTGTGGTTCCGATAAGTTTGCAGACCTAATGAGGTTATCTTTTGAAACGCGAGAGTTCATGGTCATGATATCGGAGCGTTGGCCATAAATGACCTTGGTAGTTCAACCACCCATAATAGCTAGTGACCCTTTGTGGGGCTTGGGCTTCCGTAAGATGGTGATTACGATAACTGTATGCTTTGCTGAAGGCATTTGTAATATGCTCACTTGCTCACTCCGGATATGTAGCGAAGTATGGATTAACAAGTAGTAATGAGTAGATGATTAATGAGCTTCGAAAAGAGTGAGGCCCCGTGTCCTCTGTAGGTAACAATTAGCGGAATCGATACCCATAGAAGCTAGTTGTGAAGTCGTCGTCGCTTAAACGAAAAGATAGGTGCATTCGTATTGAAAGATGCGACTGGGCCAGTGCTCAAATCCCGCGGGCACGTCTAAACAAATACTTATCAAAAAATGTTCACCATCGACTACCGCGGTGAAAGAATAGTATTGAGTAGTAAAAAACAAAACCCGCAAAAATTATAATTGCATAATTACTGGTGGTAGGGCATCTTATGTGCTCGCACGGGTAAGTACCACCTTCCTGCCGATTTCTGCCGTAAAGCAGTAATGCGTTTCGGCTTGAAAGGTAGAACAATCGATGTTCTATAAAAACTGAGACTTAGAACCTATGTTTCATGTTGGGTGGCGGAATTTACGTTGTTGCTGTCTATGGGCTCCAGTAGCCGCTTAACACCAGGTGGGCCGTTAGCGCGTCAACACCTATCTAAGCGATAAAAAGAAAAGATTCCCGTGACATTGTATAAACCGATATACAATTATTTTAATTTCTTTTTGGATTAATCAGGTTTACTGAAGTGAAATCGGGAGGGATTTAATTGCGAGCGACGAATCAGCAATACTGCAAGAACAAGAATGATAAACGTATCTGCGAGGGAGTGTCGTGAGCACTTGAGAATCCCTAGAGCATATCCATACGAGTTTTATTTCACCACGATGACAGTACGAGTTTTTACGCTTGTTACAAGCTTAAATATTTAAGGAGCTAGCCAAGTTATATGGAAACAAGGGCTGATTGAAATAAATGCGCGTTGGATCATATTCTAACGACTGTTCGAGCTTAGACAAACAACATCGATCCATCATTGTACAAAATATGTTAACTGCGAGTATTTTAAAACAAATCTATATACATAGTCAGGTCATAAGTATTGTCACACAGTAAAAACTTTTCTTTTAGAATGCTGGCCACAAAAAAGTTTATTGAATTCGAATTTCGAATTGTTTATGAAAATAAAAATGTATACTTTTAGAATTTTTACTCATTTTTAAATATGGAGTGGACGCTTAAAGAAGACCGTGTTGCAGTTATTGCGTTGCATCGTTGCGGTTACGCGCCAATTCAAATTTTTAACATACTGAAAAATTTTAATATATCCAAAAGATTCGTTTATCGTACCATCAAACGATACAATGAAGACTCTAGTGTAGATGACAGGTCAAGAAGTGGTCGCCCTCGGTCTGTTAGGACTCCAGCAGTGATAAAAGCTGTGAAGGCGCGAATTCAAAGAAATCCCAAACGTAAGCAGAAACTGTTGGCCCTTCAGATGGGGTTAAGCAGAACCACGGTGAAAAGGGTGTTAAATGAAGACTTAGGGCTTCGGGCATATCGAAGAAAAACAGGACATCGTTTGAATGCTCGTCTAATGGACCTGAGACTGAAGAGATGCCGCGCTTTGTTGAAGCGGTACGCGGAAAAAATATATCGGGAAATTCTTTTTTCGGATGAAAAAATTTTTACCGTAGAAGAGAGCTACAACAAACAAAATGATAAGGTGTACGCACACAGTAGTGAAGAAGCGAGCAACCGTATTCCACGTGTCCAACGAGGTCATTTTCCATCCTCGCTCATGGTATGGTTGGGAGTTTCTTATTGGGGCTTAACAGAGGTACATTTTTGTGAGAAAGGTGTAAAAACGAATGCAGTTGTGTATCAAAATACAGTCCTGACAAACCTTGTGGAACCTGTTTCTCATACCATGTGCAATAACAGGCACTGGGTATTCCAACAAGATTCGGCGCCAGCTCATAGAGCGAAGAGCACACAAGACTGGCTGGCGGCGCGTGAAATCGACTTCATCCGGCATGAAGACTGGCCCTCCTCCAGTTCAGATTTGAATCCGTTAGATTACAAGATATGGCAACACTTGGAGGAAAAGGCGTGCTCAAAGCCTCATCCCAATTTGGAGTCACTCAAGACATCCTTGATTAAGGCAGCCGCCGATATTGACATGGACCTCGTTCGTGCTGCGATAGACGACTGGCCGCGCAGATTGAAGGCCTGTATTCAAAATCACGGAGGTCATTTTGAATAAACTTTAGTGTCATAAGAATCTATGTTTTGTTAAGTTCATTTTGGTATATGAATGGTTACATAATGAAAAAAACTTGTTTCACTTATTTTACATTAAACATGTGACAGAATTTATGACCTGACTAGGTATATATATATATATATATCTATAAATGAATCGCTGTTCGTTAATCTCGCTAAAACTCGAGAACGGCTGGACCGATTTGGCTAATTTTGGTCTTGAATTATTTGTGGAAGTCCAGAGAAGGTTTAAAAGGTAAAAATAATAATTTTGTTTTCCCTTTGATGCGTCCTCCGTCGGACGGATTCATTTTGTTTGTTTTAAGTTTATTTTATACAAAAGTTTGGGTATTTTATTTATCGATTGAGGCAATACGAAGTCTGCCGGGTCAGCTAGTTGTGTATAAAATCATCTATTCGGATTTCCAATTATTGTAATAGACAGTATTGAGCAATCAGATCGTGCTCCGCTAAATTCTGTCACCATTTAATTTACAAATATAATTTGGTTACAATCTGGCTATCAATGACAAAGTGAAGTTCCGGCCTCTATTCAATTAAAACAAAACTTGTCATCAGCATTTCGTGATACATTCTTGTCCTTTTCGTATTCATTAGAAACAAAGCGAAGGAGCACGGACTTCCAAAATTGGTAGTGCTTTCTAAAGCTAAGTTTTAAGTGCAAAAAGTTAAATTCCTTTTAACACGAGTGATAAGATGGATGGATACCACCATCCTTTCCCATTTCTACCATGGACAACATGCAGGCCCAATAGTTTCAGTTTGAAGGGTGAGACAGTCGTTACACAATAAAATTCAGAATTTGACCGTGAATTTTGATGATGAGTGACAGAATTCAAGCTAAAACACCATAGATGAATTTCCAAGCCCATAAACTTAAAAAAATGTAAAGTAAGTAATAATTTGGTTATGTTTCTATTTATTCCAAAAGTCTCGCTAGCAATCTTCAACGAATTTCGAATAAATGTGAAAATAACAATTGATCGTCAATCACATTTACGGTACTATAATATTATATACATACATTATATATATACATATATTATATACATACGTTTAGAATTGAATAGAGGAGTTTTAAACTAAAACGTATTGTGTTAACTTGTACAAGTGCTTAAGCTCTTGTAAGTTTAAATTCGAGCGTCGGGATGCACGGAACTTTTCGGTTTTAAGGAGTTTCAAACAGACTTTTGGAGCCTTAAGAATATGCACTCGAGTACCGATAAGAAGTCAAAGACAAGAATTTTGTATGAGTAAGAAACGAACAAGATTCAAAAGACTTAATATGACACGGTACGATGCAAGAGATATGAAATAGGAACAGACGCTTTAGAGATTTGTAATAGAGATAAATACTGCCATGTCGTACGATACAAATTAACTTATTAAACAAAGTGTTTTGAAGCAAGCACTGTGCTACAACTTTGAACATTTTCAGACAAGCTTCCTAACAACACTATTTCCTAGAAGTTGTTTTGGTGCCGGGAAGAATGCATTAGAACTAGGAACTAGGTGGACCTATTAAATTGAATGTAGGCCGCACTAGATTCTAATTAAACCAAAACCTGTCAAATATTATATTACAATTAAAAGTGCGAATAAAATATTGATTTTTGTTTTCGGTGGTGAGTCTAGTATGCGCATTTGAGAAGTCACTTCTATATGTCTTAGGCATACTCTTCAGCAATGTTGCGTTAGCTACTGGATACGAGAATAATATATCATTGCACAACGGCTGTCAGATCGGAACTTCTAAAATAGGCAGGAGGCAGTAGCAACCCGTGAAGGTTCACAATAGGCAATTTCATTAGTTATAAACTTTCCGTAAATGATTTTTTAATCTAATTACTACAATTCAAATAAATTTTGTCATAAATCAAAACAAAAACTTATTTTGTTATAATGTTATTGAATAATCTTAACTATAGTTAATTAAAGATAAGTTTTATTTGGACAAACTTTGTTTTATACAGTTCCCCCAGTACAGATTGGACCCCCGTTCACATCTGCTGTGTTTTTGGTTTTATGTTACTTATGCCGCAATGTGTAAAAATAAATTGCAACAAACGAAACTTAATTATAAACTATCATATTTCTAGTATTTTACAATGTTTTTAGATCATGTACGCGATCATAAATTTATTTACGAGTTTCAACTACACTAGCATTCTAGGTTTGTACAGGGAATTCGGGAAAAATAATTGACAACTGGTTAGTTAGATGCTTTCGAAATGTGGAGTTGGAGACGCATGCTAAGAATTCCGTGGACAGCCTTCCGGACTATCATGTCGATATTGAAGCAACTGGGCATCAAAATCAGACTGTCTACTGTATGTCTGAAGCGGATCCTCGAATATTTTGGTCACATTGCGAGGAAAGACGGCGATAACCTGGAAAAACTTATGATCACAGGGAAAGTTGAAGGCAACAGATCTAGAGGCCGCAGCCATACTCGTTGGTCCGATCAGATCCGCACCGCTTTGGACAGTACAGTGTACAGCGCGCTGCATGACGCCGTGGACAGGGGAAAGTGGAGAAAGATCCTAAGATTGAAGCTCATGGGTGATGGTGGTCACGACCCTCAGACATGAGGAACACGACTCGAGGAGGAGGAGCTTCATGCAATTTTCTATATTTTTTTACTTAACTATATGAAAGGAAATTACTGTTCCATTTAGCATCCTCTTTTCGCCTAAACAATATCAAAACCCCGCAGCTGAACTCAGCAGCACCCGCGATATTTTATTCTCGCACTAAAAACGCAACCCGCTACGAAAACCAAAAGTTAAAGCTTCACGCCCAATCGCGTTACGTTTTTCAAACGTCAATAATTAAACGGGCATTTAAATACAGCTTCGAAAGTGGGTCAGTGACGCCAGAAAAGCGGGCAGCAGTTTCACACGAAATTAATCGAGCGATCAGATTAATTCATGCTAAACTAAACTATAAACTGTTTTAAAAGTATGGTGAAGGAACACTATACTTATCTGCTTAGTGCTGTTTGTTTGTTTTTTTATTTTTTTTTATTGCCCTTGTAAGCTGACGAGCATACGGCCCACCTGATGGTGAGTGGTTACCGTCGCCCATGAACTACAGCAATGCCAGGGGCAGAGCCAAGCCGCTGCCTACCGCTTAATACTCTCCACAAGCCTCGTTTGAAAAAGGACATGTTTGCATCATTATCATTTATCATTTCCATACTGTTGATTTATTATGTGCGTGTAAGTATATTAGTATGTATTGTATGTAAGTATGTATATTGGTATATATTATATGTAAACGGTATATATCTGTTTATTGTATGTATATATTTTCTATAATAATGTATTGTCTATAATACACCGCAACATACCTGTTATATTTTTTTTATTTTCCAGAATTTCTGTAAATTAAACGGTTGTCTGCAAGAGATCGCTTTTAGCGATAAGACCGCCTATTGTACAAATGTATCTGCTTTTTGACTGTTTTTTTTAATCTAAATTGTGTTGGTGTGCAATAAAGTGTATTCTCTCTCTCTCTCTCTCCCTCTCTCTGTCTCTCTCTCTCTCAACTATATAAAATAAATACAGTTTCGAAATTGGAATGATTGTTAATGTGAATTTTGAACACGCTTAGATCAACAGTTATAATATAATAGTCGCGAAATATAAAGAACGGCTGTCAAGACTTTAATAAGCAAGGATTCCACATAACCACGACTGCTCTGCCAAGAGTAACCGACTATGGTGATGAGATCAACTGTAGTTACAGTCAGCACGATTTGGTGCCCAAGTGTTTGTTTGTATTCACCGGTGGTAGGCTAGGCTTATTGTAAGTTAGTACAGGTACACCATCCTGGTTATTTCTGCCGCAAATTGGTCTGACGCTCTAGTGTAGGGTGGGACAGCCATTATTCTATACGATTGACACTTAGACGTAATATTAGAAGGTTGTGATATGAACAATTTCCACAATACACATAATACCAGGTAGGCAGCCCTATGTCGATACAAAAACTATGTATTTACGTATTAACGATGACAAAAGTCAGAGATATAAGACAGTGTGGATTCACATACGAAACTGCGACCATCAATAATGATATATTTTTCCCAAGCTATGAATGCTTAAATAGGTGCTAAAAAAAGAGCTTCAAAATATTAGTGAAGATATTTGAAATTTTCCATATTTAAAATTTAAATTCAGTCTTCAAGTGTTAAATTACTTTTTTATTAAAATTAAAAGGATGGATTCTTTATTCATATGAGTGAGTTCGTTCTTCTCTTCCTTATATTCTGAAGTTACGTGACGTAAATATTATTTCATTTATTAATAGATTTTAGTCTATCACTTTTTTTTTTTTTTTTTATAAATATAAATATAGATTGAGATATTTCATTTTTGAAAGAGACTACTATATTACAGATTCTGTGGCCGAGTTTTCTTAATTTGTTAATTATTTTATTAATCACTTTTTTTTCGAAAAACAAAATTTAAAAAGCCAAGCTTCAAAATGTGTGTATCGTTTATCCAAAAATGCCTAAAGCTATAATACTGTTATATAACGATATGGATCGATATAAGCTTAATGATACTTATCTAATGAAGTATGACAGACAATCATTTAGATAAGCTTAACAGAAGTCATTAGAGTGAGCCCGGCGAATGCAATAGCGTTCACTAATCAAACAATCCGGATTTAATCGCCAAACGAGGAATATAATATTAATGCATATAAATTACATTTCGCTTCAATATCGCCTTTACATTAGCGGAAGATCTTCAAAGCTATGATATTGCCACTACACAACGAGGTGTTGTGCGATATTAATATTGGTTTATAGATAATGTGTCTATATTCTGACAACTTTATACAAAAGCAGTATATTATTTAGATTCGTTAATTCAAATATTTTCCTTTCCGTAACAGATAATAATTTATCTGTATATATAAAAATGAATTGCTGTTCGTTAGTCTCGCTAAAACTCGCGAACGGCTGGACCGATTTGGCTAATTTTCCAGAGAAGTCCAGAGAAGGTTTAATAGGTAGATAAATATGAAAATTTGAATTAAATAAAGTTTAGGTATTTTATTTATCGATTGAGGTACTACGAAGTCTGCCGGGTCAGCTAGTAATTTATAAAAAAATAAAAAAAATGCTCATCTGTGGTTACGGCAAAGCAGTTAAGCGTTTTATTATCGATTCTCATTTTACTAAAGCTTTGAAGATAGGTTTTGATAAACGAGACTGTAAAATAAATCAAGCATACTATGTCATTTAGAAGGTCTTAAGTCCATTACAAATGGTTCGACACATAAAATTTTGAATTCAAACGCCGAAACCGTTACCCTCGAAGCGAAATGCAATTAATTAATTCTCATAATTTTAATAAGCTTCAAACTTAACAATCAAATACAGTTTTCGTACGGTTCGTTGGAGAGCACAGTTGTTCGTCCTTGCAGTAATTGCAAACTAAGATAATATTCAAGTCCTTCGAGAAACAGGCGATGCAACTGTAACGGGGTATTATTATTTTAATCATAATCAAATAGAATATTTTTAGTAGGTATTCATTATATCTTTTATAAGTTTAGGGATGATGCTACTGTCCAAATTCAATTACCAAGGCATCGATACAAACGTGGTGATTCATCACAAGTTGTTGTTAGACAAAGTAATGAATTAATTTTGTTTTCTATAACAGCTCCCGTAATGTTTTTTAGTTTGGAAGGACATAAATTTCGTTACGATGAATGCATTAACATTGTTTTTCTTAACCGTGTAAAAAGAACTATTCATTAGTAAGCCTGCTGCCCATTTGTAAGTAGCTAGCTGGCTCTGTTAATTTTTTTAATTGTATAGATGAGTAATCGAACTCGTGGTCCACCTATGGGTGGTCACTAGAGCCCATAGGCATCTCAACTTGAATTCAATCATACATCTTTACACATAAAGTTGAAATCGAATTGTATTGTAAAAGCTATCCCTGAGGTGTGATCAAAAGTTACCATAGCTCATTGACACCAGCAATACCAAAGCCATAGGACACTCCTTAAACAAATTCTAGTTAACTAAGATAAATGAGTGAGCAGTGTGCCATGGTATGAGACGAGAATACCGATATCATTACAAACTTAAACAAAGTTCAAAACTCTGTTAGCGAACGAGATGGAATCTTGCGAATTGAAATTATCCCGCAACTGACTGAGACTAGCATAGAATAATAATAGTCTCTGATCGATAGTTATCTAATTATAATCATCGCGTTGTGCCGGTTAATTATGTTGATTACACGGTATTCCCGAGCTATTCCTGAAACCCACTTACGTATGTGAAACAAACATGCGTTGCGAATTTAGAGCCCATCTCATCTTAAAGTCGATTACATGATCTACGTAAAAAAATTGCGCTCTGTATGTTGTTGAAGATGTTGGGTAATGGGTCGGGTAATAGGTCGGGTAATGGGTCGGGTAATGTGAATGGGTAAGTGCATTTACCAAGCTATCATTTAAATAATAGGCCAACTATTGCGGAACTTAGATAAAAAAAAAACAACTTTACTCTTTTAAAAGGCGGCCTCTGTATCAACAAAAGGTATTTGATTTTTTGTTTCTGTCATAAAATCAAATTAATAAAAAATATACATTTTTGTCATGTTTTTCTTTTGGTATAATTTTTAGGTTTTTACCTAGAACGAGTAAACGATTCATTTGATAAAAAATAGCGAAGTCTCAGTTATTTTGTTTAGTAAAAAAGTCACTTATCAAACGTATGAAACTGAACACAAATACAGAGAGAAAGTTTCCGCGTTACAGAGTTGTTTCGAAATACGGAGACAACCAAACTAGCTCGATATTCCTGGAAATATTTGTCAAAGCTGCGCTTTGTCGTAACGCGAATTACAATTTAAAATACTTTACAAAGGCTTGTAAAGTTCCTCAAACTAGAGGCCCCGCAGTAGTCGAAATTCGACTATAATTAATTGGAATTGTAAGTTTGTACACTATTATGATTGTATTTTATACTTCTGTAATTACAAATTTCGCCACTATAAAAAATGTTAACAAAGACAAACAATATTTAATCTATTCTCAATTTGACAACAGACGCCAAGAACAAAAGTTTGACAATAAATAGAATGCATGCGTGTGTGCGTCAAATACATGGTATGTAGTGTGTGTAATGTTTTCTTTATTGATTTAATGTATCTTTTATGCATTATTTAAAAAAAATATTAGCATTGTGCACTTCTTCTCTATATTCTCTATAAGTGTGGAAAATTTCATACTCCTCCGTCCGCGCAATTTTCGTAAAAAGGGATACAAAGTTTTTGCTTCACGTATTAATATATAGATACTAGAAACAAAACGCACGATATACGTACTACTAACTACGTCACGTTCGTAGGAATTTCTTTGTAAGGCGAGTTAAAAACAAAGTCCGCGAACGACCCGATCCTCGTACCAACTTTCAATGTTTTCCGTCCTTAGTTTTGAGGAGGTGTCGTTAACATAAAGCCAGGACGCTCTCAGAGCACCTCTCTTATGTTGGTAACAAGATTCTTTTAGAGCTAAAACTGCTATATAGTTTTACGTTACCTCGTAAATAAAAATAGATATGGTCCGACTGTGTTCAGGTATTGGCGTAGTCTTATTAATTGCGGCATGAAATTTGACGTATTATGCAACGATTTCTTAGAAATACAATGGCCTTGGGAAAAGATCTGAGATAGAACACAGAAAAAATACGATTTGAGGACTGATTGAAATGACTCCGCTGGGGTGGACTTTTGCGAAACAAAATTATATGTAGGCGGAAATCTTGCAATTACACGAAACAAAAGATACATAACTATTTAAATGGCCTATCCATCCATCAAACAAATACTCGACTTCAAAATCAAACCCAAGAAACCAAATCCCGCATAGAAAGATATTTGGAAAGCTGTCGTAAGACATATTGCTTAAAGATTCACTCTTAATTAAATATATTTTAGTTCTTTTTTTCGTTTTTTGCGTGGAGTACTTATAACGTAGAAAATTAACGTAGGAGTGCGATAGACAAAGAGACAGGATAGTATATACTCAAACGGGCCCGAAATACGGAACATAATCAGTGATCGAGGTTATATATGGATAAAAATACTAATGTTTTTTCATTACACCATTTTATTATTTGTTGCGTTAGTTGATCGTAGCGTGTATTCTATACGTGTTATATTGCTACTTCAATCAATAAAAATAGAAATTACTATTGCCGTGAAATTTAAAGTCCAAAGTAAAATGTACTTTAATGGAAAAATACTTCAGATTTAAGAGATATTTAATTCCAGATGTCAAAGAAAAAAATATTGCATGAATAGAACACATCCTGTTCAGATAAAATTAACAATTGTCGCGAAAACAATACTGTTTTTAGAAGGGCAAAATATACATATTAAAAAAAATCTTAAAAAGACATTACGAAATACCTGGTATGTCTTCCTACAAGCGTTATAAATTTAGAATAAGGCAAAGCCAAAGAAATCCCAAAGGAGCTACTAGCTTTGAATCTGTCCGCATTATTTATTACCTTATATGTATATGTACCTTATCCATAAATAGGGCTGTGACATGTAGGAGCTCAACCGCCTCATTTACTTTAGAGATTTCATAGTTGAACGATTTCAGTTATTATTAGTATTTACTAGTTAAAGCAATGTAAAGGTTATTATTTGTTGATTTTATTTTTCATTTTTAAACCATAACCTTTATAGGAAAACCAAACTCCATTCCATTCATTCATTAAATTCTTTTAAAAATTTGTAGTCTCTTGTATTTTTGTATTTGTAGTCTCAATACTCTCTAACGTAACTCATCTCTAATAACATATTTTCATCATTCTAATAACATATTATTTGGATACTCTCGTGTTTTTTTCCTCATTTAACCAGTTGTTTTATTTTGCTTGTTTTTAAAAAATTAAATACAAACATTTGAAATTGCTATTTTGATTAAAATTTTAAATAATAGATTAGTAAATAAACGTAATTTGAACTAGTTCTGCGTCCTACATTATATAAAGGTCTTATTAAAGCTCTGAGAGAGCAACGCGTTTCATTTTCTTAACGGAACAAAGCGTATCAACGTCTACAGCGAGTGACATTGAATCGCTCCAGAAAAATATATTTAATGATGTTATATATACATAGTTTATTTTTGTGTGTCATTGAGACTGACATGACTGTTTATAGTTCACAATGATTCCTTCGAGACGTTATCGGTTGAAGGCTATTTAGATTAAAATTCGATTGAAAAATAAATAATAGTTTAAAAAAACTAACAAAATATGCTTAACATTAAATACGTTAGCTTAGTTTTTTTTTTACTATTATTTATTTTTCATTTTTTAGTTGAATTTAAATTTTGTCAATATTTTTTTCAATATTTTTTTAATATTGAATAATAATTGTCATCAGTCCTTATTAAGTATACCAAATTTCGAGTTAATCCGACGTTTTGAAGAGGGTCAAAATCATGTTCAAAGATTCCGTTACGTACTAACATACATACGTCTGAAGCTAATAAAAGCTTATTAAAATGATAAATGCTTGTGTTTTTATTTTAATTTTATTTAGACGGTTCCTCAGAGTAAAGTGTGAGTGTATTTGTACGTCCAAAAACGTTGGCAATTCTTATCTGTCATGTGAGCCATCAAATAATATTTATATTGCCTAGACGGACGAAAGAGCACACGGCGCAAGCGCTTTAAATTACCAGTTAAGTCCCGGTTACTGGAGCCCATAGACATCGACGTGATCGTAAGCCACCTTGAGATATGAAATCAAAGTCTCCATTGCATTTTATAATTAAGAAAATGTGTATTTTTACTGGCCAGGTATTTTTAAGATATCCTGAACTAAACTGAATAATGTTACAGGTTTAATCACAGAGCGAGATTACGGTCGACAATAAGTCTTTGTTCCCATTGTACATATAGTGTTTTGTCCAAGCCTAGTCTCTTATTTGAATAGTTTTCTTATTCTCTCCCATTCCACTGTTTCGTTTCGAGCAGTTAGTCACCTTTATTAGCATGGCAGAGGTCCCGGTCTGATTGCTAATCCGAACCAGAACGTTTGTTCAAAATTATTTAGTAATCAGACTTCAGGTGTACCTGTTATCTGTTGATATCGTTTGTCTTTTGTTGCTTGTAACACAGAAAATATCTTAAGTAAGAACTGTTGACGAGTAATAATAATAATAATAATAATAATAATATTTATTCAAGCCTCTTAAAATGCAAACACGTACAAGAATTCTTAACACTAGTATAATAATATACATGGCTTTTTTATGAGGTATACAATAACAAAATTCCCTGACTTTTATGCTAGGAAAACCTGTGTTACAAAAGTCAGTGATTCAGTGCTAGGTCACCAGATAAAGAAAGTTAACCAGTAGTCTTATATTGGACAAACTGTCCACCTAGGTAGACCCAACTTACGATGGATTGTCATTTCTTTGGCTACATCTAGGATACGGCCGAACACTGCTCCGCGTTGCTGGAATAGCGCCGTATCCTGGTCGCACAAAATATAAGACCCGACTTGTCGCTGCCGACGGCCGGCTACGATTTTTAGTAGCGACGAGTTCTAGAATGCGATGTTCTATTTCTGCGAGTCCACAATCTCGCAGAAGGAGGCAGCGGAACGCGAGATAGAGTTCATCTCTCTCCGCTCTGATCCACTCTCTGGCTGGAGAAAGGTTTGTGCTGGGCTCCAGCTTCTGTAGAAGTATCGTGTTCCGACCCAGCAGGCTGGTTCTGGCCCGCGGGGTTTTTTGAAATACCCCTGGTACCACCTGAGGTGACCTGACGGGTAGCCCTATAAAGACGGCTGACGTAGAGGCGTCGACTATCGCCTCGATAACTCTATCAGCTGAGCATCCTTGGGAAGAGCTGCATATCCGATTTTAATATCGATTGCAAAATCCCTCCAATCGTGGCCGGGCTTTAGGGCGGGGATAAGGCGTCGCATGAGAATGCAGAAGAATCGTTTAGTGTATGGTTCTATACCATCTTCACGTACGGGATCCTCAAAGTAAGGTTGGGCTTCGAACAGAAAAAAATAAAAAGTCTTTGACAAGTGTGTATTGCCAGTGATGACATACGGCAGTGAGATGTAGTCGTTGACAAAAGGGCTTATGAGATGACTCAAAGTCACCCAAAAAGCTCTATGCTCGAGAGTTTCACTGCGAGATTGAATCAGAAATGAGAAAATTCGCAGAAGGGCCGATATAGCCCGAAGGATGACGAAGTGCTAGTGGCAGTGGTCAAGGCACAATGCTCGAAGTACAGGCGGCCGCTGGGGTTCTCGAATGGCGACTGGAAAACGCTACGTGGGAAGGCCTCCCGGTGGACGGACGATCTGTTAAAGATCGCAAAAATCAAGCTGAGCCTGTGTTCAGCAGTGAACTTTTGTAGGCTGATGATTATGATAATGAAGAACCTTTGAATGGATCTTTAGAGTATTTTTAAATTTACTTTTTTTATGGCTTAGATATGTGGATGAGCTCACAGCCCACCTGGTGTTAAGTGGTTACTAGAGCCCATAGATATCTACAACGTAAATGCGCCACACACCTTGAGATATAAGTTCTGAGGTCTCAAGTATAGTTACAACGGCTGCCCCACCCTTCAAACCGAAACGCAGTACTGCTTCACGGCAGAAATAGGTAGGGTGGTGGTATCTACCCGTGCGGACTCACAAGGGGTCCTAGCACCAGTAGCACAAGGGGTCCAACCACCAGTAGCACAAGGGGTCCTACCGCCAGTAGACTAGACTTCGTTGTCATTAATTTAAAAAATACAATATTTGGATAATTAAGATCTGTTTTTTTTTAAATCCATTCACTCATTGCTAAACAGCATGTGAAATCCATTTAAATTATTTCACTGATACAAAAGTTTTTTTTTTGTATTGTATTTGAATTTTTATTGTACCGAATGTTAGTCGTTACACACAAAGCAGATGAAGAAGAAGAAGAATAAATAATGTTGTGGTAAATTGTATTTTTATACCTTTCAGCCGTTTTTATTGCTTTGACGTGTTTGGGTATTGTTCAGTGGTTTTCGGAACACATACATGTCACAACAAGAATACCCATCTTAAGATATAAAATCTGTATTGGATAAAGACTATTCCGCCATTCAAACTGGAACGTTTCACTTCTTCACCGCAGTATATGTAGGTGGTACCTAATAGTGCGGGCTCAAAATATGCCCCCCAACTCCCCTCCCCCTAATATTGAACTTTAAATCAAACTGTTTCAAAACTAAGTTTTAAATATAAACGTTAATCTTTAAATACTTTCTCTATGTAGCGCCATTGATTTTAATGTCTATATCAGTTGTAGAATCGCAATAGATGCTTAATGATTTTTTTTCGGGACAAATTTGTAACACAGATCGTGATCGCAATTTAGTAAATAGCACTTTATTATGCTCAGCGTCTAAAGGCCGATTCTTTTCTAGTAAAAAACCACCTAAAATAATTAATTACGTCTACGACTTGGGAATACCGAATAGAACACTATAATTAAATTGTACAAGGCTATTATTGTTTTCGTAACATTCTGATTGGAAAGCCTATATAATCAAAAAACAAAATATATTTTTTTTAATATGTTTGTACATTGAATGACTACATCCAAAATTCCGCGAGAATTTATTCACTTCCGATTAATTAAAAAAAACACACACAATTAAATATATTTATTTATAATAATAGAAGGTTTAATGAAACAGTACATATTTTACTAAATTTCTTTATTATGCTCAGAAATTACATTTCGTTAAATTTGATAAATTCTGGTTAAAAAAAAATAGTCTAAAACAAAGTCTGGTCTGATTCAATTTCTTTATTTAAAACATGTTTCACAGAAAAGTATTTTTCGCATTCATTAATAACATGTGATAGGAAATTATGTTGTTTCTTTCATTGTCTTCTATTTCCAGTAAAGTGAACGCTCGGTACCTAGAAACACATAATTCTTTAGTAAGACAATACAAGCTAATCAACGATCACAAACTTTATTATAATACAAAAAATAAATAAAATCTTTACTTACTTTTCTAATGAATATATCATCATCACTCCACGAAATTTCCGGAATGGGTGATCCCATTGGATTAAATAAATCAATATTTTTTTGTTTATTTAAGTACTGTTACGTAAAATCACTCGAATTAGATTTTATTGATCCATGGAAGTAACTAAATAAAGCTTTTGCTAATTTATTAAAAATGTTACGACAACTATAGCAAAATGTTTAATTTAACTACCAACAATTCAATATGAAAAGATTTCCTAATATCAGTAATTAAAACTTGTAAATAAGCCATCAATAAATTAATTTTTCTAATCAAAATCCAACTAATATCTTTTGTATTTCGAAACTTTTAGTGAAATGTTTTTACTTTCACGTCTAAAGTTTAACATGGATTACGAAAATTACAAAAAAATAAAGACTACTATTATTTTGACCTACAGGTGGTGTTAATAGGCTCAAAAAGTGTACTCACTCGACCTTGAAGGCTGCCGGTGCCACGAGTAGCGTTGGGGTAGCGCGGTAACTATCACCAGTCGCGAACGTGTGATGCCAGCCGAACTGTGACCACGTCTGATCACCCCGGCAGTGCGATTCACACTGCTTATCGACCTCTCTGTTGCCCCGCGCCTCGGCAACCCTTGTTTCCCTCCGCGCACCATTGCCAAAACGCGAGCCTTTAACTATTTCATCTTTCATTATTTTCGGCGACTTTAAGATCAATGAGTCTAATATGAATCTAATCTCGATTAAATTTATTTGGAAAAAAAAAACGAAAATCATTTATTTATTATTTTATAAAATAATTAAAAATCAAATAAATAAATACAAACTGTTTTACTAATTCAAACAATTGAATGGGATTTCAAACAAAAACTTTTCTCTTTCTTATAGAACAAAGTTTATAGGAATGGTTAAGTTATCGTTTTTAGCGTAGTTGAAGTAGGTTGTGTAAGCCAGCTTTAAAGAGAGCTACGCGGCCTAAATATTATTTTCATATGAAGATACTTTAATTTTGATATTTCTTTCATACTTACTCTCGATATTTAGTAAGATTTATTTACAACGTCTTCCATTTATTTTTATTCATATATATAACTGTTTTAAAAAGCCGTAACAAAAGTGTGTTGGACATCTTAATTAATTGATTAATTAAATTAATCTGAAAGCTTCCAATACGTTTTTAATGCACGTACTATGTTTATCTATTTACGTATTTCTTTGTTCGTAGACTACGTAACAACTACTACTTGACAGATAATCTTATTACCAAAACTACAAAGCCAAGCCTTACAGAGCTTGTGTGCTACGTAAAAAATACTAAACTACAGAGCTGAGCTATGTGGTTGTTTTGAGTATTAAAGACCTTATATTATTTTAGTAAGGCTTTAATTTTATATAAAACTGAAGCTAATAAAAACGATATCTAAACAGAGTCGGTGATCTTGTTGTCATTAATTTTTGCTGTTAACAAAAATTGCAATTGGAGAGAATTTACCATAATAATTTAATAGAAATGGATGGTTGTTCTTACGGATATCACGAACACGGAAGCTTTAGATGAATAAATTATATAAGAGAAGATTTTCCTTAACAGTAGCATTATTGTTATGTTGTAAACCTAAGTGAAGACCCGATAAATATGAATATGATAAATTGTCTTTTTACAAAGAATTACAAAGAGAACAAAGAAGAAAAGAAAAAAAGCGTGTTTAATTTTTGTACGATGAAAAGTTTAATTCTTTAGTTAGAATTCTTTAAGCGACGTCTCATATATATTTAATAGATGACTGTGGTAGATTGAGAGAGTCATAGCTTTAGTTGCCCCAGAGGAGATAAAAATTGAACTTCTTTGAGTGTCTATGAGGTGCCCTGAGAGAGAATTTGTTGAAATTCTAAAAGCTACGATAAAAGCGATGAAGTATGTTTGAAGAGAAAGGACTTCAAAATTACGATTTTGAAATTTTCGTTCACTTAAATATGGTATTTATCAGAATAAAAGTGTTTCAAGTACAAAAATTAATTTATAAAATAAATCTACCCCTTTATTTTCATAACATCTAAAAAATATACATGAAAATCGTTGTTATACATTATTTTGTGTTTTTAAATGCAAATATGGGAGAAATAAGTAAATGGAATTAATTTAGAACATAATTAAAACAATTGAAAACAATTCAAATAAGTGAACATGTCGAATCGCCTGCAATCTTATCTCGTAGACCCTCTACGCCGTAGAAGCCCCTACGAGAGCATTTATGCTGGAGCATGTGTCTGTTCCATGCTCAGATTACTATCCCAGACAATCTTAAAACGAAATTAGGCTTCCTTAATTTATGCGCGTCAAGAATTCTCGTTTTAAACGTAATCTACTAAACAGATTTGTATATTATAGGTATCATCGCAAGGTTTTATTTATTTATTTTTATGCTTCTTGAAATGTTTTACTAATGATCCCTAGATCACGATCTATTGCCGGGAACAGAGACCTCTTTGTACCGAGTACAATAAAGGAGACGTTAGCGCTTCGGAGCCGAAATAGGATGTAAGAACACTAAATAACCTTGCTTAGCTATCGGACTCATGTAAAAATATTTAATTCTATAATTGAAGACATGAGTGGATGAAGGGGATATGATACAATTTGTTAAATTTGTGAAAACTGCAACAAACTTTTGTTACTTGTACTTTTTATTCGGATATAGCTCCTTCACCACATGAAATTTCTAAAAATAGCCTTTAAACCCGGAGTTTGAAGGTCTAATATGGTTAATAAGCACATAACACCTTCATTTAATGTTAAAATTCAAAAATCTTAAAAATGGTACTTAACCCCTTCATCCACTCATGTCTTCATTTATTCATTGTGTTAATTGATGAACATTTTCAGGGCTTAGTTGGTGGTTACCGGAGCCCATAGAAATCAGAACGTAAGCGCCGCCACCCACGAATTCACATTTGCTTCACAGCATGAACAGGCAAAGTGATGGTACCTACACGCCGAGTTTTACAATACGCCGTACACCTGGTGAGATTTGAAGCTTTTTCAATTTAACTTTGCCGGGAGCACGTTGTCAAACCGATACAGATTTTTTTTTCGCCGCGTACTAGTTTTAATTAAACTCGCCGTTTCTGGGGATTCGCATCGGCCATTTTGTTTGTTACTTTTATAATCGAATATTCGTAGTACAAATTTTTGCCGTGATAACATCTTTTAAATCGATGAACATTAGCTGCATGCACGAAAAAGTGTCACGTTCCTCCTGAGTCGGAGTGTGCAAGTGAGAGCGTGGAACAAGCAATAGAGAGGCGCGATCGGCCAAAGCGTTGGCTTGTGACACACTCACACACACTTATCTCACTTCTCACTGACGTTAGAGTTAGCAGCTAGCAATAACTCCTCTTATTTGTATTTTACAAAATAATGATACTTCAGTGATAATAATTCAATTTAATTCATAAAGGCATGCAATTTTTCTTTATGACGTTATCGCGTAAAAATATCGTTCATAAACCAACATTACAGACAACTAATTTTTTCGTAAAATTTTTCGTTACACTAATTTTCGGAATCATTTGTATTTCTACAATTCACTAGCTGAATTCAACCACACTTGGCTGGTTTAAGTGTGAAGGCCTCACGGCAGAAACTGACCTATCCTATCAGCATGAAATTTTAATTCTACAAATGAAAAGATTCTGATACGAATTAAGAATGCTAGTAAATACATACTTGAATTATTTATTCGAGTAATACAAGTAACACTACATTATACTCGTAATATCGAAGTAAAATATGCTGCAACCGCGAAACATCTATGTGTATCAACACGGTGATAGCTACCGGAGATAACTTTAACCGCTTTCAACAAACTATTCTCTACCGTTATGTGATACTGTCAGGTGAAAATTACATTGTGCACTTCACTCACGCGGCATACAAACTATTAAACTATCAGAAACACTTCAGCTATTATAATAAACCTCGTCAACGAATCCTTTACGTTCTGCGAATACTTTAACTAAGGCCATTATATTCTGGGCTTTGTTATGATTTAATATTACAGTTTATTTCAAAAGTATCTGTTACATAAAAATTATAATATTCGTGTATAATTGCTGTTTAATTATTTTTTCTTCTCTATTATTTTCTTTGTATATTTTTAAGCTATTGCATAGCTTCTATCGCGGGCCTTGAGCGCGGCGACCGAATCATGGAATTCCGTAACGAAAAAAACCTAACACTCCTCACTCCGCCTACCATGTAGCTCGCGTTCAACACATTCACACGTTGCGCTTGTGTAGTGTTAGTGAATAAGCGCGTGGCGTGACGTCACACTGCATGCGCATCATGAAAAATCTGCCCATCTCTCTCTCGCGCGGTCTAGCTTATGGGTGTGAAGGGGACAGTTAATGTTTTGCTTTTATTAATGTTTAATATAGCGTGGTCTTGTTTTATTACTGTTTTAATATTAAATTATCATTGTCTAATTATAATTGCATAAGTTGATAAAAAATGCTATGCAATAGCTTTACCGCGGCAGTTCCCGAGTGCCACACGTTTGTTTTTTTTTACTTTGTATGTGTGCTTGTCACAGAATTGCTCTTAAGGAGCTAGACCGATTTTGAAGAAATGATGTGTGTTCCAGTGTGTTCCAGTGGTTGCTCGGATAGTTTGAATCTACAATTGGAGCTCGTAGTGTCGCCACTGAGATTGTGACGACTTTTTTGTGTATATTTAAGTAGATCTCTGAAGAGTGCGGATTCAGGATTGGACCCGTTAAGCAACACTGCGATTAGATTTCAGGTGCCTTTTTCAATACAATCACACGGCGAGCTCGCTAGTTTTGTAATAAAACATACATACGTAGTCAGTACAGAGATATGATGGATACAGAGAAGATGCATGTGACTAGGAGATGTATGGAAATGGTAGTGCAAGGTAAAGGAGGAAGAGGTTGACCGAAGAAGACATGGATGGAGTGTGTGAATGACGATATTAGAGAGAGAGGAATGAGTGCTGAGATGACGGCTGATAGAAGAGAATGGAAGAAAAAAATTTACTGTGCCAACCCCATCTAGTTGGGATAAAGTGGAGAAACACAAGATACGTACTCAGAATAATTAAATACATATGAAATTAGGTAAATGTCAACCGCACGCATTGCCGTTGTCATGTCGAGCAGAACCACTGTTCCAATAAATAATAACTTGAAATTTTAAATTTATATTTCAAGGATGACATTAATTGTTAAATCTACTTTTACGGTTAACGTTTGCTGACGTATAACACTATAGTCGTCCGTGACCACAAAAACAATTAACTGTTCTAGTAATGTAGGAAATAATGCATTGTTACTAAATAGTGAGATTTAATTGACAATTTTGTTTTAATTGTGCCTAGTTGTGTTGACCCTGTTGTTTATTTGCTTAGTTTTGTACTCAATCGTTACGATTTCTCGTTTATTTCGGGACGTGCATATTTTTTCGGCTTCAAGCGGTTGCGGCACCCTATCACAAGTGAATGCATGGCTCGAAACTTTAGGTCGAAGTCTCCACTAGAGATGACATAAATGAATTACATCAACATCTCGCACAGATATCCAATGCTATATTTACATTTGCAGAATCAAAAGTTCGAAATCGATTTTATTTTAATTCCCGATACTGGGAATTGTGTTTTCCATGCAAACACACACTGCAACAGTTGTTACATATTTCTGATTACTCTACAAAATGGACTACAGTATCTGATATGATCAAAAGCTTCGAATTCAATGAGGAAATGATTTATGATTTTTCGTTGTAAAATCAGTTACTAATAAGCACTGGATGCTGAAATAAAAACTATAAAAACAATGAATATTCGCACTAGAAGATAGAGATTTTTGTATTCAGAATGTTCGCAAAATTCAGACACTGGTAGACATTATCGAAAAAATTGATAGGAAAACACGGAATCACCGGAAATTCAACAATTACGAGAGTTGATTGAAAATGAATTAGGGTGAATTTATGAAACGAAATGTTTCACGTGTACGATGGTTTGTTTCTAGCATTGTTTAAGGCGATTAAACTATAAATTTCGCAAGCAACTTTGCGTTTGTCTAAATTCTGAAATATGAAAACGCAGATATATTTTTTATAGAAAATGACATATGGTCAAATCCAGCCCCGTTAGACCTTGAGAGAGATGGCTGAGGTTTTAATTACAGTAACTATCATTATATCATAACGACTTTCGGTATAGTTATTCCCTTGTAGAAATCGACAGTAAGCTGATTCAACAAAACTCTCCGACCAACAATTGATGTTTGAAATATTGATAAAAAAATCTAACGTACGGAGAATGAGAAAGTTTATAGTGGCAGCTCTACAGAGCTATGTTCATGTATACTGTACCTTATAACTACCGTGAAAGACCGCTTCATCAACCAATACTAGTCCTCCAGTTGAGAGTGCCTAAGCCGTACTATAGGGCGATGCCCGACGTAGATTTGTAATGAAAAATAATAGTCGTGTTTATCATAGCCGATGTATCCAGCGATGCCCGTCACTAAATGTGACGTAATCAAAAGCATCCTGTTAATCGGCATTATAAGCTATCTTTGTGTGAAAATTCATCCTAATCCGTTCTGTTATTGCAAAGAGCATTGACCTCCTCTTTTTTTTCTCATAGATATTTCCCAATTAAAATACTGTTCGTTAATTAAAATACCTTAATATTAGAAAACAGAGGAAAAATATTTCAAACGTAAGCCAGTTATGATATGAAGACACCAAGTTAACATGGAATGACAGCGGAGATCGTCCACAAATTATCCAAGAATTTGTTCCTTTGGATTCACAAAATATTTTTTTGTTGTTGTTTGGAGGAGTGAATTAACTCAGGACGTACTTGGTGCCAAGTTCCACTAGTCACCCTCTGATACACCAACACTTAACATGATACGTATAAAGTACCACATTACTAAAAGCGATATCTTCCAGGTATCTATTTTCTCATAGGAGATATTGGAAAAGATACGGCAGATAAGTTCGTTATACCATGTCTAAGGGTTTTCATAGAGATCTATCAATAAAGTTCGAAGAGCTAATTGTATTTTTAATGGCTGCCCCACCATTGAAACCGCATGACTGATGCGCAACAGAAATATGACAGTTGGTGGTAACTACTCGTGTGTAATTACGATACGCCCAAATATCTGTAATTATTTATCATATTTCAATAATTACTTTCAGTAATTAATATTTCAGTAATTATTTATCATATTTTCAGCACTCGCTTCGCTTCGGAAACATTAAAACGCACATGAAACCATAAAAAAAAAAAAAAAAAAATTTAAAAAAAAGTAGCCTATGTTCATCAGGCACAATGCCGGCTTCTAATGGAAAAATAATATTTAAAAGCGGTCCAGTAGTTTCGGAACCTATTCAAAACAAACAAACAAACAAATCTTTCCTCTTTATAATATTAGTATAGATACATTGGTGACCCGCCACCAAAGTCAAAGTTAAGTCAAAGGCAAATATTCACTTAAGACTAGAACTTCCTATTGCTCTAAAAGTGAAATTAACAATAATGATGCAGTAATCCTTCGAACATTTGACAATTAGCGAACTGTAATGATAATGCAATGCATAAATCTGTAGACATTCCCGCTCTAGATTGGATTATAACAATACCATAGTTAACATAATATTGTGTGCCTAAAGGAATTCGTTAATGGAAATATTCTATTTTGGTGTAATTTCGTATTATCATTACTATGCATGGCACGAGCTCGAACATTATTCAGATGGATACCCCGATCAACACGTGCGCGGCACATCGCTTTGTTTCATGAGCGTCGATGCAACATTAATCTATTAATATTTAAGTTTTAATGAGCACCACGTAACGGGAAATCGTTGAATGATTCAATGCTTGAATGGTTTAAAAACCTTTTTAGTATTGGAATACGATACTTAATTACATAACTAATTCAATAAAAACTGTCTCGTGATTGGATGTTTTTTGCGGTTATTTTCCGATGGTTAATTCATTTTTTTATTTTATTTTTTATTTCGTGTGTTTTTTTGTTATATCAAACATATTTTAGACAAACTCACAATATCCGATATACAAAAATGCTATGTATACTATTTTAATTGACGTAATTATAATAACAAGTAGTTAAGCGTGTTATATAAGACTTAGTGGTTGATAAAAACATTTTGCTTATTTCTGCGCAGGGTTATCTTGCGTTGCGATTTGAATGGTATTGGCTCCTTGTACAAATCTATTGATTTACGGGTATTCACCTGATGCCACCTGTGATGCCTATGGGTTCCAGTAACCACTTACTGCCAGGTGGGCTTGAAGCTGGTTTACCATAACTTAAAAAAATAGAAGCTAAGCTAGACCACTTTATAATTTAATATACTGTTATAGTAAAAGTTTTGAATCAGACTGAGAAAAGTCGAGTCTATAAATATCTTTATTGCGTTTTCAATAAAGCTTTAAAAGCATATTTTCTTCAACTAAATAAGTTCTAGAACACAAAGGCCGAGCCGAGTGCCTTTTTAAATACAATCTACTTTTTAACTAAAATTCTAAGTTGAGTGAATGCGTAAGCGAATTCTCGGTAACTATATATGGCGTTACAGAACGATTCTATAATTGACAATCTATATATAAAAATGAATTTCTGTTCGTTACTATCGCTAAAACTCGAGAACGGCTGAACCGATTTGACTAATTTTGGTCTTGAATTATTTGTGGAAGTCCAGAGAAGGTTTAAAAGGTAGATAAATATGAAAATGCTCGGGATTAACTAAAAATAACAATTTTGTTTTTCCTTTGATGTGTCCCCCGTCAGACGGATTCCTAGATTTAGATAATTTTATAAGAAAATTCTATAATGAAATTTTCATAATTTTGATAGAGCTTAAATGTCTCGTCTCACGGGCGATCCAAAACCGGTGAAACAAAATAACGTCATCGAACTAACAGTTCACCACCGGATGCAATTTCGCTGAGGTTTCGTCGCACACAAAGCACTCGATTTTCGAACTAACCCTATCACCGTTAAACTCGACGCATCAAAGCGCTCTCGTCCCTCTAATATAAATGCATCTCTTTGAACGTGCCCTGTTACAACAGTTCCAAAGTGATCTTGCAACGAACCGTGTGCAATGTAAACATTGGCACGGAGCGACGTCCAGTCAAATTTTGAAGCTAATCGCTCTCTCATTGTAGTTTCCGGGGAGTGTGCCCGCCCTGTGTGTGTCATCCAAGATTGCACATAGTGTCATCGGCTTAATTATAAACTCGAATACATATAGTGGTATTAATCTCTTTATGTTACGGGTTAATAATAAATAATTAATTATGAATATTGGCGTTTAGAATACAATATCGTGGAAAGTACGTTCGATTATGAATTTTCTCAATTAAGATATGAGCTCTTCTTATTTATGTATAGTACATACATAGTTTTTATTTTATTGATACACCGAAACAACTTATTCAAATGCATTATTAGATAATAATTAAAAACCGCAAGAGACTGATTGAAACGCAATAAAAGGTACGAATATAATACTGTCAATCGTGAACATTTGTTAAGTACGTATTTCATTAGAAAAATTGGTTGCACCGCTAGATACGAATGCACCGGACGTCTCTTCCTTTAGGCCACGACGACTTCGAATGGACTTCGGTAACCATTGAACACCAACAAAGCCATGAGCTCCCCTACTGAAATCTCTCAGGCTGAGCTCCGTGAGCGTGTTCGCGTGAAATCAGAATATGTAGCTGAAAAACTTCTCCTGCATAAAGAACATCTCCAAGGCTCAGATGACTCACTCGAAAAAACTCCTTAAAGATACAACGTCCAAATTAGTGAAAGTAATAAAGTCTCTCCGTGTTATAAAAAATGAAAAATCTTTTTACTTATCTCACATGCATGCATTAGTTGAGTTCTCAATAAAAATGTACCACTCGTCCACTTCCAACCAGACCCCTGCATTTTTATAACGAAATAACTCGATTTATTGTCACAAAGGGAACGTTTCAAGATGGTGATATCAGTTCAACTACATTCGCGCGGAAAGTCTTACGTCGCATGGAAAGGAATAAGTCCCACGATCGTGGAACTAAGATATCTATTATATAGATATAAATATAGGTTGGGGAAAAAGTCTTTTCGCATTATAGTATATGTATGAACTTGTACCTAATAAAATCTCTTTGGCTATAATACTATTTGTATCTGGCTGGTTTTGGTATCATTCAAAATTTAAATTTTAAAGAAGATAATTCCAAATTCAAATTAGGGAAATGTGTGATTTTTATTTATTTTTCGTAGTGTCAAGATGAGTGAATCTAATGAAGAAATTCAATGCATTTTAAAATTTTACTACAAAAAAGGAAAAAATGCAACGCAAGTCGCGAAAAAAATTTGGGATGTTTATGGACCTAGTGCAGTGTCTGTATAGCACAAATTTGGTTTAAGCGTTTTCAATCCGGAAAGTTTGATGTCAAAGATGCACGTCGCCCTATTACCATCTTTGTGCGAAAAATCAATCAAAACTGTTCAGCTATTGGTACATGATTTTTTTATTGCCCTTGCAGACAGACGATTATACGGCCCACGTGATGGTGAGTGGTTACCGTCGCCCATGGACTTCAACAATGCTAAGGGCAGAGCCAAGCCGCTGCCTACCGAATGAATGAGTAACAAACATAAAAAAATACAACACACATTTACATTTGTATTGAATACTAGCTGACCCGGCAGACTTTGTAGTGCCTCAATCGATAATTAAAAGACACATCAAGGGGACACATCAAAGGAAAAACAAAATTGTTTGTTTTTATATAATTCCGAGCTTTTTTATATTTTTTCACCTTTTAAACCTTCCCTGGACTTCCACGAACAATTCAAGACCAAAATTAGCCAAATCCGTCCAGGCGTTCTCGAGTTTTAGCGAGACTAACAAACAGCAATTCATATTTATATATATATATATAGATTGAATAAAATGAATAAACGTGGGAATGTTACGTGATCTATATATATAAAAATGAAACCCGTTTTCCGTTGTCACGACATAACATGAAAACGGCTTGACCGATTTGGCTAATTTTGGTCTTGAATTATTTGTGGAAGTCCAGAGAAGGTTTAAAAGGTATAAAAATATGAAAATTCTCGGAATTAAATAAAAATAACAATTTTGTTTTCCCTTTGACGTGTCCCCCGTCGGACGGATTCCCTTTGTTTGTTTTAAGTTTATTCTATATAAAAGTTTAGGTCTTTTATTTATCGATTGAGGCACTACGAAGTCTGCCGGGTCAGCTAGTAGTAAATAAAATGCAGTAATAATATAGTAAAGCGTATAACAATATAACTCGGAGATGGAGGATGCATATTTGCTTACGCTTCGCTTCAACGTCTATTTGGGTCGAGAGAACATTGCAATGCTCACCGCGTTTACAACAGACAATGACTGTGGTTGACATCTTTTCTGAATTGGAATAGAATTGCGAAATCTTTGTGGTATTGATTCGAAAATTTTCACAACTTTATTAGGTTTATAGTCAAAATCTAATGTTCCATGATTACATGATTTTCATAAGACCTCAATTTTTTTATCTACGTTAATGAATTTAAATATTATGTAACTACAATACAAGTATTTCTCTACTCTATAAGAAAGACAATCCGACACCAATATCGATATCAATACTAATACCAAATTCATTTAAAGTCATATAAAAAACCCTCAGCGTGGCCCAGAGGATAAGGCGTCCGATGTACTGTATTGAGCGATTCGTCTATGCCGAAGTTCAAATCTCATAGTGATTATCGTTTTTTCTTAATTCGTATCTTTTATTTTTTATTGCTTTTTTTTTTTATTGCCTTTGTAGGCAGACGAATGGGTGGACGAATTCACAGCCCACCTGGTGCTAAGTGGTTACTGGAGCTCATAGACATCTACAACGTAAATGCGCCACCCACCTTGAGATAAGTTCTAAGGTCTCAGTATGGTTACAACGGCTGATCCACCCTTCAAACCGAAACGCCTTTCTGCTTCACGGCAGAAATGAGCGGGGTGGTGGTACCTACTCGTGAGAACTCACAAGAGGTCCTACCACCAGTAATTACGCAAATTATAATTTTGCGGGTTTGATATTTATTACACGATGTCAATTCATATTCGTATCAAATATTTACTTAATTTACGAACGCCGCTTGCGTGCGTAACGTTGCTAACGTTCGTAAATTAAGTAATGACTGGTAGAAAAGCGTATGAAGTCGCACGGGCAGCTACATATAACTGATCTATCAATTCTGTGGAATGGTAGGACCACCACAACATACTATAAATTGAGGCTTTAGTACACCTTTCAATGTCCGTATCGTGTGGTGTCTATGGTCTCAATTATTCGTTTAACATCAGGTTATATCACAATACATTCAGTGATACAGAAAGGCCTTGGGAACTATTCATGTTCAAACGTAAATATAATAGCCACATACCAATTTGATGAATAGATGAACAATTTCAGCTCACGGATGTTAGATTAGTCTGTACTGGGGTTTGGTCGCAATCGCATTTATCAGGTACGTATGCTGATGAAATTATGTAAGATACAAACCATGCCAGTGTCCGTTAAATCATATAGTGGAGTGCGTCGATTCATAATTTTGGTTGTTCCATTTTGCGTCCATTCCATATCCCCTCGAGGCAATCGAAGCCCACAGCCAAGAGAAAATAGGGTTGTTTTTGTTTATTATTGTATATTTGTTTACGCATATATTTTGAAATGTAAAAAGAGAAACAGATATTTAAACAAAAGCAAAATAAATTTGTTAAAATTTGGAATGGAGGGATTAGTTGGAGGCTTGGAGACCTTACAAACTTCAAGACACTCATGCAAGCACAGACTCGACTAGGAGTAATTTAATTTGAAATCAACTTGTCGAGTAGCTCCAAAGGAGGTCCTAAAAGGTCAACGCAGTTGTTTCGCGACTACATCTACTACCGCTGAAAAGATCCGGCGAGAAACTCAGGGGGCTAGTGTTGTGGACTAAGTGTCACGTCCAATTATTCAACGGCAAACCTTGCCTTGTGGGACTCCGGCTGAGATTAGGTGAACCGAGAGAGAACACAAGTCGATTACGAAACAAACGGGTCGACAAGAAGTCTCGTAAGATGAGCACGAGACTTTCTGGCACGTCCATATTGTTTAATATGTGAATCTAAACATTGTGCCAAAGTTTATCAAACGTAATCGTAAAAACAAAACAAAAAGAAGAGCGCTCCCGTGAACACTGGTTGTGGTCCATGAGCCTCTAAACCTGGTACCTACAGACACAAGCATATAAAGCAGAATCCACTTCACTTCGTACTTATTAACTCTCTTTACATAGGCATTGTGGTACCAACTATGGTTTTGTTGCAGTGAAATGATACCACTAATTACAATTTTATATTTAATTAAATAGCGATCAAATACAAATGTTAATAGCGAAGCACCAGCGTATGTTTTGTCTCGAACTCAACCGAATGACCACCTTTTGCGAGTACCGACGAATATTATATAAAGTGCGATGCTCCAGCGCAGGGCCGTACTCAGCGCAGGGCCGCACTCAGACTCGCTACAGCACTCCCCTCCGAGATCGCTACGGCGATCGAAGTTCTGCTCTAGCTAACCCTGGTAGTAGTCCGGGAATCGCACTCGTCTTCCACTTCTTGTCTTCTTCTCGGACTCTGGTGCAGGTGACAAAGTGGCTGCTGGGGATGGAGTAGGAGGTGTATCTGCAACATTTATAGCTTCTCGAGTTATAAAAACTGGCTTCAGCCGATCTAATGAAAAATTGACCTTTCTACCGTGGACTTCAACCTTAAAAAATTTTTCGTAACGTTTCAACACTTTGTGTGGACCAGAATAGGGCGCTTCAAGGGGTCTGCGAACATGGTCCTGTCTCACGAAGACATGGGTAGAAGTTTGCAGATCTCTTGGTACGTAAAATGGTCCTTTTCTATGCCATGCCGCTGGTGTAGGTGTAAGGCTAGACATCTGTTTAGCTAGACGTACCGCGAAGGAAGTAACATCACTGGTAGTGTGATCTTCGTATGGAAAGAGAAATTGCCCTGGTAAGCGTAAAGGTTCCCCATACACCAGCTCGGCAGCAGAAGATTGAATGTCTTCCTTCCAAGAAGTACGGATGCCGAGCAGCACCAGTGGTAAAGCTTCGGTCCATTGGCTAGTACTGTGGCACATTATTGCTGCCTTCAGCTGGCGATGGAGTCTCTCAATCATCCCGTTAGAGCTAGGATGGTAAGATGTCGTACGGAAATGCCTGGCTCCCACCATGGACGTGATGGACTTGAAGAGAGCTGATTCGAACTGCCGACCCTGGTCGGTGGTAACTTGAGTGGGACAGCCGAACCTTGATATCCATCCTGATACGAGAGCAGTTGCGCAAGCTTCAGCAGTGATCTCCATCATCGGTATTGCCTCAGGCCATCGCGTAAAGCGGTCGATGACGGTAAGGCAATATCTGTAATTAGCAGAAGGGGTTAGTGGTCCTACAATGTCGAGATGGATACAGGAGAATCTCGACGTGGTCAAAGGAAAACGGGAAAGTGGGGCTGTTGTGTGACGGGTAACTTTGCATCGCTGGCAGTGCAAGCAATTCCTCGACCAATCTCTGCAGTCGCGACGTATTCCAGGCCATACAAATCGTTCGGTCACAAGTCGGACTGTAGCAGCACCACCTGGATGGCTAAGACAGTGCAGTGAGTCGAAAACTTGCTTCCGAAAATCAGGTGTGACGTAGGGTCTTGGCGGTTGCACTGACATGTCACAGTACAGTTCCGTGTGTGATCCAGCTGGAGCTATCTTCCGTAGCTTTAGTGACGATCCCTTGCTGAGTAGGTTTTGTAGTTCGGGATCTGATTCCTGTGAGAGGGCTAACTGATGGAAGTCAATGGCTTGTACCTCCTCTATACGTGACAACGTGTCTGCCACAATATTCTGCGTACCAGGTATGTACCTTATATCAGTGGTGAACTGTGCGATAAAATCAAAATACCTGTACTGTCTTGGAGAACAATTATCTTTTGACCTAGAGAAAGCGTAAACGAGTGGTCGGTGGTCGGTGTATATACTAAAGTTTCTAGCTTCTACCATATGCCTAAAATATTTAATTGCTTCGTATATCGCTAGTAACTCCCTGTCATATGGACTGTACTTCCTCTGACTCGGACTTAATTTTTTGGAGAAGAACCCGAGTGGTTCCCATTGGTCTTGTACACGCTGTTGCAAAGTCGCTCCAATAGATACGTCAGATGCGTCAGTAACTATAGACAACTCAGCTTGCATATTGGGATGTACCAGAAGTGTAGCCTTGGATAATGCTCTTTTGCATTCTTCGAAGGCTTCCAGCTGTAGTGGGGTCATGTGGACAGGCTGTGACCCTTTTACCTTCTCTCCTGCCAACATACTGTGTAGAGGTGCTTCAATAGTCGCTGCATCAGGAATGAACCTTCTATAGAAATTCAACATACCGAGAAACCTTCGGAGCTCCTTCACTGTTCGTGGTACAGGAAATTCCTGGATAACCCGGACTTTCTCTTGAAGAGGACGTGTACCTTCAGCAGAAACATGATATCCGAGGAAACTGACTTCATTTCTACCCCAAGAACATTTGGCTGGGTTGATTAGAACGCCATATTCCTTAAGTCTGGCAAGTACCTGTCGCACATGGGTCATGTGAAGATCACGTGACTCGGAAAAAATTAACAAATCGTCCATGAACCCATAGCAGAAGTCATTTAAGCCTGTGAGCACTTCATCAATAAACCGCTGAAAAGTTTGAGCTGCGTTTCTTAGACCAAATGTCATGTACGGGAACTCAAACATGCCAAAGGGTGTGGTGATCGCTGTCTTGGGTATGTCAGAGGGATTTACGGGAATCTGATTATAAGCTTTAATAAGATCAATTTTTGAAAAGATAGTACATCCAGAAAGCTGCTGACTAAAGTCCTGAATGTGGCGTACAGGATATTGATCGGGCACGGTACGAGCATTTAGTGCACGGTAATCACCACAAGGTCTCCAGCCATCATCCTTCTTTTTGACCAAGTGCAGCGGTGAGGACCATGGGCTTGACGAACGCCTTGCCGTGCCACATGCTAGCATGTCGTCAAATTCTTTCTTGGCGTGTCGCAAGCGTTCGGGATCCAACCGTCTAGGTCTACTCGTAACTGGTGGTCCAGACGTAGTTTTAATAAAGTGCATAGTGTTATGCTTAGGTGTACTTACAGTACCCGCAGGTCGTGTAACTTCTGGGAACTCACGTAGAAGCTGGTGAAATACTGAATCACCAGAAATTGTCTTGACTGATGCCACGCTATCCGGAACTTTTTGATGTGATGCTGGCACAGCTAGTGAAGTAGTCCCATCTATAATTCTGTGATTACGGCAGTCAATTAGCAGGTTGTAAAAATTTAAAAAATCAATACCAATAATTGGCTTTGCAATGTCTGCAATGGTAAATTTCCAAGAGAAAGCACGGCGCAGTCCCAAATCTAATGTTATATGTATCTGTCCATAGGTATGTATTACTGAACCATTTGCGGCAGTTAAGCTATACTTGGCTTGCGTACAGGGTGTTCTCATAGCTGATCTAGGATACACACACAGGTCCGACCCTGTATCAACCAAAAATTGTATTTTAGAATGTCGGTCAGATATGAAAAGTCGGCCTGAATTAGTTGGACAGTCATAGGCCGCTACTTCCGGCTGTCCATGGAGTTTTCCGACTGCCATTGACATGGCTTCCGGCATTTTGTTGCTCGACCAGAGAAATTAAAATGGTACCAACAATGAGGGTGGTTTTCAGGTGGCTGACGTAATCGTGACCGTGACCTAGACCTATCCCTTTTCTGCCTACTCCGTGACCGTTGGCGTGCATGATGATAACCACGGTTCATGTTTGTAGTGAGCAATGCTACCTGCTTTGTTAATTCACTAATCTGGTTGGCCATAGTCTCAATAATTGTTGTGGGCATACCTTGAGTTGAAGTAGGTGCGGAGCGGGCTGTACTCGCTACCTGGTATGGTGCAGAGGGTGCAAGTTCGTGTATTTTATCCGCCAGGTCTGCTAACTTATCGAGTGGAAGATCCGACTGGGAAGCTACAATAGTCTGTATATTACTCGGCAATCGACTCGACCACAACGTTTTCACGAAATCGTCCGGCACTGAAGGTCCTGCCAGGTTACTCAAATGTCTCAAAAACTGAGACGGTTTGCGGTCCCCTAACTCTTCATGCATTAATAATTGTTTTACCTTCCGTTCTTGAGATGCAGATAACCGTTTAATTAATTCCGTTTTCAGTTTGTTATATTTTTCTTCGGTCGGAGGGTTGGTTATAATATCTTTTACCTCCGATATGTGTCTGTGCTCCAAAACGGCGATGACGGAATAAAACTTTGTGGAGTCCGTTTTGATATTCGCCAACACGAATTGGCCCTCCACCTGCGCGAACCATAGCTCTGGTTCCTCTGGCCAAAACGGGGGTGGACGGAAACCGATTCTCGACGTTTCTAGCGAGGCAGCATATGAGGTACCCTCCGTGTCCAAAAATTCGTCCGGCATCGCTGCTGGCTGCTTTCTTTGTTGTGGCTCCATGTTCCGTGTTCGTATTCGGCGTCACCAATTGTGGTACCAACTATGGTTTTGTTGCAGTGAAATGATACCACTAATTACAATTTTATATTTAATTAAATAGCGATCAAATACAAATGTTAATAGCGAAGCACCAGCGTATGTTTTGTCTCGAACTCAACCGAATGACCACCTTTTGCGAGTACCGACGAATATTATATAAAGTGCGATGCTCCAGCGCAGGGCCGTACTCAGCGCAGGGCCGCACTCAGACTCGCTACAGCATAAAGGAAGGATAAATATAAAAGTATTTGGAAACAGTTTTCCAAAAAATGGAAATGTGACATTTTATCCCTTATATCTTGATTTTGCGAATTTAAAATAAATATAAAAACTTTACAAAAAAATATACAAATTTAATAAAGCTTACAATATTACAACTCCGTTGGGGAAGTTGTTCGTGATATCTGTTATAGACATATTTCCATATATAAACATTGAGTCAGAATTTTAACACCGGCATAGTCGCATCGCTTTAGGTCACGAAAACTTAGACTATCTTGCTTTTTATAAGAGTTTAAAATTCATCATCATATCCACACGGATTTTTATGAATATAACGCAATGATAGAGTCATTTGTAATTGATTCGGATATGAGTTCGAACAACCCAATGAGTTTCTCGACGGATCATCTCAGTGAGGCGTAATTTTGATTCTGTTGTAGATTCTGCCAAGCACTGCTCTTGCTAGGGCGAGTGTTAGCAAATTCTCTCAGGTGAGCCCATGAAGTCACCTATCTAAGGACTGAAATAGCCCCTTAGGCTACATGTAGTGAAAACATATCGAATATTTCTGATTACATAACAGTTGTTCTAAAGAGAAATTTCAGTAGTTAGTTTATTTAAGGTGTCTTGTATTCTGTGTAATATTCCTAGTTTAATTGAGTTTTAGAAACTCTAGACTGACACAATTAAGACGTAATTCGCACGACATAATCTAGGGTGTTCAGATCTCATTAAAAATCAAATATTCAGTGAAAATACACTGAAATGTATATTTTATTTGGAGCTTAAACACATTAAAATTCAAATATCCAACGTCGACTCGTTGAGCTTACGAAACGGTGCATAAGTAAAAATATTCATAAACGTTTACATAGGATTCGTAAGTTAAATATTAAGTTTTAAATATAAAATGATATATTTTTTATTGCTTAGATGTGTGGACGAGGTCACAGCCCACCTAGTGTTAAGTGGTTACTAGAGCCCATAGACATCTACAACGTAAATGCGAAACAAACTTTGAGATATAAGTTCTAAGATCACAGTATAGTTACAACGGCTACCCTACCCTTCAAACCGAAACGCATTACTGCTTCACGGCAGGAATAGGCAGGGTGGTGGTACCTACCCGTGCGGACTCACAAGATTGGCTAAGATCAAAGTGTAGTATATAAAATGATGCTCCTAAAATGTTTCCTTTTTTATATTAACACAACTATTAGTTCAGACAGGTAGAAAATATACGAAATCAGTGATTTTGATATAATATTTTAACAAAAAAGGTTCTTTCCGTCTACTAAATTAAGAAGATGGCTATAATATGGGTACTTTGAAAATGAACGTACTGCATTTTTTGGTTTGTTTTTTTGTCAGATTACACTTAAGGCTTTAGACGGCTTTACGCAATATGCCATAGTAAAATACAATGAAATTGACAGAGCGACATTGGTGACTAAGATATTGTTAAAAAGTTATATGAATTTCTTTCTCTTCACCTCATCCCACTAGATGGGGTCAACACAGCTAATTTTTCTTCCATTCTCATCTATCAGCCGTCAGCTCAACACTCACTCCTCTCTCTCTCTCATATCATCCTTCACACACTCCATCTATGTCTTCTTCGGCTGATCTCTTCCCCCTCTACCTTGCACTACCATTTCCATACATCTCCTAGTCACATGCACCCAAAAATTTATATAAATTATATTGGTCGCTAACCAACGCTATCAAATTTTTGTGTAACACGAATACATCTCGTGGGTTGGCTGGATATTTCGATGCGAGCGTGAACTTTATAGTGTTCTGTTTATTATTCCTAATTTACTTTTATAGCTTACTAATGGCGTATTATGCACCGCCCGAGAAAGTGCACAAGCGTGGTGAAATAAAATAAAACAGTCGGATACGAGGCGAATTCTTCCATAAAAACCATTAAAGCAGACTAAGTAGACTCCCGCAATTTTGAGAGAACTATTAAAGACCATTGTTTAATTATACTACTTCGAAGTTGACGCTGATATTCTAACGAAATATACTCAAAACAGGAGTACAGTTTGCAAAATGCAATTGTCAAGTGGATCAGAGATGCAATAATTAAGTACATCAATTTAATTTTAAACTCGAAAGAGTACGTAACAAACTCATTACTACACCAAAGAAAAAAGAAGAAAAAAAATTACATGCGTAGAGAAGTAGATTCCAAACAGCCGCTATATCACTATTGGGATATAAATAATGAGAAAACTCAATGCACTTTTCCCTCGGAAGACAAAAGTTAATGTTGCTACTGAAGTCAATAATATCATAGGGATAGTATTAACTGACAGTTTATAGTTCTATCGATTTCCGTAAACGGTGTCTTAAACGCTGAGCGGAGCCATAGACTCCTCCGTCAGCTAGTAAAAACGAATTAGTCGGTCAATGAAAGTGACGTTAAGAGTAATTAGTTATCATGGTGTTTTATAACAAAGATAAGTCTTAAAAAGCCGTAAATTTTCCGGTAGTACGCACGCTTTTTGTTTCTCTAATTGGGTCATCGGCTAAAAAAAAATAACAAAGCCGTTTTAATTTACTGAACGCACGCTTAGAACTCAGTAAAATTTCATCTACACAAACTTAAGTAAATTTAACAGCAATACTAATCGCGTTATTCGATCAATCCCGAATAGATTCGTGGATATTCACGACCTAAATATCGACGCTTGAAAGGCAAACGTGACTAAACGACAATGCGTGAACTTTACAGTAGACTAATTTAAAGTTGAAATACCTGAGAAAAAAAAATCTATTTTCACGAATCTAGGTGTAGGATTGAAATTATTTTAATAGATCTAGAAATATAATTTTTTTGCGCATCAAATACGGCTATTGCCTATGATTTATGTACAAAGCAGTTATTGTCGCTTAGTCACGTTTGCCTTTCAAGCGTCGATATAGTAACATTAATTGACACGTAATGCATTAAATGATACCTGGAATCTTTTGACTAAGATTTTAATTAAAAAATTCGGCTTAAATAAAACTTAGAAGCTATGAGTATACCGTTATAATAATATGTGGAGTGTGATTTGTGCCTTCATACATACATCATTAAGAGCATACAAAGCACCATTCACTACTTATGTGGTTCAGACGTCACAGGATCAGCGATGGCAATCTCATAATAGGGCGGTCCCGACAATAATATAATCTGTCCATCTATAGCAGCGAAAACGCGTTATGAATTCGGTTTTCTAAATAAAGAGACGTGAACATCGAATATCGCGTAACTTTATTCATCATGTCAACGTCACAATTCTCAATGAATATCGCGGCAGGGTATACTTGATTTCCGAGCGTCAGAATGCGAAGATAACGTAATAAATTTTACGTTTTAGGTTATATTAATGATAGTACTTCTTGGTTAGGAGCGAGATGGCGAAATGACATGCTTAGAAGGCCGAGGCGACGTCGCACCGCCTTTACCTTAATTGGGTTCGGTCTCGATGAAGATCCGACTCGGTGACGAAATATGTAGTTTCAGTTTACTTTGGTTTTGTTGTTCTTGTCCAGTGTGCTTAGTGCGAGTTTTTTTAACTTTCTCGATAGCGGTCGGAGGGTCGTCGAGAAACCCCTCTGCCCGGACTGAATCTCCCCGCCTATTGAGGCAGGGGTGATACGCTGCAGGTAGATCTAATTTAGGCTTGAGGTACGATGGGTAGGACTTTCCTTCTCCTTCTTCTTCTTCTCCTCTTCCGTCTTCTCTTCTCTTCTTTCTGTCTCGATAGCGTAAAAGTTAACTTAAATTTATATGCAGTTGGAACAGCGTCCCTAGCGACAAACGTAGGCAAACGTTCCAACTCCATACAAATTTAAGTTTACTTTTACGCTATCGAGAACATTAAAAAACTCGCACTCAGTACACTACTGTCTCCACGGCAAGAGCAAAGTAACGTCAAATCAAAAAAGGGGCCTGCAAATGAGCTGCTCACCTAAAATAACCTAACGGTTTTATGTATCCTATATACAAATCACAACATGAACCTTAAGACGCACGGTCAGATATCGTGTTAGAATAATAACAACTGTCCGAAACAACAGCGTAGCCTTGCAAACGCCATGATCACTCACAGCGCCGATATATCGATAACTCGATAAAATAAAAAAATCTAATACGACATAATATTTAGAACTATTTTAAACGCTTTTATCTTGCCGTACGTGACCAAGAAAATTGTAAAGTCTTCGAAAGCACGGAAATATTAAAAGAAATAAACGCGGAATCAAGCCGTAAACATTCAGTTCTAATTATATCTACCACTCGTCAAAATCGAAGCAAATACTAACTATAACGATAAGAGACCGTTCAATAATATGTTTTATAATATAAATAGCCAAAAAAATTTTAAAATAATTCGCTATAAATATTGTATCGATTCAAATCGATAGTGTCGTGGTAGTCGTCGTGGCCTAAAGGATAAGACGTCCGGTGCATTCGTATCTAGCGATGCACCGGTGTTCGAAACCCGCAGGCCGGTACCAATTTTTGTAATGAAATATGTACTTAACAAATGTTCACGATTGACTTCCACGGTGAAGGAATAACATCGTGTAATAAAAATCAAATAGGTATACCTAGATCTTTCTAGAAACATTACTGAGTTCCTATTTTATCGTATCTTTTAATTTTAACTGCTGCATATTTGTAGCATCACTTGTTTTTGTCTGTCTCTATCTGAACGTAATGCACTATGCGAATTGTAAATTCAAATTTATAAATCGAGGTAATAACGGAGCCTCAAAATCAAATTGACACGCGATTGAAGTTTCATGGTCGTAATAGTACCGATTTTTCAGTAAAACTTATAGGTCAATAAGTCTTTTTTATTGTTTAGAGGGGTGACCCATCTGGTGCTGACGTATGCTGCCACCCACCTTAAGACATGAGTTCGAAGTCTCAGATTTATGCGACAATGGCTGCCCCACCATTCGAACCGAAACGCATTACTGCTTCACGGTAAAAATAAGCAGGCTGGTGGTACCTACTCGTTCGGGTTCACAAGACGCTTTACCATCATCAGTAATTATGTAATAATAGTCAGTAATCATCATTAGCAATTACGCATTCGCAAAAAGTAATTACGAATTGAAGTACGCGTAAACAATGGCATAAGGCATCTATATATTAATATTAAAATTAATATAAACAAAAACTTTGTATCCCTTTTTACGAAAATTGCGCGGACGGTGGACTATGAAATTTTCCACATTTATAGAGACTATAGAGATGAAGTGCACAATGCTAATATTTTTTTAAAAGAATGCATAAAAGATACATTAATTCAATAAAGAAAACATTACACACACTACATACCATGTATTTGACGCACACACGCATGCATACTATTTATTGTCAAACTTTTGTTCTTGACGTCTGTTGTCAAATTGAGAATAGATTAAATATTGTTTCTCTTTGTAGTCATGGCGAAATTTGTAATTATAGAAGTATAAAATACAATCATAATAGTGTACAAACTTACAATGCCAATTAATTATAGTCGAATTTCGACTACTGCGGGGCCTCTAGTATATTTAAGTACATATTAGGTTTTCGAAAATTACTAACTGAATTAATAGAAAGTTGGCAACGAAATCCAGCAGGAATGATTTGAATTATTTGAATGTAGCGCTTTGAACCCTTCTCAAGCTCTGAGGCAGACAGTTAGACTGTCTAAAAAGGCTGTACCTAAATTGATAAGTAAGTTTAATATTTATTACGTAATTCAACAATTAAAACGCATCGCGCATAGATGCGCGTTGTTTTTAGTGACGCTTACTGTTTTCGACTGCTGTTGGGTAGACCGGTGCTATAAAATAAAAGAGTGGATTATATTAATACGATACGTGTAATATTTGGTTAATTTATAAAAGAGTAACAAGCAAGACAACGGCGGATCCAGGGGAGGGGGGGCATGGGCGTCATGACCCCCCCCCCCCTGAGCTAGTTCCAGGACTTGAACTAACTTGGACTAATTGAAGAACATCATGATTTATTTATTATCTATTGTTATCAAAATTAAATTATAGGTTCTTAACTTGCCCACGACTATGTGACCCCCTCCTGGCGCCAAAACTGGATCCGCCCTTGAGCAAGTAAGTGTCGCGGGTGGCGTTGCACGAAGTGTCGAAGAAGGTGTAAGTCCGCGACCCCGCGCCGCTGTCCTCCTCCCGGCGCCGCGCGGTCGTCGATGTCCGTGCATCGACACTTACGTTAAAATCCACCACAGTGAACTTTTTTTGTTACTCATAATACACGAAGTATCTCAGGAAAAGCCGCTTCAGGGATCCCCAATGCATTACTGTAGAATGCGGTACAAAGTAAATGCTCTTTGCATCTATGTAACTAACCTGTGAGTTTATAATGTGACACTGAAATCCTAGTGTTTCTCAAGTAACTTATACTTAGTATGCCTGAGATATAATCAAGATGTCAACAATAGATAATTATGTAATACCAGAATATTCGCGTTTTGTACTATCGCAAAAAATAAGCATTAAATTATCGCATTATTGACATGTAGGTAGTCAGGGGCTTGTCTCTGCCTCTAACAGTGCTGACGTCCATGGGCGACAGTAACCATTCACCACCAGGTGGGCCGTATGCTTATCGGACTACAAAGGCAATAAAAATGTGTAAAAAAAAATCGGTTGTCTGTAAAGTCGGTTTACTGACGATAGTTGAACGTGACAACGTCATAAGAAAATACGCCTCAGAGCGAGGTAACGCCGCATGAGTCATGTTCTTTCGTGCGTGCAGCCGGCTCCATCGGATTATAAGACGTTGTCACGTCAAAAAATCACATTCGTCCAAACCTAATTGAAGGGCGCGAAGCTACACATATCGGCTAGTATTGATTTTGATTGGACGTGCATTTCCCAATTAATGATGGATATTGAATTCTCAGATGCGACGCGTACAAGCGAGGTACTATGTTAAAGCGACCTACAAGCTCATATATAAAGGGCGTCATTTTCAAATGATAATAGTTATCTTCAGGTTCAATGAGCCTGCTTTACATGGTTGTTAGTTTGTGTACTCGTGCGTAAAGATAGTGTTGGCTACAACATTAATGAAGCATTTTCGTTGGCTTACATCGAGATAATTAACACAGCTGATACGGTTTAATAGATTATTTATTATCTATGGTTTAATGTAACGCTTTATATTGTTATAAAAAACAGGTGTGGCACTCGGGGACTGACGCGGTAAAGCTATTGCATAACATTTTTTATCAACTTATGCAATTATAATTAGACAATAATAATTTAATATTAAAACAATAATAAAATAAGACCACGCTATATTTATAAACATTAACAAAAGTAAAACATTAACTGTTACCTTCACACTCATAAGCTGGACCCGCGAAAGAAAGATGGGCAGATTTTCATGATGCGCATGCAGTGCGACATCACGCCGCGCGCTTATTCACAAACACTACACAAGCGCAACGTGTGAATGTGTTGAAAACGAGCTACATGGTAGGCGGAGTGGGGGTGTTAGGTTTTATTTTTGTTACGGAATTTCTTGATTTGGTCGCTGCGCTCAAAGCCCGCAAAAAAGCTATGCAATAGCTTAATAATATTTCTGACGTTTTCAATACTTTATAGTTTTCTTGGACTAGGGTTTTATTCGTCGAGTTTTGAAAATTGTGCTGAGATTAATTTTAATTACCCACATCATTAATGAAGCTATTTTATATGTATTAACGAAACTGTTAATCAAACCTAAGTTCCGCCCATGTGAAATTTCAAGTATTCATAATAACCCCTATGGGATCTACGGGCTCTTAATAAATTAATCACTAAGTAATAGGCAAGTAATATGTAGTTTTATTTGATAATATACAATTGAGACTTCGACCTCACGCCTCAAAATAGACTTTAACTTGAGCTGTTTCTGCGCTCCGGTAACAACTTATCGGTTGAGTCGTGTTGTGTCGTTTTCTAGTGCAAAACGAATCGTGACAGATTCGGACAATATTTCAAGAGATCCTAATTAAAATTTATAACGTTTCTAAATTCTAAAGAAATAAATAAAAACGTTAAGAATCGACATCCCTATAACCACTCACTCATCAGTACTCATTGTAGTACCGGATCTTTTTTAAAATTAATTCGTAATTTTTTAAGAATCTTAGACATCGTACTTCTTTTGTTTTTAATAATGTTCTAATATCCAGTTAGTTTTTCTTTATTGTTGTATTATATACTAATTAAATAAAATTGCCGAATTTCAACACGCGTTACTAGAAAAATAGTAAACGAATGACATACGAATGAGGTTTGGGGTAGTTTTTGATGAATATAACTCCTAATTTAACAATGTTTACGAATATATAGTTATTGGATCACGTGCCTGTTGTCATGACAACAAATTTACTGTACTTATAATTACGGTAACATAAAGGTTATAAGAATTAAATCAAAAAAATCGCTTTTGGACCCAAATTTGAAAACATCCCATTACCAAGATACCACTATTCTGGCTACTTTTGCTGTAAAGTTATTATGCGTTTTTGTTGCTGAAAAAATATTTACATAATTTTGTTCAGGGCTTAACTACATATTATATACTTTTCTCCACAAAAATGTGGCTCAGTCACTGTTTTGTGAGTAGCACCGTGTCAAACCAACACTGAAGCCGGATTACTTTATACCGCACTAACAAACTGCGAGGTTCAGAGAGTATACTCGGCATACTTATTAAAATACTGCTAAACAATAACAATTTTCTGGTCAGTCCTTTTCGTGACCTATCTTTGAATTGTTGACCATCTATGAAGTTGTTTGGACTTTATCACCCTATTAATATGGAGTATTTTCTACAGTTTTCGCGAATGGTAGACATAATTATAGTAAATTTAATGGCCTAATTGGGCTTTTCTTTACATGTGGTCATCTGGCGGTCTACCGAGAATCGTAAAATATTCGAAACGCCGGACACGCTATAAGTATAATTTAAAAAAAAGACTAGATTTAATAATAAAATTAATTTTAATTATACCCTTCTTCTTCTTTCTTCTTAGTCGGGCACTCTTGTCTGAGTGGTCGTGGTAATAAAAATTTTTTGTTTATTATTTACCTACGTATAAAGTACAACCTCCTCATAATCAAAGATACTTACCTACCTACCACTTACTTACCTACCTACTACCTACCACCACTTTTTTTGGAGACTGAGGAGAATAGAAACACCAGAATCCAGTATCGGACGGTATCCCACGCGTAGCAGATATGTATTAAAACTAGAACAGGCTCGATTCGAGGTGCCATTAACAAAAAGGCATTTAACATACCCTATTTGTTCTTAAATTATCGGTTAATTTCCAGTGCATCTCTTATGGGCTCTCATCTCTCTCTTAGTTTTAAATTATCTTTTAAAATACGTGAAGTGATTATAGGTATTGCATTCATCTCGTTGAATAGAATCTTTTTTTTTTTTAATAAGTATTTTAATAAATAAATATTTTAATAACAATCACGCCACGTTAACTGGTCCCGTGCTAAGTTCGTAAAGAACTTGTGTTACAGGTACCAGATACGGAAATAAATGTAAGATTTTTATTATACATATACATATATTTAATATACATCCATAGCCCCGGAAAAGACATTTATATTTATCATACAAATATCTACCCTTGGCGGGATTCGAACCCGCGACCCCCTTGTGTAGTGACCATGTCACTTACCACTACACCAGACGGCCGTTATGTCTGCGGTCTTATTGTCTGCGGTTAATTCTTCGGGTTCCTTTCTTCACTGCTTTAATCACATTTTTCGTACGAAAACTACATTATCGGCCACAAATAAAAGACCTTTCATTATACCTATCAATATCCCGGTACACAAATGTTTAATCAATAGCATTTGGAGGTTTTCCTAATTTCCATTTGGCTCTATGCCTTCTTATAATGCTATCACTGCGCTATGATTCTCTCTATCACCGCACTCTCTTAATACCATAAGAATATTAAGCAGAATTTGGCGCAGAAATGAGAAAGCGCCGCGAATATGAAAATTACGGATTCCAAATTCAAATGCGATATTATTATTTTTTAGAAGAGTAATTACGGCCAGACTGTGTGTATATAATATGTACTGTGTATTACTGATGGTAGGACCTCTTGTGAGTCTGCACGGGTAGGTAACACCGCCTCGCCTGTTTCTGCCGTGAGGCAGTAATGCGTTTCGGTTTGAAGGGTGGGGCAATTGTAACTATACTGGCACCTTAGAACTTATATCTCAAGGTGAGTGGTGTATTTACGTTGTAGATGTCTATGGACTCCAGTATCCACTTAACACCAGGTGGTGGGCTGTGAGCTCATCCACCAATCTAAGTAATAAAAAATAAATAAAATAATACTAATAAAACCAGCGCAGTTGTGACTACCGTCATACAGACTGCTATGATAGAAACCTTCCTTGAAATGCCAATAACAATTACCAATTTCACTTTGTTTTCTTCTTAATATTATTGATTTATTCTATTTATGTCGCAATCACAAATGTTTTTTGTAAACATTAAAATACAGCAGACGAACCATTAAAATAATTCCTCAATCTCTCAGATGTAGCTTAATATAAAATATTTTCTAGTCTGAAGGGGAAAAGTTCAATAATGTTAACTTTAAATACATTTACATATTCAGTGACGTTGCAGATTCGCTTGGAGAGAACGTTTGCCGTTTTAAACAGAACATTTCCATAATTTACCTACTGAAATTTTCAAAGAGCTGCTCTTTAAAATTAGAATTATTCTAGAATATTCTCCTTGTTTAATTTTTTTTTTAGAGTATTTGTTTAGGGATTTGCTTTTGAAGCCTCCAAATATGATGTCAAAATCAAATTTTTATTAAGGCTGTCCTTTTGAGGAGAAACGGATGACCACTTCGCGATATATCTACGTTGGCAGGATAGTGGTGAATGCTGACTCGCCCTACTCCCACTGATGAAGAAAAAGTTATTGAAGAAAATTATTGAAAGAACGTTAAATTTAAATAATTAGTACGTTTTTTAATATGAACTAAAAAATACGTTTTTAAATTGCTTAAATATTAATTTAAAGAAATAACACAAAAGTAGGTATACATATTTTACAGCCCCGTAAAAACTCTTTCATTGTTTTATTTTTCAAAAGAAGTACTAATAGACTTTCGTTGAATATGCTTGAGTTACGAAACTTAAAAAACTTGGTTTCACGTTAATTAATACCTACCGTTAAAATGCGCTTTGTAGTCAATCCACAATTTTTTCCTTTTGGACCTTTCGATGCTGCATTTAGATGTCCTGTTGTCTACAACACAAGCAATACTTGTGTTGTTGCGGTGCTTTTGGGATATGGGAGCGAACCTCACGCATGATGATTTAGGGTCTATAGGGCAAGTAGGGCATGTTTTCGGAACGCAGTAAAGCGCCGTTTTTTGTTTTTATAGCTTAGTTGGGTGGACGAGCTTACAGCCCACCTGGTGTTAAGTGGTTACTGGAGCCCATAGACATCTACGACGTAAATGCGCCACCCACCTTGAGATATCATTTCTAAGGTCTTAGTATAGGTACAACGGCTGCCCCGCCCTTCAAACCGAAGCGCATTACTGCTTCACGGCAGAAATAGGCAGGGTGGTGGTACCTACCCGTGCGGACTCACAAGAGGTCCTACCACCAGTTTAAAACAGGTTGCTCTTTCACAGTACATCTGGTGACGACGGCAATGTGACCCGCTGCCGCCGCCATGTCGTTCCGCCTTCCTGGTACCAAGGCGCTAGACTCCCTAAGGTCGCCCCGTAACCATTATCGGGGAAAGACTGCCTCCTCACAAGGGCCGAAGCTAAACGAACGGCCCGCTTCGAATCGAAGGCGGAGGCATGGAGAGGGAAGAAGACAGTAGCAATAGATGTCATTCAACTCTGGCTACTATAATTAGATGGTAACAAGAGTAAATATCGCTATCGACCTTGAGGCATTAGATTGGTGTCTCATTTTTTTAGGTAGGTATTGCTGGTGTCCCTACGGCTTTGCTAGGATAAGAGGAAGAGCAAGGGCTTAACTAGAAGGGTCGGGTTTGCTAACAGCTGCCGAAGCGCCTCCGAAGAAGACTTAACAACTCAAGGGCAGCTGCTTCGCAAATGCATCAACTACCGAATCAGAGTCGCGACCCGTTGAGAAAAAGGCTGATGTCTCAATTGCATGATGTAACGTCTCTCATTTAAGTATATTATTATGACTATTTCGAGACATGAAATAATGGTAGCTATCAGTGCGATTATAACTTTTTATTTATTTATTTTTTATTGCTTAGATGGGTGGACGAGCTCACAGCCCACCTAGTGTTAAGTGGTTACTGGAGCTCATAGACATCCACAACGTAAATGCGCCACCCACCTTGAGATATAAGTTTTAAGGTCTCAAGTATAGTTACAACGGCTGCCCCACCTTTCAAACCGAAACGCATTACTGCTTCACGGTAGAAATAAGCAGGGTGGTGGTACCCACCCGCGCGGACTCACAAGAGGTCCTACCACCAGTAAGCTTGCTGCAATAGAATTAATACTTGTCAAATGCGACGTTGATTTGTGGTAAAAATAAATTCATCCGTAGTGATTACCCAGTTGCTGAGAAAAAAATCCCTAGGTATAAAATTTTGCGCCAATCGCCATCTAGTGGTAGCAACGAAGAAATTTTGCACTTCAAAATTAGACCATGTTTTAAGCTACTATTGCCATCTAGTGTTCAAATTTAAAATAGCTTTGCTCAAGTATGTCTCGAGAAAGACCGAGACAGATAGTTCTTAATAATAATCATAGATGGTGCTGTATTAAAATTAAATATGATTTCAAAATGAGAATAATCTTTGCTTTAGATAATTATTTATTATTTATTTAAAATCAGGGTATGTACGTAAACTTATCAGAAATAATTTACATTTCATAGATTTTTTATAACAACGTCTTGTTAAAGTATATTTGAAGAGTTTTGTTCTGTCGAAATTTCAGTCGGTTTCAGTAATTAAAAAAAAAACCCATTAGACACGTAATGTTTTCCCGAGTCAAGAGCTAAGCATTATTCGATTCTTTTTTTATTGCTTTGAGAGTGGACGAGCTCACGGCCCACCTGGTGTTAAGTGATTACCGGAGTCCAACATACAAAATGTCAACGAATAGCATCTTAGTGGTTGATTGATCTTAAGTGGTAGTCAATTCGCCTTCGCCATAATACTCATGTCCTTTATTACTATATTGTACTCTCTTTTACCCCCATACCCCTACATATCTCAAATAACGTTTCGAGTTCCTAGGTGATACGAATAAATTTTCCCTGAGATCATCAGATAGCCTGAGACTGAAAATGCCTTTCCTTATCATTCTTTGATAACTCATTCATCATCCAGGCGTTTCGATGTTGGAATGCTCTGCCGGATGCAGTGATAAGTGCTCCAACTTTAAACTGCTTTAAAAGAATGGTGAAGGAACATTACCTATCCGCCTAATGTTGTTTGCTTGTTTATTCTTTATCCATACTGTTTATTTATTATGTGTATGTAAGTACATATATTGGAATATAAATTATATAGTGATTTCATATTATATCAACGATATAATGTATTATTAATAGTACGCCGCAACATACCTGGTGTATCTTTATATGTCCAGAATTTCGGGTAATTAAATGATTGTCTGGAAGAAATCGCTTTTAGCGATAAGACCACCTGTTGTACAAACGTATCTGCTTGTGGACTGTTTTCTAATATTATTGTGTTTTGGTGTGCAATAAAGTATGTTCTCTCTCTCTGCCCCCTCTCTCTGCCCACCTCTCTCTGCCCCTCTCTCTCTCTCTCCTCTCTCTCTTAGTCGTCTTACGAAAAAAACAGTATATTAGCCCACAGACGTCCACTGCTGGACATAGGACTCCCCTAGCTTCGCTACAAAGATCGGTCCTGCGCTGCTTGCATCCACCCCCCCAAGCTCAGTCATCGGTCTATCTTGTGTCGGCCTCTCTGCCCTACGTCTATCTATATCTACTACTATATATAACTGTTACGCGCTGGGGTTTGGGATAAATAAAATTCCTCCGAATTACGATTTAACACTTTATTAGTATTTAGAACACTTAAAACACTCAACAAAAACTCTCAATTCACTTGTTCCGCTTCGTTTCAGGTGATCTGTTCGCTGTTTCGCTTCGAGTAGTTCCGATTACTGACTTATTGCGTGCCATCTCTATTTTTTATAGCCGATACTCATCCCTAGAACTATCGAGAATATTCCACACATCTCTAGTATTGTGTTTCCGCTATCTGACAATAGATGGCGCTGTACTTCCAAAGCCTTGTAGGTGCTACTAGATCCTTTGATATTCGCTCGACTATTCGGTGATAGATGGCGTTACTCTTACCGGCATAACATTACTATAACTTAAATATTTTATCTCGGTTGGCTGTTAGGCAAAGTCGCGGCTTTGTACCCCGCCCCTACCAATTTACACTAATACATAAGTTTAAAGTCCCAATTGCATTGGCATAACGGATGTCCCCACCCTTCACATCATCATCGTCATCATTCGTCGGAAGCAGACACGGACATGATAAGTGCCTATCAACCCATTCAAATTTCCCAATAAAACTATTGCTATAATTCTGTAAATAGTCAGCTTTATTAAGAAACAATAAACTATAATGACAAAATATTTAGTTTAGTTTCTCATTATCCATCTCAGTCCGTTGTTAGTTTTAAATTATTTCATTGAAGAAGCGATTTAGGTCGAAACTTGCAAACGTAAAATGAGATTTAATGAGAAATTATCACACGATAGTAAACGGGAATGGCTGCGATTACGACCGACCACGATTCGACTGCCATATTTTGTATGTAAGTATTTTAGTTGCTATACCTAGTCCAACGACGGTAATTAATAGCAACGGAAGATTATGACTTCATTAATGTCTATATAAATAATAATTAATTGCCACATGTAAAAAACGGCATCGCTAGAAAATGTATCGACGGATTTGGCTGATTTCTGTTTCGTTAGGCTCTTAATAGTCACTCATTTATTTATTTAGTTGAACCAATAAATCGTCGATTTAAAACATTGAAAAATTCACAAGAGAGAACGTGACCTCAATTATAGGTTTGTACAAAACTAAACAGAATGTATTTTGTATAATCGGCGGGTTAAATAAGTATTTCGTATTTTTGACGTTTGATATTGTTAGTCGTTACGTGAAATAAGAGTTCTGCTGTCAGTGTAGATTGACAAGACAACGAATGTCGAATCGGTTAGTAAATATACTCGTATAGGTAAATGATTGCTTATGTATTGGTATCGACTAGCTGATTGAAAAAGATAGTAAACTATATTTTAATATTAAAATTTTATGAATTTTGTGTTGATGTTTTTTTTGAACAGTTTTAATAACTGGTCACTTGTCTTATGCCTCGCGATGGGTGACATTGTTGTGACGTCTATGATTGCGGTAACCACGTCTTAGGGAAAAGAAAAATCAATTATTCGAAATAATTACTTTAACGTTAATTTAATAACAATATTGTTTCTTGGCACTAAGCATATTGTTTTTTTTATTGCATTAATAGATGGACGAGCTCACAGCCCACCTGGTATTAAGTGGTTACTGGAGCCCATAGACATCTACAACGTAAATAGCGCCACCCACCTTCAGAAACTCATATCTAAGGTTTAGGTATAGTTGCAACGGCTACCCCACCCTTCAAACTGAAACGCATTACTGCTTCACGGCAGAAATAGGCAGAGTGGTGGTATCTACCCGTGCTGACTCACAAGAGGTTGACCACCAGATCCCCTTCTTTGCTTATTCAGTTGACTTGGCGAATGTAAAACAAATTTACTATTTAACTCAGTCGAGTCATGTTAACTGCAAGTTTCATTGTCCTGGAATATAAGCAGTCTAAAAATCCGCTCTTAAAGAGAAACCACATTAAAATTTAAAAATATAATCTTGCAACTTGAAAGATCTTTAATTTACTCGAAGCTACGGACACTGCGTATATTATATAGAACCCGCGCTCCGGACCCCGTATTCAGAACATTGAAATCCATAGAGTAGGCAGCACAATGAATTTTTAAAATTCTTCAATATAATAAACCTTAAAACAGCATTCCTGTTAGTTAATAATGCCAACGATGAAAGGAGATTCGTATAGTTGGACCAAAAACAACATTAGCGCTTATACTAGTGCAATCTGAATTTTGGCAGAAAAATAACCTAAGCTCTTTATACAAATATTTTACAAATTCAAAGACATTTAAAGTTATAGAACTGTTCATAAACAATATTTGCAATTACCTTATTTTTAAGTCAGTCATCTGTCTATCTGAATCTGAATGTAGTTATGTAAGTTTTTTACAGAAGTTACTGTAGACACCCTTTATAACATTACACGCAAAAATGTAAGTGACAATTAAATCAGTAGGGGAAAGTGGGGGAAACGCGAACGCTGGGTAATGCCGAATTCAATGGTTCTAATATGTTAGAAAGATATATCCTAATTTTATTTGCCGCCATTTCGGAGATCACGCCACCACTGATACTAGTCACTAACACGGGAGACGCGGACGCACGTACTTAAACAGGTATGCATTTTTCAATATTTTGTATGTTTTAGATGTAATTTTTTGGTAAATTCAAGTTGATGTAACTTTATTTCTATCTAAAATAATAATTCAGCTTTTACATAGTGATTCGGTGACAATATTAACGTAAAAATGTTATAGAATAAAACCCGATACAAGAATACACACTTACCAATTTACTTAAAGCTAAATAACATAAATAATGCGACTGTTTATATTTGCCAAATTATACAAAATACTAAAATGATTTACAGTATTTTCCTAATGATAATTGAATGCATATGCATAGTTTTAAAAATTTCACAGATTTTTCGATCAAAATGATTCTTTTTACTGTTCCTCAAAAGTTATGCAACCTTTTCTGTATTGTTACACTACGCAAGCGTGATGGTGTATGATCACGGACAGTCATTTATAGACTTTAGCAATGCTAAGATAACTAGACCGCTGCATACCTTTTTTGATGAATAATCTCCTAAAGTATCGTTTAAGATATCACAATAACATTATTAGAAGACCTTCAAATAACTGTCAGAATCGTTGGCACTTTCTCACTAGAGTAATTTTATTATACAAATAAATGTAACAAAAAATTATCTTGAATAATAATAAAATAAAAGCAACTCCACTACACTCTCGTTCGGAATACTAAAATATAAATGATAGAAGATGCGCCAAACATCTATATTGAAAAATTCCTTTTTGTCCGATCATTGGGAAAGTTCGATATAAGCTTCCATCGCGTTTAAAACAAGACTTTGCTTTTCTTGTACAATACCTCTTTTCGAATATTTAATGTAGACATACCCCTTTTTATCTTTTCCGAGAAGTTTTCGGTCTCTTTTAATGTTCGTCCAGTGGAAATGATGCTCAGTTGGGACTCGGGAAGAAACGTTCGAAACTCGGAAAAACACTTTTGTGTTCGGTCCGTTACAGGTAAATTGATCAAGCATAATGGAAAAGAGAAAATAATACCAGAAAAAAAAAGAAGAGAAAAACGTTGTATAATTTTCAGTTTCAACTTTGTATTTTCGTGGTTTTCCTTTTGTCTAGTGCTGTAAAGATACCGGTTTTATTGTCCGTTGGCTTATGAAGAGCATTCAGGAAAAATTCCATTGAACTAGCTTACTAGATATCTTTTATAATAAAGTTAAGTTTAAGCTGATATAGTTTATAATGGAAAAACTGATCGACCGTTTAGCAAAGTGCTTTCTAATAACAATGTCATTAACACTGCACCATGCTGTGAACTGGCTGTCAACTACACTGCTTTTAGATATTATAATGCGAAACAGGAAAATGTACTCTTAATAAGTTATTGGATTTTTACTTGGAATTTGTTTTATTTGGAATAAGCGTACATAATTGACTGAGCAATAACTAGAATTTTTTGTTTTTTATTTGTTTATTTATTGCTTAGATGACTGGACAAGCTCACAGTCCAGCTGGTGTTAAGTGGTTACTGATGCCCATAGACATCTACAACGTAAATGCGCCACCCACCTTGATATATAAGTTCTAAGGTTTTTTTTTATGATTGAAAGATTACTGGTGGCCCGAAGGCCTTCCCAGTTTCACCAGGACAGGTGGGCGAGCAAAGGCTCAGCCAGAAGGGGTGGGATTTGCTAACAGCTGCCCGAGCGCCTCCGTAGTAGACCTAACAACTCAAGAGCAACTGCTTCGCGAATGAATCTACTGCCGGCGAATCGCGACCCGCTGAGAAGATCCGGCGAGAAACTCAGCGAGCTGATGCATGGGTTAGGTTGCAAGTTCTAAGGTCTCAAGTTTAGTTACTTAGCTACTACAATATACAGGAACTTAGGTACTATCAAATTTTACCGTTTTTGTCTATAGTAGCATTCTACTAATTACTCACGTTCGATTCTCGATCTCTTTAATTACTGCGTTGTAATTATTAAGGAAATAATTCTTCCACATTTAAGCTAGATTTTAAACTGTTTCATAGGTATAGGACAAGGAAAAATACTCTTTGATCCCGAAAACTAAATATCTTTAACAAAGATACTAGCTATAACTACAACTCAATCAAGATCCAGTAGTCAAATTCAATCCGAACCTATGGGTATATTATTAAGCGCACTAACCACTTAACCGACTCAATGATTTAGGTATGCAATGACTGCGACAGTCTTCTCTATTTCTAGCGTGAATCAATCACACATCTCAGTCGAAATAACGCCTTTATTTCAATACCAGTAAGAGCTGCCTTCAGAAACCGCCTAATATATCATATTAGGCTTATTACACAATTTAAATCAAGTGTTACTTGACGGACTCAGTTTACATACAAATATACTAATATTATAAAGAGGAAAGATTTGTTTGTTTGTTTGTTTCGAATAGGCTCCGAAACTACTAGACCGATTTGAAAAATTCTTTTTCCATTAGAAGCCGACATTGTCCCTGATGAACATAGGCTACTTTATTTTATTTTTTTTTATTTTTTTTATTTGGTTTCATGTGTGTTTTAATGTTTCCGAAGCGAAGCGAGGGCGGGTCGCTATATATCATATTAGGCTTACTACACAATTTAAATCAAGTGTTACTTGACGGACTCAGTTTACATACAAATCATGATATTCACACTTCATTTTGGAGCGCTAACATTGACGTAACTTCTTCTTAGTCGAATGCTTCATTGCTGAAGGTCGTGTCCTTGAAAGCCCTTGTTGGCTCTTTGTACCCTCAGCTTCCATTTGCTTCGGTTTTCGGCTTCTCTCAGGGCGTTCGCAACAGAGAGTCCAGTGAGCGCAGTTATCTGATCCGACCAACGGTATGGTGACGTAACAATACATAGTTTAAAATCCTTATTCGCTCAAGTGACTAAATATGAGCGAATAGCTGAGGTGATAACGTTTCCCAACGTGTCGCTGGGCAAACGTTATCACCACATGTTTACATGAAAATCGGATCAAAGTAAGCGAACGTAATTATGCGGGTAACCAAACTGTGCGGGGAAAACTACACGTCGCAACGGGTGTTAGTCATTTTTAATAAATATTCGCATCGCGTTCTGATTGTGTGTTAGGCTGATTTTCCAGAGACGATATCTTTCTAGAAGATGTTTAGTATTCGAGTTTCAGGTGGATTCGCTCTTACTTCGAATTCTTTGTGTATGGAACGTCTTTTGTTTTCTATTATATAAGTCCTAAGGAAGATAAGGTGACACATTTTGGGGCTATGCGAATCCCGAGGAGTGAGGAAAGATATGAATCCGGAACGAAGTGATCAGACAGAGAACCAAAGCTGTCAACACAGCACAGCGGATTAGTAAGCTGTAGCTTTTTTTATTGCTTAGACGGGTGGACGAGCTCACAGCCCACCTGGTGTTAAGTGGTTACTGGAGCCCATAGACATCTACAACGTAAATGCGCCACCCGTCTTGAAATATAAGTTCTAAGGTATCAGTATAGTTACAACGGCTTCAAACTGAAAAGTATTACTGTTTCACGGCGGAAATAGGCAAGGCGGTTGTACCTACCCGTGCGGACTCACAAGAGGTCCTACTACCAGTAATTAAGCAAATTATAATTTTGCCGGCTTAATTTTTATTACACGATGTTATTCCTTCACCGTGGAAGTCAGTCGTGAACATGTGTTAAGTACGTATTTCATTAGAAAAATTGGTACCCGCCTGCGCTAGATATGAATGCACCAGATGTCCTTTAGGCCACGACGACTTTAGTGGCAATGGGCTGGCCGTATTAGCCAGACAACCGATGACCGTTGGAGTAAAATCCAGGACATCCTTAGGCTCGGTGGAGTGATGATCTATGGGTAGGTGGCGAGAGCTAGATGTCAGAAGCCAAGGATCGTGCTCTGTTGCGTACAATTGGAGGGGTCAATGTCCAGCAGTAGACTCCTATAGACAAATGATATGATATATAACTATTGATAAATAAAAGATTGTGCTCGTCGCTTTTTTTGTTTATCTTCTTATCTATCTTTTTTGTTTTTTTTGTTTATGCTAAGACATCGTTTAGACAATACAATTAAGACTTATTCCTGGTTATTATGTCTATTGGTGTCGGTAGCCGCTTAACAATAAATATCGGATGTATGTAAAGAATAATCACATTAAAAACAAACCCATACCAATCGATCTACATCAGCATTCAAACGGAATAAGATATTCTGCCCATCGCGATTAGCCTACTTAGAGATTAGATCAGACTAATAGAATCCACCCAAACTGCGTAATGCTGCATTGAAATTGGTAGTTTTATGACCAGCAAGAATTCGTTTTAGCTGGGCTCATACGATTTGCATCACTCTTAATACCAACGTTACATAAATATGTTGACGATAGTTTAAAGATAAAGAAAAATCTGCTCCTGTAGGTTTATTGTTCTACTAGCTGACCCGGTAAGCGTTGTTTTACCATATAAATTATATATATATATATTTTTTTAAATTTTAATTAATTAATTATATATATATATATATATATATAGGAATCTAGGAAATAATCTAGGAATTAATAATCTAGGAAAGACAAATAACCTAGATACCGACCTCAGCGCCCTCTGCCGGGCTGATTTGTGAATCTAAACCATCCAGAGTGCTACCCAAACGTATACAAAAAAAATCATTCAAGTCGGTCCAGCCGTTTAGGAGGAGTTCAGTGACAAACGCACGCACAGAAGAAATATATATATTTATCGATAAAATTCGTATCTATATTATGGCCTATAACTATATATAAGTTTCATTAGATGCTAGTATTAACTGTCCTATCTACAAAACTATTTTGGACTGTGACAAGACATAAAAAGGAATGCCAATTACATAACTGTTTTTTTCTAAATTTGAATTGAGTTCGAAAGCACGACTCCGCTTAGTTGGAGGATTCGAGGATTCTGTTTCCTGCCTTATTTGTGAATTATATGACATTATCGTAATTTTAGGGTACAACAATAATCGTTTACCATAATCGATACGAATATGAAAATATGTAAGTATTCTATTTTGATTATCGATTTACAAAAAAACATTAAATTACCATTATAATTTTGTTTATGAGATTATTTTGTTCGAAAAATAATTAAATGAAGACTCGTTTATTTGCGAATCTCTACAATGATCCTTTGTAAAAGGAGCATGAATTATCGCATTCAGTGTTGAAGTTCGCGACGGCTACGACACTTTCTCCACCGACATAACCAGAACTGAAACATTGTCCGGTAAAACATCCATTCATCCTTTCACAGTTGTCTTGAATGAGCAGATGTGACGAGCTGATAACAAATAGACAACTTTTGATGGGTACCTCCTTCAAATTATAGCACACATAAAATAATAGTAGCCTATCGTTTGGTGCAATCGATTTTATAACTTACTCCCTTCGAAATAAAAAGCTTTATAGTTTGAAATTAGCTTGGAACGAATAAAACGTTATGTCCGCTATAAAATAATATCATGACATTGTGTAATGTAACTAATAAATCAGTTCTATTAGTATTTTCTTGATTTATAATAATCAATAATGAAATTTTTAGCCTAAAATTGATTAGGCCTTGTAAATAAAGAAATAAAGCCGATTGCTTAATAATTGATTTTCGATTTATGGTTATTTTAATTATTGATGCGTTTATTTTGCGATTTAAATATAGAAACTAAAGTTTTTTTCGTTCCTGAGCTTATAAAAGAAATTCTTAGCGAATAGGAAAATTTCATTTTAAACGAGACATTTAATTGAATTCAGTACACCCTTAGGAGACAGAATAACAAAACATGAAAGCATCGTTCGCGTACTTCAGTAGGAAACTTTACGAGTATACGGAGAACGTAATTACAAGCTATATTTCAGCTTGCGCCGCTGTTAGTGAAACTTAATCGGCGTTCGCAGGACACTCTCAAATTAAGTTTAATCGCAGCAAGTGAGGGGGTCAGTTAAAAAAGAGGCCCCCTAATCAGGTCCGCGCCAGCACGCGTTAGGTACGCACTTACATAATGAAAGGGGGAAGCGAGGGGTTAGAGGGGGGCGGGGTGCTGCTGGGGGCCGTCATCTGCGTACACCCTGTCCGGCCGCCCTCGATCGATACCTATACGTGTGGACTTTATGTAAAAAGCCTCCTGCACACCCGGAGGACGGCGACCATAAGTGTCGAGAAACGAGTCGCCCCCGGGGAGAAGGCACGAAATATCTTCAATTTTCGAGAGAAAATTTTCCAATGCGGGGGCGAGAGCCCGCGGCGGAAGGGCTGGCTCGCTCCGGACGGCCGTGTCCGAAAAATGCTCGAACCTTAATTGAATTTACAGATTTGCCTTTCGGAACGCACGCCCGGCCCGGCCCTAACACTGTTTATTGCGGGCCCTCGTTATGACTCTTTACGAGACGAGCACGCCGCGATCTGCCCGATAACTTTTTATTTATTTATTTTTCTAAATTACGTTTTCTCCATTAAACACTACCAATCTAAACAGCATTTTGATCATCGCTCAGATCGGCTTAAATGTCATTTCATTTTTTTACTGTACCGTAAATCAACGTGTTCGATTTTCAAAACGCCAAACCAAGCAACGTAGTTCGTACGAGTTGATAAGATCCGAAAAGTTTCACCGAAATAATGTTGCTATATGTAATGTGGCACTCAGGTGCACATTAGTTTGATTGCTTGGCTTAAAAAAACCTAAAATAAACTATGTATCTAGTTAGGATTAGCGAAGATTCCAAGATGCGGCCAACGATCTAAAGTTTTAAGTGTTGGAATGAGATACTCGCACTGCTTATCGTAACACAACGAAACCGTCTGAACAAAATACAATAAAAGTATCGTGTCTCCCTATTAAAAGGAAAACAAAAAAGTAATCTCCCAAATTTTACGAGATAGCTTCATATAAAGTACCCTTTTTTTAAACCTACGAAAACTTACGAATGCTTAAGTATGTGAGGATGTTGAATTTTTCGTTTGTACTACGCATTCACGAAAAAACTACTGACCCGATTTTGATGTAACGTCACAATATAACAGCTTACAAATAAAAATAGCACCTAGGCTTTAAAAAAGTAAGATCAAAGTGCGGTACACGGTGCAAAGGCATTTTTAAAAATGTTTTTATTTTATTCGATTATCATAATTATTATCACCCATAATAGAACGATTAGCTTGTTACTAGTACTAATTAAAAAAAAAAAAAACGAAAAAAAGCTCAAACTTACGACTGAAGTGACTGAAGTTACGATAAATATGATTGATCAAAACGAGAATATGAGAAAATTTCGTTAATGTATTTGCAGTCCGCTTATTGGCAATATATATATTGTAGGTCAAGCCTTCATTTAGTGTGACGTCATGCCATTTAGTTCTTTGCTGGGACCGCTCAATACGGATTTAAGGTCAGATCTACTGACCAACTGTTGGAGGTCGAATGTAATAGCCGAAGTTCTAGCTGCTGCAGAAAAAAAAATGTTTTTAAATTTTCTTTTATATAATACAAGCTGTCTTTAGTGCTAAATGTTTGTTTAAAAGAGCTAAGCCGCTTTTAGACTACGCTATAATATAATAGCATATTAGCTACGCTATAGTAGTATATTACAATATCGTACACCATACATTGTTATGGACACCTTCACACTGTACTGTACTATATATCATTGGCTAAGTATAGGCTTGCTATACTATAAGGCACTATAGTATAGCGTAGTCTGAAAGCAGATTTACAATTAACACTTATGTTTTAAGTTTGGTTGTGTAATTCTCGTTATGATGGTCTGGTATCGGCTTAAAACCGGGCGCGTCGTGAGCTCGTCTCCCGTAAAATAATAAAAATGTATTTGCAACAAGATTGTAATGGCTTTTTTGTATTCAAGCCGACGTTAATTGTAAGAAATTCCGCAATAGACTGCCTTTCAACGGACTATCCTTATCTCATCTGACCTATTTTTACAGCAAGGCTTTCATGTTTTCTGATTTAAATGATGGCCATTCATTTCAATATAATTGAGACTTGGATCGTCTCAAGGTCGACAGTACATACGCACCGTGCGAGTCTAATCTACTCTATCCTTAAACGCCCAAACCAACCGGAAAAACTTTATATCATTTTCCCATAGACACTGAGTTTATCCCACTGAGTTTTTCGCCGGGTCTTGTCAGTGGATCCCGATTCCGATCCGGTGGTAGATTCTACGAAGCACTGCTCTTGCTAGGGCTAGTATTGGCAAGATCTCTCAGGTTGAGCCCGTGAGCTCATTTACCGATTTTTTTTTGTTTTTATCAAATATATCTCAGGTTTTATATCTTAGTAGATTTTAGTTTCCACCATTTTCATCTCAATTCCAGCAACGATATTTCCAAATTATTAATTCAAAACCATTGTGTATGAAGAAAAAAGGGTTTTGACGTCAAATCGTTACGATAAACGCCCACGAAACATCCTAAGTCAATTGTATTCAATAGGTTTTGACGTTGTTAATAATTTCACTCGAACGATAACATTTTTGTTTTTATGGAAATACGGATAATATTGAGTTCTGGTTAATGTAAAATAAAGCTATATAAAAAAAAAACTACAAAAACTTTATCAGCTCATCATTCATAATGTTTGTTTATTTATTGTATTATATTATCATAGAAATAAAAAAAAATATGTGCTGCATCGGCGGCCGCCAACAAACGCGCCAAAAGAAGTATAACTTCAAAATTGATTACGCAATCACGTTCTATTTAATTATATTTTCTTATCCAAATTATTATTTAAAAGGAAATCGCTTCTGAATACGGAACATCTAGGAAAAAAAGTTCTAGAATTCTTTATGCAAATTCAAATTGTACATGAGTGCGGGGTCAACAATCCTCCTAATTTTTTTTTGTACTTCCAATTTATTCGACAAAAGTTTTTTTTAATATTATTTTCCAACTATAGCTTTCGAGTTTGGTAAAATTATTGTGTATAGTAAAGTATTGTGCGTAAGATGTGACTTCGAGTTTTGGGTGCTCGAATTTGGGGACAATCACGAGGTTTCAAATCGTAATTCAACAACAAACGGTTCAAGCTATGACTGCATCACTGCAGAAATAGGAATTGTGACCGTGAATGGTCTCTAAAACCCTATCACTAATCTAATGTAATGTGACTATAAAATCACTTTTAGTGCCATTCTTTATTTGTTTGCCACTTACACATTCACTTCGTTTATCGCGCCAAGTCGAGACTTTGGGTGGTTGTTATCGACACTTCAGTGAAACCGCCAAAGATAACGCAAGGATTTTCAAGTAGAATTTGTAAAATCAGCTAAAACGTCACCAAATAGCTACGTATAAATGTAGAATAAGGATCGCAGTGCATAAAATAAAAGTTACACTATTCCAAAATCTTCTATTATAATAGTAATTAATAATTAACACTAATTTTATTACGTCTTACTCATTTTTCAACCGTCTTCGCCATCTTCCAATTCTCTGTCATTCTATCTGTCATTCTCTTCTCCCTTTCTTTCCGTTTTTTCTCACTCACATCTTAACGCTCCGTTCCACACTCTTTTCATACTTTCCATTCTTACCAATCCTACATAAATTTTTCGAGTTGATTTTATTACACCATGTTAGAAAAGATTTTTGCAAACACAGTGAAGTCGGTGTACAATCAGTTAAGCCTGCCTCAGTATTTAATAAACTGATATACTTATTAGCATCACCACTATTCATTGTCAATACCAAACGTGTCCTAAGAGTTGCTGCCTATAGGTATGAAGCAGTAAAAGCTCAGATATTAAAGCCTAATTCCCAGAGAACGATAGTAATATAACTAACCGCTTATCCTTGCGTACTTTACTGGACCACTTGTGAGTCCGCGGGGGTAGGTACCACCGCCTTGCTTATTTCTGCCGTGAAGCAGTAATACGTTTCGGTTTGAAGGGCGGGGCAGCTATGCTTCAGACCTTAGAACTTATATCTCAAGGTGGGTGGTAACCACTTAACACCAGGTGGGCTGTGAGCTCGTCCACCCATCTAGCAATAAAAAAAAAAGATCCGACAAAAATCTCAGTGGTTATGATGTATCGGTACACACACTGATACCAATATACCACCACCAGTGGTGATCAAGGGCTTAGTTTCTTGTCAATTCCTCTCTCAATAGTGAAACTGTATTACAAATCGGCAGTGTAGTCAAGGCGATATCAAAGTGCTTTTTTTATTGTTCAACAAAATTAAAACTTTGATGTCATGTTTTAAGATAGGTGGCATTGATTTTGTGGGTTCTATGGGCCACAATAACTATACAATTTCAAATCGACCGTGATACTCCACCCACATAGAGTAATAAGTCTAAGAGATTCTCACCCATCCAGAATATACCACACGTACCCAACATAATAATATGTAATTCAATGAGTAGAAAGTATTTTTAAAAACAGCAACTACGTCGTTCGTAAACACACGTCATATAATTACTGGTGGTAGGGGGTATTGTAAGCTGGGACGAATAGGTACCACAGTCCTATTTCTGAAATGCGAACCAGTCATGTGTTCCAGCTTAAGGGTGTCACAGCTTTCATACAATATAATCCGATTACAGGAGCATGTCCTGTATGAACTCTCAGAATTAGCAGCAGCCACAGTTCCGTCATCAAATGTTTTATTTGAAAACGTAATTTACGGTAGGCAGCGGCTTGGCTTTGCCCCTGGCATTGCTGAAGTCCATGGGCAATGGAAATCACTCAACATCAGGTGGGCCGTATGCTGGTCTGCCTACAAGCGCAATAAAAAATATCCTTTCACAAAACTTGTTAGAAGAATTGATTCCCACTTAACACTAAGTCGATGAGCTTACTCAATGCAATATATAAGGATTAGTCCAGTGCTGATTAGAATTGCGGCAGTTTCAAAGCAACGCTTACCCATTATATTGACAGAGACAGACTGCCGATAACATCGTAGACGTTAGAATCAAGTGTGATGCGAATCTGGGTGGTTTTATAATTACGTATTTTAAATTTTGCAGGTTTATCTTTTATTAAACGATGTTATTCCTTCATCGTATAAATCCCTTGTGAACGTGAGTTAAGTAAGTAACTTAAGTACTTATTTCACTGGAAAATTATATTATTGGTACCTGCATGCGAAGATTGGATATTGACTTAATTCAATACGAGTACACTGAGTGCTTTATCCTTTAGGCCAGGAAGACTTCATCGATGACGCCCATCTTGAGACACGAACTCGAAGTTTTATTAGTAGAATTATATTGTATTACGGTTGTTTCAAACTCGCGCCATAAAAAAAAGGAAAACGTCACCTACGCGTGCCAGCTACAATACGTCCTAAATCATAATATGCTTGTACGAGAGAGAGAGAGAGATGCCTGTTTTCCAGTGAATGCCCTAGTCGCCTTTAACTGGTTCCATAGGAAGAGATGCGGTAATGTAGGTAATTTAGGACGACACTAAACGAAATCTCTTTCATTTAATGTGTAGGTACTTAAGTATTATTTTTTTCGTCTGCCAGCCGTTTTTTTTTTGCATCGAATCCAATAACAAGCCTCCAAAAAATCGAACATTAAAAAAGCACGTCCCCAAAAAATCGAACATTAAAGCTTGTTATTTTAATGTTAGATTTTTGGGGGCGTGTTTTTTTTTCAAAAAAAATAAATTAATTAATAAAAAATATTAACCTAAATTTTTAGGTGCCAAAGACAAGTATAATTCAAAATCAATCGTTGTATCCTTCGATCAATAATAGGTTGTATCACAAAATATCAGTTGAGAACGTTTACATGAACATATCACGTTTATAAGATTTTATTTGTTCATGCTTGAATTTTAATATCGTTCAATAGTACTCCCTGACCTAGTGCTCAGAATTAAAATCGGAGATATGATTTGTATTGGTTGCTTTATTAGTTCAGGTATCGATCGAGTTGAAACTATGTTTTTGGCACTCGAATGCTTCTGAGAACGTTCCCGTCGTACTATCGCCAGCGTCTGGAAGTTACTAAGCAAGTGTATATAACAAATGGATGCATAAATGTCTCATGGACTTAGCGATAATGAGATACTTTAAAACAATAAAATACAGTTCACACAACGTGAATTATCACTTGGCCTTGGAATGGCCATCGTAAACTTCATACTGACCTTCGGTACAAAGAAAATTACGGTACTACGTAGGTACCTATCTCATTACTTTTTTCGAATATTGAATTTTACTATGTTAAGTTTTTTTTTAGTGTTTAGAAGGGTGGACGAGCTCACAGCCCACCTGGTGTTAAGTGGTTACTGGAGCCCATAGACATCTACAACATAAATGCGCCACCCACCTTGAAATATAAGTTCTAAGGTCTCAAGTATAGTTACAACGGCTGCTCTACCCTTCAAACCGAAATGCATTACTGCTTCACGGCAGAAATAGGCAGGGTGGTGGTACCTACCCGCGCGGACTCATAAGAGGTCCTACCTCCAGTAAAAGTAAAGTAATTTTTAGGCATTTCAAAAGCACGTGTAATTATTTCAGGTTAAGCCCTCACTTTTAATTTGAAATTGTGTTCATTCGATGTTTCTTGTTGGGTAAAAAACGACAGTCAAATAACACATTATAGCTTATTTATTTTTATTGTTGAACGATGTATTTTATAATTACATTACTATTATAATATTATTTGGAATTAAAAATAGTTAAAGCAGTTAGGTTCTCGACACGATAATAATTTATAATTCAATCACAACATTTCCGTCAATTAGGAACAAGTGACGCAATCGACATGGAATTAGATGACTTAAATCGAGACATTTACTGGAGTTATGTATACTTCGTGACAGAATTAATTGTAAACTAACCAATTACAAGTGAACTTTCGATTGTATTTTACAAAGTTTGACCTAGAAGACAAAAGCCAAGTTAGCTTACCCTACTACATGTATTCGAAAGGACCATTAACGTTAATCGATTCACGACTTTGTTTCGCTTATGTTAAAGTTGATTATCCAATACTAAAAAACATCAATCGTATCGGAATTTCTTAACTTTTTTGTTGACATTTTAGTGATGTTTTTTGTTTCTAAAAAAAAAAGCTTTATTAAATCTGGTCTCCTTCGACACTAAGTTAGCAAATTACGTGCTATAATTGCTGTTGGGATTGTACGTCATAAAATTAAATTCTCAATTGCTAAATCCCATACAAGATTACAACATTACAATATTTATATTTCCTTGAGTATTTTTTCTACTTAAATGAAAAATTTTTGAACAAAGAACAGACAAATTGCTTTAGTATAAAAAAAAAATGAAACGTGATTTAAACGGAACGGCATCGACACGGTACAGAATGTATAGATTGACGAATTTTCGAAGGTCCCCTGCGTGTGGGGCCGTCGATACTGCGTGAGGGTCTACTAAAACTAGTTGAGTAACACCTATTCGAAGGCAACACACGGGCCTTAGCAAATGTATTCAGCGTCGGCGTTAGAAACCTATTTCGACTGCCCTACCTACCAATACGCAGGGCGGGCAGCTATAGTCCGCGTACATGTAAAACAGCTAAGAGCGCTACGGAGTATGCTCAACAATATTTTTATTACATTTAATATTATTTTCACATTTATTACAAAGTAACATTTCAACATCTGTCTATTTATCTATTTCAAACTAAGATTTTCGAACGAATCTTAATCAATAAAATAAAGAATTATAATTTAAATTAATTGAATATACAAAATGGATGTGAATCAAAACTAAACACACTAAGACCCCGTAATAATGCTTCGACATACTTGAAAATCTAAGGAAAACGTTTTTCAAGTAAATTAATTATCTGTTAATTTAAGATCACAAGAAGATGATTTGCAGTAGCGTTGGCGGAGAGGATTTTTTAAATTTTATATGTATCTTTAAGTATTATAATTATTACTATTACTTACATTATCAATATTCACCTCTTTATGATCATCATCAGACTAAACACGAAATAAGTAGAATTTTTCAAACAGAAAGCTAGTGATCTACTCGTCTTTAATGCTGGTACTTAGCCCTTTGTAACACAGAATATACAGAACCAAAGAGTTCATGTCAGAATAAACAGATTGAGTAGCGTTACACCCAAGTGTGATTAAAAGTTGGGGTTTCAGAAAAAAATATTAAATTGGTTAGAACATTGAAAAGGTCTCTATATGCCTTTTTGATTTACGGGAAAAAATAATTTATCCACAGTTCTTAGAATCAAAATCAGCGGGTACTACTAAAGTAACTAGTATTCTTCCGTACTCACTTATATCAAGTACGTACTAGTTATCACTCTAACCATTAATATTACACTACAACACACACTATTATTTCACTTAATATATCTGTTCATTTTACATCGTATTGCTTAACTCGCATCGTATTCTTCAGTTCAACTTCGGTGGTAGCGCGCCCACACTTAAATACGCTACTGCTCTAAAATATTATACTTGTGTAAACAGGAATTAGTCAAGTAATATTTTCTTTTAATTTTAAACTTATTTTTCTATTGGGTTAGACTAGTCATTAGCCATTTTTATGATGATACAACAGATATTGTCAAACATATTAACGTCATCAAAGAGGATGTTACACTAATTTTGTAAGAATGCAAGAGTACCCCGCTTCTAAGCTAATATAGTGAAAATTCTGTTACATGATAAATAATGTCAGTATTCTTATTAGAATGTGCTGCCAATAGCGCAACTACCATACATTATATTATAAATAAAAATACATGTACTTATATATTAGGTCTTTACGTGTGAAATTGGCGTTTTGTACGGGTAGAATATAACGTCTTTTTTTTTGTAAAATATGTTTAATTAATCAAAGTATGCACCGTTGCACTTTTGCCATCTCATAGGTAGTTCGTTGATCCTGTTTCTAAAAAAAACCATGGGGGCGAGACTCATTAAACTCTTTGAAGGCTGTTTGGACTGCCGCATTGTAGTTGAATTGTTTCCTTGTAAGAAGTTGTCCAAATTCCCGAAAAAATGGTAATCTGTTGGAACAAGGTCCGGGGACTACGTTGGATGTCGCAGACATTTCAATTGTAGCTCATCTAACTTAGTGTTTGTTTGTTGTGCAGTGCATGATATTGCGTTGTCGTGAAGCAGCAGTGGCCTAGAGCGATTGACCAATCTTGGTTGCTTAGCAGCTAGTTCTTACTTCATGGTTTGCAGTTGCTGACAATGGATATATGCCGTAATCGTTTGGCCAGATTTTAGAAAGCTGTAGTGTAGCTGTAGTACACTGGCACTAGTCCACCCAACACTCACAAGTAACTCAGAGTCAATTTTCGTTTAAGGCAGGATTTGGCTGGGTCTCCAGGGTTCAGCCATTGCGACGAGCACTTTCGATTATCGTACAGTATCCACTTTTCAATGCCAAGTAATGATTCGATTTAAAATCCCTTCATTATGGTGTCGGTTGAGCAAAGTAACACAGCAGTCGGCGCGCGGTTGCAAGTTCGAATCACTCAGTTCATGAGGTTTTTCTTTTTTATTGCTTAAATGTGTGGACGAGCTCACAGCCATCTGGTTTTAAGCGGTAACTGAAGCCCATAAACATCTACAATAATCACCATCAATATAATAATCATCAATAATAATACAATAAGCGCCATCCACCTTGAGATATAAGTTCTAAGGTCTCAGTATAGTTACAACGGCTGCCCCGTCCTTCAAACCGAAACGCATGACTGCTTCACGGCTGAAATACCACGATGGTGGTACCTACCCGTGCGGACTCACAAGAACTCGTAGGAGTTCGTAGGATGTTTCCATCTGATGGTAGCATCAGATGGAAACATTCGTCTAGAAGAGATCGCTTTTAGCGGTAAGACTGCCCATAGCACGAATTATAACTACCTAGTGATTTATTTTCCATTTACATTATGTTTGGATATGCAATAAAGGATGCTCTCTCTTTCTCTTACACACTTACTTATAATCTGTAGTTTAAATAATTTAAATTATTAAATTTCACAAGTGGAGCATATTTCGCTCCGTCTCATTCCAAGCTTGGTACTGGGGGCTACTTCTCTGTTATATCTGCTCGTCCAAGATACATGCCTCGCATAGGCGCACTCGTGTTACCGGCCGCGTTCTGGCCAGCGAGGGCGGAAGGGGGGCGACACGAGCCTCCTCACCCCAACCTCCTCCGCGACCCCACCGCCCTTCGGCCACCCTGCGTCATCTAGCCGCTAGGGTTAATTCAAACTATTCAAGGCTATTTGAATATTTTAAATTCCATTTTGAAAGTTTACTTTTTTATATTTCTTGATTAAGGAAACGAAGATGAAGTTAGACTGTTTGGAATTATTATAGCCAGTTCGAATTTGGTCAAATTTAATTACGAAGTCGAAATTTTGTGATCTATTTGAATACTATACTACTGTGATAGTAATATAAAATCAACCATGCATACTTTTTGTAAGCAATTGTAAACTCGTTTTAGCAAAAGATTCCTACACAGATTCAACCGTATTCAATGTTATAATTATGTATTTATAAACTTACTGATGCCTTATAATAAATACCCCTTCAGAAGTTTATTTAATATTTTATTATTATTTTCTATTCATCAAGTAAGAACCAGAGGCCTTTGCATAGCATTTACGAAATACTTTTCTTCGAAACTTTTTAGATTGTAAAGGCAACTGAAAATTGAACTGTAAAAGTGTTCTAATTTATATATTATGTATATTTCTATTGAAGACTTGAATTTAACTTGAACTCTTAATTTCGTTAATACCCTCATTTATCAGCAGCCTGATACTCTTTTTTTTTACCTTATATTCCAGAATTGACAACAAATTGCTAAGACGCACAGTTTTTCATACACTTCTTCTTTACCAAACTATCAAGTCATGTTCTGATCGATCGGAATTCACGTATTTGTAAGAAGAAGGAATATATCTGTAAGACACAAAATACGAGCCTATATTAATACTTAAGTTTGGGATAGTTGGAAACGCTGGTCTATTATTCAATCCCATTCGTTCCTTTTTTTTGTTGTTGCTTTGATTGGTGGATGAGCTCACAGCTCACCTGGTTTTAAGTGTTACCGGAGCCAATAGACATCTACAACAAGTTCTACGGCTGCCCCACCCTTCAAACCGAAACGCATTACTGCTTCACAGCAGAAATAGGCAGAGCGGTGGTACCTACCCGTGCGGATTCACAAGAGGTCCGACCATCAGTAAAATTATTATGAAAATTATTTTGACAGTAAATATTCACGATCATTATTCTGTTTATCACAATTTCTTACTAAGTTCTCGATATAGTGAAATTTAAATATATCTTTATTAAAATTTTAAATTGAAATCGAGTGAGAGCCCTGCGTGTCCGGTTCGCAACCCTGATTCTGTAGAACAGAGAACGGCGTGCGTGCCCGTTGTAAACAGCTACCTCGTACGCATGTAGGGATGGACGCCCCCCTCGAGAAAGGGGTGCTCCTTCCTTGTACCGCCTTGTGCAGATTCCCTCGACGATGGAAATTCGCTTGGCCACATTTTATACAATTTCCACTATGAAGTCGTGTCCGCAGCTAGCAAGATAACATACGAACTTAATTCAAATCGCCGTCAAAAACAAACAAGCCTGCCTAAAAACCGACATCATGTGATGACGTATCTAAGACATTGTCGTCATATGTTTCTAAAATTTCAAGTTGCTGTAACAACGCTTGAAAGGCAAACGTGACTAAGCGACAATGCGTAAACTTTACAGTAGACTAATTTAAAGTTGAAATACCTGACAAAAATTATATTTTAACGAATCTAGCTGTAGGATTGAAATTATTTTAATAGACCTAGAAATATATTTTTTTTGCACATCGAATATGGTTATTGCCTATAATTTATGTATAAAGCAGTTATTGTCGCTTAGTCACGTTTGCCATTCAAGCGTCGAATTGTGTTTCTAAAATTTCAAGTCGTTGTAACAAACAAAAATTCGTGAACATAAGAATGTAATATAATGTAGTGGAACGACATGTTACGAATTAAGAAAGGACGTTGACTTTCTGTTTCATTCATTCGTTGAAACTACGCTAGCTCCGAAAGTAGTTCGAAGCTATAGTTCTGTATAGTATTTGAGTAGTTCTCGTATACACTATTTTGTTTGTTTGTGGACAGTTCTTGTGCCCTCGTTATGGTTTTAGGCTTTTTTAATATAACAGACAAAATGTATGAAGGCTGTACATTTTTTTTTACGTGAACGTTATTTGGAACATCGTGTATTAAAGTTGAAAAATGTTTACTGGTCTACCACCAGACCTCTTGTGAGTCCGCGCGGGTAGGTACCACCACCCTGCCTATTTCTGCCGTGAAGCAGTAATTCGTTTCGGTTTGAAGGGCGGGGTAGCCGTTGTAACTATACTGAGACCTTAGAACTGATTTCTCAAGGTGGGTGGCGCATTTACGTTGTAGATGTTTATAGGCTCCAGTAACCACTTAACACCAGGTGGGCTGTGAGCTCGTCCACCTATCTATGCAATAAAAAATAAAAAAAAGATTTTGTGAATGTTCCGTTCTTATGTGCGTGCGTAAATAGATACGATTTTTTATTACTAAATCTGCTCCTACTTACCTCTAGAATAATGTAAATGAAACGAAATTGTCATTAAATCATTAATTTAAACATTACTTCACCTCGATCGAGAAAAAATTACGTATGGCATTTTTTACAATGAATTACGATTTAGATTAAAATTTGATTCAGTAGAATCGAGGAAAATTTGAGGCAACGTCTAGAACACGAATGTGACATATTATTATCTCAAGACAGGAGGCGATATTGACGTTACAAACAATATGTGAACCGCTAATCGCTTAAAATCTGAGGGGACGCATGCTTATTTGTTCTATAAGCATGTTCTATTTATCATATTCTATTCTATTCATATTCTATTGAAATATTGACCACAAGTAGCTTACATATTTTTAAGGATTTCATAGTTTACATAGACCAGCAGACTTATAGTCTAAAATGCTATTTGAGTAGTATGAGTGTATAATTGAATCGCTAGCCTACCTTCCTTCAAACAATTATATTTTATTGTAAATATTTAAAAAAAAAACATCAAAATTTAGATTATTCTTCAGTTAAAATTTTGGGCTTTATTAAAATCGAAATCAAACATTAAATTGAAGCTTATCGTTTTGTTAATAAAAAATAGAGATCAACGGGATATCGTTGTCTAACCCCATAAGTGATATAGGCGATTTTGCAAACTTACAGAACTGTCTATGTGTTCTATTTCTAGGGTAAAAATGCTGATTACTTGTATTTATGGTCGACAGTTCGAGACTCAAAAAACATCCCAAAAACGTGAAGCGTAACCAGATTTCTATAAAAACATCAAAGGATTTTGTTACATTCCAGGTTGTTGACCTTGCTGTTGAAATTAAAAGAAAAAATCAAAGTAACACTGCGGACCGTTGCGCAAACGTAAACAAACGGTCCCCGAAAACTTTCATATAACAGCCGTAACAAAATGGAACACGCACGAAATTTTCGAAATAAACGTAACAAAATTGAAAGTGTAAATTCTCACGCTGTAACAATAGAGAAATTCAGTTAGCCACCACTATCAGAGGTCAGGGGGGACGGAATACTTGTCATGAGCAGAATTCTGGGCTTTTAATTAAGGCCGGAGTAATTTAAAGGGCTAGGGTAGTTCCATGCGTGGCCGTGTATTAGGGCAAAATCTTCTGCATACTCATTTCGAAATGTTTAAACAGTGAGGTGCTGTGGGGTTGTGGGGTGGCCAGTGGGGAGGTGGTTAGTTCTCTGCTACAGATAAATTAATAACGGTGCCTACTGCTACCGTGAGATACGTATAGCACGCACGTAAGTACCAAGTGAATGGGGTGATCTGATTTTCGTTTGTCTACATTAAATGTGTTTTAATAATTTAAATCAATATACTTACTTAGAAAAATACAATTAAAAGCTTTGTCCGTAATTTTAAACTAGCAATATTCGTTTCTAAATTCGGTTGTAATGTTGGGATTTAATTCTTTAATTCAATCCTAATTTTATAATAATATAAATATTTGGGTGTCATGTTCAATTGTTTTTTGTGATTAAGTGGCTTTGTATAATTGTAATTGGCATTTCTGAGGATTTTTTTGGAATAGTACAGTACCATTCACGTACATAGGATGCTTCTATTTTATAATTTAGTATTTTTAATTTACATTAACTTACAGCGAAACGGGTCCAATGTTTCCTAGGTTAACAGAAAAAAATACTAGTTTTCTTCAAGATGGGCGCTATTAGTTAAAAAATGAGATAGTAAAAACTATTTGACTTATTCATGAATGAAAAGACAATTTAGATATATTTTATCAAACGTTACTATGTAGTTTTAGTTGACTCAGTCGGAAATTTTCATATATTAAGTTATTGTTAAAGTATAAATAAAATAATAGTTAAATAAAAATTGGTGCTTTGTGTGGTGAAGCTTAAAAGATCTGACTACATTTTTTAACTTTTTTTTTTAAATTAAAGTGACCTTTGGCTATAGCTTTTAGCGTTCCGGATCACTGATGCTTAGAATATATTTTTAAAATCTTCAATGATAATGAAGTCTCTTGAAAACTACTTAAAGTCAAAACACATATAGGTTTCGGCTTGTTATTACTATCCTAAAATTCGTATAATATAAATAAATAAAAACACACATAAAAAAAAATGTTATTCAAACACCCTGTACATATAAGATGTGAGATGTAAAATTTGAACGCGCACCTATTATGAAATTTGTGCACACACTAGGCCACACGCACACAAACATAGGCCTGCCTACCCTCGGACTTAGGTGGCTATCGGGGGCGAGGAGGCAACGAATACTTGCGACGCACGGCGCGGCTTAAATTTTCGTATTAATATGTATCTCTTATACCTATGCATGGATTTACCCGTAATTATGAGGCCGATGGACAGGGATTTTTAATAGGGACGTGTTACAATATGATCGCTTAGAACCGTATTTTGCAGCTCTTTCCATTAAGCAAGCGGCAATGTAATTCATTTTAGTGTTACGTGCTATTTAATACTCCTAGTTTCATTCTAGGCTCGGATGTTAAAATGTTTGAGTGTTATTTGTTGTTTGTCCGAGTCAGTGAGCTACGTGGTTTCTTTACAATGAAACATGTAATTTTTTGGTTCAAAATTTCCATGTATTTCGTTTGTTTTGTTTGAATAACTAGTATAAAGAAATGGCTATTTTTCATTCCTTTTTTTTTTTAAAGATACGACATAAATTTTGTATTCGTGTCACATACAACGTAGGTACGTATTTTCAATTCCTAAATAAACAAACAACCAAGAAATTCATCTGTATTCAGTAGCAAGGGCATTGCGTAAAACTTGAGAACGTCAAAGTTTTCTCGCAACCTTGCAAAGTGAAGAGTTTTACATAAATTGATAATAGATGGCGCTTTAAACTCTGCAAAAGTTTCCTACGCTCTGTTGAGCCTACGATGCGACGTAGCGTTCAGCTACGAAGCTATTTCGTAATCTCGCTCTTTATATCACAAAGTAATTGACATATTAATGCGTACATAATTTGTTTTAAATAAAATATAAAAATTTAAGTCATATTTTAGTAGCATGTTTTTTTTTTTAAACAGTATTGAATGGATGTCTCATTGGCTTTTTAGTAAACACAATTATCGGGCCTTTGTGTGATGTAATATGTATCAAACGTTTATGTAATCGTTCAATTTTAACTAATGCTGTTTTTTATTAAAACATTTTAGCTAAGTTAAGAAGACAGGCTCTGACGTTAAATAGTTATTACGGCAGGCCATAAGCCTAAGCTTGGGACATCAGTCATTCCAAAATAAATACGTATGAATGTTGAAGTAACTACTGTTCATACTACCATTGGAACAAGAGCCCGTGATTGCTATGGTGCAGAAATACGCGGGACTTTGGTACCAAGCAGTGCGAAGCCACAACAATGCAACAACACACTTTTTTTCATTTGAATGTTTAAACAAAAACTTGTGTAACCAACAAAGTCGCTTCTTAAGTCGGGGACTTCGTAAAATTCAAATTCCTTCACGCCAGGACGTGCCAGCTTTAAAGAGAAATTTTTAATTCTACATATTCTAAAGCGGAAGAATAAAATAATACAGACTAAGTTCTTCGGGATGGGTTTCACGATTTCAACTGAATGTTTAACATTTTTTTATGTGTGTTTTTATTTATTTATATTATACGGATTAGTATTTTAGGATAGTAATAGCAAACCAAAACCCATCTGTGTTTCGACTTTAAGTAGTTTTAAATTATCAATAGTGAGACTTTATTATCATTGAAGATTTTAAAAATATATTCTAAGCATCAGTGATCCGGAACGCTAAAAGCTATGGCCAAAGGTTTTTTTAATAATAAAAAAAGTAAAGAAATGTAGTCAGATTTTTTAAGTTTCTCACAAAGAGATAGTTTCTCACTCTTTTTTTTTTATTGCTTAGATGAGTGGACGAGCTCACAGCCCACCTGGTGTTAAATGGTTACTGGAGCCCATAGACATTTACAACGCAAATGCGCCACCCACCTTGAGATATAAGTTCTAAGATCTCAGTATAGTTACAACGGCTGCCCTACCCTTCAAACCGAAACGCATTACTGCTTGACGGCAGAAATAGGCAGGGCGGTGGTACCTACGCGCGCGTACTCATAAGAGGTCCCACCACCAGTAATGTGCAAAATGTAAGTGATTCGAATTGATCTATTCAGAAAGATCTTTTGGAAACAATCGTTGTTGTGTTTCAGAAAAGAAATATATTATTATCATCCTAATTAATTATAATTCTAATAAGTAACGAGTGTATTTTAATGTAAATCAATCAACGATAAATAGGAGTAATAATAAATTTAAAAAAAATACCACTGTCTCTTATAAGCTGCATGCTCTAAGTCTTTATTTAAAAAATGCGTCGTGATTTTTTTAAATTGCTGAATTGAATGAATAAGCTCACATCCCGCCCGGTATTAAGTGGGTATCGAAGTCAATGACATCACAACCACCACCACCCTGGAGACATGGGGTCAAATTTGTCATTAAATTAATCGCTGTGACTGAACCACCCTCAAAACTAGACAAGGATGCTTCTTGACATATTTCGAAATCCCTTTAGATATGCTAATTGTTCAGTTTTGATTTTTATTTCACGATGTTATTTCATTATTGTGCAAACCCTGAGTATGTGTTTGTTAGGCATTTCCTTCGAAAATTAGCCCTTTGATTCGAGCTGCGGCATTGTCGCATCGCTTGAGATGAATACACCGGGCGTCTTAAGCTTTGACCCATAGTAACAGCAGCTGTATCAGTAACAGCACTATCTGAAAGACCATCCTATAACAGCACGATAAATCGGAGATAAGCTATATCTATATATTACTACGTGAAGGAAAAACTTTGTATCCCTTTTTACGAAAATTGCGCAAACGGAGGAGTATGAAATTATCCACACTTATAGAGAATATAGAGAACCAGTGCACAATGATAATATTTTTTTAAAATAATGCTTAACAGATACATTAAATCAATAAAGAAAACGTTACACACACTACCATGTATTTGACACACACACGCATGCATACTATTTATTTATGTCAAACTTTTGTTCTTGACGTCTGTAGTCAAATTGGGAATAGATTAATTACCTATTGTTTGTCTTTATTAATATTTTTCTATAGTGTAGTCTTGGCGAAATTTGTGATTATAGAAGTATAAATAGTCTTTGAAAATAGAGTCATAATAGTGTACAAACTTATAATTTCAATTAATTACAGTCGAATTTCGACTACCGGGCGACCACTATTATATATAAAGACGACCGGTGTATTCATATGTGGCGATGCGACAATACCGCAGCTCAAATCAATATATATATACGAATAACTAAACACTATAATATATTATATCTACTCTAGTGAGAAATATTGTTGATATACATATATCGTTTTCTTAAATGTCTAATGTACTTAACACAATATAATATTTTGATTCTTATGTATTCTAAGCGATACGTAACATGGATCAATCTAATAATCACTAATTAAGTCATAGTAACCGTTTTCTCTTAAGATCTAACGGACATTATCCTGTTATTGATACTAAAGACAAATATTGTCAATAAATAATGGAGATACTTTAAAAAATGTCCAATTTCCGACATTCTGGAATTCTCCGAGTTCTTCCATACCCTTCATAGTGAAGGCATTCTTTAAATATAAAATTTACTTAATTTTTATTATTATTCATAAAAAGTCAATTTAAAAAATACTGATTCCACTAAGTTAGGTTATTCATAAAAAAAATTTTTGCTTAGTTTTATTGATGTTTATAATATTAAATATTTCTTACCAACTTATTAATTAAACAATATTTAAAAAATAAGCTATTGAAAAAATAAATTGCCGCTGGTGGTGGATAATGGTTAGGGCCACAGAGCGAGAAACCTCAAAACGCATCGTGTCAAGAATAAATGCTTTCTAAGCCAGGCCATTGACCCAACTGTACAACGAAAACTCCTTACGGTATCAGTGGAAACTTTTCGCTATCAAACTATGGAGCGACATAATTATTTGTATTAATTTTTTTATCACTAGCAAGTCATTAAGATCATTCGTGTGTCTTAAGATTTGAGGAATTGATTGAGACTGTTATGTAGTCAAGTGTTAGTTCCGATACAAAGGTTAGAAATGTTGCATTAAATAAAAAAACGCATATACGTTGTAGATGTCTATGGGCTCCAGTAACCACTTAACGTCAGGTGGGCCGTGAGCTCGTTCACCCATCTTTGCAATAAAACAAACAAAAAAAATAAGTTGTAAATGTATCTGGACTCCAGTAACCACTTAACATGAGGTGGGCCGTGAGCTCGTTCACCCATCTATGCAATAAAACAAACAAAATGCAGTGTGACGTCACGCCACGCGCTTATTCACAAACACTACACAAGCGCAACGTGTGAATGTGTTGAACGCGAGCTACGTGGTAGGCGGAGTGAGGGGTGGAAGGTTTTTTTCGTTACGGAATTTCATGATTTCGGGTTCAAGGCCCGCGATAAAATCTATGCAATAGCTTAAAAACATCCAGATTTTCCTTACAAGAGCATAATGCTTGCTATTACATTAAGGGCCTCTTAATTAAATCAATGTAGTTTTTTTTTCTGAACTAAACTAAAATTATTCCCTCCCTCAAAAAACAGTTAAAGGACGACCTCGATTTTTGCTTTCACATCTAAATTAAGAAATTTACGTTAATAATTGAGTGACGCAAAAAGGATTGTCAGCCGAGGTTGGACAGTGAAACAGGCCCATTTTCAATGGGTAATTGAAAAGGGTTGTGTGTTTATTAAAAATTCAATAGTCAGATAACCTCTTGATGTGATGCGTGAATACTTTCGCAGTAACGGCCTGTGCTCCCTTGTTACTATCGCCTTTCATGTTTTTAAAACTCTGAAATTTCTGGAGCTGAATTACGAAATTAGTAAATAAGTAAATTTTAATAATAATACCGGTGGTAGGACCTCTTGTGAGTCCGCGCGGGTTGGTACCACCACCCGACCTATTTCTGCCGTGAAGCAGTAATGTGTTTCGGTTTGAAGGGTGGGGCAGCCGTTGTAACTATGCTTGAGACCTTAGAACTTATATCACAAGGTGGGTGGCGCATTTACGTTGTAGATGTCTATGAGCTTCAGTAACCACTTAATACCAGGCGGGCTGTGAGCTCGTCTACGCATCTAAGCAATAAAAAAAAACAGAAGATCATAGAAGTTATTCATTTCTTGCTAAAACTGTATTTTGTATTGAGTCAACGTCCTAATCAAATTTTCAGATTTACTATTATTATGTAATGCTAATAATTTCTGGAGTTAAATATGATAAACCATAGCGATATTTTTTATTTGGTCGTATGCCAGGTTAGAGTAGCACCGATTCGTCTTTTCACGTGTGTGTTCATTGAAGGCGCTTAATGGATTTAACGGAGAATTGTCAGCGGCATTACCTAAGTATTATAAAATCATTGCGATCGTCAGCCAACATTTACTTATATTAGGGCGTATTGCTGCACGGGTAAGTGCCGGCAACATGCCTATTTCTGTCACAAAGCCGTCACGTATCCCGGCTTGAAGACTCAAAACTGTTTAGCCATATAATAAACTGTAGCTCTCACGAAAATCTGGAAAGTTCGTTTGGATTTAGCCCAAAAGACGAGCGTACTTTTTCTTTTTGTTACTTTTTGATCATGTAAATATAGGGCTTGTAAATATTGGGCACTTTACATAAAGTTATTGAACAGTATATTGTTTCCATACTTGTTCGAGTTACATTAGCCGCATAGTTGAGATACAAAATAATTTGTAAGAATCGTTCGACATTTTAACATATTGATAAGATGGTCGATGATAATTATCAATGTGAGATTTCGAAATACAGTGATATGTCGGCGTCCTTACACAATTGTGATTCCTTAAGGTAAGATGAAAGCTGATCTACCTTTGACTTTAATAAAATCAAATCGAATTATTTTAGTGTCAGAAAGAAGATAATAGGCACTTAAATTGCTTAACGGATTACATTTTTTTTTTAAACAAAACACTTTTAAATTAATTAACTAGGTAATAAATGAAAGTTAATGAACAAACAAGTAAGCTGACAAGAATTTCAGATATTAACTATTGCAATCAATTGTAATAAAATGAAGTAACGAGATGAGATTAAATACCTAATATGAAATAACGATTAAGTACAACGAAGAAGATTTTCTGAGAATTCTGTGGACTTTTTGGTAGAACCCCTAGTCCGCTTTAAAATTCCATCTTTGTGCACTTTCACGGATTCTAACCGGTTAGTAGTAGTCCATTCATTTAAACCTTAGTTCTAAATTTACAAATTAAATCAATACACATAACTCCTCCTCATGTTTCGGCCTGAAACTGCCAACCCTACTGATTATAAGATATGAATTGTTAGTGATTATGTGTTAATAATAAATAGTAGTTAGTAATAAATATATTTTTTTTTCGGTTGATCATAATTTAAAGACAAAAGAATAACTATTAGCTACTAAAAATTGAGACGGTAGTATCATTTGAAATAATACTCTCAAATATATTAATTCAATTTATTAGACAGTAGCTGTCGCTTCGTTTGCCTGGCCAGTATAGTGGAGATTCGAGTTCTGTGATGGTTCTTTCCTAAAGTTCAAACTATTTTTGTACCGAACCTCACCAGAATGTAGCGGTTTGGGTGTTGAAATGTAACACACTGGTAGATCTACTTTTCATTATATCATCAATAATATTATTATGCAATTTCTCATATCTAATTACAATAACCATAAAAATAAAAAATAGCCATATTTCAGTATCTAAGAGCGGACATAAAAAACACGTAAAATATCTGATTTGTATGTTTCACACTCACATTTCCAAGTAAATCTCAAAAAATAGAAAGCGCCTAATTTTTAATGCAATATCTGTGAAAGAAAAATTCAGGGGTTTTATTAACGAGTTACTAGCGGGCAGTTTCCAAGCGCTCGGCCCAGCGAATAACAAACAATCATGATGACTTCAACAGCATAATAATAAAGGTAAATTAATCCTTACCTAGACTTATAAAGCTAATATTTGTAGCAAACACGATGAATAGTAACGAAGATAGAAAATAATCGATAAAAGAAAAACGAAAAAAAAATTGTCACATTTTCTTTTTTTTATTGCTTAAATGGGTGTTAAGTGGTCACTGGAGCCCATAGACGTAATGTAACGTGACGTAAATGCGCCACCAACCTTGAGATATAAGTTCTAAGGTCTCAAGTATAGTTACAACGGCTTCCCCACCCTTCAAACCAAATTCAAATTCAAAATTCAAAATCATTTATTTCAACTTGGATGTCATCAAAAACACACTTGTTGAATATCAAAATGTAAAAGAAAATGTTAACTCTACCACCGGTTCCAAAAAAAGCCACAGTCCTGAGAAGAACCGGCGAAATAAACTCAGCGGGCTTCTTTTTTTTTTGGATTTTCTCAAATATTTTTTTTTTTTTTTTAAACAAGAAAACATATTTACAGTATACGAAAAAACAAGTCAAAAAAATACAATTCAAAGAAATAATAATAATAATGAAAAATGAAAAGGCCAGGAGCGAACGCCTCATTCCCACGTAGTGCCATCTAGTAAAAAATCCTTAACTTTATAATATGCCTTGTTGCACAAACGTTCCTTGACAGTTTTCTTAAATCTATGAACAGGTAGTAGTTGAACGTTTTGTGGGATCTTGTTGAAAAGTTGTACACCCAGCCCCCTGAAAGAGTTGCTTATTTTCTTAATTCGAGCCGCCGGCAACGCAAGCCTATGTTTGTTCCTAGTGTTCGCATTATGCAAATCGCAGACTCTGGGGAATTCTACAATGTTTTTACGTACGTACAATAAATTTTCAAAAATGTATTGAGACGCTAAAGTTAGAATTTTGATTTCTTTAAACTTGCCCCTCAAGGATTCCCTCGGGTGCATATTATAAATAGCACGAATAGTCCTCTTCTGCAGGATGAAAATCGTTTCGACATCGGCAGCATTGCCCCATAGCAAAATGCCATAGGACATAACACTATGAAAATAACTGAAATAAACTAGACGTGCCGTATCTTCATCAGTATACGTTCGTTTTTTTTTTTACCGCAAACGCTGCAGAACTAAGTCTATTCGCTAACTTGCATATGTGAGGACCCCACTGCAGCCTGGAATCAACTGTTATACCAAGAAAAACTGTCGAATCAACAAGCTCCAGTGTCTCTCCACTTACAATGATATTAGTGTATACTTGTCTAACATTAGGTGTGGTAAGTTTTATACATTTTGTTTTTTTGTTATTTAATAACAGATTATTAACACTAAACCAATGTACCACGCGCGAGATAGCATCATTCACATCGTCATAATCTTCCAATTGTCGTTTAATTTTAAACAATAAGGATGTATCATCAGCGAATAATACGACCTCGTGACGGGTTTCAATAAACTTTGGTAAATCATTGATATACACAAGAAATAAGAAGGGACCCAATATGGAACCCTGAGGAACACCCATATTAAGTAAGACACCGGAAGATCTCTTTCCTTTAACGTCTACCTTTTGGATTCTTCCGGATAAATAAGATTTAATAAGTTCTAATGAAACGCCCCTAATACCATAATGGTGTAATTTCCTCAACAATGTATTATGCTCAACACAATCAAAAGCTTTAGATAAGTCGCAGAATACTCCAAGGGCATTATGCGATTCCTCCCAAGCCTGAAAAATATTTTTAATAAGATCTACACCTGCATCAATAGTCGAACGGCCTCTAGTAAATCCATATTGTTTGTTATGAAGCAGGTTATTGGAATAGAAATGGTTCAAAAGTTGTTCCGAAATAATTTTTTCAAAAATTTTACTCAATGTAGGTAGTACTGAAATGGGTCTAAAGTTAGTGGGGTCAAAAGTACTACCAGATTTAAACAGAGGTATTATTACCTCCGAAACCGAAACGCATTACTGCTTCACGGCAGAAATAGGCAGAGTGGTGGTACCTACCCGCGCGGACTCACAAGAGGTCCTACCACCAGACATAGAAATAGAACTAAAAATTATAGCGGATGTAATGGAGCCAATCGTGATAACATATACACTTGCTGATGCTGGCGATTGTTATCAAGATAAGACTAAAAACTGCTTGTTTTGCTTTTCAGTGCTCAGAAATTCGAACTATTTTGCATCTTCAGAAAGATTTTAGTACATTGTGTTTATACCTGTATTTCAAGGGAAGTTCTTTTAGTAATTGTTTGTGATAATTCGGTTTTGTTTTTGCACAATCACCCGTTGTTTTCCCAGAGCATGGAACAGGTGTGATTATCTACGGGGTGTGTTCGATGGGAAATTTTTTCAGGCCTATGTGTCCCTCTCCACAGTGTTCACTAACGGTTATGACAAGTCCGTCTTCAGAGAAGGTTTAGAAACGATTCTCGATACGCAGTCGAAGTACCGTTGCCATAGGTAAAATCTAACCACACTTACCATTATGGAAGGTCGTTGGATTGCGAGTTTAAATTGGAGGGTTGTATAATAATAATAGTTTGTCTGATTTTTCTTCAGTGACTACGAGTTCACGACCGCGGTCACTACCATTGCAAGCCCACTGAGTTTCTCGCCGGATGTTCTCGGTGGGTCGCATTTCCGATCAGGTGGTAGATTCTGCGAAGTACTGCTCTTGCTAGGGCTAGTGTTAGCAACTTCCTTTGGTTAAAGCCCCGTGAGCTCACCTACGCGATCGGTTACGCTGGCATAGCCTTTCAAAGCAAATAGCTCTAAAAAAGCTATATCATTTATAGCCGGAGAGCTATTATTATAAGTAGTGACACGTGTGACTCTTTATACTTGAAAATTATAACCTGTTTAATTATTTCCGAATTATATATTTAACGCGGGTGGTACCGCAGGATCTGTTAAACCAAAGACAGGAGCTTTGTCTTTTAGAGCAATTATTTAAGGAGGCCCTAGCTTCCTACATTGTAACTTAGTTCACATGAACAACTTTAGACATAAGACAAACATACCTACATATTATGCTAATTTTAGATTACAATATAAGCGGTATGTGTAAGCATGTGGATAAACATAAGATAAATTTCATTAGTTAAGCCATTTAAATGTAGAATATCTGAAACTGAAATGATTTTGATTTGATTTTTATAATCATAGCCTGTTTTACCTAAAGTGGTCATTATAGCTTAAGATTTTAGTACTCGTCACTACATTATTTATATCTCACATTGATAATTGTGCTATTTAAGATCCTAATGACCCAGATTATTAAAATGTAAGCACATAGAAAGACACATTGTCAAAAAAAAATATTGCTATAATAGGTACTGATTTGTTCATTTTGTTAATTTAGTTTAGTTTAAAGTTTAGTTTAGTTTAGTTTAGAGGTTTAAACGTTTAATATTGGTAGTTTATTTTAATTCTTAGTTTAACTTTTTTGCGGTGTACTAGAGTGAAAAAATAAAACAAAGTGGCAGGACATAGCTTTTTGAGGCCTTCCAAAAGGTCTAGCGAAGTCTTAGTGTGCATGTGTGTCTAAACAGTATAAAAACAAAGACATTGTCAACCTATTTTCTCAATTAGGTACTTCTACTAAACGCAAATGATTCTGATACCATTTTAGTAATGGAAAGACCTCAAACTAAGCTATAACGATGCTTAAAAAAAGTATTTACTTTCCCAACGCTGGTTGATCTTAAGAAATTGTAAAGTCCACGCGACCGGCAAGCTAGTAAATTATAATAAAGTTGAAGATTTCGTAAAATTAACGTTACCAACAATGGAAAGACAAAAAGCCGATTGGCAGACTAAAGAAAAAGAAGTACTCTGTTCTTAAGGTACGTTGATAGCCGCACCTACTGCTACCACCCTACCCATTTTGAGGTTAGCAATGGTACGCTATTTAGAACAATTATGGCAGTTTTGACAGCTGCTTTACTAGCTTGTAATTAAGACTACAACATTAAACCTCAAAATGGGAAGCGCATTCACGTTTTGTGTCACGTGTATCACTATGGACTGTAAACCTATCTAGTCGTCTTATTTAAATATATTTATGTACATATAACAGATAACTGCCACATCATTCAAGACGAAACTACGAAAACTGTCAGTGTAAAAATTGCTTAACTAACATTAATTTTGTTACTTTTAAAATGAAACACATGTAACCTTATTATAACACGGTACTACTACAACACGATAATGTTCACCCTGTTTTTTCCAACTCCTAAAACCGTCACTAGAGAGCGCTGTAATACGCAAATCTGTTGTCATGATACCCTTGTCATAAGTGACACTGAATCCGTAGATTATTGATTTTTTATTGAATATACAAGTTTTTCTAATCCAAGTTTATTTTCATAATCATCCCTCGGAAAGTCGAACATGGTCCAATACGAGCCGGATAAGAAAACAACTAATGATAAACAACAATTTTAAGTGCAAAAGAACGTTACAAACCGTAATGAACACAAAACTATTTCGTTGCTAAGTACTAGTGAATGTGAAGAATGGGCCCGGAAAGTTATATTAAATTACAAACCGATGTTCAAAATAAGATATTTAAGGCACAGGTTAATTTCAAAAAGTCACCTGCGTCTAGAATAACAAGGGAATATATCGAAACGAGATTGCAATTATCGGAACAACATTGGTTAAAGTTTGAAGAAAATCACCAGAATGTTATATTGGGATGCGAAAGTAACGATTATAGCTATTAAACAAAAGGTACAATAACAAACGTTACATCGCGAACTGCATTCTGGCCAGGCTGGTTGGGCAAAAGGGCTTTATCTTCAGAGTCATCCAACGGTGTCAAACAAATATTCGATACGACAAATGATTGCTTGCACGCTTTATCTAACCTTGGTATACCTGTATCGACATGGGACATCTTGATTATATATCTCATCACAATAAAATTGGATAATGAATCCCAGAAACAATGGGAACAAAAACTAAGCGAACAGGCTGATCGATTGCCTACACTAAGCGAGTTCCAATCATTCCTGGAATCAAGATATCGAGCACTCGAGTTTTTAGAACCAAACCAAAGAAGAGAGTCTAGAGGCAAAGATGCAGTGGATAAACCGAAGGTGTTCAGCGTGACGACGTCTGTATCCTGCCCATTCTGTTCGGAAGATCACTTGCTTTATCAATGCAAGAAATTTGTACAAGAAGCAATCGAGAATCGCCGGGAGTTCATCCAGAAGAGAAAACTGTGTTTCAATTGCTTCGGAGCTAACCATTCGGTAACACAGTGCAAACGACGCACGGCTTGTCGGCGCTGTGGCCGACGTCATCACTCGCTGCTGCACCAGGAAGGCGGCACACACAATCCGGCCCTGGCGGGCCCTAGTCAGCCCGCTAATCAACAGCGGGAGCCAGCACAAGAACCGCAGGCGGCGGATCACGTGGAGCGTGTTGTCAGCCATTTTTCTAACAGTGAAATGAGATCAAGTAGTCAAGTAATGTTAGCTACCGCATTAGTTAATGTATCCAGCAAGGGTATGTATCACACACTTAGGACATTATTGGATCAGGGCTCTCAAGCCTCGTTTATTAGTGAACACGCAGTTCAACTTTTGCAGCTTTGAAGGTTGCCAGTTCGAAGTACCATATCTGGTTTAGGAGGAGAAAAATCTAGTATTTCAGTAAAACATATGGTTCAATATAAAGTACAGTCCACATATAACTCTTTTAGCTATCCCGTTCAAGCCTATGTTTTAAACTGCCTAACATCCACTCTTCCTTCACAGCAAATTCAATTACAGGATTGGCCGGAATTGTTGCAATTGCAGATGGCTGATCCAGGATATGGTACACCAAGGAATATAGATCTTCTACTGGGCGTTGATGTGTATGGTCAGGTTTTGTCAGAAGGCATATTGAGAAATCCATCTGGAATCTTGACAGCTCAAAATACACAGCTGGGATGGATCCTGTCGGGACGAGTTTAAGTTAGTGGTGATACTCCTTACATTATTAGCGCACACACCCATGACAGCTCAATCAATGATTTGCTGCGTCAGTTCTGGGAGATTGAAACTGACTAGCATCATCCACTTTTATCCAAGGAAGAAGAATCCTGTGAAAGATACTTTGAATCCACTACAACTAGGGACAGTTTGGGTCGTTATGTTGTAGGTCTTCCTTTTCGCGACAACAATCCACTTGCTCAAGAAGAAACTTGAAAATAATCCAGTCTTGAAGCAAGAATAATCCAAGGTAATAAATGTAGCCACCTGGCTATGAATCATATAGAAGTAATTAATGACAAACAAGAAGCTGCTAAGCCAGGATGCGTTTATCTACCTCATCATGCAGTTGGTTGTTCGCGAGGACAAAAGTACAACGAAGGTCGGCGTTGTTTTCGACGCTTCGTGTAAGTGTACCAGCGGCAAGTCATTGAACAATGATTTATTGGTAGGTCCAAGGCTTCAACCAGAGTTACGACACATAATTATGAAATGGCGTACTTATCCTATATGTTTCGCAGCGGACATAGTTAAGATGTATCGAATGGTCAAGGTCGTACCAGAGCATACTGACTTCCAGATAATGTCACAAGGGTACTATCAAATGTAAGAAATCTAAAATTGTAAGACCAGTCTCCAAACTTTGCATTTTGCCTATCGCTTTTTAACATTACTTACCTGAATAACTGTAGATATTTTATGCAATGTATGTAACTTAAATGTATCTTTGGATGCATCAGCTATTAAGTATTTTGTTATTGTTTAGTTGTAAGTAAGTACGAACTGCTTAAAAGCAACCCTTGACTGAACTTTGTCGTTATTATGGTTTCTTTAATGTGTAAGTTTATATTTAGTTCATGTTGAGCAGTTCTTTATTGATTACTATTAGGTTAAAATGTTACGGTTTCATGGAGATGTTAATTGTACATGTAAAATTTGATGGCCTCATTGTTGGCTATGAACTTTTGTAGTTCATGGTGGGCGGAATGTTCACCCTGTTTTTTCCAACTCCTAAAACCGTCACTAGAGAGCGCTGTAATACGCAAATCTGTTGTCATGATACCCTTGTCATAAGTGACACTGAATCCGTAGATTATTGATTTTTTATTGAATATACAAGTTTTTCTAATCCAAGTTTATTTTCATAATCATCCCTCGGAAAGTCGAACAATAATGAGATTTTTGTTTAAAATTATTAAGAAAATTACATTATACACGATAAACATACGATATATGGGAATAAATTAATTTTTTATACAGTCAAAAATACATACAGGCATAGTTGAGAATGTTGAGATGTTTCATTCAGAAAAGATACTCTCCTTTTTTTAGTGGCTCCTAATCTCATATAACACAGCTACGCACAACACGGACTTTGTAGGAACATACCTACTTTGTTATAGGAGGGTTACCTGTATATAGAAAAATACCTAATGTATTTATTTTTTACAGGAACAAACGAACACTCTGCCCTGCAAGTTCAGTCTTATGATCATTGACTTAGAGTGTCAATTCAACTGCATTCATCAAAAATTTAAATACCAACAGCACGGTCCGTAATCACGTACAGTCGCCCGGCGAAGGCGTCTAGACAGAGCAATCGTGCTGAGTGACAGAGATGAGACCCGGAAAACGCGAGCCCGAGGTGCATCAACGCTGTCTCATAAGATTTCCGAACATATCTTTCAGGGCTGAAGAGTTTTATAATTTAAACAGTGGTGATTTACACTAGTCGGGGCAAGTGCCCACGGTGGCAAATTTTTTAGGCAGCAAAATTTTGAAAGTTAATTTTTTTTTTTCTTTTCCAGGTTGATCTATGTAATTAATTAATTCCATAATTAATAATTTTCTGTTTAATTGATAATTCAAGAAATTCAATTCATCCATTATGTGTGAATTATAATTTTGGCACTTTTGGTAAAATTAATAATCAAAATAATTTAATCAATTTATTTCCTTGGAGATTTAAAATGATAATCGATTTTTTTATTTACCAGAATTAAAGAAATTTAATTTTTTTTTCATGTATAATTAATTATGAGTAAGCCTTAGTGCCAAATTTATAATTGTTAAAAAAACACATGTATTTATTTATGTTTATGAAATATATAACATACTATAATAAAGTTTCTAGTAAAGTTGAAGAAAAAATATATAAACTTTAAGTTTAAGTAAAATTTCAGTATTGGGGCGCATTTTTTCCCGTGCCCAGGAGCGGCATTAAGTTTAATTCCGACCCTGAATTTAAATATCAATTTTGACAGCAATACCTATAAATAAACCAATTTATAATAGGCAGTCATCTCAGTACCCTTTCCCAAACGATACTTACTAGCTTTAGTGCCTAGTGTTAGTGTTGTTAATAAAAAACAAACAGTTATAGATTTTTTCCCCAACTCTACCACAAAAGAGGTCAATTACAAAACAAAGGAGAAAATATAAAAATGTCTATCGCGGCGTCTAAGCACTGAAGTATGAAACCTAGTCTTTAAAGGTCTAAGTAATTAAGTAATTATGCTAGTTAAGTATGCGTCTAAGTGATTATGGTCTATTTTTATCATTGGACGAAGAGTAGTAATTATAATTAGATTCAGATAACTTAAATCGTTATATTATAGCGTTCTAATCAAATCTAAGATGGTGGTCAATACTTTTCGACGCGTCTAAAGGATGTGGGTGATGTGGATGGACATTTTCTTAAAGGACGCCATAACGAGTTTTCTTGAATACAAACAAAATGATTCATTTTAAAATTCAACAGGAGTTCACTTATTTTTCTTGAACGTCCTTCGTATCATTTTCAAGGTAATCGAACCAAATATTTAATGTGATGAAAGTTTTTAACGAATATGAAAAATCAGTAATCTCTTGAAACTATCTCATTCGGTTAACTTTGCAGGGGTGAGACATTTTTATTTTCAATCATATTTCTATAGAGGTAGCAGCTTGACTGTGTCTGACCTTGCTCATATCAATGTAAGGATATTATCACTTTTCATGCTTGTTTGTGGCCAAACAAACAGTATTGATTACTAAAATTAATTAATTATAAAATAATACTACTTCGACAACCCTTGATCTTTCACTGTACACTAATTGTTAAGTTTTAGTAGTTATTAATAACTTCGTGAGAATTGCCCACTGTGACTTGTGCGTGCCCAGTCTTAAACCGGCTACCTCTTCTATAAAGCGCACTTAAGATACCAATGAGCCACGAACGCCCTTATGGAACGCAGATACCATTAATTTTATCATCTAAGATTTAAAAAAATGTACGAAATAATAGGGAGTTTTTAAATAAATTTAAATTTGTAATATTGTATAGCATCGTGGCGGGTGAAACAAAATTTTAATGAACATTTCTATGAAGATGTGTTTGGTCCGTGACCGCGCATATATTAACTAAGAATATAACATTGAGTTTTCGCGAATTGAATGCCCCATTTATTCGCGTATGAATCATAAACTTGGAACGATCGCTGAATCGGACCTCATCGATATTATTTTTCCATAAAATAAACACATTAAGGACGAGAGTATACGTACGTAGGTTGTATGGAGACTGTTCGAATCCATTTACTTCTCTAAATTATGCGTAAAACGTCCATTTGACGCTCACCCCTCTTCCCTCTTATCGCTTGGACAGAAACGGGGAGCCTCGGGCGGGGGTGCCGGACTAGGGCAAATTGGGAGGCTTACAACCCCCCCAAGTGAGGGGAGTCCGAAGTCCACCTCACCCTTTAGCTACCCTGAAGTTCCATCTCTCACACCTATAAATTCGGCACACACATTTCACCCCATCGTGCGGGGAGATGCGGTGGCAGGGAGTCCACGGCGCACCAATCCTTTCGCTGTGCCGTGTCACACTTGCCGACGGTGACCTCCACTACAAATTAATATTCAGAAACGTTTCAGTTCCGATCGTTAATCATTGCCGGTTCTGCTTGTGATCTCACTCGTCTGTGTAGCGGAACATTGGCACCGAAGACTGTGAGAATCACACGGGCTGTTGCCATGCACATCACCGTTGTTAGCCACTGTAATAATTGTATTATTCAATATTTTTTTTACATAAACTTACGTCATTTGATTCAGTTATAATATTATCCATAGTATTTTGATTAAGCATTTAATTTATAGATGTATTAATGCAAAAGTAACATTTTAGACTAGTGTTTAAAAATATACGGAACCACAGTGCCTATTTGTCAAAAAACCTGAGTTCGCGATAAGAAAAATAAATACGAAAAAAAGTTCTAATTTCCTAATTTCATTATTATTCGTCCAAAGTAAACCTCCTGATCAATTAATAATACTAAACAACAAAAAGTTTGATGTTATTAGTTTGATTACTTGACATTCGACCTTTTCAACGAATCACTACAAAATTTAAAACTACGTTTAACTGTTGTTTTCAGAGTTGGAAACTATGTGACCCCGTTGACAAGTTCAAAAACCGCAATTTACTATTACTACATTAGTGGTAATTGAATTTTCTAAGCAAATAAAGTTATGTAACGTAAATGAATAACCCTTTGACGTATAATATCATTTGTCCATTAAATACACAAAGCTTAAAGCTTTTTTTTATGAATATGAAATAAATTGCGGCTTTTAGCCACTTGTAAACAACTTTTCAATCATTTTTTTTGTAAAACAAAATTTTCAACGTTTTTAACTGAAAATATACAAAAATAATTAAAACATTTATACTCAGAATTTTATTGCAATACTTTCTCTATGAAAGTCCTTTCCGCAGTTTGTCTTTACCATATTTCGTTAAACACACTCCCACATTAAAACACTCCCACATCACGTTTTCATCACTTACGTATTAAATACGCTAATCACCATCATTCGAAGATAAATACACCTCTTTTGAAAACATCATCAATAACATGATCTTGTACATCGATGATCAACTTAATAAATAAAAAATTTCACAAACTACCACAGATTACTCGAACTGTTAGAACTATTCTGCTATTGCATAGTCTGTGATAACATTAATTTTGCAAGTCCTCCCTAAAACTTGAACCTCGGTATCGGATCTAGTACTATCGCCGACATGAAAGATGAAATATTATTCTGTAGTTTCATAACAATATTTTAGGAAGCGTTTCCTGTTTTACCAGGACAAGTGGTCGAACAAAGGCTCAGCCAGGAGGAAAGAGGTTTACTAACAGCTGCCCGAGCGCCTTCGGAACAGACCTAACAACCCAAGGGCAGCTGCTTCTCAAATTATTCTACTACCGGATCAGAATCACTATTCATACTGTAAATTATTATAGGTAAATCACAATGCGTATGAAGATTTTTTAACTAAATTTTGGTGACAGCGTACGTTGTTATCACCATACTGTTTCTTTTTTTTTATGATTGAAGGATTACTGGTGGCCCGGATGCCTTTCCAGTTTCAACAGGACAGGTGGGATTTGCTAACAGGTGCCCGAACGCCTCCGAAAGAGACCTAACAGCTCAAGAGCAGCTGCTTCACGAATGAATCTACTACCGGATCGGAATCGCGACCCGCTGAGAAGATCCGGCGAGAAATTTAGCGAGCTGATTCATGGGTTAGGTTGCACGTCGAACTCTTTGTCGAGTTCGACGAGTGCGGTTACCAAGCATACTGTCTCCTTCTGCGACGAAGCAATCAAGGGTTTAAATTTACAGAGTGGAACAGTAATTGTGACTTAGATCGATTGGCTGCGAACAAACAGCGTGTATCATGGTAGCCGCTGAATAGTCAATGAACTGTGATATCGTTTTCCATTATACCAATCTTTATCTATATATCAATACGTGAAGCAAAAACTTTATACCGCTTTTTACGAAAATTGCGCGGACGGAGGAGTATGAAATTTCCCACACTTATAGAGAATATAGAGAAGGAGTGCAGAATGTTATTTCTTTTTGTAATTATTCATAAAAAATACATTAAATCAATAAACCATTACACACACTACCATGTATTTGACACAACACATATATAAGTACATATATATATACGAGTAAAATATATACTCTTTGCTTATGTCAAACTTTTGTTATTGTCTAAAGTCTGTGGTCAAATTGAGACTATATTAATTACATATTGTTTGTCTTTAATATTATTTGTCTATAGTTGTAGTCTTGGCGGAATCTGTGATTAAAGAAGTTTAATAGTCTTTGACTATAGAATGAACCTAAATAATGTTCAAACTTAAAATTTCAATTAATTATTCAATTATTAGAATTTCGATTACTAGGGGACCACTAGTATATAATTCTACTGTACGTGTGTATGTCAGTGAACTCCTCCTAAGCGGGTAGACCGATTTTGATTAAAAAAAATGTGGATGCTCCAGTGACTTGAGAATGGTTTATTAATGAAATGTTTTATGGGATCTAGATTTACAATTCGGTCCACTAAAATATGTTTTTTAATTATTATTTTTCGTAAAAAAAGTTTGAAATTTTCAGTTTTAGAACAGGACGTCTGTCGGGTCCGCTAGTATAGTATGAGTATGTAAAATTGTTAAAAATCGAAGTAATTGAAAAGCAATCATAAGATCGACAAAGTTAATCAAGTTTAGTTGCTAAGTCAGATTTAAGTAAAACTTTTTTTTTTAGTGCTCTTGTAGGCAGACGAGCATAGGCCTACCTGATGGTGAGTGGTTACCGTCGCCCATAGACTTTAGCAATGCCAGGAGCAGAGCCAAGCCGCTGCCTACCGCTTAATACTCTCCACAAGCCTCGTTTGAAGAAGGACATGTCATAGCGCTCGGGAAACACCGTGGAGCTCATTCCATAGCCGAATGGTACGTGGCAAAAAATACCTCCGGAAGACTTATTCGAACCGATTTCGTTGTAGGACACTTGTAGGACGTTGTAGGACACCATATGCGTTATAGGAATAAGCTTACTGAAATCATATTTCGTGTGAACTAAAGAGAGAATCATGTTTTTCTGCGGCATTAAAAATGTTTTTTAATTGAGCACTGCACGCAAACTTAGATTAATAATAATTAAGCTATACATTTCTGAAAGTCGTTCCCGTCCGTGCCAGATACGACAGTACTGTTCATCGCACGTAAAAAAATAGTTCCTTCATTATAGACAGAGTGACTATTTCAAGAAAGTTCAATATACTACATAGAACGACAAATAAGACTCGAAAAAAATCATGTCTACTGCTTTATTAAGGTGGATCTAATGGAACAACAGCTACAACTCAAAATTCAACCTCGTGTCTCAAGGAAGTATTAAAAAAAACTGGAGTAATTAAGTATACTAGAGGTCCCGCAGTAGGTAGTCGAAATTCGACTATAATTAATTGGAATTGTAAGTTTGTACACTATTATGATTGTATTTGATACTTCTATAATCACAAATTTCGCCAAGACTACACTATAAAAAATATTAACAAAGACAAACAATATTTAATCTATTCTCAATTTAACAATAGACGTCAAGAACAAAAGTTTGACAATAAATAGTATGCATGTGTGTGTGCGTCAAATACATAGTATGTAGTGTGTGTAATGTTTTCTTTATTGATTTAATGTATCTTTTATATATTATTTAAAAAATATATTAGCATTGTGCACTTCTTCTCTATATTCTCTATAAGTGTGAAAAATTTCATACTCCTCCGTCCACGCAATTTTCGTAAAAAGGGATACAAAGTTTTTGCTTCATGTATTAATATATAGATATGTAGTAAATAATGAAACTAAACAGCGCCATCTAGTGACAATATAAAGTACCCTCGCCCCCCCTAGGTACGTTATAAATGTAAGCGCTTTTACGATTATTATATATGTTGCATATTTTAAATACGGTCAAATAAATAACAGTTTGCACAGGGTTAAGATCTAAAAATGTCATAATTGGCATACACACGCAAAACAACTTAAAAATACTGACCAGTTGATCTGTCACGATTAAATAATGCTAAATAAATATATTGCATTTTTGTTCCAATTAGCGTACGAATCTTATTGGTATTAAGTGATTTTATTTACAAGAATCTAATTAAACTTTATCTAATATCTCTTATTTTGGATAGCAATTATCTAACAGCTATGTTAAATCTGAAATTAGACCATTTTCCGAGGTTATTGTGCCGTTGTAAGGTAAAGAATCTGCCGCCATGAATCGAGCAGATAACCAAGCCTAAATGAATATCCACGGCAGGGAGCGGCTTGTGTGTGCCCCTGGCATTGCTGATGTCCATGAGTGACAATGATAACTCATCATCAGGTGGGTTGTATACTCGTCTGCCGACAAGGGCAACCATAGAAGAATATTAACATTTTAGTTTAATAAATATGTGAAGCCTCAATACAAATAGGCCGTCAGACTTTTCAAAGTGCAGCTGAAATAGCCTCTCAGAGCTATCAGAATAGATAGGAAAAAAGAAAAAGAAAAAAAAACGAAGCGCATGGTTTTATTATTATTATTGTAGAAATGATCACGACAATACTTAGTGCTGACCTACTGCTGCCATCTTATAGAATATACTGAAGTACGAAAAAAATAAAATCGAATCAAATCACCGGTAATCTTGATAGAAGCATTCCGTAAAAAGTGATTTGATGACGTCGCCAGATAACGTCTCAATGAAAAAAAAAAACGAACAGTTTCTGTCTGTGGAGATTATAAGTTCAGTATGAATATTTATTTTGTTTTTCGCTAATGAATGTGGACAATCACGCGACCAGTCTGAATTGATTTGAAAGGCGACATAAAGCGAAGGTTCTGAGAGGACGACATAGATTTGAAACCGGTGAATGATATGAAACAGGATTTTCCATAAACTAAGGAAGGATTTCCGAAACTGCTAAGAGGGTTGCTGCTAATAGCACATTTAGTCTATAATCTCGAACATTGTTATTTTAAAACTAGAACCAAACAAGGAAAAAATTTCAAAATACAAATTCCTTCGAACTTATGGGCAGTCTATAAAAAAAGTCATTTCTATCCATAGTTGTGAAGGATTTTTTTTAAAAATAAATTATATACATTTTTACAAAACAAACGCATAATATTGATTTTTTATTTCAACTCGACATAAACAAAAACCTTTTACTGAATTACAAAACATTAGTAATATACTTTTTGCACTAAATGACTTTTAAATAAAATATCGATTACCTCCACTTTTTTTATGCTATGGTCAACTTTTGTAGATTAAATGTTTTTTTTTTTTTTCGTTTAGAATTGATCGTGTGCGTCTCACTAAATCACAGGTTGCGTGAAAAATTTATGCTCTTACATTTTTTCTATCATGGTAGTGGCTCTCAAACTGTTGAATTAGCTTTGAATGATTTTTGTAAAAAAATTTGAACTATTTCTTTCTTTGCATCGGAATAGCGTGTTACATATATAATAAATTGACATAGAAAATTATATATTTCGTAAAAGGTATAACTTTGTAGGTATACGACAAAGGGAAATTTTTCCTCTGAGCGGGTGATATTGCTCGGTAGACCGACGGTCCGAATATTATTGTTCGGAACTTGTATATATGCAAGCTTATCTTGAAAATGTCGTAAGCGAGATTCAGGCATCTGTCACATATCTTGTGTTGTATGTTGGCTGGCTACCCACCACAATGTAATATAATATTATACTTATTAAGACTATTGTTATTTACCTTTGTCTAATCTTTTTTGAGACAATGTTTTCTGTCATATCCGTTTATTGTTATATGTGATCAATCGCTATTACTTAGCAAGTCAACAAGTTGCAAACGCGATTGCAGTATTAATTTCAGAGGGTTGATTAGTAAAATACCCACCTTTGTAGAAAGTTTGAGAACGGTTTGTTTGAATTAAGGGTGGCGCCAGAGGGTCGGCTCGCCCGCCAGGTATTTGACGTCTGTCGAAATTGTCGTTGCATCGCACACACAATAAATTTGACCAGAACCAATTTTTTTTCTGGATTCTTTGCTAAAAAATTAAATACTCATTTACTAACAATCTTTATTTCTTGATCTTAGTTTTAACTTTTACATCTTTCACCTTACTCCTCTTTCCGGCCTCATCGTTTCTAATTGTTCGTGAGAAATTGTTTCGTTCGGACAATTTGAATGTTTTGCAGAGCAGAGTTACTTTGGCTCCACCGGATAAATGTTCATCTAAAGTTTTAACAGTCTTAGTCAATAAATACTTAGTAGCGAAATGAGAATTTTTAAAGTTGTCTAATTTCGATTCTGTAGCTGATTCCAAATGGTTTTCTGTTATGTTTTTTTCATCTTCTTGATCTAATAAGATAGGATTATTGTAATTGCATACTACGTCGACTCTTATTATCTGAAAAGTTTCAGGGCTTTGAGTTCGTGATATGGTCAAACTCTTTCTCGTACCAGATTTCTCAAACTTTATTTTAGCGTCTTGAATATCATCGATCTCCGACTTGTCATCCGTATCATCGAAATTGTGTTTCGTATTTCGTTTGAAAATACTTTTAAACCTAGATCCGACGCTCCTGCACTTTCTATCTGAGTCATTGACGCGTATCTCTTTTTGTTCTTTGTAATTACCACTAAGGCCTTGAAGGAAGAGGCTTGATTTACCAGAATTGGGTCTGGACCTTTCATTACTGAACAAATACTTAGCGTAATCGTCGAAATAGTAGCATGTGTGTTGTGAAGATCTTCCCGAATCATCGAAATCATTTTGTACCATTTGTTTAACGAACATCCTGTGTTTCTTGTTATCGCTTAGCGTTTTGTATTTGAAACTTGTTTTAGGTCTTTTTTGTTGCTCGACGTCACCTTGGAATTTTAGTGTTTGAACACTAAGGTAGAGATCTTCATTGTCACGATGGCTTTGCTCATATTCTGGCGCTTCCTTAGGGTTGTCAGCGTTGCAATGATATCTGAACAATGAGATAATAGATTGATTGACACGTACGCTTCCCTACATCTGAGATAATAACGTTCAAGGAACGTTGTATGTATCTAAACCAAAAGCTAAAGTTAATAATAATAATAATATTGTAGTACAACATCATTGAAACTTTTACGTTAGGTCATAAAGTGGACGGGGAAATTAATTTTCATCATATAAAATCTAAAGTGCCTTCGAAATAGGATAGCAATTGGTTTACTCGATAGTGAGTGATCGCCGTCACTCAAAGACATCGGTAAAGTCAGAGGGACTAGAATGTTAGACTCTTGTCGAACCTCGCTGGGAAATGAGCGTGAACGAGAATTTATTCCAAAGACGGATGACGCGTATCTCAGAAAGGATCTCTGAATACTCACTGCGGATGAATGCAGTGAGTCCACGTAATATTTCGAACTACGTTCCGATGATGTGTGATAAAAATAAAATGGCGAAATCATCTTAAACCATTATTCAAAATACTCCCCGTCGACAACACAGAGTGGACTGAAATACCTCCGTAGACCCTGAGTCTCTCAGCAATCCGTAAGACCAAGACTATTAACAACGTTTCTCTTCTGTACCAAATCAAATATAAGTTAATGGTATGTAGTAGCAATACAGCGTGCGAAGCCGGGATTTCACGTAGTCTAAGCGTAAAGTATCAATCTATTGAAAAAATTTGAAGCCACCGTCTTCTTCTATGTGACTTTGATATTGAAGGCTGCTCGATACATCAATCGCAAGAATCTAAATAGTCAAGAAAGATTTCAGGAATACTCATTGGATTTATGGCACCATGACCAAAGAATCTTTAATTGAAGCTTCAATAGAAATCATAGCCTTTCGAAGTGTTTCTTTCGTCGAACAATAAATATACCTTTCAAAAACAGCCATCCATGTCGGGTTTTCGTCATGTTCAGGATTGACGAGACGTTTTTGACAGTATCTTCTAGGTCTTTGAGTATTTTGAATCTTTTCCGTTTTAGGTATTACTTTTGCTCGTTCTTGTAGTTGAAGTCGAGCGCACTTCATGGTACCCTAGAAGAAAAAAAATAATTGCATGTGACTTAGGGTTGTTTATTTTATTCTTTCGAATATTTAGCTTTCAATTTCTTTTAATTTCAATGAATTATCAAAATTTCTGGAACAGCAATTCGTAAACCACATAAGAATCTATAAAACTGTGTTAAAAAGTAGTTTATTTATATATTTTTCGATTCACAATCCCATTTATAAATATATATAGAGATTTAGATGCTGCATTTACTAGGTACTAAACAAATGTAATCTTAAACAAACCATCCTTAGGTTAGGACAGGTGATAAAGCTTGTAAATTACAAAATAATTTACGTAAACGATACGTATTATTTATTACGATTCGGAGACAGCAAAATTAGACAATATAATAAAACGGGGAAGAATATTGTATGAAATTACCGGTTGGGGCGTAAAATTGGGTTTCGTGTGACCTTGAAGTTCCCATAAAGGGTTCGCGACAATACAATCACTCGTCATGAGAGTAGTTCGAATGTAACGATGTTAGGTCACGAATGTTGTAACTGAATATGATTAATATTTGAATATTTATTTGTATTTCCGATTTTCAAACATATGAGTAAATAGGTACATATAGAAAAATTTTGGCTGACTTATTTGTTTAGGTGTAACATTAAGGTTGAAGTAGATTGCGTAACAAAAGACGCGCAGATATGCAGATTTATTATACAGTCTTAGTCGGATAAGCCCTCGAAGTAATAGACAACGTGGCGCTACACACCTTGAGAAGTGAGGTCCAGGTTAATTGCATTAGAGTAACAGCTGTCCTACTCTTGAAACATCAACGTCTTAGTACTTTGCTACAGATATCTACATACATAAATAAAAGTCGATTTCAAGGGAGTACAATCTCATTCTCGCTTATAGAGGTTTCTCACTAACCCGAGTTTCTCGCTAATGCACCCTCTGAATTTCATTTCGTGATTTTCTGAATTCAAACGCATTCACTATTTTAAGTTTATCACTTAATGACAGTACTTTAATTTTCCGTTTCGACATGATGCAGAACAGAACTTTCCTTCGCAATTGATTAACGACAAACTGAGTAAGTCCGACAAATAGGACGGTATACAGGCACACGTGTCCATTCGAAAAGAGTGCGATAAAATAACAACGCTATTTAGTTCCAGGAAATAGAATAGGTTCAATATTGACGAGAAAACAATACAAAAACAATGGTAGGAAGTTCCACGAAAGTTAAGAATGAGTCATAAAATAGCAGATGTTAAATTTGTAATTTGTTTTGTCATTAGTTCCTCCTAAATAATATAAATAAATAAAGCTCGACTGTCACTTATAGAGGTATAGATAAGTAGCAGTCTCACTTATGGAGGTTCATGAGGGAAAAACAACTCTCTCTTACAAAGGTTTCTGTTTCTCGCTAATAGAGGTTTTGGGAGCTTAAAATGACGGGTCCTGGCTATTACTCACACTTATAGAGTTTTCTCACTTATCCAGTTCTCACTTACCCAGGTTTGACTGTATATTCATTAAAGACTCCGAAAGGGCAGGATCGATTTCAATGGAATTTTCAGAAAATCTTTAAATCAGTCTAACGAGGTCGAGCAAACCGGGCTGGCTGGCTTTGATTAGTATACATTAATTACATAATTTAGAGCCAAGCAGGAGAGGTAATGACATTAAAAGCAATACAGAGCAAGTGCATCTATATATTCCAGATACGGTACTGGAATAATATACTGAAGATTCCTTGGTGGCACTCAGGACAAGCACTGCGACAGTTGAAGGTAGACAGAGAGCGTCTGTCTGAAATCTAAGACTAGAAAGATAAGACCGGCATAAACTCTTTCAATACCAATGTGTCTGAAGCACTGTTGATTATAATATTAGAAAAAGTGTTAATATGTCCATTTAAGAAGTAGAAATGAGAAGAAAAAAAAAATACCATGAAGATGCGCCTGCGATGAGCACGGCACGTAGTGTGAATGGACGATGACGAGTGAAAAAAAGATAAAAGTGAGCATCTATTATAATGCTAAGAGAATATAGTAGGTACTATTTTTTTTCAATAAAAATAAAAAAAAAAACCTCAAATAGGACTATATCGCGTCGATAGTGTTTTTATAAAAACAATACTAGAAGGCCTTATTTATTTCCATATTCAAATATAAAAATTTAGATTTTTTTCAATTGGTACCATGTTAGTTGAACATTGTCGATAGTACAGAATATGAAAATTTTATTTAATTAATAAAAATGTAAGTTTGGGGCTGTGAGTGTGTTTGAAATATTTAACTCTAAGAATAAGTGCTTCCTCCTTAACTTCCCGCCCACGCGTCTCCCCCAATGCCTGGCCTCGCAATCCCGACACCACTGCTAGTATCTCGTCTCGAATCAGGCGTCCAACCTCCATTCCCGTCATCAAAATCTTTGGCCAGCCCATACCGTGGGCTTCGAAAGCCAAGTCCGGTGGTAGATTCTGCGAAGCAGTTCTATTGCAGTGCTATTGCGTTTGCAACATCATTAAGTTAGAGTCCCGTGAACTTACCTGCTTGTCAGGTTAGGCTGGCATAACCCTGTGAGATTATCAACTTAGGTAGGAAAAAAGTCAATGGGCTCTACGTTAAATCCAAGCGAGTCATGTTTATCAGCTTTGAAAGAAATGTCATCATGGTAAGATTTTTGTATGTACATATGTGAGACATGTGTACTCTGTATGCTACAATGAGATCATTTCCAATAACGACCCACGTGACTTACACGAAACGTAAACAATTCTAATTCGCTCCTACATATTATAATATATCTTTTTATAAACTTCAGTTTTTTTGGACACTAGACCTGTCGTCGCTCACAATGGGCCTTATGAGAAGGCTCAAGGTCACCCAAAAATCAATGGAGAGGGCTATGCTCGGAGTTTCCCTTCGAGATCAAATCTGAAATGAGGAGATTCGCAGGAAAACCATGGTAACCGACATAGCCCAAAGGATTGCGACACTGAAGTGGCAGCGAGCAGGACACATTGCTCGGGGAACGGATGGCCGTTGGGGCCAGAAGGTTCTTGAGTGGCGACCGCGTACTGGAAGATGTAGCGTGGGTAGGCCTCCCACAAGGTGGGCCGACGACCTATTGAGGTTCGCGGGGATCCGCTGGATGCAGGCAGCGCAGGACCGATCTTTGTGGCGAGGCTTGGGGGGGGGGCTATGTCCAGCAGTGGACGTCCATGGGCTGATAGAATAGAATAGAGAGACCTGCCACACTGCTTTACCCGCTTTAAATTCGTAATAAAGAATAGCTTGTGCTTATAAGCTACCAGGTCTATATAAATATATATTGCGTATGCGTTGCTATTTTATATTATTACGTATGCGACAACCAACAAAAAATCGCTTCTAAATAGTATTTACGTAAAATTCGTTCTTTGTGAGCGCCTACATTGCAAAACGTAGAGAAATCTCGTGATTTCGCTTTTGTATATAAATAAAATTAATGATCAACATTTTACTGCATATAAATCAATATTTTTTTACTTGTTTCAATTACGTTGACTTCTTTTAGTTGATTGAACTTTACTGTACTCGCAGAATGTGCGTATTATTTCTTTTTTTTCCTAAATGACGTGGCTTGCCGCAAAACTAAAGTTTGAGATGTCGTTATCCTCTGTATGAGGAAAATAAAACTTTTAACAGAAAACGTTGACTTTTGACCCTCCTCCGAAAAGATACCTCAGATGTCTTAAATGTATCTACATACCGCATAAACTTTTTTCTTATAAGGCGAAAATACACAGACGATTTCACGACCTTCAGTGTTAAGTAACTATCGGGGTCAGTAGATATCACCGCGTGCACGCGTCGCCTATCCCATTAGATAACAGCTATCCCACCCAAATTTTGTAACTAAATGATGACGCTGTGTTTACACGCCTACGTTGTTATTGTTACACGAAAAGATTAAAACCTAAACTAAATGTTTCTAGCGTAAAATAAACACCCGTTCCTGATTGAAAATTTTCTAAATCAGTACTGGGGATTATCAGGGTTAGGATTGATATGCTTTCAATGGAAATGCGGCTCACATTTCATATTCAGAAAAGTTAAATTTCAACAACGCTAGAATATCGACTGTAGCCTTGTCTCAATTCAATTAACTGCTGATCGTTTAACTTTTTAATAACTCTAATGTACGTACGCTTAAGCTATAAAATAAAGCAATCTTATAGAAACATCATTCGCGGAGAGTATTCTTTCTCCGACTTATTGTTTAACATCTTTTCATTTTGAAAGCAATTATGTTTGAAGATGTGCCTCTATATATGTCCTTGTCGAACCCATTCTTTGGGATAGATTAGAAAGAGACGGTTGTCAACAAAGATTTTTTGGAAAGTATTGATAAAGGAAACTACAATGACGGCAGGATGGCGTGTTTGATCTACGAACGTAGCGGTCCACATGTTCCTGGGAATGGCATCAGCAAGCGATGCAAAAAAGTTTCTCTATGTTTGTGTACTGTGATGGAACGATTTTGATATTTCAAGTAAATACAGTGTAATTATTTATTTAAACTAGAACGATTAGATCGAACGAGATATACCATAATCGACCATGATCGCAACAGTCTGGAAATAAAAGCTAAAAAAGGGAAATATAGTTGATAGTGGCCTTGTCTTAATAATTTTTAATGATAAAGATATGCTTGATTTCAGTTTTACAATAAACAATCTATACTTAATAATAAAATGGTTAGTTGACCACAAAAAAATATAGAATTGCCCTAAGTTGGTGCCATGAGATTATTTCATTTTTAGGAACAATAAAAAACACGAAACAAGCTTGTTTTGTAAAAATATCGACGTGACTTGATAACATTGTCATAGAATTATGAATAATTACGACAATAGAATACGAACACATTTAAGCCCGGTTTTCTTCGCCGCCGCGAACCATACTTTCGTTAGCCAAATACTGGATAGTCACGCGATATCGCACGAAATAATAATACACTTGGATATTTTCATTTTATTTTATCGAAAGCATCAATTTCACTCAGTCGTCGTACAAACCACTCACACTGTGAAACGAATAATAGGCACAGCTGCTAGACATGCACACTGATGCATTTCGGTGCATCGCACACGGATATCTTGTATACAAAAAACGCTTTATTATTATCCTCTTCCAAGGACATCGTTTTGGGTTTATAAGAATGTCGATCGTATTGTCGAAAGTTAAGAGTGAGAACCCTATGAAACCGATACTAAAACGATTAACTTAGATTTCTCCTAAACGCTAAAAAGTTTTTATTGTGTTTTGTTACGTGTTTCCAAAAGCGGAAAGCTGAAATTTGCTTGATTTAGAAATTGAGGAATTTAAGTTTAATAACTGTTGAAAAAAGCTATGTATCTGAGGCGCCAAATGCACGTTGCACTGCTCTATCGCTCAGGATTTTGAGAATTTTACGAGTAGCAAGCAAGCGTTTCGTATACTGTGGAAATGCGTTTTACAAAATTTTAGCTTAGTACCGCACATTGAGCAGGGCTTATAAAGAGAATAAATGTACTTTAGAAGTGAGAAAAAATTTTGTTTGTTGATTTGTTTTTGTTTTGATTATAATACATTTTAGATAATTATTAGGACTAGGTTTTATAAAATAGAAAAAGTTGTGCTAGTTAACAATTTTGTTCAAAGAAATCGGCTTTAAAGGTATTCATATTCATAACAGAAACTTCCTTGCTCAAGATCCCTGTTACTTGTAATAGGAATTAATAGAATATGATATTATCTTCTTTTTGGCACCATATTTCACAAATAGGTAGATAAAAACTTCTTTGGACGTTATACATACATACGTAGAAGTCTTTACACACAGTCGCCTACACTATTTCCGGTATAATTGTAGATAAGAGCGTTGGAGAGGGAGATAGGAAAGAGAATGGATATTGTTCAAATCAAAATCAAAATCTTCTTTTTTTTTCCTACCTGTGCTGATAGCTTTGAGAGCTATATCAGCGTTACCCTAGCGTGTAGGTGAGCTCTCGGGGCTCAAACCAGAGGTGTTGCTAACCATGGCCCTAGCAAGAGCAGTGCTTCGCAGAATCTATCATCGAATCGGAAACGTGACCCACTGAGAATATTCGGCGAGAAACTCAGTGAGCTGTATCTATGGGTTAATTTACTTCGTCGCAAGCGGGTTCGGCGGGAACGGTGACCGAAGCTTGAGGTACCTAAAAGCGCCGTTAATGGATGGGGAGGATCGGTAATGACGTGTTTAGGGCAAACCTTCAGTAACGCTTGCAGCTTCTAAAATATTTTTTTTCAACAAAGAAGTATTACTGGTGACCCTGTGTCCTTTAGAGTTTCACTGAAAATTCGGCGAGAAACTCAGCGGGCTGACGCATGGGTGTACTTTATTTGGGGCGTCAATCATTTTATTCGCGTTGTTACGCTTATTGGCACAAAACACATAGCTATCAATGATTGTGTTTTTTTTTTTTTATTGCCTTTGTAGGCAGACAAGCATACGGCCCACCTGATGGTGAGTGGTTACCGTCGCCCATGGACTTCAGCAATGCCAAGGGCAGAGCCAAGCCGCTGCCTACCGCTATAAACGATTCATCGTGTGATGTTTGCATCGTGCACAACGGGTTCGTACGTTCTCTTTTTTGAAGCCAATAAAATCGTCCAGCTTCGCTCGTATTGCGTGCTACAATTGAGAAACTTTACGAAAACAATAAGAACTCGGTCGAATATTAAAATCACGTTTTGACGAAATGCGATTAACGGCAAATCGTTCTCGCTTTGGTACGATTCAAAACGTTCGAAACTTCATTTTGTGAGCTTACGAAACTTAAAACAATGGCGCTGACAAAACTGTATTAATGTTTTGTTTTGAATTCTTCGTTTTGTTAACGAAAAATAAAACAAAATGGTGAACGGCTGCTGCGGCCGACCTAACTCGCTGGTTTCTAGTTAAATTTTATTAACTTTGATTTTGCAAAAATCTTTTTTATTTACATATAAATAAAACTCAATTCGTAAAGATATTGGATCAATTTTGTACTTAATTAATGATGAGCTGGTATAAATTATTATTAATAAATTACGAATTATTTCCAAACTCGTCATAAATTTTAATTATATTGTTGACGTATGTAGCAGAAGCGCTTTATAAAGATCAATATTTTTATAATTCGCATCGTTTCGACTCCTTTACAGTCCTTTTTTTTTCCACGAAATAAAAGGGTCATTGAATCCACAATATCAATGAGAATACAAAAGAGTCCTTTCCACTTGCCAGCGAACTAGGTTGACCAACTTGTCACTAGGTCAAATCCAACAAAAGCCATACATATCGATTCCACAGCTTATTCCTAAAGTCGGTTCTGCATTAACATGACAAAGGAATGACCCCCCGGGCTCGAATGAACAGAATGCATTCGACCACCACGCCCCCTGACTTCGCAATGGCAATTTTAAGTGATTTATACTTATTGGTATCTTGTTATCTCTTTTTAATATAGAAAAATAGATAATTTGCTTCATTTTATGTCTTAGCTTCTATTTTGTGTTAAATTTGTGATATTAAATTTGGCCTACCCCATCAAGTTGACTTCAAGTGTTGATGTTATTCTTTGAGCAAAAAGTGTAAATTGTAAAATAAGCTACAGTTTAATGAAACATTTCAATGGGTAATTATGTGTTGCATTGTGTTGCTGGTAATTCACTGGCCAACCTTTTTCGACATTAAAAACAAAAGGTAGGATAAAATTTCAAATTGTTATTGTAGTTCTAATGTATTGAATACATGTGTAACCTATTCTAGAACTTTGAATTTAAATGATTCGTTCTAAAAATTGTTATATAGCTGAAACTTCAAAACAAATTTTATGTGATGCTGAGATTTAATATTGATTGAATATTTTGAAGTATTACTAGAATAGTATATATTTATGAAAAACTTTACTATTAAAGAATATATTAAATAACCTATTGTTGTTTCTCTCGTCTATTAACCCTACATCTTATGCGACATCACTTGCATATACGGGTTTAAATGTATAAATCCTCATGATGGCTGGTAAAAAACTTATGAAATAGTGTGCTTATTGTAAAGAACGATGATTAAAATGATTTTATACTGACCTCAATAAGATGGTCTGCCTACATATAGTAGAAGTTGAGGAAAGGTACAGAAGGGAATTGTATCAGAATATTTTTGGAGTGGCCAAAACAAGAAAGTCGCTTTTTGAAGAAGAATAAGAAATAATCTTAAGCTAACCCATTCACTGATTCTCCTCCTATTCATCGAATCGGGACTTTGTTCTCATATTTGCAAACTTGGAAAGTCACACTCGCTAGACAACTACCCTTGTGCTGTTAGATTTCTAACAAGAATATTAAAGATTATGGAGGTGATTAGATTTAGCTTTGAATTTCAGACTATCAAATTTTCTTTGGGAGGCTTAAACGACGGAGGGAAGATCTTCTCGGTAGACCGACGGTCCAAATGTTGTTGTTCGGAACTTGTATATATGCGAGCTTATCTTGAAAATCTCGTAAGCGAGTATCAGGCATCTGTCAAATATCTTGCGTTGTATGATGGCTACCCGCCACATTTCTAGAAGCAATTGTCGTGAAACATATCAAATATTATGGCACACGTGCCGTGGTAGTAATGCATGAACTCGGATGGGTTTCAACGCCAGTGATTCTGCTTACTTCGTTAGTGACCTGGAAGTCTTCTCTGCTGAAGAAAGTCTTATTGCCGTTAAGTACAAAACGTAAAAAAAATACATACGTGATGAAATCACAATTTACTTTCAAGCGGCTTGACAAGTAGGTATTTAATAAGTTTCTGCTTCATTGCTTGCGACAAACTTACTCTTAGACGTAAAAGAACGACCATTTTTATGCCGATTCTTTTTTAATTGAATCTATAAACATATATATAAATGAATTGAATTAATTGAAAGGTTTAAAAGGTAGATAAATATGTAGAAAATGCTCGGAATTATATAAAAGTAACAATTTTGTTTTTCCTTTGATGTGTCCCCCGTTGGACAGGAATTGTTTTAAGTTTATTTTATACAAAAGTTTAGGTCCTTTATTTATCGATTGAGGCACTACGAAGTCTGCCAGAGATAGTTTTGAATAATTATCTAACATTTAGCGACATAACCTAGAGTTCATTTTACGAGCACGCACGATTATGACGAGAAATTGTTAAAATGAGAGAATTCTCTCATTTTTAGGTTGAGAATAAAATATTTGAAATTATCAGTTTAAAAAAAAACCATAGAGTATTCAGTATATTATACAATTATATATAACGTAATCCTAGAAATGTACAAAAACTACACTTATTTTTGTTATTAATTCAGCTTTAACGCTATGAATCCTTCTAAAAGACTAATGAACTAATAATGGTTTCGTCGTTGCGAATAACCATTGAAATTTGATTGTATAGAATTCACAAGATGTGCGCACCCTTTTCTGTTATATCTATCACGCAACAGACAAAGCCGAGTGCGCGAATATGTAGCACGAAATAAATAAAGGGATGATATATTGTGAACGCTGGTGTGATTGAAAAAAAACCTATTTCCCTTGGTCTAGTCAAGGTGCATTCTTGGTAGTGTTGTGCTAACAAAAAAATATATTCTATCGATATGCCTTGCACATGTCTGCAAATATAGTCTAATTCTTATCATGGATAGAATATTTATTTAATAATTAATCCAAATTTGTTAAAATGCACGGCATTTGCCCCTTCATTGTTAAGTTGTTTTAATGATGGCGTTGTGAAATTTGTTCAATTTTCAATGAATAAAAGTTTTATTTTGGTGCTTTAGCAATCTACTGTGAAAACTGCTTAACTATATGTTTAGAAACTCGCATGCGAAAAAGTGTTTAAATTGCTGATGGTCACAAAATTGAAACCCTTATTTGAAATATGTTATATGCTCGAATTAAAAAAAAAAGACGGCCTTGTTCTAACTACATTTGTACATTTATGATTCGTTTATTGTATTTATTGTATGATGAAAATAAGTTAGTTAGTAAATATATATACCTACATATTAAAAATAATATCTATTCTTATAAAACAGCTTCTATCCACAACAAATCTACACTTGCTTTTCATCGATATGACTTTGACGTGTTACAAAATTCACCCCATCTCTTAAGAACTCAGGTGAAGTAATCGTTGTGGGAACGTATCTATCGGTCTCACTCGGATACTATCACTGTCCTTTTCTAATATTGTTAGCTAGACAATCTCATAGAGCATTATTGAATGCGTCGATGCCTCAATGGCGAAATACTCCTTCCTATCTTTTTACATCGAATGTTTTAATTTGTGACGTAATAAGTACAATGTTTTAATTGTGATTTGGAACTATTCAATGCGAAATGATACACTAGGGTTAGAAATGCACAACCGATTGGATTTTTTTTTAAAACTGCGCTTCTAATTATTTACCATATTTATTTATAACGAGATAATAACAAGAAAAACAAACTTTATATTTCATTGTAGACAACAACAACTACAACCATTAATATTTCGAATAATAAAAATCGATTATATTCAACTCGGAATCGAAGTCTAATCATATGGCACACTACTCTCACCGCTACATTAACAAGACGTCAAACATAATTTGATTTGTTTCTTTTTATTTCATTTACGTGGAATACGTAAGAGTTTTATTTTTTGCCTATTACTAGTAACCTATATAAACTAAAACCTAGTAACAATACGGAAGAGGCGTCAGAAACCTTGGAGATCAAATACCCCCTACAATGCTGAAGGCAACGGGAAACCACTGCACTAATTTCCCACGAGCGTCATGAGCAGGTCGTATCCGACTGATGAATGTCCACGACCACTCTGTCAAGAGTGTACGAATACGAAGAAGAAGACTAGCAACCTCTTAGGGTTATGCTAGCTTCACCGAACTTGTAGGGAGACTTCGCTAACATCTGCTCTAGCAAAAGCAGTTCATCGATGTATCTACCGCCGGATGGGAATCGCGATCCACTGAGAAAACTCAGTGAGAAACTCTGTGCGCTGTATCTGAGGGTTAATTTACAGGGCGAACCCTTCGTCGCATTCAACGGGTTCGACGAGAACAGTGACTGGTACTTGGAATGCCTTAAAACACTGAGAGTGGATCAGGAAGATCCTATGTAAGAGAAAATTATAGACGTATTGTGAGTTCATACAGATAGGTATCACAATCCTGTCCATTTTTGTCTCAAAGTTGGCATACGTCCAGATATTTAGTTGGAATTTCAGGTCCCAAGTTAGTTCGCGGCATTCACGCTCAGGTGCCGGTGAACTCCGGTGAGCACCTAACACTGAACACGGTAAGTTATCGTTAAACAAACAAAGTCCTACCATGCCTGATGTTAAACAGATATTTTAAGTAAAGTGAAATTTTCTTCGACTGTCCCAATATTGTGTTCTCTCTTTATGATATCCTCCAAAAGACATCACCCGGCCTATTAATGTAAATATTCTATGTAAATATTTATCTACTAATAATATTTATCTTTAAAGTAGTTTGTTTAACATATTTGTTTGTGCTGTTCTTAAAATAACAGATTCGCGTATGGAAAAGCTCTGATCAAATTTATTTGTATTTAAATATATTTTTTCGCTACGCACCTTTCGTTTTTCTGCATACTGGCACTGTGCATATTGGCAAAATCAATGCCTAAATCGTTGGAGCCAAATTAAAAATTTAAAAAAGTAGATTGTAACATAATATAAAACGTAACACGAAGAATAAACACTCTTAAACTTGGGAAATACCATTTTAAAATAATAAAGTTATTTACTAACAATAACCGAACTATATAACGTTTTTGTGAATCTTGTATTATGTACTAAAACTTAACTGCAATCCTGTAAAGTTAAAGCTAACAATAGACGGCATTTATCGGCACTTTGTCGGTTTGTCTTTGTTACGGTACAAAGGTGCCGCTAGATACGCCATTCATGCTTAGGGAAATTAAAATCGATTCATTTATGTTAATTTCAAAAATGTGTTACTCGCTAATTGTTATTTTAATGGCTTTGTTTATTTATACATATAATGCTTTGTACTTTTATGTAGTTTTTGAAAATATTAGTACTATTATTTTTATAATAATATATTATATATAATAGTAATATTATTTTTATTGTTATTACTATGAGAACGTAGAGTAAGTTAAATATTGGAAAAACGAGAGGGGTTATTCTAGATTCACCGAGCTAGGGGGTGAGTTCACGGGGTTCAAGCCGGGAGTGTTGCTAACATTGGCGCTAGCAAGAGCAGTGCTTCGCAGAATCTACCACCGGATCGGAAACGCGATCCACTGAGGAGATCCAAAGAGAAACTCAGTGGGCTGTGTCTATGTGTTAATTTACTCGTCGAGCCCTTCGTCGCAAGCGACGGGTTCAGCGAGGATGGTGAGAGAATGATTCCTAAGAAGTCATACAATACGTCCAAATTACACAACTACTAATGTTTGCACGCAATGTAATATACGCGAGAAATTCAAGGTATATAGGAAAGGAATCCGTGCGGTGGCCGTCCTCAACCACCTCTCGATTACGTTTCTGGCTAAAAAAGAATCAAAGTTTTATAATAGTCCTGTGCTTGCTAAATCTATATTGTTTTCCCTTAGCGTCAGGGAAGCGGTTTCTTGCTGTTTCAGCTTTGGAAATCTTTTTCTCTTGCAGCCCTCTTTGGCCGGTGGTGACACAAGCATTTTCGAACAAAAATGCAAAGAAAAACTATATAAATATTTTTTATTTTCTTACCTAAGCTGATAGCCTTGAAAGGCTATATCAGCGTCGCCTTAACTAGTAGGTGAAAATTATATAACAAATCGCGGTAAATTATGTATACCGATCAGTGAATAAAGAGTATACAACTCATATCATAAAGCTTAGTAAAAAATCTAAGCTGCTTGCTGGAGGACTAATCGTCGTTTTTAGGATATAAATGCGAGGGTAATTTTTGTCGTCATCTTAAAAAAAAAAAAAAATTATAGCATAAATCTCGTTGGTGGAGATTTAGAGGTCTGCTCTTGCGGTTTTTGAAATATTTATTTAAAAAACATTTTGGAAATAAAAATAATCGATTGTGAGTGATTCAATCAAGAGCATTGGCATTGGTATTTTGTTGATAAAACAAAAACAAAGTCTATATACATTTTTAACCTTCAAGTAGTACATAGAGCATATCTAGGACCTATAGTTAAGACCATTCTGTTTAATTCTGCACCGAAGTTTTCATCTGCTCCGGTTTCAAAAGTAGTACAGATTGTTATAGAACACAATCGGGAAATCGACATCGTTTCTCAAAGCGTGTGCACGGAATTCACGCTGTGTTGTCTACAACCTTAGGTAACCACTTGACGCAGACTCGCCTCCGCATATATAGAAATTAACCTAAAATTAAAAACCTGTAAGTTTATGATCGTGCAATGACTTCATTATCCTACGCTGGCTGACACAAGCATTTTATTAGTGTTTAAATTTGTGCGATATTTTTAGATTTTGTGTTCCAATTAAAATAGTTTCATTATAAACAGTGCAGTAAATCGTTGTGTAAAAACGTAACTATAGCGCATAAATCTATAAGCAACGTAGTAGACGCAGGCCGCTTACAGTTGGTTATTCTGGAAGTTGACGTTTACAAAACAATCGAGACTTCGACTTTATTCTACGGGTTCCGGTAAAGGCTTATTAACACTAAACATACCAAAACGGGTCAAGTGACCCATTTTTGAACTTTTGCATTGAAAAAGCACGTATCATGTTATTGCTTTTGCACATTTGACTTCATGACTTTTTCTTATCAATTAATCTACAGTTATTATTATTATTTTTGTTTTGTTTATTTTGAGTAATACTTGTCGTATACCTTCATCTACCGGCTATGGTAGAAACAGGAACCATTAAGTGTTGGTATGATTAGTGTTAATACGATGCGGGCTAAAACAATAACAAAACAAAACTTCAATAAAAGTACAATGAAAATGACCAAATCAAAGAACCGTGATATCAGTTACATACGAATAAAAACAATGAAAAGCGTTCGCATTCAACAAATTCTTATGTATAAATATCTATGTATATGTGTGCGGAACGTAAAACGAATTGAAAGCATTTCGGGAAAGACGAAACAAGCCACTCATAAAATTCGGTCGTAAACAATATTAGTTTGATGAAGTTTACCGGGCACGGATCAGAGGAAGGAACTGCCGCCGCCGCTGTCTGAAACACGACTACGGCTTGAATATCGCATAATAACCTTTTGATCCTGTAAAGGCTCGTGCATAATGCAAATCATAATAGAAGCGACCGAAAATATGAATTAAGTCCAATTAATTAACGTATTTGTAACGTATTACCTATATATATAATGCGTTTTCATCAGTGATGAAAATTAGTTTAATTGAAAAACGACTAATCAAACAAAAGCTAAACGAGATAAAAACTATATATAAATAAAAAATAAAAAATATATCGTAAAAAATATATATCGTCTGAAGTGTATATGGATAAAGTTGACTTCTTGGATATTTAAGAACGGATAATATTTTGTAAACAAGAAATGAAAGAAAACTGTATAAAAATTCATAGTGAACCAAAAAATGTATTTGTAAATGTTTTAATTTGTTAAATTCTAAGCCGTTTTGTTGATGTGTCCGAGAACAGAGACTGAGAGACCAAGAATTACCGGACATTACCCAATCGGTGATTACTTAGATAAAAAAATAATCATTCAAATCGGTAACGACAAAGAATACAAGTTATTCATTCCCTATAGTTATTTACCTATTATTTAATAACTAATAAATATAAGTGGAATAGCTGTTTGTAAATGATTCATTAAGAATAGATTTAGGAACTGTACGAATCGTAATTTTAATTAACATATAAATGTACGTGTACTTAACTGCAATACAAAACACTTTATTGCACGAAAATAACTACAATGCATTTAAAAAGTAAATGAGACAAATATTTGACACAATGGTTTACTTCTTCAATGTTTAGTTAGCATATAAATTCATATTCTTATACAAATTAATATTCTAAGCATATATCAGTCCATAGTTATTCCATAACATCAACAACATCAAACGTTATGACTGAGATGCTTTTTTATTTAAGACTAGCTGACCCGGCAGACTTCGTAGTGCCTCAATCGATAAATAAAAGCCCTAAACTTTTGTACAAAATATACTTAAAACAAACAAAAGGAATCCGTCCGATCCGGGACACATCAAAGTAAAAACAAAATTGTTATTTTTATTTAGTTCCGAGCATTTTCATATTTATCTACCTTTTAAACCTTCTCTGGACTTCCACGAATAATTCAAGACCAAAATTAGCCAAATCGGTCCAGCCGTTCTCGAGTTTTAGCGAGACTAACGAACAGCAATTCATTTTTATATATATAGAAGATTACTAAACGCCTTTCCAAGCAGTTTAATGAAAGTTAAAAGTTAAAATTTTTATCAATCCCAACGAATTTCTGAAACGACCACAATCAGAATTTTCAAAATGATAATCGAGATTAACACCGGTATTTTTATGAAATAATTAGAACTACTAACAAACGATTTCTCGTTAGTAAAATAAATCGTCTTTCGAAAACATTGTCGCCCTGTAGAGTCGACCTTATAGCGTGCAAAAGCTCGTAATTCATCCGTACGAGGTGTCCCACTTCTGCGTCGGTACCGCGGCTTAATGTTCTAGACTCATGCTAAATAGGAATCAAGCCTAAATTCATAAGAGTGCCTCTGATCTTTGACGTCATTAAGTATGCACGTTACTGGAGTTGCGGTGTATTGTGAAAACGCCTTGTACCATCATCTTGTCTCTTTCGAACCCCGAAGCAGGCAGAGTTCATCCATACTAGGCTGCACTAAAAGTATCGAGAATGGAATATTTCCACTGTTCCTGTCATATTAAAATCTTTTTAATTGAAAACTCCTTGGTTTTAAAAATCGAATACCATTTATTTATTTAAAAAAAGATTCTCGGTCTTGTCAGGAGTTTTTGTCAAACTTGTTTAGTCGTTGAGAAAATGGAATTGACTCGAGAAAATTCAAGAGCGATGATTTATTATGACTTTCGAGGTGGTTTAACACAAAAACAGTGTGTTGATCGGATGATTTCTGCATTTGGTGATGAAGCCCCATCCAAATCCACAATTTATCGCTGGTTTGCTGAGTTTCAACGTGGACGTGTCAAGCTCAGTGATGATCCCCGTCAAGGTCGTCCAAAAACTGCAGTCACCCAAGAAAACGTTGATGCTGTGCGTAAGCTGATTGAGGAAGATCGACATGTGACATACCGCGAAATTCAGGTAACTTTAGACGGCATGAGTCAAATACAAATAATCTTGCATGAACAATTAGGTGTAAAAAAGTTGTTTTCCCGATGGATACCGCATTCGCTCTGTGAAGAGCAAAAAGCGGCTTGCGTTACTTGGTGCATCAGAACTCTCGAAAGGTTCCACGCAGGATCCTCAAATGCTGTATACAACATTGTATCAGGTGATGAATCCTGGATATACGCGTACAAACCCGAAACAAAATACCAGTCACGAGTTTGGGTGTTCGAAAATGAGTTAAAGCCAACAAAAATTGTTCGTTCACGGAGTGTTGCAAAAAAAATGGTGGCCACGTTTGTCTCCAAAACCGGCCATGTTACGACTATTCCTCTTGAGGGACAAAGAACGGTTAATGCAGAATGGTATGCTAGCATTTGCTTGCCACAGGTCGTTTCTGAACTCCGTAAAGAGAACTGCAACCGCCGCATCATCCTCCATCACGACAATGCGAGTTCTCACACCGCGCACAGAACAAAAGAGTTTTTAGAGCAAGAAAACATAGAATTATTAGACCATCCGCCGTACAGCCCCGACCTAAGCCCTAATGATTTCTATACTTTCCCTAAAATAAAGAATAAATTGCGTGGACAGAGATTTTCATCACCTGAAGAAGCTGTGGACGCCTACAAAACGGCCATTTTGGAGACCCCAACTTCCGAATGGAATGGTTGCTTTAATGATTGGTTCCATCGTATGGAAAAATGTGTCAAATTTCGCGGAGAATACTTCGAAAAGCAATAAATACATTTTTAAATAGTAATGCTGTGTCACTTCGTTAATTCCCGAAATTTTCAGTGCCGCCCTCGTATTATCTGGAACCGCTGCGTTCATCGACAGTGCGTTACCAAAGATCTTTTTTGCCACGTACCATCCGGCTTTGGAATGAACTCCCCTCCACGGTGTTTTCCGAGCGCTATGACATGTCCTTGTTCAAACGAGGCTTGCGGAGAGTACTTTATGGTAGGCAGTGGCTTGGCTCTGCCCCTGGCATTGCTGACGCCCATGAGTGACGGTGACCACTTACCATCAGGTGGGCCGTATGCTCGACTGCCTACAGGCAATAAAAAATTTATAAAAAAAATGCATTCTGGTTCGAAAGATGGGCCAGCTGTTGTTCAACATAATATGGACGTTGACTTCTTATCTTGGAGTGAATAGCGGCATATTTAACTGTGTATGAACTCATACTTCAAACTCAAACCGAAACTTCGGCAAACACGTAATGTCATATGATTCAGATGCTCATTTGACCAATGTAATTAGCGAATTTTTGAAGTGAAGCTTCTTAAGGTGCATTGAGAGTAAAATTTACCTCATGACAGATTCGTTACGGCTATAATGAAAATATAAAATTTAGGAAGACCGAGAGTGAGAAAATAGACAGAGCGTCTCGCGAACCACTCGACCGTGGAGAGAAGGATAGGACAAAGCGAGCTAGGTCGTTTCTCTTATACACAGCATTCCCTATTACAAGAGAAATTTGGTTTAAGGATGATTAGTTAAGAAACCCACAATACCACACACCGTAAAAGAAGTTTCACTTCTTTCATGTGCACCAAGTTGTACGCGCACCATTTTGTTTTACTTTATTTATTGCTTAGTTGGATGGACAAGTTCACGGTCCAGCTGGTATTAAGTGACTTCTGGAGCTCATAGACATCAACAACGTAATTTGTGCCACCTACCTTGAGACATGGGTTCTAAATCTCTGTTTTATAGTACAACGCCTAGCCCAACCTTCAAAAACAAACGCGTTACCGCTTCACAGTAGAAATAGGCAAGCTACTCATGTGGGTTCACAAGACGTCCTACTACCATTAAGTAAAATTAATACAGATCATTGGCAGTAAATTTACCTCTGTTACAAACTTTAAAAGAATAAATCACGATGAAATTCGTTTTGTTAGTACGTATGTAAGCTAATTAACAGACAGAAGAACTGAATGATCTGTCAGCCCTTATCAGGGATTTTAAAAAAAATCCTAAATATCGTAGTAAAATAAGTGAGACGCCATGACCTATAAAGTAATGCAACTATATCTGCATCGTGGTCACGAATTACTTAAAGATATAACCTTTTAATTGATAAAATTTCAAATAAAGTTTATAAATTATGGCTTTTTAATGGACTCCAAGGAGGCTTCCGATTCCGAAACTGAATAATTCACTTCTACATTAAATTGCGGTGCGATACTTGTGACATGACTAGTCTATATTATCTTCTTTCTGGTCGTTCCCTCAATGCTGAGGATCATAACTGTATGTAAATCTTCACCACTCGGTCCGGTTCTGCGCCATATGTACCGCTCCCTGATCTGGCCTCCAGTCACCTCCTTGAGTTAGTTCACCCATCTAGCTGGCGTTCTTCCTTTAGCGCGCTTCCTCTCCATTTGTCCGAGAATTATGAGTTTCTCCAGGCTGTGCAATGGGGATCGCATTATGTGCCCAAAGAAACTCCGGTTCCTTGCCTGGCACGTAGTCAGCAGGCGCTTGGTGACCTTCAGCTCTTAATATTCGCCGAGTAACTAAGATGCGTTTGGTTCGTACGTTGGTCTTCTCTATCTTCCTGTACGGGGTGGAGACTTGGTGTCTCAGGAAAAAGGAACGAAAAAAGATGCCTTTGAAATGCATAGTATCTACTTGGCATCAAATTATTTAGAGTCTCTTATGCAAAAACAAGAAACTACCTACCACACCCGGGCAGTAATAGTGCTTTCATTTCTACCGACTATTGCTAAAGTCATATCTCTTAAAAATATTAGCATGTTAGGCATTTTTTCTTTTGTATTATCAATTTTTTATTTTTTTTATTGCTTTGATGTGGGGAGGACCTCGCAGCCCACCTGGTGTTAAGTGATTACTGGAGCCCATAGAATCTACCACATAAATGCCGCCACCCACCTTGAAATATAAGTTCTAAGATCTCAGTATAATTACAACGGCTGCCCCGCCCTTCAAACCGAAGCGCATTACTGCTTCACGGCAGAAATAGGCAGGGTGATGGTACCTACCCGCGCGGACTCACAAGGGTTTTACCACCAGTAAATCCAAAAGGCCAGTAATATACAACTGTAACGCTGATTTTCACAATTACACATAATTCGACGGGTCTCAAGCTCGTCTAGACGGGGGAATAAAATCAAACCTAAACGAAAGGTCACAACCTGATTTGTCAAAATTTGCAAACCCAATTGTCTTCTAAAGCTCATAGAGCAACGAGGCCGAAGTCTGTTTCGTTAAAGTATTTTTTAAGACGCAAGCGCCTCAAATTTTATTCATGAATCAAAGAAAAATCGATCCTAATAACTAAACATGTTAAAGGCTTCGCGACCTCCATAAAACTGCACTTGATGTACGACACAATTAGTTAATAAACGATACAAGTATTAAGCCGGTGCATTAATTAAAACACGCTTTAAAAGATCGTTATCTTATAACAAACATCGATTCTAAAACGGTTTGTAACATAAATTGCAAGGAAAAAAGTCTTCGACCACCCAAATTGTTCGAAATCTTTCATCTTTATCTAACATATATAAAAATGAATCTAGCCGTCTCATTTTTGTCGGTTGTAAACCATTTGTTTGTCTATTATTAACATTGCTATTTTGGGGTGGTCTTGAGTCATTCATAAATATTATTTTATAATGTAATTTCATTTACGTGACACAATGTGTATGCATTTTTGAACAATAAAGAAGATCAGGATTAAAAAAAAATTGAATTTTGAACGGAATTAAATTAGCATAAGAGCCATGCCCATAACAAAATAGTCTACAGTACTGTAAAGGTTTAAGTATCTCTATAGAATAAAATTGATGCTGTCAGCGTAAAAGTGACCCAAGCTTACCGTAGTTTATATTTATATACTTCGTAGCCAAAAATAATTCGAGCAAAAATTACGTTTACGAAGCCATCTGCTATTTATGTGTGAAACCAGGGATAAACCGTTTTTGCATCAAAAATTTATTATGTTTTAAATAAATAATTGCAATATATAAGCACGAATATTAAAAATTGTGGGTTAGGCCACTTTTACGCTGACGGCCTCAATTGAGAAATGTTTTGAGATTTCCTCTCTGGTGTACCCCGGAGCTTAATAAAGCTGGAGAGGACGCCGATCAGCAAAACCAGTCCCAAAAAAAGTTTTTAATGAATGGCGTCATTGAAGTTGTGATGTCTATGAACTCTGACACCAACTTAATACAACGTAAGCCATGAGCTCGTTCTATCTCTATCTGCAACAATAAGCTTTGACTAAAAAGTTAGTTTGATCGCTATCTTGGTAAAATATTAAAAACTAGCTGACCCGGCAGACTTCGTAGTGCCTCAATCGATAAATAAAAGACCTAAAATTATGTATAAAATAAACTTAAAACAAACAAACAGATCAGATTTAGGTACTATTTATATGATTTAGTTAATATGTAATGTACTGGTGGTAGGACCATTTGTGAGTCCGCGTGCGTAGATACACCCCGGCTATTTCTGCCGTGATGCAGTAATGCATTTTGGTTTGAAGGGTGGGGCAGCCATTGTAACTAACTATACTTGAGACCTTAGAACTTATATCTTAAGGTGGGTGGCGCATTTACGTTGTAGATGTCTATGGGCTCCAGTAACCACTTAACACCGGGTGGGCTGTGAGCTCGTCCACCCAAATAAGCAATAAAAAAATTGTAACGATTGTGACTTGTTTTGTGCATCATTAAAAAAAAATAGCTTTCCCAAAGTTCGTATTTTTCGGTAAGAAAATATGGTATTTTGTTATGTCCAAAGCTAAATATGTATATAGAGATAACGTGACGGTTTGGATTTTTGAATCGAAGTGAGGTTTTTTTTCTAAGCTATCTAAAAGCAACATTCGTAAACTTGGATGGTACAATGGTAGGTACAATCAATCCTTCTCTTTCGCAAGTCAATAAAGCAAAATATTCCCTAACTAATCGCCGTTAGCCAAATGAGCTATTCCTGGAGCTGGAGCTACTAACGAACTGGTAGGTGATCTCATGGGCGTAACTTGAGACCCACTGAGATGTGGCGAGAAACCGCGTTAAGAAATTACTGTAATAGTGAAAACGGTATGCGGACTCAGACTAAAACTCAAAGCTCGTAGCACAAGGAATGCAGTCACTAATTAGTAGATTTATGAGGTGAATAAAACACACGACTGCCTTCCTTCTAAATTATTATACGTAAGTATAGTATTAGAGTTCCTGTCACGGCTAATAAAGGCCGCGCAAATTATACGGCTAACTTAGAAATGTATAGCTTCTGCTACAGGCCGCGGTTGGTACGGATTAGAACTATTTTAGTCGAACACAATGGGGAAGGTACGAACGAAGTGGCACGTAACACCGTACAATTAAATTACTTGCTTTTATTGGGTTTAAAATCTGAAATTGGTGTGTTTTAAATGGGTTTTTTCATTAGCATACGTACTCGTATGCTTACAGCCTATCCGATGGAGTCACTATCACTAATGAGCATTAGCTATAGTAAGCTGATGGCCAACGCAGACTAGTCTACGCTACGCAATAGGATATATCGTAATAGGAAGTCGTCGTGGCCTAACGGATAAGACGTCCGGTGAATTCGTGTTGAGCGATGCACCGGTGTTCGAACCTCAGGCGGGTACCAATTTTTCTAATGAAATACGTACTCAACAAATGTTCACGATTGATTTCTACGGTGAAGGAATAACATCGTGTAATAGAAATGAAACCCGCAAAATTATAATTTGCGTAATTTACTGGTGGTAGGACCTCTTGTGAGTCCGCGCGGGGGGCTACCACCACCCTGCCTATTTCTGCCGTGAAGCAGTAATGCGTTTCGGTTTCAAGGGTGGGGCAGCCGTTGTAACTATACTTGAGACCTTAGAACTTACATCTCAAGGTGGGTGGCGCATGTACGTTGTGGATGTCTATGGGCTCCAGTAACCACTTAACAGCAGGTGGTCTGTGAGCTAATCTACCCATTTAAGCAATAAAAAATATATATTAAAAGACAAAACTTCAAATCCAAGTTTTAATTAAATGGCAATTCATATTAAAAACGACAAATATAAATAAATGGTACGACCATATGTGTCGCCAACTTGTTCTATTAGTTATATAAATTTGCATTCAAAGTACATTTTGGAATCATGACCTCGGCGAACGTATAAAACATTAAGTATCGTTCCGTGAGGCAGACACCGCTTGAAATGGCTGCAATTTGTAGCATGCAGTAATTAATCAAAGTCGGCACTGACGTGCCTATTCCTCGGGCAACGATTACTGCATCGTTGCAATGCCACGCAACATCGCGTTCCTGACTTAATGTACGATGTGTATGATTTCTTATGAAAATTAAGCTCCGAATTAGCTTAAAAAATTTAAACAATCCGCTCATCTTGTCTACTATTGTATTATAATATTATACTGGATTTAAAAAAATTATATGGGTGAGTTGCAAATGTCACGGTTGTGTCACGACTCGATTGGTATCAAGTGGACACCGTAAGTACCTATAAGCATTACATCCGCCATTTATTTTTTTTTTTTATTTTTTTTTTTTTAAATGTATAATTCGAGTATCTGTATTACGACGTTGTGTTACGGCTTACTAGAGGCTAAGAGGTTAGCGGAGCCCATAGAGATCAACAACGCAAATGCCTTTACACACCTTGAAACATAAGTTGTTTCTTTTAACGGTAGGCAGGCGCTTGGCTCCACCGCCGGGGATATGCTGACGTCTATGAACGATGCTAACCGTCCACCATCAGGCGGGCCCTATGCTCGTTTGTCTAAATATGCAATAAAAAAAATCTTAAAAACGGAACGCTTCGCGGTAAAAATGTACCGGACTTAGTTACCTACCTAGATTTGACATAAATACCACATTAAATAAACCCTTATATATATATTTTTTTTTATAAATTATATGTTGTTTTCTGAACGTGGCAGCTTAATAAATTCTTTGTCACTCAGTTTTATCTATTTTGGTTTAGCAGTCAATAGTTAGCGCTTCTAACTGCTGGACTGATTGTTTTACCTATAATATACAGTTTATTTTAAATATTCCAAATAAAACATTTACATAATACGTCCTTCATGTAGACGTAACATTCATGTAGATCATATATATTTTTTAAATATTAACCATTTTGAGTTTTAATTTTATTTATCATTTTATTAAAATCTACTGATAAAAAAGTATTACTGACCTAGGACTCCCGATTGCGTTGGACAATCAGGACATCGGTGTCGGCAATTTACATATTCTTTATAAATGTATGCACATATCAAAATGTTTTTCAGAAACTTCAATAACACAAATACATACATTGTATTTGAATGTTTCGAGATGAGATGAAAATGAATATATTTTTAAATCACAAGAACATTTTTATTCATCGGAATGAAGTCATCGGTAGCACCGGTTCGGTTGGAATTAATTATTTAGTCGGTAAAAGATTTTGAAACGTTCTCAATTCAGCCTGAATTCAGTCAACAACAAAATATAACTTCATTTATAATATACCGTCTATGTATTTCACAGTAATACCGAAATTTAAGTGACAACAATTAGGTATATGTAATGCACTCGTAGTTATGACGTAGGTACTCATTGATTTGGAATTCAAATTGGTCCAAGAACAAGAATCAGTAATTAACGCCGAGATTAATTAGCTTAATGTAACAAAATTTACAGCGGGTCTATATAGATTAAGCATAAACCAAGCTATTAGTTGATCCGATTACGAGAAACATTATTAGGGACCATAGACGCAGCTCACTGAATTTCTCGCCGGATCTGCTCAGTGGGTCGCGTTTCTGATCCAGTGCTAGATTCTGCGAAGCACTGTTCTTGCTTAGGCCATTGTTAGCAAAACTCCCGATTTGAGCCCCGTTAGCTTGCCTACACGTTAGGTTACGCTGACATGGCCTCTCAAGTCTACCAGATTAGGTAGGAAAACAAATAATTTTTTAATTAAATTTATTCGCAGATCATCACCTGTACCTGTAATCCGTTTGTACATAAAGTGTAAATACGGGCTGAATCCTGGTGCTATTTACATGGACACACCTTCATAAACAAACATTTGATTGTCTGTACTGACTGACCTTAACTTTGCTGTTCTAAGCAAAAACAAAATCCGAAATTAGTTATGAAACCCTGGTCACAGTACTCTGATGTTTGACGTAGCTAAATTAGATGCAAATTGGTAGTTGAAATTTAATAAGGAATTGGTATTTACAGGTCATCAGCGTTACCATGCCAGCGCTTATTGTACACATTCACTTTTTTGTTGCATGATTTTGCGCTTAGTTTCTTGCCGGATCATATCAGTGGGTCGCGATTGCAATCCGCTAGGAGATGCATTTGTGAAGCAGCTGCTCTTGAGCCGCTAGGTTTCCTTCGGAGGCACTCGGGAAGCTGTTAGCAAATCCCACCCCTCCTGGCTGAGCCCGTACTTGCTCTCCTGTCCTGATGAAACTGAAAAGGCCTCCGAGCCACCGGTAATCCTTCCTTCATAATAACAAAACATATTATAGCTAAAACACATCAAAAATAAAATTTTACACTAGCATGAAAAAAATATATACTAAGCTTTCTTTTGGATCTTTTAAGTAGATACATATTTATTTTAAAAGTTTAGACGTAACAAAACAATACAAAGTGCAAGTTAAGTACAAAGGCATTGCTTACGTTAAGAAATCTCTTCGGTCAGATTCGTGGAAGCCAGAGAAGAATAACAAAATAATAAAAAATGATAAGCCTACATATGTGATATATAATAGAGCTTTTATAACAAACAAAATATCGATTACTACTAAGAGGACTGATAAAGAGGAAAGTTCCATTATCTTTGCTATTTATTATACATGAGACTTAGACCACATGTCTCAAGAAGGATTCCTATGTCTGAGACGGCATTCATATTGTGATGTCAATGGGTGCCGTTAATCACTTAAAAATAGGTGGTCCGTGAGCTCGTTCATCAAAGTGCAATAAATAAATAAATATAGGGCATAATATAACGCTTAAAATATACTTACGATACGATACGATATACTTATATGAAATGCTAAACAAATTAGTAATGTAATATTAAATTGACTGTAAATTACAAACACTATCATCTAAATTAGGAACACGCAAATAAAATAAATAATTGTAAAATAAACTTGCGTTTTTATTGCACGTCCAATATGACAATCAATCTAATTAAATATTACGAACTGTGAACGATTCTCACGAAAACGAATTACAATTTCAATGTTACATGGAGGTGATACATCAAAAGTGCCGAAACAGAATGTGTGGTCGAACTTAATAATGCATATTAAAAAAAAAGCGATCTCAAACGTCATAAAACACGTTGTATTGATTGCTATTTTTATATTTGAATATCACAGAATATAAATTGTATACTGACGAAATTTTAAATTCGAATAAATTCATTAAAGTTTCAGCCAACACGACAAATAATATTTAGCTGCCAAAAGAACAGTCGTGAATTTACTCAGAGATAATTTTATTATGCATTTATAGTTCCACTACAATGGATCTCTGAACATTATTAACCTATCGAGTTTCTCCCCAGATCATCTCAGGAAATCGAGATTCTTTATTCTTTCGGCGCGCACTGCGGTACCATCAGTTTCGTGTAGTCGGTGTGATGGAGCTCGATGGGGCTTAGTTGGTAGTCGGTTCTACGGGGCAAGCGCCTCATGCGCTTTTTTCAAGGCGTAGTCTCCTGTGAGAAATTGGTTAAGGCGGAGGACCTCGGTCCTCCTCTTCTCCCCTTCTTCCTCTCAGGAAATGCCGGAGTCCAACATAACCCGGTCCGTTACCCCCCTCGACCGGCTATCCGTAAATGTATTCCCCAGCGTTCCAAAAAAGGGGGTTGAGATTCCGAGCCGGTAGTAGATGCAGCGAAACAATGCTCGTGCTAAGACAGATCTTTTTGGGTTGAGCCCCCACTGGAATATGGGAGGTAAAGCTTCTTTTTTATTGCATAGATGGGTGGACGAGCTCACAGCCCTGCTAGTGTTGTTAATGGAGCCCATAGACATCTCCAAGGTAAATACCCACCTTAAGATATGAGTTCTAAGGATTCCGTATAGTTACAATCTGCCCCACCCTTCAAACCAAAACGCATTACTGCTTCATGGAAGAAATAAACAGGGTGGTGGAACCTACCCTTGTGGACTCATAAGAGGTCCTACCACCAGTACTGGTAAGGCAAAAATAAACCTAAACTTCATGTATACTGTAGTATATATTTAACGGCATCCATAGATTTAACCTTGGATCGGCCGCGCGTCTACATAATAAAAATCTCATAAACTTTAAACATAAATATATCTAAAATACGTCCCAAATACGAATGTACGTATGAGACACAGCTCCTAGTGTGTTCATCATTGCTTTCATTTTTTTTTGCAATATATATCAGCAACGTGTTCCTATTTTCAAAGCTGGCCATTGCTTCTGAGATATTCGTTGTTCTGCCAGTATAAGCATAAAAGTTTAAAGTTTTTTTGTTGTTCTCCTTTAAATAACACGACAGTCGTAAATCGGTAAGCTCAACTCGTTTTAAATTAAATACCACTAAGAATGTGGATAAATAAACGATTAAAAACTGGCGCAGGATTGTACTAAACAAACTCGCGCGGTCGCAGCGAGAAATCCGCACTGTGCTGCTTTTGACAGCTATTTTTATGTCGTTTTGGAGGTGAATACGTGAGCCCGCAACGGACGCACCAAAATGCGCTTGAATGGATTTTGCAGAATTGCACGTCCGATCCCGCTTCGACGACCTATGAGTAAGCGTCAGTTGTTTTTTTTTTATTATTGATATATAGATACATTAACCCTGTGAATAAATTAACGATTTAAATATTAGATTATTTAGTAAGATTTATGTACGGTTTTTTTGCGTTAATTAAAAACCTTTTTTTTCCTCTCTATTCTACAAACGTCCTGTGAGTTTTTATTTTTGTGAATTATTGTCGTTTTTGTCATTGAGATACATAAGTTTACGTTCAATATTTTCGATTTTACTCTATGATCGTACACAGTTAAAAAATTATATTTTTATTTGTCCGCTGCTGTATCTCTCGTCAACAGTAGATTTCAGATTCGAGACACAATACGAATGAGTTCGATTTTCAGCAGGCCATCAGAGCTAATATTAATAGATATTTAGGCAGAAGGAATGGGAATAATTCCTAAAATTGTGACAGCGATTATAATATTAATTATGGTCCCCAATAAAAACTGAATAAAGATACATAAAACGTGTATGTAAAAATATGGCGAAGTCTGCTGGCCGATGTTGATGTCATACTCTATAATAGAAAAAAACTTAAGATGAAAATTTAAATCGCTATACTGTTAGTAATAATTATTTTAGATTTTTTAGACACTTTATTAGAAATAACTCTAACTAATAAAATATAAACTATGGAAAGCTTTTTGGTCTGTACCGAAAATCAGCAGATAAAAATTAAATTACTTAATTAACTAACGCTGACCTATGAGCCCTCAATACAGACTTATCGATCGAGATTGTCGCCATGGTAATCTATGGTTCAATTACTAATAAAACAAAATAAATTTCGAAAATTTTGTTTTCGTATTTGTACAGAATGAACCTACCACAACTTGATTTAGACAAGCGTGACATGGTAAAACTCAAATTCATATTACTTAGTTACAATCCGTCGTAACTTAAGCTAAATATTACAGGGTGAGAACAACGAATACAAAAATCATTTCATTAAAAAGAAATAAATACGGTACTTTTCCAAAATTCAAAGATCTCATAGATTTTGTAAAGCAAAAAAAAAGCGAAGACGACAAAAACGAAGTAGCCCAGACGAGATGTTGCAATACGTAACCTCGTGCCTATTCATGTTCAGATTCAGACAACAGTTAGAGCGCTTTCGATTTCTATATAACCTGGAAGCTTATTCTGGATTAATCGTATATTTTTTAATAATTTAAATACAACGATAATAGTATATTCTAGTAATTTGTTATTGTTACTTTTGAGTATATCAGTATGTACAGATGTATGTATGAGTATTGTACAGAATCGATAATGCTATCTGTTATTGTGCTATATGCTCCGCCGAGAAATGTCTACGAGAATCGTATATGTGATAAGCACATAGAGAATAAATTATTTTATTCGTATGACAGAATTAGCTCTCCTTCGCGGTGTTTCGACTTGTAAGCTTTAAAAATGCTAAGCGATAGACGTGTGTATCCCCGATGTATGTAGACAATGCCCATGATCGATGGTAAACAATACGGGTCGTATGCTTCTCCGACTTCCGAGGCAAATAAAAAAACTATTTAATCGAATTAAACTTATACTCCCGCTGTATCAAGAATTCGTTTGACTAGACGAAATTAAAAAAAAATGACCAGTAAAGTTTAACGAATGCCTTGCTTGTCACAAAACTTGGAACTACCTACATTAAATTTAAAAAAAATAATTGAATAAAGAATATGTTACCGTTGATTGTATTTTTAAATTGTTAAGCAAATAGAACGACAGAAAGCTATGCATTCCATAATAAGAACAGAGTGTAACACGAAATTATATAAATGAAACTTGAAAGGTGTTTAAATGGGAATGAAAGATTATTGTAGTTGTAAATAAATGTGTTATTCCCAGCTAGTTCCAAACTCGACGGTGACAACAACGGACAACCCGCAATCTGCAACTTAGCACACTGGGCTTATGAATAGGGCTACCATTAACTCAATATTATTTATCTCCTAATTACTCACATCAGTGTTTGTGGTAAGTTTCGCCGTCAGTGAAAACGATAATCACGACTCGGATAAACTTCATCAAATCCGTATATACGTGTTAACGTTTAACGTTTTAAATTATGTTTCTCAAATAAATAACTAAGAAGATCATAACGCCGACTTAAATAAATAAATAAATTGTACGACGAAATGCACCTGGAACCACTAGCTCATGCTGAATTTTTTTTTCCAGTTCGGATTTAACACTGCAGTGTTTTTAGTGCGAGTCATTTAACGTTTTCGATAGCGTAAAAGTTTACTCAAACTTGTATGAAGTTGGAATGTTTGGCTACGTTTGCCGCTAGGAGCGCTGTTCCAACTGCATACAAATTTGAGTTAACTTTTACGCTATCGAGAACGTTAAAAAGCTCTCACTAAGCACACTGTACATTTTTTTTTTTTTTTTTTTTTTTTTTTTTTGTCAGGAGGAAATCGCCGGATTTCCGCCCTTCACTGGGGATGGAGGGCGGGGCATGTCGGAGTCGAACCGACTAAAACCTCCTGTCTCTCAACAACCAACGTCCAAACCTCGCATGAGACAAAACTCATGAAAAGGCAAGGGGGGAAAGTGAAGCGTTTAGTGCGGAGCACATCTCTCCCATCACCCTCCCCCTCGGGACGCCGGACTGGCGGTCGTCGGCGCCACGACCACCAGCCCTCTCGGTCGGCAGGCTATCCGAAGCCCGCCTAGATGGCGCCGGTTAGAATGGTCTATCCTACGGAATACCCCGCTGGGTCAGAACCAGCGTGGGTTGAGGATAGCCGGCCTTCCATCACCCGGATGCTCATGCATAAAACGCGTGCAGAGCAGCTTGCACGTCGTCTTCTTAGGCCCCCTTCGTCGGTCCCCAGGCCGACATGTGAGGGAGACCCGAAACACTTAGAGGGCCAGGGCTTGGGCGAGATCCGCCTCCCTGGCCCCCGCTCGACGGCGGCGGGCCTGTGCGTCTCTCACGCGCCCCGCCGCCTCCTTCTGCGAGATGGTGCACTCGCAGAAGTCGAGCATCGCCTTCCACGACTCGTCGTCACCGAGCATCGATGCCACAACACTCGGCAACGACAAGTCGTTTCCTATTTTTGCGACGAGGACACGGCGCCACCCCTCCCATGCGGGGCAGGCAACGAGCGTGTGCTCCGCCGTGTCCAAGTCGCAACCACAATGGTGGCACTCTGCCGTCGGCTCGGCTCCGATCCGGTGCAGGAACTCACCGAAGCAACCATGCCCAGTGAGCACCTGCGTGAGCCGGAAAGTGAGGCGTCCTCTGTCACGATTCACCCAGTTCACAAGAACCGGGCGAATCGCCTCGAGCACACTGTACATTAACCGGTATTCCATAATGGCTTTATAATTAGTACCTCTTGATAAGAGTGATTTGATACGATTTGAGTACATCATATCAATAAAAAATTAAATACAAAACATAGCAATGCAAATAAAAGTACCATCCTGATTTCTTCTTTGCCTACACATGCAACTACTTTGATCAGTTATAATGCGTATATAGTTCTATGGTGATGACCTCTCCAGTGTTGACAAAGTCTGTCGCTGACGCATTTGTCTCATTATTATTGTTTATATTATTGTTTTTGCATTTAGTTACCTTACTGAATTGTTCTATTAAATGTAGTTTACAAATGACGTCACATTCACGCGACTATTGGCCGTCAGAGACAGATGCAATATAACGGTAGATAAATGTGAAATAGATTACAGAATAGGATCCCGTGGCGTTCGGAGGAACTCGCGTTTGTCTGGATGACGTCACCAGCCAAGTCTGAACCAACCAGTTTTTGTTCGAGGCCCAATTTAGTGTTTGATTCTTTTATGCATAACTCGCTCTGTGTCCTAAGGTCGTCTGTTCTCCAAGGACAGCGACTTAATTGCAAATGTTTCTCTATACATATTATACATTTATTTGGGTATGCAAATCCTTAATTATGTAGTGCATTCGGTGATTTATTTTTATTGTTTAATAACGTTTTTAATGATCTGCTCTCGCTTTTATCGCAGATTTTATTAAATACTACCTTTAATCGTGTTTTTACCCTTAAGTTTAACGCTAAAATTGATCAGCCTTTCGGTATGAATGTTTTTTTTTTTTATTTATTGCTTCGATGGGTGGACTAGCTCACAGCCCACCTGGTGCTAAGTGCCCACTGGAGCCCATAGACATCTACAACGTAAATGCGCCACTCACCTTGAGACATAAGTTCTAAGGTCTCAGGTATAGTTATTGATATGATTGATTGATTGATGTATTGATATGATCTTGAGATTTTTCAGCCAGGTGTTCCGAAATGAGAACTCCGTGAAGTAGATTGTCTTACAGGCCGAATCGAGAGGGGACAGCTCTTGGTCATTCACCGACTCATTCGACGTCAACAAGGGAACCACTCGATCCTCGATCATGATTCGCTGGCTTAGTAATCCGTCTAACAATCAGAAATAGCTAAGAATCGTAGTGACAGCAATAGACGAGTAGAGAGACGATTCTCTATGTGCATGCACCATCAATCAATACAATTGCGATTACTCTGACAAGAATAAATTACGTATAAATAAATAATAAATTACTTATAAGTAAGATTGTTTTGGTATATCAAGAAAGACACTTTGAATTTTCAACTGACTACAATTAAAAAGGCACCGTAATATGTCGTTTACTAATTACATAATGGAGTCGAACGTTTCTAAAACCTGATTTTGAATTGGTCATTTATAATTTTCTAGGAAGCTTTATGACTCAACTTCCCTATTTGGAGAGTATTTATAGTTTCCGTTTTTTGGTGTAGTATTTTCGCGTTATTTTTATAAAAAAGTTATATAATTGAATTATATTTGTGTATGACCACACATCTCAATAAAATATAACTGTATTGCTCTCCATATACACATGTCTCAAACGCTGGGCCAGATACTTTTATTGTACTAGACTAAATGATGATCGGTACAAGAGGCAAAAGTCTAAATCGCATTGTAATAACAGTTGTGGCAATCTTACAACCGCAATCCATGACCTCTTCGCAGCAGATGTAAGTGGGATGTAGATACTTTTATTTATTTATTTTATTGCTTAGACGAGTGAACCAGCTCACAGCCTACCTAGTGTGAAGTGGTTACTGGAGCCTATAGACATCTACAACGTAAATGCGCCACCCACCTTGAGATATAAGTTCTAAGGTCTCAAGTGAAGTTACAACGACTGCCCCACCCTTCAAACCGAAACGCATTACTGCTACACGGCAGAAATAGGCAGGGTGGACTACCCGCGCGGACTCACAAGAGATCTTACCATCAGTAATTACGCAAATTATAAATTTGCGGGTTTGATTTTTATTACACGATGTTATTTATTCCTTCACCGTGGAAGTTAATCGCGAACATTTATTGTTGAGTACGTATTTCATTAGAAAAATTGTTACCCACCTGGGATTTGAACACCGTTGCATCGCTAGATACAAATGCACCGGATGTCTTATCCTATAGGCCACGACGACTTCAAACCAACAGCGAATTTACAAAACGCGAAATCTAAAAACAGGCTCTTTTGTTAAAACAGTAAAGTAATTCTTTAATCATGGAAATTATCTGTGAATACTCATCATTACGTATTTATTGCGAGAAATTGCCAGCGAGAGTTGAGCCACGATATAGTCTCGTCCAACTACGAATCCATCGGTTATTATTTTTCTGAACACTGAAGCCCCAAAATAAATTCAAATTTCTATTAAAATACAGATATAATATTCTATATATGTATTAATTACGACCTAGTGCTTTCAAAAGGTTAGACCACCATGACTTTACTAGCGCTGTCAGCAAAATTGTTGGTGATGTTTAAATTCAAAACAATATTTAATTACAGGTCGTGTTGATTGATGCACAGTCAACATTCCATGGGGACTGAAAGACGTGGGCGATGTGTACCTATAATGCTCTTACTGAGAAGTAAAAGGTCGAATACTTAGAGATGAAGCCCCAACAAAAACTACACACGAATCAACAGTAAAGCAAATTTAACAATTATCAAGTCCGACATTACTCGATGTGGAAAAACAACATACATTGACCTTAAGATCAAAACCATAGACTATGATCTTAAAAAGATTTTCGTTCGAATATACCGTCACTAGAACGCGTTACCCGCAGAGATGTAGACAACTTGGAACGTCTGATGGTCACTGGGAAAGTAGAAGGAAAACATCCTAGAGGCCGGAGCCCCGAACGTTGGTCCGACCAGATCTCCGAGCAAACCAGCGGACCACTTAGCGCTGCACTACGCCAGGCAACTGACCGGAACCGATGGGGGATGGCAGTCGACCAGCTGAAAGGGAGTCACGATCCTCAGCAATGAAGGAGCGATGGAGAAGAAGAAGAACTCGGAAAGTTTCAGTAACGAAAAATGTATTACTATTGTTTAAATTACGAGTTCTACAACACAGCTGAAATCAATTGAAAGGCACTAGGCTCTCGCGGAGACACATAACCGTCTTCTCATTTTCACCGCGAGTTACACATCTCTTTACGGATCCACTAATTTACGTTAATGTTATGGGATGCTAGCTCTTACACTAGGATCAGTTATTGCAAAGGTCACCGTAATTATCGAAGAGTTCGAAGTCAAACTTCTTCTTATCCCACATTATGTGGAGTTGGCGCAGTGTCTTCTTATCATGCTGCAATGGGATATAGCATAAGTTTGGCGACCGTCTGCCCGCCTAACGTCAACACTCCTTGGGTTATATCTATGGAGATATCCTTGGGCTTATCCTATGGCACGTTGGAATGGATATCTGGCTATACATTTTGGTTTTGGTTCTATGATTTAAATTTTGTGTATTATTAAAATAAACCATGAGACTAAAATATAAAGTTGCACTAAAAAGAGATAGATATGATATTTTATTTGATGTTTACTCGAAGTTACATTTTAATTTACTGTAACGCAGCAGTAATAGCACGCAGTTCAGAGTCTTTACGTTGAGACCTCACTGAGTTTTCTATAGATATTTTTACTGATATGGAAACAAAATAAGCACGATCCAAATCTCTTTAAATTATCGATATTTAAATAAGCAACCTGTCTTTGCATATTTAAATATAGATTATTTTAGGCAATAAGCGATCATTAGAATTATGTATTAAAAAAAGTTTGAATCCACATAAAATAAATGAGAACTTTATAAATAAAATGTATATATATCTTGAGGTGTAATTATTGTTGAAATAAACTGATTATGTTTGACCACTGGGCGTATTATACAGTACTAGAGGCCCCGCACTAGTCGAAATTCGACTATAATCAATTGGAATTGTAAGTTTGTACACTATTATGATTGTATTTTATACTTCTATAATCACAAATTTCGCAAAGACTACACTATAAAAAATATTAACAAAGACAAACAATATTTAATCTATTCTCAATTTGACAACAGACGCCAAGAACAAAAGTTTGACAATAAATAGTATGCATGCGTGTGTGCGTCAAATACATGATAAAATATGTAGTGTTTCTTTATTGATTTAATTTATCTTTTATGCATTATATTTTAAAAATATTAGCATAGTGCACTTCTTCTCTATATTCTCTATAAGTGTGCAAAATTTCATACTCCTCCGTCCGCGCAATTTTCGTAAAAAGGGATACAAAGTTTTTGCTTCACGTATTAATATATAGATTAATACAATACGGGCAATGCCAATGACCTTCCGAGGAAATTATGTATCATGATTATCAGAGTCAACTAACAATAATGAAGGTTACATCTTTAAATCAACAGAACGCCAATTCAATTGGCACTTGTATTTAAATCAAACTCATTCGAACTCTGATCTGATGTATTGCGACTTCTCGATGCAGTTTCATTACTGTTGATTTATTGTCATCAATGCTAATTATTCCGTCTGTTTTCAGTCCTGTCAAGGGCTATTGACCAGCGAAAACATTATATACTTTACAAGCGTTTCGTTAGAGGATCTTACATGATAATTTTCTGTTTGTCAACCTAAAGGTGTATGACCTTCCATTATTTATGCATTATTCAATCGAAGTTGTAGTGTGCCTAGCTTGATTTGTAATTTAGTGACAACTTAAGGTCTATTTATTGTTCTCAAATTTTGACGTCAAGCAAGCGGCCGTTTGTAAATATATGTTCCAAATTCATTTTCTCTGTTTAAGCTAAGTATAGTTTTCGACTAATTTATGCTTATACTTATACTTAGACAGTAACATAAATCTTTTCAACAGCCTACTTACACAAATCATTAAATACCATATAATATGTATAAGATGTAAATATTGGAATTATTTTTACACAATCCTTCGTTTTAGTGGAAAATTTGTGAATAAAATTTATTCATGACTTTATTGAATAGGCAAATTTTTCAGAAGAGACCTCATACAGTAACATATCGTGTTCGCCGCTTATCTTTTTAGCGTTCCTGCATATAAATAAAGCAGTTCCGATATTTCCATTAAATTTGTTTTAAACACGACTAAACTGTACTTAATTATCATCTGATAGTTTTAGTAAATACTCAATTGTACAATTGTAAATTGGTTTAAAGAATTTTCGTTCGAAGTAATAATAAATAATATATAAATATATATACACTGTCACTCAATAAAAGATGGCCGAACGTTCACAACTTATGATTCTATTAGCACATAAACTATAGTGCTAAATACATGTGCAAGTGATATGCGTAAGATTCAGTGTGAACTGAATGAGTGGTTCAAGGACCCATTCTCCTTGCAGCCTCCTTGAGACACCAGGGCCAATCACCAGCCAATGTGCCGTTCTCTTTTTTTGTTTGAATAAAATCATTTTTATTTGCGTATTGACCAAACGACTATCTGGTCATCAACAAGGACAAAATTAAATTAGTAATAGGGAATGATTTTATGGATTTGCGCATTATGTTACTTCTAAAAATTAACTGCATATACATTTTGAATCGTGATTCGACTTTTATTCGACGAATTAATTAATTGAATGAAACTTCAAAATATAGAAAAGCAAAAAATATGACATGCGTATGTATAATTAATAGCAATACGAAATATATTTAAGTAGGACGCTGTCGAGATACAATCGCATTAGCATTGGTAAACGCAGTTGGAAGGCAACGGAAGGCATCGCTACAAGGGTACCATTGACGTTTCAGAATCATAAGTATTTATTTTAATAGCGTGACAACGCTGAAAAATTTTTTTTTGATAAGCCCTGACATGTTTTTTCTCGGAAGTGTTGAAATTTACATTACGTTTTCAGGGCAAATTGTGCAACATTTCATTCGATGTAAGGATCAAACTTATATATATATATTTTAAAGTACCTCTGAGATCTAATAAACAAATAACAAAAGTCTTTAGATCAACGACCTTAGGGAAATGTATGCAATAAATATGTTATATTTTATGTATGCGATTTAGTGAGGCGTCTAAACCTCACTTGAACATGCTTGAATGCGAGAACAGTCTTATAATCATATTAATATATTAGCTAATAAAATTGCGCTCTTTGACTTAAGCAAATTATTTTTATTTGATTAAACTCCTAGTAACAACCAATTACAGACATAAACAGAATTCTAATATTTACTTCTTTATTTCTAATTATACGATATTAATAAAAGGCAAGTACCTTGAAAATTTAATTTTATCTAAGCTTTAAAACAACGCTTGTCTCAAATATTACTAATAATAGTAATATTCCGACCAAATTCTCATTACTCTGAATACGATGCCACACACACCGCCGAGAACAGAGGAAGATGGTGAAACATCATCCAGAGAAGGATAGTGGGAGGAGATGGTCACGACCCTAAGACATGAGGAATGCGACTCAGGGAGGAGGAGTAGTAGTAGTAGCATATAATGACATGACCGACTACTATAATGGTAAGACAGCCGTTGAATTTACTATAGAACTGAGACTTAGAAATAATCCCTCGAGGTGGGTGGCGGCATTTACGTCGTTGATGTCCATGGACTCCGATAATCAATTAATAGCAGGTGAACCATGAGCCGTGGGCTCGTTCACCCATCTAAATCACATCACCTCGCCGAGACCCGAAACAAAAACCACCGTGCTATCGTCATCCCCTGGCGTATCCTGGATATGGAGAAGGCCTTCAATTGCGTCTTGCTCCTCGGCCTACTATACAAGTTGTCCATTATTACTATTCCTCGTTATAGCAGTTGAGACAGTGGCCAGTTTTTTCCAGGGAAGGTTGATCCAGGTCGCTATAGAGTGCGCCGTATCCAGCAAACGTCTAGTGCGAGCCGATTTTTCTTATAAGAGGGTAGCTCATATATTATATCATATCCATGGACGAAATCCCAGGGACGGGCAGCGCTAGACTAACGCTATACATCGACGACGCCGCCTACATCACCACGTCACTAGTATCGCCATATACAGAGCGGAAAATTCCCAGCCATTTACACGGGGTAGCGCCATACCATCGACGATCGCCAGACGGAAAAGCACTCTCACGTAACGTTCTCTCCCAGTGAAACGACATTTCCAACTCACATGGACTAATGGAGGCCATACACACTAGGTTTTGCATGATGGTTTTAGCCGTGCTTTTGTTTTATTCCGAGATTGTATATAGCTACTTTATTTAAATAAGCATATATGTATGACAGCACATTGAATTTGTTTTAGTTATCGATTATAAGTTGTCGCGTTGAAACCACTTTTTTTTTCGGACCGGAGGCCGAACCTCCTTCGAGGTCCTCCTCCGGGGTATGTGGGACTTGACGATCTGCCAGGTGTTGGGAGCAGACCACGGACCTAAGGAATTTTAGGGCCCTACCCACTAAAAGACTTCCCTGCACTCTTACACCCGACGTCCGATCTCCGTCCGGGGTCAGAACCCGGTCAGAGTAGAGGGTTTCCCGCGGTCAACACTACAACCAGACATGCGGTGCAACCCCGAGGACGCCCGACCGACGGGTCGTCGAGACGATAGTCGACGAGCAACGACGTCTCTCAACGACGGTCTTCGCGGTACGTCGGCCCTACCAGGTCGCCCGGGGGATGCCGCTGGTGTTCCGGGATACCCCGCTGGGCCAGAACCAGCCTGCCGGGTCGAAACGCGATTCACCGCCGACCGGGTTGCTCTTCCACAGTATGTTCGGCGACGACAGCGACGACGAAAATGTGGACCGCATCGCAGTCCGCAGCCGCCGACGCGTCGTCCCGTCCTCCTGGTGCGAGCGTTGAAACCACTGCGCTAACGTGAACGAAAAACAATATTAATTTACTAAAATAATCATAAATATCTACTTGTTATAGTGAGCCCACCTTTGCGTTCAGGAAATGTTATATTTCGTGAAATCCTGGCTGGCGCTCCCCACCCAACTTCAATTATATTATCGTTTAAAGTTCAAATCGTCTTAAACTGGACAAAAAAAAACATGAAATTATATATTTCGAACGTTATCTTTATTGGAATATAATTTTTCTACTTCTATTTATAACATATTTTTGTAAATAGGCAAAGAATAAAACGGTTAAGTACTTCGTCTGTCTGTAAGCCGATTATTATCTTATGTTTTATTTAGGAGCTGTTGAAGAATTAAAAAAAATTGTAATTGCTTTTTTGTTGATAATATCAATAAGACAACAAAACTGAAATCGTTACAAATAAAAGAAATCTAAACATAAAGTTATTATGAACGAATTTCGATCATTCGGCGAGCACTAGTTATAATGAGAACACGTCAGAAGCGACTCTGACCTCTCGTTTTTCAAGTACGATAGGTCGTTACTACCGATCTCGATGTCGATTCCAACTTAACCGGAATGTGAAATAAAACGAAAAATAATAAATCGGAAATACCAGTGCGACGATATGGTAACGAACCTTTGTTCAATGCTTCTTTAGTCTGTTTTAAATTTCTTTTTTTTAATTACTCAATTGGAACAGTAAGCGTTTAGTTCTTAACTGCCTTTTCTTTTTGAAAATCTTAGTCTTGAGACTATGAACTTTAAGAAATATCTAGTATCCTTAGATTATGTTGTTGGAAAAAATGCATAGTGTAAGACTATGATGATTATACTTTGGGGGTTGATGGTGGAAACAACAGGGCTTGGTGTTTCTTGAGCGCCACCTCAAATGTCGACCTTTGGATCTTATCGACCACGAGATGACATACTTGTGGGAGTCGAGCATCGCAGCCCCAACGCTCAAATCACCATACCGATTTTGACGAAATTCGGTACGGAAATATTTCGAACCCCGGAAAAGGATATAGGTACCCATACCATATAAATGTAAGAAATGCGGGCGATGCTGTAAACGGATATCTAGATTAGTAGGAAATAAGATAGAAAAGTTAAAAAAGATGATTTTAATAACTGCAATACGACAAAAAGAGCCGGGAATCTTGAAACCAATAACTACCTAATAGTAAAAAAAAGCAGTAATGCTTGTATTTTGGGAAATGTTTTGTATTTTGTAATCATTAATAAAATCCAAACAAATAACTATAAATTTTTCAACAATTTAGTACCTAAAGTTATTAATTATAAGTCTTTTTTTTGCAAAACGCCTTTATGTGTTTGTATTCGCATTTGCGTTTGTTTGTTTTCATCACAACAAGTTCAATGCTTTGGTAAAATCTGTACAAATTTAATTTTGTGCATATTTTACTTCTTGTTTAATTACTTTATTTAATCATCAAGTTATGTGATATGTTTAAAACCAAAAGGTAACAAAGCTAACATTCTAATAATGAGATTACTAAATTTAAATCTAACTAAACTAAATCTAAACTTTTGACTGTTTAATCTAAACTTTTTTGTTTCATACTCAGGTATATGACTATTTTAAAATTAGAATAAGGACATAATTAGGATATAAACAAACAAGATATTATTAACGTTTGATAGCAAATGATTTTTTTAACCAGCCGTAATAGAAAAGTTAAATAGTGTTTGAATAGATTTCTATGGATTCCGACTTAAGCACAGACTTAAGCTTATGAATGGAGATCGAATCGGACAACAAGAACACATCTAAATTCACGTATTTTGTTAACTACCTTCTACAAATAAATATTGTAAAACTTTCTACGGAAATGAATTCTTGATAACATTCTTCATTCTCTCTCACACCTTCTTTCTTCTTTCATTAATTCTAACACCGTCTCTGTTTAATGTTATTTAGTATTCGTGTATATTGTTTTACGTACATAAATTAAATCCTTAAAGTATTTGACCACCAACTAGTATCCGATCGATAAATAGATTCAGTCGTGTAATTTGTTAGGCATCTGATAATTTCCGGTCGCACGCACAATGTATGTCTTGATAATAATAAATTACGCGTGCCGTGGGCGGCCCGAAGGCTTTGATGCGGTTTACACTTCTCGAAATTCTTAAATTCCTTATGATTATACGAGTCCGAGCATAGATTTTATTAACAAGACGAAATCGAACATGACGGATGTGAGTCGTTATAAACAATTTGGATACTGTAGTAATATAATATATTTAAAAAAAAACAACAACATTTCTCAGCTTATATCTTTACACGTATCATAAAATCCCGTTCTTTCTCTCTCGTTGCGATAGATGTATGGAAATAAAATCCAAGAAAGGTTCACGAGCCCACTGAGTTTCTCGACGGATCTTCTCAATGGGTCGCGTTTCCGATCCGGTGGTAGATTCTGCGAAGCACTGCTCTTGCTAGGGTCAGTGTTAGCATCACTCCGGTTTGAGCCCCGTGAGCTTTTTTTTTTTTTTTTTTATTGCTTAGCTGTGTGGACGAGCTCACAGCCCACCTGATGTTAAGTGGTTACTGGAGCCCATAGACATCTACAACGTGCGCCACACACCTTGAGATATAGTTCTAAGGTCTCAGTACAGTCACAACGGCTGCCCCACCCTTCAAACCGAAACGCATTACTGCTTCACGGCAGAAATAGGCGGGGCGGTGGTACCTACCCTACTAGTTAAGCTTACGCTGAAATAGCCTCTCAAGACTATCAGATTGGGTAGGAAAAAAAAAAGGTTGTCGTAAGGCAGGCGGTAGCAATTCATGTCAAATCCCTATGCAGCAGAAGAATAAAACTTTTCTCACCTAAACTCGCATCTTCATATTATTCATGGTAGTTGAACTTTTTCATCATTACAGATCGCGATACGCCATAAAAACCCTACAAATGTTTTGGTCCCTGATTTTCATTTGTTTACAATAAAAAAAATCCCTCAGTCTAATTTTGTAGAATCTATTTCAATAGTTTTATAAAAAAATATCAGAATTACTAACATGGAAAGATATAGAGAAAAGATGTTCTGTTTTGGAATTACAATGTAAAATGGGAATTAAGGGCTGATTTGAAGACGTTGTATTTTAACATGCAGTGAGATCAACTCATCGAGATCCAGGCGGGCTAGCCGTTGGAGCACCATGGTATATGAATGTATGACGATCTAGACCTTGAACATATCCAGATCTGACGTCAGCGTCAGCATCGGAAGTATTAGCTACTAGTTAATTCTTAATCCTTTTAAAAATTCCTAATTCATAATCTTTTATTTAGTCGCCGGTAACTACAGCTTTTAGTTTGCCCAGCAAACAGCTGCTATCGACGTCCTTCTCGCCGGTGCTCGAAGCGGCTGCCCTTGAGCTGGTAGGGCTTCTTTAGGGCCGCTCGAGAAGCCGTCAGCCATTCTCCCCAGTAACGAGCCTACCGGCCCTACTTTCCTACTCTGTGACTTATGGACCCACAAAATTCACTAATACAAACTTCATAAGTGCAGTTTATTGTATTTCGATGCTAATGTCAAAGTTCATAAGTTTAAAAATCGACAAACAAGTGCGTTTTACTTGTTTTAGTCGCATTCATAAAACGCTGCCATTTAAAACAAGACATTTGCTTAACAATTACTTTATGTATGTTTTATTCCTCTCAGGTATTTCCGAAAGAGCCGTGCTTATATAATTACACATTTGCATACTGTAAATTGCCTACTAAAGTAATTTTAAATACCTATTTTGTAGTTTTCGCGAAATTCGTTTCCACTCTAACAGTTACATTATGAAAACGTAAGCGTAACGATAAACTTTTGTTTTATCTTTGGTATGTACATAGGCTGCAAAACAAATTTAACTATTGAAGGTAATTAATTAAAGCTAGGTACGCGATTATCATTGTGATGTCTCAAATTTCCTTCCGATCACCCGCCAGAGCATCCTGTTTGTCAGCACTGATCAATTAAAATTCTACTAGTATCAAATCTTTTAATTATACCATATAGAATAACGAGCACTCGGAAACACTGAATCGAATACTCGCCAATAAAAGCATTTATATTTATCTAAATATTTGTTACATTTAATATACATATTTATTTGTAACGTGTCAACACGAAATGGTCTCATTGAAAGTTTGTTGTTGTTATCGAGAAAATAAAATAACAAAACTACGAATAATACTCGTATTTCACAAGATAAACACGAAACCTAATATCGACAAATACTAGGCACAAGTTTGTCACAAACATGTGTACAATTAAATAATGTTGTTATTACACCGACGGATCCCGACATTATTGGAGGATAGTGATGTCACCGATCATTGCTGTATTATCGATAAATATGCTGTATTTGAGATGCATGCCTTGCTTTTTTTTAACGTGTCATTAATGTAACAGAAACATACAATAAATTGCCTATTATGCCCTGTTGACTTTTTTCAGTGTGTAAATTATCTACTATTTCGTTTAAATCCAAAGTGAAGTTAAGTCTGCCTTGTTTATTTGACAATAAAAAGTAGTTTGGGTGTATTATTATCGTTCGTTTCTTATTTTCAAACCTTACACGCACCACTTCGTACAAATTTGATAATTCTATATAAAATTATTCATATATTTAAATAATAATTGTGCTCAATTGAATAGAAAAAAAAAATTCAGACAAATAAAAAAATATCCAGTAGCCAACACTAACCGTAAACAATGAAAGTTATCGATGTCGATATTATTTTACTGGTTTCGCAGCACGACGGCCGTGATTCAGTTGTGACCTTCGGACGAAAGCGAAACCGGTGTAGGTCATCGTGCCGTGGCCGGTCCGAGCGCGTCGCATGGCGCCTTCCACACGCGCTCCCTTTCATGCTGTACGATTCAGTCATTGATATGTACTAGTGGTCCCGCAGAAGTCGAAATTCGACTTTAATCAATCGAAATTTTATGTTTAAACATTATTATGGTTCTATTGTCAAATACTATTGCACTTATATAATGTAATCATAGATTTTGCCAAAATTACACTATACATAAATAATAATAAAGACAAACACTATCATCTATTCTCAATTTGACCACAGACCTTAAACACTAACAAAAGTTTGATAATTGACAATAAACAAAGAGTATATTTATATATGTTAACGGAAATGTATGTAATCCGTCATTCCTAAATAGCAATAGGAAATGTAAAACATTTAAGATATTGGTGGGTACGCGGGGACAGCGGGACGAGTCTTGCACTACGATCAGTTGCCAACTTGCAATTCACTGGAACCAGCCAGGGATTTCAGAAGTGCCTTTGCAAGAAAAACTGTATTACATCAAGATGTCTGTATTTTAAAAATAAAGTATTATGTACTTCCAAATGCCATTCGAGTTTACCCTGCAAAAATAAATAGCTATATGGACTGACAAAGTATTATAATATAAAGATTTACTTTTATACTTTGACGTTTATAATTACTTAATTAACAGACTGATTACTTGCCATATGAAAGTTTGATTTTATAAGAATAAATATAAGTTGATTTTGTGATACGTTAAAAGTTAATAGATATTTGATTTTAGAAGTTTTAATTAGTAAGATAATATGAATATATTTTTATTATTTTACGGTATGACTGTTACCCGATTGTCTCAATAAGTGTTATAATAAAAAAATATTATTAACAACGTGTTTTATTACAGAAAGCATTTACTTTATACATTTCCTAATACGATATTGGAATTATATACAATTCCGAGGAAATTTATACATTTCCTAGGATATCTATGCGTTAAATAGTTTTGCAAATAATATTTTATACATTTCCTAAATAGTATCGGAATTGTACACATTTCCTAGGATTTGTATAAAATTCCTTGATTTCATACATTTCCGGTAACATATACATATATGTGTTGTGTCAAATACATGGTAGTATGTGTAATGTTTTCTTTATTGATTTAATGTACCTTTTATGCATTATTTAAAAAAAAATATTAGCATTGGGCACTTCTTCTCTATATTCTCTATAAGTGTGGAAAATTTCATACTCCTCCGTCCGCGCAATTTTCGTAAAAAGGGATACAAAGTTTTTGCTTCACGTATTAATATATATATTAGCGCAGCGCTTAATGTATCACTGCGCCGAAATGAGAACATTTTCGGAATCGACATCAAATATTCTACTTTTTTGTGAAATTTAATTAGCAGGACAGACACGAGAACAAACACGAGTCAATTTATTATTATTTCTATCAATATCAAGGCTTCGTACGTTATCGACATCGGCAATGCGATGTGCCCACCCAAGAGACTACCGACCACTAAAAATTTTAAGAATACATGACAGTAATGGTACAGATACTGCGGATTGTGCAATGCTTAGGCTACGTTATGATCGAATTCAATAACTTAGCATCCAACTTCAATTCTGTTTTGAAGTTATTTAATATCCAAAAATACTTTATTCTAGCATTTCCTGGAACTGTTGCTAGTTGTAGACTTGATTACGAGTAACGCATTTGTTTTGTACTACTTTCGACCTGGAGTGATTAGATCTTGAAAAGCAGACGGCTCTGTTTAATTATATGACTTTCCCCCCTTTTCCAAATAGGATACATCATGTCACCCAAGAATACGAATACTGCTTCTACTGCACTAGGAAAATAATTTTGTCATAGCTAAGCACTTGTATTCCTAATAACGAATGTCATCCCACTAAGTTTCTCGTCCGATCTTATTAGTGTATTTCGATTCGATTCCTATTTTATATTCCCCAAAGCATTGCTCTTGTTACGTCAGTTGTCAGCAAATTCTTTCGGATTAAGCCCACTGGCGCTGAGCCTTGGTGCTGACCGCTGGCTCCTCCATAGGACTCACGGCAGTGAATACGTTTAAACTACTCTTACTCTCGCCTGAGTTGACGTAGTAATTCGTCGTGGCCTAAAGGAGAAAAGGATAAAACTGCCAGTGCATTCGTATTAAGCGATGCGACGGTGTTCAAATCTCGCAGGCAGACTTTAGAATTCATGTCTGAAGATGGGTGGCGGCATTGACATTGTTAATGTTTATAGGCTACGGTAACCGCTTAACACCAGATGTACCGTTGCTAACCGATCTAAACAATTAAAAATGCTTTAATATTTTCTTTATACAACATTACGATATTACGAAAACACACTAGTAACAAACTACTGATGAGCTTTTTTTTTTTAAATGTGATTTTGTGGTTAAATTGGATTCAACGCTAACTACCCTCTGATTAGTAAATTCAGTCGGCTAAAAATAGATAAAAGTTTACGCTTCGTTGCACACAGATAGAACAAACAGTATCATAAGATCGCTCAGTTTGTTTGACTTGGGATTTCATCTAAGTGATAAGCGGATCCCAGGTGTCAGATAAAAGCTTTAGTTCATTTAAGGTCATATTTTGTTAAGCCGCGATTAATATAGAAAACAACTGACGCGCCCTGATACTCAAGAAACCACGGATCCTCTAGAGTTTTTTTTATTGCTTAGATGGGTGGACGACCTCACAGCCCACCTGGTGTTAAGTGATTACTGGAGCCCATAGACATTTACAACGTAAATGCGCCACCTAACTTGAGATATAAGTTCTAAGGTATAGTATCAGTATAATTACAACGGCTGCCTCACCCTTCAAACCGAAACGCATTACTGCTTCACGGCAGAAATAGGCAGGGTGGTGGTATCTACCCGCGCGGACTCACAAGAGGTCCTTTTTTCTTTTTGTTTTTTTTTTTTCGGGCCGGGGCCCGAACCTCCTACAAGGTCCCCGCGTATAAGGGGCGCGCGGGGTATGTGAGACTCAACGATCTGCAGGTGTTGAGAGCAGATCGCGGGCCCAAGGATTTTAGGGCCCACCCACTAAACGACTCCCCTGCACTCTTACACCTGACATCCGATCCCCTCCGAGGTCAGAACCCGGATGAGGTAGGGGGCTCACAAGAGGTCCTACCACGAGTTTAAAAGTCTGATGACTTTAATTGAGTTTCGACCCCAATCACAACACATGAAGACTTAAACACATTTTGTTACATTACATTTTCCTTTTTGTTAAGTTATAGACTTTTTTATTGTAGAAGTAGAAAAAAGTGTTTGTGGATTGGTTTTATGATTTTTTAAATTATTTTTATTGAACAGACACAGTTCAATAATATAATTAAAAATTTATTTTCAATATTTTACCGTCGATATCGTGGCTGTAAATACTCACTCAACATAATAGCATCACTCATTACGAGTGCACAAGAAGTCTTACCTACTAGTTCCTGCACAAGTAGAACAGGTTTGTGCTTGTAAAAAATAAATTGATACAGAATATTATCCGATTATGATTTTATTTAAATGACACAGTCGGTAGTAACGGTAATGGCGAGTGTGGTTGTAAAATCTTATTTATCTATATCTATATACATATATAAAAATGAATTGCTGTTCGTTAGTCTCGCTAAAACTCGAGAACGGCTGGACCGATTTGGCTAATTTTGGGCTTGAATTACTTGTGGAAGTCCAGCGAAGGTTTAGATAAATATGAAAATGCTCAGAATTAAATAAAAATGACAATTTTGTTTTTCTTTGGATGTGTCCCCCGTCGGACGGATTCCTTTTGTTTGTTTTATGTTTATTTTATACAAAAGTGTAGGTCTTTTATTTATCGATTGAGGCACTACGAAGTCTGCCGGGTCAGCTAGTGCCAATATAAATGTAACTTGCACTGCGTGTCTCAATTGTATGACAGATTGCTAGACATTTTTTATTGCCTTTGTAGGCAGACGAGCATACGGCATACTTGATGGTGAATGGTTACTGTCGCCCATGGACGTCAGCAATGACAGGGGCAGAGCTAAACGCCTGCCTATCTTTAACCATTGGTCGTATTCACGCTACTACGTCTATACCCACTGATTCTCATCGCGCATAGTTGGAATAATACCTAAGGCTACCAGCAAATAGGTGACGAAAATGAAGATGTTCATAGTTTCCGGAAATTGCTTACATTAAGTTGACTTCGAGCCTAACTACCCGTATGCAAAACAATGTTTGCTTAAGAACTTATGACAAGATAGAAAATAGTTCGAGTCACCTCTGCTACCACTTAAACCGAGAATTTTCGTATATATAATAATGTTATTATTGAATAATTTGTTACTTTGAATAATTTATACATTATTTTATTTGAGTTCGACAAACTTCGTCCTACAAAAGACATCAACGGGACGTTACTTCAGCATTTAATAATCGACCATCGTATTACAAGCAAACCTTATGATATAGTTTGTTAAGAGCGATTTTTGCTTGAATTATTTTTTGAATACTAAATTAATCAAGTGAGTAATAATACATTGTTCTAAAAATGTGTTTTGATTATCTTACGCTGTAGATGAGCAAGCAAGAAAAATGCATTACCCACGCCATTCAATGTTTATAATATCATCATTATATTTACAAAACATGTTTTCTTCAATTTTCAAAACCTGCCTAGTTCAGAACTTGCCACGCATGTGTGCTACAAAAAGATTATTTTATCAGACTACGAGTTAAGAGGGTAGTTAGTGTATTTGATAAGTGAACGTGAGATTGTTTGATACGACCTATACTTTAAGTTATACTGTAGTTGGAATTTATGTTATTTAGTATATCATGAGAAGTGTTTGTTTATTTGTTCGGGTGAATAAGTTTATGATCCGCGTGAAGTTAATTGGGTATTTGAGGTCATTGCTATCACAACGTAATGCTTTTACTCACAATGAGACATGAGGCTGAAGTCCCAACAATAATTGTATTGTATAACGGCTCTCCCACTCTTCAAACAGGAAAACATGACTGCTTCGCCGCAGAAATAGACAGAATGGTATAGACAGTACCTACCTGCATGGGTTAATAAGGTACCCTTCCAGTCTTTTAGATATATTTTTTTATTGCTTAGATGGGTGGACGAGCTCACAGCCCACCTGGTGTTAAGTGGTTACTGGAGCCCATAGACATCTACAACGTAAATGCGCCACCCACCTTGAGATATAAGTTGTAAGGTCTCAGTACAGTTACAACGGCTGCCCCACCCTTCAAACCGAAACGCATTACTGCTTCACGGCAGAAATAGGCAAAGCGGTGGTACTTACCCGCGCGGACTCACAACAGGTCCTACCACCAGTAGGTCCTACCATACGTATTTAAAATGTAAAAAAGATTTACTTAACTTTGAATTTAGATACGATCATCTGGCACTAAACTAAAATTCCCTATGCTATAAAAATAAGACCGAGATGTACTTAGATAAATGAGCTACATTTATTAATATTACGGCACCTCGAACATAATCACAAATTTACATAAAGAATTATAAAATTAAGATAGTAACTAAACGGCTCAAAGGTCATTAAGACCTCACACAGTCATTATACAATATGCTTTCTTAGGTGTGAAAAGTTTGAAGATTGTATTCAGTAAAGAGAAACTTCAATGTTTTAATCCAACTAGCTTCATAGTTAAGATTTTTTTCATCTATTTTTTTCTGAATTATTGCAATATCTTTGGCATTTTTACGACTGCTTTTATCAAAAAAAAAATAGTTTCGGAGTTCCAAGTATTGCTTACAATAGTGAACAAGCGCTTTGTTCGTCGTGCTATGAAGCTTATTATTATCTGGTATCTTTGTTCTTTTGGAACAGAAGTTACGTTTGATAGAAGATTGTTTGCCTTTAACGAAGTCTGCAGAGTACTTTTCTATGCACGTGTTAAATAAATAAGATATTTGAAAGAAAATTAAACAATAAAAATTTTTGCAACTAACAAATGCCATTTGTTTTTAATCCCCACAAGACGTGGGAAGAGCGAATAGAATCTTTAGATTACTTTCAACTATAATCAAGACAAAACCTTACACCAGCCATGTAGCAGCTTTAATTATCAGAAATTGTTTTCATACTTACGAATTATACTTACGTTATAATCGTCGGCTATCCAATGTCGATCTGTGACCAGGTGCACGATCTTTCCCACGATTTTTAAAATATAAGTATAGACACCAGGATACCAGAATTACGTCGAAAAGTTTTAACTTTTTTTATGTAGACAAACGAGCAAACGGCTCACCTCATGGTGAGTGGTTACCATCGCTTACATACGTCAGCAATACTAGAGGCACCGCCGAGTACTATCCGTAAAGGTTTGAAGAGAGTAATTAAATATTAGTATTACGTACCTTTTAAACTAGTATACTCGTATTATCATCACTTTTATTAACAAAAACCTTATTAATACTTACGATTTCATGGCTCACCTTCTTAATTCGGCCCTGGATTCTTCATTACTCAAAGAAATCGGGATATCTGAAATCCGTAAGATATGCATCGAACCACTAACAGATAGCTATTACTAAGATTTGTAGTACTTACGGTTTCACGACTTGCACCTACTCATCAAGAAAAATGTTTTCAACCCTCATTCAGGAATATAAAACTGAATTTTCTATTTAAGAACCAAGAAAGCAGCAAAGCGCTTTTTATTAATAATAGAAATACATTATTGAAGTTTAGCATAGCTGTATGTTTACCTTTCAGCTGTTGTCGGCTCAAAATTATTGAACTCTTATACAGAGTAGGATTTTCATAATGCGGTTAAAGATGAAATGTCTATTTTAGATTTAGAGTCATTCTCCGTCTCGCCACTTCCGAGACTTCTTTATACTAATGCTAAAGCCTCAACGCAATGTAAGACCAATGTTGTAGCTAAGCCAGCCATGCTAATCTTTGATTAAACCATTAAAAACAATCAGCCGGTATCAAAAAATATTAAACCATAATCATGTTAGAAATAATTTAGTTTTATATTATGAATAAAGATTTTTTTCTTATGCGTGTTTGATACCCAGTTTGAATGTTTATAATGAAAGCCTGTAATAAGTCTTTTTTCGATCGATAACCACAGCTTTGAGTACCATTCATGCATTAGGCAGTCATATTTCTATATTATTATTATTTTTGCAAAAGGCGACTTGTGTAAATTGAAAAAGTTTTTATTAGATCACCTAATGCTTGAAATATTTAATAGTGTAGGTGCTGTATTATTTATTGTGACAAATTCTTGTATCATGATATTTATTATTCAGAATTTAAAAAATAAATAAACATTAATTACAATTATGTAATAAAATTCAATTACTTATTATTTTCAAAGATTAATATGCATTTTCCAGTGATGTAAAGACTATAAACAGAGTCTTCGTCACATACATATTTCATTTATCGGGTTTTTGATCGTATAATGTAAAAAAATTACTTAGTTTTCTTGAATTTCCTTGAAAGAATTTACAAGCTTTGTCACAATAACATAATTTTATAGTAAAATTCACGGCTATATAAGATTTTTGTGTAGATTTTATACAGAAATTAATTTAGTTTTAATTCAAAATTCAACTTCGGGTTACAATTTTATAATCAATTTTAATAATTTTAATTTAAACAAAGTTCGTTTGATAAACAATTTATTTGAATGCAAAATAATTTCCCTTGATCAACATAATTGAAGCTTTCCTTTATTCGTTGGGAAAAAAGATATTTTTAAATTTATATCGCTTTGTCTAGCATTTGGATTCATCTGAAATAATTGCATAGCGTTCGTCACAAAAATCTTACATACATGTAAATTTTATATAAGGCGTAGCTAATTCGCTTGGCACATTTGGGATCGTATAAATAAAACAACAATATTTTTGACATTAAATTTATATTTAACTCACAGATCTGAAACTTTTAACTAACGGGTGAATTACATTAATGTACAAGAAATCTTTCAAAGTTTTAATCTCTTACGACGCTTGGAATGTTCGATAGTCTTGCATTAAAAACAATTGAAATTCGTAAGGGATTAATCCATTGTAGACATCTTTTATGTACTGTCGAACGCTGCACCTTGTAAGTCCTCAGGATGCAACGCTGAAGACAATAGAAACAAAACACCCAAAAATTTCGCAAGGCTTAAAAAAAATACACTTCGCATTTTGTGTTTATTTGCTGACTTTTCGTTATGTTTTTTAACGTGATTTGAATAAGTGAAATGAGTTTTAAATATTTCATTTATATTCGAATAGTCAAAAAATAAACACTATTGGCACAATCACTTTCGCCTGGTAGCTGTGTGTGACAGATCTGTCGTCTTAAACTACTAAATACTATATCAAGACTTACTACTAATTTGAGATGAGGCAAATCCGTTCGAGAAGTTTCCGCGGAAGACGACCTCGCAAAACATAGACGTCTCTGCCTCACCTTCTTTGTTTTTTTTTTTTTTTTGTTAAATTGTGCTACGGTAATAATAAACAATTTTTTTTTTTTTGGAAAGCATGCATTTCCGACAAGTAACACATAGTAGGGTTTTATATAAAGAAAACAACGTCTTGTCATTATTAACTTTTCCGATTTTACTCAAAACCAATTTAACAGAAATCACTTGGTAACTAATCATTTAAATTATTAACTACATTTACATAATCATCACAAAATTTAAAAAAAGAAAAGAAAAATCTTACAAATTCTCTTTAATTTTCTTACGATCTAACATTTTTTTTTTAAATTGAAGTCACTAAATTTAACCTATATCCGAAAATAATTAAAATCAATGATGAATACAATAATAGAATATCATTAATAACAAATTTATTGTTATTGTATATTTACATTTGTATTAATATTAAACGACACTACTAATGTGTGCTTTAAACAATTTAAGGGAGACAAACATGCCATCTAAAATATATATATTTATGTATATATATGGAATGGGAATGCGTCTAGCGGGTCATAGAAAGTAAATAGAAAACTTCTTTTAATTAAAACACAAAAGGCAAGTCGAGGTATTCAGATTTGGGAGACCCGCTACACCGCGCTCCGCATTTCTAACACTAAAAGTACTATTACTTGTTACCTGAGGTAGTTTAGTTTCGTATTTTGTTTACTGTAAATATTACTGATATATGCGAAAAATACGTATAATTTTGTCAACAATATAACATTTTGCAGTCCTAGACAAATAACTTCTGTAAATATCGTAATTATTTTATACGTAACGTAACGCCGGCGTGACTGCGCGTGTGTTTTTTTTGTTTAATTGGCAAGTCTGAGGAACAAACGCGGGCACACTTCGACGAACGCTTTGATACAAAGTGGCGTCAATTATATAATATAACCATTATATATTTATCATTAAAATTTATCAATATCAACTCGAAGAGGTAGGCCATATCGATTCAACATTTTCAGATGCATACTGCATTATAATATAAATGATATTTTTAAATACATGTTCTATATTTTATATCCGTGTAAATAGTTGCTGATGAGGTAGATCAGTGTCATATGTGTTATTTCTATTTATATAAAAATATTTCTGAATATAGTCAACATTCAAATACAAACATTAAGTATCAAAAATTAAATCGATATAATGTTCATATTGCACGATCTTTGCTTACGTCTGACAAACGAATATCGGGCAGTTAGAATGGGTTGCGATGAATGATATGTGCAGTGGCAGAAAGCAGGCACTAGAGCGTCGGGTTCGCACGTCACATGAGGCGGTTCACGCGAACCACCGATCACAACCTGAGGACCGTGCAAGCCACGGCGTTAACCCCTGCGCGCCCTCTCGCCCTCCTTGCATGATATGTACCGTCTAACTGTCAGTATCCATCCATCACACAAACATTATTATTTACAAAGAATACTTGATTCCCTTACATTTGTTTAGTCAACAAACCGGTCTCGACTCCCGTGTAATAACTATACAAAAAAAAAACATTTACATTTATTATTTTTTAATTATTGCTAATGAATTTCATTATTATACTAAATTTTAAATATAAATCAATAAAAAAACGCAACAGACAGTTGGCGGAAAAAATTTGGCAACGTTCGGGAAGACTACTCTCCTACCACTAACGAACAGGAATGTATAAAACTAAATTCGTTCAAATAACACTGGTAACTAACAAAATTATTGGATAAATACTTCGGTTACGAGAAGGAATACGAATGTTAAACGAAAACTTTAACGTAACTAGCCTACGTTAAACAAACGATAACATAGAAAACACGTAAGGAAGCACCGGGATACGTACTTATATAATTAAGGATAATTAACTTCTCGAACAAAACGATAAGAACTCTCCGAATACATTCAGACCAAAATTGACATTGGGAACAAATGAGTTGGAAACAAATGTTGGCCGGATGAGCAAACATTAAATTATTAAATGAAAACATTCAGTTCGAGACTGCGTCGGGTCCGACTACCCTCCAAAACCTCGCCACAAATCTCATCACCAAATATTTTTGCTAACACTAACCTATGTGTATATCTTGGCAATATATTCGAGTTAGATAATTTTATGTATTAATTTATTTATAATTTTCTTTTATTTGTACCGACAGTTTTCGTTAAGTCACTATATTTTGTCCTTTCAATATAATAATTAAGTCTATAGTTTTTTTTTTGAAATAACTACACAAATAAACGTCTGGCATCAAGTCCCTTTTGATATTTACAAAAAATATTTTAATTACTTTGTCAAAATACATGTTTCTTAAACGTTAACAATCAATACGATCAAAATAGAAATTTAACTAAAATAAAAATAAAAAAACATTCTAAGTTTGTTAATATTATACAATAGAAGTAAGATATGAATTACTTGTGGCATCCGCCGTACTCGATCGATCCACGATGTTAGCAGACTCATTAACTAATTATTCCTATATATTTTTTTCCGTATATCAATATGTTAAATGATATGGTTCGGTCCAAACGATATCTCAGAATTACACTAACGTCATGTAATTATATGTTTTATTAGTGGCCAGACACTCAAACATAAAGTCACCTTGCGCCGGACACAAGGTCAGATCCAATGAACAACAAAAAACATGCTGCCAAACTTAATGCACACCAACGTGTGCATACACTTACACCCGGCAAAAGTTTGACCTAAATCTGCATGTGTATTACGAGATTTAGAACACATGAACAAAAGTTGCCTTTTTAACGTTTTTTTTTTTTTGTTTTATTATTTTTGTAGTATTCCGCTTGTAAACTTGTTTTCGTACACATAACGGCTAAATATTCTAACGTATTTTGTAACTTAAGTTTCAACTTTATTAAGATATCAACTATGAACCTATGTAAACAAAAATTATTGCGATTCATTTCATTTTTAATGATATGTTGAAGCGTTTCCTCGTCTTTATATGAATGATCTAAAGAGTGTGGAGCGTTTGCGTCGTAGACGTAGGAGACGTCGACGCCTTGACCGCCCTCGACCAGGACAACGAAGTCGATGACGAAGAACGCGAATTTTTCTTAAGATGAGTGTCAAAGTGTTTTACCATGTGGTCTTTTCTAATGAAACCTTTGCCGCAGTGGTCACACGCGAACGGCTTGCAGTCAGAGTGCAAACACATGTGTCTGCGCAAGTCTGTTTTGTGGTTGAATGACTTAGGACACTCACTACATTTGAAGGGTTTGTTTTCAGTGTGTTTAATGTAATGACCTTCATATGAGACGTCATCAGAGAAGCGCTTGCCGCATCGGTCACATTTAAATGGCTTTGCTCCCGAATGAAAGGTTTTGTTGTGTTGCGTTAGGTAGCAGGCCTTGTTAAACAATTTATCGCATTCATAACATTTGTGAACCGGCATTGAGAAAGACTTCTTCATTTGATTTCTCTCAGTTAGCGGCGTACTCGGTACCGTGGATGACACAGCCGGAGAGCCACTGCTTTCGTTTTCGGCTTTAGCGCTCTCAGGGCTCGCGGGAGATTTCATTTGAGAACCATAATTCTCTTTATTCGCATAGTCCATTATATCCTCTATTTTAAGTATTTGAAGCTCGCTTATATCCAATCCTAAAACGTCATCTCCTCGTTTTATTGTTTTACCGCCTACTGCGTATCCATATGAATAGACTTTGACATTTTCCGGACTATAATTTACGGTTGCCTCCTTAACACTACCGGGAGACAGACTATACTCATATTCCATATTATGTCCGCATATTTCATTATTATTGTATTGCACGGGCGAGTTCACCGGATTCATAATAATGTAACCGGCAGCAGACTCGTCAGCGACTACTTGACCCCCCACGTTAGGCTGTGTGATATAGTTTGAAACGTAAACGCTGAAACCCTGTGCCTGCAGTTGCGCAAAACTGGGCAACCGTCCGCCATTGGGCTGATTCGACGTTTCTTGTTCCATAACCTCGGCATTATCTGGTGCACATTCACCAAAAATAGCCGGATTGGCTATAGGCAGATTGTTGATAGCCATATCCATAACGTGGGGGGCCATCCCGTTTGGGTAACTCGGTGCTATAGTCTGTTGAAAATTCTGACCCAAATATAATGGGGTGTGCGTGGGGTCCGGCACTGAAGGCCCCAAAGGATCCGTAGACCTCGGGCTGTACGGGTTGACACCCAAATGACTGAACGGAGGCAGTGTGTGGGCCGTAAGCGCCGGCGTACTCTGCGTTAGTGGTTGAGTTGAAATATTGCTGGTTGACACTGATAGCAGGCCCCTCATATGGTGATTTTGAGAAACAGAGGGACCTGCTTCCCCGTTTGGGGGATTGCCAGAGGTAGATATTGCTACACCTTTTGACCCCTGATGACCATTATCATTAGAAATCCCTATACCTGGCGGTTGACTACCTATATTAAGAGGATGTGAACCAACTTGATGTTGTAAAGGGTGATTAGCTAAAGGATTATTACTGAAATTATTATCTAAATTACCCTGTTGAAGATGAGTGTATGGTGACTTCGACTGCATTGATGCAACGCGATGCGCCCGATCAAAGTTCTGTGAAGCATATGGCGACTGCATGGCACTCTCGTCGACGCTTCGACCGTCTTCTGAAGGGACAGGACTCTGCGTATTAGAATCAGCATTCTGTTGCTGTGCGCGATTCTGTATTGCGTCACGGCTTGGATGGTGATGACTGGATATAGGCATTGTTGCTGGGTCCGGTTGACCTGATGACCTAACAGCATTTTTGTGAAGAGTGGTGTTATAATGTCTTTTTAAATGCCCAGAGCTAGTGAACCACTTATTGCAAGCCGTGCAATTGTATGTTTTAGGTCTTCTTGCTTCATTTGATTTCCAGTTGGCTCCTTTTCCACCAATTGTTGGTAGATTTGACGATGTTGAATTAGCCGGTTGAGTACTAGTAATTTGTGGCACTGCTGGGGAATCGTAGGGCCTGTATGGAGGTTTCATGTCAGGGTTCGTTGTTGCTACAGGCCCTTGGTAATCAACAAGTGGAGGCATCTGAACGCCCGGATAGTTTTTCTGGTCGACGTGCATGAATGGCTTTTGATCATGGTGAACACTGAGAAACTTATCTTGCGAGTATGCAAATTTTTGTTCGGGGTGAAACATTTTACCCTCAGCGGAGTACGTTTTTTGCTCAGCATACATCTTTTGGTCTTTGAACAGTGAGACATCGCCATTCAGTTGAGGATTGGTATACAGCTTTTGCGCTTCCCATGGCATCATTGGAACTGTGCGAGTGTTAACGTCTCTTGCTTGAGGAGCGTCGTCATAGGACACGTTCTGCTGTTCGCCTTCATTGCCTTGATATACAACTTTTTGTGAATCTAGATCTAGAATATCGGATGATTCTTCGTGCTCCTCTTTTATCTTAACGCTTTCAGTAGCATAGCTAGAATTGTTGTATTGTTTACCAGGAAATTGTTGGAATGGCATTGAGGCAGTAACAGGATTAGAACTGGTGCCAGCATGAGCCGTATTACAATGCTCATTTAGTTGTACGGCAGAATCGCATACAAACCCACATTTATCACATTGATTAGGCGAAGGTGATGGTGTTGGCTGATTCAACGGCTGTCCATACAGTGGACTTGACGATGATACTTGTGAAACTCGATCTTGCAGTTTATAAGGATGAAAACGGCTATTTTTGTATTCTTGGCCATACTGCGACTGATCCCAGTTAAGTTGATCAGGATTTTGTGGAAAACCAGAATGTGTATAATTGTTACCGTACTGAGCGCTCGGTGAGAAGTTTGTTTGATCAGGATTTTGATAGGGCGACGGTGCACTGTGGTAGCTCTGCGGTGTCGCCGGATGCGGGAACTGCCCTGAAGTCTCCGGCGTGGCCCGCTGCTGGAACTCCGGGCTCGGCTTCGTGATCATGTTGTCGCTCGAGTCGGCCGGAGCCGATACGGTCGTGGTTGTCGTCACTTTTGATCCGTTATTGTTTTCGGTATCATTCTGAGAGTTTTGAGTGCCCCACTTTACATACAAATTTTCTTTGTGATACTGAAGATGCACTTCAAGCGAATCAAGGGTGTCCAAATAAAGATCGCAAACCTTACAATGATAGTCCCTAGAAGGTAAGGTTGACGACACAGCGTTACTGTTGTTAGCCATTTATCATCAGTCCAATGGAGCACACCGTCTCCTCCAACGAAAAAAAAATAATAAAAAAACGGCACTCCTCGTGGCGACGTACATGTAGTTTACGCTGAATCAAGCGCTACAGGTTAAAGTCATGGTCGCGATCGGCGCGTCTCCCCTCACGGCTGAACTTATTTATACTAGCGCTGTGTTTCCGAAGAAAGTTTTTCGCGGCATTTCAGCGCGCGGGCGTGTGACTAGACCACGTGCGCGCTGTAAACAATCACCAGCCGCCTGATAGCGGAAACCGCGTTTCAACAGCGCCTTGAAGCAATCAACGAAACCTCAAAGTCCGGCGGTCACTATTACTGGCACTTCAATTATTTAAAAGTTTCATCTTTGCAAAGTTCACATTAAAAGTCACGAATAGTTTTCGAAGTTGCAAAAATAATTAATCACAAACGGAGAGAAGTCTGCGAAAAGTTATCACTTATTTAAAAGCCGGTGTCGCGCGGTATAGTTTATGTCGGAGCGTTAGGCAGAGTGCGAGGCGCCACGGGTCAGCCGGGTTCGGACGCTGCGAACGTTTACTAGCAACTGACAGCCTTCCCGAAGTCGCCTTCGGGGGCATGACTTCAATAACAATTCGCAACGTCGTCCCCCACCGAAGCATACGTGCGAGCGAGACCGCCGCACGATGATGAAGTTATCGCTCCTTCGTCCTTTTGTGTATCCTTGGTGCGAGTGAGACAAGGCGCGGGGAAGCGGTCGGGGTGCGGGGGGCGGGGATGGTCCTACTCTTTCTCAAAATTGAAATGCCCGGTCGAAATGTCCGGTGATGCTGCGTCCGAGAAGGACAGCAATAGCACCCACCCTTACAATGCGGGCGGACAGAGCTCTGCGACGAAATTCTCTAAATTTAAAATCTGGTTTCGTGTCACTTTGAAAATGGACAAAACAATTCCATAATAATAAATCGTTAAAGTTGTATTTGTTGATACAGAAATTTTAATTTACCGCAGGCAACTAAGTCACCTTCATAATTGAAATAATCTTAACCTTTTTATCGAGCAGCAAGATCTCAATAACAAGTTGAGCTGACTCATATAATGCGTTATACCTACAAACATATTTTTGAATTCGAATGGAAGATATCTGAATGTCATTTATAGAAAGTGAATAACCTCACGCTTATTTCATTCGAGTTCAATCGGCAACCAATGCACCAATTCTTTTTTTTTTAATTACATGGATTTTGTTTGTGTGTCCGTTTATGTTCTACTGATTCTTTGATAATTTACTGTTTAAAGAAAATTGAATGTAGAAAGCTCTGCAATCGAAATATATATAAAATGAGGCAGTATCATCAACTATGACGGATCATTTACGTAGACAGTAAATTTATGCTGAGTACTATATTAAAGATCACAAAAAAGCGAGCGAAGTCAGTTTGAGAAGCTAGTTATATTGGAATGGCCAGCGCTGCGCAGGGCACTGAAAATTTTGCATCACGGATGTGAGAGGGGTGCGCCAACCGAGGGGGGTACAGGCGCGGTTCCTTAATTTTTTTTTAAGCACAACTAAGAACACGCTTCTTATCTGACACATGGCATGTATATATTTTTCATTTAAAATTGTTGAAATTTGCAATGTCAACGGCGGCGTATGGGCCCGGGGGGATGGAATTTAAGCGTGCCACTCGCACCGGACACGCGTCCATGCAAACTATGAGGGGAGAAACATCGATTTTCTCGGACTGTGCCGATACCCTTCTTCACAGAAATAAAGAGGCTTCCTTCTTCCCTACGATCATACTGTGCGATTTTACACTCGGCATTCCATCGATTTTCCTTTTACTATTTCAACTATTCCATTATTGAAGTATGCGGAAGCGTTCGTTATTTTCCAACTAATAAATGTCCATAGTGCATACCCAAGTGAAATCGTAACGCTGAAAGTTATTCGAAATTGAATTAAGTTTTGATAAAACGAGCTATACAAATGTAGCTTCTGAACGAGACATGTTTTTTTTTTTACATTTGAAGAAAGAAAGAACTTTAGACAAACAACACATTTAATTATTAGGTTAATATTAAAATTGTCTATAATAATATAATCTCATACTGATATTTTTCAGTAATAAAATTACAAAATCGCTTCTAAGCAGGTTACCGAATTTAACGGATAGCAAAAGTAGCTAGTAAACGGTTAATCCGTGCCTCGCGAACTGTATCATTCATAACATTTTATGAGCGACCTCGGCAATAAACACACGCCCTGACAAACAAAGTTCTGCTTAGACAACTTTAGCGTTAGGTTTGCCTCCACTGTAGGCGTTTATCTAATTCTCACAGAAGGAGATCATAGATACTAGATTTTCATTAAAAATCTTATAAAATTATTCTCGTCGATGCCGAAGAGCTCAAAGGGTACGCTGATTCAATTAACGACGTGCCTTCAGCTTGAGGTCAGGGTAATTATAATGCATGTTTGCTTTCCAACACACACTGTCAGTACAGCGACATTAATTTGCTAATAGATTGAGTCTTGTAATATGTAAGATAATAATTATAACGATCGAATTCGAACGCACGCTTTAAGAAATGTGACGTATAAAATAAATTTTCTGAATTAACGTAATGCTAATAATGTGCTTTCGAAGTAAAGAACAAAACAAAGGTTAATGAATACTTTAGAAATACTAATAGGAAACGCTAATGTTTTTTAATCTATAAAACGAGGTCGTATTTTGTACTAAACTAGCGGCCCGCCCCGGCTTCGCTTGCGACGCGATGTAAAGAATTTTAGGTAATTTTTTTACACATTGGGTTACATTATTAGAGTTTCAGTTAGGATACTTAATTTTTTTTAAAATATAATAAATATAGCGTTTGATAGCGTAGCTTTCCAACAGTGAAAGATTTTTTTAAATCGGTTCAGTAGTTTCGGAGCCTATTCAATACAAACAAACAAATAAATCTTTCCTCTTTATAATATTACTATAGATTGATCAAGATCCGACCTTTTCGTTTGGAACGTATTGCTGTTCCGCGAAAAAATAAGCTAAAACAAAACCCGCTAATATTCGAACTCGGCCCGATATCGCGAAATCACTTTTGCGGACTTATTCTGATGGTATCAGTATCAATCTTATTAACGAGCCGCCTCGTTCAACTTGCCGGATAATTGTTTCTACCTAATGATTGGTGTTACAAGTTTGTATGAAACATCTTTTGGCAAGTTTCAGATGAACTCTTTTTATCGAGGTGCCGAAACGACAACGGCTTTGTTTCGATTTTTTTCTCTCATTCATTTACTGTTTATAACGTATTGATTTTATTTATGAATATTCGAGTCGTTTTTTACTGCTATATTGGTATATTTTTTATATTTTCTAGAATTTTTGTAAACTAAACGGTTGTCTGGAAGAGATCGCTTTTAGCAATAACACCGCCTATTGCAAAAATGTATCTGCTTTTTTTAATTGTTTTTTGAATGTAAATTGTGTTTTGGTGTGCAATAAAGTGTATTCTCTCTCTCTCTCTTTTGGAGAATACTACAATTTAAAAAATATATAATTAAAGAACGCACTGCAATCCATAATCACTAGCAAAAAAACTTTTTAGGGTCGAGTTGATTTTTAATACCAAATAATAAAAAAAGAGAAAGTTAAAAATCTCTTTACATCTCAAGTTCATAATCGCATGCAAATAGCAAATAGCAATACAAAACTGATTATTGAATGGAGCTTAGCTCCGTGAAAAGTGTACCATTATATTGTTTCTCGGTATATCTTTAATTTAAGGAAACAAAGCGAAACGTTATCTTCCTAACGCTGAAACTTTACAATAATTTGAACGGACATTATTGTTTAAGTTTACGAAGTTGTAAAGGTAATTGTATGGAACATTTTTTTTTTTGTATAAGCTTATTGTTTGCAGGGCTTTATTTTTAATATCTAGCTGCTTGAAATTTTAAGTACGAAGTATTGTATGAATCAGTGTTTTCTTTGAGGCATTGTTTCTAATACAAACATCTGTGTAGCTTTACCTGTTGGTATCATACAGAGTTCGTATTTTTTTTTTTTCCTACCTATGCTGATAGCCTTGAGAGGCTATTTCAGCTTCACCCTAACGTGTGTAGGTGAGCTCACGGGGGGTTCATTCCGATTTGAGCAACCGACGCGCGTGGACGTGCTCATTGTTTTGTCGGAAGTGACTACCGGTGATAATAGATCATTGTTCGTGGCACATCTGTGGCCCAAGTGTTTCTCGGAATTTGTACCTGCGCCTAATTGCAAGGCATTGCCGCCCGGGAACTGTGCAGTGGTTCTATTCACTCTAATTCTATTCTATTTATTCTATTCACTAAAATTTCTAAAATTCCTAGAATCGCTTCGGCTAATTTAGTGTTACCGACGCAGGGGCCTCGCCGCAAGGCGAGCGCGCGTTTAAGTCCCGGGGCCGCCCCCCCCCGGGCGAAAATCACGTGAAGATGGAGGAAAAACTTTTCATCGACTTCATTCGGGAAAAATATCCGTCGATCGCGCCCGAATTCGAGGCCTATAGGGCCTCATTTGGTAAATATTCTCCCCCCGCATCTCTCGCCGCCGTCGCCAAACATGCCTCGCAGGCATGCCTCGCGTGCCCCGCCGCCGGTCCGTGTTCAAGCGCACGTACGCACGCCGCCGCCGTAGCGTCTAACGCCCCCGCCCCCGCTACCCCCGCGCCCGCGTCAATCACGTCAGTTTCGTCCGTCGCGACATCAATAGCGTCTAGTTCAGGCTCCGATACCGAATCGGAGATGGACTTCGAGTCCGCGACTAGCCCTCAACCCGGAACCTCGGATGGGTTCCAAACTGTAACGCGCGGTAAAAAGCGTACTCGCGTCGTGGAGTCCCGGAGCTCCATGACGAAGCAAACCAAGTCCGCGACCGCCTCCCGACCGCAGGTAGTCGTAACGCCGGAGTCGGACTCCGCCCGCCGCGTAATCCCACCGCCGCGCCCAAAAACCGCGCCCGCGCCTAAAACAGTTGTCCCGCCCCCGCTGATACTCCAGGAGAAGTCAGCGTGGAATCGCGTATCCCAGGCCCTTCAGGCCAACAAAATTAATTATACCCATGCGCGTAACGTCGCGCATGGGATTCAGATTAAGGTCGCAACGCCGGGCGACCATAGGGCCCTCTCTGCTTACCTCCGAAAGGAGAACATAGGTTATCACACCTATGCTCTTCAGGAGGACCGCGAACTCCGCGTAGTGATACGTGGAGTCCCCAAGGAACTCGACATAGACTACGTAAAGGAGGATCTGATCGGTCAGTCCCTCCCAATAATTAGTGTGCACCGGATGCACAGCGGACGCGGCAGACAGCCGTACAATATGATTCTCGTCGCGCTAGAATCAACCCCGGAGGCAAAGAAAAGAATCTCATGTCTCAAAACGATATGCGGCCTCTCCGGAGTCACCATCGAAGCCCCCCATAAACGTGGTACTCCCGGGCAGTGCCACAGGTGCCAGCTCTATGGCCACTCAGCGCGTAATTGCCACGCGCGCCCCCGCTGCGTGAAATGCCTCGGCGATCACGCAACCACAGAATGTTCGCGTGTTAGGGAAACCGCGACGGAACCCCCAAGCTGTGTCCTATGCCTTAAGCAAGGGCACCCGGCAAACTACCGCGGATGTCCTAGGGCTCCGCGTAAACGCCCGAACCACCCAGCCCCCCGAACCGTCGACCCAAAGACTTCGGCGCCTTCAGTGCCGAAACCAGCCTTCGTACCGGCTGCGGTTCCCACCGTCTCAGCGTGGAAAAAACCGCTGCCGTATACGAAGGAGGGAACACAAAACGTACCCCAGCTCCCGCCTGCGACACGTCACGCGCCTCAGCCCCTGCTCGCACCTCGCCCCGCGCCCGCGTACTGCCCCCCGCAACCCTCAGTCGTCAACGACTTCGCGCTCGTGCGCGACTTCGTCACCGCGGTAAACTTTGACCGTCTGCGATCGTTCGCAGATGCTATCCGTAGGTCGGTAACCCCCGAACAGCGGCTCGCGGCCGCTTTCGATCACATTGACGTCTACGAGTCCGTGTCTCGCACGTTATAAAAATTATTTACCGGTAATCAATGGCGCAAAAAGGTAGAGAAAAACCGTATTCCCTTACGTTAGCATTCTACAATGCTAACGGACTCGCGCGGCAACGCGATCAAATTTTCGAATTCCTCCGCGACAATCTTGTAGATATTTTGTTAGTGCAGGAGACCTGTCTGAAGCCCTCGCGTCGTGACCCGAAAGTCGCGAATTACGTCATGGTTAGGAATGACAGACTCACCGCCTCCAAAGGCGGGACTGCCATTTACTATAGGCGGGCCCTGCACGTTGTCCCTCTCGATACTCCCTCGCTCTTACATATCGAGGCGTCAGTGTGCCGTATCTCGCTGACGGGACACCAGCCGATCGTCATCGCATCCGTTTATCTCCCCCGGACAAGCCCCTCCTGAGCAGTGACATCGAGTCACTGTTCGGCATGGGAGACTCCGTCATCCTGGCAGGCGATTTAAATTGCCACCACACTAGGTGGAACTGCCATCGTACGAACGTTAACGGTAGGCGTCTCGACGCGTTTATAGACGACCTCACTTTTGAAGTAGTCGGTCCCCCAACTCCAACATGTTATCCGTATAACATCGCGCTCCGTCCGAGCACTATAGACCTGGCATTGCTTAGGAACGTAACTCTGCGCTTACGTTCCATCGAAGCACTGTCAGAGCTCGACTCAGACCACCGACCTGTCCTTATGCAGCTCGGTCGCCCTCACAACCCAGTCACTGTTACGAGGACCATGGTGGATTGGAATAAGCTGGGCACGTGCCTAGCCGAAGCCGCTCCGCCAATCCTCCCTTACGGCCCGGATTCGAATCTATCCCCCGAGGACACCGTCGAATCCATAAACATCATTACCGATCACATCTCTTCCGCGATCATTAGATCTTCAAAAGAAGTCGATGTGGAGGACAGCTTCCACCGCATCAGACTATCCTCCGAACTTAGGAATCTCTTAAGAGTTAGGAACGCGGCAATCCGGGCCTACGATCGGCTTCCCACGCATTCAAACCGGATTCGGATGCGTCGTCTACAACGCGAAGTCCACTCCCGCCTAAGCGACGCGCGTAACGATAATTGGCATAGTTATTTAGAACAACTTGCGCCCTCCCACCAAGCATACTGGCGACTAGCTAGGACTCTCAAATCCGAAACTACCGCTACTATGCCTCCCCTCGTACGCCCTTCAGGCCAACCACCGGCATTCGATGACGATGACAAGGCTGAGCTGCTGGCCGATGCACTGCAAGAGCAGTGCACCACCAGCACTCAACACGCGGACCCCGAACACACCGAGTTAGTCGACAGGGAGGTCGAGCGCAGAGCTTCCCTGCCGCCCTCGGACGCGTTACCCCCCATTACCACTGACGAAGTTAGAGACGCGATCCACAATCTCCAACCTAGGAAGGCATCCGGCTCCGACGGCATTCGCAACCGCGCGCTAAAACTCTTGCCAGTCCAACTGATAGCAATGTTGGCTACAATTTTAAATGCCGCTATGACGCACTGCATCTTTCCCGCGGTGTGGAAAGAAGCGGACGTTATCGGTATACATAAGCCGGGCAAACCGACAAACGAAACATCTAGTTACCGTCCGATTAGTCTCCTCCCGACGATAGGAAAAATTTACGAACGGCTCCTTAGGAAACGCCTCTGGGATTTTGTTACCGCGAACAAAATTCTCATAGACGAACAGTTCGGATTCCGCTCTAAACACTCGTGCGTACAACAAGTGCACCGCCTCACGGAGCACATCCTGATAGGACTAAATAGGCGTAAACAAATCCCGACCGGCGCCCTCTTCTTCGACATCGCGAAGGCGTTCGACAAAGTCTGGCACAACGGTTTAATTTACAAACTGTACAACATGGGAGTGCCAGACAGACTTGTGCTCATCATACGAGACTTCTTGTCGAACCGTTCGTTTCGATATCGAGTAGAGGGAACTCGTTCTCGTCCCCGTCAACTGACTGCCGGAGTCCCGCAAGGCTCCGCGCTCTCCCCGTTATTATTTAGTTTGTATATCAATGATATACCCCGGTCTCCGGAGACCCATCTAGCGCTCTTCGCCGATGACACGGCTATCTACTACTCGTGTAGGAAGATGTCGCTGCTTCATCGGCGACTCCAGATCGCAGTAGCCACCATGGGACAGTGGTTCCGGAAGTGGCGCATCGACATCAACCCCACGAAAAGCACAGCGGTGCTCTTCAAAAGGGGTCGCCCTCCGAATACCACTTCGAGCATCCCACTCCCTAATAGGCGCGCAAACACCTCCGCCGTTAGCCCCGTCACTCTCTTTGGCCAGCCCATGCCGTGGGCCTCGCAGGTCAAATACCTAGGCGTCACCCTCGACAGAGGGATGACATTCCGTCCACATATTAAAACGGTACGCGACCGTGCCGCTTTCATATTAGGACGTCTCTACCCTATGCTTTGCAAGCGAAGCAAACTGTCCCTCCGTAATAAGGTAACTCTCTACAAAACTTGCATACGCCCCGTTATGACGTATGCAAGCGTAGTGTTCGCTCACGCAGCCCGCACCAACTTGAAGCCCCTCCAGGTTATTCAATCCCGATTCTGCAGGATAGCCGTCGGAGCACCATGGTTCCTGAGGAACGTGGATCTCCACGATGACCTGGAGCTCGACTCTGTCAGTAAGTATCTACAGTCGGCATCATTGCGCCATTTCGAGAAGGCGGCACGACATGAGAACCCTCTTGTCGTGGCCGCTGGAAACTACATACCCGATCCTGTAGACCGAATGGTAAACAGTCGACGTCGTCCAAAGCACGTCATTACGGATCCTCCCGATCCATTAACGGTGCTTTTAGGCACCACAAGCACCGGTCACCGTCCTCGTCGAACCCGTCGCTTGCGACGAAGGGCTCGACGAGCGAATTAACCCCTAGACACAGCCCACTGAGTTTCTCGCCGGATCTTCTCAGTGGGTCGCGTTTCCGATCCGGTGGTAGATTCTGCGAAGCACTGCTCTTGCTAGGGTCAGTGTTAGCAACTCTCCGGTTTGAGCCCCGTGAGCTCACCTACACACGTTAGGGTGAAGCTGAAATAGCCTCTCAAGGCTATCAGCATAGGTAGGAAAAAAAAAAAAAGAGCTCACGGGGCTCAAACCGGAGAGTTGCTAACACTGACCCTAGCAAGAGCAGTGCTTCGCAGAATCTACCACCGGATCGGAAACGCGACCCACTGAGAAGATCCGGCGAGAAACTCAGTGGGCTGTGTCTAGGGGTTAATTCGCTCGTCGAGCCCTTCGTCGCAAGCGACGGGTTCGACGAGGACGGTGACCGGTGCTTGTGGTGCCTAAAAGCACCGTTAATGGATCGGGAGGATCCGTAATGACGTGCTTTGGACGACGTCGACTGTTTACCATTCGGTCTACAGGATCGGGTATGTAGTTTCCAGCGGCCACGACAAGAGGGTTCTCATGTCGTGCCGCCTTCTCGAAATGGCGCAATGATGCCGACTGTAGATACTTACTGACAGAGTCGAGCTCCAGGTCATCGTGGAGATCCACGTTCCTCAGGAACCATGGTGCTCCGACGGCTATCCTGCAGAATCGGGATTGAATAACCTGGAGGGGCTTCAAGTTGGTGCGGGCTGCGTGAGCGAACACTACGCTTGCATACGTCATAACGGGGCGTATGCAAGTTTTGTAGAGAGTTACCTTATTACGGAGGGACAGTTTGCTTCGCTTGCAAAGCATAGGGTAGAGACGTCCTAATATGAAAGCGGCACGGTCGCGTACCGTTTTAATATGTGGACGGAATGTCATCCCTCTGTCGAGGGTGACGCCTAGGTATTTGACCTGCGAGGCCCACGGCATGGGCTGGCCAAAGAGAGTGACGGGGCTAACGGCGGAGGTGTTTGCGCGCCTATTAGGGAGTGGGATGCTCGAAGTGGTATTCGGAGGGCGACCCCTTTTGAAGAGCACCGCTGTGCTTTTCGTGGGGTTGATGTCGATGCGCCACTTCCGGAACCACTGTCCCATGGTGGCTACTGCGATCTGGATGATGATGAGATACTCGCCGATGAAGCAGCGACATCTTCCTACACGAGTAGTAGATAGCCGTGTCATCGGCGAAGAGCGCTAGATGGGTCTCCGGAGACCGGGGTATATCATTGATATACAAACTAAATAATAACGGGGAGAGCGCGGAGCCTTGCGGGACTCCGGCAGTCAGTTGACGGGGACGAGAACGAGTTCCCTCTACTCGATATCGAAACGAACGGTTCGACAGGAAGTCTCGTATGATGAGCACAAGTCTGTCTGGCACTCCCATGTTGTACAGTTTGTAAATTAAACCGTTGTGCCAGACTTTGTCGAACGCCTTCGCGATGTCGAAGAAGAGGGCGCCGGTCGGGATTTGTTTACGCCTATTTAGTCCTATCAGGATGTGCTCCGTGAGGCGGTGCACTTGTTGTACGCACGAGTGTTTAGAGCGGAATCCGAACTGTTCGTCTATGAGAATTTTGTTCGCGGTAACAAAATCCCAGAGGCGTTTCCTAAGGAGCCGTTCGTAAATTTTTCCTATCGTCGGGAGGAGACTAATCGGACGGTAACTAGATGTTTCGTTTGTCGGTTTGCCCGGCTTATGTATACCGATAACGTCCGCTTTTTTCCACACCGCAGGAAAGATGCAGTGCGTCATAGCGGCATTTAAAATTGTAGCCAACATTGCTATCAGTTGGACTGGCAAGAGTTTTAGCGCGCGGTTGCGAATGCCGTCGGAGCCGGATGCCTTCCTAGGTTGGAGATTGTGGATCGCGTCTCTAACTTCGTCAGTGGTAATGGGGGGTAACGCGTCCGAGGGCGGCAGGGAAGCTCTGCGCTCGACCTCCCTGTCGACTAACTCGGTGTGTTCGGGGTCCGCGTGTTGAGTGCTGGTGGTGCACTGCTCTTGCAGTGCATCGGCCAGCAGCTCAGCCTTGACATCGTCATCGAATGCCGGTGGTTGGCCTGAAGGGCGTACGAGGGGAGGCATAGTAGCGGTAGTTTCGGATTTGAGAGTCCTAGCTAGTCGCCAGTATGCTTGATGGGAGGGCGCGAGTTGTTCTAAATAACTATGCCAATTATCGTTACGCGCGTCGCTTAGGCGGGAGTGGACTTCGCGTTGTAGACGACGCATCCGAATCCGGTTTGAATGCGTGGGAAGCCGATCGTAGGCCCGGATTGCCGCGTTCCTAACTCTTAAGAGATTCCTAAGTTCGGAGGATAGTCTGATGCGGTGGAAGCTGTCCTCCACATCGACTTCTTTTGAAGATCTAATGATCGCGGAAGAGATGTGATCGGTAATGATGTTTATGGATTCGACGGTGTCCTCGGGGGATAGATTCGAATCCAGGCCGTAAGGGAGGATTGGAGGAGCGGCTTCGGCTAGGCACGTGCCCAGCTTATTCCAATCCACCATGGTCCTCGTAACAGTGACTGGGTTGTGAGGGCGACCGAGCTGCATAAGGACAGGTCGGTGGTCTGAGTCGAGCTCTGACAGTGCTTCGATGGAACGTAAGCGCAGAGTTACGTTCCTAAGCAATGGCAGGTCTATAGTGCTCGGACGGAGCGCGATGTTATACGGATAACATGTTGGAGTTGGGGGACCGACTACTTCAAAAGTGAGGTCGTCTATAAACGCGTCGAGACGCCTACCGTTAACGTTCGTACGATGGCAGTTCCACCTAGTGTGGTGGCAATTTAAATCGCCTGCCAGGATGACGGAGTCTCCCATGCCGAACAGTGACTCGATGTCACTGCTCAGGAGGGGCTTGTCCGGGGGGAGATAAACGGATGCGATGACGATCGGCTGGTGTCCCGTCAGCGAGATACGGCACACTGACGCCTCGATATGTAAGAGGAGTTCGTATGATGGATTTTTTATTAATGCTAATTCGTAAAGTTAATAATTACCACTCGCGCTGCTTTTAGGCATCCCGAAAGTTTGACGTGCAACCTAAACCATAGAAACAACCCACTGAGTTTCCCGCTGGGTCTTAATCTCAGTGGGTCGCAATTCCGATCCGATAGCAGATTTAGCGAGGTGTTTTCTGCTCATCTTCTCATTTAAGAAAAAAAGAGTACTTTTGGGAGGCTATGTGAGTCTGTTTCACTGGAAATATTGCAATCCTGTATCAATAATAAATTTAAACACGTTATTGCTCTGGCTAGTTCAATTTTTTCAATTTAAATCACCATATTATGAAACGATTAGTATTATCTGAAATAAACAATAATACTTTAGTATAAGGTGTGTTTATAAGCGAAAGTTTGTTTGTTGACGTTTAAATCAGAAAATTATCGGGTCTTCGCGTTTTAATTACCTAAAAGACAAAGCTACATAGAGATTTCAGTAGTATTATTTTAAGTATTAGGTAACAGTATTGACAGTATTACATTGATAAATTAGTAGATAAATATTAATATATGTGTATAACGTTTCTGTCCATATGTAAGTGAATTCCTCTTAAACGGTCGGACCGATTTTGATTACTTTATTTGTTGTTTTCCCAATGATTACGACAATGGGTTAGATTCACAATTGCGTCCACTAAAGATGCTCTATTAATTATCTTTTTGTTAAATATATTTCAAATTTTCTGATTTAAGACAGGACAACGTCTGTGGTATTCATTAATATTTGGTAAAAAATAATTTGCAGAAACACACCGAGTATGCTAGTGATAACAATCAAAGCCGTGTGCGCAATCCGGCCATTACCACGTCCGATATGATTTGTCGAAAATCTGATAATTCATTTCCGCGCTAAGACATTTAGTTGCAGTGTGTCTCTCCAAGCGAAGCTGTATCTAACTGTTACTCCGCCTAACCTCACTTTCACGTGCATATAAATACTGTCCATATAATACTTCACAAAAAAAATCAAACGTCGCCTGAATTATCGGGACTTATGAATCATATCGGAAATCTTTAATACGTTTAAGTCATTTTTGGAGGAATTATTATTATTTATTCATTATAAGAAGGTTGCGTGTTTATATGGCGTTGGAGTCAGCAGGAACACGACAGGAATACGACACAGGGAAGCTCTTTGACCTCGGGAAAAAAAACTCGATAGACCGAATTCTGTTGTTCGAAACTATGTATGTATCCAAGCTTAGCTTGAAAATATCATTAACGTGACTCGGGAAATTTTAAAACATCATCTGATTCTGTTCAATGATAGCTACCGCTATGCATTCAATTAAAATTATTGTAATTGTTAACACTTTGTTACGTATCTTAAATTAGATATGTATGCGCTACCCCTTAATAAATTTTATTATTCAATTATAACAGCCATTATTTGTAAATCGAAGATGTGCTCTAATACAAGGTTTATAGATCTTATTATTCTACAGGCAGAAAAAGCAATTTAGACCTTTCGGGAAGCCACTGGCAGCTCCTATTTTAACTCTCGCTAACAAATACTTGTGCTATAACGACACCTATGTTAATAAATTTTAATATAGTTTATAAATTTTTTTTCACAGATTGTTTCTGTTACATTTTTTTAGTGAAGCATTATATCACTATTTTATGGTAATATAGGTGCATTTTGATAAATTCTTAGAAAAAATAGACACAAATATTTGTACAGTGATAAGCGGTATTTATTTTTTACATAATTAAGATTCGAGAAGTCTTTTCACAAATAAAAAATAGTTATTTTGATACGAAAACCCTTAACAAACGTAAGGTCACATCAGCTCCGGTATTTCTGACACGCTGGCGTGGGCTTTATGAAGGTGCGCGGGCGGTGGGTTGAGAAAACTGTGTTCCTATTTATTTAATCATGACAAGAGGGCGATTTAAAAAACTAGTGGTCCCGCAGTAGTCGAAATTCGACTATAGTTAATTGAAATCATAAGTTTGAACATTATTATGGTTTTATTGTCAAACATGATTATAATAATATGTACTTCTATAATCACAGATTTCGCCAAGACTACACTATAGACAAATAATATTAAAGATAAACATTATTAACCTATTTTCAATTTGACCACAGACTTTAAGCATAAACTAAAGATTGACAATAAGCAAAGATTATATATACATATATATATATATATGTGTGTGTGTATCAAATACATGGTATGTAGTGTGTGTAATGTTTTCTGTATTGATTTAATGTATCTTTAATGCAGTATTTAAAAAAAATATTAGCGTTGTGCACTCCTTCTCTAAATTATTTATAAGTGTGGGAAATTTCATGCTCCTCCGTCCGCGCAATTTTCGTAAAAAGGGGTACAAAGTTTTTGCTTCACGTATTAATATATAGATACAGCGCTCATGGGCAAATGAAGTGATTTAGTTTAGTTTAACGGTTTGGTTTAGGGGTAAGTAATATGCACGTTTCGTTAGCTAAACTAAATACTAGTTAGACAAAAACTTTCTTTGAATTAAAATTTAGATAAAATAATCCGCTACTCATTAGATAACATTGATTGTTAATGATTCTAAGCTATAAATTACAATGAAAACATTTTTTCAATGAATGGAAGACACACGGGCGTACTTAAAAAGTAAAAAATGGCTGAAATGCATTTATTAAGACGACGATCAAGTTTGTTGAGATCTTGAGAGATTCAGGTCAGATACACGTCGCTAAAGTAAGTAACAGCAAAAGACTAAGGATTTGGAGGACAGTCTTAGTCATAGGCGGCAGTGAGTTCTCGAAGCAGAGTAAACCACGAAGTACGCGTAAAACTGATATTAAACACCAGAGCTCTCCAGTCGAATTTTGAAAATACATAATATTTGCGAAACAATATCTTAAAATACAGAACTAGGAAATCCTAAACATTTAGTTTTTTTTTTTTGGAATGAAGGATTACTGGTGGGCCTGCAAGCCTTTCCAGTTTCACCAAGATAGGTGGGTGATCAAAAGCTCAGCCAGGAGGGAAGGGATTGCTATTGCTAACAACAGCCCAAGCGCCTCCAGAGGAGACCCAACGACTTAATGGCAGCTGCTTCGCGAATGAATCTACTATCAGATCGGAATCGCAACCCACTGAGATTCGGCGAGAAAGTCAGCGGGCTGATGTATGAGCTAGGTTGCACGTCGAACTTTTTGCTGAGTTTGATGAGTACTAGCCTAGGTTTTTATTTGTATTTTTAGTTTCAATCACTGAAGAATGAAGAATGAATCACCTTATATTCTGGTTCTAATCCTTAATATTCTGTTTTCAACGGATAGGTAGTCAAGCTCACGGGGCTCAACCTGAGGGATTTTGCTAACACCGGTGCTAGCTAACAAGAGCATTACTTCGCTAAACCTACCACCGGATCGGAATCGCTACCCATTGAAAAGAAACAGCGAGAAACTTAATGAGTTATGCCTATAGATTAGGTTGCACATCCAACTTTTGGGATGCTTGCCTTTCGGGATGACTTTTGGGATCATCGAGAGTAGATAGGTTGGATCCGTCCGTAAAGAGGGTTATCGTGTCGCGCCGCTTTGTCCTAGAAACGTAGGGTGGTGGTACCTACCCCTGCGGACTCACAAGAAGTTCTACCACCAGTAATTACGCAAATTATAATTTTGTGGACTTATTACACGATGTTATTCCTTCACTGTGGAAGCCAGTCGTAAACATTTGTTAAGTACGTATTTCATTAGAAAAAAGGGTACCCACCGCCCACCTGCGGGATTCGAACACCGTTGCACTGCTAGATACGAATGCACCGGACTTCTTATCCTTTAGGCCACGACGACTTAAGCGATACTCGTCTTCCTTCGATCGCAATAAAAAATAATAAACAAATCTTTATTCTAATGCCAATGAAATATCTACCTTATTGTTTAAGGTAGATTCCAGAAACTGCTTTACTGCAGGCCTTTTTTTTAATTCTGATAGCCTTGAGAGTCTATTTCAGCTTCACCCTAACGTTTGTAGGTGAGCTCACGGGGCTCAAACCAGAGAGTTGCTAAATCTGACCCTAGCAAGAGCAGTGGTTCGCAGAATCTACCACCGGATCGGAAACGCGGCCCACTGAGAAGATCAGGCGAGAAACTCAATGGGCTGTGTCTATGGGTTAATTCGCTCGTCGAGCCCTTCGTTGCAAGCGACGGGTTCGACGACGATGGTGACCGGTGCTTGTGGTGCCTAAAAGCACCGTTAGTGGACCAGGAGGATCCGTAATGACGTGCTTTGGGCGACATCGACGGTTTACCATTCGGTCAACAGGGTTGGGTATGTAGTTTCCAGCGGCCACGACAAGAGGGTTCTCATGTCGTGCCGCCTTCTCAAAGTGGCGCAAACTTCAGACCGATCGTATGTCTTCACGTGGTATTTAAAACAAAAATGCATTTTTATCTATTCGTATATGGCCCGTACAAGTAAAGTGTGGCATTTAAAATGCACCTCTAGATCAGTTTCACCGATTTGACTTTAGCGTAGAGGTGACCCCGGCACTATTCTACGAATAATCCCGTTTTTAGAAGCATTCCGACCGAGACGTATTATTATTTCGCGATTACTAAATACACCAGTTAATTTTATAATACGTCTGACGATTATATTCGTTTCGTGAACGCCCTCGCTTTTAAAAAACAAAAACTGCGAAGCAAATTCGCATAATTATAAATACAACAAAAAGTGGATTTATTTTATGAATCACTCCGATCAATCGGTATCTGGCTGCGGTAAAGTTTCGTGATTTGATTATCAACATGAGTATTAAATATGATCGATAGAAGTCAGAATATATTGTACAATATGAGTACATCTGGTGATGAATAAAGACGTATTGGTATGTTAAAATCCCGTCATCACCTTGACCACTAACCAATCTATTTCTGGCGTGAAGCAAACACACGTTTGGGTTTCAAGAATGAAGCAGCTATGCTATACCGAATGCTATATCCGTACAAATCAGACTTCGATTTTATGTCTCTATGTAGATGACATTCAAGTTATGGTACAAAGCAACGATGGGTTCCAATTTGGAAAGCGAGATAAATTATCCTTATGCATTGCAATTGGCCTATTGCTGTTATTTTATCTATTGTATACATTGCACTAAATCGTCAAACAATACCAAAATTATTGAATAAGCGTATATTATGTTTGTTTGTTTTGTTTTAATATACAATCACTTTTCGTGATTTTTTTTACTACCGATGGCTTCTGTTTACTTTTGGAAGAAAAGTTCATGCTGCTAAATGTAACAAAAAAATACTAAAAATGACCACTATACAAAATCACTTATAATTTTGTTGACTATTTACATTTTCGTCCCAAGTTCATTAAACTCAGAACCGGATTTGGTGAATAAAATATCAACGATCGGTATTATATTTTTTTGGCAAATCGTTTTTCGTCAAGTTTCAAAAAAGATTTTTTTTTTTCTTATTATTATTTTTTACACACATCAAATGGCCCACCCGCGTTCTACCGATATTCTGCCGAAATCCATACAGCAAAGACAAAGGCATAGCCATTGCTAAGGATACTTTCTCATTTAGTCATTTATTCAAAACTGTGTTTGACTAAACTAAAAAAAGTGAACATAAGACATATTTAAGAAAACGTGTTTTAAACCTGTATTGTTGTGCGCCTTCTGAAATATGACCCCTAAAGTTCCAGAGGAATCAAGGTATATCTTTATGTATATATCCCACGACAGTTTTGCTCCGACGTCCATTTACGTATTGATGTCGTTAAAAAGCTTCTTTCGAGAAGTACGTTACGAAGGAAAATAAGAAGGAAAACCACCTCTTCCATTGCTGTGGAAGTATTGCTTGAAACGCCACTACAATCTTCATTTTTAAGTTATGTCACATTATGTAGCGTCAGCGCAGTATGGCCCCTTATCATGCTAGATAGGGATTTGGTATGAGTTTTAGGACACGCTGTCTGCCTGATGTCAACCCCATTTTGTTCATATTTCCAGTAGGACATCTATCCATTGCAACGTGTCATAAGGAAGGACGTTTTTGTTTCTTTTGCTTCGTTTTTTTTCAGTTCTAAAGTTTTTCAAACATTAATATAATTCAATGAACAAACAAATTTTTATTTTTGCTTAAAAATATCATAATTTATTTGTTATTCGAACGCTATGCTAATGGTAAGAGGATGTCAATTGACTAAATACGTATTATTTTAAATGCATTCAGGCCAAAAAACTTTAATGACTATTGAATTAGCACTCTTCGAACAATTACGACTGATATTTTTTTTCGGCCGGGGCCGAACCTCCTGCGAAGTCTCCGGTCCTAGGTAGGGGTCGCGCGGTTTATATGGGACTGGTCCGCGACTGCGAGACTGCGGGCCCAAGGATGTTTTCAGGACCCTGCCCACTAAACGATTCCCCTGCACTCTTTGCCCAAACGTCGGATCCCCTCCGAGGTCAGAACCCGGATGAGGTAAGGGGTTTACCCCGGTCAATACTACAATCAGACGGCACAGCTCTCCCCAAGGACGCCTGGCCGGCGGAGCCTTTGAGGCGAATCGAAGGCCCTGAAACGTCGGCCGTCTCGGTACGGAACTACGACTGACTCTGTGGAACTTGTAAGCATCGCAACGTAACATTAAAATGGAGGTCAGTTATGTCTCAATTAAGTTGTTTCTTTTTCTACCTAATTACCAGCAGCCTTAAGAGGCCATCCTGATTTCACTGGACAGGTAGAAGAACTCACGGGACTCAGTCTAAAAGAGTTTGCACCTGCCCTACCTAACTGCGCTAGCTAGCCAATGCAGTGCTTCGCTGAATCTACAACGGATCGGAATCGCGATCCGCTGAAAAAATCCAGCGATAAAATCAGTAGGTTGAACTTTTGGGATACCTAAAAGCACCGAGAGTAGATCGGCATGACTTGAATAGCGCAATGGCGGCTATACGTTGCCCTGTCGTCTGGGTCCGATATTTAATTCGTGACGACAACGATAAGAGTGTTATCGTTCCGCACCGCTTTCTCGAACGAGCATTCTGACGCTGTTTTCAGGTAATTACTTATTGGTTCTAATTCTAAATCGTTGTGAAGATCTATTATCTTGCTTTTTTTTACTTATTTACTTTTGTCCGGATTTAGTTCCTACTGTGATGTTCACAACAGGAACTAACTCCCACCCTCCTGTTGCGAGCCTGCACGGGCTGGTATCACCGTCGTGACAATACGATACAAAGTAATAATACATTCGGATTCTGAAAATAGGGTAGTTATAGAGATTACAACTTTATGTTTCAAGATCACCTGCGACAGTAACATTGTTGCATCGACCAAATAATGTAACAGAAAACTTTCTTTGATTTCAACAGAAGAATATGCAAAGAACTCTTATCTTGGTTGTCCCCGACCCGAGTCGTGAGGTCGAAATTATTTATTATAGAACGAACACGTGAACTGAGATACCAAAATGTGAATAGAGCACGTTTGTGTATTCATTCCAGAGACGGAAGGAACACTGGCCACGCATGATTCCTTTTAAAGTTTCTAAAAATGTAACATTATTTAACAACATAAAGAGTCATTAGTAATTGACAAGCTAGAAATATCATAATGGCAGTGTTAAAGAGATCATGGGCATCGGCTACTGTAAGCGATCTCTTCAAGCGTAAACGTTGTCAAATTGCACAAAAATACATTTGATTATGATGTTCCAATTTCAAATGTCTCTCAGTGCTGTAGTTAAAATCATTGCTTCCAAAAAAAAAACTATACGTATGTACATATTAATTCCCAAGTAAACTAATTGCAAGATCAACAAATCAAAACAACTGGAAGAGAATATGTTTTTGTGTATTCGTAGGAACAAGCAGTTTCCTTGTCCATGGCAGCTTTTAAAATTCGAACAGTCATAAACTGCGCAGGCGCATCATTGTTTTCAAACGACGCTGTGTGGATGCAAGTTTGTATTTTTTTTTCCGTAAGCTTGCACACATCCACAATCCTCGTCTACACGTGAAATGCGTTTCTAAGAATTTCGTTGTAAAATATGGCTCGATTCGTGCATGTGTGCGTGTCACTTGTATTCTACACCTGTTTAGGGGTGTAGGTGTGTGCGCTTATTTTTCTTTAGTGGGGGTGAATGCGATGTTGCTAGAGATGGCTTTTTTTGACACGTAAAATTGACAACGTCGCACAATGTGACTACGGCCTATTCCGGATTTTTAAAATTTAAACAATGGTTTTTTTTTTATAAGCGACGCTTGGCATAGTCTCTTTGTTTGAAACGAGAAGTGCGAAAATTAACATTTATTATTTTCTGCTTATTGATTCTCAAAGTGTTCATGCGAAACTTTGAACACCATTTAAGTTATTGTCAGTATTTTTTTATGTCATTGCTTCTTTCCTGTTTAAAGATTATGTGCGAAATATTTTCAGGGCTTGGAATGCGTTAATATTACACTAAATTATAAAATCTTATCCTTCGAACAAGAAGGCGCAAGAGCTTGACGAAAAAAATGGGTGGAAGGTTAGTACCGACCTGGGTGGGTTCACTATGTGTATGTATATCATTTTGAATTTAAGTTGTATTTTTAAAACATTATAACATATCAACGCCATCTCTGTTTGATTAGTTGAACTGTAATATCAATCGGAATTTTAAATTGGGAAACCGGAAATAACTATATTTTAGAACAATACTTAAACATTATTCATAGGGAAATCACCTCGAAATATATCTGTTTACATTTTTTTTTGCATTACATATGAGTATTAGGTGTATGAACTAACTTAGCATGTAACCGAAGAGAATTTAAAAAGTTTTGATTTGGAATTAAACACTCAATACATGATATTTTGGAATAATGCATAGAAATTATTTATAAATATTGTATATTTATTTTCAACTAAATAATTCATTAACTCCTTTTTATTTTTTTTGCTTAGATGGGTGGACCAGCTCACAGCCCACCTGGTGTTAAGTGGTTACTAGAGGTCCTACCACCAGTAAACCTTTTTTGTTGTACGTATAGTTCAAATAATAGTTTTTATTTATTTGTCTACGACTAATAAAACAAATGAACGTTAATGGAAGAGAAGAAGAAGAGAAATATTTATTTTGTTGAATTTACGGACACCATAAAATACATTATCTAAATTTGTCTCTTTGTATTCTTCATAATGTTATTTATTATCTTCTTTTTGTTATTTCCGGTAATGATTTTTAAAGAACATAATCACTTTCTAGTTGGTCTTGAATTACCTAACTAAATATTAATGATTAGTATTTCTAATATAGTAATACAATTTAGTATTCGACTACACGTTCATATGTGTTTTTGGGGCGTACATGATAAGTGAACTCTGTGTGCTTTGGGAGCCACTTAGCGAAAGCCCACAGGCTCGTATCAATCCAATAAATTAAATAAAACCATAATAATGACTCGGCCAGTATTAAAAGTCATTTTACATTAGAAATGGTAACATATTCAATCCTCAAATAGCTACTTACGACTAAACTGTAGTAGTAATAAAGGACTGCGGATAATTCTATAAATGAGCGATATAATAATTTCATGCTCTATTAATGAATATATTTTTTTATTATTTAATGCTATTCGAAAAGTGATCAAAACAGTTTCACAGTTCAACCCTGTGACTATTGTAGGATACATTTTATAAATAAAACTGTTCTACCACTTTTGAAGGTCTAAGGAAATATTACTATGTCAGATATTGTATTTTCGCATTAAAAGTGTACAATTTCCAAATATATTCGAAATTGAGTTAATATGCGGAATCATTTGGTATCACCAGTATTTTTCTCATAAATACCTACTGTCGAAAAAGCGTAGTTTAGTTTTAAATAATTTTTTTTTGAGTTTACCTAAATTTGGCTACTATTAACAAAATTAATACATAATTTTATCTTAATTTAAAAGACAGATAATGTAACTGGTAAAAACTAAAAAATAAATGTTGCAAAGATGATTAATATTAAAAATATCATATCTTAATTATTAAACCTTTAAAAAACTCTCCTATAAAATTTTGTAATTTTTGAGATTATACCAGTTTTAATGCGAGAAGACGATATATCGTTTTTATTTATATATATATTGATGAAAACGTTTTTCAATATACCAATTAAGCGAACTAGAATCAGAAATAATAAAATGTTATCGCATTAGCCGTTCTCAATCCGACTGCTAAGGGATGGGGTGTGTAGGAATGCAGTGATCGTCTAAAAAACTATAACTACAGTTAGCCGTGGGGTGGCTGTCTCTGAACCGGTTCACGACTCCACTGTTATTTCCTTTCCAACTTATTTTTTTTTAGTTCAAATAATGTTGGTATTTCGAGTCTCAGGAATACTTTTTTTTGTTTTTTGTATTCTTAATCCAATTTACTTGACGTTCTTATACGAGCCGTGTCGTGATTCGAAATTAAGTGCGTAACTTAATTTCGAATCACAAGACAACTCGTTACTTAGTAATTAATTAATTAAACAAAATTATTGTCATTGTACACATCGAAAAATAAAAACGTTTATGATGTAAATCTCAAAAGCTTTGCTCCGAATATTTTTCTTCTAATTTATATTAAAATTATTATTTAACACATATTTGATCATAATACGTTGGTGTGAAATTTTTTTTTTTTTTATTGCTTAGATGTGTGGACGAGCTCACAGCCCACCTGGTGTTAAGTGGTTACTGGAGCCCATAGACATTACAACGTAAATGCGCCACCCACCTTGACATATAAGTTCTAAGGTCTCAAGTATAGTTACAACGGCTGCCCCACCCTTCAAACCGAAACGCATTACTGCTTCACGGCAGAAATAGGCAAGGTGGTGGTACCTACCCGTACGGACTCACAAGAGGTCCTGCCACCAGAAAAAAATGAATGAGTGTGAGAATGATTTAAATGTCGAAAACTCGGGATTATTTTAAAAATGAATCATTGTTGCTTTTATTCGAATTAATTTACTGTTAATTCTCTATCAAATACAATGTGCAATTGAGTTCCATTTTATTAGTTAACATACATACTCAATAATAACGAACTTAATAATAAACTTTCCAACTACCTAATCCAAACAAATCTCCGATATTATATTAAAGTTTCCGCAAATAAAAATATTACACTAAAAAACATACATTCGGAATTTATGCGCTTCTAATCATTTAAATTTCGCTTTAAGCTTTTTTTATAAAAGCTACATAAAGGTTATAGCTATGTAAATTTGTATATAATAGGGTTTCATGTATTACCATGTTACTTTGACTTTTTAATTAAAAGCTTATCTCTGTTACAAAAATGTATTTGAATAGTCATCATCGCTCATGGACATCAGCAACGGCAAGTCTTAGCCTTAACAACTCAGTTTATTTTGATTTTTATGAAATAATCGAAAAATTTAACACACACTTATCTACTATTAACGATAACTTCGTCAAAAATCTTTAGTTATCAACAGCTTACATTACGACAATTTCACTTCAAAGCGTAATAAATAATATATTAGGGTTAGTTAAATGAAAATAAATGTATTTAATATAACATTACATTTAGTAATGCTGCCAAACATTAAAAATAAATTTTCTTCTTAATTTTCTAATATAAATGTAGATGAAGAAAATGTAGGAAAAGAGAAAGAGCTGGATTATAATAGTGGGGAAATCAATATAATGTTTCCTGTACAGCTAGAACATGAGGAAAATAACGAACAAGTAAGGTACAGATAAAAATGTAGTAGGTATAAATTAAAATTGGTTATAAAAAACCAAACGAACGGAGACAAGTATAAACGGATCCTCATGGTGGCGGCGACAATTGAGACAATTTACATCCACACGAAATATTATATTCTCTTTAGTACACGTTACGGTGGGTAGAATACGAATGCAATAGAGATATGCTAACCGCCGGTATTTATACAATCATCTTGACCTATTTAAATACAAACTTAGTAGGTAATATTAAACATTGTTCATCTTAATTATTCTGCTGATTATTTACGTACAATTATTATTTAATAATATCGAATTATGTAACATAAATAGCATTAAGGCTTATTGCGCCGTAAGGTTTATTGCGCCGGAAGCTGTCAAGCGGAAGGCGCCAATAAAATATTATAAGTATAAAGAAATATGAATGAACTATTTACTTGATTATGAAATTACTAATTATATTATAAGACAATAATAAGTTCTATATATTTCCTAAGTTCGTAAATAATTAATTATGTGAGGCCGGAAGTGTTGCTCGATAACATTCGGCCATCCTGTGTATGCCGTGTCCCACGGCGATCAGCGCTGCTATTGGCGCCTGCTTTGTCGCTGGTGTTTGGCACCTGAAATTTACATGTTTAAGCAGTAATTATATCTTGTATTATCTAATTCACACACCTTTTGTTTGTTGTACATCACACACCTTTTGTTTGTTGTACATCACACACCTTTTGTTTGTTGTACATCACACACCTTTTGTTTGTTGTACATCACACACCTTTTGTTTGTTGTACATCACACACCTTTTGTTTGTTGTACATCACACACCTTTTGTTTGTTGTGCATCACACACCTTTTGTTTGTTGTGCATCACACACCTTTTGTTTGTTGTGCATCACACACCTTTTGTTTGTTGTGCATCACACAGATTTCATCAGTTGTAGATCACACAGATTCCATCAGTTGTAGATCACACAGATTTCATCAGTTGTAGATCACACAGATTTCATCAGTTGTAGATCACACAGATTTCATCAGTTGTAGATCACACAGATTTCATCAGTTGTAGATCACACAGATTTCATCAGTTGTAGATCACACAGATTTCATCAGTTGTAGATCACACAGATTTCATCAGTTGTAGATCACACAGATTTCATCAGTTGTAGATCACACAGATTTCATCAGTTGTAGATCACACAGATTTCATCAGTTGTAGATCACACAGATTTCATCAGTTGTAGATCACACAGATTTCATCAGTTGTAGATCACACAGATTTCATCAGTTGTAGATCACACAGATTTCATCAGTTGTAGATCACACAGATTTCATCAGTTGTAGATCACACAGATTTCATCAGTTGTAGATCACACAGATTTCATCAGTTGTAGATCACACAGATTTCATCAGTTGTAGATCACACAGATTTCATCAGTTGTAGATCACACAGATTTCATTAGTTGTACATCACACAGATTTTATTTATAACTTATGCAGCCTCTATCCTGAAGTAGTTTGATTTTGTGTTATAGTTTCCACGCGTGCTTATTAATCAATTATATTTCCATTCAATGATTTTGTCTCAGATATTAATTATTTTTTAAAAAGCAATCTTTCGACCTTACAATTCCACCCAAAATAGGACATACAGCCCAGCTCATAATATATAGAATTCACAAGAAATGTTTCATTAGTGTTAATATTGAGATAAACTTGTACCAAAGCAGCACTTTACTGTGGTATTATACAGCTGTGTCCTAAATACATTCGACAAGTCTGTCATGTAATGTTATCTCACTAAGAGTACTATTAAAAGTATCACTACTACCCACGAATGTAACAGAATTTTGTGATATTGATATTAGGTTGATTTATCATGATTCTTCGATTATTAAATCTATATCAGCGATGTCGTAATTCGTTATTTCCACAAAGCCACAATAATGTTGTCTATATGAACATTCACGGGGGACGTTCCTAAAGAGGTCGACGGGTATGCGCCTCCAAAACCTTTCATTGTAACCACGGAAGACTTAATCTTTAATTTTTTAACTTATCAGCATATGCCACACAGAATATTTAATTTGCTGCCCGTGTCTATGTATGCAATGAGACTAGAGCCATTAATTAACACTATCTTTTTGTGCAAATCTATGCATATGCTGTATGTTATAAATAAGACATTACTCACTTTTGGGTGTGAAGAACTGGCCGCATACCATCAGCTGGCCGACGTAGTGTCCCGGGCGATGGCACACCTCGCAGCGCGACCTTCTCTTCGGCAGGCGTAACTTTTCTTCGGTTGAAAGTCGGTCCCTCTTGCAACTGGAGCAACAGCACCTTCTCTTCTCCATGTGGTAGCCAGTCGCAGATGTGTAGTATAGTTGCGGTGTATCGCACATTCTCTAGCCGACCCACGAAGACATCTGTCTTTGTTGTCCCATCCATACACGTGTTCCAACTGGTCGATCTTGTGCAGCCATCCCTTGACGTTGCTAGATTTTTCATCCGGCCGGAACGTTGGAATAACCTCCGCATCGGTTTGGGTGACACGTCGCATTTTGTATCGCCTGTGTTTCTCAGCGGTCTCAAATCCGTCAATGTATGGGCCTGGCATAATCCCGCTTCTGAAGTATAAACGGATCCTCATGGTGGCGGCGACAATTGAGACAATTTACATCCACACGAAATATTATATTCTCTTTAGTACACGTTACGGTGGGTAGAATACGAATGCAATAGAGATATGCTAACCGCCGGTATTTATACAATCATCTTGACCTATTTAAATACAAACTTAGTAGGTAATATTAAACATTGTTCATCTTAATTATTCTGCTGATTATTTACGTACAATTATTATTTAATAATATCGAATTATGTAACATAAATAGCATTAAGGCTTATTGCGCCGTAAGGTTTATTGCGCCGGAAGCTGTCAAGCGGAAGGCGCCAATAAAATATTATAAGTATAAAGAAATATGAATGAACTATTTACTTGATTATGAAATTACTAATTATATTATAAGACAATAATAAGTTCTATATATTTCCTAAGTTCGTAAATAATTAATTATGTGAGGCCGGAAGTGTTGCTCGATAACACAAGCTAAAATAGATTATATTGCAATAGATATTCGGTCGAAAACTGGATGGCAACATTGAATGTTCCAGAAATACCAAAATATATTTTATTAAACTTGAGCGAGAACAGCAAATAAATTCTGTTAAAACCAAAAGCAAATACTTTGTATTAATAGCAATTTGTTTATTATTTTTTATATCCATATATTTATAGAGCAATTACATGTCCTTCTTCAAACGAGGCTTGCGGAGTGTATTAAGCGGTAAGCAGCAGCCTAGCTCTGTTCCTGCCATTGCTGAAGTCCATGGGCGACGGTAATTACTCGCCATCAGGTGGACCGTATGATGGTCTGCCTACAAAGAAAATAAAAAAAAATTTAAAAAAAAACTAGAAATTATTATGTCAATAGTTTAAGATGCCATCATAAATCTACCATAATTAAAAAGCTGAAGATTTTGTTGGTTTGAACGCGCTAATTTCAGGAACTACTGGTTCGATTTGAAAAATTATTTTAGTGTCAGATAGCTCATTTATAGAATAAACCTATAGGTTGTATAACATTAGGCTAAGACTAATACAAGCGGAGCACAAATAAATAATGTTTCAAAATCGGGGTATTGTTCCTTTTGGAGAGTTTCCACTACGTGCACTGCGGAAATGGTTAAAGTTTTGCTAGAATAATGTATGACAAAATGGTTCCCTTTTAAAAGTTTAAAAAAAAAGTCCGCTACAACATATCTTTATATATTAAGGTTGGCTCACTATAACGTTTTTTATGCTAACCAAAGTTGTTCTAAAATAAAGCATTATTTGTGAAGGTGATATTTATAAAGATATATATGTCGTAGGCGGCACCAGGGATGGCTAAGCGGTAGTTTCGTCATCACTCGTATTCGATTGAACTCAGTTTAGTCAATAAAACTTTTCAATAATAGTTAGTGAAACTCAACACACACAACTTTCACAATGACAGGATAAACCGACAGTTTCGTTGCACATACCGACAGACCGACTGACTGACTGACTGACCGTCAGAGACTCACTGCTGAGACGGACGGAATCACTGTCTGACACGAATGCCACGACTCTGTCCACGTACCGCCATTTTATAACTGTGGCGTTACGGAGTCTACCCTTCATTTTGTGATATTTATCAAAACAACATTTCATCATTTAAAATAATAATCAAAACCACCGTCTTAATATTACTAAAAGTCGTCAACCACGACACGGCCATTCTGTCATTTTGACGTTTGTGTATCGTTGATATTCCGAACTATTGACCCGGATGCGACACGGCCATCCTGTGTTACACACGTCCTCGTGTGTTAATCTGAAACAAAAGCCAATACCGCACAGTATCATTCACGCTCGGCCATATCTGACCACTCTACTAACAAAAGTCTTGTGTCATCACAAATTCTATAACGACATTGAAAGATTACACAAACGAAAATAAGTGATTTACTACTGCTGCAAGTTCTCCCCGTACAATTCATGTACACAGTAACTAAGTCATCCCTGTGACTACAAGTGTTCAATGATAGTCATCCCTGTGACTGCAAGTGTTCAATGATAGTCATCCCTGTGACTGCAAGTGTTCAATGATAGTCATCCCTGTGACTGCAAGTGTTCAATGATAGTCATCCCTGTGACTGCAAGTGTTCAATGATAGTCATCCCTGTGACTGCAAGTGTTCAATGATAGTCATCCCTGTGACTGCAAGTGTTCAATGATAGTCATCCCTGTGACTGCAAGTGTTCAATGATAGTCATCCCTGTGACTGCAAGTGTTCAATGATAGTCATCCCTGTGACTGCAAGTGTTCAATGATAGTCATCCCTGTGACTGCAAGTGTTCAATGATAGGCATCCCTGTGACTGCAAGTGTTCAATGATAGTCATCCCTGTGACTGCAAGTGTTCAATGATAGTCATCCCTGTGACTGCAAGTGTTCAATGATAGTCATCCCTGTGACTGCAAGTGTTCAATGATAGTCATCCCTGTGACTGCAAGTGTTCAATGATAGTCATCCCTGTGACTGCAAGTGTTCAATGATAGTCATCCCTGTGACTGCAAGTGTTCAATGATAGTCATCCCTGTGACTACAAGTGTTCAATGATAGTCATCCCTGTGACTACAAGTGTTCAATGATAGTCATCCCTGTGACTACAAGTGTTCAATGATAGTCATCCCTGTGACTACAAGTGTTCAATGATAGTCATCCCTGTGACTACAAGTGTTCAATGATAGTCGCCCCTGTGACTACAAGTGTTCAATGATAGTCGTCCCTGTGACTACAAGTGTTCAATGATATCATCCCTGTGACTCTAATCAACAGTCCTTTTATGAGAACCATCGCATATAGATTTCTCGACAAGAGAACATTCGGCACCAAAATCCAAATAAAAATAATACGACTCACCAGATTGTTCTCATTTACCAAAAATACTCGATATTACACAGCTACCGGCATGTCGCTCCGCTCGGCCGGTGAATAGTTCACCCATCGAGCGCCGACGGACGGCGCTTGCGTCCCATATCTCGTATTGGCTGCAGCAATCACGTGTTGATTGCGACACGGTCTTCCTGACTGTACACGTCCTCGTGTGATGGTTAACCTACAATCAAAAACATCCACGAGAACACTTGTTCCGCTCGATCACTCCTGACTACACTTTAAGACTTATCGGAAAATTTAAAGTCATCAAAGCTTTAAACTGTTTTTAACCAAATAAAACAATAGGGTATACAAAGTTCACTATTCAGCAGCCAGAGCACGTACCACAGTCGTTCATCAAACCTCAAATTTACTCTGTACAAATCAGGCATAGCTTACAGGAACTCAGATCAAAGAAAACTTCCGAGTAAAAATATCTAACGCCACGGCTCTCCAGCCGACCAGCAATCGCAATTGCCCTCATGATGCGCATCCACAGCGTGGATCGCCCGTGTGCATCACCCGCTGACTACACACGATGGTCTTTACAGACCCCGACCTCCGCCAGAGCCTCAAGAGACAACCGATTTCTACCGGGCTACGACTACGTAATAGCTACTGGTACGGTCGAACACAATACGACCGATAGACTATCCTTACTCGAGTTTTCACCACAATTTAAGCTTGCTCTTCATTATCATCATTTACATCAACCTCGACTGGTATGTGTCATGCTGGCATTTTTCTTAGCCTATCATGTGGGTATTTGTAAGTACGTTTTGAATTTAAAGCTTTCAATGTGTAACGGTCACCATCCAATACTTCAACTACTTTAAACGGCCCTTTAAACTTTGTATCTAATTTCGTTTGATTACGCTCTTCGTTTTAATGTGTGGACGAGCTCACAGCCCACCTTGTGTTAAGTGGTTACTGGAACCCATAGACGTCCACAGCGTAAACGCACCACACACCTTGAGATAGAAGTTCTAAGGTCTCAGTATAGTTACAACCGCTGCCCCACCCTTCAAACCGAAATACACCACTGCTTCACGGCAGAAATAGGCAGGGTGATGGTACCCGTGCGGTCGATGGCACTATACGGAGCACCCGTCTGGTGCCACGTCCTTACCCACGAGAACGTCGCCGCGCTGCGACGCCGGCAGCGCGCGATCGCAGTCAGAGTTATTCAAGGATACCTCACAGTCTCCTACGAGGCGGCGCGCCCTAGCGCAAGTGTAGCCGGAGCGCGGGGGCACCAATCTCGGCAGTCCGTGCTAGAGGCGTGGTCTCGTCGTTTGGCGGACCCGTCGGCCGGCCTCTGTACCGTCGAGGCGATCTGCCTGGTTCTCGCGGACTGGGTAGGCCGCGACCGCGGAAGACTCACCTCCGGCTACCTGTGCAGACTCAAGACATTTTACCACCACGCAAACTTTTTACCACAGCAAATCTTACCAGCCACCACGCAATCTACAATTTTGCGGGTTCCACCTCTCCTACACGATGTTACTCCCACACTGCGGAAGCCAACCGCAAACACTTGTCAAGCACGCACAAGAAAAACTTGCATCCGCCAGCGGGACCCGAACACCGCCGCGTCGCCAGACACGAACGCACCGGACGTCTTATCTTACAGGTCACGACGACTTCAGATGTGTCAATTTTTCTTCCCCACGGAAACTTGCTTGCTTTCTTGTTTGCTTGCTTGTTGGAGCCCGAAGTCATCGAACGTGTAATGTTATTGGTATTGAATCTAGTAGATTCTAAAATTTCAGCGACAATTCACAGTCTCATGTCCTGGTTTACTGCACTAGTGCCATGTAACTCTAGCAGAAGTCAGCCGCTTAAAATAATTCTTGTCGGAACTACCCACTCGTCATGACAGATCCATTATTGCGATCGAAGTTTCACTTGAGATTTGCACTTTCCTTAATTTCTTGCAATAGCTTGTTACGTGTTGTATTTCCGCTAGTAAATGCCATGTGATAAATCGAGAGTCAACTGGGCAACATGAGCCAGAACGTAAGATGTGACGATTTCTTCGTGGCTCAGATCTTCCTTCGAGGTAATAGAGACCTTATTACACGACTTACGTATGCTGCATTCACGCTCTTGTGGCGTACCACTACTAGTATTCTGATCTGCATCATGTTTTTTTTTGCTGTACTTCGAACATGTTCAAACACGTCACGCCAGTGAGAGTAGAGTCCTGATCTCACTTCTGATGTCGGAGGCGGGGCAGGGATGGCTGAGCGGTAATTTCGTCATCACTCGTATTCGATTGAACTCAGTTTAGTCAATAAAACTTTTCAATAATAGTTAGTGAAACTCAACACACACAACTTTCACAATGACAGGATAAACCGACAGTTTCGTTGCACATACCGACAGACCGACTGACTGACTGACTGACCGTCAGAGACTCACTGCTGAGACGGACGGAATCACTGTCTGACACGAATGCCACGACTCTGTCCACGTACCGCCATTTTATAACTGTGGCGTTACGGAGTCTACCCTTCATTTTGTGATATTTATCAAAACAACATTTCATCATTTAAAATAATAATCAAAACCACCGTCTTAATATTACTAAAAGTCGTCAACCACGACACGGCCATTCTGTCATTTTGACGTTTGTGTATCGTTGATATTCCGAACTATTGACCCGGATGCGACATATATATATATATTTATATATCATATTTATAAAGATGATATTAATCCTTAACCAAGTAAATACGTTACTCATTACAACATTGAAACACCTAAATCACTTCAAGATAGGCTTTGACAACTATAGATTTTTCTGGATTCCAGAGAGAAACCATTCCGGAAGTCTACCCTTTCGAACAAAAAAAATAAAACAGAATTATCAGAATCGGTTCAAGCATTCTCGAGAAATAGGTGAACATACATAGATAAATAATTATGGTCTAACTAATAGCTTCCTCTTTCGAAGTCGGTTAAAAAGCGTGATTTTGGTACCTTAAATAGCTCCTAGCATTCTATTATTCAAAAATATTTTCACTTTCTACGGTAAATGAAGAGGTGGGTAAAATTTTGTGTTAAGCCAAAGGGACTATTCCACGCGGACGAAACCACGGGCAAACGCTAGTATATTATAGGTTGATTGAAATAAATTTGGTTTTTATATTGAGAGGTTGCTTAATTTTTGCTGCAAGCCACTAATGGTGAATGCGCCCTAATGCGATCGGTGTTATTCATATCGTGATATCCAAGGGTTTCGGAACTCGGTTGACACCAGGCGGATCGTGACTTCGTCTGCCCGAGTTGTTAGGGATTTCAATACTTCATGGGTACAAATAAAATACTGCCCTTCTAATGAGTGACTATTTTTTGTTTGTTCTTGATTTGTCGTATTTCTGTGTTTACTAGGATTCGTATTCTTCTATCGTTAATCCTTACTCTGTAAACGAATAGGTAGTTCAAAGAGAGAACTACAATAGGTTATGCACAGAACATTTTTTAGTTTAAAATGTCGGAAAGTTACTTGATATACATTCGTTTGGTTGGAATGCTCCCAGCGCAACATTTTTTAATGTTGAATAGAAGAATTATAATTTGAATATCGTTAAAATCCGAACGTAGGTAACCATTTTGTGCGTAACAACTTCGGATAAAATTAAAAAAATAAAGTCCGCACGAAAATTCTAACAATTTGCAAGGGGATATTAATGAGAGCGGATAAGGTTCCGAAGCGTTTCACTTTTAAATACGATATGTGTTAAATTTGAACAGATCTCCCTGCGGGTGGCTGGTCATCAATTTGACGGAGGGGTGCGAGGGGCGAAGGGTGAATTCGGCCTCGTCTAACCCCTTATTTTACATTTCACACTCCGGGAAAATCGTTAGAGAAATCTGCGTAACGTGCATGTCCGAGACGGTACACACACACGCGCACCGTGCGAGCCGAGAGTCCGAGCCTCCCCGAGCCCACCCTTCTATTATATCGACGAAACTTCAAGAAATCCTGTTATACGCACATGTCTACCTACTTACGTATGTAAATCTAATTTATATTTTCAATTTCTTCGCACAAAATGATTCTGTTGCCATGTGTTCCTGCAGTGTTTCGGTATCGTCTAGGTACATGCTTAGTGGACGTTCTGAACATAACGTATTTTTTCAACAGAGAGAACTAATTTTTAAAAAATTTAAATATCTTGTACTGCTTGTTGTGTTACGTAATAGTTAGATGTAGATTAATGAAAAAATGTAATTTTCGATATTAAAAATAAACGAGAAAGTAAGTGGGAAAGAAGTGTACAATAATACGTTGGGTTCCGAGCAGAGAACAAGAGATGAGCCTTCTATTGAAAGATATAGCCGCGGGGCATTGAGCGACTGGTCACATACATTATTACCGTACAATGTCACTATGCAAATGTATGCGGGAAGGCTTTGTGTGAACGCACTTACGCATACGGAGAGGGCGGGAGTCGCCTCCACATAATCCGAGGCTCGCCCCTTCGGCCTCGCGCCCGCTGGCTCTCGCCAAAGATGGTTCTACGTATGTGAGTGTACACACGCGGCACTTTCTCTTGAAGCTCGCCACTGGCTTTTAAAGAGGGTGGCAGGAGGTGGGTGGCGGGAGACGGGCGAGCCGTTCCGAACGGGTGACCACGGGGAGACAGCCCAGTGTGTCGGATGGTCGCGCGGACTTACGTGCGCAGCCTAGTGCCTTCCATGCAGGGGCTGCCCTAGTGCCGCTATCTAGGTCTCTGAGTCGCAAGGTGCAACGCCGCACATACAACGTACAGGGCGACGAACCCGACTTTTCGTGTTACGTACATTCTTTCGGGTATTTAAAACCATACAAGTCCGTCTCAATAGCTCTACTAACTACTAAGCTATAACATGATTTTAGTCGTAAGAAATCCTCAAAGTGATCTAGTTTATTCGTGTTCAGTTCGTTCGCTTAGAACGTAAGGACGCCGCGACGACTGACGGAGGCGGGGGCGCCGGCCTCGTTTAATTGAGTGTACTCAGCGCCCTCGCCAAATGATACTCCTCTCTTCCCGAAATACCTGTAATAGATGTTAATTAGAACGCCGCTCCGCACGCTGCAAAGAAAAAATAATAATTTGAACAGGTCGTAATTAGAGATGTTTACATGACTGTAAAACAAATATTTTCTTAATTTTTAATATTTTTTCCTCGTTTTCCGGCGTAGGGTTGGGCTTGAGCATATTTATTTTTGTCGAGAGTTTCTCGGGCCAAAGGGCGAATCTTAAATTACATCTGAAAAAACTCTCCGTAGGTACATACTGGCTTTGAAATGAGCGCGAACAGCGTCGTTGGAAACGTGAGCGTGTCTTTATTTATGGTGAGTCTAAGGTGAGAGCGGATGCATCGAGTAGAGTTGTGGTCGACGTGCGTCGGTCCACATGATAAAATCGAGCTCGGCGGTAGGGGCGGCTCGTTTGAATCGAAGCACGTCCCGGGCTCGCCACCCTCGGGGTGTGTAGTGGACTTTTCGCTCGGCTTGATATATATTTCCATTCCTCCCGACGCGACGTAGACTGCGGCCGTAGGTTCCGGCGGACGGCGCGGCGTCGTTGCGTCGCATTTACATGCGCCTCTCGGACGCCCTCTCCTGTATCTGCGAGCCGCACGCACCGCTCTTGGCCACGCGTCCTCCGCCTATCTTGGCCTCTCGATCAAACTTAATTAAATTTCCCATCATTTCACGTACAAAACGCGAACCCTTTTATTAATACGATATCTTTGAAATTATTTACTCCGTCATAATATTTTTCATTTACTAATCGTAGGTTTGCAAAAAATATTCATGTTTTTTGTTTGATCAATCAAAACGATAACTTTTTACAGTCGCCTTAATCATATTCACACTAATGATCAATTTTAATTTCATCAGTTACCAATATTCATGGTACTCGTCGATTTTGAAGCTCAAACAATTATACATTCTTTTTTTTTTAATAGGCTGTATTATAATAACTTCAAAGTGTTAATAGCTAATAGAAGTTTGAAATAGTGCTCGATTTTGTAGATGTTGAACAGCCATTTCAGGAAAACCAAAATGTCCCCACAACAATTTGCTCACAAGTTGTGGTCATTCGTCGATTCATAGAAAAAAACCTTCGTTGTTTTTATTCTTATATTTTCTATATATATTCTATTTTTAATATAAGTCTAAATAAGTAAATAAACAACATAGAAATTAGTCTTAATTTTTACAGTATATATACGAAAACAATTATATGATAAAGTAGAACAGGCACATAACAACTCGATAAATAGACGCGGTAAACTATCGTAAGAATATCAATCAAATCAATCAATTTGTATACACTAACAAAACAAATGAATAAATAATTAACGAGAGAAAAAAAATATCGTCATTAAATTAAAAGATTCATGTTCATTTACATATATGGACCGTACTTGTCAAGAAAAGTTTATAAAGACATAGTTCCACAGACGGATAAGTCCTGAATCTCTTCGTGTGTTGCTTGTGTGTTTGTGTGTGCTGTCATTCAGTCTCCGAGCTCGCATAAAATTCAACAATACAAATTTGGATACGTGAGTGATAGAACCGAGACAACAATCACTAGTTTTGTGGAACCAGTACGTACATTCTGAAATGAAAATTACTCCATGACCCAGGTCCAAGCGATTGCAGTTCGAATGAGAAATAACCCGTTCACTCGTAACTCATAAGAACGTGCATAGTATTCGAGTTGGGGATATAGAGATGCTTAGGTGGGTGTGGTCAACCCAAAAGGATCCCCCACATGACTACGTAGGAAAATTTAAGAATGGAAAATACTTACGACGAGTAGATATCCCTTGGAATAGCAAAGCTATTTGGGATAATACCATAGGCAGTATTTCTGCAAACTTTGTCGAGAACAGAACGAATTTCTGGTAGAGAAGTTAGGAAGGAAAAGTTAGGAAAAGGAAGGCTAACTTGTAAGGTATATTGCACGATTACTTTTAGCCCACTGAGTTTCTCACCGGATCTTCTCAGTTTCCGATCCGGTGGTAGATTCTGCGAAGCACTGCTCTTGCTAGGGCCAGTGTTAGCAACACTCCTATCAGCATAGGCAGGGAAAAAAAAGCACGATTTGAAAGTCTAGAGATGGGGGACCAAGTACGATTTCAAACGATTACCGAGTGGAGTAATTTATATATATATTTTTTTCCTTACCTAATCGTTAGTAACCTAACGGGCTATGCCGACTTCGCGCGGACTGGTAGGAGAGCTCACGGGCTCAATCTGAGGGAATTGCTAACACTAGGTCTAGCAACATTGGTTCGCTGAACCGGATCGGAATCGCAACCCACTAAGAAGTTCCGGCGAAAAACTCAGTCGGCTTAATTTCTAAGCGTGCTTGGACAATGACAAAGAAAATCGGGCGTGGCTTTTAATACAAATAAGTGATAAACTGAAAGCCCTAGTTTTTGTTAGTTTTGGTTCGAACACGAGTATTGAAATTAGCATCAGTTAATGAGATTTGGAAGAACAGAGGAAATTTACTAACTTTTCGACAACTATTACATAGTTCTACAAAAATTCCTGATAGGTAACATCACTATTAGCAGATGTATTGAAAAGGCAAAAATGACAAAAGTCGTTTCATGAATTTTTTGTTATTAAAGAAGCTGTTTAAACTGTCTAGTGGATGTTTTTTAACTTTTAAGGCTGTTAAATCTGCGTTCCGTCTCATGGAAAATGTTCTCTGTCTAAGAACATGCCAACTATCCACCATCTATCATTAAGAACATTTTGTATCGGAATGAATATTGGAATATAAATACTTCTCTGTGTTTCGTGGGTCTAGTTAATTTAATTCATCGTACATAGTTATGTTCTTAATAGTTTATGGTTGTATTTAAAGAAGGCCTTATTTCGTCAACCTTTGAATAGTGTGATGCTACCGTTAAATTTTATATCATAAAATGTTTATTGACATTGATGTTTCTTTCCATAGCGAAAGTACTGATAGTAAATTGAGGTATGGCATTATGACTTGACTTTTCAACTTCACAATAAGCTGGCCCCAGGTGATAAATAAGATACACCTTTATTTACTGAAATTTGGATTTTTATATTATTATATATTTCAATGGCCTTGCGTACTATACGATTAATTAACTTCAATTCTTTATTGAGGATTTTGATTGTGTTAAATCTTATAATGGTGATATTCTCCACAACTAAAATTGAAAAATTAAAATTGAAATGTCTAAAATTGATTATGATATCAAGAAATCCTTCCTTCACCACGGTGAAGGAATAACATCGTGTAATAAAAACCAAACCCGCAAAATTATAATTTGCGTAATCACTGGTGGTAGGACCTCTTGGGAGTCCGCACGGGTAGGTACCACCACCCCACCTATTTCCGCTGTGAAGCAGTAATGCGTTTCGGTTCGAAGGGTGGGGTAGCCGTTGTAACTATAGTGAGACCTTAGAACTTATATCTCGAGGTGGGTGGCGCATTTACGTTGTAGATGTCTATGGGCTCCAGTAACCACTTAACATCAGGTGGGCTGTGAGCTCAAAGACAAGTTTTCGAAAGATAGTCTCTCCGGTATTTTAGGACTTTTTGAAGAGTTTGTCCTTCAAGTAGTCGTGATAGGGAATTTCTTGACCTGCGAGGTTAAATGAGAAAGAATGACATTAGTCAATCAAACGACTTCAATAAAATGAAAAATGCACGTTTAGATTTTATGAATAAAATTATTAACCCAGAAGTCGTCCCTCAACGCTTAAGTAACTTTTATTCGAGTGGTGTTAAGTGGTTACTGGAGCCCATAGACATCTACAACGTAAATGCACCACCTAAATTGAGATATGAGTTCTAAGGTCTCAGTATAGTTATAACGCCTGTCCCACCTTTCAAACCGAAACGCATTACTGCTTCACGGCAGAAATAGGCAAGGTGGTGGTACCTACCTGTACGGACTCACAAGGTATCCTACCACCAGTAATTACGCAAATTATAATTTGGCGGGCTTGATTTTTATTACACGATGCTATTTCTTTACCGTGGAAGTCAATCGTGAACATTAATTGTTAAGTATTATTATACGTATTTCATTACAAAAAATTGGTACTCGCCTGCGGGACTCGAACGCAACGGCATTGCTACATACGAATGTACTGGATTTCTTATCCATTAAGCCACGACTACTTCAAAACTTCAAGGACTCCTTGTTTTGGAATTTCTACTATTTTTCAAGTTCATTAAAATTGATATGGAATTGGTATACCTCATTTATTTACGTTATAAAAATATAGAAAGGTGTCAATTGATAGAAACTGCAGTAGTATTTAAAGTGTCAGTGTGTTTTTTTTACTGCCCTAGACACGTCCTTACGGATCCATCAGATCTAATAAATCTTGCATTAGACGCCTTCAGCTCTACCACTAGGTACTGGCTCAGGGACCCCGGTAACCGTATTCGTCGAACTCGGCAAAGAGTTCGACTTGCAACCTAACCTATGCATCAGCCCGCTGAGTTGTGCAACCTAGCCTATACATCAGCCCGCTGAGTTTCTTACCGGATCTTCTCATTGGGTCGCGATTCCGACCCGGTTGTAGATTCTGCAAAGCACTACTCTTGCTAGGGTAAGTGTTAGCAAATTCTCTCAGGTTAAGACCGTGAGCTCACCTACCCGTGATATGTAATAGCACCTTAGGCTATCATCGAATAGGTATGGGAAACAAATTTTATAACTTTTTATATACATATGAGCTACATATTATATTAGTGACGATGATTTTAAAGGAGGATTGGATAACTGTTCAATATATTCATCAAATACGTTGTACGTTCTTAAATTCTTAAAATAATTTTAATTTTTACTTTTATGTGTTCGTTGAGTTTTACTTAACTGCAAATTTATAGTACACACATTGCCAGGGCTTAAGAAACAAACCTCGCATACCTTAAAAAGCCCTATTCGTAAAGTTTTTTTTCAGCACGAGCATCTAAAAGCCAATATTGAATAATTGAGAATATCTGTGATAAAGAACATCTATCATAACGTTTCAGAAACAGCGCCATCTCTTGAAACGAATCGAAAACATGTACAATTTAACACATTCGAATAAAATGTGGGGTGTGTGACTTTTTAACAAACGTTCGCTACCTAGTTATGCCAGATTTTGAACTTAAGTTGATTCTGGATATCCATTCGAGTTCTAGCGGAAGTCAATAAACTTTTGAAAATGGTAAAAACGTTTTTTTTTTTATACATTTGACTACGTAACTACTAATTTGGCGTTTATTATATTTAAACCTACCTACGTCGGTACATAAGAGCCGATCTTTAAGAATTATTGGAAATATACGTGCTCCGTTTATTGTGCAGTTTCAACATACTTTTTTTATGATTGAAGGATTACTGGTGGCCCGGAGGCCTTTCCAGTTTCACCAGGACAGGTGGGCGAGCAAAGGCTCAGCCAGGAGGGGTGGGATTTGCTAACAGCTACCCGAGCGCCTCCGAAGGAGACCTAAGAGCTCAAGAGCAGCTGCTTCGCGAATGAATCTACTACCGGATCGGAATCGCGACCCGCTGAGAAGATCCGGCGAGAAACTCAGCGAGCTGATTCATGGGTTAAGTTGCACGGCGAACTCTTTGTCGAGTTCGACGAGTACGGTTACCGGGGTCCCTAAGCCTGCTCCTAGTGTTAGAGCTGAAGGCGTCTAATGCAAAGGTTATTGGATCTGATGGATCCGTAAGGACGTGAATTTCAACATACATAATCGTGTTAATAATTACTATTTTTACGTGAAATCTGTGGATAATCAGCGCGTCAACGAACACTATAATTGAAACCTGGTTGTTATAGACATTTTATATTTATAAAGCAGTTTTCCTAAGCGCTGTGTGTCCTTCACACACGAGCACTAACATAGGATCGGGCGCGTCCCAGCTGATACCGTGTGCTTAGTGCGAGTTTTTTAACGTTCTCGACTGCGTAAAAGTTATCTATCTCAGGCAAAGAAACAAAATGTAAAAGAATAATCAGAAAAACGAAAATTATAAAAGAACGAAATACGAACCTAACATACAAATAGTGAACAATAAAATTGGCAAAAAAGCAAATAAGCCTAAAAAATGTCGGGGAACGCGCATAAATTAATAAAAAAAAAAGAAAACTTTATCTATCTAATTTAATCCATTTAGATCTAAAATCCATAAATCTAAACCATTTAGACACTCTATCAAAGATACACAAAGATTCAAATTTGGTCCTGCCCTTTATAAGACGTTCAATAACCAACACGCGCCCAAAAAAATTACGTATGTATAGAGATTTGTTGCGACAAAAACCGCAACAGAATAAACATGAACTCTCTTGGTCTAATTTACACTTCTCAACTTATTTGTCTTATCATTGGTGAACAGTCCGACTTGAAGAATAGAACGCCGACCATAACAATGTAACTTCGGCTTAGTATTGTTCAAAAAAAGGGTCATGTTCGCTTGTTGGCGGCTTTGGGCTTCAGTTAGAGATTTCTTCACCTATACTAGCTATTTAGATCACTATAAGCATCCAGTTATACCGCTCTGGTTCAATCTGTAGCTTACAGCTCACAATGAGGAAAAAACCGAAGCATTTTACGCTGCGGTCTGTGAAGCAGCAGACATCACACGAAACCAGCTGTCTCGCTCTAGACCGAACTACCCTCTCGCTCAGTCTTCATTTAATAAACATATATTGATAATAATGACTAATAAATACACTATTATATCTACCACATAAAACATATCTAACGCACATAATATATTGATTTTAGATTCTTCTCTGTCACACTGATTGCACAAAACCACACAACTACACATTCCAAAATGATTGCTTAACGAAACATAGACTGAGAAGGTTAATCTAGTATAGGGTAGCACAACGCTACCGAGTTTTCGAGGTTCCAAACAAGTGTAAATCCTGGAAACAAACAAAAGGAACTTGCTCGTTCTGATTTTTCCTTGCCCAGTCTCGAGTTTCAGTCTCTTGAACGTTTGTAGTAAAATTTTCACAACAACCTTTTTTTATTGATACTTTTTATTGCTCAGTTGCTCAGACGAGCTCACGGCCCACCTGATGTTATGATGTTAAGTGGTCACCGGAGACCATAGGCATCTGCAAAGTGAATGCCGTTACCTACCTTGAGACATAAGTTTAGTAGTTGATTACTCAGCCTACTTTATGCCTACCACGATCGCTCTGATAAACATGAATTGACTAAGAACACATACGCCCATAATGGTTTCATATCTTGTTCTTTTTTAATTACCTACATCGCTGAATGACGAACGATTTTAAGCTGGATAAAACTTCTACGGAGCAGGCGTGGCAGCCATTTCATTCATAAAATCTCGTTAGATACTTTGCTCTCGTCCCAAGATTTTTTTTTTTATTCACTTTCCGGTAGTTTTTGCACCTTCTCTGTTTTGCCAAGTTCATTAACGCTTACCATAAATAACGATAACATTTGTCGCAAATTCTAAATCAATAATACAACTGGTATTATGACCACGTTCAACAGAGGCGAGTGAGCCGCGCGTCCCTCTCTCGACTTGTTCCATTTCCTATGTCTGCATAATAGATAAGTTTATATACGTATGTAAATAAGCACTCCGCAGGCTGTGCTATAGCGGCCCAATACATAGTTTAAATCTATACTTATACATCGGTTTGACAATACTAGCCTCCCCCAGCAGGATATTTTACTTTCTCTGGACGAGGCCCCTCAGGCGCGTCCTGAGCACCCCCGCAGGGGTCTTGCCTCCCCGCGTGCCCCCTCGGACCCACCACGCATAGTACGCACACCATACGAAACTAACTCAGCTGCCTCTATAAGCTCATACGTGTTTCTCTATAGATACGTACTTATTTAAATAAGCAATTTGAAGCCCGCGTTAGTTTATGTAATAGTTATGGACGTGCTCAGCTTCAATCAATTTCGTATGTAGTTTTAAACGGATTAAACTTTAATTTCAATGGACTTACGCCAGTTATGAACTTACCCATTGTTCGCTATGTAGGTCATATTATTATTATTATTATTATAGCGTTGATTATTACCAAATCAAACTGTTTGTGAAAACATTTGCCCCGTTTCGCAGTAACAAATCTTCAGAATAAACCAGCCGAACTACGTTAAAAGGCAATTTTCATATGTGAATAGTATGACAGTTAACAAATTATAAAGAAATCCTGTTTTTTTTTAATCTGTGCTATTTAAACTAAATAAAACGGAAAACGGAAGTTATACAAGTAACCTACTAAATTGAATAATATTTCAGCCATTACCCAGCGGTGTCATGCGTCCTTGTTATTAAAAGATTAGAAAATTACTGGTTCGTAACTAATGTTGGACTATTCTGTAAAACAAGGTCGTTTATATTTTTTTATTCCCTACCTACTCGCTGATAGCCTAAGGGACTATTATAAGTGGGAATAGAATAACAGGTAAGCTCACAGGCTCAAATTTTGAGAGGCGTTTACTAACTCTACTAAGAGGAGTGCTTGTAGACTCTACCACCACATCAGAAGACGACGCACTGAAAAGATCCGGCGAAAAATCTCAGTAGGTATCTACGTGTTCTGTGTTCACAATTGACAGTCAATAAATATTCTTACCTTACCTTAGTCACCTGTTTGTTGATTATATTCACAGTACAGTTTCAACAAAGAGGTCATTAAAAATAATGAATTACAATTCACACAAAATAAATTTCTATTGCTAAATATTTCAATTTAATGCATAATCGAGCGTGTATTGAAAAATAGTACACAAAGCCTGTCCGGGCGTAGCTAGAATAACCCAGCGAATAGGTAGACTACCAGCGAATAGGTAGACCAAAAAAAGCACATAAATCAACCACGATTAATCAGTTTGTTAAAAATTCTAGTTAATATCAGAGACCTAATAATAATAATAGTATACTAGGTACGAGCGTTAGGATATTTAATAAACTACCAAAGAAATTAAGAGACTTCGACGATTTTCATTTTAAGAAAAAACTAAAAGATAATCTTTTTAGTGGAAATTATTATCACATAAATGATTTTCTTAGGGACGACATTGAAAATAAATGGAATTTTTAATTATTGGTTGAATTATGGATGAATGAATGGTAAATTATATAATATTATAATATCTTGCACTGCACTAAAATTCGCATGTCAAATAATGACAAAGCATACACGCTGCTTTTAACTTATGCTTGGCGAATAAATGATTTCTTTCTTTCTTTCTTTCCTATTCATAATGTTTTATCAAAAACGTTAAAAGTAATCATAAAGTCGAATCCAAGAAGATATACCGATTTTTAATCCAAAATGGCACAAATTAATATAACAGTAGTCGTAGTCGTTGTGGCCTAAAGGATAAGACATCACGGACATCAAGTGCATGATTGACTTCCACGGTGAAGTAATAACATCGTGTAATAAAAATCAAACCCGCAAAATTATAATTTGCGTAATTACTGGTGTTAGGACCTCTTGCGAGTCCGCACTACCCTGCCTATTTCTGCCGTGAAGCAGTAATGCGTTTCGGTTTGAAAGGCGGGGCAGCCGTTGTAACTATACTGAGACCTTAGAACTGATATCTCAAGGTGGGTGGCGCATTTACGTCGTAAATGTCTATGGGCTCCAGTGACCACTTAAAACCAGGTGGGCTGCGAGCTCCGTTCACCTAAGCAAAAAAAAAAAGAAATAAAAATATCAGCCAGATCTTTGATGAAACCAAAAACATTTAGCGTCGGAGTTTTTAATTTACCGGTCTTATTTTCGAGTTTATTTCATATTTTTTTATTCGTTACCAAAATTATAAAAGAATTCTACTATTGAAACCCGTTACTGGAAATTTTTATCGTAATTGGTGAAGATAACAAGAGTTCCCATTTTAATTGATTCGTCGAAAACGTAATTTTTAAAGCATAATCGTGTATTCGTAGAGAATAGGAATTCGGTAGGTAGCGGCTTGACCCTGCGCCTGGCATTGCTGAAGTCCATGGGCGATGGTAACCACTCACCATCAGGCGCCCAATAAAAAAAAAGAATTACGTGAAACCTATTTCTTATTAAGGTACTAGTAAAATTACCCTCGATATTGACTTCTCAAGATCGCGGAAATCTAGTTAATGCAGGCCACGTAGGATTGGTCATAATTACGCGAACCTTGGGGGAGGCATATATTCAGTAGGCAGTCAGATTTCTACAGTCTGATGATGTTTCATTGCTGAATGTCTTTTCACTGATGAATTCACTTGATTTTTTTTCCTACCTAAGCTGGTAGCCTTGAGAGGCTATTCCAGCGTAACCTTAACTAGTAGGTGAGCTCACGGGGCTCAAACCTGACGACGTTGCTAACACGAACCCTAGCAAGAGCCGTGCTTCGCAGAATCTACCACCGGATCGGAAACGCGACCCACTGAGAAGATCCGGCGAGAAACTCAGTGGGCTGTGTCTGAGGGTTAATTTGCTCGTCGAGCCCTTCGTCGCAAGCGACGGGTTCGACGAAAACGGTGACCTGTGCTTGAGGTACCTAAAAGCACCGTTAGTGGATCGGGAGGATCCGAGATGACGTGTTTTGGGCGACGTCGACTGCTTTCCATTCTTTCCGCAGGATCGGGAATGTAGTTACCGGCGGCCACGATGAGAGGGTTCTCGTGTCGTGCCGCTTTATCGAAGTGGATTCACTTGAAGTAAGCAAACCCAGTTTTAATGCCCAATGATCTTTATGTAAACATAACATTTAAGATTATTTTTAAAACTCGGAACAAAATAGCCACGCTATCTTAAAGTTGCTTTTCATTTATTTATTTGTATCGACATAAATAAAACAAACAATAATAGTATGAAGTTGCCATTTTATAAACCTGGCCATTTGAAATGTAATTTATCGTATCGCTAGCAGCAAATTTTCAATTCAAATAAATTGTATTTTAAAAATATGGAAATCTATTTTCAAATTCAGTCATTTGTACATTGATTATGTTTTGTTCTCACTAAGCTTATAATTAATATTTTTCATCAATGTGGACACTATATAAATACGAGTAATTAAGGAATGCGAATTCCGTCGCGGTAGCAATTCCACACGAACGGCTCACCACATTAATGACGTAAATGGAGTGAACACTATAAACAAACGGACGACTCGATAAAGGTTTGAACGCTTCCAACGTGGAAATTTTGATCTAGAAAATGAACTTCGAAGTCCTTCGGAAACTAAAGTGAATAACGATGAATTAAAGGCGATAGTGGAATCTGACGATACTCAATCTGCCGCTGAGCTTGCAGCAGCTTTCAATGTTAGTATTAAAACAATATTATTATTTTTTTGCTTAGATGGGTGGACGATCTCACAGCCCAGCTGGAGTTAAGTGGTTACTTGAGCCCATAGACATCTGCAACGTAAATACGCTACCCACCTTGAGATATAAGTTCTAAGATCTCAGTATAATTACAACGGCTGCCCCACCCATCAAACCGAAACGCATTACTGCTTCACGGCAGAAATGGGTAGGGTGGTGGTACCTACCCGCGCGGACTCACAAGAGGTCCTACCACCAGTAATTACGCAAATTATAATTTTGCGGGTTTCATTTTTATTACACGATGTTATTCCTTCACCGTGGAAATCAATCGTGAACATTTGTTGAGTACGTATTTCATTAGAAAAATTGGTACCCGCCTGAGATTCGAATACCGATACATCGCTCAACACGAATGCACCGGACGTCTTATCCGTTAAGCCACGCCGACTTTAAATATTGGTTTATTTGCGTCAAATTGGCAAGGTAAAGAAAACTTCATAAGTGGGTCCCGCACGATCGAAACGATTGTCAGCGCGACGAACGGATTAAACCATGTCTTGCGTTGCTTGAAAGACACAGAAACGAAGGGATTTTGATTAACATGAATTGATTTTGTCGTGCTGTCATTTGCAATGAAAACTAGATTAGTTTTCATAATCGTAAGCGGTCATCATATTGGCTTAGCCCTGTTTCAGACAATGCCCCAAACGAAAACTTACCCCAAAAAATTCGTGGTTACAGTTCGGTGGCCTAGGGTCGTATAATTCATCACAGTTTCTTTACAAATAGTATAATAAATAGTTACTGCAGATATGTACTGTGAAGAACTGGACACAATGATCGAGAAGCTCGTGAATCTTCAGTCAGCCTTGGTTAATTGATAGTCCCCGCTGCTCCTACACGCCAACGCTCAACCTCATACGCATACAACAGACGGTATCTAACTAACAAGAGCTAGGGTTAGAAATTTTGTATCACCCACCGTACTCACCAGACCTAAAAGACTTCTACTTTTTTCAAAGGTTGGACCACTTCTTGGCAGGGAAATATTCAATATCCGAGAGGCAGTTCAATAGGCCTGTGAAGAATTTGTTAGCTCTCGTACACCTGACTTCTTTATGAAGTCGTCGTGGCCTAAAGGATAAGACGACGTAAGACGATTTGGGAGCCAGAGATGGGCCCGGGCTCCCAAATACCAGCTTCTTCCATTTGACTCCATACAGAGGAGAGCCGTTCGGATTCTCGATAATCCCATTCTCACGGATCGTTTGGAACCTCTGGGTCTGCGGAGGGACTTCGGTTCTCTCTGTATTTTGTATCGTATGTTCCATAGGGAGTGCTCTGAGGAATTGTTCGAGATGATACCGGCATCTCGTTTTTACCATCGCACCGCCCGCCACCGGAGTAGAGTTCATCTATACTACCTGGAGCCACTGCGGTCATCCACAGTGCGTGTCCAGAGATCTTTTTTGCCACGTACCATCCGGCTATGGAATGAGCTCCCCTCCACGGTGTTTCCCGAGCGCTATGACATGTCCTTCTTCAAACGAGGCTCGTGGAGAGTATTAAGCGGTAGGCAGCGGCTTGGCTCTGCCCCTGGCATTGCTGAAGTCCATGGGCGACGGTAACCATTCACCATCAGGTGGGCCGTATGCTCGTCTGCCTACAAGGGCAATAAAAAAAAAAACGTCCAGTGCATTCGTATGAAGCGATGCACCGGTGTTCAAATCGCGCAGGCGGGTACCAATTTTTCTAATGAAATACGTACTCAACAAATGTTCACGATTGACTTCCACGGTAAAGGAACAACATCGTGTAATAAAAATCAAACCCGCAAAATTATAATTTGCGTAATCACTGGTGGTAGGAGTTTGAGGAGTCCTCAGCCATAGACACCTACTGAACTGTGTCCCTGATCACATCAGCAGATGTTCAACTATTCACCATCAGTTGCGTCGTATGTTCCTTTGTCTGGCCAAAAATGGCACAAAAAATGTCGTCTATCGAGTTAATAACCACACTACAAATTCGGGCCCATGAAGTATATTACTGTGTTACGAATGTTTCAGACAAATAGCAGCGCAGCATCTTATGTTCCGTAGAGAGGGTCCCTTAGTCAGTTGATAGTGACTTAGCAGTATCTTTGACAACAACATTTATTCAGCGGGTTCTCGGTACAGTTAGAATAAACATATGCTATTAATTACACGCACCTGGATCGTAACATGATACTTTGTATAGATTTGCGATACATTAAAGTGCTTAATATTCAAAAAACGGATCGCCTATGCACTACAGCAGCAGCATCTGATCCTATTACGGCTTAACTATTTGTTTTTAAACTACTTGGGTGTTACTAACACCCACGTAGTTTAAAAACAATTTTTTATTGACTTATAGTTGTGCTTAAAAATAAATTATCACAAACAGTTTTTATGATTGCATAGATGGATAATAAATAGCTTTGCCGAATCCAATGCTAATCATCAGAACCTGAATACTCTTTGCCTGGCTCCCGCTACCCACCTTAGAACACGAGGTCCAAGTCTAAATTGTAATAAATAGGTCACGATTATCTCGCTCTTCAAACCGTAATGCACAGCTACTTCACGGAAGTAATGGGTACAATGTTGTACCAATCAGCACCCGGTCAGCGTCCTCGCCGAACCCGTCGCTTGCAACGAAGGGTTCGATGAGTAACTTAAGCCATAAACATAGCCCACTGAGTTTCTCGCCGGATCTTCTCAGTGGGTCGCGGTTCCGATCCGGTGGTAGATTCTGCGTAGCCTCTAAAGGATTTTTTTTCCTACCTATGCCTAGCCTTGAGAGGCTATTTCAGCTTCGCCCTAACGTGTGTAGGTGAGCTCACGGGGCTCAACCGGAGTGTTGCTAACACTGACCCTAGCAAGAGCAGTGCTTCGCGTTCAATCATTTTGAATTCATTTAAAATACTTCAAGGAATCAAATGTACAGCTTTCATTAAAAATGCATTTGAGAATTTCGACTTCATATTTCGTCTCGTGTTGAGGTTACGTTGTTTTATCAAAATAACGGCAAACCTTTAACACGGAGGGTCGCGGGTTCGTTCTTAAGTCTACGCCGCTGAAAAAAAGGATAAAGGGAGGAAAAGGAAGGGAACATAGCACAGTAAAACGACATCAGAGAGAAGAAATATTTAATAAATAGATATAATGATTTAATCTTAAACAGTTTTAGAACTAGAAGGTCAATTTTAAAGAAAAAATCATTACGATTTCCAAATTGACTACAATAGAACGGGAAAAATGTTCTTTCATGACAAAAACGTGTTACGCAAGTTGCCGTTTTACAATATTAATTATATTTTTTTTTTCGTAATCGAGAACAGTAATATAGCTTTTAAATTTCTTCGTTAAAGCGAAGTTTAAAGAGAGGTTCATAAGACTTAAAATATCAGGGTGCTATTTAGTTTCAGGAAACGTTTTTAAAATCACATTCCCGACAGTGGGTAAAGCTGACGTATAAGCGGAAAACAAAATCGATATCTTAAGCGTAAATACTGATATGTGTTAAAAGAAAATTAGAAAATACACTCGCTGTATCGGACTCAACTGCAATCGCGTCTTCGTTGAGGTGCAAGGTTGAAGTATACTTATTCATTGATGATGTAATTCGTGCCGGCATTTCCGTCTTGAAGTCAAAATGGTTCCAAGTTCTTGGTAGCTATTGTACTTTAGGGTCCTACTAATTTACTATATACTAAGTTCAGTACTACACAGCGTATAACTTGGTCCAAGGAATTTGTCCGACGAATCTAAACGCGCCGCGAGTTTTAAATACACACAATAATTTAATGATAGTCTTAGAACTAGATACATGACGCGAAATGTAGTTTACATAATGCAATTGATAAGTATGGTTTTCGCTTTCAAATTGCTGCTGAAGAATACGTATACCCGATTGTTATAATATCTTTAAAATATTTGGTAATGTGTATGTATTTTGGTAGTTTTTTTTAGGATGATTATATTTCTTGACATTTCTCTAGTGTTGCAATAAAATAAAAACAAAATCCTTCAAATCGTAAAGAGTCTACAGTGCATTACGGATAATTTCAATAGCACCCTGGCTTACAGATACACTCTAAAAGTAATTAAGAATTTGTTGATATTACAAGTAGACGTAGAATCAAAGAAATCAAATAAAATTGTTTAACATAATATAACAAAATTTTACTTTTTCGTTTATGGCAACGTTTATCGTCAAAGATAAAAAAGGAGAATATTTTAATTTCATAGAACACTTTATGCACCAAGTCAACACTGCAACAGAATGATCATAGTTAATTATTATTTTTCGTTAAAATGTATTGTTAACATTGAAATTCTGATACATATTTCGTAACGTACCACCTTCACTCTGTTACTATGTAAAGCGAATTAGGTAATTACATATGATAATTAGCACCAAATAATGCTAGCAATAAACTAGTGCGGTGCCACTAAATCATCTAACATTTTTATATATCGACAAGTCGATAACCAAATGGATTTTCAACCCCTTATGTTATGAACGTTGTCACTACGAATTCGTAGTCTACTGCTTAACATACTGGAAGACAGTAAAATAATCTTTTTGTTTGTACGAAATTCAAATCGGCGACAAATTATGTCTAAAACGGGGTAGGATGTTTCCGTGTTGCTTCCAAAAAGAACTTTGAGCGTGACGGTTCTCTTTACTTTACTTCTCTTTAGTTGCGGTAAAAAAATTCTAATTAATCTATTATGTTTAAAGAATATAAGCGCGCAGGAGAGCGTGAATAGTGAACTAAATCACTATAAATTATGTAATATTATGATTTTAAAGCACATAGGTACTTGTGCCCAAGCAAGCGTTTATTACAATAGCTAAAATGCATATTACATAATCATCTGTCTATATTAGACGTAATGTAAAAATGTATCAACGATACTTTTTAAATTCACATCTTAGTAGTCATCACACATTGTAGTGAGAATCTATTATTTAGTTTATTTAAGTTTCAAAAACATTAACGTGACATAAAGTAGACACTAATTTTAGAATTTTTAGATAACTTTTAACCAGGATAATCTTAAATCACATTCCAAACACACACACGCACACAGACACTGTGTAAGACACAGTACACAGCTTACAATAAATGTCCTAAATGTGTTTCTTTTTTTGACATTTTGGCATAACCAAAACGTCTTACGCTTGGGGTTGCGCGACGTTGCCGCTGTGAACATCGCGTCACTTCGGTCACGCAATTTAAAACAAGTTGCCAGACCGCACGCTCAAATTTCACACAAATATTTTTTTCAAGCTTGAATAGTCTTCTACTATTATTGGTCTTCATAAAAAATCTTCTTACATAAAAGCACTTAAATTTTTATTTATGTATACTATAATTATTATATTAAACTGTTTATAGAATCAAATGCACATCTCTAATAAACATCTAAATATTGTGCATACATTATACAAATTAACAATTTTATAATTATTTATGGATTTATATTTTAGATCTATATCTGTATATATATTTGCTTTATTGCTTGAAACACATCACAAGTTTGCTTTAAAAGTTTACTGCCTTGACTCCAAAAGAAGATAATGTATTTTTTTTATAATTATATCTTCTTTATGTTAATAATATACATTAAAACAGGTACACAGTATTCATTGTATATATCAGTACACATATAATGTAAACATGAAACACTTATTAAATTTATTGCCTTTAGTATGTGCCCATTAGATAACATTAGAATTTGCCATATTTAAAAAGTTCAGTATGGAAGCTACAGGTAGGTTACCAGATAAGCGAAATAAAATACTGGAGTAGTCATCCTACATACTTAATACTCTTAAGTGTGTACTTGTCTCATATAAAAACTATTAAATTTAACTAACAGGCGTGGGTGTGATTGGCTTATTATAATGTGTAAAAAAGACCACAAATACAATTTAGACATAAACATGATAAATTCTGAACGAACAATATAACACTTATTAATCAAAATAACAATATATTATATGTTCTTTTTACAGTTTAATTCAAATTTAGAATGATAGCGTTAACCTTTCGATATGTTTCATGATAGTATTATGATTTAATTAACTTTCAAAATGCTATATGAATTTTTACATATTACGAGCAAATATCTACTACCACCGTTCTGTGAATGTGAGTTTTACACAATGATTAATGAGTATAAAAGCTGAAAAGTAATAGCTTTCTCAAAGTACATTCTATTGAAATAAAATCAATACTTTTGTCAAAATATGATATTAGTAATAATATTATTATAATTTAAATCTGACGTAAACTCATAGATAAGTATATTTTCGATTAATCTCTACTCGCACATCCGTAGCCCTGCAACACATTGTACATATTATTATTTGATGGTTCGTTTATCCTCTTCTGACGCTAGCGTTAGACAGAGATAGACAGAGAAGCTTGCCATGCAACGTACAATATGCTCTCGAACAAACTATTCGATTTGGCAATATCTTGCAGTCGGACTATTCATCTATCTTTTACTACAATTGCCTATTTGCTTTTTGACTACCTCAATTTATCAAAATACTGTCATTTGTTACTATCAAATATAAAATAATTTGTTCCTTTGGTTCAATTAAAGGTATCGTTATCACTAAACTGTCATATTAGTTTACTTTTATTTTAATAATTTATTTTTCAAAACACGTGGTAATCAAGGATCGATATTCAATAAGAAAATTTGTATTCGAAATAAATAAATAAAAAAAAACAACTAAAATGTGCTTTTGATTCGATATTCAGTGACTAAAGTAAAATAGTGAGGTGAAATAAAATAACAATAAATTAAATGTCACAATGTAATATAAAAAGAGCAATCATCAATAAAACATCGATATAAAACGATTAAAATAATTATGAATTAAAAAGGAAAATAATGAAATAAAAGCGTGCTTAAAAATACATTATTAGTATGATAATAATTATTATAAAGCCTAGCATTAAGTTTACCTAAAACACAATTTGCGTTAGTAAAAGAAATAAAACTATGACAGTATAATGTCTTTGAATATTCGAGATTTTCTTGTCAAGCGTAGAATATAGCATTGGGAATTGAAATGAAGCTTCACGTCTAGCGTGTTACAATTCAACAAATATAAGCTTTTGTGATAATTGTATTCATATCTCAAATACTGACAAGTACATAAAAATAAATAATAATAAAATACAATCATGAAAAATGACTATGCAAAACGGAGTTTACGTGTCGCGCTCAGTTTAATTCGTTATTTATTGAATAGCAAAACTAACAATATGAAAAGCTTACCAATAAAAATCCGTATAATTTAAATTTTTATTACACGTCATTATTTGATAAACTAATTTTGTAAAGCCCATTCACACATTAACAAATCTGATAAGACGAATGAGAATTCTTTAAGCGAATTTGATTCGTTATATTTATGGGCCTTTATTTAACTTTCAAATAGAACAAAACGATGCCTCCAATGAACACTACGCTAACTCCTAACGCTAACGCTAATTCGTAGGTTTACAGGAGGAGCGTTTAAACGAAAAAAGTTGATAAAATCTTTATTATTGCAGATATATTTATGGTTTTTTCTTGTGTAACTAGCTGATTTACTCTTGCTTCGGACCCCATCCATAATGATTTGTAATACTTTTAAAATAGTGAAGCGATTTGCGTGAAAAACGAAAATTTCAAAATTTTGAGTTAGAGTAGTGTTCATTGGAGGCATCGAAAATCAAAACACTTTTGTACTTTACAGTCTTTTTTTTCTTTTTTTTTTGCTCTTTAGTACCGAAGATTTTTAAGAGGCATTAAGAGGCAAGCTTACGGTTTTCCCGATAATAAAAGGAAACGCGGGTTGAGTTTAGTCTAAAAACTTACGTCAGCTGTTTCATCGCTGCGTAATGACAATATAGTAAATATATTTATCGCCGCCATGTCGCTGTATTCTCGTAATAAATTAATACACAACTATAATCCTTAAGAAATTACGAAAATTTCAGGAAGAATCAAAACAATCGTTACACTTAATTTATTTATTTTTTTAATTATCAATACTGACCGGTTTTGAAGAAGGAAACAGGGGAAATACAAAATTATGATTTTTTTCTCATAGGTTTATTTTTAAGTATTCGGCAAGGTTCAAGGTTGCGCATGACATATTTTTTTTTCATCTATCGTCTATTTTCTCGTCTCCCGCGTTTCCTCGTAAGCGGAGCCTTTTTCTTAGAAATTGACAGACAGACCTTCAGATTTTAAAAAAGACATGCACTGAAATGATTACTAACTTTACAATATTCACTCATTCTTTTGCACGTAGTCTTTATGCTGCAATATTTTTTGAATTACTCTCTATGACCGGCATAATGTGAGGCAACGAAAACTACAACCAAATAATACTTAAATGATTCGTCACATCAATTTTTACATAGCAATTGTCAATAAAATTATATTTAAATAATATCAAATACTTGAAAAGCGTCTATTATTAAATTCATAAAATAGTATACCATAAAAAATTATTGACGTCGTTTCTGTGTAAAAATAATGTAAAATTGTCTTCATTTTAATAATATTAATTGTGCTAGTTAATTCTGTCTTTGCAATGCGATTACAATAAATATAAGGATAAAAATTATATGTTAAAAAGGTATGTAAGAAGTTTTGTACATAAATGTGTACAGGTGCTTATGACTAGTACAGATTCCGGAGCTACCACTGGTAAGACAGCGTTGTACATCTAATAAAGTACCTCATATACAGCTACACACGCGTTAATGCTGCATGTTCGTTGTTCAAATAAAACATCGTTACAGCGACATCTCTTGACAAAGAAACACAACCGCGAATGCGACATCTATGTTTCAGACCTTGGTACTATTTCACTTCCCAGTATTAGGGTATCGTTTAGGTAAGAGGGAAGTTTTATTTATTTATTTATAATCTCAATAATACTGCATGTTGTTTACTTGACGGAATCGATACGAATATTACGTTATTGAAAAATATATAATATTCGTTAGTTTCGATGGATGATAAGCATCAGTATGGCACTGAGGCATTAGCAGTTTAAACTGCTTAACAATAATATATAATATTTTTCGTACAGCAAAAATGCGTGAATACTTATACTATAATGCACTGTTTAGTTGTTTGTATAAGGCTAAATTTATTTATAAGTGTAACATATTATAAGTAAAGTAATTTCAATAGATCAATTGTCGCATTACGAGATTTACAGTCAGAATCTAAAAATGAAATCGAGATTACCAGAATTCCAAATGACATCCACATCGTTTTCCTAACATTTATATTAAACATATATAAATATATATATTATATTTAGTAGATTTAAATGTTACATTATAAGCGGGCTGAATTTTCACACGAGTTTGCGTTATTCTCTAATCTATTGATAATTTACTATTGGGATAATGTGTTGATTATCCCAATAGTTTATTAGCGGCACAATCGTTCACAAGATTTTTTGATAAAACTACATTTTAGATCGGCAGCCCGCTTGAACAAGGTCGAAACGATAAAGGGTTGAAAAGGTTGTTTAACCTAACTAGATATCATTGGAAAATATAAATCATAAAACATTTTACACTGGTTAGTTGCACAGTTGTCCCGGTGCTTGGTCACATAAAAATTATCATATGCAACAATATAAAAACTCTAATTAAATTTTGAATCAACACCTTATTTATTTAACAGATCTATACATTCGATATAGTTGGGACATACTATTGTCACCGGTCGTGTCGATCGACACGATCTTATTCAGTACAAGCGAAATGGGTCGTGAGGAGAACACGGATATTTTTTTTTGTAATATAGCGACGAAATTTGTATAACGTTGTTTATTCACAGCCCTTTATCACGATCGTTGTTCGAACAAGTAAACAGACACTAAGTGAACTACACTTATCGATATTTTTGATACACTATTAATCTAATGGTCTCTGTCTTTTTGTATCGATAGCGACGATCGATTTATATTAATATATTCAAAACGAGAGGGCAACCAAGCAGCAGGACAGCCGTCCGTTCGGACCGGTTGTGCAACAAACTCTCACATTGCGCACTAGCTCTTAGAAGCACAGTAACAAGGGTGATTTTATATTACAATAAGTTCATACGTGTGGATAGATCGAGTGATTCAATGCTCGAAGGTGATATTAATATTTCGTATATCACTGAGATTGGGGATCACATTGGAGCAGCCGTACAATAGAAGGGTCGCTCTTGGCTCCTTCTATGAACTCCTCGAGGGAGAGTTTTCCGTCCTTGTTCCTGTCCATCTGACGGAATATTTTGTCGGTGCGTTTCTCTGGGGTAGATTCATCTTCCGGCATCTTCATAACGGAGCCCACCATCTTGTAAATAGCCTGAAATTATTTCAATAATATTTTTTAAATATATTTAATATTACAGCCGAAGACCGGGCTTAGTGGTGTGGATAGGGAGAGACTTATGACCAGCAGTGGACGACTGTGGGCTGATGATGATGATGATTGAAAGCTTTTGTTTAATGTATACTAAGTGCCAAAATATAATTGTTGTTGTTTTATTTGACACTTACAGTGACGATTTCCAGCATCTCCTGCCTTGAGATGTATCCGTTTCCATCTAAGTCATACATGGAGAATGCCCACTTTAACTTTTGTTCCAGCTTGCCGCGCGACGTCACACTAAGTGCACAAAGGAATTCTCTGAAATCTATAGTCCCGTCGCCGTTCGCATCGAATGTCCGGAATACGTGTTCTGCGAACTGTAAAATAAATCACACCTAAAATGATGTGTATCAAATCCAGGGTTGCCAGACGTCGCGTGTTTTAGGCTTAGATTAAAATATCCCGACGGGACTGACTCTAATTGATTATATTTGTACGATTATAATTGTATTGTATATTAAAACCGATAAAAATATGTTAAAACTGACTTGCTCCTCGGAGAAATTTCAGAAAAAATAAAGAATGTCACTATACAATTTAGTTTTTTAGTTGTCCCGGATAAAAAATTAAATTCCCGTATTTTCTTTGCCTATTTAAGCATTTGCCCCTTAAAGGCTGAAAAAAAATCTGGCAACCCTAATGAAATGTCACGTTTACTTACTTACGTAACTTAACAATAAAACTCTTAAGCTCTTGTGTTTACATTATAAGTGTTTATATATAACCGATTTGGATCGAGTTTCGTATTTTGATAAGGTTTTTTTTTTAGTTTATCTGCATTAGCTATATTTCTTGGGAAAAAAGTATTTTCTCTAAAAGCAACTTTACGTAACGCCATCTCATTAATCTCTGAGGTACTAGCATTTTCAATATTAGATGTTACAGGTACCACAAGGCTTTACGAGATGGCGTTACAAGCGACGATACCTATCTATATTATTACTTTTTTTTTCGGGCCATGGGCCGACCCTCCTACGAGGCATGTGGAACTGGTCCACGACTGCGAGACCGCGGGCCCAAGGATGTTTTCAGAACCCTACCCACTTAGCGACTCCCTTGCACTCTTCGCCCAAGCGTCCGACCCCTCCGAGGTCAGAACCCGGATGAGGTAAGGGGGCTACCGCGGTCCACACTACAACCAGATGGCGCAGCTCACCCCAAGGACGCCCAGCCGACGGAGCCTTCGATGCGAATCGAAGGTTCTGAAACGTCTGCCGTCTCGGTACGGCAGCTCGTCAGGCCGCCCAGACGGTGCCGCTGGTGTCCCAGAATACCCTGCTGGACTAGAACCAGCCTGCCGGGTCGATCTTTTACATTTTGACATTGTTTTTTTTTTAATGTTTTGAACTGATGGAGCCGCGCGAAACTAAGTCGCCCAAGTACTTATACAGAGGCGACTTTACATAATGGTACAGGGTCTACGTTGCACACGGACTAGCGTTCTTAGGGAGCTATCGGTGTTTGCGCCGGTCTCGGCATCTTCAATGAGCCTGTTACGTTTATACTTATTCCATTTTAACAGCGCGCTTACTAGAGAGCGCTGGGGTAATGACGGCACGGGCGCTACATGGGCTAGACACGTCTTTTTACCTATAATATAAAAGATGTGATTTTCTAAAAATGAAATTTAGTTTAATAGTTTGTATACATTAATTCTTGTATTGAAAAATATATATAGTTAAATATACCTTACTAGCGTCACCGTAAGGGAAAAAATTCCCGTATATCTTTTTAAACTCTTCGACGGAAAGATGGCCACTGGGACAGTCCTTCAGGAATCCTTTGTACCATTCTTGTATTTCTGCGTCTGTAAGCGTATGATTCAACTTTACATTATTAAATATTTATTATTTATACAAATTGAAGTCAGAAATTTAATACATCACTACATTTGTATTTCGACATATATATATTTTTTTTAATTTTACCTGAAAACTCCGTATTCTGTTTCAGATCCTCCAATACTTCGGGCTTGAGTTTACTATTTTGTTTACCCATTATTCTGGATTATTACCGCTTTGTTCGCACTTGTAGTTTTTGGATACGAATTTACAATAAGAACTAACACAACCGAATCTCGATTAGTTGACCAAGTTTTTTGCCCTAAAATCAGAAACAGTTCATTATTGAAATCATGTTATTATTATTTCAAATGCTTTAATTACAACACAGTCGTTTAGTTACTGAATTCAAAAGTAGCAGGAAAGAAAATTGGCAATATATTTTTATTTTTTTTGAAAATGTAAAAATTAATATCAGTTGTTGTAAGCCTTGAATACAATAAAAGATGTTAAATCTCATAGAGGCTATTGAACGTGCGTGTTTTAATTCCGGCAATATAATTTGTTGACAATATATTTTAAAGTTAGCTGCGCTTTAAGATTTACGATTCTTTAATAACATATACACATAATATTCTCAAAATAACAATCAGATAATTATTCTGGCATAAGGCAGTGTTAGTGAGGCTGCAGTAGAATTTAATTGGTTTTATCAACATCCTTTGTATCAGGTCAAAATCAAGTCAATATTCCTAGGCTTCTGCGTACTCCATTACGATCCGGTAGTTCATTATATACTTAATTTTTTACTAGTCTTGCGATAGATATATATAGTTTTGCGCTTCTTTAAAAGCCTTACGACTGTTAACATTTTAATTTGTTTTACTATTGAATTCATACAAGGAAAATCACAGAGCATGCTCGATATTTACCTTCTTCAAGTTCGTACATGATAAAAGTTAAATAAATTATACTTTACCCTTATTTTTTGGACCCTGTCTTTATACTTGCTGTGTGATTACGAAGCGTTTTATTCGTTTGTCTAGTTAATTAGAAATTATTAATTACGGTTGGGGTTAGCGCACAAGGAGTTATGTTTCGTAATAAATTATTTGCATTGTTTTTAATATGATCGTTCTAAAATTGTTCATCGATTATAATTAGAGTATTTTTGCTTCCATACGCGTCACATATTGAAAATTACATTTTCATGTGAAATAGTATATAGATATCCGTATATTTTTCGTTATATTTTACTATCACATGAATAAAACAACTATGTTTATATTATTATGTTATTATAAAAGTAATAAGTACTATACTATAATACATATTATTATCATAAAGTCGTTTTTAAATGAGAAAAAAAAATACGATTATTTTCTGGGTTCTCACTGACATATTTTATCTATTTAAAAATCAATGGAAACTGGTTTTAAATGAAAAATTTTGTTCTAAATTTTACGCATTAAAACACTAATATTTGACTGTTATTACATTACAATACTTTGACAAAACGATTTGAATCGATTCTAAACAATTTCAATTCTATAGTAGGTAAACCAAGAGAGAACTCCTTGCGCGCTCAATAATAAATAATATGAGAATAAAATAATGATAGAGTTATTTTTATAATTTGTATATTATACATGAATAGGCAAAATGTGAATCGTTAAAAATATGTATTCTTAGTAATAAAACATAGACACAATGGGACATACTCGTAATGGTATCGAACTATTTATTATACGGTATCTATCTAAGGAATACTTAATGCCTGAAAGGCGGCTACGAGTTAGTCATTAAAAAAAAAAAAAAACACTGCAAATTTTACTGAGTATCTCATAGAAAATATTTAGTTAAAATGAAAACTTGGAGATTCTTGAATGGAACATGCAAAGCGCTGTATCGCGTTTACGATCCGTGCCGCCGCAGAAGTTAAAAACTTCACGTAATATATTCCCATTGGGAATAAAACGTGCTGCGTCAACGATATTTCCAAACGCCAAACTAAACAGAAAATGTATACTTTATATAGTTTTGTCAAGAATGTAATAAAGAGACCCACAAATGTAGCGTACAAACGTTATATTAAAATGTAGATTAAATATATTAATTAGTGCGTCGTTAAATCTGCTATTATCATTATTATTATTTTTGTTCACTTTTAAATCAGTGGTTCGTTCACTAAAACGTATTGTGCGCCTAAAACGCTGCTAGTTACATTGATATCTTAAAAATTATTCTATACTAGTACATTGATTATAGTAATAGCGTAATTAAGATGTGCTCAAGCTTCCTAAATTTCAAAAAACACTAATTATAGCTAAAATACTTTGCTTATTAAAATTTACGTTGAGGAAACGACTCTGCCACATCATATGGATATACTCGGAAAATTAATACGATTTACATTGAAGCCGACAGTGCGAGTTAAGAATGAAATTGTCACCGTATGCCGATCGCACGACTCTTAGCGGATGTACTGGTCGAGGATCGGTTACTGTGGAATTATTGAAAACGCCGCTGCCGATGGCGGCTTGGATAATCAGAAACAATCTATTTTCATGCAAGTTGGGGTCAAGTTCAGTTTACGAAGCTTCGTACAAACGATGACAGAGTTGTATCTTCGCGAATAGAAATGATCAGGTTTTCAAATACATCTAAGATAAATAAATAAATACATTTAAAGCCATTTCTACACTACAGCTTTTGAATAACGACATAAGTTCTTCGGGATATTAATTGCCGTTGAGAATCGCATTGCGAGTGTAGACACGGCGTTACAACAAAGTCAATACAAATGGCACATCGTCAAACATATTACAAGCGTAAACTATACTAACATTAAAGTACGTAAAGCTAAGATTTGAGATTTAGAACATAACACAAGTAAAACTGGTTGTTCTTACGGTAGCGTCAGAAAAAAAACAACTTAATTAGACGTCTCGAAGGGAACTCCAAAAGCACTAATCGAAGTGACGCAAACGAATCTAACCTCAAACTGCCAAAAGACATGCTCCGGTCGGTCGAAGACCTTACCGAGGGCTGTCTCACAACGCTTGTCAAAAAGATAAATTCTTAAGTCGCTTGTGTTCGCGTAAGTACTTACTGTTTCAGAATTTAAAAATCGATGCCTGTAGTTGATTATAATCGATTCAGCATATTGTGAAGATCACGTATTTAAATATCGAAGTGAACTTGCTTGTAAAAATGCACTTGTCGGAGATGATTTTGTTTGCATCACTTCTAAGGATATTTTTTTATCGCGGGTCGCATTACCTCGTGTGACTTCTAACACATGCAAGCTCTGATGTATTGCCTACAGACAAACAGCGTGTGTGAAACTTCAAGTGGTTTCATAGAACGTAGATTGTTAACATACCACATTAAATCAATTAAAATGATTATTATCATTACCGATATTTTTATTTAAGTTGTTTCGGAACTATTTCAATACTATTGCTTCAGTACTTGGTTTTTGATAAATAATCAGTTTTTTTTTAATTTTTTATTTCCCTTGTGACGAGCATACGGCCCACTTGATGGTGAGTGGTTACCGTCGCCCATGGACTTCAGCAACGCCAGGGGCAAAGCCAAAGCCACTGCCTATCGTAATGTTCCTTACGAAGATTTTTGAAGATATCGTAGAACAAGTTTTGCATTTTCTTTTTCACATGATCATCCGAACCCTGTACTGATGATTTGTTTCATTTACATTTTAATAAAGCTTGTAATGTGTTAGAAGTCAGACGGCATTTAAACACAAGAAATATGTAGTCAATTAATTAGTAAAAAAACAAAACTTTTATGCTCGTTCCAAACTATGAGTGATTACGCCCGTGGCATTCTCTAGACTTTGTCGATGTTGTCAAACTATAAATGTCAATGGAAAATTGCTTTATTTGTGATATGTTATCCGTCACCCTGTTCGCAAGCTACCATCAGGTTCGACCGAGTATTCTTGATCCCTTTTCCCTAATGTTACGTGAATCAGTCGTCTTGTTTATTTAAATTTGCGTGACTAACAGTTACATCGATTTCTTTGGTCGTTTTTTAAACAATTACTGTTCTTTAAAAGAAATCCATAATAATTATTATAGATAAATAAAAACGTAACGTTAATAATAATATACGGTAAACATAAAGCCAAAAATAAAACGTACGAACTTATCAACTACATAAACGCGCGGTTACGTGGAATGTTCTTTACAACAACAGGGTTCTATAAGTTTCCAGTGCACGCCTGCGCTATTCATTATTATATAGGTCGATTTGTGCAAATACAATTTGTGCTTGTCGCGTTTTATTCCATAATAAAATGCACCGAAACACATCAAAAAACTTAAATAAGCCTTAAATTAATGAATTTCGCGACCCCTACGACTTGTTACGCGACCGTAAATGACGGTCACATTGTAATACAACAGTGACGCTCCAAGAAAAAGACACATAATAAATTATAATAAGCTAATAGGGGGCGTATTCAAAACCTCGATTCAGTATTCATTTGGCCACAATGCGTTAATGAATGATGATGGTTGATTAATAAGGAGCTATTGAGTATATATATATATAAAAAAAACAGGTTCCGAAAACTATATTTACAAAGAACTAGAAGGCACAGTAATAGGGGTAGCGTGAGACATCTATGAAGTTAAGAAAATAATCAGTTTGTTCAGTGAAACAAAACAAACGGATCACGAAACGACCGTTGTAATGTGAAAAGCGTTGAAAGAATAAAAGGCTCATTAAAGATTACACCTGACATCTAAAGTGAAGATCCCTCGCGGATAATCATCTAATACCGAAACAAGAACACCGATACGACTGAAAAGATAATTTGCATTTAAAACACTGCGGTCAATTATATTACGTAAACTAGCCTTACAGAGCTGTACAGTGTGCTTAGTGCGAGTATTTTAACGTTCTCGATAGCGTAAACGTTAACTCATATTTGTATGGAGTTGGAACGTTTTTCTACGTTTGCCGCTAGGGGCGCTGTTCCAACTACATACAAATATGAGTTAACTTTTACGCTATCGAGAACGTTAAAATACTCGCACTAAGCACACAGATTGTCGGCGTGCGGGCTTCGGTAACTGTGAGCACAGGAGCGCTTCGTTTAAACAATCTGATCTATTCTGTACGTCCGCTACACTAATTTTTTATCTTAATAGTAAAATTTAAAGATTGACATTATACCGTGCAGTTAAAGAAATCCGTAATTAGGTTAGAAGGAAATATATTTCGATAAATATCGAACTTCTTAGATGATAATAAGGTCGTCTAAAAGGTGAGTGGTACGGACACAATACTTATATTTAACGGAGTGGACAATCCGACAGCGAAATACGTAAAAATACATTTATTTACGCAGACTAAGAAGGAGAACAGGATATTTAAAAATTCATTGACATCAAATTCGTTACATCAATATTAATTAAATACGTTTACGTTTTTAAACATTTAGATCAAAAAACACGAGAAGAAGCGTCTGAAAACACGCGTCGGCCAGTCAAGAGCCGCCGTTCCAATAGCGGTTGGGCAAATCCAATTTAGGTTCTGCAATTCTAGTTCTGTTTGAAGAGTACAGATCGAACAAACACGCGAGCACAATCAATCGAATCGTTCCGTGTTTATTCGCGCGAACGAAACATTTCGGTGCGTTTCATAATTAGATCGGATGTTGAACAAATACAGGGCTGCAGTCGGTTCGCGCGGATCCCGAAAATCGCGGCCGACGCGTGCTTATCGCGGCTTACTTACGTTCAATCGCCGTGATTACACGACAGCGGAGCTAAAACTAAACAAATGTATCTAAATGTGTGTTTTGCATGTATGTGGCTTACTGAATTTAATAAACAATTTCGTATCTGTTTTGCGGAGCATCTGTTTAAAAATTACTACTCGATATGTGCGTGTATTTTATTTATGGCTGTCGTGTCAACACAAGGTTCGCCGCCGGGTTATCGCAGGGTACACAGGGTGGGTGGCCAGGACCGAGGACTGACACTCCTGATGGCCAATTTAAGGTGCGAGCATCTTTGAGAGCTCCTCATCCTGCAAGCATCCCTTGAGGAACTCATCCTGCGTGAGCTGCCCATCGTTGTTCTCGTCCATCTTCGCGAAGATGTTCTTGGCGCGTTCCTCGGCCGAATCGGCTGGCCGGTTACTTGAACAAGCGCCCAGCATATCGTAGATGGCCTGGAACATTTTACCAACACGCTGTAGCCACCTAAACAATTAGGATACACATATAAAATACTTATACTCGTACATATCAAAATACTTATAATAGTAACATTTTCAGGGTCTAAGAATGAAAATATTATTTTCCATGTGCGATATATGACAATGAGTTGCTATGACATTCATTATCAAAAATAAGCCTTTGTCTGCAAATTCCATTTGAAACTGCAATGCGATACAAATACGTAATTCACATTACAATATCGCTGTATCGCATTTCATTAGCAAATGGTATTACAGAAATTCCAATCAAAGTGCGATTCATCCGCGTCCCTAGTTGATAATTGAAATGGAAATCTGTTCCCGATAATGTACGAACGGCATTAACATGGGCAGATACAGAGGCGTTGAATATTCGAGGCTAATGAATCCTTTTAGATCGCGTTCACGGCGCGACACCGCACTACCGGAGCGCGTCTCGGCTCGGATTAGTTAGCTATGTCAAACGTTATAACAATGTTAGCCGCTGACGAGAGTGTTACCGCTCACCACATTCCAAACAGCTACGCATTCAGTGTAGCTTTGACGTTTACGACAATAATAATTGTTTCTGGAAACGATAAATATTATTTTTTAACGAAATAAAAGTGTTAAATGATTAATTTTGGTAATGTACGCGAAAATTCGGATTACTTTTTATCTTTGAAGTCAAATTAAACTGTTTAAATGATGACTTAAAATCTACTAGTAAATCGAAGACAACATTTGCCATAGTTTTCTTTTTTAAATTTATTTAGATTTTTATGATTTCTTTTAATTTAAAGACTAATGAAAGGGCATTATAAAATAAAAAAAATTCAACGCGTCGTAATTATGTTTAATTTCCCTATTGTATTTTGACAGAACAGTACAGATATTACCTATCAAGTGTTTAATTTTACATAAGACACGACCACAAGATTAGTTACAAATATATAGAAACGCTTCATATGTATTCAACTAAACACGATACAATCTCACCCTCTTGAGTTTGCAAATATGCAATTCCCCCTATTCCATTCCAAAACAATCCATTTTTTTATAATGCCATCCATTACTGTTAGAGAAATCTTTACTTATTATTACTAGACGGAAGAGTTGAAGTTTAATTAAACAAAAGTTAGCATAATATTATCAGAACCTAAATGCCGTAGTGGAAATAAAATATTATCTAGCAACATTCGAGAATGCATTCAAGTTGAAGAAAAGCAGCATATTCCTTGATAACGACGAGCGTATTGCGAACTCATAATAATATGCATTGAAAGACGATATCTATTCGAAGTTACAATCAAATGCAAGATATGTATCTGAAAATAATCCCCGGGCACAAGATCCAGCGTCGCATATCTGATACTAATGGGAATGTCGGAGACATTTTTAAAAAGAAATTCCGTCCTCCAGTATATCGGGGGAACGTGAGATTTCTGCAAAAGAAGGAATAAGTGTCTCTCGATGCCCACTTCTTCCTGCCTTTCGGTTCGTAGATGTGAGGGTGAACGTATAGAATTTTGCAATCAAATTACAGAGAACGGAGCGTGTGATTTCTAAGAAAATTCGCCGAGGTGAATAATTTAAAAGTGAAAAGTTATTTGACTGAAACAGTTTACTAAAACAGGAGATTAGTTGGTAGAGCGGCTTGAAATCTAAAATAGTAATCGTAAAATATATTATAATAATATATATTTCAGTTTATGAACCGATTTCTTGCCGAATTCTCTTAAAATATTGCTTCGCCTCGAAATGTCATCGCAAGCCATTACGGGCGGAGATATGAATGTTTTTCACGCAAAAGCTTTAAATCACTGTTCAGAGTTCAAAAAACGTTAATAAGTAAGACAATGGTGCACAGGCTATAACATCTTTTGTGAAATTATGTATTCGTTATAAATGTTAATGAAATGTCAAATGACTAGAATTCGGAATGGGAATTGAAGCAAGCCATGTTTATTTTAAACTAGTGATCCCGCAGTAGTCGAAATTCGACTATAATTAATTGATATTGTAAGTTTGTACACTATTATGATTCTCTTTTCAAAGACTATTTTCTATAATCACAAATTTTGTCAAATTAATAAAGACAAACAATATTTAATTTAATCTCAATTTGACCACAGACGTCAAGAACAAAGGTTTGACAATAAATAAATAATATGCATGCGTGTGTGCGTCAAATACATGGTATGTAGTGTGTGTAATGTTTTCTTTATTGATTTAATGTATATTTTATGCAATATTTTAAAAAAATATTACCATTGTGCACTTCTTCTCTGTATTCTCTATAAGTGTGGAAAATTTTATACTCCTCCGTCCGCGCAATTTTCGTAAAAAGGGATACAAAGTTTTTGCTTGGACAACCTAAATCACGAATTTGGTCAAAACTGCACAAACGAAAACCGATGAAAAATATTGTCTTCAATGTATAATAGGTATGTAACTGTAGTATAACATTTAATATTTAGTAGACCGTGCTATAATATAATTAGGATTATTCAGTTGTTTCATCTTTTTACTGGTGGCAGGACCTCTTGTGAGTCCGCGCGGGTAGGTGTACTTGAGACCTTAGAACTTATATTGCAAGGTGGGTGGCGTATTTACGTTGTAGATGTCTATAGGCTCCAGTAACCGCTTAACACTAGGTGGGCTGTGAGCTCGTCCACCCACCTAAGCAATAAAAATAAAAGTTGAAAAATGATGTTTGATTTTTCATACTTTTTTTACTAATATACTATATTATAGTAAAAAGTAGACAAGGAATAATAAAAATAAAACGAAATATTGAAATTCTTTTTAAGGCAATAGACTCGTAAAAATGATTTTCGGACGTGCAACACGGCGACTTCTGTACGTCGGTGAAAATTTAATCTTTTGTCGAAACGACGGCAAGGAACGTTGTGGATACAAGCACTTGAAGTGCACTCGATTGCGCTCTCCGTGCTCCAAGAGGCCACCTTTATAATGGGGCGCGCCGGTCGTTTACTCCTCAAGCATGTACAACTTATTTCAACGAAAAACTATTATATTTTTATTTATTTTAGATGTCCAAAAAAAAACTTTAAAATGTTCAGTGTTTGTTTGCTGACTATTATTTATTTTACTGTCACAAAAACCTCCTATATAATTATTATTATGTTATCTTCATCCCTTATTGTCTTCTAATTAAGTTTGTTACAGGTTCCAAGAGCAATTAGCTTTCCTACGGGTAACGGGTACGTAATTAATTGAATTTTTTTTTGTCGCAGCAGTAGATTCTCTCTACTTTGGGAGCAAAACTAACTGGAATTAATAGCGAACAAACATCTGATTTCTCCAAAATAGTAACTATAAATACAGCCGAGAGCAAAATAAAAATCTGGTTAAAAATAAAAATGTTATAAGACAGGGAATGTAAAATTCAAGAGCTATATATTTATCTTGTACCTAACACAGCTCTTACCAAACTTTATTAAAGACTTTAAGTATAAAACCAGTAATCAAAAAGCATGCGTATTTGAATCGAAAAAATTTTAGTCATTATAAAAAATTGAAATTAGAAAAAAAATCGGTTGTCTGTAAAGTTGGTTTACTGACAATAGTTGAACGTGACAACGTCATAAGAAAATACTGATGGAATTGTTTCATTTTTCAATTATCGCAATTATCGTTGCTATAAACAATTGACACCACATTTACTTTTCACTGAACTTCATACTTGACGAAAACGTGTAAATGTATTATTGTATAGCAGCTGTCCACGCGGATGCATCGCTCACTCAAGTAGGAGAGAGACAGATGTCGAACGCTGCCGAACGCAGAGGCCGATTGTGCCTCTTTGTCGCTCCTTGCGCGCTCTCACTTGCACTTCAAACCTTAAATGGAACGCCTCAATGAGTAATGTTTTTTCGTGCGTGCACCGGGCTCCATCGAATTATAAGACGTTGTCACGTCAAAAAATATGTATGTTTTCGTTTGGTCTCTCCGATAAACGTTGAGGTTACAATATATTACGTGGATAGTCTTTATTTGTATTCATGTAGTTCACATAAAATACGAACAGATAAATACGAAACGATTTCAAACGAACGTTTCTATTTTCGTCTAACACTTTGTTACTGATCTTTCTTGTAAGTCTCGTACCCGTTTGTTTCATTGAAACATGGATAATGTCCGATGTTATGTCAGATTACATCATGCATAAATGAAATATAGCGTATTGTGAAAACGATAATCTTGTGCCGATCAAAAATGTCAACTGAAGTGTATTCATATTATCTATACATAGATATTCACTGTCAAACTACTGAAATACGCAATATATTTATTATTACACAAAAGTTTAATGTCTATCTATAGAGAAAACGTTTAGTTCTGAGATACATTAAATACAATCTTATTAAGATATAATCTGACAGAGTAAAATGAATCTTGACTCACTTCCCGAGTGCATTCAATTGCTTTGTATTTGATTTGTAAACATTTAACAGTTCAGAGATACGAAAATAAATACATTAGCGTTTCGGGAAAGTCATAGTTGGTTATATATTGGACTAGACAGATGTATCCTACGATTTTATCTGAGTTTAATTTTCAATATTTAATAACATTGTCCTTGATTGTTTGTCTGTTTAGACTTTTAGAAAATTCTCGTCACCATTGCGAGATATGATAACATTTTTTTAAGTTGCTTATAAATTTAATCCCAAGAGCTTCAATAGTAGTTTATTGTGCGTGAAATTTATATTTTGTAAGAAAAAAGAAACTGCCTATTTCTGACGCGAAACAGTCATGGTTTCCGATTTGAATAGTGAGACAGCCGTTAAGCAAAACAATTGAGACTTACACCTCATGTCTCAAGCTGGACGGCTGCATCCACGTTGCAACATTTATGGGTTTCAATAATCATTTAACACTGGGTGAGTCTGAGGCTATTCAAAAATAATTGTAATTTCTTCCATTACATATGTATATCTATATCTATGTATTAATACGTGAAGGAAAAACTTTGTATCCCTATTTACGAAAATTGCGCGGAGGGAGGAGTATGAAATTGCCCACACTTATAGACAATATAGAGAAGAAGTGCAGAATGTTATTTATTTTTTTTAGTTATGCCTAAACATTACACACACATATACATACATGGTAATGTATTTGACGCACACACGCATGCATACTATTTATTTATTGTCAAACTTTTGTTCTTGACGTCAGTTGTCAATTTGAGAATAAATTAAATATTCTTGGCGAAATTTGTGATTATAGAAGTTTAATAGTCTTTAAAAATAGAATCATAATAGTATAGAAACTTTTAATTTCAATTAATTAAAGTCGAATTTCAACTACCCGGCGACCACTAGTTATTATAATAGTGTAAGAGAAATGTATACATTGTATATGATGACTGCTCCAACATTACGTGAATGTGATTTATAAAGACAATATAGAATGGAACTATGTAGTTTTTTTAATGGGGCTATGACAGTCGCACTAAATAATAACAATTCCGTCAAATACCATGACTTCTGCAAACATATTTTTTTTTTATTGCATATATGTGTCATATGAGTTCTAAGGTCTACATAGTTACAACGGCTGCCCCATCCTTCAAACCGAAACGTATTACTGCTTCACGGCAGAAATAGGCGCGGTGGTGGTACCTACCCGTGCGGACTGACCAGATGTCCTACCACCAGTAATTATGCAAATTATAATTTTGCGGGTCTAATTTTTATTAAATGATGTTATTCCTTCACCGTGGAAGTAAATCGTGAACATTTGTTAAGTACGTATTTCATTAGAAAAATTGATACCCGCCTGTGGGTTTCAAACACCGGTGCATCGCAAGATACGAATGCACTGGACGTCTTATCCTTTGGGCCACGACGACTTCTGATATCGACTTCGATATCAGACGTGTTCCAAGTCCCAAGTCACTGAACTTTATTGCATATTCCAATATTGCTAAAATCCATCAGCTCGATACATAAAGGATTAAATTTAATCGAAATAGGTTCGATCGTCGCTAACAGTGACGGAATTACATCAGAATTTCGATAGTGGACGTGTGAAAGGCACGTTATTCAATATGAAAGCTCTACATGAGACAATCGTTCCAGTTTCAATCTCATATGCGGATGTTGTCGAGTAATAATAAGCATCAGGTATTAATTTGAAATTACGGTTTTTATTAAAGGTATTTTGTGTTTATTGTATTCCCTTTAATTTTTATACCGGTCGCTTTGAGCTCTGGGTTCCTCAGCCTTATACTACAACTGTTCTCCTAAAAACTCTCGTTTTTACTGTGCAATATAGCAGTTTTAAGTATTATGTTTGTGCGACCCAATAAATTGAAAACATTATCATCATCATCATTTCAGCCTATCACCGTCCACTGCTGAACATAGGCCTCTCCAATAGATTTCCAGTGCGACCGGTCCATTACCACCTGCATCCAAGGAGACGACGACGACGACGTAAAAAGCGCCCAGCGATTTTTACGTCGTCGTCGGTCCATCTAGTAGGTGGCCGTCCCACACTGCGCTTGCCAGTACGTGGTCGCCACTCCAGGATCTTTCTGCCCCATCGACCGTCCTCTCTTCGTGCTATGTGGCCGGTCCATTGCCACTTCAGTTCACTAATTCTACATTTTTTACACCTATACCTATATAGGTTACATCAAAAGGTAACCACAATCTGGCATCGCGAAAAAGACTTTTAGGCCAGGTAACCATCTAGGACACCCTGTATATGAAATTATTTCGGGGCCAATTAATTATCATTAGTCACTGTTTCACATTTGCCCTTATATTACTTAGCTCTTTGGGCAAAACTACGTGTCTCCGTCGACCCCAGCTACTTATGACTGTAGCGTGGTCACAAAACGCTATTATGAGCACTTGAAAATCACGCGCGCAAACCAGCACAAGACCGCCGCTTTTTTTTCCCACCTATGTTGATAGCTTTGAGAGACTATTTTAGCTTCTCCTTGACGAGTAGGTGAGCGCACGGGGCTGAAGACGGGTGTGTTGCTAACACTGGGCCTAGCAAGAGCAGTGCTTCGCAGAATCTACCGCCAGATCTGAAACGCGACCCACTGAGAAGATCCGGCGAGAAACTCAGTGGGCTATGTCTATGGGTTAATTCACGTCGAGCTCTTAGTCGCAATCGACGGATTCGCGGAAGACGGTGTCTGGGAGACAGTCGCGGTAAACGTCTTGTGAACGCAAAAGGCATTTCCATTCATATGCCTAATATTTCACGTTCGTCATCGCACCGCGTTAGGCCCGCATTGTGAACGCTCCCTAAGTTAAAGCGCATTGAGAGTCGATGCACACCCGAACTGTATCGGTATTGTACGTTTACGTAAGCCTATTAGTGATTTCCAGTCACGTTTCTCTGTCACAATCGGATATATGAAATGCACTAATATATCGTAACGACTCTGAAACGATCTATCATGTTTTGATGGGACTATGACAATATCTTGCCTGAATTAGAGGTCAAAATATGTGTTAACTTTAAGATTTATTATTATTATTTTCAAATATAGAGGGGGTGTAGTGTAGAGGAACGATACCCCGCCCCGCTTAGCTTACTATGCAATTATTGTGCATATAGTAATGAGCAGCATACGAGTCAGTCAGTGGTTAAAGTGCAGCGATCCACCGCGGTCGCTGACGCGAATAAACATGTAATTATACGTAGTGTTTTACTGACCACTCCGATGAGGTTTATGGAGGACAACACGCAATAAACAACCAACGCACACACCTCCTCCTCTGTCATCTCCCTATAAACCTCATACTAACAACAAACATGCAAAGATTTAATATTGAATCGGATTGACAACGGTGACCGCATTAAACATGAGCAATTGATTTATATTATAAGATATTAATCGTATATATTCATTCATATATATTACATCGGCATGTTTAATGCAGCGTGTGCTATCTAAATCTAATGTACCTATTGTACAAAGTAAAACATAGGCGAGTCAGATTCGTTTTAACTTTCAGTAGCGGTACGATTTTTACGCTGCACTTTTACAATATTGAAAGGTCATCTATAAGCTACATTGGTTCCTCAGGTTAGGTTTGCCCTTATCGTTAAAGAACTACATTTAATCTTATAAAGTATTATATAATTACAGTATAAAATTGAATCTACGATGAAAATAATTTAATTAAAAAAAAAAATACTGTTTCAAAATAAACGTACTGTTAAAAATTCAAATTTTAATGGACGCGTCCCCGTTTTAAAATTACGTAAATAGTTTGACAATTAATAATGACTAGAGGTCCCGCAGTAGTCGAAATTCGACTATAATTAATTGGAATTGTAGGTTTGTACAGTATTATGATAGTATTTTATACTTCTATAATCACAAATTTCGCCAAGACTACTGTATAAAAAATATTAACAAAGACAAAAAAAATTTAATCTCAATTTGACAACAGACGTCAAGAAAAAAAGTTTGACAATAAATAGTATGCATGCGTGTGTGCGTCAAATACATGGTATGTAGTGTGTGTAATGTTTTCTTTATTGATTTAATGTATCTTTTACATATGCATTATTTTAAAAAAATATTAGCATTGTGCACTTCTTCTCTATATTCTCTATAAGTGTGGAAAAGTTCATACTCCTCCGTCCGCGCAATTTTCGTAAAAAGGGATACAAAGTTTTTGCTTCGCGTATTAATATATAGATAATTAATAGTGATAATATTTGAATTATGCGAACTTAATAAGCGCGTTGTTTTGTGTTAGAGCTCTGTGATGCTCTACGACAAAGCTCAAAGCTCAAAGAGCTCACTTCAAAAGAAAATACCAGATGTCGAGAGAATTGTTGAGTAATTAATATCAACGAGCCATTAATATATATTACAAAAGTATCACATTTTATAAAAATTAGCAAGTAAGAATTATGAGAATTTTTAAGTTATTTACGAAAATAGCATCATGAGCAATATAATTTTTTTTGTCAACATTTCAAGTATAATATTTTTGTTAAGTAAATTTATAACCTTTACTATTACCTAAGCTTAGCAAACAAAACACACCCTTTTTACTCTTAAGCAAAAAATTAATACTATAATTTATAAAATACTAAATTTCCCATAGAAAGTGACTTAGAGAAAGTCGCAAGCTAAGCAATTATATTTTCGACCACTGCGCACCCATTGCATTATTTTGATCATTTAAATGGGTTTCCACGTTAAAAAATGCACTTTCGTATGAATGTTTTTTTTTAAATATAACAATTAAAGAGCTATACAACATATATTCGGGTAACAAAGCGTTTATGTTACATAATTAGTCGAGCAACTCCAGGTGGTTACCGATTTGTATAAAAAGTGTTCGACTATTCTAAACAAAGACCGAAAAATCGAGTAGTATTCAAAATACATTAGCGGTGCAAAACAAACGCATTCACGTCTGATTCACCGATCGCGATGCTCTAACGAGATCAGAGATTAGATAATTCTATCTATTAATACATTATTTGTGGGCAGACGTTTCGACTATTTAGTCCGTGGTGTCAAAGAATCGTGTGTCACCACGATCGTAACAAAGCCATCGGTGAAAACCCGTAACCAAATTTACGACAGTTTTCATTAAAGTTAGGAGAACCAACGAGAAACCCCGGACTTGAGTGCTTAAATATACGAACAAAAATTAACAAAGAGTACGAAAGAAAGCTTCGTCGTTTTACTTTGGCCAATAGTCGATTTCCGAAACAGTTGTCTTAAATTGGGAAGGTGTATTTATTTTTGCTCCACCATCCGGTACGTTCAACTCTACCCTTATCAAAAGCTTGATTGTGAACCCTTTCTCGAAAACAGAATCACAATAGCAAAGGGCAATATGCCCAGTGTGATTACGCAGCGATTCTCCACTTTAATCATCATTATTTGTTTCATTCACTTTTTTTTAAAGTAACGCAATTATTATGCTGAATTTATAATTAGTTCGCATCCTAATCAGAGAGCGTTACACTGATTTTAGTATGACTGAATATTTACTGAAGATTACAAATACGAGACCCAGGCCATATATACTAATTAATACTACATATTATTATATTCCCTTCCTCCTCTTGTATTCATAGTAAAGATAGCTTCTCCTTACTGTAAGGATGATAGATATTAGAAAAACATCACTTAACAAGCATACATGATAAACATAGAAACATTTATGTCCAAAAACACTAATCCATACTTTCAGAGCAAAAATAAAAAAAAATTACAAATTTTTATTATATTTTTGAAATAAATTGATTTTTAAAGAAATTAGAAAAATAAACACTAATTTGTGGTCACGCTCTCCAAAAAGCAAACTTCTACACATTATTTGTATAATATGTACAACCTAACAAGTATATACACATTAAATAACTGAAATTAGGTCGCGTGAGATACTCTGTATTGCGATTTAAGACAAATACATTACAATGTATTTGTAATTTAATGAATTCAAAATAAATGAATGAACATAGAATCTTATGTCGATTATCACTGGCTTATTCATCGTTTCCTTCGCAAATTCTTTCCTGACGCCTACCTCTTTTTTCGTTCGTAACATTCCCTACTTTGTGTAAAGCGGGTAAGTTATACAAACTTAATAAAACATTAACAATGGAGTCCAAATATCAAGAACGCAACGCAATCGATAAACGTACATATGAATCATGTAAAAAGAATTTGTATAACGGATGAATGTGATCCGAACTAACATAAAGGTTAAAGGCAACGTACAGCAGATCCCCCGACGTGCTGAACTCTGTGGTATCTCACATAAAGCCTGCAACAATGACCCATTGTTCGCCGACTGGTTCAATCGGCTGGGGCACAATTGCAATGGTCTCGGTTATTGATATAAAAGGCAATGGAAAAATGAAAAGCTAACTTTTTAAAATCCTTTATCCATTATATTTGCGCGATTTGAATTCTTAATTAAAAGAAACGAAAATCTATGTGCATTTACAAATCGCAAACAACACTCGAAATCGTTACGCTTTTCCTTAGTTTAATAAAGTTGTTTGCCCGCAGAGTATTGGCTTTTTAGATTAACTATTCAAACGCCACAGCGATTTTCCTTCGTGTCAAGTTGAATAAGAAAAAACTTTTCAATTACGTTGTTTGTTCTTTAGCGGTGGTGAGATTTTAATATTCGTATTGATTTACTTTTGTTTTAATCCACAAACCGACTTTTATACATTGATAATTAATGCAAAACCATAAAGAATGTTATAGATTATTTTATCATACTCAACATTATTAGATAGCTCATATTTTTTGTGTATTCAATAGCGTTCGGAATAGATAGACAAACTGGAACTACTGTACATCACTAACGCTTACGCTAATATGGTCTCTCTAGACCATCAGCTTAGGTAGGAAAAAAAACAGAAAAAAAAAAGTAACGCTGACCGCAACCCCCTAATAAAGTACTTTTCGTCTTAATTAACCAACCATCGGAACTACAAGTGCATGGTGAGTGCTCCTAACTTTCCGGAAATCACCGTTGCTTCCGGCCAGTTAACGTACATCCGTGCTTGCTTAAATCAATTATTCTATATAAACTAGGTTATGCAGCAACAAAGATTACATTAGATATCAAATAGTGCGTTGTTGTCGGAAATTTTGATTTTCAGACTATTTTTATCTTGCCCACATAAATGTGATATTTTTATTTTTCAGTACTGGAGATGTAACCCAAGGAGGTTTGACGTCAGGCTTTTTATTTTTCCGTACTGGAGATGTAACCGAAGGAGGTTTGACGTCAGGCTGGCGGCCGATCGTAAAACTTATACCAAATCTCCATTCAGCATGATATGAGAACATGTTACGCCGACGCCACTCTAACTAATGTGAGATAAGGAAAACAAGAGATGAACAAGGGATGGCCTGGTTTTAAATGCCCATAGACATGAATAGCGGCACCAACCTTGAACATGAGTTAGAAGTTTCAGTTAATGGCCGCCCGACAGCTCAGACCAGAACTTATGACAACTTCGTGTCCGAAATATGTAGGCATTATTATTATGCCTATCCGTACGGGTTCACAATGCTATGCGTGAAAATTTGCTTTATAAACCACCAACCATAGCAGTAAAATAAACCAAGACATTTAAATAACTTTTTTTTTTTTCTAAAATAAATTAACGAAATATTTTTTATTCTCTTTTATACTGATATTTTCATTTAAACAATAAATAAAACTCCTAATTAATAATCAGATTTTCTTCTGACAACTTTCTTGTGACGCGGGTAATGTCATTCATAATTTGAAGAAAGTATATTTCTGTTTCCCAGGATAATCCCGACACTAATTGATATTTAAATCCATGCTTTAAAGCATAACATCGAGAACATTCCAACCCAAATTGAAACATCAAATGGACGTGAAACAAAGTCACTGACAAAAAGTCATTATAATTTCCACAATTATTAATAAGTTAAGGGATTTATCGTTTGTTGATTCAAAAACAATTGTTTTCTGAGAAACCGTTCACCGTGCCCATTCAGTGGTATTCTAAGGAACGATTTGCGAATTTAGCTAAACTGGCTTCATCGGAACCATTTATTTCTGTACCATAGACCGCTCTCGAAATAAAACCGGTCGCAATTGAAACTAAGCGTTCTAAAATCGGATATGTTTGAATCTGCAAAATTTGACAAGCAGTGCAACGAGCACAGGAATGACCGCAATTCGGTTTGCTGGAAGGAAACTCCGTGACAGCTGTTTAAAGCTAACCACAGGTTATTCTGTGCCACCGGCAATATACCGACGTACAATTCATTTCTGTACTATAGACCGCTCTCGAAATAAAACCAGTTGCAATTGAAACTAAGCGTTCTAAAAATCGGATTTGTGTCAGTAAAATTTGACAAGCAGTGCAACGAGCACAGGAATGACCGCAATTCGGTTTGCTGGAAGGAAGCTCCGTGACAGCTGTTTAAAGCTAACCACAGGTTCTTCTGTGCCACCGGCAATATACCGACGTACAATTCATTTCTGTACTATAGACCGCTCTCGAAATAAAACCAGTCGCAATTGAAACTATGCGTTCTAAAAATCGGATTTGTGTCAGTAAAATTTGACAAGCAGTGCAACGAGCACAGGAATGACCGCAATTCGGTTTGCTGGAAGGAAGCTCCGTGACAGCTGTTTAAAGCTAACCACAGGTTCTTCTGTGCCACCGGCAATATACCGACGTACAATTCATTTCTGTACTATAGACCGCTCTCGAAATAAAACCAGTCGCAATTGAAAATAAACGTTCTAAAAATCGGATTTGTGTCAGTAAAATTTGACAAGCAGTGCAACAAGCACAGGAATGACCGCAATTCGGTTTGCTGGAAGGAAGCTCCGTGACAGCTGTTTAAAGCTAACCACAGGTTATTCTGTGCCACCGGCAATATACCGACGCACAATTCATGCTGACGTGAAGCGTTCGTTACGCGTTCCACACCGAACCGCAGTAACCGCTCGCTTTGGTTACTGCTGTACGTACGTGTTGAATTGATAATTGATTTCGCTATACATCGATTTTATTTTGTACGAGATACATTTATAAACTTTAGTTATTTAAATCTATACCTATATAGATATACTAGCGACCCGCCCTCGCTTCGCTTTGGAAACATTAAAACACACATGAAACCAAAAAAAATAAATAAATAAAAAATTAAAAAAAGTAGCCTATGTTCATCAGGGACAATGTCGGCTTCTAATGGAAAAATAATTTTTCAAATCGGTCCAGTAGTTTCGGAGCCTATTCGAAACAAACAAACAAACAAATCTTTCCTCTTTATAATATTAGTATAGATTTACAAACGGGAGCATAAATAATCGGGATATAAAAAAATTTCCTCTTTTTGTGAAAGACTAATGATACGCTGTACCCACGGTCCAAGTAATGGTAAGTCATCGATAGTAAAAACACAGCTACGCAGTACTTACAATAAAGTTTATATTAAACCTCGTAACAGGGCAGACAGAATACTAAGAAATGTAGGTAGTAGTAGACTCTGAAGTTTAGTACGAAGAGATAGAATACACCCCTGGAAAGGGAAGTTAGTTTCCAGATGGAAGAAACGAACTCCACTTCAATGAAAAATGATATACTAGAATGATCGGTATCAAGTCAAAGTCTCTTTGCAGTTCTAAATTATCTCATTCCTTTCAGCGACCGACGAACAGACAAAGCTGTTAATTTAATTTTTCGACCTCATCACTAATAATAAATTTTGCGTACTAAAATTCCATTTGATTCTAAACGAGCTGTTGATCGCAATCAACGAAAACCAATAACACTAAGTGATCGATTATAGCCATTGACGTTATTTAACTCGTTGCGCCATGCATCAGTGTTCAATCGGATTCCCGCAACACAACCTAATGCCGTCCGACGCTCTGTAAAGCCGTGTCCGGATTAAGTCCACCCGGACACCGATATACTTCCTGTAGTCTTATTTCGTCTGCAATCCGCTTCAACCCGACACAAAAATATATACCATTCGTAACGAAATAGTTTGTTCGAGTAAAGCCGATTGTGTTTTTTTTTTGTATTTGCGGTTTATGTAAATTTGACGAATACGACTGTTTTAAAAGTTCAATTCAACTTTGATTTTATTTTAAGAGTGAATTTTCATTGAGCATTGCCGGCTCGACCTTGACGGACCGATTGTTTTGGTATTAATATGTGAAGATAAATCAATTAAAAGAGTATAATAATAAGATATTTATTTAGCTGGCATTCGGGGTCAGATTACACTTGTCATTGTCTCCAGTACCTAAAATAGCACAGAAGAAAATCCTAGCTTGGGGACGTTTGAAATTAAACATTTTCTTTCCTTATTTATTGAAGTTTTACTTATTTCGACGCCTTTAGGAAAATAGCTCAGAGGGTATTTGTGTGCCGAAGTTACGAGGGTCAATGTGGCACAAAGTTTAATTCAAAATTTGTAGGTATAATTTTCTGTAAGTATTATGTATTTATGCGTGAAACTATATTTCAGATAATGAATAAATGATGAGTTAGTAAATAATTCAATAACGCCGCATAAATGTAACTTCTTCTTGGAAGATATTTCACTTTATACTTGCTGAACACGGTTAGGAATACATAATCATTATTCATTTCTGGCTCCCGTCATCTTAACGAGAGAACCAACTGCCGACACTAACAACCTATCTAGCTGAGTTTCATGAGCAAACCCGATTTATCTTATATGAGATTAGATAATCAAGACGCCTTCTGTTATGGTTTTAAAACTATAAAATGGATGCAGTTTTTTATTTACATTCACGGTGTAGGCGCGCCGTAGGTGTCTGTCTAAAGGCCTTGACTTTAATTAAATCACTCCACCTTAAGATATTATGTATAAATGGAATATGGATACTAAAAAAACTAAAAAAATACGCTTTTATAGAAAATTCAACTAAAAAATAGAAAATTAATTTTAATAAATTTGAATTAAAATTAGTGTAAGAAAAAGTTTTTTGTAAAATTTTATTGTAAAAAAAGCGTTTTTAGTTGAATTTCAATATTTTTTTTTGTTTTTCAATCTTGAATTGTCATCGGTTCTTGATAAGTATGCCAAATTTCGAGTTAATCCGACGTTTTGAAGGTCAAAATCATGTTCAAAGATTCCGTTACATACATACGTCTGAAGCTAATAAAAGTAATTAAAAAGGATGTGTTGAGGAAATGTTTAAAAAAAAAAGAACAGTATCTACTACTAACCTGGACGATTTTGGTCATCTCCTGGATGTCGATGACCCCGTTCCCGTCAACATCGTACATTCGGAAGGCCCACTTCAGTTTTTCCTCTGGTGTGCCGCTCGACGTAACGTGTATGGCTTGGAGGAACTCCTATAATAAACATTAAACGTATTGCGGAAACCCCTTGCAGTACAAGGAACGTAATCATTGAGATGAACAATCGCCGCTGCATACCTTCTGAAATCGTTCGCTTTCGCATCGAGAACATACGTTCGAACAATTCGCTAGCGAAAACACAGCCCTGTCCTATGATTGTGCACACTCTCTTCTTAAACTCAAAAGTATATGTAATAAGATTCAAAATAATGTGTTCGTGTCACTTAAAACCTTCTTCAAGTTAATACAAATTCAAAGTTCTTCTTTTACGGCATGAGCAAAAATGTATACCCGTGAATTTATGAAATTAAAAAAAGAACTGTCAATCGAATGAGGAAAACAATGAAAAAGAAATTAATCTTGAATCCCGTTTTAAATTTATATCGAAAGAAACTCAGCTTATTGATAAAGTTCTTACTAAGTTTCACTTACAATTCATTTGTAAAAAGAATTGGGATTCAATTCCTGGAGTTTCTTGTTATATTATATGATTATTATTCAAAAGAGTGTTTCGGTTGTTTTATTGAAGAATACGAATAAAACTAAAAAGAATAGAACAGAAATGAAACAGGTAATGCAGAGCTAGCGTTTTTTTTATATATATATATTTTCGAGCGTATTACGTTAATTACCCATTATTTGGAAACTCTGATTTTACACAAAATCATAAGCATAAATGACGTGAACACATCATGTTTTTAGCACAATTTAAGTAAGAGAGCATCCGTGAGTAAGCAATCATAGAACTTACAGTTGTTGCACGCCGGGATTCAGAAGAAAATTGTTGTCCAGCTAAATTCGCGCAGTGGAAAAACAATTAATTCTAAGTCTAGAATCAGAATGTTACCTTAAATTCGTTACCTTGAAATCAATGTAACCATTCTTGTCCATGTCGAATGTGCGGAAGACGTGGTCACAGAACTCCACAGCGTTCCCAGATGGGAAGAACATCTTGTACATGTCGACGAACTTAGCCGGTGTCAGCCTGCCGTTCGGGCAGTCTTGCTGTTTTCACAGAAAATGAAAATTAGTTTTACTGGTGGTAGGACCTCTTGAGAGTCCGCGCGGGTAGGTACCAGCACCCTGCCTATTTGTGCCGTGAAGCAGTAATGCGATTCGGTTTGTAGGGTGGGGTAATCGTTGTAACTATACTTGAGACCTTAGAACTTATATCTCAAGGTGGGTGGCGCATTTACGTTGTACATGTCTATGGGCTCCAGTAACCACTTAACACCAGGTGGGATGTGAGCTCATCCACCCACTTAAGCTATAAAAAAAAAGTTTATCAAACAATTTTATTTTGTCACTAATTAAATATGTTAATGTATAAAATTAATGATATACCAATTTATTACTTTATTTTCTTTTTTATTTGCCTATTAATTTCAGAAACACAAAGCGGCTATTCCTTTTTTTTACGTCAAAAACAAAGTTCTGGGATCGAGCAAGGATCGCTTCATTAAACTGTACAGGCAGATGTTCAATGAAATTGTCAGACGTACAAATGGAACGTATTAGCAAATTGGGATCGTGCACGAATGTCGATCAACTCCTGTCAAAGGGCGCTCAAAGCGGACGAAGGGACTGATCCGGACACAATGTTGGCAACAGTAACGATATCGGAAAGTAGATATAAAACTATTATTTCAGCCCCTCGATATGTTTCGTTAAGTTTGAAATTGTATAAATAAGAAATAAAAAAAAATTTATTCAACATAAATGAAAGTACATACTTGTTGAACGTCAAAAGAACTACCGCCAATTCACAAGAACTAGCCTCCGTCCTGAGAAGAATTGGCAAGAAACTCAGCGGGCATTTTATTTTTATTTTTATATATTAGATTATTTTTTAATATTACGTTTTTTTTAAATATTAATTTTTACATGAGTACATATAATAACATAACAATTATTACAATATTGAAATGCCCGGAGCGAGCAACTCATTCCCACTTTGTGCAATCTTCTAGAAGTTAAAGGAGCCAAGTTAATAATCTGCTGAATGAAAACAGCCCGAGCATCCATGCAATATATTTCTAGCACAGCACTTCCAAGTTTATTGTTACAAACTCAAAAACAACGTAGCTTGTAGGAAACTTGGATGTGTTCGATCTAAGTTATATTTCTTACCCCGCCATTTAAAGGACAAGAAAAGCCGGCAGAATTATCTAATTTTAATAGATCGATAACTTAATGAAACTGAGAAATTGGTATATCATTAACGGGGAATTCTGCGGGATATTTAATGAGAGCACATTAATAATTAGAAGCAATACTGCAATTTTCTTTGATATCCGTTTATGGGTAATCGTCTTAAGCTACTAACGTCAAACATGTCATGAATAATGCCACTCGGAGATCCACTTGAAAATGTATACGATTACTATCAATGTCAGCGACCTTCACAAAAAAGATTAGGATTTTCTTGCGTGAACACTAATATGTCGGAATAGGCTAAAATTACTCTTAATAGCTCTATCAAAAGGCTGACAATAGAATAATTTTATTGATATTGATATGGTACAAGAGAATTTAAGTAATCGGGAATCAAAGTTTTTATCTTGATATGATTTTCTCTCACATATTGATAAATTCATACTAATATCATGATCATGATTGTAAATCACATACATAAATATAGGAACACCCATAAAAGTTTAACGAATTTATGTAACATAGGACATGAGTTTTTATTGTTTATAGTATTTATATTAGTTTAGTTATCTTTAAATTGAATATGTTATTTAATGTGCTTAATTATTAATATTATTACTATGATTCTTACTTTAAAGCCCTTGTACCACTCCTTGATGGTGGTCTCATCATAGGAAGTGTGAGTCTTAAGGAAGTCCATGTCTTCTTTGGTAAGTTTGTCTTTACTAACGAAGCAACCCATTTTGAAATCTGAAACAATAGAAAAGAAAAACACTGTACAATTTAGAACTAAATCTTGCTGTTTGAAAAACAAATAGCTTATTATTACCATAAAAGAAAATTCAAATTGATACTATACGGTATTTTCTATGGTAGTTAATTTCAGTTTATTGAATTAATAAAATCTGCAATTACGTTCCGTATTTAATTAAAATAATAACCAATTTTTCGTTTTAAGCAAGACAATGAACCGCTCGAGCATTTCAACGCTACACAAATCTGCGTGTAAACATCGAAAAATATTTTTTTTGTCGTATTTAGATAATGTTATCGTGCAGATAATGAGTATAGACGGCCTTTATGTTAATAATGCGTGCATCGTGTATAATTCGACACGAAAGGGGCTAAGAGGCGTGGCGTCTGCGGTCTGTTGCAACGCGTTCATCAAACGAACACGTCTGCGGTTTGGTGTGCCAAAACCTATATATGCATGTGCTGGCCAGTACCGGAGACCGCTTGAAAATATACCAACTTCGCCGATAATACGTTAGTGATTGACATATCGAGTCTACGTTAAATTGGTTGTTGTGTAGATGACTTATGATGACTATGAATCGCTCACTAATGCCGCAGACCTGTTTATTGTGAACGTGTTTAATAGAACTTGATGATTGAGTGAATATTTCAAAACTTTACGTTATATCGAGCATTTATCGTAGGTAAATAAAACGTTTATTCGCGTTTCATTAATTGCTACAAGCGGTAACATTCACATAATTTTATTAGCGAAACGACATGGATGGTATTAATAATATATAATAATAGATTGAAATAGCCGTTTTACAATACTGGCCATTAGAAACGTAATTTATACATTGCCGGCAGAAAATTCTAAGTTCAAATGACTTTTATTTCAAAAACATGGAATTCTATTCAATAATTTGTTTATTAATTTATTATTTTGTTTTCACTTCATTTCTATCTTATTCACCAATTTGGACACGATAAAAATACGAGTAATTTGGAATACTAACTCCGTCCCGGTATCATCACCGCACAAATGGCTCACACATCAATGATGTGTACGAAATGAACATTAAAAATGAACGCACGATTCGTTATTGGTTTGAACGCTTCCGACATGGCAATTTTGACTAAAGAATTCGCGCAAAAAATAAAGTTAACAGCGTCGAATCAAAGGCAATAGCTGAAGCTGGCGATACTCAATCTACTGCTGAGTTATCAGCAGCTCTCAACGCTTAAATCAAAATAATATTTGTCTGTTAGGGTCAAATTGGCAAGGTAAAATCTTTATAAGTGGGTGGGTACCGCACGAACTGAACGATCGCTAGCACGACAAACGCATTAAGGCATGCCGTGCGTTGCGAAATAGAAAGGAAGGATTCTGAACCGCATTATCACTTGCGATGAAAAATGGATTATTTTTGATAATCGTGAGCGGTATTGTATTGGTTAGGCATTCCTGATTCAGCACCTAGGCAATAACTAAAACGAAGAAAAAACCCTATAAATTATTGGTTACTCTTTGGTGGTCTACTGGACACAATGCTGGAGAAGCTCGCGAATCTCCAGCATTAGTTAATCGCTAGTCCCCGCTACTCTTACACGACAATGCTCGATCTCATACGGCACAGCTGACGATCTCTAAGCGACAAGAGCTAGGACTGCAAGTTTTGTGTCATCCATCGTACACACTAGACCTTGCACCAACAGACTTACCCTTTTCCAGAATAACAATTGGACAATTTTTGGCATAAAAACATCTATATCATTTGGCTCCCACATACCTGACTTCTTCAAGAGGGTATTTAAAAATTATTCCGGTTCGGGCAGATAGATGCATCGATATAAATCAAATATTTTTAAATATTTTCATAAAGATAAATAAAGCATAAAAAATATGATTTCTACTTTTTGTATAATAATATCATCATCTACATCATCATCAGCCTATAGAAGTCCACTGCTGGCCATAGACCTTTCCAATTCCACGCCACTGAGCACGATCCTCGGCTTCTCTCATACAGCTTTTTGACAGCTACCCTGCATAGATCATCACTCCACCGAGCCTGAGGGTACCCTGGACTACGTTTGCCAATCCGCAATCTTAACCCAAGAACTCCTTTACTCCAACGGCTATCAGTTCTCCAGCTAATATGGCCAGCCCATTTTCGCTTCAGCTTACCATACTCTTTATATACTAAACGGCAACTACATAGGTAAAAACCTAATTTAATTTAGATATACGTTTTTATACTGAAAAGATCAGAACTGTGATCGGATGGGAAAACATCGATATGTAAAACTCTCAAGCTCACTTCGGGTGCAAGAAAATTGTTCACGACAAATACTGTAAAAGTTTAACCTACTTATGTAATAGTATACAAACTTTAAAGCGACTGAGACAGTGAAGCCAACGTGGATCGAACTGTGTTCTTACTTTCAACTTAGCGCCCGTTTGTTGGAAAATACTTAAGTGAACAGTGAAGTACTATTCGGTATTCTACTTGAGACTTTGTTTTTTTTGTGTGCTAAATTATTAATATGTTATTTATTTTTTAAAGAAAACCCTACGCTCCATATGATCGCATGCAGTTTCAACCGATGAGCATGATCAAATAATTCCAGGAGTCTAATAAATCTGCTGCCTAATGCTACCTCTTTTTCAACCTCGCTATGCTACACCAAGGCAAAAGCCTCAATTCGATATTATTTCTTCGATTTAACAATAGCAAAGAAATCACGATTTTGATTCTGAACAACAGCCGTGACTAGTCTCTTTAATATATGTAAAGTTCATGAGCGTCACATAAAAGACAGGAACGTTAAATTTAAGCAAAGCGAATCATTAAATAATTTCCATGTATAATGAGAATACCGCTATACTCAGAACTCCATAATGAGTCGCATTGCGATGAAAATGTAAACTCATGCTTGAAATCGCCTCGGCGCCGGAATCTGTTTGCCAGAACGTCAGATTCTGTAATCCGGTTCGATTGTGTATTCACTCGTTTTAAATATAAAACTATAATATGCATGGATATTATAAACCATCGCAGGTCACTGAAACTGAGCGAAACCTTTGTTCGTTCCGACGCGAAGAATAATTAATGATGAAGAAACTTTCATATAAAAATTCATGTAGGTACGCAGTGAAACGTCGTATTGTTCAATTAATTAATTCACATTTACGTATAACTCACACGAACACATGTAAATAATAAAGAATTTACATAAAATTTATGTGTATATTCTGTGCATTCAAGCGTCTTTCGTTTTGACCTTTTTCGAAGTGCAAAAAACAATAATTCAATTTTTTTATTACGATTTGTTTTTTCATATTGAAAATAATTCAATATGATATGAAAAAATAACAAATATAATGACTGTAATTTTTTTTTTAAATATATCCACATTTGTTAATAATAATAGAAAAAAAACTTACACATATCATTATGTACCAATGTCCCTGAAGAACTTAATAGGGCACCAACAAATTTGAAACGCGGCACGGAAGTTATTTAAAAAAAGGAAAGCGTAATCTTTGACCAAGGATCAACATGATCGAACGTTTAACCTCAAAACGTTTATATAGAGTCGCGAGCGATGTTTTAAGCTTGTAAAATTGACAATTATCGACAAATGACATTAACGTAATGTTAAATATTCAAGCCCACGGTGACGTCTAGCCTGGTTCGTACAAACTAAGTGATAGGTAATTAGTAGTTTGTGTTGAGCACGCGGTCCGTTCACACGCAGTGTTAGGTGAAGAGGGTTGCCGCTGGAATTAGCTCTAATGAAAGAAGTGGCATCGTATAATGATACGCTGTTGGTAAAAGGTTGTAAATCGAGTGGCAAACGAGTCGTAATTGAACGTGAAACGGTATATCACTTCGTTAATGTGAATTAGCGAAACATGAACGCTGAGCATCCCTTTTCGTGTCCTGTCAATGATGCGTTCTCAGTTTAATTAAGCCTCATTGCAATTTGTACTTCAAAGATCACTATGAAATATTGTGTGAATACTAATACAAACGTACGTCTTGATAGAGTTCATAGTCAACGAAGAGACTTCCATATATTTAGATAGTTTTAAACGTATGTCGTTATCTGAACAATTAATTCTACACGGAAATAATTCACATAATCGCACATGCGGTGCTATAAAGTCACTTATGCAATTTTTGTTAACACTGAACTGAGTATGAGAAAATACATTTTTTAATAGTTATTAGTGAGACGAGAGAAATGTTTGCTTTTACTGATAAGTTTATTTTATTTCTATAGCCTAACAGAACTATATAAGACTTATATAATAAGATGTTGAATTTTCCAACGTTTCTCCTGAAAAATTACATAATTTGCATGAGTGACATTATCGCACTGTATCTGCCATATGTTGATTCCATTTGACTTTGAAATCAAACGCCCAGAATTGAAGGTGTGTTTTATATGTATGTATCCCGGATCTATACAGATGAGCTAAAAAAGTAATTTTAAATATATTCTTAATATCCAGCACCATAGTTAAACATAAACTTTAGTCTACTTAGATATGTTGTTAATAATGTTGTCAAATGTCGTTTGGTACTGACCAAAGACGAGAAGCATTCTATTTCAAAGGACGAAAGGCTTTTGATTTTAATTGGCAGCAAAGTATTTCGTCGGGTCTAAACGTTCAGAGATATGCTGTATCAGTAGAAGTCGTGGTAGCCTAAGACGCACGTTCTTCCCGTACCCAGCGATATGACTATGCCGAATTTCAAATCTCCCAGGCGAGTAACAACTTTTCTAATAACCAGGTATACCTACTTAACACAACGTTTCAAATAAGTTTTCCTATTCATTTGCCGCACAATACATCATCATCATCATCATCATCATCATCATCATCAACAGCCCACAGTCGTCCACTGCTGGACATAGGCCTCTCCCAATCTACACCACTGAGCCCGGTCTGCGGCTCTCCTCGTCCACTTCTTGCCGGCCACCGTGTGGAGGTCATCGCACCACCTAGCCAGGGGGCGTCCCACGTTACCTCAATACACGGATATTTAAAAATGAAATCGACTATGGCCACAATTTATAAAGTAAAATTGCCACAAAAACAAATGCAATCGTTTTGTAAAACGTATTTATTTGCTTTTATTAAACTGAAAGCCAAAACTCGTAATTGAATAACTATCGTGAATCCAGTATTGATGGCAAATATAATAATAATATCAGCGTTTGATCCGAAGCCCTCGGGGTGCTCGGAGTGGGGAAAAGTCACGGACACAGAGTCCCTTTCGGATAACAGCGCTCCGTCTCTCTCGACGTGGTCCCCTCGTCGCCGCCACTAAAATCTCCGATCCGTTAGCATTTTAAAAGAGAAACAGATGGATCGTGCCTAAGAAACATCGGTTTTGTATCACAGGCTTTATGCTTGAACACGTGTGAGCAATTCAAATCTTTATATGTGAGCGCAAAGTAAATCTTTTGTGAGTATTTATAAGTGTCCCTATACACACAATGAACTAGCTATATATGTAATATTGAAATAACAACATTAACATTAGAAATGTAGGGTTCGTTTAGTTCGGTTCAATTAAAAATGTTCATAAAGAACCCGTTATTAGAACGGAAAAGGCACGGCAGCGAGATTATCATACAAAATGAAATGTGTGGTAGGTAGGAACAAGCGCTGTAATTTTTTCATTAAAACAAATTTATGTGTGTTTGCATAAATCAACTTCGCCGACAACTCTTTGTTGCTGACAGTTAATAACTCTTGGAAAGGTCGGTCTACTCTTAATATCCTTTACGTAATAACTTGTTAGTTCTCACCTCAAATTTTAGATTCTAAATAATAATGTCAAGACCAAATAATCATCAAACTCGAGAATGTTAATAAAATTTGTGTTAAAAATAAGAAAAACAAACGTCAATCAACAGACAAACTTATTAACATAATTTAAAAATATTATCTTTAACTTTACTTCAACTTAATCTTTAACTTCATTTTATTGTAACAAACTAAAATAAATAAAAATACGAAACCTTGCACAAACAAACTATGATTCAAGAAAATGGGTAAGCAAAGCCGATTCATTAACGTAAAAAATCAATAGGGACCCTTTCTCTGCACAAGGGTATCGGGGAAAAAATCTAAAGTGACAGCGTCAAAAGGCAGCGCGAGTTTAGAGAAATGTCGACCGCAGGCTCGAGCAAAGTATTCGCAACTAGACATAATACGTCCTATATGTAGTACCTACGATCTATATGTAGTACACTTGACTTACATGTCGAGTATTGAGGGAGTACAAATTTTATAATGCACTCAGTTGAACCGTTTCCGGGGTTATAAAACTTAATAATAATAAATATGAATAGGTACATTTCTTTTTTAATCCGAACTTACGAATTATTGTGGTTGAATAATGTATGCCGAGAAACGTGACTCCTAGAATACGAAAAAGGAACTGTTTTACAAAATAAGGTGACGGATTTAAAAAAAAAAAAATGCGTCGATCTTATTCCGACACTATTTTGAAATTTGAATTTTCGCCATTTGTAACAATGTAAATGAGTTTCAATCTGATATTAGATTTCTATAAGCGGTAGCATTTGCAAGTACAAAATGTGTTAATGCGGACAGTTCAAACACCCGCTCCACGCGAATGCAATCACGTTATATGGCTGGAGTTTAGTATTAAAAGGTTTCAAGTGACCACTATCTAGACGGTTAATTGGAGCGAGACCACGACCCGTTTTGCTCTGTGATTTGTCCACTCGCATGTTCCGAACAAATTAAAACTAGGAAAACGTGTAATTCAATATAAACTTGTGACATTCACGTTCGCTCTTATTACGTTTGTCATACTTTTATCTTAGCTATCTATATATTAATACGTAAAGCAAAAACTTTGTATCTCTTTTTACGAAAATTGCGCGGACGGAGAAGTATGAAATTTTCTACACTTTAGAGAATATAGAGAAGGGTGCAGAATCAGAATGTAGAATATGTTAAGAAGAAGAGTGCAGAATCCTATTTTTTTTTAAATTATGTATTAATAATACATTAAATCAACAAAAAAAACATTATACACCCTACCATGTATTTGACACACACGCATATAATTATATACTCTTCGTTTATTGTCAAACTTTTGTTATTGCTTGAAGTCTGTGGTTCAATTGAGAATAGGTTAATATTGTTTATCTTTAATAATATTTGTCTATGGTATGGTTTTGACAAAATCTGTAACTAGAACCATAATAATGTTCAAACTTATAATTTCAATTAATTATAGTCGAACTTCGACTACTCCGGGACAACTGGTTAAGTATAAATGTATGTATGGTATGTAGGTAGTGCCTATGTACATAGATGACGTGAATTCAATCAAATGATTGTCAAGGACAGACTTAAGTAAATACTACATTCAACGTACAATTTTTACAGGAAATTGTGTAGGTCTGCCTATTTGTATAGCTTTGTTCATGGGAAATTCAGTAAAATGATTTTTATGAAATCGAGAGAACGGCAAAAGCGAGTTTTTTGTGTGTGCCAAACTATATCCACATTTCGTTTATGGATCAAAGCTCGTTACGCTTTTTATAATTTACGAGTTGATGCGATATAGTTTATAAACAACAAATTTTGGTTTCCATTGAAATTTTCGAATTTGGTTATGTTATTTGAGCAACCAACGAGCACTAAGTTAGATTTAACGGGAAACAAAAGTCCATTGAATTTCAGTAACGTCAACTATAAACTTTAACCACAATTTCGTTAGCAGAAAATAGCGAAAGCTGAACTAAATTAGTTTGTTTCACATGCACACCGGGAACAGCATTTTCCGCCCCGGGGTGCTGTCAAAATTAAATAACCTTGTTAAATTTCGGAAAAACAAAATTGATTTACACGTGGCGATACAGCATTTCGGTTGAGAACAATTATAGGAGAATCGGTAGGCAGCGGCTTGGCTCTGCCCCTGGCATTGCTGAAGTCCATGACGGTAACCATTCACCATCAGGTGGGCCGTATGCTCGTCTGACTACAAGGGCAATAAAAAAATAAAAAATAGTACAATGCCAGATCTTCGTTCAAGATGAATGGACGAACGTTAATTTAATGAAGTCGGCTTTCAGCCTCGCGTCGTAGGGAAATTTGATAAATAAAAACGGGCCGTTCAATCAAAATGCAACGTCACCCACCAAATCTATCACATGCCCGCCCCATTTAGACATCGTGGGTAGGCGCGAGTCATGGCCGCGATCAAATCAACCCTCGCACCGACAGATACGCTAAGCTCGATTTGAACTCCAATATAAGCCTACAGATGTTCTTAATTCGCACGAAAAAAATACAACTCTGACATTTACTTTGCTGTGACACGAATTGACGAATTGGTCTATAAAATTGACTATTAAAATTTCATGTGCCGCAATCAAAAATATATTTATGACAAAGATGTTGCGATATTAGTAAATTTTGCAAACGTAACCGAGTTTTATTTATATTTTGGCTGAAAAGTCGTAAATACCGTCACAAGTCTCATCCGTTTCGTAATCTAGGCGAGGTGTGAGTGTTAAAACAAAACGAAAACCAGACCGGCGTCACGGTGATTGTATCTTGGAATAAAATACTTTTTCAAACATAATGGCCTCACACACACGTTTGAATTGGTTATGATAGCACTTCTAGCGTGTATCGAGGCGTTATACGTCACAAAACCGATACGTGAATGGATATTTTGAGATGTTTCCAAACGCGATGGAAAAATAGCTTAAGTGATTTACGCGCTTTCAACGGCTGATATTCTAAAATAGTTTTACGATAAATCTGAAGGTAAGATCATTTTGTTTCTTTGGGAATGTTGACTTGCTGGAGAACGCAGAACGTGGTCTTGTGTTTAAAATTTCGGATTTGAATGTCACATTTGGCACGCGACAATGATACTTCTGAGTTACCTTATAAATAATCTATATATTAATACGGGAAGCAAAAACTTTGTACCCTTTTTTAGGAAAATTGCGCAGACGGAGGAGTATGAAATTTCCCACACTTATAGCAGAACGCTAATATTATTTTTTTAATTATGCATAAAAAATACATTAAATCAATAAAAAAATCACAGCAGAGTAATATCCAAAATTCTATTCCGTTGATCTTATTTTTATTTACAAACTAAATGCAAAAATTACATTTAGTTATGAATTTTCGTAACGAAGATACAGGGTCTAAAATACTACGTTTTGTCCATTGCGTGATCAGACAACGTCTTAAGCAAAGTCTTCAGGGTATGGCGATGTTAAGCATTAACAATTACACTCCCAGTGGGGTATCGTTCTAACCGTGGACACTCGTGAATATATTACGCTCTTTATGCGCATAGTACATTACTCTCGGATGAGCAAGATACGTATGTTATATCAATTAACTAAAAGATCGAAAACATCTTAAGTGGATAAAAAAGTTAAGACCAATTTAAATCTTTAGTTCCAATCCAATTCGAATTGCACATGTTTTTTTTTAAATTATAATTCTTATTATATTTAATATTTTAATATATTTGATTTTAATGAACTGGAACATAAGGTACTGACGATATTTATTATAATAGAGCTGATTAGTGATTCAATAGTGGCGATGAGTGTTTGAAGTTGAAATAATAAAAAATAACTAAGTGCAAGAGACGGCCAGCAGGTGAAGTCAACGATAACAAGACAAGAAAACTTTATGGAATAAAATGAACACGCTAAGTGGAGCGAGAAGGACAGATATCAAACGATATCACGGGATTGCATCGGCGTTGTTCTAGTTTCTGTTTTATAAAAAACATATAAGTTGAAAAGGCTTCTCCAACTGCTCTTAGTTTCTTAAGTATTAAGTTTGTATCAACAGTATTATTGGTAAGTGCGGTGTTATTCTGATTTAAGAATATATTTCTCTGGAGTCCGAAACTTTTGGGGTCACCGTAGCATTAAAACATATTTTTTTTGTTGGCAGACGGGCATACAGCCCTCCTGATGGTGAGTGGTTACCGTCGCCTATGGACTTCAGCAATGCCAGGTGCAGATCCAAGCCGCTGTCTACCGCTTAATACTCTCTACAAGCCTCGTTTGAAGAAGGACATGACAAATAAATATGTAAACTTATAAAATTTACTGGTTTTTACTGGTGGTAGGACCTCTTGTGAGTTAGCGCGGGTAGATACTACCACCCTGCCTATTTCTGCCGTGAAACAGTAATGCGTTTCGGTTTGAAGGGTGGGGCAGCCATTGTAACTATACTTGAGACCATAGAACTTATATCTCAAGGTGGGTGGCGCATTTACCTCGTAGATGTCTATGGGCTCCAGTAACCACTTAACACCAGGTGGGCTGTGAGCTCATCCACCCATCTAAGCAATAAAAAAAAAATAACAGCATAAGTAAATATATTAAAAAAATCTTGGGAATTGTACTTTTTTCTGGATGGAACTTTGCCCCTACTCCTAAATTATTCATAGTATATTCTCCGTCCTGACGATTTTATTTATTGATTGTCTAGACGGGTCAGGGAGCTCACCACTCACTTGGTTTTAAGTCACCGGAGAGACAGCATTAATGTTCGCAGCCAGTTTGAAATAAGGTCTAAATATAGCAATAGTATAGTGTAGGGATTGCCCTACCCTTCAAACCAGAACACATTACTGCTTCACCGCAGAAATATATGGAGTGGTGGTCTCTACCCACGTGGGTTTACAAGACGCCTTTCTTAGTCAACAAGCCAAAGTAAAGAAATAACCGTGTAGGTACTCAAAGAAAAAAATGTCAACTCAACGCTCATTTAGTTACAAAATCACGTTGCGCTAATAAGTAGCTCTTAATACCACGTAAATTAGTCTGCTTATTCGATACGCGATTTTTCTTAACAATAAAACTCATTAATATTAAACTAACATACGCAATCTGAATTCATGTCGGTCCGGTCTACATTTATAAATCAGTGTTAAATCGAGTAAAAGAATCTCTAGTAAATGCACATGTATTTTGTACCTGGATTGGATTTCCAGAGAACGTTATTATTATCAAGAACGTAAGATACATTAATGTTAATTATACTGATTTGCAGTCCACGCGTCGTCCGATGTAAGGTTGCCAAAACGTCTACGTTTGGAGGGCACGGCGGCATAAGAATGGCGGTCACGTTGCTGACTGAGCCGTCCTTTCATAATTTCACGAGTGTCTGGACTCCGAATGACATTAACAATGCAATTAAACGACAATTTAAGACGTTTCAACTTAGCAGTAGGTAATCCTGAAATGAACGTCACTGAAACTGCTCACTTAAGCCGACGCAAGCTCTTATTACAAAATTCACGTTAGCCACGTTTACGGTGTACGAATAAAATTGAGCTATATAAAATAACGAGGGATTCAAGTACGTGTGTCAAAGATATAAACAGAATTTCCCATTAGAAGTTTGCCGGTGAAATGGTCGCGATGAAGTTATTTAACGACTAGTGACCTACCTTCCACCCGACAGACAGGGTGAAACCGTTGGCCGTCATAGTTTGGAGGTCTGCCCGATACGGCCTGATTTGGTTGAATTGGTTAACTAAAACTCTCAACAAAATGACTACTAGCAAAATAGGTTTCAGAAAATACAAACTCATTTTACATACACAAAAGTTTACTGTCTGTAGCGATTTCACGATAAAACCTTTAACTTTGAAGTTGAGTTCAGAGAGTAAATATGTTTCTTAAAATTCTGCTTGTTTTCACATATTTTATTAATTGTGGTAGGCACATTTTTTCCTCTACCTAACCGCTGGTAGCCTAAGGAACTATTCCAAAATTTGCTAACACTGGCCCTAGTAAGAGCAGTACATCGCTGAATCTACCACCTTATCGAATCGCGATCCATTGAGAAGATCCGTCAAGAAACTCAGTTGGTTGTATCGATAGGGGCTAGGTTGCACGTCGAACTCTTCGTCGTGTTCGACGAGTTAAGGATCGTGACGCGCCGCTTTTTCGAAGAACGTTCTGACGCTGTCTTCAGATACTTTCGTATCGGTTCTTATCGTGCAGATCAATATTCCACATACTATTTTATGTAGCTCTTTACTCAGATATTTTTATAGACGTTTATGATCGTAGGGATTCAAAATCCTGTAAAATAAATACCATAAAACACCCTAAACTTATGATCAGTTTATATCTAATGTTTGTCATTTACAAAAAAAACACACAAATAAAATATCGCCTAAATACCCAGAATCCGGGTTTACGGCTAATACATTTCCCTATAATGTTTATCTTTAAATAGAACAAAACGAGGTCCGTCGGAAACGACCGGAAAAACCAAGTAATTGTGTCTAATTGAGCAGTACCAGAAGCAATTCGTTTCGGGTTCCAATTGAACAGAGCCGTGATGGGAAACGAAAAATACTAATGACGAGAATGATAATTTGTAATTTTTTGGTCGACACGAATTTCCAATAAAACGGCGTAAAAGTAGAGAAAAATTAATTACAATCTTTGTTGCATTGACAAAATGTCGTTATAATAACATCCGCAGTTAGTATGTAAACGAATAATAATAATTCTTATTACCTTTTCGATCACTGCTCAGCTCCAAAATACAAAATTATTTGATTTACTTCAAATTTTATATAAAACGTCTGTGGTCGACTAAAGAAGTCTTCAGTGTAGTAGAGTCTGTTCCTCGTGACTTGTATATATTCACGAACGACTTCTACCATCCAATTAGTTCGTATATAGTTGATAATTCAATCAACTATATCAAGTAGTACCAAACAGGTGTCGTACTAATGCAATTGAGATTTCAATCTTGCCTTTGAATATGGGCAGCTGCGATCGCGTTTTATTATTGAAAGGGTTCGGTAACTACTTTACACTAAGACGCGGCAGTTCGTTATATTATCTAAGTTAATAATAAATAAAAAATCCGCAGTAATCACTACATAGTATAAAACAAAGTCGCTTTCTCTGTCCCTATGTATGTTTAAATTTTTAAAACTACGCAACGGATTTTGATGCGTTTATTTTTAATAGACAGAGTGATTGAAGAGGAAGGTTTATATGTATAATAGCATCCATTAAATAGTGAAGAAATCAATAATAAATTACAGTTTCCGAAGCGAAGCGAGGGCGGGTCGCTAGTAAGAACTAAACAAAAAATATAAGCGCGAAACAAAGACGTTGTCGGACAAAAATCAGTTCACATAAATGTTTTATGTACCCAAGAGCTTTTTTATTTGTAGGTAGGTCATGGTAATGACTTCGATATCGTGATAGAGTTTGACGCAAATGTTGATTCGAGAACTTCTTTAAATAATATCATCATATTATCTTAAACGTAACTTGAAAGCGGTTTTGATGATACTTAATTTGAAAATTTGCCTATTGAACAGTTCGTTGTGCAATATCTATAATATAAATAATTCAAATTTTGATATTTTTTATAAAATATTAAATTGCACATCCTTCTTTTTTTTAAACCTTTTCAATGCGTCCGATAAATGTTTATATTTTAAACAAGAACATTTCGACATTAGGGGAACGTGGCCGATGTATATTCATGATTTCAACTGTACAAATTGATCATTTTAAAAATATATAAGGTTCTTCTTTATTATATATCATATTTTTTGCGAGTCAATCTTATGTAAACCCTACCGTTATATTTATTAAAACGTAAGAAAATACGAATCCATTGTGGACAACAAAAAAACACGGGGCTGTAAGTACCTACTCATTCAAGAAAACCTTGAGCCTCGAGATGTATTCACACGGAAATAGCTTTTTAACCAAATCTAGTGAGACATTACAATATTTAAAAAAAATGCACATGTCTTATGTATACAGTTGCTGTGCAGTGTACTATTTTGTGAACTAAATTATTATTGTTAGTAATAGTATAACTTTGGGAGTTTTACAAGCTTTGGTAGTTTTACAGAAATTACGCCTTATCGTATTATTAATTACCTTGGAAAAACAAAATAAACCTTCAGATTAAGGAAATTTTGCACGAGACCTTGTGAACATAATTTGAATTTATTTTGAGATACTAACTAGCTGGGCCGGCAGTCGTTGTTTTGCCATATAAATTATTTCTAGGAAAGATAAATAGCCTAGACACCGACTGCAGCGCCATCTGCCGGGCTGATTTGTAAATCTAAACAATTCTCGAACCCATCTGAAGGTACACAGAAAATTTCATTAAAATCGGTCCAGCCATCTAGTAGTTAGAGTTCAGTGACAAACACACGCACAGAAGAAATATATATAAAGACTAGCGACCCGCCCTCGCTTCGCTTCGGAAACATTAAAACACACATGAAATTCAAAAAAGTAGCCTATGTTCATCAGGGACAATGTCGGCTTCTAATGGAAAAAGAATTTTTCAAATCGGTCCAGTAGTTTCGGAGCCTATTTGAAACAAACAAACAAACAAATCTTTCCTCTTTATAATATTAGTATAGATACAACAATTTTGTTTCGTAGTTATAACAAGCTTTGCAAACAAATCCATAGATTTCAGATATAAAGGCGATTAACGATCACTTTAGTTCTCCAATTCCAAGACGACCTTCTATTCCACTCCAATTAACCAAATACCCACGGCATCGCAGAATACCAAGTATTGTACTCGCGAAATTAATCGTCTCAGACCAGCCGTTGTTATTGTTAACCTTGAATTTTTTACAGAATCACCCTATTTGTGCTCTCATTTTTATTCCGCCGTGTAATCTTGAAGCACTTTCTCCGCGTAACCTTCACCTGTTTTAAAATCTTGTATAGGTACATTTTTATACAAAAGAAATTGTGTTTCATGTACACGGAACGCGTTTTCTAGGTCAACTATTTACGTATTAAGCTAGCGCCTTAGTTAGTAGAAACGTTTTTACAAATAAATGGATTTAGTAATGGATATATCGGTCAGCATACTCGATCATTAGCACAACAAAAAGACAACGAACGTCCCCCTGTGAACAGTGCTATAATAGACTTGAACTTGAGATCATACAATGGCTGTCAAACATAGTGGCAGCTCGGAAATGTGGAGGCTTTTACGCAGCCGTATGTATAATAGCGAAGGCTCATGTGAAAACCAATATAAGCGTATAGAATAGGAAATGTTCCGGAACTATACGAACGCCAAAGCCGCCTAATTGAGCTTAGAAGCACGCTAGCAATGTAACAGTCAGAGCTTTCGACGACGAAGATAAATAAGTCAATGGCCGCGACGAAACGACCTTTCAAAGCGTGTGTGAAAACATTAGTCGACTTTTGTGAAAAACGTTTACAAAGCCACTGAAAAATAAAATACTTTTTCTAACTATTGAATTGAGGACTGTTTTAATAGCGAATATTCATTTAATTTAATATGCCGTGTGTTTCTCGGGGAAATATAAAATCTAATTTGTGGGAATGTTGATTTGAATCACAAACGTAGCTCTCACGGTGAGATACCATGCATAATGCATGACTCGATATATGGGACCACAGGTTTCCTAGCCGCGTATTGGTGCTTCGTATTCGGGCTCACACGTGGACCGCAACACACAACCTTAGGGGATTAGACCCACGCCCGGACAATTAAATTGAGAAAGCATTAAATCTCCAAATGCTCTAATATAATATATATTCTAATATCTAGCTATAAAAGCTAATTTATAGGTATAAAAAAATGACAAAAACAATCAATTCAAGATACTAAAAGAACATACACATGATCGATGATTGTATTAATAATACTAACATGAAATAGATACAAACTATACGATGGTTCAAAATGTTTCAAACTATCTTAAATTAGATTCAGTCGTAGTTCATGCAAGCCCGGAAAGTTCTCGATGTAACGTCATAAACAAAACTAATCAGTCCCTCGGCCTGAGGTCGGGTAAGCGTCACTAGTTTAGTGCAGTGTACATGCAGCGCCAACATACGCCCAAACTCGTTATTGAAATTACAGGAGGCAAGCAGCGAAATTTCATGTCAGTTCCACGAAGCAATTTGTGAACTGGAAGTTTGTGAGGCTCTGCATACATGTACCTAAGTGATGGTTCATTAAACTCCCCTTGAACATTTATACATGTTGAAGTGAAGCACTTCGCTTTGGGTTTGTTTTTTACATTTCGAATAATGCTTAAAACAAAGCTAATTATTATTAGATATACACTGTTAACGCGCACTTAAGTTGCTTTACATTTGATTCGCTTAAATAATAATTAAATAATACGTGTTACATGGTATTTTTAGACCTGACCATAAAGTGAATTTAAATATCCATCTAACCACGGCACAAAGTACATTACAGAAAAGACTGTTGATTGGAAAACTCACTTTGATTGAAAGCAACGTAAAAGTTGAAACATTTCTCTTCTTAGTTGGCATTCCGTCCAGCTAAAAAAAGTGACCAAACTCTATAAACTTAACTACCCCGTCTTTCACTCTAATAGCATCTCTTCTTTATAGTCAACTAGCGACCCGCCCTCGCTTCGCTCCGGAAACTGTAATTTATTATTGATATCTCCACTATTTAATGGATGTTATTATACATATAAACCTTCCTCTTCAATCACTCTATCTATTAAAAAAAACCGCATCAAAATCCGTTGCGTAGTTTTAAAGATTTAAGCATACATAGGGATATTCACTGGTGGTAGGACCTCCGCACGGGTAGGTACCACCACCCCGCCTGTTTCCGCCGTGAAGCAGTAATGCGTTTCGGTTCGAAGGGTGGGGTAGCCGTTGTAACTATACTGAGACCTTAGAATTTATATCTCGAGTGGGTGGCGCATTTACGTTGTAGATGTCTATGGGCTCTAGTAACCACTTAACACCAGGTGGTCTGTGAGCTCGTCCATCCATCTAAGCAATAAATAAAAAAAATATATAGACAGAGAAAGCGACTTTGTTTTATACTATGTAGTGATAAGTCACATTGAAAGCAAAGTGTAAGAAGGGATATATCGAATACGTTCGGTCGGATTTATTTAGCAACTGCAGGATAAATAACTGTGGAATCGGAACTGGGAGATAGTTGAAGGCAAACAAAAGAACTGCATTCAATGCGCTCCAGCTAGCACTTCGATGCTTTGCCTGGAAACCTCTTTCACAACTGGCGCATACATCCGCCGTAAGCGCATTGTGAATATAAAAATTTCAAGAACTACTCGTAAGGTTTGACATCGAGATGGACATTAAATGCGTGGCCCAGTGCGTACTTTAAGTGCGGACGTGTGTGCGAGAATTATTATGCTGGTTATATTTATGCGTATATTAATAAATTGTGTGTAGTGTATGTATTGTTAGTGATTGTTTGCTAATTTCGTATAAAAATATATTGTTGTTACGTAATCGGAAACTACCGTTTTCAATATCCGAATTACTCCTTTCAGTACATTAGTTTTGGCCAGTCGTCGAAATATTAAACCTACTTTTACGGTTTAATCTTGGAATAATTAATTGTTTTTGTGTTACTAATTCTAACATTTCCAATACTTTGCAGTTTTCGTGGTCACGAATGTTTATCGTGTTATTTGTCATATGAATATTTTGCTACGGTAGACCGTAGTAAAAATATATGATATTCGAAACAAAACTTTTTTTTTATTGCCCTGGCAGGCAGACGAGCATACGGCCCACCTGATGGTGAGTGGTTACCGTCGCCCATGGACTTCAGCAAGGCCAGGGGCAGAGCCAAGCCGCTGCCTACTGCTTAATACTCGCCACAAGCCTCTTTTAAAGAAGGACATGTCATAGCGCTCATGAAACACCGTGAGATTATACCGCAAAGCCAGTTTTAATTACGTAATTATATTGTTTTTAGGTATTCATCCTTTTTTCTTTACTTTGTGGTATTTTAATAAACTGTAATTCTGGTGTACACTATTGGAATGAACAAGATCAACTCGTCCGGTGACAATATTACATATAAACAACACCCATAATAACACTCGAAGTTGCCTCAAAAGAATGGTATAGTTGTACTTATCGACCTCAAATATGCTATCTAGTCTTAATCTTAGTTTCCATAGCTACGTCAAAAATAAGTCAATATTCTTGTGAGAGCGGGTGCGATACTCCAATAGTTCACTCCAAGAATATAATTTGGGAATTCGCCGAAACGTCAATTGATCATGATCGTATTTCTATTGACCGTGTAGACAGAACTTTCTTAGTTTTACCTTAATGTACAATATCACATACGAAAATACACATTAAGCAACACGTTTCAAGTCTGACTATGTGTTATAATCAAGAACATTGTTCATATTGTGAATCATACATATAAATAGATTATTTAATGAAGATTTTAAATCTTTGTAAACTTTCATCGCGTAATATTTAATAGCGCAGAGAGTACATACTTATCACAGTAAAACACATTATCAAGAATCAAACAATTTAATTTATTCAACGACACAAATACCGGATTGTATTCAATTGGAGAAACGTATTATTCAGATAGGAAATTTACAATGTAAATCTATGTTTGTTCCATCGGTATCGCTATCAAAACGGACTGATATCGAATTCATAAAGTTTTCGGTTTATTAGGTAGTATTCGGTCGGTAAATATTAACATTATATATAACAAAAAGAAAATAACACAAATATTGTCGTCGAACATGTTTGTTTAGGTTTCCTTTTAAGATTTATAAATGACTGGCGACCCGCCCTCGCTTCGCTTCGGAAACATTAAGTTTTATTATTGATAGCTGAGTCCCGCGATGTTACCCGCGGTTATTGTCGTACCGCGGGTGGAGCCGAGTGGCGAAGCTAGTCTAAAAAAAGTAGCCTAAGTTACTCCTTATATCGTCAGCTACCTATCAGTGAAAGTCCCGTCAAAATCGGTCCTGCTGTTCCAGAGATTAGCCGGAACAAACAGACAGAAAGACAGATAGACAGACAAAAATTGTAAAAAATGTTATTTTGGTGTATGTACCATATTCATTATTCATATGCATGTAGTAAAAAGCGGTTATTTCAATATTACAAACAGACACTCCAATTTTATTTATATGTATAGATTAAACAGGTCTTTGCCTCTTTACGCACTGTAGCGGCAGTGGTTCCTCTTCAGGGGCGCGATCGATACCAGATTATGAATCGTGCGTTCCATGAAAATGTTATCAACGTTCATCGGTATTTTTACCTAAACGAATGACGGAGACAAAATGTCATTTTTTTATGAAGATGAAACAATGAATTTTTATATCTAAATGTCAGAATTAAGTTCGTCTGGTCTGAAGAGAAAAGAAATAAAGTTGACTGGAAAAAGAAGCTACCTCGTATGAGGTTCAGCCCCCGGGAAAAAAAGGAAAATACACAAAAGCATCACTAAGAAAATTGCTGAGAATAAGCTAACAAGCAAGCTTTAAATATCAGTACCAGTTTGCTTCATTTGAATCCATACAGAACGGGATCGTTTAGGTTTTCGATAACCCTGATCTCAGAGTCCGTTTAGAACTTATGGAATTTCGGGAGGGAATTCGGTTCCCTATGTGTTTAGTGCCGTAGATTCCATGGCACAGCTCTAAATAATTATTTAAGATGGTCTGATCGTCCAGAAAAGATTATTGTATAAATAAAACAGCACCGCTCATCACAAGCGCGTCCTTATTTTATTTATTTATTGCTTAGATGGGTAGACGAGCTCACAGCCCACCTGGTGTTAAGTTATTACTGGAGCCCATAGACATCCATAACGTAAATGCACCACCCAGCTTGAGATATAAGTTCTAAGGTTTCAAGTATAGTTACAACGGCTGCCCCACCCTTCAAACCGAAACGCATTACTGCTTCACGGCCGAAATAGGCAGGGTGGTGGTACCTACCCGCGCGGACTCACAAGAGGTCCTACCATCAGTAATTACGCAAATTATAATTTTGCGGGATTCATTTTTATTACACGATGCTATTCCTTCACGGTGGAAGTCAATCGTGAATATTTGTTGAATACGTATTTCATTACAAAACTGTCTGAATCCAAAGCATTCATCCACTAAAACTAAGGCTGTACTAGCACTACTAGCATTACTGACGTCAGTGACAGTGATTGCTCGAGCTGGAATGTATCGTGTACTCCTTTGCCATCAAAAAACATATTTTTCTATCCTTAAACTATAAAATAAGTTATGAATACAGAGAAATATAGACCCGTTGCTTCTAATTAGTTTTAAGGTAGTGAGAAACTACATTTTATTTTAATCTTGAAAACAGTTTTGATTAATCATTAGTTTTTTTTTTATTTATTGCTTAGAGGTGTTAAGTGGTTACTGGAGCCCATAGGCAGGGCGGTGGTACCTACCCGTGCGGACTCCCAAGAGGTCCTACCACCAGTGTTTACGCAAATTATAATTTTGCGGGTTTGATTTTTATTACACGATGTTATTCCTTCACCGTGGAAGTCAATCGTGAACATTTGTTGAGTACGTATTTCAATAGAAGAATTGGTACCCGCCTGCGGGATTCGAACACCGGTGCATCGCTGCATACGAATGCACCGGACGTCTTATCCTTTAGGCCACGACGACTTATTATATATTACGACAGTTACCGTGTATTCGTATTAATCATTAGTATGAAGTTTTTAATTAAAACATGCTACGACATAAAATTAAAAGATATTGATTTTAGAATAAAAAAATAAATCCAGTCGTCTGTAAGTTTGTCTAAAAAAAATATTTCGATCACTTATCATTCACTAATTTAATAGTCAGAGACTCAAAAAGCAAGCCTAAAAACAGTAGGTTGTATAAATTAAGTATTTTACCAATGGCTTGTTCGAATTGGAATATTTTTTGAATTTATCTTAAGCAATTGAAACATCTACATATTTGCGTGCAACATTTACGGGAAAGTTATGTTCCTGATAAAAACCTAAGCCTAAGGGATACCTTAGTAATGTACGATGAAAAAATACCACATTTTATGTGTGAGACCTGACATCTAGAATGAATACTTATCGTTCACGGAACACATACATATAGAAATAAAAAATGTATTATGTACATATAAATGAAAGATCTAGGCCCGACATTCATTTGTAAACGACAAATCCGCTTACAAACACAAAGCCGAAATGTTCCGCACTAACATTTTAATTCTACTCGTATATAGCGTAAAATGGAATATATATTTTTTAACGTTATGCATGTTAAAATATAATATATTGCATCAGTTGTGTTCGATGTTTTACTCATTAAGATTCTTGATTTTGAAATAATAAGCCCGTTATGCGACTTAATGAAATTTTACGGATGTCACAAATTTCGGGGGGTCTCTCTCCGCTTTAAGATCGTGCATAAGTGCCATAAGAAGATAGCGTCGTCACTTTCAATTCCACGGAAAGATCCCAGGCCATCTCCAAGATTCGGGACTAATTTCATTGACATTCTTGCCTTTATATTATTGTGCTTTGTAACATTTCACTACGACATAATGAAACTCACATGACATCACAAACATGTGCCTATCACAAATTGTAAAGAAATTTGTAATGATTTTCGTCGTTTCTCGTCACATGTATGATTTTTTCTTAAAATAAGATACAGGTCAACCTACTCTCAAGTTAGACGTATCGTATATCTGATAAAACGATCGTATTCAGTATAAAGATAAATTTGCTTTAAACTTTAATGAACCACGGCTGCAGCTCAATAAAAAAATCATGTGTCTTTTTGAAGATTCGTGTCAAAGTAAAACGTCCTCTTAATAACCCAATGAAGCAACCGAGCGGAATTTGAATTTCAACATATAAATCTTCAGATCAAGAAAACTTTTTTCAAATAATTTCAATCGCGGAACATATAATACTTAATGTCTCAAAACTGGTATCCACATGGTTTATTCGGTTTATTCATTTACGAAGCAGATATTTCCTTTGTATCAAATTCATGAGCTATTTAGAATTTAGTTGTGATAAATAGGTTAAAGTTCTTATGTAAAGGCTTTTGGGTGACATTACTGGGATCTGTAGTATCTCAACTACGTCACGTGCGCCATTAATGTCTGGAATACGTCGAGAGAACCCTCATAATATATAATATTATAATATTTTTGAACACTCTACCGAGCGTTTGAACCAGCTGGGTTCGTCATTTTAAAACGTCGAGATATTATTAGATAGCATATTAACATATTAAAGGTACGTCGAACATGTTATTTCACATGGATCATGACCATCCGGTAATTTCTTATTTACGTATAAAAATAAAACGTTAAATTTATGTTCACATCTTATTTTATAACGTTATTTTGTATACGAGAATTTGTTACACTTTTTATTTTAACGATTAGTCTAAATGTTTCTCTGAAAATACCTTTCATTATAATACTTCATAAAAATAATCTATCGACATTTTCTACTAGATCATCATCCATGTCAAATTAAAAATAGTCCTTATCGCTGGTGGCTAAAAATGAATTCCGAACCAGGTAAAGGTTAAAAATTTATCTCTGTGAACATAGTTCGTCTAGCAGTCCACGGCCAAAGGGGTCGCGAAGTCTTTGGAGCGAGTATTTGGTGATTTCACGCAGTTTCGTGTCAAGGTTGAGCGGCTGACAAGGTAATGAAAAATGCCGCTTATATTCAGTACCTGAAGCCGTCTTTTAAAATAACGCGATAAATCTGTAGACACTAGCTACATTATAGGTGAAATTGCGAGGCACTTTTACTGAACGTTTCATTTTTCGTATCCACCTCAAGATGTAACCCTCATATCCTTGAAGGACTCATAAAACAAGATTTCGTTTACTCTCAGAATGTGTTTTCTCAATCCTTTCATTAGTGAATATTACTGTGCGCACTGAAAGCTTTTACTAGCGATGAAGAGCTTTCTACGTTCTTTTTTTTTTAAACAATCCAATGGAGCATATTTTGTTCTTTTAATTTTTTAGAGGATGTTGAAATTATAGTTTTTACTATAAGTATAATACACAGCTTATAAATACTATTATAGTTTAAAGAACAACAATTTTACACTTAAATATGGAACATTCATTGGACGTACTTCTCCTATGAATATTCATCGTATTTTTTAACTTTGATCTTTACGGAATATTCTTGTAATATTAAACTAGCAGGTACTAAGGCGTCGCGCCGTGATATGTTCGAGCCCTTGAAAGTTTCGATAAGATAGGTTGTGGTAAATTTGTCTTTGGAGAAAATACGTGTTTTAATCGATAGCTGACCATAACGATAAAAAGAATTAAGGAATTAAGAACTTAATTTGTCTTTAATGCGATTGTTTAATTAATATTTATGATAATAGAAAAAAAAATTGTTCCATGTTGCATTGCTAATGTTTACTCTTTTTAATACGAAGTTTAAATCCATTTTTTTATTGGTAATTTTCACTCCTCAAGCTATAAATAATTTAACATAAAAAAAACGTTATTATAATTCAAAAGGTCAAACGTAGGGAAAGTAAACTAAAGTTTTAATACAAAAGGGTAATTTGTTTACGGTTGGGTACAAAAACTGTAATAGAAGTTCGCGGTGAACTTTCGCGTAGTTTAGCATTATTTAATGAGATCTCGTTGATGCCACATACCGCTTTTGATGAATAAAATAGAAGGTCCGTTTATTCGAAACAAAGAGACGTCGGAGCCGACCCATATCCGTTTTATAATCTGATATAGAGCTTGGAGTAACGGGTCACTCAAGATCTGACACTACAGCGACATTAAAATCCGAATTGAATATCTTTCGCCGTACCGTTTTCGGTGCTACTCATAAGCGATCCCCCGATTATAAAAATCAATATGCCATGATGACAAACCACAAATCCGTCGATCGGATAACAGAAATACGTTGTTCTTTATATCAAAAGCGAACGTTTAACAAACACGGAAATTTCGTTTGGCTAAAATGTAAGTTTTATTTGAAAAAAAAAAAAAAAAGTTAAGTTGCGAAACATCAATTAAACGTATATTTGCATTTAAGCCAAGAAAGTTTTCCGAGGCTCCAAGGCGGCGTAATTTTATTAATTTACCAGTGAAAAAAGGCTATAAACGCTCCGACCCCATTTCCTTTAAGAAAAACGTCCACCGTCATCGAACCCTCAATTTTAAACCTTATTTAAAAGTACCCGAAATTATTTAATAGCTATGCAGAACAGTTTTGTGAATAATTTATATATCCATTTAAAGCGAACGAAAATGTAGGAAACAAGGTTAATACGGTTTGAAAATACAAAACAGAGTATTCAAAGCTGTAGAAAAATGTATTCACGTAGTTTACAAGATGGAAGCGTCTGGAGAAAGTCCACTCGGCGAAAATCAATGCCAAGGGCGCTTCGTTTGCGCTCCAACGAAAGGAAAAGTGAGGTCGGAAAATATAAAACTGGTTTCAATTTTTTTAGCATTTTCGTCTAATTTACAGTTCTAGGTGAGATTCATGTATACCCCGAAATTGAATGAATAAAGCGCGAAGTTAAACTGAGGTGATGTGGAAGATAAGTCACGTTGAACTTAATTGAGAATTCCCAGTAAGGTTGAAAAGGATTTGTTACGAAGGATGATGAAATTTTCTTCGGTGTACGGCCATTTCATTATCTTACTACATTCGTCTAATAAAGAATGAAAGTATCATTCGTTTTCAAACTGACTCGTCATAGACTTAATAATTTGAATAAAATTATATTGGTTATTGTATTAAAAATAACGTGTTTGTGATTTTTTATTCAGACCGAGATGCCAACGTGGAAACGATGTGAAGAAGACAGTGGTCAGTCACGAAATTGCGATCTGTCACATGACAGACACGCTTAATGCGGGTAGGTACTAGGCCAAGGGCACGATAAACCTGCATGCTTTAGAAGGGATTATTGTTTTCGCTGTACCTTCATTTTAAATTTAGATTATAACTCCTTCGACCGTAATTTGTCTGTTTGAAATTCGTGTTGCCAAAGGTGCTTTATTAACATATGAGTTCGAAGTTTCAATAGTAGCAGAATTGCGGCTGTTCTACGGATTACTGCTATAATGAACAAGGCCTTGGTACCCACTGGTGATCGAAACGACCGTCACCAGTCATAACGTCAACTATTAGGTTGGGGGGGGGGCGTCCTCGGGGTGGCGCCGCGTGTCTGGTTGTAGTGTTGACCGCGGGAACCCCCCTACTCTGAACGGGTTCTGACCCCGGACGGAGATCGGACGTCGGGTGTAAGAGTGCAGGGGAGTCGTTTAGTGGGTGGGCCCTAAAATCCTTGGGCCCGCGATCTGCTCTCAACACCTGCAGATCGTTGAGTCTCACATACCTCACATACCCCGCGCGCCCCCTAGGCGCGGGGACCTCGTAGGAGGTTCGGCCCCCGGCCCGAAAACGCAAGCTGTTGAGATGTTACTACAGCAAAGTTATTAAAATTGTATAAATAAGATACGAGTTTGACTTAACGCAGCGATTTGTCATAAGCAAATATATATTGCTTGGATTTTATACATTAAAGTTATTGACAACATATAAAGATTCCGCAATTATTATCGCTGCTTGATAATTTGATTTCAAGAACTTATGAAAACACAACTTTGAATCTTTTTTACAGTGTTGTTCGCGGCGTACGATGGGCGAGAACGGACTCTCCTGTAATTACTGACGCTTACTGTAGTGGTCACAGAAACGGTGCTAATTTGGTACTTTATAAATTCTATCAAATTATTGAGTGAATTAAAAAACCCACCATCTTGAAAATCTTATAAGATGGAGACGATAAGTAGATAAGACGCAATATAGAGTTCCGGTGTAGATGATAAATGCTACATATATTGCTTTCTTTGTAGTACTTTAATTATGAGTTCATATAATTATCACATGTAAATACATGTTTACGATTTAAACTAAACTTCCATATTTCTTTATTAACAAAATTCGAAAAATTTTAAAATACTGTTTAAGTTAGTTATAATTAAGTTTAGCTGTATCAATAATTAAACTCTTTAGTTTGCAACATAGATTTATACGAGTATCGTAAATGAGCGTACCGAAATACCTAGTTAGGCATCTTCTTCTCGACGATTGACCAATTTGTGTAAAAGTTTCCGTTTTATCTTGTAAAAGTAATTAATGTGTCGACTGATCAGAAACCAGTCCGTTAAGAGGAAAACTTTTGTAATCAAGGAATTGCAGCTAAAGTAGCCAGAGAATTGGTGAAATGATCGGTTGTTCAAGATTTTTATGGAATCGAATCGGGTCACGATGTTTTGTTACGTTATAGTAGAAAAGTTTCGTTTTCATCCAATTACAGAGCGATATATGAAAGAAAAAATGTATTAGAAGAAAAAGTATTAGAAAATTGAACTCTTTTTTTATGTCAGTTCGCTCCAATATAAGCGCACATAAATACAAAGGGCGTGTTGGACTTGCCGTTTCGTGTTTTCTCAAGGGAAATAAAGCTAAACGCGACTGAATTTTAAAGAACAAAACAGTTTTTTTAAAGTTTAAATTTAATTTTAAAACAGATTATACAACGGATTATAAAATGGAAATATCGATCAGATGTTTACGTTAATGCTATAGCTATAGATGCAAGCTATATATACCTTATATCTTATTGCATTTAAACCGAGAATATGGATAATATGTTTTTATTTTATCTCCAAAAACTAGATTTCTTTATTAACTTTATTTAATACAAGTAAAATGCTTAAATATGGTATCAGCGTATCCTATTTGAGATTCTCTATCCATAAAAGTTGAAAGCCGAGTTTGAAAACTACAACGCACGAAGAGCTTCCTGCTAAAATATGAAGCCTATTAAACCCGTCCTAAAGACGTTACTATTTGTCAGACTTGGAAAAGATGAGGGCGTATTCTTCAAAAAAAAAGTGAAATAATAACACGAACAGCGAGACAAAGAGTCTTTGTTCTGTGAGTCAGAATTTACGAAAATTATAAGATTTTTCTCTCACTAAACCGAAAACCGAGGATAAACTGAAATAAAAAGACAATACATTTTAGTAGGTACTACCATGAGTGTCTGGAAGCAACTCCCATAAAGGCGTCTCGCGTTAAGTTCATTTTTCATTCTACTTTAATGTACCTGTCTGTATACGGAGGAACCGAGCGGTTTAATACGGTTTTCTTTTATGCGGATACTATACAAAGACGTCGGGAGTAGGCAATGTAAATGAAATTAACTTTCAGAAAAATCACGTGTGAGACACAATGCGTTTATGTGAGTATATCGAGAGCACTCTTGGAAAGACATAAAGGGTAATGTTAACTTGTGATTTATAGTCAAGGCTTCGTATTCTGTGCAACAAATCAAAATATCGATTCAAATACACACATACATACATATAATGAACGGAGCAAACACCTTTTTGTATAAATGCAATTAATGATGTTTGTTTGACACAGAAGAAGGAGCACTATCTATCAGTTTAGTATTACTTATATGTATTTATTTTATGTATTTCATTATATATGTACGTGTATATGTATATGTTTACGTTATTTATGTGTGTATATATATACATATATGTGGTCTAATATATTATGTATTAGTGTTTTTTTTTTATTGTTGTTCTTGTTTAGATTGTAAATTGATTAGATTGTATTCTTCTACGCACTCATTTAAAGCTTTCCTTCGTTAAGAACGGTTAGCTGGTAGAAAACTCAATTGTTGAGTTAAGCTCGCCATTTTTTTATATCTTACGCAATTACTGTAATATTAACTGTGTGTACAATAAAGAATAAAGAAGAAATATTTAGCGCATGTACCTAAGTAATATATTATGTATACATATACATACATTGTTTGTTTGTGTCATCAACTGTGGCAAATTAGCTGGTTTTACAGTATATAGTCAAACATAAATGTTATTTGTCTGCTTTTAGATAAGTTTTTTTGATAAACATGTTTCAGTAGGAACGTATAGAAAATTAATTTATTTGTATCGTCTAATGCTTCAATTGATGAAAGCGTTTTTGTATTATCTTTTAAAATTAGATTATAAAGTGCATAAGCCCTCTGAATGATTGAACTAAAGCGTTGAACTATGCAGTAAGGTCCTTGATTTCATTTCTATTGCGACAATGACTTAGACGTAAGAGAAGGGCCGCTTCCACATAAGCTTACAACTTTTGTGACATATCATTTTAGTTAGCTATCAAAACTAATATTTAAAAGCGGCTTGAACAAACTGTCACACTGCTTCCATTGTGCGGTTACAAGACAGACTATACACCCTTCTCCGTTTTGACACTTGTATGCACAATAGTAGCACAATTGTTAAACATGTTTTCGTTTTTACGTATTGGTTTAGACTTTTTTTAAGATTAACTATTGATCAGCCGGTTTACGATAATTCGACATGTTGTAGGTTTATTTAGTAATTCCTAGATTCAAGGATTTTTTTTTTCATTTCTAAATGTACGGTTTTTTTCCTACCTATTCGCTGGTAGCCTAAGGGGCTAAGGGTCGAACTCTTCGTAGGAATCAACGAATTTTACGAGGGCGGTGACTGGTACTTGTGGGGCCTAAAAGTATCAAGAGAGATCCGACAAGACATGTTTCGAACGACGGCGGCTTTGCGTTGCCCTGTCGCCTGAGTTGGATATGTAATTAGCGGCGGTCACGATAAGAGGGTTATCATGTCGCACCACTTTGTCGAAGTAGCGTTCTGACGCTGCCTTAAGATACGTATCAATTCTAAATTTAAATCGTCGCAAAGGTCGACATTCCTCACGTACCACGGTACTCCAACGTTCTGCAGTAACAGGATTGGATGACCTGGAGAGAGTTTATAAGCATGCGGGCCGCGTAAGCGAGCATAATATGTACGCATGGTGATAGTTGAGTAATCGAATACGCCCCTGTCATAGCGAAACTGAAGGGTTCAAACAAAAATTCTCACATCAAATAAAAAGCGTTATCTAACATTTTTCAAATCATCATAACTTTCTAGATATACTTTGAATAAATGCAAGAGCGGCGGTTTCATTTCATTTTCATCAAAAGCTATTACTGGGCGTTAATTTAAAGTAGCTCTCGGTGATCAGTAATGAGGAGTGTATTTCATTACTTTTTTATAATTATTAGGAACTAATGAATAGGCATTTATGATTCTTCTTACTAGAATTTAACAATAAATGAAATTAGTTTTCCCAACTGCCGACCTTAACCGATACAGAAGATAAATCATTCAGAGAAACAAAAATATATTATACAATGTAGGGTAACTACTACGCTACATAAAAAGATTGAAATGTTTAAACGAAAACCGTATGTTTTTTAAAACATACACAAAAAATGATATAACAACAGCGTTGAACTATAACACGCGGTACGTATAAATCTTCCCTCTGTTTGCAGTTTAAAATGTTAAAATAAATATATTTATGAGGTTTACGTTCCAATAAGTTTTTCCGAATCGTACAAGCGGCAGACATACTGAGTGTCAGCCGGGAGCCCGGTTTGCAAATCGAAATTAAATTTTACGTCTTCATGTAACATCGACGCCTGGCTCTTTATTTAAAAACAATTGAGCGACAACCCATTGTCTTATTGTCGATCGTTTTGCTTTACATTACATAATAGTAACGTTTCAATATCTTGTTTTTATATTGAGCGTAGGCAGCGGCTTGGCACTGCCCCTGGCATTGCTGAAGTTCACGGGCGACGGTACCCTCTCACCATCAGGTGGGCCGGGCCGTATGCTCGTCAGCCTACAAAGGCAATCAAAAAAAATCATTTTACAAACCTTTACCTTCGTTTTAATTTGAAATTATTTGCACCATTCTAATAATTTATCGAAAATTATCAATTGTCATTTTCCTCCTCAGCCGAAAGAAAAGGAGTATAATACCAAGTCTGGCAGTTTTTTGATTTGGAGTTTCATCTTCCTGATAAGATGATCCCACATTTTAGATAAAACGAAATAATATTTAATTATATTTGAATTACGTATAAAAATAGAAATCAAAAATTTGTTTTTTGAAATAATCGTACATTTCAGTACTAAATAAATCTACTTCAAAAGTTTTCTTTTTAAATAGTTCTTACAGTAATTATAGTAGCTTACCGCTAATTACAGTAAGTGGCTTTGTTTTTTCTAATTCGTCGTAATACTATTAGAAAGTTCGTATCGAAGTGCCTAAGTATAAATAACATAGCGACGAAGGTTACGTTTTAATGGGAGGCGACAAAGCTAACAAGGGGAGAAAATTTAATATTTTTCACTCGTTTTACATAGAGAGCGCACAGACATTATACTGCCGCTCGCTGTCAACTTAATGATCCAAAAAAATTGTTTTATTAAGTTTGTATAACATTTGTAAATTTTTTGGAACGAAGTTCCGTATGGGACGATGCGGAGGAGTACCCTTATCCGGGAAAAAACGTCCGTAACGTAAGATTTTTATTATTTATGTATAGTCTTAGTATCATGGCTATACAGTGTCTTATGTATAGTCTACGCGATGACGGTCATTATTATTATTCATATAAATAGCTGTTTCTTTGTATATTATTATTTTTTATATCATTGTGAATAAAATAAAGTTGATAATATTGTAAAATTTTCTTTATACCTCGAATTGAACTTGTCATTAATATTTTTATAATAAAGAACTTCGTTCCTATCCGGTGTCCCACGACACCACACATCTTTTTTTTTCTACCTGTGCTGATAGCCTTGAGAGGCTATTTCAGCTTCGCCCTAACATGTAGGTGAGCTCACGGGTCTCAAACTGGAGTGTTGCTAACACTGGCCCTAGCAAGAGCAGCGCTTTGCAGAATCTACCACCGGATCGGAAACGCGACCCACTGAGAAGATCCGGCGAGAATCTCAGTGGGCTGGTTTTTTTATGACGGATTTAGTCAAAACAATGTACATATTTGTATTTAGATAGGAACTACTCACACTGTGGCTTTTTAAACAATCTAGTATAAGGGTATTGATCTTATTTGACTGATTTTCAAACGAACAGAATATTTAATCCAGTTTAAGTGACATAGCATTCAGTACAATTTAATAAAATTCGTAAGAACAAGAAAAGGTCTGCATAAAAATTTGTTATAACGCTCGACATTCAACGACCCTGAGGAAGTTCTTGTGTTATAACTAGTGAAAATATACATATATATAGGTACAATACAAAACAAACAAATTTAACAAAGACTCTGGTTCTGTTAAGCAACTTGGGCTCCGGGCTACAGTTGTCAAGTCTCCAACCATTAAAACAAACGATCGATAAGTTTATAGCATATAAACCCGGGGTTGTCCGGGTCATATTATTTACCACGATAAAAGTATCTTATGTGTTAATCCAAGTTAGTGACTATCTTTCTGCGAAATTTCATCCAAGTCCATTCAGCTATTTTTTCGTGATTCACTAGCAAACATACTAATTTTCACATTTATAGTATTAGTAACAATATATTTATACTAAAATATGTATAATTTCATCGATAAGGCAATAATCAGCATATAGTCAAGTCATACTAAGCGTTACCATTTAAAACATTTCAAAAAATTTATTTTAGAATTCTAACTTTGTACAATTCAACCTCTACTCTTTCTACTCTTTACTCTCTCTCTACTACTACTCTAATTCTACTAAATAATCATACTCGGTTTCGATAAGGCGTGCATTAATTTTGTTCAATATACAATAATTTACTAATCCTAATCGTATCTATGATTACTTTTCTTTCAACTGTAATAATAATTTCACTATAATCATGTTTTTTTAAAACATACATCCAGATTGAGATACCCCTCTTTTTTATAAGCTAAAAAATATAGGTCAACGTTAATAACGTGATTTATTAAGACACACTTAAACCGTTGACGGCTGAATCTTTTAGAAATTTCACTGAAAACTGAAATAATTGAAGAAGAATTTAAACGAGCACCTTTGAACAATGAAGAGGGTCTTTTTTTTCACTATCACTGGAAGGGATTTGTTATAAATCTGTTACTTTACGAATATTAATTAAGCTAGTTTCAAATAGGCGTGGGTAGATAAGATGTTCCGTGAACAATAACTTATCTCAAAAAGAACTTCTTCCACTAATTATTATTCTTGAATCAAATTCAAAGCAACTTACAATATCTAATTAGATAATTCCCAATGGACGATAAACATTAATAGCTAATTGATGTCATGTGTAATAGTCGCTTTGAATACTGTATGAATACTTTAAACAACTTATAATAAATATGTATTTGATCATGTAGAACACCTGGATAGCCGATGTATCAATGTCGCAAACACAACCTCTTCTTTTTCTCCATCTTATCGACACTAGGTGGGGTCGGCACAGCGAATTTTTCTCTTCCAATCTCTACTATCAGCATCTCAACACTCACTCCTCTCTCTCTCATATCGTCATAACTGATGGATGTCACGTGTAATAGTCGCTTTGAATACTGTATGAATACATACTTTAAACAACTTATAATAAATATTTGATCATGTAGAGCACCTGGATAGCCGATGTATCAATGCCGCAAACACAACCTCTTCTTTTTCTCCACCTTATCCCACTAGGTGGGGTCGGCACAGCGAATTTTTCTCTTCCAATCTCTTTTATCAGCCGTTATCTCAATACTCACTCCTCTCTCTCTCTCATATCGTCATTCACACACTCCATCCATGTCTTCTTTGGTCGACCTCTTGCCCCTCTACCTTGCACTACAATTTCTATACATCTCCGTCGCCGCAAACACAACCATAATATTATAATCAAATCACATCACCGTCTTGTTGGTTGAAAGAATTATTTAGTATCCATTGGTGTAAATGAGCATGGCCGCCGAATGTTAATCGGTAACCAGAATGCAGACACCATACAACGAAGGCCACACCGAGAAATGAGCAGAAACAGGTAAAGAATTTACTTTCGAAATTTCTTGCCCGTGTTTACGATTTGTATACGATTGAATGGAATAATTCTGTTCTGCATTTAGGTGGGATGGTTCATCGAGGATTGCGTGTTGTAAGCGAAATAAATATCTAACGAGCTATTTCTTGGCATTGTATGCAAATCGTTTTATGAATGCATTTTTCATTATCATTCTTTTCAAGTATTTGAATACAATGCAGGATTTTTTTATTTATTTCAATTACCCGTTGAACTTGGACTTGTCGAGAAAAACGTATTTTGTAAGCTAATAAAGCGCTGTTTATTTTATTTTTTTTTATTTTTATTATATTACATTCTTTTTGCTTTTATTGCGTTAAATCGATATTATTTTAAAATTTTCCGTCTCCTGGTTTTCGTCGTCTACTATTTTACAATTATATTTGTTAATAAAGATATTATTTATACATGTATCTTTAAGTATAAGATTACGCAATGCGCTCAACGCGCGTTCTCATTAGGTTTATTTAATTTGCAGGATAAATATTTACGTTTTTTGTGTAAATATCGAAGGAGATAAACGGAATTGCTATGTCACGTCAGAAGCACGGCCTTTGTACGTATTACAATAATTTTATTAAATTGTATCGTTTTTAAAAAATTACACCCAAAGGATGATTAAAATAAAACAGTGTATTTTTACGAATTAATAGCTATTTCTTTTTTTTAAATGTTGTGGAGTGTATTTCACGAATTATTCGGAAATATTTCGATTTGGCTTTTCTTATGTAGAAACAATATTTCGTTACTCTATTAAAATAGTATTTGCTGAAATATGATAAAATAATATCTTAGACCCTTGATAGTTATTAACGATGCATATTAGTCTACACTTCACTATCCATGTTTTTTTAATTTGTTTCTTTTCACTGTTTCAACATTTTAATAACAAAAAATTAATAAAATTATGAGTATTCTTTTATTTAATATTGTTTTATTTTGCCTTTACTTTTTCTTTGGCAAGTAATCCTCACTCAGACCGCGGATATCTAAATATTTTAATGATATCTACTTTTTTAAATTATTATTGGTAATATTTACCTGCGTAATAAATGAAATAACAAAAATGCTTTAGGCCTAATTTGTTTTTATCAAGTTCCGATCACTATAATTGCTTCGAACCAAACGAGCTACAAATACCTATACGCCAATGATTCCTTGTAGTTTACGATTTTACAGTCTAACTTTAGAATATAAACCAGATGGCCCGCTACAACACTTTAAAGAAATATAGAAGAACACATTTTATACACAAACACGTATGAAAAATTTTAGAATTACGAAGAAATAAATTAAAAAAGTTATAAAAAAAAAGAAGAAAATAATGCTAATCAAATACTAAACAAACAAAAAGTAATATTATAATAAAGTTTAGATAATTTGTATAAAGTAAATGATTACATACCTAAGTTTCGCTGCTCGAGATCGATCAAATGAATACGTTAGATGAGGCTCGTACGGCCCTCAGGTGCGCTCACGGGTGCGTGTGTCGTGTTATCAATTAGACTCGGCGGGCATGATCGCGCGAGGGAAACAAATGTAAGCGGCGCGTGAACCGTGCAACAAGGCCGGCGCCGACGGCGACCACTGGGCGAATATACAGAGACCGTACGCGGACGGGTACACGAAAATTTCAGATCGATATAAGCGCCACCGCGCGCTCCCTTCCCGGTGCCCAACTGGCTGCCACCAGACAAATTGACTAAACCCTCAATTGCTGCAGTGGCGCAGCGCTAGCTACTCGGACCGTAGTTTCGCCGGATGTCTACTCCGTCACGCCGTAGCAGGAGATATGAGCTACTTTGGCCCGCGAATCATTTTAAATATGACGTAGTGGGGAAGCATGAGAGTCGTGGCGAGCATGCGCGATGTGGGGTAGGCGCGGCGGCGCAAGCCAGAGCGGTGGCGTCGACGGGCCGAGTGAAACAAAGAGAAGCCACGTCATGCCGCCCCACCGGTGCTGGATGAGGGTCGTCAAGGAGCTGCTCGACGTCGTGCAGGGCCCCGGACGCGTGCCCGGCACGCAACACCATCGATCATGCACGCACAACGTCGACCTCTACCACACCACCAACAATTCAACTACCTGCCCACCTACTTTACATATCGATCCCAGAAACTCTATTTGCTCTACATATTATAAGAAAGTTTTCGCGTTAACCGAGAAGTTATTAATTTTTTTTTTCCTAATTAAATATAAGTTACGCCCATACGTAAATCATTTTCACTGAGAAATTAAATTTAACCTAAAATTTCCCTATTTACTAAAACTCTGATGTTACAAAATAAGAAGTTGGAACAATGAATTTACTTTCGGAACAAAGGGGAACATCATAAAAACATTGAAAGTTACTCAAACTATATAACAATAAGTTAAATGAACATTGTAGCGAAACATTATATTTAATTAGGCCGAGTTTCTTCTCAATATCGTCCAACAGCATGGACACCTGCTTTTGAAAAAATATCCGAATATTCAATGCTGAATCGTTTATACTGCGATTGATAAGTAAACAGGTTTTTAATTGGTTTTAGGCTCGATTGTTTGCTCTTGAAACGTCAATAGGCCAGTCTTATTAATCGCTTCATTCTGTATTTCTCGTTTGAATATGAATTTCAAAAACTTTGTATCCCTTTTTACGAAAATTGCGTGGACGGAGGAGTATGAAATTTTCCACATTTATACAGAATATAGAGAAGTGCACAATGCTAATATTTTTTTTAAATAATGCATACAAGATACATTAAATCAATAAAGAAAACATTACACACACTACATACCATGTATTTGACGCACACACGCATGCATACTATTTATTGTCAAACTTTTGTTCTTGACGTCTGTGGTCAAACTGAGAATAGATTAAATATTGTTTGTCTTTATTAATATTATTTTATAGTGTAGCCTTGGCGAAATTTGTGATTATAGAAGTATAAAATACAATCATAATAGTGTACAAAATTACAATTCCAATTAATTATTATAGTCGAATTTCGACTACTGCGGGACCTCTAGTTTTTATTTATTATACAAAATAAAAAATACATATATATTCGACGATAACGTAAGTCCGTGATGACGTCCCGGATTGACTTCACACAGCAGTTTACAACATCGTGAAACTTCAGACACGTACTTTAAGATTGTGAGGCAAATCAAAATCGTCAACACTTAATCCAAAGGAATGGTACGCAAAAACGTATGCATTTGTTATGTTACTCAACATTATAAAATTAAGATGAAGATATTATATTATGATTAAATACAAAAAGCCTATAGCTAATTAACAGACGAAAGAAAGTGGAGGATCTCGTATGGAGCTACGGTGTTTCAGATCTACCTACGTATATTCAAATAAAGCTTGCAAAATGTTTTTTTTTATGAAACTTCACTTTTCTTTACACTTATCATCAGTCGTTTACCTGATATTTAAATATCTGTATTTTTATTATACGTAATACATCATAGACCACTAAGTTTAAAGATAAAACCAAACTATTATTTCTTAACAAAATAATATAATATAAAAAACCGACAACTGCCTATTATTACTAACTACTACCACTTCGTTTACCCTCCACAATTACAAACTACAAAATTAAGTTTTGAAGTTACGAGATGACTAAAAGCTATTCATTCATTTGGAGCTTCCAAAACTTCGATTTTATACTGATAATTCGAAATTAAAAATAACTGAATGTAAAGAAGGAAAGTGAAAAATCTCTGTTAATGGAATATAAATATTACGCATTGCGTATTTACATTCATACAATGTACGTACATATCACAAAAGTTGATTAATTTAACGTATTTAACGTTTCAAAACTTTATTCAGCTTTAAAAATTTGTAAATATTCGTACATACATATGTTTGAAATTTGTAAATATTTATGTATTTACATACATACGTTTGCTCTTAATTAACTCATTTCACACATTAGAAAGAGAAACACTAGTTAAATTATATAATGCATAATATTTACTACATTACAATTTGACATTAATTTGAAAAAAAAAAAAATTTTGAGAAACTGAAATAAACCTTTATTCAGTTAGTATTGGATTTTTCAAACCGAGAGTCTCTCGAACCTGCACTCCGATTTCCGGCTCAAGATTATTGAGGAAATGTAAAATGAATATATTTTGCATTTTCTGTGCATTTCTGTTATTTATCCGATTGAGTTGGAAAAACCTTAAACAGTTGTTATTGCAAATTTATATAAGGTTTCCAAGAAAAACTATTAATGTGATGGTGTTCCGCGAGTTGATTCTAAATAGGTATATTTTATTTAATGTTTCAATTTAACATTTAGCTACATTAGTATTATTCTAGAAAAGGGTGATGGAGATTAACTAATTAACTGTAAAACTAAAAACGTTTACAGAATCCACGCCAATCCCTCAACGTTCTAAGAGATGGCTTACAAAAAGTAATTTTATTTACCAGTCACTCAAAATAAGACTTACAACTAGAAAGAGACTTTTAAAGTATTAGAGGTTAGAGTGAGTCTTATAGTTTTTAAGTCCACCGGCTAGACACTTTCTTAAATTCCACTCACTCTGATAACGTTCGGGTAATATTTCAAAGAGCAGTGGATAAGTGCTTTTGTACTCAAGACTACGCTACTGAAAGGTTTCAAGTCCGTCTAGGCTCATAAAAAAAAAAACTACCGTCTACATTGGCTACGTGTACTTTCACGGAAATATCCCCACTTTAGATTAATGAGACCAGATGTCATTTCAATTTATAATTTCTTGTATTGCATTTATTAACAACTAAGTGAACCGCTATACTGTAGCTTTTCGGATCTTAACTACAATTTCACGAATAAATTTTCTATTTGCGCGAAACACTGTTCATTATATAAAATGAAAATATTTGAAGTAACACATCCTTGTGGCCACATCTACTTGCCAGTGAAAGTCCTGTCGAAAAAACCATTTCGGAAATTAGTCGGTACAAACAAATATATATACTTTTTGTTAATTGTTAACATACACATCTGAAGCGACTTTTCTTAGTATAGCATGAAATGTGTTATCTTAAAATTTTTACTCGGCAATGAAAGTGTTTTATGCAAAAAAAAACCGACCATATGCTTCTGTTTTTGAAATACAATATATAAAAACGAGGAAATTGTAACTTCATATGGCGATATTCAATTGTGACGGATATACGAAGAATAAATTGAAAAACGAATATATAAACTAAACTCTTAACTCTGGCGGAAAGGTACACTTTCCTGCATTCTTTCTTCAAAAAGGAAAACTACTTTCTGCAACTTGATGATTGATTACGTTACTTTTAGCGGTTAAGTAACGAGGAAGCTAATTTAAACGAACGAAGAAGAAATTGCAACTTGATTAAACTCCAAGAAGAATTAGCGGCGAGCGACGGTTAAATATGCAGCAGCAATTAGAGTAACTATTATAAAAGTTCGTAGTTCCACACCGCTTCTTATAAAAACTGATTTTAAAACGTAATAAACTAGCTGAAAGCGGCGGGAAATATTCAGCGTGGATATTACTTAAACGAATTTAAATGTGTTTATTATCGTTTTCTCTCTCTTATTTTAATTCTTTCAGAGCTATCGAACAAAGTTTTTGTGATAAAGGACTCCTAAACTGACCTAAGCACTCAGGTCTCAATCTGCGATATATAATTTCAGTTTTCCTAAAATCATTATTATTTACTTTTACTTTTATTTTACTTTTACATTACTTTCTTTAATATTGTTAGTACCTTAGAAGTAGTGGTAGCATTATGTTATTATATTCATTATAACCCCGCTGCACACCACAAAACAATAGAAAATTAGATCCTCTCCGTAATATCAAATTTAAGAGATTATAATTACCAATATATGAGCAGTAAATTAAAATAAACACATCTGAAATATTTTTATTTTCACCCACAATTACTCAATAATAATATACGTAGTTTAAATTTTAATAACACTCTTAAATAGCGGACCGAACTAACAATTCATTAATTATTATTTTTTGACAGGGATATTATAAAATTATTGTATCTATTTATATATTAATACGTGAAGCAAAAACTTTGTATCCCTTTTTACGAAAATTGCGCAAACGGAGGAGTATGAAATTTTCCACACTTATAGATAATATAGAGAAGAAGTGCACAATGATAATGTTTTTTTTTTAAATAATGCATAAAAGATGCATTAAATCAATAAAGAAAACATTACACACACTACATACCATGTATTTGACGCACACACGCATGCATACTATTTATTGTCAAACCTTTGTTCTTGACGCCTGTTGTCAAATTGAGATTAAATATTGTTTGTCTTTGTTAATATTTTTTATAGTGTAGTCTTGGCGAAATTTGTGATTATAGAAGTATAAAATACAATTATAATAGTGTACAAACTTACAATTCCAATTAATTATAGTCGAATTTCGACTACTGCGGGTCCTCTAATTGTTATTGATCTGTGATGCGTTTGAAAATTTTCATGTCGTATTCTTTCAAATAATCGGACGTCATAAAGTCGGCGAAAATGACGTTCAAAAATTCCGTTACATAGAAAAAAAAACATACATACAAAGCTAGTAAAATGCGAGTTAATAATAGCCTTATAATTTTTTATTTCTTTCACTGTTTATGATATTGGCGTGTCTTTGACCCATCAATCATAGTCGAAACACGTGCGACCTTAAGTTGTTGGGAAGTAAATCTGATGATTATCAGTCTATCCAGCCGTAGCGTGAGCCAAGGATTGCCGAAAACAATTGCCTATATTTAAATTAACTTAGGTGTCTTTATTTAAACAAACGTGGTAAAAAATATTTTGTTAATTATCATAGAGCGAGATGCAATATATAGCGACCACTGACATTCTCATCTTTACAAACGAGTACATTTCAAATAGGTCTAGTCGCTTTCTCAATTCATGAGTATCTATCTATACATTAATACGTGAAGCAAAAACTTTGTATCCCTTTTTACGAAAATTGCGCGGACGGAAGAGTATGAAATTTTCCACACTTATAGCGAATATAGAGAAGGAATGCACAATGCTAATATTTTTTTAAAATAATGCATAAAAGATACATTAAATCAAAAAAGAAAACATTACACACAGTACATACCATGTATTTGACGCACACACGCATGCATACTATTTATTGTCAAACTTTTGTTCTTGACGCCTGTTGTCAAATTGAGAATAGATTAAATATTGTTTGTCTTTGTTGATATTTTTTATAGTGTAGTCTTGGCGAAATTTGTGATTATAGAAGTATAAAATACAATCATAATATACTGCGGGACCTCTAGTGTTATTAAAATTGCACTCGTTCGCGTTTGTCAAATGACAAGTAAGATTAAAGCGGCCATTCCGATCGATTCCAGATAAAACTATTTTCACACTCGCACTATTTTCGTATTCCGTTCCATTCGTTTCATTCCAAATACGAATGCAACAAATTTATTTTGTATTCAATTTATCAGCTGCATTTTACATTTCAACGGAACAGAGACTGTCCGTAACAAGATTTCTGTGACGGTGTGCAAATGACGTAAAAGAAGAGACAATATGCAAGTTCTTTTCACTAGAATAATGGTATTGTTCATTTAGCTTATAGGATGAATGAAACATCTATTATTTTAGTTAGAAGCATAAGTTTGTTCATACATTGAGCAAAAAAATAAAAAATCAAAAGCAAAAAAAGTCGTTTTGTTTTTAGCGAGGAACCCTATATTCCTGCGATATATGTATAGCTCGTCTCGGCGTTCCTGTTTTAAAAACTTCAGAACCTTTAACCAATACCTTTCATAACCATGATTATCATACCGAGGGTCCGATCCCCGGTGACAGTCGGTCAATTTGCATTTTTTTTAAATTTTAAAGGTCTGGACGGTCACGTTCTTATCATTGTTGTTTCTTGCCTCCATAACACAGGAAACAATTTTTGCTTGGAGCCGTTCAATGTAGAAAATTAATATTATTCGAATACGGTCATTAAGTGATTAGTCTATTATTTTGTCTATTCATCACACAGTATCCTGTATAGCGTTAGAATAGACAATACTTTTGTGCTAAAAGGGTAGAAAAATCGAAGCATGAAAACTGAAGAATAGAGAAATAGACTTATCACAAAATAATACCTTCTTATATGAAATGAGCTCAGAAATGACCACGTTAGTACAACTATAGACATTTAGCCACCCATAGCTGATAGCCTGTCTACATCCTGATTTGGGCTCACTAGGACTAGTATTCGTGTATGTACTGGACATAAGCTTCAATAATGCTCAATACTTATGAACTTCACTAAGGGCGCCTGCTTTGTTTACATCGAAAGCCTGGTATTGTTATTTACATTGCCAAAAATTTATTGGCTGTATCTTATTGCTTTCGAACAAAATAAATACACAAAAACAGAAAACGTATTGTTTAACGATTGATATTGGATAAAGAGGGATGTGTTGTCTTTCATTTTTTTTTAATGTATTTCTGTTTGAATGAAATTTACAAAGCCTGTTAAATCGGACAAGAATAATCAGAGTACACCAACACATACACAAACGAAAGTAAGGAATTATTGAACACATAATACAATCTTACATTTTCGATAGTATCGTGAAAGAAATACGTACCCAGTCAACTCCATTAAAACAGCTTCCATTTAATCCTAAAATAGCCTCAGAACAAAGACCTCTTTGAGACAAACCTGTGCTTGAAGCATCGACAGCTCAACTCTTTTAACCGGAAATTAGAAACCGAAGCAGCAAAAGCGAATAATTCATTTCACTTGGAATTATCGCTTTGCCTGAATACGAAATACGTTAGGAGGAATTAATATTAAATTAGTGCTCAAAAATCAACCCATTGATGGTAAAATAAATACCTGTTATATACTATCAAACAGCTTCTACGCATACAGCTTTATCTTTATATTAATACGTGAAGCAAAAACTTTGTATCCCTTTTTACGAAAATTATGCGGACGGAGGAGTATGAAATTTTCCATACTTATAGAGAATATAGAGAAGAAGCCCACAATGCTCATATTTTTTTAAAATAATGCATAAAAGATACATTAAATCAATAAAGAAAACATTACACACACTACATACCATGTATTTGACGCACACACGCATGCATACTATTTATTGTCAAACTATTGTTCTTGACGTCTGTTATCAAATTGAGAATAGATTAAATATTGTTTGTCTTTATTCATATTTTTTATAGTGTAGTCTTGGCGAAATTTGTGATTATAGAAGTATAAAATACAATCATAATAGTGTACAAACTTACAATTCCAATTAATTATAGTCGAATTTCGACTACTGCGGGACCTCTAGTTATAATAAAACAGTGAAGATATTTCAAATGCTCTTTCATAGATTAGGTAATAGTAAATCTTCCTTATTGTTTCTTGTTAAAGCAATTCTGTTTGTTACTGAGCTCATAAACCGCTAGAAGGATTTTGATGTGTTTATGACTTAGGTTTACAGTTGGCCCCGGTGGAGCTGCAATCAAATTTCAGCAATTTTTAAATTTACAGGCATGGCAAAGTATGCCAGTTCCGCTAATGGGATAATAAAACCCGTAATTACGAAATTCTGTTTTACCTGGTCATGCTTGACGTCATAAGAACGTGTGATAAGCACCAGAAGTATTTCCTGAAAATTTCATGTCAAGGCTTAGCCGGAATTGTCTTCTGAATTAAAGAAACATTTATAATTTACGTCGATTTTTTTTCTTCCTGATTTATATCATCTTTCTCAATCATATCAATATTTTTTACTATAAAAAAAATGTAATGATAATAAAACGATACACCAGGTGCTAAAACCTCCAACTAAAAGAAGACAACTTACCCAGATTATTACTAAGTGATAACTTTGTAACATTGACTAATTTAGTTGGATTGTCGTTTAACATGATTTAAAGCGTATTGCTAGCGCATGTGGCACAGGCGCTCTGAATTTTTAAAGTAATTCGTCCCGTGTCAGAAAATCTTTGAAAGAATAAATGACGCTAAACGGGCCAACGACTTTACGATTTCACTGTGTACTCAAATTGAAAAATATACATATATATCTCAATTCTAAGGTCATTGAACATTATTATCAAAAATAAACTCTACCACGGATTCTAAGAAAAGCCACACTCCTAACAAGTACCGATTAAACAAACAGAGCTGGAATGACTTTTTAATATATTGTTACTTCATTTATTTCTACAATGTAACAGTTATTTAATGAAAAAAAGACATACTGACAAAATATTATATACATATATATATATATATATAGCAATGACATTCCATTTGAAACTTCGTCCGATTTCTCAGAGTTAATGACAGTATAATGGTTGCTATGTCCATGGACCATGCAGTGGCCAGTGAGCACCAAGTGAGCCACATACTTTCTTAGTTGCCTAGATACTAAATAACCGAGTCAAAGGCCATATAAAATTAACAGACTTTGCGGGTTTCTGTGCTTTAATGACTCGGTAGTCTCACACTGCACCTTTAACTAAATAGAATAAAACTCTAATCAAGCACCGTAAAATGCAGTAGCGCCATTAAATTTGCCGTTTTACTTTGCAGTTCCCATTAAGTAACGCCTTTACGGCGTGGTCTGGTCAATTTCACGCTCGTCGTAGCAATAAAATCAGGGATCAAGAAAATCCCCGCAGTATTTCACTTAAATTGTAACAAAGTAGTATGTTTTGAGCCGATACGTGTCGCCTTCAAACCCTTTTGAAATTTTAACTTGTATATCATGAAATCGAGTCTGATTTTTTACCCGTTGCTTTGCGCCATAATACCGATTACACATATTTCTCTTGCTATAAGTACAATACGACATAATTTTATTATTTGCACGAGTGTAAGGGCTGAGCTTAAGACAAAGAGATGTTAGAGAAAGGCATTATCACAGCCGTAAAGTTGGCGAGAAGGTTTCAATAGCGCACCGTAGTAACTTTGTCGAGATATCGATTTTACGTTGGTACTCCCGGCCCAGGTTCGCAAATGCTGATAGATTGTTTGCGTTATCTTATCCATACCTATTACCAGACGCCACTTGATTATTTAAAGAACGAGCTTACAATGATATAGAGTCCACGCGAGACGAACCATCAGTCAGACTAAGCTGTCTGAATGGAAGGCTATTAAAACGCCCACGGAGGGTGACTTTTTATTCAAATGTTTTTATTTATAACACAGACCGCATAGTTTTAATTGGAGAAAAATCTTGCATAAGTTAAAGAGCCATTTTTTATGGTTACTTTTAAACTTTTATTACTTTTATTTGGAAGGTATAGCCAGATTGGCCTCTAAAAGGTTAGGAGTCCTCAACAGAGCGAAGCGGTATTTCACGCCTGGGCAGAAACTTGCGCTTTATAAAGCGCAGGTCCGCCTCGCGTGGAGTACTGCGCTCACCTCTGGGCCGGGGCTCCCAAATACCAGCTACTTCCATTTGACTCCATACAGAAAAAGGCTGTTCGGATGGTTAATAGTCCCGCTCTCGCGGATCGCTCGGAACCTCTGGGTCTACGGAGGGATTTCGGTTCTCTCTGTGTTTTATACTGTATGGTCCAAGGGGAATGCTCTGAGGAATTATTCGAGATGATCCCTTCATCTCCTTTTTATCATCGCACCTCCCGCCATCGGAGCAGAGTTCATCCATATTATCTGGAACCGCTGCGTTCATCAACAGTGCGTTTCCAAATATCTTTTTTGCCACGTACTATCCGGCTTTGGAATGAACTCCCCTGCACGGTGTTTTTCGAGCGCTATGACATGTCCTTCTTCAAACGAGGCTTGCGGAGAGTACTTAATGGTAGGCAGCGGCTTGGCTCTGCCCCTGGCACTGCTGACGTCCATGAGCGACGGTGACCACTTACTATCAGGAGGGCCGTATGCTCGTCTGCCTAAAAAGGCAATAAATAAAAAACTCTACATATGTACATAGGTATTACTAAAAATAGCACTTTCGTCTAGGCTCAACGCTAATGTTTGTTTGCGATCTCATTGAACATAGACATCATATTATGGCCGAAGTGACACTGAAACTGCCCTGTGTTTGCTGTTATACTTTATGGCGGTATAAAGACGTGGTCGGTTAATTTACAGGTCAACGTTCCGCTGGAGCTCATCCGTTTTATTTCGGACATTCCTATTCATACCTCTATCTTAACACATGTTAAAGTTGTCCCAATCACAAGCACCAATGAATTGATCTAGAAAATCCAATAGACGCAAAAATATTAATTTTGATTATCCACAAACGGAAGTACATGATATTGAATATGTTTCTATTTAGATACACAGCGAAATTCCCAAAAAAAAATATTTACAATCTTACAGAAAAATTTCATAGTGTTTAACTGTCAAATTTTCATAAATTTACTGCTAGGAACGCAGGAAGAAACCTAATCTTCTATCTTCATTTTACAACACCAAAAGGAAACTCATCTTATAAATTTTCATACCGCTTTGAAGCAAAACGAAGTGTACCGAGGCATTTTTTCCTGTCTAGCGGCGTTACTGCAAATTAAAATAACCAAGTACAGGTACACGTTTCCCGTTTGCCTTTCATAGCAGAGGCGGTTTTCAGTCTACAGCTTCACTCGTTTATAATTGCTAGAAATTAACCACGTTGTGGTATATAATTAGACTGCACTAGACGCACACGACTTCAGTGTGCTTAGTGCGAGTATTTTAACGTTCTCGATAGCGTAAAAGTTAACTCAAATGTGTAAGTGCAGTTGGAACGGCAGACCGTCCGGTCACCGTTCTCGTCGAACCCGTCGCTTGCGACGAAGGGCTCGACGAGTAAATTAACTCTCAGACACAGCCCACTGAGTTTCTCGCCGGATCTTCTCAGTGGGTCGCGTTTCCGATCCGGTGGTAGATTCTGCGAAGCACGGCTCTTGCTAGGGTTCGTGTTAGCAACGTCATCAGGTTTGAGCCCCGTGAGCTCACCTACAAAAGTTAGGTTTACGCTGAAATAGCCTCTCAAGGCTCTCAGCTTAGGTAGGAAAAAAAAAAAAAAAAGGCAGACCTAGGGGAAACGTTCCAGCTCCATACAAATTTGAATTAACTATTACGCTATCGAGAACGTTAAAAAGCTCGCACTAAGCACACTGAGCGGAGTTAAGGCCAAGTAGAAGGGAGTGCTTTATAAAGGAGTCTCACGTTGCCTCGTCTCGCTTAATTCACGTTTCCTTGCATGTCGAAAAAAAGTGTTAGCGTTGCATAACAAAAAAAACATACTACTTATGTTTTGGATATAAAGACATTTTTTTCTTTTTCGCCGTTTAAATAATGAAGATCACTGTAATGTAAGTAATTGTATTTATAGTTGTAACTGAAGCAGTTGTAAATATAGAAAACGATTTCAAAGAGGAGCTATTTCACTTGCGCAGTTATTTTTTTTTTCTCATCTAAAAGGACGCGACTGCGAGGCATATGTCGTACAAAAGTTGGGATATTAATGCACGTTTTCTTGAAATCATTGTTAACACGACGCATTTCTATTCTGTTCGCTAATTCATACCATTACAGTATGTTTGAGTGGTACTTATAGTAATTCCTGTGTTTTCATGCAAATGTTGAGTCACGTCACATCATGCTCGATAAAAACGTAAGCTGATTGCGTACAATTTGACAATTAGTAAAATATTGTGCATAACAAACACAAATCTGATCAACTAAGATATTCGCACCTTAATTGGTATTTAAATATACTAGTCAAAACAAAATATGGTCCAACATGTTTTTTCAGTGTTCTCATGAATTTAGATTAGATTAATTATTTAATTTTTAATTTAAGCACCATACCAAAAGGACAGAAACATCAAAAATTTCTTTTGACAACTTTTCCTCAAAAAGAACGTTATTGTAAAAAAAAACACTGAAAAAAATCGATTTAAACAAAAAAAGTGTTGGTTGATTTTACACTTGCTTCCTCGTTTTCTAATGCACTCTTGAGCCTGGGAGGTACACTGTCCACAAGGTATACCGCTGTTTCTTGAGGCATTTATTCCCAACTTGATTTGTGCTTCGAACACTGCGTTTCAGTAAATCCCACAGGACGTGTTCAATGAGATTGGATTCGGACTATTTGTAGGCCAGGGCAACACCTTTATACCAGCTTCCTGTAAGGCTTCTCTGGTGGTCCTAGCTGAATGAGCGCGAGCATTATCGTGCATCAAATAGAATCTTGCACCGATTTTCTGTGCACGCGGGACCACGTGGGGTCATATGACCTCCTCGATGTAACGTTGAACTGTAATGGTGCCTTCATTGAGAATTACCAGCTCGGTTCTTGCCTGACATAGAGATTCCTCCTCACAACATATTATTAAAGCCCCCAAATCTATCACTTTCATAGATGCATACAACTGAAAATCGCTCACCTTCGCTCCTTCAGACTAATGCGACGATCATCACTAAAAAAATTAACTTTGCACTCATATGTGAACAATACTGTGCTCCAATCCCTAATATCCCAGGTCAGATGCTGCCTTGCAAACAATAATCTGTTTGCGCGATGAGTACTTGTCAATGGAATCGGTACTAAGCGTCTCTTGGATAACTGTTCCACATGTAACCATGTAATGGTTTAATCACTACGTACACTACACATGTGTACCCGTCGCCTGCCGTAAACGATTTTGTAAGGAGCGGGTTGTGATGAGCGTTCTCTGCGGGCAGTCAAGCGCTCGTAGCGGTTCCCCTGTGCGATATTTGTTCGAGCTCTTCTGGATCCCCGTTTTCTGAGTAGTCTCCCAGTCTTTTTAAATTGATTCCAAGCATTTTGAAAACCTCACCTGGAAAAACCCAGCTGCAATGTTGCGAATAGCCTCCTTGAAGTAATGATACGGGCCCTGGTGACTGTTAGTAAGTCCATATGTCGTCGAAATCTCGCCTAAAAATCCTCAATATGTTAATTCAGCCACTGGCTAAACAAAACTTGAACTGCTTTTCACTTTGACTTCATTTAAAATCGGTCTTAAAAATCAGGTAGAAACAAGTTGTTACAATAAATTATTAAATACACCCACTACAAAATAGCACATGGAACACTATAAAAGAGTTTGTTAACACTTAAAGTAACACCACAATAAACCATCAGCTACTTGAGAATGCAGAAAGACTAAATTACCGCCTCCGACGTCAAAATAAACGATTACACTTATTTTGTTTCGACTAGTATATAATATGACGAATTGTATAAAAAATCCTTTAGCCAGTCTATTGAGTATATTCCGTTGAACTATCGCTTATCTCTATTTATCTTCCGTATGTACGTACATATATTACGTTATACACATAATATGTGTATTTGTGCTTACTAAACCAACGCAGAATTTATAATTAAATCTGAAGGTTAACTACGAAGTCGATAAGTCAAGGCCCTGCTGAAGGAGGTAAGCTGCCCTACTTATTTCTATCGTGGCCTCGAATAATATTATTCAAATAAGTGCTCGTATGTCGTATCACTCTTGTCAGAGCGGTCGTGGTCCTCAATCAGTATCATTGCTGTGGACAGATGTTATGCGTCTCACGAGCAATCGCCACTTCAGTTTGTGGTGAGCTTGGGACACTCGTGTAAATAACCGCCAACTGCTGACTTGACTTGGTTGGTCTATCGGCATCGGCAGCATTCCACGTGGTCTGGTGCCTTCTACTTTGCCCTGAACAAGAGGACTCTCTATATGCGGTCCTTTCTTCACCGGGAGACATGTAATTGATAGCATGCGCCTAAGACTTTTTTTTATTGCTTAGTCTTTTGTATATACTCGTCTATATTTATATAAAAAATGGTAACATGGAATGAAATGATGTTGATTAATAATATGAAACATGGCATGAAATGAAATGAAATGAGATGATATGGGATGAAATATAATCTTAGTGAAATGGCGGTCATTTGCTGAGTTTTTTTTTTATTGCTTAGTTAGGTGGACGAGATCACAGCCCACATGGTGTTAAATGGTTACTGGAGCCCATAGACATCCACAGCGTAAATGCGCCACCCACCTTGAGATATAAGTTCTAAAGTCTCAAGTATAGTTATAACGGCTGCCCCAACCTTCAAACTGAAAGGCATTACTGCTTCACAGCAGAAATAGACAGGGTGGTGGTACCTACCCGCGCGGACTCACAAGAGGTCCTACCACCAGTACAAGAGCACTGAAAGCAGAGTAAGAGCACTGAAAGACGCTGCTTTATGCCCAGCTCTTGAAGAATGGAGATATTGATGCAAAAGTTTGGTCCATGAAATACCAAGCATCGTCTCCAGCACCACATCTCCAGAGCATAAAATTTTCTCGACATGCCACAAAGTCCACGTCAAACGTCGTATAAAAATATGGAAAATAACAAAAGTTCATACGCGCCGGATCTTTGGGGCCTATGATGCTTCTGTTTCTCCATATTTTCTTCAGCCAGTCCACTGGAATTTTCGTGATCGCCATACGTCGCTTTATTTCATCTACGCAACCGCCATTGTTCAATATCAACACTCCAAGATATATGTCAGATTGGACGACCTCGCAGTTCGCAATCTGAATTAAGTCTTGTAAGTTGTTTTTGGCTCGGTCAACATTTTGATTTCATTTTGTTAAGTTACTTATAAGTTAATTATTATGTTTATTACGTTATTTAGTCTAAGTTAATCGTATTTTAATGTCAATAAAAATACACTTTACAAATCAGCGAATTTACTCACTCAATAGAACGTCTCTTTTATTTAATAAATTTAGGCAATGAATAAATAACGTATAAAAAAATAAGTTATAGACAATACAATTTTCCTTTTATGTTTTATTAATCGGGACGAAAATTAAATGCGCGTGCCACTTAAAATATGAATTGCTGTGTCAACATTTTAAAAGTATCAACATCCGATAAATTTTATCAAACCTTTCCTCCTGTCTATCTGTGAAATTGTTTTCACGCTTTTTATTTAGACTAAATGTTAGTAAATATTATTCTGGTGAGTGTTTTTATTATGTTTCTATAAGTTTGACAAAATGATGAATGACAGCACCACATGGATGAATTCAGAGATGATTTCAAAGATTTTTTTATACATTTTGCTGAACGCACGCCGGATATAAAGAGCGATGCACCCGTCAAATTTGATCGAGAATTTTCCGTACCCTCGTTTTTTTTGTGCATATCCGTTTGATTCAGTAAATAGAGAAACAAAAATCGAAAACACGAAGCCGGCCGTGTCAAAGCGAAAACGTACGTTGAAAGATCGACAGATTGAATTGTCGAAAGTAAACACGGGTTCGTGCAGGCGTGCCGCGTCCAGTCCCTCGAACCAATTCGATACCAGAAGCTATTGCATCTACAAAACACGTTCCTATATATAATCTCGTACCTTGTACACAAACTCAAGTCCTAACCCATGCATCAGCCCGCTGAGTTTCTCGCCGGATCTTCTCAGCGGGTCGCGATTCCGATCCGCCCCCTGATCACGTAAAAATTTGCGACAGCCACAATTTTGCAGATGTTGTGCAGACGCGTCGCGACCGATCGCAAAACGTCAAATTATTTCGTATCACGTACCGCGATTGTTCGCTTACCGCTTACTGCAGTTTTCTGTCATACAACTAGCGCCAGTCGCAATCGGGTAGCAATAATTGGCACTAAAAAGCCACATTACTTTTTTTTTTTGCTGAACAAACCGGCAAATGAATTTATAAAAGCGCGTTACATATAAACATTTCAAAATGTTTAAGTGGAATTCACGTTTGAAACGCCAAGTGAGAGCTGCTAATTCTGTTCTTTTCGATGAAGCGTTACTAAAAATAAGTGATCTAATAATAATTTTTGCTTTATTTTGAATAATAGCTATAAAAATGTAATTGTGTCGTGTCAAACACTGATAACATTTTTTTTTTGTAATCGTTTGATAATTTGTAAACAGATAGTTGTTTACGTTACGAACCTATTTTAAAAAAGAATGGATCAAAATTATAGCCTAATTTATTAATTTCATTATCAATTAAGTAAGTACATAAGCTCACAACCCATCTAGTGTTAAGTGGTATAGACCTCACAACGTGAATGCCGCCCCCACCTTTAGAAACGAGGTCTGAGTTTCAACTGTATACCAAAACGGCTGCCCCATTCTTCAAATTGCAACGCATTACTGCTTCGCGGTAGAAATGGGCGGAATGGTGGTCTTGCGGGTTAATCAAACGTCCTACCACCAACGATTTCTTAAAGAATATTTGCTAATTTGATTTTAAATAAAAGATGAATGAATCCTTAATCATGGAAGTCTTCCATGTTATTATGTCAAATACGTGTTTCATTGGATTTATTGATATCTGCCTGCGGGATTCTAACACTGGTTCAGTCGCATCTTTATTAGAAAGTCGGCCGTCTCTACTACACCGCTTAGGCCACGACGATTTCAAATTAAATAGTAAATTCTAGAATAAATGATTTAGTTTTATGGTTTTATCAATAATAACGTGTACAACAGATCCATCTCACGCCGACATGAGGCCGACAATGCTAGAACAACCAGTCAATGATATTCTAGGCGAGATGCTGCTATTCTTTATCAAGTAATAGATAGTGGATTTGTTTGACTTGGCAAGAGTAGGCTTTGATTTGAATACCAGAAATATAGTGCACTCTTTCACAGCTTGAAGGGAAATAAAAGCTGTGCAGACTATTCAAAATAATGTTCACCCAGGTCATGGGCAATATGACGTGAATAGGAAACTGCATGTCAGACATTAACTTAATGTTCTATATTATTTTTAAACAAATGAATCTAATATTTTAAGACAATAAATAAATATTTATTTTTATAATTAGCCCAGTTTTTCGTCGACGAAGCCATCTTAAGAGTAGCTTCATTGCAAATATCAGGCCGATATTTAGTAAGTTATTTGTATTCAATAACCAGGTACTCTTTGCACTCACTCACTGCAGTAAGAATGTTAATCAATCATTATATTATCTAGACTATAGCGGACAACAAACAAGAGTAGACACATCGTGAGCTGTAGTTGTAGAAAGAGGAGAAAATGGAAACTAAGGCGAACCACTGGCTCATGCAGCTTTCATTTAAGCAGAGGCTGCTCGTACGCAGGCAGAGGCCGCGCATCTTCCAGCTGAGATATATAAAAAAATTCAAGGAATGGACCAACATCGGCAAAAACCTTGTTTAAAATAATAAGTTCAATTTTGTTTTAATTTTAGCTGAGTCCGTAATAGTTTATATTACCATAAAAACGAAATAGCGCTTGTTACAACAGTCAAGCAAATCCAAATATATGTTTTACTTTAGGCTGGTACTACAGTAAAATTTACGACACTAATGAGTATATTTTACGCTAATAAAACTACTCTCAACTTAGCATTTCAAAATAACTATTTATTTTTTTATTGCTAAGATGGGTGGACGAGCTTACAGCCCACCTGATGTTAAGTGGTTACTAGAACCCATAGCCATCTACAACGTAAATGCGCCACCCACCTTGAGATATAAGTTCTAAGGTCTCAGTATAGTTACAACGGCTGCTCTACCCTTCAAAACGAAACGCATTACTGCTTCACGGTAGAAATAGGCGGAGTGGTGGTCCCTACTCGTGCGGACTCACAAGTGGTCCTACCACCAGTAGAATACCAGTATTTAGCTTCATTGTATATTTTGTATTCACAGTATTTGGCATGTTCTGCTTCTAGTCTATAGGGTTATAGAGCTATCACCTTGCTATCATCCTACTTACCTCGGCCCCAAGTTCAGTTATGTTTCTTTGAAGTTATCGGCAGTCGATATTATATTTCAATTGTGGCTTCAATTTCATGCGGCAAGAAGTTGGACATGTATTACAAACAAACTACGATTTCCTAATTTAAGAATTATTATTCAAATAAAACAAAATTACACAAAAAAAATTATTATCAAACTTATCTAACGGCCGTCTGGTGTAGTGGTAAGTGACATGGTCGCTACACAAGGGGGTCGCGGGTTCGAATCCCGCCAAGGGAAGATATTTGTATGATAAATATAAATGTATTTTCCAGGGTTATGGATGTATATTAAATATATGTATGTGTATAATAAAAATCCTACATTTATTTCCGTTATCTGGTACCTGTAACACAAGTTCTTTACGAACTTATCACAGGACCAGTTAACGTGGCGTGATTGTTAGTAAATATTTATATTTATATTATTATTATTATCACAATGAACTAAAATCAGTGGTGGTTGATCCACATTTTGTCTAAATGATGAATTATGTTTTTCATTTTGTAAGTAATATTCATGTAAGTATCCAACAAAATCTAGAAGAATTATGAATTACTAGTCGATTTGTTATTCATTCTATTCTATTATTTAAAACAGCAGTATATACAATAATATATATAACAACACAACATACAAACGGGGTTAATATAAAGATAAAATGATACAGAACAAATTGAGCATGACAGATTAAAACATTGTCTTAATAAAACAACCTCACAATTTTGCTTTCAAATAGTTATGAATCCATCCTTTACTATAAACACAAAAATGTTAAGGAAATATGTATATTTCCACTAAGCACAATTAAAAAATTATAGGCAGAAATAATTAGGCTATTCTTGCCCTCTCAGTTCACATAATTAAGAACAGCAGTTTTAAAAATATCTACATAAAATTACTAGAATACAGAGGTTGGACTAAATTTAATGTCTGTTCTCCACAATCCAATTGAACCACCCTTGAATGTTGACATGGTGCTAAGTGCTGTGTTTCCTCTTCTCTCCCAAAAAATACAATGTTATGAATTTGATAAGAAACATCAATTTCAGCATCTTCGTCAGAGAGTTGGGGCACTGGACACCCATGTGTGTTTGCCATGTTATGCAATACAAGCTAACAATTATGGTATTGGCCATCATATGATGATCATAATGCAGTACTCTATGTACCAACAAGCATCTCCAACTGGCTTTCAATACTCACAATGGTCAACAGTGTTCCTGGTATGACAATAAACATTACTATAGTACTATATATTAACGGCCTTCCCAGTTTTAAATATACTTTTAGATTGAGTATTAATTTGTAGTCAGGTTACTGAGACAGAGCTCATGATGTTTTACTTGCCTAAAAACCAAACTTTTTCACTATTATGGTGCAGGTCCTGCATAGGCATATTCAGTTGTGTTAAGTCAGACAAATGTATCATGAAATGTTGCATCAATACTTAAAATGTTAAGATCACTATCACAGATCTGAAAAATGTAATTCTTTAGATAAGTACTATCAAATGTTTGTTATTGTGAATGATAGGCTTCAGCAAAATACTTACTATTTGCACATTCTTGAAATGATAATGCTTGCGGTTCTAAAACCTTTCTTCATATACAGAAGATCTGATAAGTGCAAATGAGTGCCATCTATACACCCCGAAACCCCAGAAAAGCCAAATTTATTGTAAAACCTATAATGAAAAGAAATTTATTTACTATTATATTATGTTTTCAATCACAAAATTATTATTGTTCAAATATCTATGTACTATAAAAATAAGACAAAATTTGAATTAAAAAAAATTATGTAGGAAAGATTAATGGTGGCCTGAAGGCCTTTCCAGTTTCACCAGGACTTGACATTTCTTAGAACTCTGTTTAAAATATAGCTAAGTATATATAGCAAAATATAGCTATAGTTATAAAGCTTCAAGAATATAACTGATCTATATGATTGACTCGTGGAAATTGTAAAATCAGTAGAACTCTTGTGCTCTATACTATAAGATAATTATTTAACTTACCCATTTATAATAACTTGTGACCCATTGTACTGTTTGCAGAAACTTTAAATGTTTCAATAAAACTGGAAGATTGTTTAATGCCATAGCCACTTCCCTAATGGCATTGGATTTACTTGAAGTTTAACTCAAAATGCAAAAAGCTCATTCCCACAGGTTTCTGGTATGAATAGATTAAGGCGTCAGGCTTGATCACGAAGATAGCGTCGCAAACGCACTGATTCGTATGTATCCGACCTAATTTCCTTAGACTCCAAAGCCCCATTTATTATTTGAGCTTTGTCCATAGTACATACCTAGAAGAAATTTTAATTTGTAAAAAATAAACTTTATAACCTCAACATTAGTAATGTACTTAAATTGCCCAGCGTGGTATTTAATGTTAATACTATGGAAAACACAAACACAAATAAAGATCTAAACCAATTACACTTACCTAAATCAAGTTAATTAATTTAATTTCACAAATTTTACACTTGCAGATAGTTAGCAACAATTCAGCACCAGATACAAAAGGTGTCGCAAATTTGACAAACGAAATTGCTAAATATCTGCTGTTGTGTGGCAGACAAAAGCATCCGTAATACCGACTTTAAGCCAGTTGTTGTTAGTTGTATGGAAAAGAATGCACTAAAGTTTCACAAATCGCTCTGCAGAGGCAGCACTAGTGATGGTTCGCGATCTGCTTTTTTGTTGTAAGTCCGTAATACGAAATGGACAGTTGACAGCAATATTTGCACAATATTTGTCTTCTGCTAATTGTCTGCGAAATACGTGATACAGCTGCCGGTAGTAGATTCATTCGCGAAACAATTGCTCTTGAGTTGTTAGGTCTCCTTCGGAGGCGCTCGGGCAGTTGTTAGCAAATCCCACCCCTCTTGGCTGAGCCTTTGCTCGCCCACCTGTCCTGGTGAAACTGGAAAGGCCTTCGGGCCACCAGTAAACTTTCAATCATAAAAAAAAAAAAAAAAAAAAAAAAAAAAACTCAAGTACTTGATTAATTTCTTTTTTCACCTAACCAATTTAATATCGTCTACGACCAAAATTGTTTAGTTGGTTTGTTGCTGAACAAACAAGTCAAACATGAACTAGCGAACTAAGTTAATTAATGCATTTCGTGTGAAGAAACTTTCCCACGAAATTTATATGTATGTATGTGTGTTCTGTATGTGAACTTTATATTTCCATGATCCTAATATTTTATGCTTATTATTATTTTTGTTAACTTTTCGGGAAGCCGGAGATCTAACTATTATATTTAAAAAAAAAAACATTTACAACCAAATACAACTAATAGTAAACTGATTTTGGGCTCCCACTTTAATTAAACTAATACGAAATATCTGATTCGAAAACAAAGTACATATATATACTTATTCGTGCTGTCTAATAGTAGATTCTAGCGCATCTGCCTAAGTTACTTTTTACTGGTGGTAGGACGATTCGAAATCCTAGCGCGATCTTCGCTTTGTAGCGCGCTAAAATGCTTTCAACTGGTGGTAGCATTGTGTTACTGGTGGTAGGACCTTTTGTGAGTCCGCACGGGTAGGTACCACCATCCGGCCTATTTCTGCCGTGAAGCAGTAATGCGTTTCGGTTTGAAGGGTAGGGCGGCCGTTGTAACTATACTGAGACCTTAGAACTTATATCTCAAGGTGGGAGGCGCATTTACGTTGTAGATGTCTGTGGGCTCCAGTAACCACTTAACACCAGGTGGGCTGTGAACTCTTCCACCCATCTAAGCAATAAAAAAAAATAAAAAAAGTTACGTTCACGCCAAAAATGTTACAATGAATCGATTCACATTATCATATACATATAACCCACTAATGATGAACAGAATAACAACACTTAACTTTCGTATTCGATTCACAGACGGTTCATGAATTACGCAGAAACAGAGCACCTAGGCGGATTAAGTTTTCTTCCTCGGACTCAGCTTCCAAGGAAAGTTTATCTGACGGCCGGTAAGAACGTCTTAGTACTGCTGACTTGAAGCTCCAAAAGTGCAGGGAAAATTTACATTTTCACGATTTTCGTGAAAACTTGTACCGGGTTGGTTACGGCGAAATAAATCCCTTTAAAGCTGCACAATGTAAAATAAATCTTTTGTAGCGGCCACACAATGGTTTAGAATTTGTTTCATAATCAAACATTTTTTAGGCTTCGTATTCAACTCTCTAGGATTATTTGGCACCTTTAACGTCGAGGTAGGGAGGGTTACGAAATAGTACGTATAATAAAATTGAACAGAAATTTCTGTCGTCATTAAATATCGCCAGTTACCTTAAGATAAAAATCGGGGTATTGATTCTATTGTAAAATGGGTGTACCCCCACCTTTAAGCAATTGATTTGCGACAGAATGAATGTCGTTGAACCCACCCCCAAGATGGCTCACAATAGGCTCCACAATAACCATCTATTATGTAAATATCTAATTTTGTTAGTTACTTCGTTATTATGTAAACACCTAACTTTGTTAGTTAGGTACTTCGTAGAAATAGTTCTTGAACTCGTGTTGGATACGTAATTGGGGCTTACGAAAAGATTTTAGCCCTGGTACAATCTCGTCATTTATTACTAGTACCTATTACACCAGGTGTCTACGCATTACGCCGCGGATGCTAGAGATGGGTGTAAAATTGTAAGTGCCTTCAATGTGAATTCATAAAATAACAATTACAACCACTAATTTTTTTATATTTAATTTTTTTATTGCTTAAATGGGTGGACGAGCTCACAGCCCACTAACTCGGTGTGCTCGGGGTCCGCGTATTGCCTTGTCATCGTCATTGTAAGCCGGTGGTTGGCCTGAAGGACGTACTAGAGGCGGCATAGTGACGATAGTTTCGGACTCGAGGGTTTTTTTTTATTGCTTAGGTGGGTGGACGAGCTTACAGCCCACCTGGTGTTAAGTGGTTACTGGAGCCCATAGACATCTACAACGCAAATGCGCCACCCACCTTGAGATATAAGTTCTAAGGTCTCAAGTATAGTTACAACGGCTGCCCTACCCTTCAAACCGAAACGCATCACTGCTTCACGGCAGAAATAGGCGGGGTGGTGGTACCTACCCGCGCGGACTCACAAGAGGTCCTATCACCAGTAAAATACCACCAGTACCAGTACTACCACCAGTATTCCATGACAAATAAATATTTTGCCAGTGAAATATAGTTGACTATTTATATGCAACAACGAAACGAGGTGAGCGAATTTCCCGTGCAATTACTGCGAACTGCGACCCCTTTGATTGTGTTTCGGACATGAATTCGAGCTCGGGGGGCACGTGAGGCGATCTCGGCTCATAGTTCGATCAATAGTAATTATTCGTCAGGCACAGTTCGTACACAACGAACAAAGAATATTGTTTATGCAGTCGTCACACGTTTCTGAACAGTCCACGGACAAACTAAATTACCTAGGTTCAACTTTGAATGATTTATATTACGTTGAAAAGTATGTATAGGTTTACAGCGCTATTCAGTATCGAAAAAGATATTTTAAATTAAATTAGAGTTGTTTTTATTTATATTAATATATTATAAATGAACACAACACCGAATGACTGGTGTTTTTTGCTGTAGGCTATCAACTAATCCGTTTAAAAAGCCACCTTCATTAGAACCCCACCGCATTACGATTAACAAATAAGTACAGTGCTACAGTGTTAGTATATAGATAGCCGTGAATCTCCTGACAACGTAGACACCGGTAACTTCCATATTTGCTACAGAACATGTGGGTGGAAGAAACCCATTTTGAACAGCATGAACAAGATATTTTCTATATTATAGTCGAAAATATCCTAAACATATGAATCCTCTTCGATCCGCATTAAGCAATGCATCATAGCATTCAAACAAAAAATTCAAGTAACTTTCATGAAACTTATTATTTACCAAAGATTTAATAATTTAATAATTGTATAATTGAACAAAGTTGTTGTAAATAACTAAAACAAGATATTAAGACTCAAATTGGAAACCCTATATGGAAATAGTGATATATTTTTGTATTGCAACCTTATTCATATACAGGCATCTCTTATCGTGGAGGCTGTATCGCAACTTTTTGATTTACAACCAAAACTATGAAAATACCTGTCTTTGGCATAGATATAGTTAATGCAATGAATCCTATCGTGTTTTAAAAATAACTAAGTAAGCATCAAGTAATTGTGCATCGAGAGATTCCAGAATCGGGAAACTTTTCTCGCATTTGATTAAGAAACATAATGGCGGGAGTTCACCAGCAGCCATAAAAGTGTTTGCCGATTGCATTGAGTTGCGGTCGCTTGGTTGCCGAGATGGTTGCGTTGCGAAGTATTAAACGAGTTATTACTGTACGTATATAAATTTCCACGAATGTTGACTCACGTTTTCATTGTATTCTCGATTCTCGTTTGCTCATTGCAACCGCCGTGACTTAAAGCCAGGGCCGGATTTAAACTTAATGCCGCTCCTGGGCACCGGAAAAAAATCCGCCCCAATACTGGAATTTTAGCTTAACTTATAGTATATATATTTTATTTTTCAAAATTAAAATAACTAATTTATTGCGGAAACTATCATATGTCATATATTCTAAAAAAACATATTTAAATATTTGTTTTTTTTTCTAACAATTATACATTTTGCAGTAACGGTGACTCATAATGAAATTACATAAAAAAAAGACTTAAATTTCGTTAATTACAGAAAATAGAAAAATCGATTATTATTTTAAATCTCCAAGGAAATAAATTGATTAAATCATTTTGATTATTAATTTTTACCAAAAGTGCCGAAATTATAATTCACAAATAAGGGATGAATTTCTTGAATTATTAATTAAAAATAAATTATTAATTATTTATTTTGAATAATCTTGATACGGTTAAAAAAAAATTTTACTTTCATCATTTTGCCGCCCTGGTCACTTGCCCCGACTGCCCCTAGTGTAAATCCACCACTGCTTAAAGGGAATTAAATGAAATCAATTCAATCACAAACAACATTAGCATTAATTTTAGCACCGAAGACATGTTTCTCAACCCATATTAGTTCCAAAAAGTTAACGCTCCACATTAAAGTTGAAACATCCAGTTTAAGAGCTTTTGTGTTTCAGCTCTGTTTAGTGCTTTAATGTAGTTATGCATTCTACTAAAACTATTTAGAGTTTAAGTTTTCTACTAATACTATTATCAAAATATTAATAAAATATTATATAAATTTTTTTTTATTGCTTAGGTGGATGGACGAGCTCACAGCCCGCCTGGTGTTAAGTGGTTAAAATGTAAGTGAAGTTTCTGTTAGGACATGAGACATATGTTATTAAGTTTTTCTTACTTTTTTTTCCACATCTTTCTCGTACCTTTCTTTGTTCGTAAATTATGCGTTCGCGCATAGTACATTTGAAAAGTTTTGGTGCCCGCACACTGTAGGTAAAAGACCTAGAGACATCCGCAACGTAAATGCCGCCTAGTTACAACGGCTGCCCCATCCTTCAGACCGAAACGCTTCTGCTTCATGGCAGAAATAAAAAGGTCCTTACTGGTCCTACCACCAGTAAAGAGGTCCTTACTGCGCATTTACGTTGTGAATTTCTCTAGGCCCCGGTAACCACTTAACACCAGGTGGGCTGTGAGCTCGTCCACCCACCTAAGCAATAAAAAAAAGGTGTTAAGTTATCATGCGTTTTATTATATTTTGGTAAGAGTGTTCTGTGTGTAGTAATATCATGTCTATGGGCCTTAGTTACCTTTTAACATCAAGTGGAATGTGAGCTCGAACCGTAAGCAGTTGTAACTTAACGGGATAAATTCCAGTGCCCAAAAAAATTACAATATTTAACCAAACTTTGAGAAGCGATGGCCGTTAACACGAAACACCTAACTAAGTTCGAACGATCACGGTTTCATTAGTTTAGCCGAAGCCGCGTGTTGAGCTAACTCAATAATCACCACACTACCGAGCGCTGCTCCAACACGGATAAGCTATATTAGATGTTACAACAGAGTTTCCAGTAAAAGTATAAGGCTTAAAGTACGCTAACGATGACTGAAGGCTGGCTATTTTCAAGAACCCATATCGGCCAACTTCGTATCTTCTGTATATGTTATCCGTATAGCGTCATATCTACTTCGTGTTTTCGAATTCGACAGCTAGTTCTCTTGTCCCAAGTCTTATCTATATGTTGTCTCTTAATTTCAACACTACAAAAATTACATAGAAGGATTGTTAAACAGAGATATCTCCTATAAAATTATCGCCTACATAATTGTAAGTTTCATTAGAGTGGAGTACATCAAAGGTCGGTTAAAGGTCGACCAAAGGAGTCAAAGTGTGTGATATTCTTACATAGTTATTTGAAATTATATGAATTAATAATTGCAATGATTTAATGTTAAAAAATTTAGATTTCTCGATACTGATAATATTAAAAGCAAAAGTAAAGTAGTAAGTAGTAGTAAGTGGTAGTAAAAGTAAATAAAAAGTAGCCAATTGTTCATATTTGGAAAAAAACTTGAAAGTTAGTATTAATACGGCCGCGAACGCTGTTATGCTGTACAAAACCTATTATCTCAAGATATGTGGCGACACTCATGATGCGATTTTTGTGTGTTCCATTGACTACTTAACTTGGACCATGAGCACGTTCATCCGGCCATAGACGACTATGACATAAATAAAAAACATAAAATCGTGGCTTTCAATGAAAACTGTGCGGGATATTATTGGTTACAAGCGATATGTATTTTTGTTTCCAGCTAGTCAAACCCGACCCGCTTTGCCGGCTTATCTTTGTATTCACTTTGATCCGGTTTTTCACGGGATCGCCCACTAGGCCAATCTCAAAATTTCCTGAATGTTTCATAAAAATCAGTCTAGACCGTCCGATCTATATGTTCCTTATAGAATCCGGTCTATAGGGAGCATGCACACATATGACTTTATGTATAATATAATACATAGGTAGATTAGCGAAATTTGTAATCACTGTAATGTATGGATACAGAAATATGGAACAACACGTTCTTACCGGATTTCTAATTTAGTACTCCACGATTGCATTTAAGTGAACTCACTCGAGGTTGTATAAATCAGGGCGAAAATATAGTTCAAATTCAATTCATAAACGCTACCGTGTGTTCCCGTAATATTCGCGTCAAAGAGCCTTACAGCTCATGCAGGGACTTCAGGTAACTATATTCGAGGAAAGCTTAAACGGCGACGTCTTTTGAAAAGTTTTTATCATGTTTTATCTTCTTTACGAACAAACTAAAATGGAGATTAAAATCAAGGGTTTTAAACATTTTTTTTTTCTGACCTATTCGCTGGTATCCGAAGGCGCTATACCCGCTACGCCCGGACCGGTAGACATTACTACTTCACAGCAGAAATAGGCATTGCGATGGTACCTACCCGTGCGGACTCGCAAGACGTCCTACTACCATTTTAAATTTTACATGTATACCACGTTTTACATTTCACGTAGAAAGAAACTTTACACTAGGTGTGCCCTGAGCTTTTATTAACCCATCCACACAATAAAAATTAAAAATAGAACGCTGACTCTCTCTGTCTATTGATTTACTCGAGCTGGACCTGCATTGAGAGCGTTCCTCTGTTGTTCTGTTAGTGAAGTTATAACATTGCAGTTGACACTCCAATTATACTGTGTCAGTGGGTGGGTGGCCGTATTCATTAACGCTACACACGGGACGACTATCCAACGTTTTAATATACGAATTATAATTTAAATATCGCGACCATAGAGGTATGCAATCTCCATTATCTTATGAGACTATATAAACAATAATTTTATGTATATATATATATATATAATTTTCTATCTAAAAATCAAAGATAAGATCACTTTTCAATAGAGGGCTTAATCTAAAAGGTGTTTGCGAAAAACTTAAAATAGGCGAATGAAAGAAAAGAACGAGGGCAGCGGCGTCAACACGCGGAGCACTCGATAATACCTCAGCCAAAATTAGCCGATTGAATAGAAGAATTATTTATACATCCATTGAGGATTACGTCGTCACTAATATATAAGTTAACTGTGTATCAACATCAATGAATAAGGAATCGTTATAAGTTTTGGTTGTGTATCACACGCGGCTGAAGAAAATAGTTTCAGCGCAATCGTTGTCTTAGCTATTATCTAAACGCATTATGGTTATTGGTGGCCAAAAGGGAGCACTCGCGAACATAGTTGACGTTACGTCACGAGCCTTATAAATAATCACAACACAAACGTTTTAGTGTGTATGTTACTAGCTTTTAGAAGTTAAGATCATGGGTTCAGCGTTACGTTTTTTTACTATCGCGTCATCCTAAATATGCATGTTGTGTATGTAGGCTTTATTTATGGATTTTTAGTTATATGCAATATGTAAAGTACATCGGACATTTGATTTGGGAGATCTAGTGGTAAGATGAAATTTCTTTAAATGGACATTTGTTTGCTATCACTACCTAACTACATAATGAATGTCCCCGGTCACCGTAAGACATCAGATGACAATTACAATCGTAAAGTATGAAAACTCGAATTCGAATTAAAAATTCGAATCGTTGCAATTGGTATAGTGAAAATAATAAATGCAAGATTTTAATCTTAAGTAGTTTTGATTTTAATTGAATTTCAGTAGCAACAGTTTCTGTTAGAAGTATTAAATAGGGTTAGAATCAGTGGAGAGACATACATATGTTTCGAACGGTTTTTCGTCGGAACTCGTTAGTGAAGTTAGCCTTTCAATAGAGTGTTTCAATGGAAGTTCATCGTATTTTCCACGTTCAGCAAAAGTCCGCATATATAAAAGTAAAAAACTAAACCCTATATTTCTGGTGACAGGATTACGTATGTGTTATTTATTTGAAAATTTGATTTGATTGAGATATTCAGAGCTCCTACAAGTTTTAAGCTTTTTTTTATTGGGCAAATAGGTGAGTGACGGCCCACGTCATGTTAAGCGATCATCATAGATAGACATCATCACGTGAATGCCACTACCCAGGTGATACGAGGTCAAAGTCTCAATTGTATATTGTAATAGCTATGTCAATCTTCATGCCTACTCAAGTCGGCTTGCAACAAGCCCTAACACCAGTCATCGTCATTTGCCGTTCATTGATAACTCTGCTGCCCATTTTGCGATAAGTCCCTCAATTGCCTTTCATTTGAACATTGTAGGACACCACATAACTTATATTGGCTGTTCCACTCATAAAAACAAAATGTATGGCCAGACTGTTTCTGCAGGATGGTGGTACATACCCATGCTGGCTGATAATACATACAATTTGAAAACGTAGTGTTTTGATTTGCATACGTTTCCGTTTCAGTCCATGTTTGTCTAAAATTTTTCTAGGTTCTAAACCACTGAAGTTTAAATGCTGCTTTATACAACATAATTTTAATTTTTAATTTTTTAGGATTGAGGGATTATTGGTGGTCCGGAGACTTTTCCAGTTTCATAAATACAGGTGGGCGAGCAAAGCCTCAGCCAGGAGAGGCGGGATTTGCTAACAGCTGGCCGAACGCCTCCAAGGAGACCTAACAACTCAAGAGCAGCTGCTTAGCGAATGAATGTACTACCGGATAGGAGTAGCGACCCGCTGAGAAAACCCGACGAGAAACTCGGCGGGCTGATGCATGGGTTAGGTTGCATGTCGAACTCTTTGCCGAGTTCGACGAGTACAATTAAAAATATTAAAATCTTGTGAAAAGGATATGAACTCATGATCATTTATGGATTTCATTTAAGCAGTCAATTAACTGAGCTATCGGCACATGCCACATTACTTACCGCGTGAACATTAACATGTTCACCATACCACTTTTAGTAATCGTATATGATTTATCAATATTGTGTTTACCGCAGAATTAGAATAGAACACTCGTTTTAATTGAAACAGGTGAAAGCATATTTTCCGATGCCGAAATTCCGGAGAGCACAATTTACAATATCCGGGGTGATTTAGAGCTAAATGGCTAGGTCTGGGTCTTTGTTAGACACTTACATACTGCATGCATATTGTCAATTTAGATGAATGCTAATATTCATTCGCCGATGACGATAAAAACGCTTGTGTTTACGTATATTTATATATTACGATATTTCGTGTAAATTACAAAATATAATCTTGTACGCCCGTACTTTTGCGTCTAAAAGCATATTTTCGTAATATTTTAATCAATACATATTTTTGTCTTATTTGTAATTATTGAATGAAAGAAAGACGCTTTCGGCGAAAATGACGTTTGTTCATCACAAGTAGGTAAATAGTTTTACACATTTTAGTTGGGTTCTTTTTACAATATATGGACTATCGGATTATTCAAATAATACATCGTAATGGTAAACATTCAGACTTCATTGAGTTAATATCAATGAATTGAAAAGACCACGATTATATTTTAACCGGCTTAACAAATATGTTCTTGAAACTTGTAACCAACGTACCAAAACAATATATAATTATTTTAATTTAATCCAAATGTTTTCTATTAATTTTAAAAATATCTCGTAGGTTTTGTGAAGTAATATGAGGTAATATAATGAGGAGAATATGTGAAGATCAAATATTGAGGACCTATTTTGTATTTTCCAAATTAAAATTCTGATTTTAGTGTAACATATTCGTGCAGAACAGTAAAACAGACGTTGAGTTCCGGACTTGAAAATCGTACATACATATACACGATATGTATGTACAACAAATATTATTTACTCTTGATTTCTAAACATAATTACACACGACTCTAATTAATATTGAGGTCCCCTATTTCGCATCGTTGTTATTTATCAACACAGTAGCTATTTATCTTGGGAAAAATCGATAGTGTCCTGAGGCAAGACAAAAAAACGAGTATATGAACGAAGCGTAGATAACCTCTAATAAGACCAACCTCTAATCAGAAAATGTGGGAATAATTTTTTTTTTTTTATTGCTTAGGTGTGTGGACGAGCTCACAGCCCACCTGGTGTTAAGTGGTTACTGGAGCCCATAGACATCTACAACGTAAATGCGCCACATTTTGAGATATAGTTCTAAGGTATCAGTATAGTCACAACGGCTGCCCCACCCTTCAAACCGAAACGCATTACTGCTTCACGGCAGAAATAGGCGGGGCGATGGTACCTACCCGTGCGGACTCACAAGAGGTCCTACCACCAGTAAAATAAAATATTCAAAATACAGGCAGCAATTAATTTACCTGGATCCTAATGTTGTAATGATGTATACATACGCGAAACAATGAAAACGGAGCTTAACTTGTAACAAATGAAATGATGTTATTTTTCGACACGTTCTCTTGAAAACATTTATTTTCTCATCAAAAGTGTGCTTTTAAGGCACCTTGGGAAGCAACTTTCCTAACGTTTGAAGATACTGCTCAGTTGTGCGCGAGAATTCAATGTGTTATGACAAACTTTCGCGTTCAGTTGTCGTTTTATTTGTATAATAAAATATACATATACAAAGCAGAGGTGTTTGAGTTTTGCCTTCTACCGGACTATGAGATACCAATGTTGGTGACACTTCAGGAAAAATAACGTAAGTGTTCGAATTCCCACCAGCTAATAAATATTACATGTAATTATATATGTTCCTTTTCGTATATAACTAACTATTTTTTTCATTCGTATTGCTCTTTTCACGTTTCACTTAGCGACGTCGAATCGGAAGGAAATTCAATTTACACTTATCTCTAGTATTTTAGGTAAAACCCTTTCGAGTAAAATTAAATCTGCGAATAAAATAAACTTCGGTTTCGTATCAAGCGCTTTGTTTTAAAAGGGTACGTACTAGTACATTATAGGTATTTGTGAGCGGTAGATAATTGTGATTTAAACATATCCTTAACCCGTCGGCGGTGGGCAGGCTTATAATTAAATTGGTGATAAGTACAAATTGATTTTCCATTATCGTTTGAATTTCAGCGACGAGATGATATGAATAACGATTGTATTCTGTTTTAGTTTGTTTGTTTCAATTAATTTAAAACAACGTGCCGAAACATGGGAAGATCAGCGCCGCCGCAGTAACCCGATCATGTCGCTACTGTTAGGCATTGCTGAGCCAGTAAACTTTTCCAAGCACCGATATTTTTCTTTTCTTTTTTGTTGCTTTAATTTTATACGAATCAGTGTTTATTATTATTACTAGCTTTTGCCCGCGACTTCGTCCACGTGGAATAGTTCACAAATAATGCTTTATTTTAGAACAAATTTGTTTAACATAAAAAACGTCATAGTGAGCCAGCCTTAATATATAGACATAGGCTGTCGCGGACTTTTTTTTAGATCTTTTAAAGAGGAACAATTCTCTCACATATTACTTTAGCGAAACTTAATCGTTTCCGCAGCGCACGCAGTGGAAGCTCTCAAAAGGGATTAAAACCCCGATTTTGAAACATTATTTATTGGTGCTCCGCTTGCATTGACCTTAGCGTGATGTTATATAGCCTATAGCCTTCCTCGATAAATGGGCTATCTAACACTGAAAGAATGTTTCAAATCAGACCAGTAGTACCTGAGATTAGTGCGTTCAAACAAACAAACTCTTCAGCTTTATAATATTAGTATAGATTAAACAAAACAAGTTTTAAATAAACTATTCAGTAGTATGGGTCACGTGATCCTATCAATTTCTACCGCGAAGCAATCATGTATTCAAGCTGAACTGTAGGACGAGCCAATGTAATTGAGTCTTTCATCTTCTGTCTAAGAACAAATACGGGCAGAGACAGTCACGTTCATTCATTATTGCCACTGACACTTCAAACTAATAAGTAATTTGCTGCATTGGTGTTTATGGGCTCAGGCAAAATAGTTTAACACAATCCCGCCTAGGCCTCAAATAAAAGCTGTTTATCTAAAGGAATTCAATACTAAATTCTGGGACGGATAAAAAGTTATCCTACCCTATTTAGCCGTTTAATTACAATTTGCACAGTGACAATGACCCCTAAAATTAACGAATAACACATGGTTTAAAAATACGAATTGAAACGAAACCAACGAAAGTTCTCTGTAATGGAATTACGAGTTAATAAAACAAATAATCCATTAACGGAGCATACGAAGCGTTCTAACATCCTCAGACATCGTAATAATATTTTTTATGTTTTATTCCTCGGTATCATATATATGTTCTGAGAATATAAGCTTATAGATTAATTGGGAAGTGAAGACTTTTATTCTTCTTAATATATAAACGGCGTTTCAGTAAAAGGATTTGGCGTTTTAAAAGATAGTGCTTCACGATCAAAAGTAAAGTCGTGTCCTGGAAAGAAATTCAAATGGTTACGAACTTAATTTCCATTTGAATCTTATTATTTATTCGTAGATTTGAATTGCACACTTGACGGTGTGCCTTCCAGGGTGAGTTAGAATGAGATTTTAAAATAAGTTGGACTTTAAAATAATATTGTAATTCGTAATGTTCAATATAGTAAATCATCGATAGATTTACATGTTTCATATGAAACGAGCTCAAGCTAAGAGTAATTATAATAATAGGTGCCGAGAACTACATAAAATTCATTCAAAATAAAATAATAATACATGTTGGATACGACCTTTAGAAATGAAGAACACAACTAAGAAGAAAAGAGTTTAGTCTTAAAATTGTACCACTACATTATTATATTACATAATACAGACGCGTTACTAGTGTAAAAATATGTCAGATTAACAGTAGGCAGCGGCTTGGCTCTGTCCCCTGGTATTGCTAAAGTCCATGGGCGACGGTAAACACTCACCATCAGGTGGGCCGTATGCTCGTCTCCATACGAGGGCAATAAAAGAAAAAAGATTACATTTTAACCAAAGGAAACACAAAGGTAAATCAAATCAAACTTCTTAAGCGTCGCATTTGCGGCCAGATTATTTTTTCCAGATCAGATTTGCAGTTTCTGTACATGGGCAATGCAGCCTGAAGGCCGAGTGTCGAAGTCAACCCGACGCCATGAAGGGATTCAATTACATATGCCTGATCGTGTGTAGTGATTCGATTTTATATGTCAAACTGGCTTCAGTCGCTCGTTGAACCCTCGTACCAGTTCAATTTATCCTTTATATTCAATCAATTTTTGAAAATTTGACAGACCGAATGACGATAGTCCGCAATGTATTTATTACAATATTTTTTCGTTTCTATCTACCCACAACTGTATTTATGTTAGCATGTGCTTTGTAATACGTGGTTTAGATTCTTCTTTAATCAACATAAATGGTGAATACAATTCGAAACGTGGATCTTACGTCACAAAATGAGTGATGGTGCTGACATTATCTGACCAGTATGCGTTTAACACCAGACCGTCTACTCATCTGGATTAATGAATAAAATTTCAAAATGCATGCTTCTACCTATATAAAATATTCCTGTACCGTCGGCGTCCCCGTCGGTCTGCGATTTATAGCCTCTGTCACCGTAGGTTCAATTGAATTAAAATTTACTAGTTATTAACTAAAGTTTTTTCCTAGTTAACGTACCAGGCGGGTCGTTACGATTTTCCACAAACAGGCTTATTTCAGATAACTTGCGATGGTCGCAGCTAAAAATGATAAAGTATATTTTTTTAATCATCTAGTCGTCACTCACTTTATTACTGTAGTAGGTATGTGTAATAATGATTATGTTTTGAGCGAAACAAAATACCCTACTATTTTCATTTTGGTAATTGAAACGCGAGAAAAACGTTTGAGATAAAACAAAGACAGTAACAGAAAATTCACCCACTTTACAGATGGTTTCATTTATGTAATTCAAAAGGAAAAGAAATTTAAAAAAGTTACCTTGTACCTAAACAAAATAAGACTTCGGAAGAAATATCGGTTATTCTGTGTTTTTCTTTCTTTTTCTTTTCTGAAATAAAAGATAAATAAATGTATTTATTTTAAAGCGGATTTTCGAATGAATGAATCCTGTTCATCTTTATCCTTTTATGAAAAGTACATTTTGGCGTATTTGAAACTCTCAAGACTCTTTGGATCTTATTCGGTTCCAAAAAATATGATACCACAACGCATTATTTTTCCTAGTTGGGTGAACGAGCTCCCCCCCCCCCCTTTTGTTGTAAAATTGTACCGAGGCCAGCTCTTTAGATATGAGTTCAAACTCTCAATTGAATTCTAAAATGTATGTACAAATCTTTCAAACTGGAACCGATGGCAGCTTTCCGTGTGGGCTTACAATATGCCCTAACACCAGTAATTGCGGCAAATTTATAAATTTTCGGTTTTGATTTTGTATAATAATACGCAGTTGTTCATAAACACGTCTTAAATATGTATTTCCTTAGAAAAGGTGAAACCATCCTGGGCCATTTCAACGCCGGCATGGCATAATCACACCGATTGACCCGAGTACAGACTACTGAATATCCTTTAGGCCATGGTGACATCAAGGTTTTTTTCAATTATCAGAATAGTACAGAGCTAACTTTATTTAAAATATTTTATAGTTTACTTTACAATTAGTTATTTCAACTCCATGTACCTATTTGCCTTCTTTAATTCGAAATACTTTCGATTCATTGAAAGTCGTATAAACTTGAAAACATTTGATTGATAAAGTATTATTTTTTGAAGATTTTGTTCAGGACTTTTTCTTAGTTTGCATATTAACCGTGCAAGGTGTTGTACATTATTCACACATCGTCTGTAATTATAAATTGACTTAACACAATAACAGTTCTGAATTTGGACTCATTTCACAAATCTATATTAGTGCTATGTTTTATTACTGCAATGCAAATGCAAAATAAATTATTATGATGCATTCCTTCGAGTAGAGCATCAGCATGTTATGAGCTGATGACGATCCACATTGCTCCTGCTAATGGCTGGCCTGAAGCTGAGTTCCGTAAATTTCTAGGCGGGTTAGACGCCGGCGGAGGGCAATGCCTGCGGGAGTAAGGGTGGCGCTGGCTATCGGGCACCACGCGCGGCTCGTAAATAAAACTAGCAGTTTTCAGTCTAGTTTTAAATCGGTTTGATTCTAGTTTAAATTGTCTCTAAGTGACCGCTAAATGCGACGGTGTCTTTATAATGATGGGCGCAACGAAAGGTGTTTAATTTCGAGGTGAGTCGAGTGGTTGTTTACAAACGTAGAATGACAACTGTTGAGTTATTTGTAACAGTTCTCGGGTATTTCTTGACTTCGATATTATGTGTACTACACATGTGTTCGATTTTTATTAGTAAGCCGGTATTATGCGGTTGGATCTACAAACAACGTTAACATGTGTACTTACAATGTGTTATTATTGTCTCGGTCGCATTTTTTTGTAGCGAAAATAACTTGTTCACAACCTGCCTGATGCTGAGGTTACCGGAACTCAAGAGAACGTAACATGTATGTCGGTGCTTGTATTTTATCTTTTAAGTTTGCCAAGAAGATGTCGCTTTTAAGGATCGAATCCTGTGACGGACACTGGATAAATGTGGCATATTGTTTAATGATATTGTAATTAAGAGTTTCTATACTATACTTAGTCTGGCCATAAATACTGTTACAATTAAAAATAAACAAAATATTACATTTGAATTTGGAATCTGTCATTTTTATATGATTGCTCATTGCGGTTTCTCATTTTGGCGCCAATACATTGTACAATATTTTGCGATATTAAAATGGAGTGGTCTGATAAAGAGAACCGAATCGCTGTGATTGCATTACACAAAGTAGGTATGGAGCCAAATGCAATTTTTAAAACTCTCCATACGCTTGGTATTAGTAAAATGTTTGTGTACCGGGCTATTAATAGGTGCAATAAGACATCCTCTGTTTGTAACAGAAAAAGATCTGGCCGTCCACGTAGTGTTCGTACGAAAAAGGTGGTCAAAGCAGTAAGGGAAACAAATACGAAGAAATCCTGTCCGAAAGCAAAAGATTTTATGTCGGGAGCTGAAGATAGCACCTAGAACCATGTCGCATATTTTATAAGATGACTTAGGACTTGCAGCCTATAAGAGACGTACTGCTCATTTCTTAACTGATAATTTAAAAGAGAATAGGGTGGTAAAATCGAAACAACTACTAAAGCGGTACGCAAAGGGAGGTCATAGAAAAATTTTTTTTTACGCATGAGGAAATTTTTACAATTGAGCAACATTTTAACAAACAAAATAACCGTATTTATGCTCAAAGCTCTAAGGAAGCTTCCCAATTAGTCGACAGAGTGCAACGTGGGCACTATCCGACTTCAGTGATGGTTTGGTGGGGTATTAGCTATGAAGGAGTGACTGAGCCATACTTTTGTGAAAAAGGTATCAAAACATCGGCACAAGTGTATCAAGATACCATTCTTGAGAAGGTAGTGAAGCTCCTTAACAACACCATGTTCAATAATCAAGAAAGGTCCTTCCAGCAAGACTCGGCGCCAGGTCATAAAGCTCGGTCTACGCAGTCTTGGTTGGAAACGAACGTTTCGGACTTCATCAGAGCTGAAGACTGGCCGTCGTCTAGTCCTGATCTTAATCCGTTGGATTTATAATTTATGGTCAGTTTTAGAGAGTACGGCTTGCTCTAAACGCCATGATAATTTGGAGTCCCTAAAATAATCCGTACGATTGGCAGTGAAAATTTTTCCCATGGAAAGAGTGCGTGCTTCTATTGATAACTGGCCTCAACGTTTAAAGGACTGTATTGCAGCCAATGGAGACCACTTCGAATAAGCTTTTTATACTTTAAATTGTTTTATATTTATGTATTAAACTAACACACTGTAAAAGTAATAAATGTTATTAGCAAAAGATTTTTTTTATTTTTTGTTGTAACAGTACTTATGGCCAGACTAAGTAAGTACGAATTACTTTGTTTAGCTGTGCCCCTTGTATCGATGACTGACATCCATTAGCGACAGTAAGCACTCACCATCAGGTGGATCGTATACTCGTTTACAGAGGCAATAAAAATACCTAAGTTAATACGACATCCCTTTTTCAATAAGACTCACGGAGGAAACAAAGTATTTTATTGCATACCACGGCGAGACATTATCTACTCGATATTAAAAAGGTCCCACTATTATTCAGATCTATAAAAGCAATAAAAGACAGACTTATAGATGGAGTATTTCAATACATTGATTTTGGATTCCATTTAACTTAATAAAAAGTGAAACATTCATTCTACACAATGGTGCAGGCGGTACACGCTTAAGTTACCACGATTGTTTCGTAGATTTTATCATCTACGCTTATGATTCTTAAATTCGAGTTACGGTTGCTTAGAAGTTCTGTTATTGACGATAACACCGCTTATTTATATTCACAATACAGTAAAAAAGAAATTCAATATCATAGGTATAGTTTTTAATTTTGTATAAATAAATTATCCGAGATGAATCACATAATATCACCTAACCGCAAACTAGGATTTCTTCCGCTATGGGAATCACAGATTGATATGTGTATATGTACATTTACGTAAAATATACGTGTTTAATATTTAGATATGTACATAAATAGATATTAAGCGCTCAGAAAAAAGAGCAACGAAACATTTAATCACTGCGCCAATAGGTCAATCAGTCAAGTATAAAAGTATTATTGAAATAAATGAACACAATCTTCTGACATAGTAGATATATCGATCAAAAATAGTATTTTTATTGAAGTCTACGCTGATACTAGATCTTCGATATTTGATTTCTATTCGGTAATCTATACTAACATTATAAAGCTGAAGAGTTTCGTTTGTTTGAACGCGCTAATCTCCGGAACTACTGGTCCGATTTCAAAAATTCTTTCATTGTTAGATAGCCCATTTAGCCACTCTAAGGCCAATGCAAGCGGAGCACCAATAAAGAATGTTTCAAAATCGTGGTTTTTTTCCCTTTTGAGAGCTTACGCTTTATGTAGATATACAAGAAAGTAACTATTCCACGCGGACGAAGTCGCGGGCAAAGACTAGTTCAAAAATAAAACTGAAAAATAGTAAAACACGGGAGACTCACAACGTCCCGAACGGGCTCCGACGCTGCCGTTTTCTATTAGGGACATATATGCGTCAACATAGTCCGCGCCAACGTACGAAATTCGATTTTGCGAGCCGACAACAAAGCGAACTGCAGAAGAGATGGGAAGCGACACGGGTTTCTTATTTTCATTTATTTTACGCTTATCAAAGAAACGTATGGGGAACGTCATCTATTATTCCAATGCAGCCGTTCAACGGCTTTGAAAATAAACATGAAAATGTAAAATATGATGGTACCTCCCGCCCACACACATATAGAAACACACAGCAAGTTGATTTTAAGGCGTACCAATTTTTTTTCATACTACTTATATGCACGAGTATATACAGTGACAATACCTACACGTTTAATGTTATAGGTAAAAAAATCTATTTCAAAAAGTAATCTTCCACGTCTTGGTTCGATCTTCAGAAATAAATAAATAAACTTTATCTCACCTGCGTTTGCTAGATTTGGTCTCAAATAGTGCACTAATACATTATCCTTAGAGGATTTTATATTTAATTGTTGCAAGTTTTCGCTCTATATTACATACAACTATAACTATACTGAGACCTTTGAAATCACATATCAAGGTGGGTGGCGGCATTTACTTTGTAGATGCCTATGGGCTCCGGTAACCACTTAACATCAGGTGGGCTGTGAGAGCTCGTCCACCTATGTAAGCACATAAAAAAAACTATCAAGAAACTTTAATAAACTCACATTTTTCACGTTATCATTCCCCTTGTTGATTTTGTGTAGGATAAGTTTTAATTGGATAACTATGTCGAAACTCTCATATCAGCGTAACTCGAACATTTAATTATTTATTCATTTTCTTTCCTTTTTCACCTTACATGCTATACAAGTAGTACTCACGTGTGTTATATATTCCATTATAGTGTCTGAAATGTTCAGTCAGTGTTAAATAAAGTGGGGAAATAATTCTTGACTAGTTTAAATGTTGTATATGTGTCAGTCATGTCAAATGTGTCAAGAGTTCAAATTTATGAAAGAATTTTTTTAATTTTTAACTGAATTCAACCACCTTGTTCTCGTATTTTAAAAAGGGTAGAAGCGGCATTAGTGCCATGATATGGGATCCGACATCCTCCATCAGTTCGCTGGTGGATCTATTTAATGACCCAAAATTATATCTAACGCTAAACTGAATAAAATACGCTCTTATTTAAATCAATAAATTGTTCTTTATTTCTTAATCGTACTATAACAATAATTTTGAAACAAGTGTCAACAACTGTACAATATCACTACATAGTATAAAACAAAGTCGCTTTCTCTGTCTCTATATCTGTCCCTATGTATGCTTAAATCTTTAAAACTACGCAACGGATTTTGATTCGGTTTTTTTTTAATAGATAGAGCGATTGAAGAGGAAGGTTTATATGTATAATAACAACCATTAAATAGTCGAGAAATCAATAATAAATTACAGTTTCCGAAGCGAAGCGAGGGCGGGTCGCTAGTTACCTATAATATCAAATGACCGATGCGTGTACGCACACGCACGTATATTAAACAAAGATTACTATTAAAACAATATTATTATCACAATTTAAATGAATTAATTTAATTTCATACAAGCTGTGTTGTTCAATTAGGTAATCAATGAGCAATTTTAGCGGTATCTATTCTTCAAAGAAAATTACGAAAGAGCGGTTGTTAGACATCGCAAATATTTCTTGACGTAGCTCGTAGCTCATTCTACGATATTAAAACTGAAGACAGGAAATTAACAGTAAAGTAAACAAACACTAGCTAGCTAAGCTAAAGTTTATTTTACGTAGCAGTCCGCTTCAAGTTTTACGTTTATTACACATAATATTTCGCGTTAAACTTTATGTTTTTTTTTTGTGCACGCTGGCAGTGGTTTGTACAGATTGGGCATAAACTTTGGAATAAAATAAAAAAAAAAACGTCGATATACTACTACTAGCAAGCCGCCAATCCTGAGCACTCGTAAACCATTTTTATTTTCAAGTTTTTATTACTCAACACTTGAAGCACTAGGTCAGATCTTCACGATTACTACTTTTCAAATTTTAATTTTTAGTTGTAATATATTCTTAAAAACGAGCATAATATTCCGGTGAACAAATTAAATTATTTTGTGCCTGCTCTGGTTTGAGATTATTCATGCATGTATTTAAAAATAATATCATTCACGAACTTGTTTGGAGACTGGCACCGTTTTGACGTTTTCAATTCAATTGTTTTGAATTCAATCACGTATGTTCTCGGTTGGAAGCTTCTTAACATCACATCTATTAAGAGCAATGCGAGGGGATGCTTTAAGACTGTTCTCTCGCCTGCCAACGTAGACTTGCTAATGGCAACACAATGAACGAAGGTTCTAGATAACGTCACCCATTATTACTATAAAGCCGCACAAAGGAAATAGACATGATTCCTTGAACAAACATCAAACGCTCTGTCTCTTTCATTACAAATACGATGCACTATTATGTATTCACTCTAAAGCCAGAGAGCTACAATTGAGCTTCCGAATGGATAGATTTAGCTATACAGTAGCTCGTGAATAAACAAAAGGTAGGAATGTGACATCGCACAATTAGCTTTAAATATATATGTATGTATACGGAGGCTTATGACTTGTTAACTATTTTCTTAATTATAAAATAGTTAGTATCCATGAAATTATTACTTATTATATGAGTGAACGATTACTTTTTGTTGAGTGTTCTCGGATATAGAATATATTTTTTATTTAACTGAGTACATCACCTGATAAAGAGGTCATGAACCTCGGTAGTAACAAAGAATACACATGCGCCTCGAATTGCTACAAAATAACTTCATTATGATAAGACACTCACGTGACTGACATAAATTTTCTCAGAATATCATACCGAATAAAAAAGTAAGACAGCGGTTTTACAAAAAAAAATTTGGCGTTCTGTAACTGTCAAAGGACGTATACAGTTTGGCAGAGCAAACGAACAGGAACTTTATTGTAAAAAAAACCGTAACATCACGCCGAATCAAAATTTAGTTTGATTTTTGAAAGTACTTTATATTTACTCTGCGAACTGGGCTTCCTTTAGAACCATCTGGAGTTTTACGTATCAAGTGCTTTTTTTTTTAGAGCGAAGCTATAGGGTATTCGTGAGCTAAGATGATAAAGTCTCGTTTGAAAAATATATATTGCTCTTATCTATTGTTATTATCTATTATTATCTCTTATCTTATTGCATTTGGGCCCCTCAAGCACCGGTCGCCGTCCTAGCGAACTAACCCATAAACACAGCCCACTGAGTTTCTCACCGGATCTTCTTAGTGGATCGCGATTCCGATCCGGCGGTAAATTCTGCGAAGCACTGCTCTTGCTAGTGCTAGTGTTAGCAAATTCTCTCGGGTTGAGCCCGTGAGCTCACCTACTGGTCCGAGTGGGGCTGGAATAGCCTTTTAGGCTACCAGCAAATAGGTAGGAAAAAACATAATCTATTGCACCCTTCAAATCGAAACGCGACTGCGGTACGAACTTAATACTCTATTTGGGAATTAAGAGGGGTAAAATAAGTCAAATACGAAATTAAATTCAGATAAAACATGTATTTGAAGCTCGGCATGAATTACTTTAGTCGATGTATTTTTTATCACTACGTATTGATATGATATGATTTAAGCATACATCCCTATGTATACTTGTATCTTTAAAACTACGCAACGGATTTTCATGCGGTTTTTTTTAAATATATAGAGTGATTGAAGAGGAAGGTTTATATGTATAATAGCATCCATTAAATAGTGGAAAAATCAATAACAAATTACACAAGCGAGGGCGGGTCGCTAGTAAGATAATAAATGCAAAGTGAATTGTTTATGCAAGGAAATAAATAGTTCGTCGTCAATAATAATGGCCACTAGCATTCGTTTGCTATCATTTTAACTTTCTAACAGCAATCAACAAATTTTGAAGGAAATCTAATTAAACATGTTCATTAAGAAGTTACTCGATCATAGCAATAAAGTAATTTTGTTTAAACAGTCACAAAATGTATACGAAAATATTAAAAATAGAATAGAAATAACGATGTGTATCAAGGTACATATAAAGAGCGGACTCATACCGGTCATTAGTGTCGAGATGCAGGCTTCTAAACAGGAATGAAAATGCACGGTTAATTAATGCTGTGCGTAAACCTCGACTAGAGGCTCTAGACTCTAGACTATACTACAGGTACTTGCTCTATACCGAATGTATGAATTCTGTGTTAACTATGTCGATGAGGAACTTAGAAAAAATTAAATTATGCTCAGCTAGGATCCACATCACCAAACCTTACTTTAGATTACGAAATTATACACACGACTTTTTTTTTTGTATTTCACAGTAGAACCAACGACTTTTTTAAACTACATAAAGATCAGCGAAAAAGCTCCAGGTAGACATTTTCGTTGCATGGAGATCATAGACCCCAGCGCTGACGACCCTGAAATTATGGCATTTTTTTTTGGATGGTCGAATTATCTTACGGCCCATCTGCCGCTAAGCTTATACCGGAGCTCATAGACATCGCTTGAATATCATCACATACCTTGAGATACAATGTCGAATCACATAACTGGAATAGCCTGACCCTGTCTCTTCCGGTTGATGTTGTAAAAGCAGACCAAGGATTTACCGTAGAAAGGGGAACAGTGTTTTCGGATTATTATACCATCATCACCTAGAATACCAGTTTGAAGGTTTTTTATTTATTTATTTTTTATTGCCTTTGTATGCAGACGAGCATACGGTCCACCTGATGGTGAGTGGTTACCGTCGCCCATGGACTTCAGCAATGCCAGGGGCAGAGCCAAGCCGCTGCCTACCGCTTAATACTCTCCACAAGCCTCGTTTGAAGAAGGACATGTCATAACGCTCGGGAAACACCGTGGGGGGAGCTCATTCTATAGCCGTATATGGTACGTGGCAAAAAAGACCTCTGGAAACGCACTGCGGATGACCGCAGTGGCTCCAGGTAGTATGGATGAACTCTACTCCGGTGGTAGGCGGGTGATGGCATTCACGTTGTAATGTCAAAGGACAACCATAAAACACAATACATACTGACTGACTGATTCGTGACAGAAGTAGATAGGAGGTGATATTGTGTATTCATTCGGACTCATGATGTGCCTTTTTCATAAAGCCATATATAGATATTGCATAAAGCCTATAAGCGCACGATCCTCAGAGTGTTTAATGGTTTCCGCAGCTTCTAGACATCGTTGAGAGCTCCATTGGATTGTAAGAACGGAATATTAAAGTAATTTCACAATACCTTTGAAGTCCTGCCTACTTACATTTCGAAGTCGTCGTGTTCTATGACGTCCTATGAACTCGTATCGACACATCGGTGTTCAAATCCCACAGGCAGATAAGAATTTTACTAATGAAATACTTAGGTACCTAACGCAATTAGTTCACGAATGATTTCCACGATGAAATAACATCGTAAATGAATAAAAATAAAACTGGCAAAATTATATTTTAAGTAATTATCGGTAGTAAGTAGGGCATCCTGTGAACTCGCACGCATAAGTGCCACAACCTTGCCTATTGCTGTCGAATGCATTTCAGTTCGAAGAGCCTTAAGTCTTGTCTCCAGATGGGAATGACAGCATTCAGGTTATAGTGTCTATGAGTTCCGATAACCACTTAACACCAGGTGGCCGTGAGCTCGTTATCCGATCTATGTATTTTTTTTTATCAAAACCGCTGAACCTAAGCAGCGATAAGTTTGATCTAATAGCCTGAGTAAAAGATCTCAATACGTTAGTAAACTCATAAAAAAACGAAGGATTTTTCCTCCAAACATACATACATCACCATTTCTCATGATAATACCGAGAGTAGAACCATTAGCCTACCATAAAACACTGCTCAGACCTCGTTCGAGCCAGACTACGGCTTCATATAACAAATCTCTACAAAGATACATTACAATTTGCACTAACATTAAACTGTCGTTGAACGCGCGTGTGTAGCATGCAAATTTATAAACTAGTCGATACGTTAGAATAAACCCAAGGGAAATGTATTTTCCAACGGTTTTTGTCTGTGCGAATCATACGCTGTCAGCAAATTGGACTGAAGACAACTTTCGCCACAAATCAAAGGACACGCTTGCTGGAAAAAATTACTTCCGCTAGACAAAAAAATCTACGAAACACTGTGTGCTAATGGGACACCTGAAAGCTGTGCTAGTATCGTTAACAGGACAAAAAAAACGCTTTTCTGGATTAGTCGTATCATATATCCGTTATTTCAACTTTTGAAACGGTACGGAGTTTTTTTTGGTTCTGATGCAATAATATTTAAATCTCCGTGTAATCGTTGCTAGGCAACGGTCTCAAAGCTCTAAACTGAAGATTTTAACTGTTTCGACTTTATTCTTTTACTCGCTAACAACAAAAGAAGACTGTACCTAATTTTCGTATTTCTGGTACCTACATTTCGTTTAGACAAATGAAGTAGTGGTAAAGACCCGGTTATCGTTCTCGTCGAACTCGTCGCTCGCCACAAATACAGCCCACTGAGTTTCTCGCCAAATCTTCTCAATGGGTCACGTTCCCGATCCGATGGTATTCTGCGAAGCACTGCTCTTGCTTAGGGTTCGTGTTAGCAACATCGTCAGATTTGAGCCCCGTGAGCTCACCTACTTGTTACGCTGAAATGGCCTCTCAAGGTCAGCTTAGGTAGGAAGAAATAAATAAAAAGATGTAGAGACTACGGTGGGCAGCGGCTTGGCTCTGCCCCTGGCATTGCTGAAGTCCGTGGGCGACGGTAACCACTCACCATCAGGTGGGCCCTATGCTCGTCTGCCTACAAGGGCAATAAAAAAAAAAAAAAAAAAACTTCGTGTTGTTGTTAGACCGAAGTTGTTATCATATCTTATCTTTTACAAGGTAACATTTTGGAAACCGAACGAAAAAAAATAGTATTGTGCGTAAAATATCAAAATACTAGCTGGTGCCCAATGTGCTCCGTATCGCCTAAAAAATCTACCATTTTTAATAGGCAAACAAAATCATTTTCTTTTGTTTATGGTTTATGTTATTCTAAAGCAAGGGTATACAATATTTTTGGTTTTGCCAACTTGAACAATAGACTAATAAAATTGTCGGTTTACCAATGCGGGAACTCAACATAGTACTACTGACCAGGTGAAAAGCAAAAATTTGCAAATTTATAAATCATTGCCACTAGCGCCACCTATCAGGCGCTAACGTGAGAGTGTTTGACGGAGTGGCATGTTGCCCTTTATTTGTGTGTTCCAATCAATTGGGCTAACAATTCTCGAGTTTTACGTGAACGTACACATATTATGTGCATATATATTAATAGATTAACGCACCATTTTTAGCCCGTTTAGATAAGATATGCAACGTATCTGTTAAAATTACAACAAAACTTCAAACCTACTTTATATGTGTTCAGAGGTTTTTCAATAAGTCTGCTGTGATAGTCTATCGCGCCATCTATCTTTCCCTATAAGAAACAGACAGTATGGTAGTAATCTGATTTAGGAATGGTTCCATTCTGAAACCTTTTCTCATTCTCAACTTTAAATAAAGTTCGATAGCAGATGGCGCTAAAACATGAAACGGTCTTGTGTGAAAATGAAAAGTTTAATGTTTCACAACGTTCGCTAGATGGCGTTAGCACTAAGTAACATCTGTCGCAGTGCCGTTTTCGGTTCTAACTTTGTTTACATACATGGAGTGCGCTCGTGCCTCAGTTGGAGGCAAACTACTTTTTAGTTTTCCGAAAACAAAAATGTAGTATGCTGTTTTTTTTCGCATAACCTATTTCTACGCTAACTATAAGTGGCGCAACAGCAAACAGCACGTGCTTCGTTTTAAAGAGCAAACAACATGTATCTTATTAAATAATTGATATACTATGAAGTTAATAAAGTTTCAAATAAAAATATTTAAGATGTATTGCGTGAACGCCAATTCCGAATTTGCTATAAAGACGTCCTTATCCAAAAGCAACTTTTATTAACTACAATAAATTCAGTTATAAAACAAAGCCTTCATTTCAACATAATATCTACTTAATTATAAACGAAACTAAACTAAACTATTCTTTAACTCTTCAAAATTTATACTATGCTTATATTGCTGTTACACTACAGTGATTGGCTTTTCAGTCCAGACCTAATTTCCATAATGACCTTGAATTTCCAACAAAAATGTAGCTATCGATTAACTTGGTGGTGGTCGCCGTCATTTTCACTTAAGTACAAATTCATTAAGCCAACACTCTCTTATAGAAACATTTTTGTTCGTTAAACATACACAAACATATCGCTCCTGATAACACTAGCACTGTATTTGTTAAAATAAATAAGGAAAAGTATTGTGAGTAACGCATCTATGATTGTCTGTCTGTGCTAACTTTTTTTTCCCTACTTCTGCTGATAGCCTTGAGAGGTTATATCAGCTTTACCCTAGCGTGTAGGTGAGCTCTCAGAGTTTAAGCCGGAGGTGTTCCTAACACTGGCCCTAGCAAGAGCAGTGCTTTGCAAAATCTACCACCGGATCGGAAACGCGACCTACCGAGAAATTACGTACTAATCAGTCGCGAGTCCCTAGTTACGCTGTTAATGTATTGTGGTCATTTGAATTAAACAATAAAGAGTTGTTACCGGCTAAGCTGTGTCTAATTATGCACGCTCTAACAGGTTATGGGTCCTATATTAAGTATTAACGAAATATATTATTTCGAGTAGACATGCAAAATGAGTTCAAGCAGTAGCACATTCGGCCATATTGGCATTATTACTAAGATATCGTTGCTAAAATAATTTTGCCTTATCAATTGAACGCAAAAAAATCACGAATGCATAATTTTTAACAAGAATTCAAATTATTTAAGGGACGTGTTGTTTTGAAACGTATGTATGTAATAAAGTCACAATTTTATTCGCTCGCAAACAAATAAAAATGTAAAACACACAATAATTGGCAGTAAAGCATGTTTATTAGCATTATCGATTGCATATAGAAGGTAATTCCCTCCATAATTTTTCGATTTCTCTTTCAGATTGATTATACTGCTATTTTCCTCTTGTCCATTATAGTCGTCTCTATTACTCATAAAGAATAATAGCTGACGTTTCAATTATTTAGAAATCGATATTGGTACCCAATCGAATAACTTAAATGTCCGCCTAAAAATTACAGATAACTAAATTAAAACTCTTAAATATTTAGATTTTAAACTAGTACTCACAAAAAATATTAAAAATTTTACTGAAACCTTATCTTCAACTGCTTCGTCGATAATCAAAACCGAATACCATTTTTTTCCGTTTTTCCCTACCTATGCTATGAACCTCTAGAGGTTATACACATTTATATACACAGGCTCACAGGGCTCAAACCTGGCAAATTTGCTAATACTAACCCCTGAATAGCAATCAAGGTATTTCTTTCAATTGCAAATGCAAAGAGTCTGGTTATCATGTCAAAGTAACTTGTGTGACTTGAGTTGGACTCGGGATGAAGAAAAAACCTCGGGATGAAGAAAAAACCCTATTCAAGTTTCTTATATAGTAACTCGAAATGATTAGTTATTTGTGTCGCAAAGTTACAAATTGTTCCGAAATGATGAGAAGATAATATCTTCCAATCATCCACTTATCCTCACAGTGAAGTTACATAGTACATAATATGTACAGGTTAACATAAAAAAGTATAAAAAATATGCTATGCTTAATATTCTTTTTTCCTACCTATTTTAGTGACCTCGAGAGGTCATGCTAGATTCACCGAGTGAGTGGGTAAGCGCACGGGGCCCTAACCTGAGGTTAGCTACTAAGAATTGCATAACAGTACTATTTGGCGTAATTTTTTTTTATTGCTTAGATGGGCGGACGAGCTCACAGCCCACCTGGTGTTGAGTGGTTACTGGAGCCCATAGACATCTACAACGTAAATACGCCAGCCACCTTGAGATATAAGTTCTAAGGTCTCAGTATAGTTACAACGGCTGCCCCACCTTTCAAACCGAAACGCATTACTGCATTACATTATTGTGTGACTATCCCGTTATTCAAATACTGAAGGCAACATGAAAACGAAACACGCAAAAATTATAATTAGCCGTACCTACTACCGTTTGTAAAAGGTCTTGTGAGCTCGCACCACCACCACTACCACCACCTTGCCTATTTCTGCAGTGAAGCAGTACTTAATGCGTTCCCGGTTTGAAAGTCGTTATACTATAAAATTAAGACACCTCATGTCTCAAGGCGAGTGGCGAAATTCACGCTACGACGTCTATGGGCTACGATAGACACTTCACTATTGCGGTGGACCGATCAAATTAAAAATACAGTGGGAGGTCCCCTAAATGAGTGCAGTAGAATAGCCTAGAGTAGGAAGAGATGGCGGGACATCGTGAGACGCATCAAGTTTTCCCCCTCCAACACTACAATATGACGATCTCGACCACTCTGTCAAGAAAGACACGATTGAAAAGAAGAAAGACACTTAACACCGGACGGACCGTGAACTCATTCAACGTCTGAGTATTTTTTTAATAGAACTTCAATTTGAATTCAAGTCCTGTTAATGATTTATATTTTTTATTTATTGCTTAGATGGTTGGACGAGCTCACAGCCCACCTGGTGTTAAGTGGTTACTGGAGCCCATAGACATCTACAATGTAAATGCGCCACCCACCTTGAGATATAAGTTCTAAGGTCTCAATTATAGTTACAACGGCTGCCCCACCCTTCAAACCGAAACGGATTACTGCTTCACGGCAGAAATAGGCAGGGTGGTGGTACCGTGAACTCATTCAACGTCTAAGCATTTTTTTTAATAGAACTTCAATTTGTATTCAAGTCCTGTTAATGATTTATATAAGTTTCCTACAACGCAAAAAATCGAGCATAAATCCGTCAAACAACTAAATGAAACCACACATCTTCATAAGTGTTAGCATAAACATTTACCCAGAAACAGTATCCTTTAACTTTCAAGCTCAATAACATGGCTTCAAACGTAATTACGCCCGTGCAATATTCAATAAATATATGCCAAAAATTACCATATATGCGAAATAGCTAGTGGCCTTCGAATGTTTACATATCAGATACGTTTAACTAGTATTTTGCCGTGGACGAGCCACATATCTCAAAGCCCAAGGCATAAAGTGTTTAAAGCTGTCCTACACAAACGAGAACGCATGGTTTCTTCGCAACACTCACGATATGACCTACAACCATTAATGGCGCAAATTAATGAATTTGCGTGTTGTGTGATTTTTACTTAATATAATATGCTTTATTTGAACTAGATTGGTAACTAGATCAGCTACCCAAGATTAAAAAACGCATGGGAATCTTTTGTGAACAGTTTTAGATAGATACAATGTATTCACTTATAAAACTTTGTAAATTCACCTATGATTTGAACCCATAATATGAATTCACCTATGACAGTCACTTCAGTTGATATGAATACACCGGGCGTCTTAACCATTAGGGCACGGACGCTTGACTACTTATTTATATTGCCTTGAACTTTTCTTTAAAGTACTAGCAACAAATTCCTTAACACCCATCTAATAAAGTTTGACACCGTCACCTATAGGTATTATAATCCTTTACAATGTTTTCGCTTATAACATTAGCAGTATCAGAAAAAATTGGATTGAGCATTTTTATCGTTATTCTACATTCGGAACGTAATAAAACTTGTAATTTTATGTATGTGACTGAAACAACAAAGTATTTAGCGCGTTTTCTTTTTGTTTTTCTTTTGGATAATCGGCACATTTGTGAAAGTAATAATAAACACGTTAAATTAAAATACAAAGTGATGTAAAACTTATTAAGTGATACATATTTTACAATAAATTAGGCACGCGATATATATAATGCGGTAGGGACGGTAAGCAGCGTGGCTCCGCCACTGGCACTGCTGAAGTCTGTTGGTGACGGTAATCACTCACCATCAGGTGGGCCGTATGATCATACTAGGGAAATAAAAAAACATACAATTGAAAATATATTGTGTGATTTCAGTAACAGTAACGTAATGAGCAAAACACGATGGGCTGATAAGCATCCCTGCATTACCCACGTTCGAATTTTATTATCAAACGCAATGGTATATATACTCATACCACTGCGTTACACTTATCTCATCACTATTCTTGTATTGTTGATAGGTACAATTGCCAAGTTTCATGATATCACAATAATAATTAGAAGATTCCGTTACATTCAAACATTACGAGTATATAAGGGGTGAATCTCACAATAGAATGTTCAGTATAACACAATTAACTTAATCGTTCTGAACTTAAATCGCATATCTAGTACAGAACGCTTATAAATTTTTTATTGCATTTTTCTTTGATTTTCCATTTGAAAGCTGTTATGAATTCAGCGCATTCATAACTGTTTGAACTTTGCAATCTAGTTATATTACATGCTCAGAACGTGGACGCTCACTCGTTCTAGCTTCTAGAAAAGTTTGTCCGACTTCGTAAAGAACCCCGAGGGTAAATAAATAATATTCCGTGTCTTGTTCGTGCTCTGTATTTTTTATTAGAAAATGTACATTGCCACCTGAATATGCGATATGAGAACTGCAAAGGTTTTCTTAATCAATTATTAACTTTATATTTTAGCGTGGACAGCATATAGGAAAGCAGCATCAACATTTTCACTGGTGGTAGGACCTCTTGTGAGTCCGCACGGGTAGGTACCACCGCCCCGCCTATTTCTACCGTGAAGCAGTAATGCGTTTCGGTTTGAAGGGTGGGGTAGCCGTTGTAACTATACTGAGACCTTAGAACTTATATCTCAAGGTGGGTGGCGCATTTACGTTGTAGATGTCTATGGGCTCCAGTAACCACTTAATACCAGGTGGGCTGTGAGCTCGTCCTCCATTTAAGCAATAAATAAAAAAAAACTGTACTTAATGAACATAACTAAGAAAATAATTTAGGGTCTAAAAATTATTATCTTATTTCTGTTCATCAACTATTCAATTTACTACCAGCACCAGTGTTCAGTTACAAACTAAAGCCAAATGATTTATAAAATTGTATTAAATATGAAACATCTATTATAAATTGAAATAATTATCTTCTCTAACACAGAGATTCAGGCATGCCATCCATCTCCCAGGGACAGAATTACACCCGAGAAAGAAATCCGATAAACTTTGTTGTTTGTAAAATTAAAACTGAAATTGTTTTCAAAAGGAGGCAATAGTCGGAGTTCGCTCGGGATTAATCGTCCTACTTCTAGAGTCAAGTCGTAGTTTTTAATTTAATTAGAGCAATTTACTGCAATCACATACATTAAAACTTGATTTACAGTTAGAATAGTCACACGGTATTGTTTTATTTTTATTTTTTAGATGGGTGGACGAGCTCACAGCCCTCAGCGTAAATGCGCCACCCCTTGAGATATAAGTTCTAAGGTCTCCAGTATAGTTACAACGGTTGCCCCGCCCTTCAAACCGAAACGGATTACTGCTTCACGGCAGAAATAGGCAGGGTGGTGTTACCAACCCGCGCGGACTCACAAGAGTACACTAGTAATTACGCAAATCATAAATTTGCGGGTTTGATTTTTATTACACGATGTTATTCCTTCACCGTGGAGGTTAATCGTGAACATTTGTTAGGACGTATTTCATTAGAAAAATTGGTACCCGCCTGCGGGATTCGAACACCTGTGCATCGCTAGATACGAATGCACCGGACGTCTTATCCTTTAAGCCACGACGACTTATGGATAAATTATGTGAATCCACATCACCAACGATATCCCTTTGAGGCTCAAATGTCTCTGCATTAAGTTAATGCAAAACACTGGATGTAACTCGAGGTTGGTGCGCAATAACACGAATCCATAAAACTGTTGTGTGTGTAGAGATATTGCAGGGCAATAAAAACTTCATGTGCAATGTATTTTGTTGATATGCCATACGGTCTTAACACGACCGTCAACGTTACGGACATTGTAAAATGGACAATTTAAACCTAAAATATTTTATAGCAAGCCCGGAGGGCTTCATTCAGGAATTGTGGTGAATTCAAGTAATTAAATTAAAATTATTAATTACAAGTATACAGTCGGCCATACCGGTATTGCCGAGCTATCCCTTAGTACAATATTTTAAGACAGTGGCATTCATCGTATTGCCTGGGTGAATTAACTTGACTATTGCGATATATAGGCGGGAAATAGAACAGAAAATCATTTATGTACAAAGTTTAGTTGAAAATGTGATGACATCGTAGAGCATTCTATCGCTATTGTGCCATCTCGAGAATGCTAGGGAATATCAAGACAATGTATGCTTGGAATTTCCAGAGAATTTGCGGCAAACACTAGAGAACTATTCCTGCATTAGTATCAATCTGGAATTTATCGGTTATTGTTTATCATTGAAGAAAATATGCAAATATTGGTTTGGTTCATGTTAGTGACATAAATTTATGCAACATTGAATGATATAGAATTCATATATTCTCAAGGATAGAGAAAGTCTCAATCTGTTCAATTCTGAAATAATATGGTCATTTACTAAGATGAAAGGTATTAAGACAGTTGCCTCAGATTGTCAAACACCTTATTACAATTGAAAGATGAGCACGACATCCTAAATACATCCATGACCTATTCCTCTAAGTATATGCATATATGTATAGCTATTACTTAAGATTTCGTACCAAAATACGACAATTATGACCGATGCATAATAAATAACTATTGACCATAAATACTGTCACAATTAATTTTTTTTTTTTCAACTTTTTAATTATTTAGAATTTGGAACACGTATATTATTTTAAAAACTTCTTCGATTTTGCACCATTTCACATGTTTTTTCGTGTTCATTATCAAATTACAACATGGAATGGGGTGTTAAAGAAAATAGGATTGCAGTGATCGCCTTGCACAAAGTGGGTATGGAGCCGTCGATCATATTTCAAGCACTTCAAAAGCTTGGTATCAGCCTTATTTTCGTATATTATATTATACTATCAACAGATACAATAATATTTAGTCTGTCGAAGACCAGAAAAGATTGAGGCGGCCGGGTGCTGTTAGAACTACAAAGGCCGTTAATGCTGTTAAAGCCAGAATTCGTCGAAACCCCATTAGGAAGCAAAAAATCTTATCGCGAGAATAGAAGATTCCCGCTAGGACTCTGTCGCGTATTATGAAATAAGACCTGAAGCTCGGTGCTTACCGTTAATATAGGGGACATGCCGTAAATCAATCTTTACAATTAAAGAGAGTGGATTGATCAAAACGCCTTCTGTCACGATATGCAGGTGAAAGGCACAGAAATATACTCTTTGCCGATGAAAAATTTTCACGATTGAAGAACACCACAATAAGCAAAATGATAAAGTGTACGCTCACAGTTCTAAAGAAGCTACTCAAGTGATCAGAAAGGTACAACGTGGTCATCATCCTTCGTCAGTGATGCTTTCGTGGGGCGTGTCTTATCAAGGAGTCACAAAACTACATTTTTCTGAAAAAGGAGTGAAAACTTTAGCCAAAGTGTATCAAGATACAGTCTTGGTTCATGTTGCGAAACCTCTCAGCAATATACTTTTTAAAAATATATGATGGTTTTTCCAGCAGGATTCTGGACCTAGTCACGAAGCACGAATTATGTAAGCTTGAAACCAATGTTCCGTACTTTGTAAGAGCTGAAGACTAGCCCTCATCTAACCCAGACCTCAGCCCTTTAGACTTCAAATTACGATTTAAATGACACGGCGATGTTGAGTCTCTTTTAAAAAAACTTTGAAGCAAGCAGTGGCAAAATTTCCCTTGGAAACAGTGCGTAATTCCGTAGATTCATTGCCAAACGTGGACATTTCGAGTAGAATTTTTTGCTGACACTAATAAATAGGTAGGTATAAATTGTAATAATATTACATTACATACCTAATTCATTTAAAAAATGCATTTTTATTTGTAACAGAACTTATGGCTGGCTTTTTTTTTGGCTTTTTTTTTTTTTTGGTCAGGAGGAAATCGTCGGACTTCCGCCCTTTTCTGGGGATACTGGGCGGGGTATGTCAGAGTCGAACTGACTAAAACCTCCTGTCGCTCAACAACCAACGTCCAAACCTCGCATGAGACAGAACTCATGACAAGGCAAAGGGGGGAAAGTGAAGCGTTTAGTGCGGAGCACATCTCTTCCATCACCCTCCCCCTCGGGACGCCGGACTGGCGGTCGTCGGCACCACGACCACCAGTCCTCTCGGTCGGCAGACTGTCCGAAGCCCGCCTAGATGGCGCCGGTTAGAGTGGGTTACCCTACGGAATACCCCGCTGGGCCAGAACCAGCGTGGGTCGAGGATAGCCGGCCTTCCATCACCCGGATGCTCTTGCGTAAAACGCGTGCAGAGCAGCTTGCACGACGTCTTCTTAGGCCCCCCTCGCCGGTCCTCAGACCGACATGTGAGGGGGACCCGAAACACTTAGAGGGCCAGGGCTTGGGCGAGATCCGCCTCCCTGGCCCCCGCTCGACGGCGCGGCGGCGGGATTGTGCGTCTCTCACGCGCCCCGCCGCCTCCTTCTGCGAGATGGTGCACACGCAGAAGTCGAGCATCGCCTTCCACGACTCGTCGTCGCCGAGCATCGATGCCACAACACTCGGCAACGACAAGTCGGTTCCTATTTTTGCGACGAGGACACGGCGCCACCCCTCCCATGCGGAGCAGGCGACGAGCGTATGCTCTGCCGTATCCAGGTCGCTATCACAATGGTGGCACTCTGCCGTCGGCTCGGCTGTGATCCGGTGCAGGAACTCACCGAAACAACCATGCCCAGTGAGCACCTGCGTGAGCCGGAAAGTGAGGCGTCCTCTGTCACGATTCACCCAATCCACAAGGACCGGTGGGCTAGGTATATAAAGGTAATATTACTGAACAGCTTTAAGGGAAAATTCGTTATAAGTATTTACCGGCGTTTGAATGTCCTCTACAACACGACGTGTTAATAGCTCGCGATTTTTTCGCGATAAGCAAGCGATGCAGGAATAGATCAATAACGTTCATACATTATTAACCCGTATCTGGCTATGTCGTGCTCGGATAGTATCAAAACAAATACATAATAGGTAGGGGTCGATTCGAACATTAAATGCCCGTTAGTAGTCGCTAACTACAATTGTGAAAATAATAATCTAGTATTTATGGTAAATACTATTGCTTTAAGTCACATAGTTAAGAAGTCAAATAGTTTGAGTTCTTTCATCCCGATTCGTCCAACTACACGTAGATGTTAAGTGTATTCCCATGCTCCAAACGAGCCGGAAGCTTATTTTGACATTTGTGAATGGCATTTCTGTGTCACTCGTACGTCAATCGCGTGGTCTATTAACGCGCAATCGTAGATGCGTTACGCATATGAGGCTATTGTTTTGTTCAAACAATTGATTCACGAATTTAACAGGCCACCAGCTTGAGTTTCGTGTTATTTTGTGATCGTATAACCAACCACATTATCATTTGAGACTCACGGGTGACGTGCATGTATATTATTATGGATTATATTCTATTCTATTAGCCCACAGACGTCCTCTGTTGGATAATTATTATGTATGTATAGTATTTTATGTTTAGCGTTTGAGAATGTGCGATTTGTGGAATTGTTGTTAAATATTTGGTTTTAATATAGTAGTACATATATAAAAGTATTAACTCAAGATTTACATGTAAGTTTCGAATGAACTCACCTCTCCCAGGTGATTCCGAGCACTACGACTTTTCCTCTTTAGGTTACATAAGAATCCTAAGCGGTAGACACGGCTACTGAGCTTGCTGATGTAAAGAGCATCTATAACCTCTCAACGTATGGTATAAAAGTCAGCCATAAAAAAAAGAGCAAAAATATTGACTATTTTTTCAATAAGCATGAAGTCGAATAAACACCAATATAATAATAAATAGTAATTGAGATTGATTTGGCACGTAAATAGCTCATACAATTTAGAGAAAAATATTAGTCAGCTCCCAACTAACTAGAATCAAAAAAACCAATCACGAAGACTATTATTAAATTATTATTGAAACATTCCTAGAAACTTATTATTATAACGCTCGGGAATCATCGGAAAGTAGTTTAGCAGAGCCGGAACGCACATGCAAAGATGACGAATGTAAATGACGGTAGCGGTTTCAAGTATAAAAAAAACCTAATAACTCCAAAGCTGGAAGCCGCTCAAAAACCTAACTCTGAATGCAAATGCTCTGAAATTCGTTGCGATAGTTCTTGAAACTTAACTAGCATTTTTTTCTAAATAAATCCACCAATTACAATACCAACAATTATACTTTGTTACTACTACGAGCATTACTAATTAATAAACAAAGCTTCATTCTGTCCACTGTCTGGAATGACCTCTTTGAAATAATTTTACGGCACGAGTGCTTACTTAACTGGGTCAACCAACTTTTCGCAAGCTTGTATCAAAGTCGGAAACTATTAAAATATTCATTACTTCCCCGAATACATTGTCTTAAGCATAAACATTAGATAATGCACTCATAGATGATTTTTTTTTTGTTGTTGTTGCTGAAAGACAGTGTACAACATATACAACGATGAACGTGTGTGAAATGTGAACGTCAACAAAATACTCTCCCATCATACATTTTTATTTATTCATTACTTATATGGGTGGATGACCTCACAGCCCACCTGGTGTTAAGTGGTTACTGGAGCCCATAGACTTCTACAACCTGAATGCGCCACCCACCTTGTGATATAAGTTCTAAGGTCTCAGTATAGTTACAACGGCTGCCCCACCCTTCAAACCGAGACGTGTTACTGCTTCACGGCAGAAATAAGCAGGGCGGTGGTACCTATCCGCGCGGATTCACAAGAGGTCCTACCACCAGTACAAGAGGCTATAACATGGCTATAAAAACCCTAAAAATCTTTAAAATCACTAAAACGATTTTGTTTTTTTATTGCTTAGATGTGTAGACGAGCTCACAGCCGAACTGGGTGTTAAGTGGTTACTGGAGCCCATAAACATCTACAACGTAAATGCGCCACACACCTTGAGATATAGTTCTAAGGTCTCAGTATAGATACAGCGGCTGCCCCCACCCTTCAAGCCGAAACGCGTTACTGCTTCACGGCAGAAATAGGCGGGGCGGTGGTACCTACCCGTGCGGAATCCCAAGAGGTCCTACCACCAATATAAATTACTAAATTACCGAGTGCACCACAATAATACTGATATTGAACTTAAATCGAAACTCTATAATATGTATGATAATTCGAGTTAAAAAGAAACAAGTACGCGGTGTGTGACAGGCTCTAACTCATAGTCGCTTAAACGAGACTTGCTCTTAGATAATACCACAAAGGTAAATGATCTGATACAATGATACTATAAGCGAAAACAAAAAACCATTATTAGTTTTTTTTAAACCTGCATATAATAGAACATTAATCTACAATGTGTTACATAGTAATAACAACTTAACTGTAATGCGTAATTTTACAACGCGACTTTTACACAATTTTACTGTCCAGGCCTTAACATATGTTCCTTACAAAGTCAACTCATTAGCCAACACAAAGCACAAAATAAAGTGTTTTTTTTCTTCTTGTTTTTTTTTAAAAACAATCAGGCCACCTTAACTGGTCCCGTGCTAAGTTCGTAAATAACTTGTGTTACAGGTACCAGTTAACAGAAATAAATGTAAGATTTTTTATTATACACGTACATATAGGTATATTTAATATACATCCATAACCCTGGAAAATAAATTTATATTTATCATAAAAATATCTTCCCTTGGCGGGATTCGAACCCGCGACCGCCTTGTGTAGTGACCATTTCACTTACCACTACACCAGACGGCCGTTAAGTTTGATTTAAATTTGAAGACATTGTTTGAATTGAACATTTTATCAAGTCATCAAGAAAAACTGCTGACATTAATTACAGTGGAAACTACGAGTGGAACCTTCATATTGTTCATTAACTACAACCTGTCTAATAAAAGAATACTTTCCAACTTATCATGCAACAAATTTCGCCGTTTAATTAAAGCTTCCGCGTTGAGTTCACTCAACGTCGTGCAGCGGGCATTGTAAGTACCATTCACAACATAATGGGTCTGGGGTTTATTCATTCAATCCAGACATTTTAATGCTGGTAACGTGTTATTACGAAAACAATAGTTCCAATGATGTTTGAGCCCCTTTGGTTTATTTTCAACTGTCTGATAACATCAAATCCTTATTAAATACAACGCAATTCATTTCTCGTTCAAAATGTTCTAAATAAATTAAGGCTGATTTAAAAATGACACAACATACAGTTACTTTAGTTGTATTATTTAGCTTTAGCTTTTTTTCCACTCTAAAGAAATACGCGATGAATTTGTATAATTAATACCAAGTCCTCTATTTCACCTAAACCTGAACCTAAAACCGTTTGTTAAAGAAATCCTTTGAGGTTTTTTTTACTGGTGGTAGGACCTCTTGTGATTCCGCACGGGTAGGTACCACCACCCTGCCTATTTCTGTCGTGAAGCAGTAGCGTTTCGGTTTGAAGGGTGGGGCAGCCGTTATAACTATACTGAGACCTTAGCACTCATATCCCGAGTTAGGTGGCGGCATTAACGTTGTAGATGTCTATGGGCTCCGGTAACCACTTAACACCAGGTGGGCTGTGAGCTCGTCCACCCACCCATCTGTGCAATAAAAGATTGTTGGTACAGATATTTTCGAGTAACAATCTGAAAAGTTCTACTATAACTGATATTATTATGTTCATCAAATACAGCTTTTATGGAATCAACGTTTATTTTTTACTTCTAAGAAATCTTGTAAAACTGAAGATATTATTGTTTCTTTTTTAAATTGAGTGTAATACAAGACTATAAGTGTCGAATGGTAATATGGAATTCAAGCAGTAACATAATTACTCGTAAATAAACAGTCCAAATCCTTTCTCAATCAACCGTTTCAAATTAAACTGGTAGTTATTGAGATTCACATGAGACATAAAAACATATTTTATAATTGTTGTAGATTTGAAACGGGTATTCAATGATTAGCGGGGCCGATTGACACAGCAACGTCAATGCGTCTCGTTAGAAAGAGACAGGATGATGCTACCCCTCTTGCAGCATACGCACCAGTAAACGTGTGAGGAGGATGCTACTACATATTACGACGGATGAAAAATCAGACGGGAATCGCATACCCTGTACCCTTTGAGCAATATCTCCGTAAACTCTTATAATTTAGATTGACGCACCTGATCAAGATACATAATATTGGGACTTGACTATTTGACTTATTACGAATTGTGTCATTTATCCGTGCTGATGTAATTTGAGTTTAAGAACATGCCAGCAGGGAAAATAAGAAAGCCTACTTCGCAATAGTTTTTTTTTGCTGTAAAAATGAATATGCGCTGATTTCGTTAAAAGTTATGTTAATATTTTTATTTTTGTTTCTAATTTAGCATAGCATTTTGCGGATTTAAAGAAAATTTATTGAGTATTCGCTATCCGACCTGGTAGGCGGAAAATGTAACCCAGATAGCCAGGATACCGAATAGCTGCCGAATATCCGTTCCTGTTTTTATTTCCACCAGTTTGTAGTCAAAATATTAGTTAAAGTAGTATTTCATTATTCTTAGACTCATAACTCATTCAATAAGAAAGACAAAATTAAAAAATTCGGATCGTATATATTCGTATTATATTCGAAGGTGTAAATTCCTAATCACCGTTATATTTTTTTGGTAAATACGTATTTCTGGTAGCTGAAATTAAAAGTAGAAATTTCTTAGTAAGGAGTGAATTTGTTTTATACAGATTTATTATAAAATATAAAGAAAGCTTCTTCTATTTTCTCATATCTTTCACTGTGAACTGGTTTGCATTTATCAGCTGAATAATAAAATGAATATTCTAAACCCCTGTCATATTACGCTAAAATTTTTCATCAGCTACACATCGAGCCACCGCTATCAAACGAACATGCTACGCGAGTTTCATTACATTGAATATACGAACGTCTACACGGTACGGAAACGAATTCCACTTTTCATTCCAACGTGCCTTTGACAAGTGCGGTCCTTTCACACATTTCTCGGTGCACCGCAAGACGTGACGTGTTGCGCATTTTATATTTCAGTTCTAAATTTAGTGAAAACGTGAGCTATATGCAATCAAATCCATTCGAAAATGTATGTAAAAAACCTCCGAAACCAGGTTAAATACAGTACAAACTAGACTAGTTAAGAAAAAAAAAATCAAACAATGCATAGAATCTTTAATGCGGAAATTTAGTAGTCTTGGCTTGCCAACGTGCCAAAATGTTGGTCGTTACGTATTGGACGGTCGATATACGTGCCTCGTTAGAAACCTGTTATAATTGTCAGCATCATTTGTCAACTTTTGTTTTTTGCGTTTTGTTTACCACGTTCATTCAATATTTTGTTTACACTAAAATACTTAAATAGTGTTGGTATAATAAATAATGTTTTCTTTTTCCAAACAAAAAACTTTACAGATACCTATTTAGATTTTATCGAAACATAATATAGGTAGGTGCGTAGGTTTAAGTTGATCGTTTTAATTCCAAGAACGAAGTAAATCTATATATATATAAATTAATTGCTGTTCGTTAGTCTCGCTAAAACTCGAGAACGGCTGGATCGATTTGAATAATTTTGGTTTTGAATTATTTGTAGAAGTCCAGAGAAGGTTTAAAAGGTAAATACATATGAAAAGGGTCGGAAATAAATTAAAATAACAATTTAGTTTTTCCTTTGATGTGTCTTTCCCTCGTCGCACGGATTCGTTTTGTTTGTTTTAAATTTATTTTATACAAAAGTTTAGGTCTTTTATTTATCAATTGAGGCACTACAAAGTCTGCCGGGTCAGCTAGTCTTTAATAGAAATTCATTGGGACTAATTACAAAATTATCTTTGTTTGCGTGGAGCATTTAATTTTGCGAAAACACTGTCAGTTTCTTCTTCAAATTAACTAAATTGAAGCTTTAAGTTAGATAGAACCCATCCCCGATTACAAATACAACGCTTACAATCACAAACTCATTTTAATACCATCAAGTAATTCTTAAGTATATTTTGCACTACAATAATATTATTATTATTAAACTGATGCACAAGATTGACAGATTTTCAATTCCAATAATAACGACAAACGGTATGTGAGATTTAGATTGTCACGGACTCTTTATATACTGTTTCACTAGTACAAAGCAATTATTAGCACGCTAATCTTTACCGTGTCATGAATGTCTACAATTTTGAATTTAAATCTAGTTGACACTAACACAACGGCACTCGTGTGTACTTTGTAACTGACTTTGAATTTTATCTACACTAATATATAAATCTACAGTGGTTTTACGGATGTTCCGTTATAACTACTGAACCATGCATCCGATTGACTTGAAACTTGGCATCCATGTAGAAAATACATGTACTTAATAAATAGGCTAATATATATATATATGAGTGTTAGACTCCCTACACCAGTTGCGGGGGCGTTAATGATGAAAATCTTTGTGGGGGTGAGAAATAATAATGTTAATTTTAAATGCCCAGCGAAGCGGACGGGTACAGCTAGTACTTTAATACAAACAAATAGACTCTGTAATTTTATCTTAATTTAATACACCCTGTTAAATTCTTGTGTTAAAGTTTTCTCATTCTTAATCCTGCTTTCTTAATTTCAGTCTGAGTTCAAGCTCCTTTTGTGTTATCCATTAGAAAATTAAAAGTTAATTAGAGAATATTACAATCCTATTACATTATTTACAAACACTATAATCTTGTGCGACTTTCAGTTGCGCGTCTTCACTTTTACAAGGTTGCTTTCATAAAAGATTTACGTATTATATTCACGTTTAAATGATTCCTCATTTTTGTTTCATAAATATAATTTAATTCACGTACACGTATTTAAGTTACGAAATTGAAAGCTATAAACTAAAACTTATTTTTTATTGTAGCCTAAATTATTAAGCTACTGATCACATTTTCTGCATCGAAGTGCCTGCTAGCTGTCGCGAGAGAGATTGGCGACATCTCAATTGGTACAAGAGTCAGAACGAGACCGTGTCGCCGCGCTGCGGTGTTAATCGGTGCGAATATACCGCACACCCTATCCCAGTTTATATTTTGAAAGGTTTGATTTTAAGATCAAACGGTTGAATATCATTAACCTAATTTTCGGTATGTTTTACTTGTGTTTACTTTTGATCCAATTAATTCGTGCTATTTAGTTGTTTGTGCAAAGGATCAAAAAGGATCTAAATTTAAATAGCTGCTTGTTAGTTCTCATGTCTATAATATAATTTTTTGTGTACTTACTAGTGACACTAAATTCATTTTTCCGAGCTTTACTTTGTATTTCACCGGGAATTGTCACGAGCTACCAAAAGAGCAGATTTGGGATTGACTTCACGTCTCAAAGTGTTCACGTCACAGTGTCTGTTAGATGTGATAGCGGCTTACCTTTTTTTTTATTGCGTAGATGGTTGGACGAGCTCACAGCCCACCTGGTGTTAAGTGGTTACTGGAGCCCATAGACATTTACAACGCCACCCACCTTGAGATATAAGTTCTAAAGTCTCAAGTATAGTTACAACGGCTACCCCACCCTTCAAGCCGAAACGCATTACTGCTTCACGGCGGAAATAGGCGGGGTAGTGGTACCTACCTGGCTTTAGCATCCTACGAGGTATATAGGCATATCTCATGGGAGTAAGATTTCTATATTCAATACATTCGTGAAGGCTAGCAATTAAGGAAGACTGCTACGGTGACCAGTGTTTGGGGTATCGCAGACAATGTGAGAGCGGTTCTCGTGATCCTTGCTGTCCTGGAATGTTACGATGAAAGGACATCGCGGGTATTTTAGTCAATAACATTCCACGGAGATCGTGTTGCACATTTCGAAATTGGCTGGAGATGATAGGATACAGAGTCGCCATTTTTCTTTTTCAGTGTACAAACATAAAAAAGCATCCAATTCAAAATGTGTACTTATTCAACATTATCATGAGACATAATGAAAGGGAATCAAATTCAAAGTCAGCTGCCAAAGAAATATTAAAATGTATTATCACTGCCACCTGTCGCTGTTTAGATGTGCCATAAAAAATTGATGTGTGTTTCTTTAAACAAAAGACGGAATGTAATGGGAATAGTTTTATAAATACTTGTTAATATTTCAAGTTTAAATTGCAGGTTTTACGTTTATTGAATCATATTACATAGTATTAATGCTAAATATATTTTAAGACTTTTCTCTGGCACCAGTAAAAATATGAAAACACGATTCGAATAAAGTTTTAAAGTCTAATTAGTTAATCTTGTAGTTATCTAATAGCCTTAAACATCACGATATGACTGATACCGTCCAATTTGACACATGAGATCATAATTGAGGTAGACTAACAACCTTCTAACATTTAAAACTAAAAGTAATAACTTGCTTTGAAGCTCCGTTGGACAGGGCGGGGTTCTTTCTTTTTGTTTAATCTTATCTTAGTTACTTGACCATTACGATTCGAATTCCGATCGTCAATTCGAAGAAAATCCCATAGACAGCGATAGACAGCGATTATTTAATACATGGGTAGGTACCACCACCCCGCCTATTTCTGCCGTGATGCTGTAATGCGTTTCGGTTTGAAGGGTGGGGTAGCCGTTGTACTGTACAAATTGAGACCTCAGAACTCATATCTCAAGGTCGGTGGCGACATTTACGTTGTCGATGTCTATGGGCTCCAGTAATCACTGAACATAAGCTGGGCCGTGAGCTCGTTCACCAACCTAAGCAATAAATAAAAACACCAGTACAAATAAATGGTAATTTCATTATCGAAACATTTTTGTCATTTGACGATTTCAAAATCGAGCTTTTACATACGCATTTTTATTTTCCACTCTATATGGGACTGACGAACTCACCGTCTGGTATCAAGTAATTACTGGAGACTATACACTGACCATCAAACGTCAACGTCACCGCAAGCCTTGAGCCATTAAGGTCGATATTTTAATTCAAGCGCAGCACAGTAATAACATATTGTAGTTACCTAGGAAAAGATAATAAATAGTTTTCGCTAGTTTGAACGGTTGATGGGGAGGAATATTCTAACAATACTAATAGCTTACTCTAGGCTTGTTTAATAGACGAACATAGTATTCCGTTGAGTAGACTTTAAAGTGAACCCCGCGTGCGGTTTCTACAGCAACCGGCAGAAAAAGAACTTCTTTAGATGATATTAAACATAAAAGTAGCGCTGTTGCTGTAAACATGGATAAATTTAATGTTTAATCTATCCTGTTGTAACTACCCTGGGGAGTTGTCACAATTATTAGTAAATCTCCCAAAAAATGTAATAGAAAGTTTCACAGAATAGAAATGCAGCCCTCGCTAATTTGATATATCTTAAAACACAATACTATAGAATAGAATACAATCCCACAATATATTATTCATAACTTGATTATGGATATGCCAAGGAAACTATAAAAAGGAAATAACTTGCAGTTTGTATAGCTAGATGGACAACCCTAGGTATAATCATAAGCGAAATCTAAATAAATAAACTTAATTGACACGAATATTCATATTTCCGATTGATGTTTTTTTTAATTCTTAATTTGTCCATTATGTGTTATAGGCTATCGATTTATGATAACTACCTAGTCTTGCCATAAATACTGAGACAAAGGAGAAAAAAAAATTCTATTGCAAATAACATTTCTTACTTTTACAGTGTGCTTGCTAGTTTAATATTCGAAGTGCTCTCGAGTGTTACTTTAATATTCGAAGCTTATTCGAAGTGGTATCCATTGGCTGCAATACAGTCCTTTAAACGCTGAGGCCAGTTATCAATAGAAGCACGCACTCTTTCCATGGGAAAATTTTTCACTGCCAATCGTACGGATTGTTTTAAGGACTCCAAATTATCATGGCGTTTAGAGCAAGCCGTACTCTCTAAAACTGACCATAAATCATATTCCAGCGGATTAAGATCGGGGCTAGACGATGGCAGTCTTCAGCTCTGATGAAGTCCGAAACGTTCGTTTCCAACCAAGACTGCGTAGACCGAGCATTATGACCTGGCGCCGAGTCTTGCTGTAAGGACCATTCTTGATTATTGAACATGGTGTTGTTAAGGAGCTTCACTACCTTCTCAAGACCACGTCCTTAGGGATCCATCAGATCCAATAACCTTTGCATTAGACGCCTTCAGCTCTAACACTAGGAGCAGGCTTAGGGACCTCGGTAACCGTACTCATCGAACTCGACAAAGAGTTCGCCGTGCAACCTAACCCATGAATCAGCTCGCTGAGTTTCTCGCCAGATCTTCTCAGCGGGTCGCGATTCCGATCCGGTAGTAGATTCATTCGCGAAGCAGCTACTCTTGAGCTGTTAGGTCTCCTTCGGAGGCGCTCGGGTAGCTGTTAGCAAATCCCACCCCTCCTGGCTGAGCCTTTGCTCGCCCGCCTGTCCTGGTGAAACCGGAAAGGCCTCCGGGCCACCAGTAATCCTTCAAACATAAAAAAAAATATACTTTCTCAAGAATGGTATCTTGATACACTTGTGCCGATGTTTTGATACATTTTTCACAAATGTATGGCCCAGTCACTACTTCATAGCTAATACTCCACCAAACCATCACTGAAGTCGGATAGTGCCCACGTTGCACTCTGTCGACTAATTGGGAAGCTTCCTTAGAGCTTTGAGTATAAATACGGTCATTTTGTTTGTTAAAATGTTGCTCAATTGTAAAAAAATTCTCATCCGTAAACAATTTTTTTCTATGACCTCCCTTTGCGTACCGCTTCAGTAGTTGTTTCGATTTTACCACCCTATTCTCTTTTAAATTATCAGTTAAGAAATGACCAGTACGTCTCTTATAGGCTACAAGTCCTAAGTCATATTTTAAAATACGCGACATGGTTCTAGGTGCTATTTTCATCTCCCAAGATAATATATTTTGCTTTCGGACAGGATTTCTTCGAATTCTTTTCCTTACTGCTTTGACCACCTTTTTCGTACGAACACTATGTGGACGGCCAGATCTTTTTCTGTCACAGAGGACACAGACTGTTTGTCCACAAACAGAGGAGGTCTCATTGTACCTATTAATAGCCCGGTACACAAACATTTTACTAATACCAAGCGTATGGAGAGTTTTAAAAATTGCATTTGGCTCCATACCTACTTTGTGTAATGCAATCACAGCGATTCGGTTCTCTTTATCACCACACTCCATTTTAATATCGTAAAATATTGTACAATGTATTGGCGCCAAAATGAGAAACCGCAATGAGCAATCATATAAAATGACAGATTCCAAATTCAAATGTAATATTTCGTTTATTTTTAATTGTAACAGTATTTATGGCCAGACTAAGTATATAATATTATATCTCTGTTTTTACTATGCATTGCAGTAGAACAGTCGCAGCAAGAAACACTTTACTTGGAGTGTAGCATTGTGAATAGGAAAAACCACAGACTTAATATTCAGTAACGGTAAAAAAAAGACGCGTCATTTTCAGTAAATAAATAAATAAATAAGAAATATTTCATTCGTTTGTACAAAATGAACCGACCTGTAATGTCATAAAGAACTAATTAAGAATAAATATTTGGCGCGGTCGGTTTTACATTCCTCGTAAAACAATTACTTTTGAGCAACTATTCAGAAACGAACTTAATGAGTTTTACCGCTTAGCTGAGCTTAGCTTAGTTGAGTATAGCCGTTCCGCTTATTACTTAGTATCCGAAGCAGTCGTGCGCTACGATTTTGATTATGTGCGATACTCTATTACAACTCAGAGGTCAACCTCATATCTCAAGGTGGAATATAGCATTCACGTTGCAGTTATTTTCATGTCTTTTTTTCGTAAAAACTCGTGACTAATAAGAACAGTATGGCTTATAAAAGGGCAAGTAAACACTGTTTAAGCTCTTGTAGCCTTAAAGATATATAATATTTATTAACTAGCATATGGTAAGCTCGCATGAGTGAGTAACACACCACCACTTTAGTTATACGTTTATTATTTTTCATATCTACATATTACTTTATATTTAAATAATTGCTTCTAAAGTTGCACATATACAAAATAAAGTAACAATAAAAATAATAATTTGAATCCAATTTCAATTCTTCTTTTTCTCCACCTTATCCCACTAGGGGGGGTCGGCCCAATTAATTTTTCTCTTCCATTTTCTTCTATCAGCCGTAATCTCAACACTCACTCCTTCCTCTCTCTCTCATATCGACATTCACAAATTCTATCCATGTCTTCTTCGGTCGACCTCTTCCCCCTCTACCTGGCACTACTACCATTTCCATACATCTCCTAGTCACATGCATCTTCTCTGTACGCATCACATGTCCATACTACGCTAACTGTCCTCTTTCCAATTTCCAATTTCAACTTACGTGATTCTTATAAGTAGGTATATGAAAATTCAGTGGTTTCTCATTATCGCGTAAATTTTTATTCAATATTTTTGTGGTATTAAAATGTAGGGGGGTGATAAAGAGAGTATAAATATCGTTACACAGAGACACGTCACAGAATTTTATACTAAAGACAGAAGTCGTTTACTATTGAGCAACATTTCAATAAACAGAATCAAGGAGTTTCTGCTCAAAGCTGTACACAAGCTTCTCAATCAGTAGGGTACAACGTGGACATTATTCGGCCTCAGTGATGGTTTTGTGGATTGATGATTAGCTTTATAAGTAGTTCTTGAGATATATTTTAGTGAAAATCAATACACAAACCAAAAAGTATTCAGATACGATATTTAAGAATGCGATTAACAAAACCATGTTTTCTATATATCAAGAATGGTTCAAAAAAAGTCAATACCGAATGAGAAAGCTCGATCCACACTAGCGGGACAAGAAATTAACTTTTCTGGTTTAATCACAACTGAAGACAATCCGATCCGATCTTAATCCGCTTGATTACGAATTAGGGTAGGTATCTTTTGGAGGTTAGCATTATGTCATGCCAATTTGAAGTCCTCAAAACACTCCAACACGTATGCAACGGCGAATTTTCATATGAACGGAAGTAGGAGTTTCAATCGATAAATAGAAGGTATAAACTAAAGCACACTGCGGTATTAAATGTTATATGTACATTGTAAAAAAAATATATTTTATAGTTTTCCTAGGAACAATATTTATGACAATAATATTTTAATAGAAAACTTATGAGATATTTATGTTAGTATGTTTGAAACATAATATGTATATAGGTTTATTAATAGGTGAATTTGAGAAGACAGTTGTGCTGTAATTATTATCAACTTAGTTTAAAAATGGTGACGAAAGTCATAATCAAAACAAGTTTATTAAAGTTCACAAGATCATATAATGTGTGTGTGACACACAATTCAAACTCCTTCAACCTAACGATCCAGTATCCGTACAAAGTGTGTTGCGTGATAGCTAAATGTTATCACTATTATTTACCAGCTATTAAATATCAGGTAAATTATTATTCTGAAATTATAAATGCTATGTAAGCTTTTGTACGTACATACAAACATACATAATATGTCTTCGATAAGTACTTAATTTTTCCCCTCTTGTTACAGTTAGATTGTTGAGAGCCTGACTCGGATGCGAAGCTGATCCAGGATAGATTTATTTGTCCTCTTGGCCGTCCACGGAATTCGGAGCATTCGTCTCCAGCACCACATTTCAAATGCATTTATTTTCTTGCGCTCGGATGCCTTAATTGTCCAGGACTCTGCCCCGTAGAGAAAGATTGAGAAAACTAAGGTTCGGACGAGTCTCATTTTCGTGACGTTAGAGACTTTGCGATTTTGCCATATTCGTTTGAGCTTGGTCATCGCTGTTTTGGCCATCTGCGTCCTCCTCCTTATCTCTCCCTCACTGCCTCCGCGGTCGGTCAGTAAGGACCCGAGGTATATGAACTCGCTGACGAATTCTAGATCTGATAGCTCTCCAGTTCTTGAGAGTTGACTGGTTCTGTCCACTATCATGACCTTTGTTTTGGACTTATTAACGGAGAGCCCCACCAAACTACTCTCATACTCCACTCTACGGAATAGGTCAGCAAGCTCCTTCTCAGATGACGCGAAAAGCGTGGTATCGTCCGCATATCTCAGATTGCTAATTTTTATGCCACCGACTGAGATGCCCCCCTCCCACTCCTCTAAGGCTTTTCTCATTACATATTCTCCATACACATTGAAAAGAATAGGAGAAAGTATGCACCCCTGTCGCACACCTTTTTCCGGCTTAAAAGGTCCCGAGATGACGTCATTCACTCTAACCATAGACACACCATCCCGGTAAAGGCTAGCGATCAATGATACTAGATGTTGAGGTACGCCCATTTCCCGCAGAATTCTCCACAAACAGTCCCACCGAACACAATCAAAAGCTTTTGTGTAATCTATGAAACACAAGAGTATTGGCTTGTTAAACTCCCGACTTTTCTCAATTATTTGCCTTACATTTACAATTTGTTCTCGTGTTCCTCGACCCTTCACAAAACCCGCCTGTTCACTAGGGATCTGCCACTGAATATAGGACTGTAGTCTTCCGTTAATTACATAAAGCATTACTTTACTAGCGTGCGATATTAATGCTACTGTTCGGTAATTACTACATGTTCGCGTTGATCCTTTCTTGTGTAGTGGAATAAGCAGAGATTCTTTCCAGTCTTTGACCCATTTGCCTGTCCTCCATACCTGGTTACACAGATCAAGCAGCAGCTTAATTCCTCGATCTCCTAAATGTTTTAATTCCTCAGCGAAAATATCGTCCCTACCAGCTGCCTTATTCGTTTTAAGTTTATGCAGGGCACCTCTGATTTCGGATTCTATAATCTCCGGTTCCCGGTAGTTTATTTCTAGCATTCGGGATTCTCCATCCTGTCCTGCAGGAACGGCATACAATTTTTCGCAATACGATCGCCACCTCTCCGTTACCTCATCTATCTCACTCAATAGCTTGCCCTCCTCAGTCTCTATAGCCCATGTTTTTGCCTTAAACTCTCTCGTGATATTTTTGATTTTCATAAATATGTCTCGGGTTTGAAACTTCTGCGCATGATCTTCAATATCCTGACAGATTGAGTTAAGGTAATCATTATAGTCCCTACGGCAGAGCAGTTGAATTCTTGCCGAGGCTTCGCGGTAATCTGTAATAGTAGATTCGACATTGCCTATGAGTAGTTCCTTTCGCTCTCTGATAGCCTTCCACGTCTCCTCTGTTATCCACTCTTTCCTCGGAGCATCTGCCGATTTCTTCTGGGAGTCATTACGCGACGATAGGATTAGGGCCTTTAATCTGTTCCAGTTTTCGTCAATGTCATTATGGTCCATAATAGTGTTGGCCGATTTGATGTCGAAACGTTCCCTGAAAATTGCCAGTTCACCGCGGTCGAGCCTCCTCTGCGTTGAAAGAGATGTTCGTTTACACCTCTTTAGTTTGAGACTAATGTCTGCTACCAGGAGTTTGTGGTCACTTTCAAGTCAAGTTTCAGGGACACGACCTTCAGCAATGAAGAAAGCGACAAAGAAAGTTACAGTTAGGTTAATAGGTAAATTTTAATCAAAAAGAAGTGTACTAGTGAGAGTACTTAAAATAAAAAAAAGTCCAACAAAAGCGGCCGAGTTGAAAGGAAACCTTCATTCTTCTCCGACGTGTAAGTCCTCTTTTGTTCCGAAAAGCTAGTAAATTATTAACGTCTAAAGAGGTTATTTTTCTATGTAACTAAGCTTTTTCATTGAAAACCATATTGTCTTGGAATTTCACAGATGTTACCTACACTCACGACGGCAGGGAAAAGATAAAAGAGATTTTATAAAGTGCTTATCATTTTACACATATATTCTGTGTTCTTTAGTTATGATATTTATGTCTAGAATATTAAATGAATAAATTGTGTTTGCCACGTGTTTCGTTTCGTGAAATATACTGTGGGCCTTTATGAAATGGCTTTAATAATATTGGTGCTATACAATAAATTGAGGGACAGTAAGTGAAGTTTTCAAGGACAAATCGAAACTTGAAAGAAATCATCGCTATCATCGTAGTAATGACCAAAGTTGAATATTTTTTTTCACCAATCTCGTTGAGGTGACTTAGTTTTAACGAACACACAGTTAAAACGAACACACAAGGAAATAAATAAGTAATATTTAATTTTATTATCGAAAGAACATTTAAACGTTCATGTGTACAACGAGCACACACTCGGACAGTTTAACTTACTAACGTTTCCGACATCCTAACATTAAAATTATTTTCCATTAAATTCCAATACGCTTAATCTACACTACGTCGCGAAAAACTCATATTTCGATAAAAATCTTTTCGTTCATCGACGTTGGTATATTATAAAATAAAATAAATTCCCTAGCATGGTGGTCGCGTTCGCATATTTCAAATACTGTATCGAGATTGTGACTTCCATACGATTTGTTGGTTTCTCTTGTATGTAATAGGAAAAGGAATTCTTTTGATCCGAAACATCAATGCGAAAGATAGAGGGACAATGTTTACATTTTACTTTAATGTATTCTGTAAACAAGTATCTGTTATTGTACCGGCTCAGGTGAATAAACGTGAAACAGAGAACACCTGTCAGCTTGTAATTCTTTGATGTGCAACGAATAGCTGTTTCCCGATAGCTGTCAAAATTTCGATGACAAAATTCAAAGATTCGATGGATACTCATTACTTTTAAAATTCCAGCTATAGAGAACTGAACAATCTGATGAATTTGGATCTCGATTTCACCGAAACCGTTTTCAGAGAAAATAATTTGGTATCGCAGAATTCTACGTGAAACAATGAATTGTGTATTTTTTCAGCATTAATTATATCAAGAAAAATTTAGACTATATAAGGCAATAGTTCTATAGTTATTTATACATACAAATTTTAAAGGAAAGTGGATAAAGTAGTTATTAGGAAAATGTAGATAACATTCTCTACATCTCTAAATTTTCCTAATAACTGTAGAAAAAGATGTAATTAATATGTATTGTTTCATTCCGAGCCAAATCACACCATACATTACACCATCGTGTTGCAACATCATTGTTTTATATTAAAAATTTACGGTATGATACGCGAAGTAACATCATATTGATCGATACATTAATAATAATTAAGTACCGATATATGACATCGCTCTTTCCAAACACAGGTAAATTTTCGCAATCATAAAAAAAGTATATCCCTGAGAATATCGCTGCCAGAATATATCCGGTGTGAGTCATCGATTAAACTTTGATCGATTTAAACCTCGCAAAGACACTAATTTGCGCGCTCTTCGCCTTAGGAAATCCATTTATCGAGGCGCCACAATTGGAAGGAACTTCCTGCCAAAAGCCGAGAGCATCGGAATAGTTGGATTTGTGTTTTGTGCCATGTTTTCTTTAGAATTTATTTGGCTATGCCAAATTGGCCACACTGTTGGATTCCTTTACAGTATGCAGCGTAAGTGCATATTTCAATCTCAGTCAACTAAATATATATGCTATGATTGATACATTCACAGATTGTTATTGTATAATTTTCTAAGATACGGAAAACGGGTAATTCGATTCAACCGATTCGATGCGAATTCGATTAGTAATTTGTGAAAACTGTACATTAACCATAATTCAACGATAATTTCATTAAAAAAATACTGCGAATACGTAATAAATAAAAAATATATCTGCTGCAATCTCCGACTGGGAATCGAGACTGGGGATCCTGTGGTTTTAGTATTTATGGTCACCAACCACAAAAATACTGAAACTGTCGCAACATACGTTTTAACATAAATAAATAAAATATTTTCTATGGTTATCGCAAATCGTGTATGTAATTATAAGTACTCTTACAGTATCATCTTATAGTGAAAACATGTCAAACAAACTGCCAGACCTCAAGGAACTGATAGTTCTTTCCGTTTGTAAAGAAACCATGTAAATGTCGACGAATAACGCCTTACTCATTCGTGATAATGACGATAACCATGGAGAATACCACAAATAAGGACTCATAAAAGTGAGATTAAAGTGTACTTACTAGTCGTTTAAATTAGGAATAAAATGTGTTAGAGAAAATTATAATTGACTGCATACGTACATTGTTTTTGTAGTTGAAATGTGCGAAAAAATGATTAGTACATAATAATATATTCCTTTCAGGAAAGTAAGGCTAGATCTTAAAAAAGACCAACTTCGTTCGATCACAATATCAATAATAACTATTCATTGTCACAATAAAAAATATATATCGACATAGCTACAATTATATTTATGTTTTCACAAAATAATTCTTTAACAATTTTGACAGTTGTTTGACACAATAAATTATCTTGGGCATTTCGTGATAAATTGAATATCTTCCACGTTATTGAAAGAAAAGAAATATATTTCGATTATCGCAATGTACGGGCTCAATTAATTTGTAAGCAACGGTTATGCGTTTACAATTGACAATAACTTTTGGTGATTATGATGACGTGCCGCTTAGTGTAGTCTATTTTTAAAATTTGTCAGAAGCTATTTGTCCTACATTTAAGTAGCAGATGGCGTTAAAAATCAGGGTATTCACAACGGCAAACGAAGACGAGCATTTTAAAACGATAATAACAGAACAAAGGATGTACACAAATAGAGCGAGGTGGTAATAAAAACAGACCTAAATCCATCTATGATATATATTCGAATAGGGTAGATAGATATTCCGATTTGCCCATTTCTAGGCGGGATGATATATATATATATGGACATATTGTATTGATGAATAAGGAATTTCGGCGATTGGATGCTTTCTATTATAGAATATTGAATAATAATAAAGTAGGTTTATTTCTGGAAAACCGTTAGATGACACATTTAAAACGTTAGTGTAAAATAGTCTTCCGAAATAAATATTTAGAAATTTGATTGATGGAAATTGACAGGTTTTATGTTAATATTTTTATCATTCAAATTAATTTGAAACTATGTATATAGTTTCAGGATGAAATTGGAGTGGAAAATTTGCAGAAGATTATAGATTCGTTTTGCATACTGTAGAGTCAGTTTACAGTTAAGTTTAAAAATAGTAAAAACTAAAGATATAATTTTAAAATACTTTAAAAATCCCGCAAAGTTAATTGTTTTGCATTTATTTGCATCGCTCACAGGGAACCCTTTAGTCCGTGTGTACCACGCACGGATTGATACCATTCTCTAGATTATTTGTGCCCCACAAAAATTATGCATCCGATGTAACATAATATTACGATACCATTATGTAAATAAACGAATGTGTGTATATTTAAATGAACTCAGCATTGTTGAGTTTTAGTATAAGTAATTTTAAGATGCTTCTGAAATACTTAGTCTGGCTATAAATACTGTTACAATTAAAAATAAACAAAATATTACATTTGAATTTGGAATCTCATTTTTATATGATTGCTCATTGAGTCTTCTGATTTTGGCGCCAATACATTGTACAATATTTTGCGATATTAAAATGGAGTGGAGTGATAAAGAGAACCGAATCGCTGTGATTGCATTACACAAAGCCAAATGCAATTTTTAAAACTCTCCGTACGCTTGGTATCAGTAAAATGTTTGTGTACCGGGCTACTAATAGGTGCAATGAGACCTCCTCTGTTTGTGACAAAAAAAGATCTGGCCGTCCACGTAGTGTTCGTACGAAAAAGGTGGTCAAAGCAGTAAGAGAAGGAATTAGAAGAAATCCTATCCGAAAGCAAAAGATTTTATCTCGGGAGATGAAGATAGCACCTAGAACCATGTCGCGTATTTTAAAAGATGACTTAGGACTTGTAGCCTATAAGAGAAGTACTGGTCATTTCTTAACTGATAATTTAAAAGAGAAAATAGGGTGGTAAAATCGAAACAACTACTGAAGCGGTACGCAAAGGGAGGTCATAGAAAATTTTTGTTTACAGATAAGAAAATTTTTACAATTGAGCAACATTTTAACAAACAAAATGACAGTATTTATACTCAAAGCTCTAAGGAAGCTTCCCAATTAGTCGACAGAGTGCAACGTGGGCACTATCCGACTTCAGTGATGGTTTGGTGGGGTATTAGCTATGAAAAAGTAACTGAGCCATACTTTTGTGAAAAAGGTATCAAAACATCGGCACAAGTGTATCAAGATACCATTCTTGAGAAGGTAGTGAAGCCCCTTAACAACACCATGTTCAGTAATCAAGAATGGTCCTTCCAGCAAGACTCGGCGCCAGGTCATAAAGCTCGGTCTACGCAGTCTTGGTTGGAAACGAACGTTTCGGACTTCATCAGAGCTGAAGACTGGCCGTCGTCTAGTCCCGATCTTAATCCGCTGGATTAAGATTTATGATCAGTTTTAGAGAGTACGGCTTGCTCTAAACGCCATGATAATTTGGAGTCCCTAAAACAATCCGTACGATTGGCAGTGAAAATTTTTCCCATGGAAATAGTGCGTGTTTCTATTGATAACTGGCCTCAACGTTTAAAGGACTGTATTGCAGCCAATGGAGACCACCTCGAATTAGCTTTTCATACTTAAAATTGTTTTATATTTATGTATTAAACTAACACACTGTAAAAGTAATAAATGATATTTGCAATAGTTTTTTATTTATTTATTGTAACAGTATTTATGGCCAGACTAAGTATAGAGAATGTTTGTTTCGTTTCATTCAGCTTGCACATTTAATTTCCATGACTTTTTTTAATGATAGTTTAGTAATGTTTTACCCAAATTTATTTTTGATATATTTTAATAACGGTAGTCATTAGTCAATGGTCAACAAAAATGACACGTCACTTGTTCAGACCAATTTTGAGCGTTGAAAGTTTAATGTTAATGATTTTTTTCAATCTTAATTTCTAAAGTTAATAATATTTACGTAGCTACTTAGTAAGTATAAGTAATTATCACTTAACAATATGGTACTATAGGTATCATTTAAATTACGGAAGGTTTTAGCATAGACAACACACATAAATTAGTTAGGTTTTAGAAGGGCACAAAAATACCATTACAAACCAACGTAGTGGTCAATTGTGTGAAAGTCTGGAATAAAACGATTGTCCGTGGTTACATTTGAGGCTCACTCGAAAGAATATATTCCTCCTGAATTTGATAATGGATACTATGCTCAAATACAAAAATATTAGTTGAAAAGTAAAATTAAGAGCGAAGCGTTAGAGAAATATTTAAGTCTCGTCATAGCATTCAATCTTAGAATAATTACACATATTCAATCGATCGAGAGGTCTACTGCTGGACATAATTTCCTTTGGATTTCCAGAGTGACCGGTTGGAATTAGATAACTTACAAATACCGAAGCTGAGTTATATGCTAATAAATCTTGTCAATATCTTGGATGCGACAGGCAAGAAACTAAAAAGAATGGAGTGCATATGAAGAAACCTACACTCAGCATTGAGTGGACATGGGCTGAAGAAGAGAGAAGAGAGAAGATAAATCTTGTCAATAATTAAGATTATAGTAATAGGTATTGTTACGGTTTTATCCGCTCCAAAATATTGGTATTTATTCACATTAAGATTTACACAAATAAAAAGTTAGGCCCATAGACCTATATAGTAGGGACAAGAATATTGTTATATACGTACAATTGCTTATATAAATTTTTTAAGGCACACACATAAACATATATCTATCTCGTTCTTACTCAGCACTTTAACTCGCAGGAAAACAATATAACAGTATTTCAGTGCGTACATAAAATGAAACATGAATATACGTAAATGTCTCCGTCTCCGTCTAATGAGGCCGCAAATCCGCCATGTTTAGCGCGCCCAATGTCATTGTCACGTCAGTTCGGCCGTCTGTTTTGGGTTGTACATTATTTATTGACTTTGATATCGATTTAATATGATTGCTTATATAAAATTTCTAATTTTATCATGCTTAAAACATACAAAAATAATAATTAAAACATATTTTATAGGATCTCAAGAAAGTCGAAGCCCCAAAACTATTATCTATATATATTTAAATTCATTATGGAGCCCTCATCTGAAACATAGATTATACACTTAATATATTTGAATCCGAAATATCGGACACCATTTTTCGGTCGGAATCTATTCATCATGACACTAATCATAAATACCTCTTTAAAATATGTCATCAAAACATATTTAGACATTCTGTTTAGATATTTCGGGAAAAAGGCTACCGACAAAATCTCTTCGAAACTATTTAAATAAAATAGTTTTATTCCGCATTGAGTAAAACGCTATTGTAAATTCGTTAAATATTTATTAAGTGATTTTAGAGAGGAACATAAGGAATGACGTTTGTAATTTCATTAACGAATAAATGTTCTGTAGGTGTTTTTTTTTATCAGGCGGTCCCTTGATAAGTTTAAAATTTGCGTGCACTGCGGTAGTGTGTTACGGACTTTAGAGTCAGCAAAACAATTAAAATAGATTGTAATAGTCTCAGAAAAACACGTACTCAAAATACGATAACATTCAGCATGCTAGAAATGGGCTGATGGCACTGTACTATGCCATATCTTTATGTTTTGCGGCAAACGACAACTTTATAAAATCAGTGTAGCAAATTTTAAAAATCGTCATGTCGTTTACTTGGAAAATTTGAAGCACGAACTCGTCTTAGATTTCACATAATAACTAAATCACATCATATTTGCACATAACAATATACTTACTTCCTATTAAAGTATAAATTCTACAAATACGTTCATACTCAACAATATTTAAAATAAAATAAGCCAAGAACGTTTATCGATAAAACCTACTAACATTAAAATCTTCTGGGCAGCACTAAAACCGCCATGTTTTGTGGCCAGATGACGTCACAGTGGCACGAATTTTTTGTTGACGTTTCATTTCCATAGGTTTCCTACTTCAGTGGTTAGGCCATATAGTTAGTTCGCACACTTCCTGCACCCTGACACAAATAAGTCAATTTTGAATGACCGGATTGTCTTGTATAAACAAGGCAATTGAGAATTTAATCTCATGTCTCAAGCTGCGTGAACGTATTCACGTGTACCAGTTGAACAGATAGGTTGTGAGCGAGGTCGCTTACTTAGAGAATTTATATTCTCTATAAGGATGGATGAATATCTGAAAGATTCTCTATGATGACGGCCTTATTATAATTACTAGTGGCCCCGCAGTAGTCGAAATTCGACTGTAATTAATTGAAATTATAAGTTTGTACACTATTAAGATTCTATTTTCAAAGACTAATTTCGCCAAGACAAAAAATATTAATAATGACAAACAATATTGAATCTATTCTCAATTTGACAACAGACGTCAAGAACAAAAGTTTGACAATAAATAAATAGTATGCATGCGTGTGTGCGTCAAATACATTATAGTGTGTGTAATGTTTTTTTTTATTGATTTAATGTGTTTTTAGGCATAATTTAAAAAAGAATTAGCATTCTGCACTCCTCTATATTCTCTATAAGTGTGGGAAATTTCATACTCCTCCGTCCGCGCAATTTTCGTAAAAAGGGATACAAAGTTTTTCCTTCGCTTATTAATATATAGATTATAATATGACGTAATTTTTGATTCCCTTTAAATTCTTTATTTCCTGATAAATCCTCTTTGCGGGAAAGTAATTAACTTTTTATAACATGTCGGTCTTGTGTACACAAAAAATTAAAACTCCTTTGTAATTAAGGCGCGTGCATTTAAGCGGGTTGAAATGCACGGTTAAAAACAAGGGTTTTAGTTAGATTGGACTTTTTTTTGTTTCTATGAAGGTCTCGTATAATAAAGTATAATATTTATATCGCATCATGTTTATAAAGTAGATTTGTGAAGCGAATACTAAATGTGCTCTCACAATTGGAACTTAGTTATTCAAATGAATTAGATCATACCATTTCGTTAACAATTCAGCGAAAAATATTTCTGAAAATTATGTATTTGAATAAAATCCATTTCATTAATGTCATTTTTTCATCTTTCATAAAATATTCTGTTACTATGATTTATTCATTCAAGGACAAAATACAATGATTAGGGGTCAAGCGAATTTTTTTTTCGCTAAAAACGATGTTTCTTTTTAAGGGAAATAAGTCTTCACAGTAAATGTCGATTGAAAAAATTGTTAAAACAAAATATAAAAATGTATGATTATATATATAATTTACTCTTATATTTATATTTAAGAGTAAATATTGTAATCTTTTAGAACAAAAAAATATCCAAACACTACAAAATAACCAATAGAAAAACTCGCTCAGGCATAAAATAAAATAAAAACTTCATTAGTATGCATTACAAAATACGGGATGACAGAAACGAGGAACACTCGCCCGTATTACTACTAGTTATTCTATAGTATCGTAGTTTATTAATTGGTTAAAGAGCAAAATACATGGAATATACAATACAACCGCAACACAATTATAGAAATCGAGTATTTAAAACGATTACATTAGACGATTCAACCTGGGTCACTGGACGCATCGTATTGTAAAATCGTACTTATTCGAAATAACAACGGAATGTATTTAAAAATAGAAAAGTTCAAGTGCTTGACTAGAGAGGCCATAATCACGCAGTTATTACCTAGTCGGAAGCTAAATACTGCATGCTTTAACTATGCGGCTATTGTTGTAATAATCACAAACTATTTGAGTAAGAGTAGTATTAGAGTAGCATTTGTTAAATTTTTGATTCGATCACACGACCCACGCATTTACATGCTTCAAAATAAATATGTGTTCCTTGATTATTCGTTCGGAGCATACACAACGCGTAAATAGGTGCTCTTGCCAAATCTATGTTAGTGAACTTTACATTTGGCACTAAAGATTGTGTCTGCGCTGTTACGTTAAAAATATGCGGCGTCATGAGCGAGTCACAGTGGTTCGCGGCGTCTGACCGGGCTGGCTCGGCTCCAGCCTCGATACACACCATTATCGTCCTCTGAACATGGTTGTCCTCTTTGATACAACCCTACATGCTTCATAGTTTAATGGACCGACTACAATTTACGAACCATTGAACGTTACACGTTGAATATTATCGGTATAATTATTAGAGAGCGGGGCATAATCTGTCGTTGTTAAATTAGTTGCACAATAACAAACGAGTACGGAGGTCCGCCAGTGACGTAATAACTACGTAACTCTGATCGAACGAAAACAAAGCCATAATAAATAATATGCCGCCAATGTTATGGCTGTGCCGCGTGCTTGCAACAGCTGTTTAATGGATTGCATTTCTATAACAAACCTTGTACAAAAATAGACGAATTAAAAATACAATAACCGAGACCTATTTTAAGTCGGAACATAAAGCAGCCGTTTCAAGCGTATGAAGGTTTACACGTGCGTACACGAAGAACCTAACGAAACCATTAAAATTAAAATCGTTGCATTGTTAATGAACCGAACTTGGGTGATTGTATTTACAATTAAACTTGACAAAGTTAGACGTAATAAATTTGAGGTTAAACACCACTATGATAAACATCAAAGTTAACAATCGATAAAAAAATAGTAATATTACCGACCATTAAAATAATTTTAACTATCTGTTGAGGACATTGTTTTTAAATCTAATAGAATTATTTATCCGGTGAATCAGCGTCGTGGGAACAGAACGGATAATAATTCAACGGCTGAACAGATGATCGTGGCGAACTAAACTGATGTCATACTCGGATGCGTGTCAATTCTGTACGTAACACTCTACTTCATGACATCACACTGCCGATATTTTTAGTTGCTTGAGCCTTAAAATAATTATACTGAGTCGTCACATCTCGGAACGCTGTTCACCCTATTGCACACGTTAACACTCTTTATTTATTTTTTGGTGTCACTCATCACACTGTTGTTTTCGATTGCATTCTATTTTTAAAAGTATGCAATTCGCTACTGTAGCTAATATTTAAATATCTGCCTTCGATATCACCGCGAAACAGATCCCCTATTACATAACGAAACTTAGTTATAAATGCACAAGCCCATTCCTTACAATCCGAATGGGGTTAGACGTTTATCGCGGAAATTACACCGAAGGTTAAATGCGCTACAGACACGCAACCGCCACCTGCCCGAGAAAATAATTAATACTAAAAAAGTATCGAGTTCCACTATAAAAATATTCTTGCAATGATTCTTTGTGATTACGTCTGACCTTCGGATCAATGCTAAAGGTATCGAAATTAAAGCTACGCAAACCTCATACTAAACAGAGGTTTAGTTCGAATCTAATTCGAAGCGAATATCAAAGTTTGCAGATTGAAGATAACTTTGCCTTTGCCGTGGTCACTGCTCTGTCCTGGCTAAACATAACTTAAGCGTGTCTCCCCGTCAGTGAGCGGAAAACTGATTTGAAAAGTTAAAGGTCAATTTTAGTTGAAAACAGTATATATATACGGGGTACATTTCAAGGATCTTTTTCACAAACAAAACATCGATTTCTGACCGAGTCATTCCAGAAGTAAAAACATTAGGTCACATTTTTCGTCCAACCATTTCTAGTGTTAATCGTTGCGTCCTTACTCGTTTTCCATTCTCAGAATTGTAAGCACAGTAAATATTTTTTTTTAGGATGAAGTGCTTCAATCAGTTTCTTTACTTCTTCAAAGCGAACAAAAAGCTTTTTTAATCAAAGCAATTTTTCGGATGATTCATTCCGGATAAGGTATGTTAATATTTATGAATTGTATTTAGTAAATACTAAACAAATAAAAGTTATTATTCCATTATTATCTTATATTACATTAATTAATTTATATTTTTCAAATATTTCGCAGGTACACGATTGTGAAGAACAAAATCTCACAATTACATACTGTGCTGTCAATTACGTTGATAATAAAAGCAAAAATCATTTTTTTTTAAATTAAATTACTCAGTACTCTTTTGCGATGTGTCCTCCCTTCAGTACTTATCAAGGGCAGCCCAGTCCTCCATTTTTGTTATAACAGCAATGTCTGTCGATGTATGAAACTACCAAGAAAAAAATTTATAAAAGTCCAGACGGACCAAACGTCACGTAAATATTAACGTTTTCTTAATCGCATATAATACGCGTCTGTTGCGTCTGCTGCAATCGAATTCATGAATTAATCTAAATCCACAAGTGTATGGGATTGAATTCATGAAATTTCCACAATGAAATAAAATTATTATTTATCATTGCCTAGTACTTCTTAATATCAATTAATATAAATGAAGCATTTATTTTGTTTGTTATTAACGACATATAACTCTTTTTCCAAATACATAAATTTAATATCCATCAATCTTCTTTTATACGACAAATATCCGAGGACACATCATACAAACAGTGTGTAAACATCGCAAGTTATCGTAATATGTACGTCAGTGTCCATAGGTCATTATCAACATAATTACATAGTTCCTACACCTACAACTATGTCGTGTTTGAGGGAACGTGTTATTTAAAAACCATCGAGGTACTATAAAACACCTAGTCCCATTAAAAATGAAAGAAATACCTCTATTACGAACTACTATTTTTCACGAAATAACGATCGATACGAAGATGGTTCTTATTTAACACCTGGCTTTCTTAGAATATCATGCTTTATTTGTTATGAAAGGAAATGGTTGATCAGGTTGATTTCTGGATGTTTTGCTTTTTGGATTTCTGCGAACCCTACGTTCACAATGCCCAATTTTTTTGTAGTTACCAAATGATTCCGTTTTATAATTTTATTTTGTATATCATTACCGTCCAAGTTTGGGAGAAGCTCAACAAACAAGTATCTGGGAAGTGGGTTGACAAGTATTAAGCTATTGGCATTCTTTATGGAAAAAAAATATCCTTCGTATTATTGTTCAATATCAATGAACACACTTTTTGCGGATAACTTTGACATAATCATATTATTCGTAAATATAATAAATAAAATATAAAGTCGTCCCAACAAATACACTTTTACTTTAAATGACACGATTTCTTTATACTAAAGGGTTGTGTGATGTTGCCCTAGAATAGCATCACCGCATCTCTTCCCGTGGGTGTCGTAAAAGGCGACTAATGGATTCACCGGAGAATGAGTAGCAACTTTCTCTAAGTGTCATACCAACGTACTACGATCGCCAACTGGAATTTACTGGTAGTAGGGTAATGTTTATTTGAAAAAATCTACCAGAAAGTTTCGAGATAAGTAGGACCCCTAAGTCACTATGCATTGTATTCTATCAATCATAGTACAGGTTTTTCTTCGTTGTTACAATATGTTGTGTTTGTTCATATATCATAAAAGCCTGAACAGAAACTTAACTAATAAGTCTTTCCGGGATTGCCAAAAGGCGTTTTTAAGAGTCAAAACACGGATTTCGCGCCATGGATAATCACCACAGTCCGTGGTCAGTTTATGTGAAACTTATTGGCACAGAATAAGTAAAGTAAGAATCGCAGTAAACGCTAATTGTCATTCGATTAGTTTTGAACAATTTTGAGAAGGAGCTAGGTTTTAAATAGGGAGATTTCCTTATTTTTATAACCAAAGAAAAACAAACAAGAAAGCAATGTATTATCAAATGATATGTATTCATTCAATTAAAAGATACAGTGCCTTAACGATAAAGCTCCTCAGTGAACTCCATAATTAATAAAACTCGTAAAACCACCAGTTGCGACAGTACAGGCCAATCAAATTCGCACGCCCTCTTGTTTAATATTTGAACATTCTAATATAAAATATGTTAAGTAGTATGATAAATATTCGAGTAGTATTACAATATTTTTCTTTAAGTAATTGCTATTAAAATTAAAGAAGACAAAAGTCTACCCGAATCATAATAACAATATATTTTTGTAATGATTAGATTGCACGATCTTATTCCCAGATCGAGTTCTATATGGTCTGTCTCAAAATGTTTTACTGGTTTGTTGGTACCGAGGCCTGGAGATTATATTGTCGAATCAGTAGGCTAGCGAAATCCCTCATCCGACTCATTTCAAAAGAAAAGAACTATCAGAAATTGACCACAGATTATCATTAACGATCCGCTCTATTAAGAGTTCTAGAAAAACGGTGGACAGCGATAAGACGGATTAAGCTTGTGATGAGATCAGGGCACTATATCTCATCCATACCGAGCAAAGAACAAGTTTTCACTGCCTTATCCACGTCGCAGCCACAGTCATGACACATCGTCACACAAGTCACGTTACACGTACATATTTACTGAGTAATTTGTACCCGGCCAGCTTCTAATTTTTTGTAGTGCCATGAATCACGCCACCTTGTTCGGCACATCGACAATAGAATGGCAGCCTTAAGGAGAGCACCGTCGCCATGAGCCAGGCTCAAACTTCCCGAAACGAGCACAGCAGATCCAACAACCGTTCGTTCAGCAAGTACCAGCGTTAACGTAAACGTTAAGATTCACCATTCACACAATTCTGCAAGGGCCAAACGAATCTCCTTGACGGTCCGCAGACTGACTGATCGGTCAGTTGCTTGAACCACGGATGAAGTAGTGGGCGTACAGCCGATTTTTTTTTATTTCGCTGAAACCGCGTAGTCGTGCCCCAAATAAAATAAATGTAAGATTATAAGCAGCAGCAAATGTAAACTTGGAGTACATGACACATGTTAACAATTTGATTCAATAATTTTCACAATACGAAAAATTTAAAGCATTTAGTTAAACTTGATACAAAAAAAAACATTATGAATCACGTATTGATACCTTAGACATACAAGAATAAGTGATCATGTCACAACATCCACGTTGAAGGAATAACATCGTATGATAAAAAAAGAGATAGACCTCAAACATCTAAAATGACATTCGGATGTCTATGTATTATCTAATCAAAAATAATAAAATAGACGGGTTAGGAACATTTGTAATATATAGAAAATAACATTTTATTAGAGAATTTGAATATACCAAGCCTCATATATAATTTACCAAAAAGAAGCTTCTGTTCCCGAGTACAGAAATAAATAGACCTTTCAAAACATCATTTATTTAAACAAATTGAATCGGTTCCTTGTCGCCTCCTGACTCACTTTACGAGTATTTTTGCACCGTGCCGCCGTGAAATCTAATTTACTTAGTTATTCGATCTCTGCAAAACATTGAGAAGTTGGCACCGAGGTAAAAAATAAGACGACGAACAGTAGAAAAACGAATCATACTTTGTTCAGAAGCTGTGCTAATCACAAAATTAACGAAACGTAGCATTTTGATTGCTGAAATCTACATGACTAAATTACTTTAATTCAATAAAATCGCTTAAAATCCAGATCGCATCAGGGGCGCTATCAAATATCATATTCGATTTTAAGCTTTCGATAAGGTAGGATAGTAGCTACCCATCGATACATTAGGACGTCTCAACTTAATGATGTGGATGTCGACAAGTCCCGAGTGCGTCAGCTGTCAGCCGCACCGCGTCAAGAATGGGAACCAACAATGAGGTGCCACTATTGTGGCTGCAATGAGGATACAGCACACACTCGCTGTCTGCTCCGCTTGGGAGCAGCGACGTGTTCTTGTCGCCTAAATAAGACTGGGCCTATCGCTACGACTTCTGGAAGGCGATGGTCGATTTCTGTCAATACCCCAACACCTAGTATAGGCGCGGAGCGTGAAAGAAAGGTTTTATCTCCGCATCCATCGAACTGGCGCCCAATTCTAGATCCTGTAAGAGGTGGCGTCATTGCGTTTCTACCAATCAGGCTGACTCTGGTCCGGCAGGGTATCCCGGAACACCACCTCCCTTTCCGGTGTCCATTGAGAGACCGCATATCTAATTGCAGCGGTGATCGCGATCGCCCCTAGTCCCACTCCTAAACAGCGCTCAGACATTCGAGCAAGAGCGCAAAGAATTTGTTTAGTGAGTAGTTTCGACAGTTTCACATATCCTGCTCGCCTCTTCGGCGGCATCCCGCAGGAGTATGAGCCCACGGCTTCAAAGAAAAATAATTTGTCATCGGAAAAAAAATGTAATGTATTTAAGAACTCTCCTGCTATTCCCGTGTAGTGCTTTTCACATTGCTTATTCCAGTTCTAATCTTCAAATAGTCATTCATTGCTTTACCATTTATTCGGAATCCAGTTCCACCATTAACAAAAATAGGCAATAAAGTAATGTCTTTCCCATTTCGATATATTTATTTGGCATTACCGGTATTTCACATACGATATCAACTGTCCGTGTATCTTATAAGTTCTCATTTGACATCAATATCAAGAAACCTGTCAAACCTTGATCGTACTATGAGTATATTATGTATGTGTTATTCTGATGTATAAGTCATTACAATGCGAATTTTCTTCAAAATACGTCTAGTATTTTTTGCGTGAAAGATTCGCAAACATCGATCCATCCTCATAAACTTTCATAACATTAGCTGAATGAAGAGAAACAGACCCGAGGGTAGGACACCGGCCCTCCCAAAATGATAACCCGAAAATGACTTTATATTATCAACTAATTTGGATTTTTTTATTCTGTCAATATTGCCTCTTAAAATTTAATTTATTTAACATTTTCTTATCCGCAATTTCCTAAATTATATTTCATAGGCGATGTTGCAAAACTATCACGGAATACGAGATTAGAAACGGATTTCCAACGTTTAATTACTAAATATACCCGAATAGCGCTAAGCTGAATGGAATTACTAATAGCTATGGGCGTTTGCGTTATTCTACCTTCCGCATTTCCGTGCTATCGAACACGCGAAATCAGTCTCCGGACGTTGTCGATCGATGACTATCTAGGCTTAGTCAGATTGAGTTAAACCACCTGTAATTTGGATCGTCTGATATCTATTAAATTGCTCGCTTGAATTAATTTATGCCGAGCTTTTTAAATGTAGTTCATATTATATTTTCGTTACAGTTATGTAAACAAAGTATTTTTTTGTTTCATCTTCGTCATTATAACATCTGAAAAACATATACTACCTAGGTCACAGTTATTTTTATGGCAGTTTTTGTTTAAAAAGTAATTAGTGTAAATTTACTTATATCACTATACTTAGTCTGGCCATAAATACTGTTACAATTAAAAATAAACAAAATATTACATTTGAATTTGGAATCTGTCATTTTTATATGATTACTCATTGAGTTTTCTCATTTTGGCGCCAATACATTGTACAATATTTTGCGATATTAAAATGGAGCGGGGTGATAAAGAGAACCGAATCGCTGTGATTGCATTACACAAAGTAGGTATGGAGCCAAATGCAATTTTTAAAACTCTCCATACGCTTGGTATTAGTAAAATGTGTGTGTACCGGGCTATTAATAGGTGCAATGAGACCTCCTCTGTTTGTGACAGAAAAAGATCTGGCCGTTCACGTAGTGTTCGTACGAAAAAGGTGGTCAAAGCAGTAAGGGAAAGTATTCGAAGAAATCCTGTCCGGAAGCAAAAGATTTTACCTCGGGAGATGAAGATAGCACCTAGAAGCATGTCGCGTATTTGAAAAGATGACTTAGGACTTGCAACCTGTAAGAGACGTACTGGTCATTTCTTAACTGATAATTTAAAAGAGAATAGGGTGGTAAAATCGAAACAACTACTGAAGCGGTACGCAAAGGGAGGTCATAGAAAAAATTGTTTACGGATGAGAAAATTTTTACAATTGAACAACATTTTAACAAATGAATTGACCGTATTTATGCTCAAAGCTCTAAGGAAGCTTCCCAATTAGTCGACAGAGTGCAACGTGGGCACTATCCGACTTCAGTGATGGTTTGGTGGAGTATTAGCTATGACGTAGCGACTGGGCCATACTTTTGTGAAAAAGGTATCAAAACATCGGCACAAGTGTATCAAGATACCATTCTTGAGAAGGTAGTGAAGCCCCTTAACAAGACCATGTTCAATAATCAAGAATGGTCCTTCCAGCAAGACTCAGCGCCAGGTCGTAAAGCTCGGTCTACGCAGTTTTGGTTGGAAACGAACGTTTCGGACTTCATCAGAGCTGAAGACTGGCCGTCGTCTAGTCCCGATCTTAATCCGTTGGATTATAATTTATGGTCAGTTTTTGGAGAGTACGGCTTGCTCTAAACGCCATGATAATTTGGGGTCCCTAAAACAATCCGTACGATTGGCAGTGAAAAATTTTCCCATGGAAAGAGTGCGTGCTTCTGTTGATAAGTGGCCTCAACGTTTAAAGGACTATATTACAGCCAATGGAGACCACTTCGAATAAGCTTTTTATACTTTAAATTGCTTTATATTTATGTAGTAACTAACACACTGTAAAAGTAATAAATGTTATTTGCAATAGTTTTTTTTTTTATTGTAACAGTATTTATGGCCAGACTAAGTATATCAATACATTTACGTTTACCCCCTACTTTGTATAATATGTCTCTTGTAATTATTGATCGATTTACATATTGTTTTACACGACCAATTACTCTCACTGTAGTAATGAATAAACTTGGAAAATATTTTCTGAACTTTTCGCGGCGTTAGCCACTGCCGCTACAGAAATAGTATGAGCAGGGCGCCGACACCTACGCCATTCAACTTTAATCGTTGTAACTTCAAAACGAAGTTTAACTTGTAAGGTCACGTATCAAAGCTGAAGGAAATCAATACAACACATTAATACTTCCCGAGACAAAAGTGAAATAGTTTGTAAGGTTATAGCGTTCATTACGCATAATGGAAAACACATGAATCGAGAACTTTTTTGGTGAATGTGTGTGAAATGAACTGAAAATAGTTCATTTTTACTAGCCTACAAAATTTTGAAATGAATAAAACAATAACAGAAAACAAATTACATAACAGAAACCTATGCAATCAAATATCTAATTTCGCAATACGGCTCGGCACTGATCAACGCTTCATTTTGGCAAAGGTTAATAATCGTTTTTCTATAATGTTTTTTTTTTTTGTTTTCATCTATTAAAATTAATAACACACAATTTTCATTTTTTATTTTGTAGCTACCAATTAATGAATTTCAGTGTTATCAACACAAGTCTTTCCCAACACTAAAAAAATATCATAAATGAACCTAAATCTCGGGGTGTTAGTGGTTATGGGCAGAAAGAAACCTACTATGACTACTGGGAAAACACTACTTTATTGAAAAAGCTCGCATAGTTGTTACCTGTCGATGGTTTTGTTCAGTTACAAATAATTCGATTTTCAAGTTCAATGCGAAAGAATTCACAAATTGCAGTTTCTAAGTAACAAACAGTTTTATTATTTACTAGCTGTACCCGTCCGTTTCGCTGGGCATTTAAAATTAACATTATTATTTCTCACCCCCACAAACATTCTCATCATTAACGCCCCCGCAACTGGTGTAGGGAGTCCAACACTCATATAAATATTAGCCTATCCATTAAGTACATGTATTTTCTACACGGATACAAAGTTTAAAGTCAATCGGATGCATGGTTCAGTAGTTATAACGGAGCATCCGTTAAAACCACTGTAGATTTATATATTAGTATAGATAAAGTTAAGTACTGTCTTTAGATATTTCATGAAAATTTAGACTAAGCAAAATATATGGTTGCCAGTTTTTAAACGACTCCAAGTGGTAAACATAACTGCGGTTACTTGCTGTTCGTGTAGCAGATACATTTTGTATACGTAGAGTCGACCAAATCGCGCCGAGTTACCGCATTTTGGGTGAACGTCCTTATTTTCGGATACATCCACCAATTCCTTACGTATGTATGTCAACAGTTTTACTGAGCACTAAACCAACGAAACGAATTGTAAGAGTACGTCATTTTATTCCCTTGCTCGTATGCATACAATAAATACCGCATCCGCGAGGACGGCAGTAAAAATAGAAGGTGCCGCATAACGATGCACGCGCGCTGTGAATTCATTATTATTCTCTCATTAAATAGATGTAAAATTTGGTGATAAAACTAGTGGAAACCAATATAATTGTAATTGTCTGAAACGATATTTACGTAATTTGTGAGAGTCGTGTGTATGTATCGTTTCAACCAACCCGCATAGCCATATGAATTTAATTTTGAAACAATGAAAAGTATGGAACATAATGCCATAATGCATAACCATGAGCTGTTAGCTGTTAGTTATTAGATTGTTTCTGAAGAATTAGAATTAGAAGAGATCCTAGAATTACAGAGGTCCTATAATTAGAAGCATAACTTGAAGTTACAGTGAGCCCATATAGACTTCTCCGGCTCAAATAGATTACTTAATACAAATTCAGGAATCAAATTAACAACAATCCGTCTGAAATTTATAATCAGACTTTTGGTTCATCAATTAAAATTAAAATAAAACATTCAATTTGCAATTACGATTGTGTCCATTTATTAATGAAAGATGAATAGAAGCAGTATTTATTTAACGTTTATTTTCCAAACGATATCGACGTCATCTCTGTGGCCATTAAGCACTGCCTACAGTACAAGTGGGTTATCTCCACCCGCTTTGACCGACGCAAGTGAAGAGCGAACTCGTACATCTGCTTACATGCAAACTTGAAAATGTACTTCCCCTTAGTTTAAATAAGAGATACAAGCTTTCATTTACAATCACATATTTTTGTTCATTCGATATTCATTGAATGTGATGAACATATTAGTAATATCGACGCTAAGACATCCTGTTTAGCGGAGTAATACTTGTTCGGTATTTTCAGAAAGTTTCACTTGTGACTTGTACCTACAGATACCTACTGCATGTATATACGTTGCCCTTTGTTACGGAGCTCAAACTGATAAACTGGAACGTGTTGCTAATACAGAGATTATGACGTATTTTGTAATATAAGCGCGTTATGCGCAAATGCGTTAGATAATGATAACAATAATATATTGTACATTTTCGGAAAACCATTAACTAAGACGTTAATTTCCTTTATAATAGAGTAAGAATCCATACTATAAATTAGTAGCTGGTTTTAGTTAATTATAAGACACAATAATTGAAACGAGCAGTGTAGTTTGCTAGGATGATTTCATCCCCGAGCTATCAAACCCTGAAATGAACTCATCCCGTGACGTTCCCTAGAGGCCATGTCATGTCCCTCAAAGATAGCACTTCACAATTGCCAATTGCCACTGTGCCACCAGCATTGCGGTTGTCCATGGACATTATGGTAACAACATTTCCACTAGGCCACACGGCCGCCTCTTTTCGAAAGCATTACAGAGCAAATCTATTATTTTCAAAGGTCCCGCAACGAATGATTTAGGTCTAATTATGCGTTCATTTGTAGTGACACCAGACTTGTATATTGTGCGAGATTGCAGGTTTGAGAACGGATTTATTTTTAAAATTTCAAGATGTATGAACGAGCTCGTGACCTACGTGATACTGAAGTGCTACTGAAATCCATAGATCACAACGTAAGTGCTGCCTGCCTGCTTGAGACACGAGGTTTACGTCTCAATCGTATGTAACGACTTTATCACTAGGAAGGCATTAGTGCTTCGCGGCAAAATTAGTCAAAATTAGGCCTACCCGCGCAGGCTCAATCCATCAATAATTATGCAAATTGTAATTTAGCAGGCTCTATTTTTATTATCCGATGTTATACCTTTAATTAAAAAATATGTCGTGTACGTATAAAGTAGGTACGCATTTAATTAGTAAGATTTCCTGCTGGATTTGAACATCAATATTGACTTTAATGTCAAAAATAAATACCTATAATGTGGGCACAAAGGATATAAGATACAACAAGTAAAAATCTTACTGTAAAAGCTCTTGTGGGCGCTATAACGTATACTGTATGTATTGTATAATATATACACTTATAAATGCGTAGACAAAAATTGATGTCGAATTTGCGTGTACCGGCTAGCTATTTACACTCACGGAATATAGCGGCGGAAATCAATTCGAAATCGTACCTTTCCAAACAATTCGGATTGACAGATCTCTCTAATATTCGTTATTACGTTACAAATGTGTCGCTTATTTCATTTCAAATATTGTGGTGACGTTAGGTATACATTGTGAAGGAATAATTTAGCCTGCCTTCTAGGCAGTTTAACGCTTCTGCTGAATTAAAAACTATTAATTTAATTCCTTCCATGTGTTTTAGTTTGTGGAGCAAGTCAGTTTACCTTCTAAATGTCTACCAAGTAATTTTGTTGAATCAGTAATGTATCATAAAGGTCAAAATATTTACATAGACAACTGAGTGTAATTCAGCAAATATCAAAGGTTAAAAAGTTCAGTTACGTTTTCTTGACCAAATTTAATAAACATAAAAACTGTATGCCCTAACTGACAATAAGTTGCTATTTTGCTTTTTTTGTATTTTGTATAGCGATGTAGAGTCAACGTTATTTGCGAAGAGCACAGGACATTAGTGCAACATATGGCCAATTAGGACGACTCTGCACATGTGCGATTAAATTGACGTTCAAACACAATATTTACAAACTTCCCAAAGCACATACAGAATGTACGTTCTTACATATAGTACATTCACAGAGGTATTACAAAAAAAAAACGCGTTAAATTCTTAAATTACACCACATTTACTATGTGCCTGATGTGTAAATTGGGACGCAAACACGATCAGTGACAAACGATGGAATTAGATTTCACATTTTCTAAACGAAACCGCGTGCACATGTGTAACCGCTGACGGAGGAATGTAAAAACACCAACAACAAACGCACAGATAAATAAAACTCGAACAAATTTAATTACAAAGTATGTAACAAGGCAAATTATTCATAGTACTGCAAACTTTATATAAAACTCTCAGCATTCACTCTTAGCATGACTGCGAGTCCCGGAGGACTAAAACACTGCGCCAGGCTTATACTACGTGAAATTAGTTTGAACATTTACATTTCTTGTTCCCAAGAATGTATACAAACTTACGTCCACTGAATATACTGTAATATTGACTTCGTGCTGGTACCCATTATCCTCATACAAATAGTCATCTATCTATAACTAGTGTAGGTCAGAAATTCGCACACAGAGATGTGTGAAGCCACAGACAATCCAGTTTGACCACTACGAGTAAGCTTATCGGGGTATTACGACTATAGATAGTGGTATGTTATATCCCGCTTAACCAGAAACATTTACTAACTGCGTTCTATACACACATGTACCTACATAGAGCGAAGGGAAAGAGGTAACAAGCTTTGCATTCAAGACTCGCAAAGATTTATATTTATCTATTCTTAATAAATAGTAACATCTAATAAACAAAATTATAGTAATCAGTTATTGGAAATATATCCTATTGAGTTAAAAGTGTTTCTCATTAATTACAACATCAATATCATCTCACATGATGTTTGAAAAAGACAAAAACAAAGTCTCAAACATAGTCAAAATAAACTCAAGGACAGGAATGCGAGGAATGTGTGTACAAAACAAAATATTTTGGATATTTGCATCAATTAAGTTTATTGTTAGTGTTAAAAGTTTGCATATTAATCGTTAACTTTGCATTTGATAACATTAAAAAAACTAAGTTTGAATTACAAATATTGCCCAAATAAAAAAGAAAGAAAGAAAAAAGAAATGTTTTGTCCTTAGCACTTTATTATTTTTTTACATAAATGCCACAGAGCGCAAATATCTGCGTTCATACCATAACTGCCTGTCGACGATTTACTTTCTTGTCCAATAATTTTTCACTGAGCGCATCGCTATCTGGGCGTCTCCAAACTTTAGACCTTCTATCATCTTGCTTCGGGTAAAATCTAGACTCATCTGTGAATGTAACTTGAGCTTCGTTATACAAATTTTCGTGATTTCGAGCAAAATTAACTCGGGATTCATGATCCTTCTAGTCCCATGTAAAAGCTATTGATCATTGAAAGAAATGTTGAATGAAGTTCGAAATAAAATCAAACGAAATTATTTTTATTTACATATTCATATTTGTGGTAAGAACGCAATTTAATTATATATATATAGAACATTTTGGAAATTAATAAATTTTATGCATTATATCTAAATTTCTACACGACACTGTATTGTATGCGTATAAACATTTCTTAGTATTACTATTAGATAGATAGATATATATATAATATATAATACACTATTATTACAATGTTCTGTTACATTTTTTTTTCAAAGTTTTGCTTTCCATCTTTACTTTGTATTAATTATACCTTAAAAATAAGCCAAAGGGATTAATTTAAAATGTTTGTATTAAAAATTAAGAATAGGGCCCTTATTAAGGTTTTTTTTTTGAGAATCAAGAAAACTTCAAAGACTTTTTATCTAGCGAAATCTTTTTGTAAAGGAAAAAGGTTTTTCGTACAGAAAATGAGTAGTTATAAACGTTGGCGTAGAATATAATGAACCTACATAGCCTGAAGTTAGATAAAAAGGTCTTGGTAAAGTTATAAGAAGAGAACATCGCCGCGGAACGGTTCACAATGAGCGTACGTGTTATCTGATAACGAAATTGTGAAATTTAATAGTTCTACACCAATTTGAAAATATCTACACACTAGTTATTATAAAAATTTTTGCTACTAAGTATATCGTAACGAATATCTACTTGCTTATTAAAAATTTGAACTATAACAATCCCTGATTCACAGAGCGCTTTTTGGTTGCTGTTTTAGGCAGGGTGGCGTACATATTGCAATATACCGCGTAATTTCTTTCGAAATTTAAAATACAATAAAAGAGAAAGGTCACTTTGTTTACTGCTAACCTAACTGCTCCCGTAGTTAATAAGAGTTGGGTTTTAAAATTCAATGTAAAAAAATATTATTAGTGATCAAGCCACTCAAGATACTGGACGCCGTGTGCACTCTGCACGAAATACAAAGTCATTAAATAATTTTGAAAGAGCATTACTATTTTTCAACGTTCCGGTGCGCAATTTTTTGTCAACAATTCCCTTTGATGTATGCAATAAAAAGCCGTATCTAAAAGTTTTATATTATATTTTATCGAGGGAAAAAATCTAGAATTTTGTTCGTTCAATCTCGAAAAAGAGAGAAATAATATTGTACCGGAAATCAATACGTTCTAAATACTTGATGTCATAATACTTGTCGCATGATCGATTTAGGAATTACTTAATTTTTAAAGTATGACTTTACTTTTATGTGTAATGAACGAACTAGAAGAATAATCTGTGAAGAATAATCTGTGCGACATCATTCTTGTTATTTAAAATTCTTTATAAAGACAATTAAGAAAGTGGATACCTATATGGTTTTTTAGTCAAAAATACTAAAACAAAGTTAAAATTGAATCATCGGATTCTAAATCAATTTACGTTTATCGCCAGGACAAATTAATTGTAAAAGATGGGGTGAACTAAATACGTCGAACAACAGAGAAGACAATATGTGAAACAAAAGACTTAAATCTAGTCATACTGGGATTCCGGAAAGGTCATTTGTAGGAATGAAGAAGATATTTATTATTATTAAGTGTACTCAGATTGCGTGAACCATAAAAAAAACCAAAGTTTTCAACAAGTACGTCCTACCATTTATGGTATGGTGGTTATGTGACAGGGAACTAAGGTATTCGACATAATCTGAGCGTCGGCAGGCTCATTTCAGCTGAACTCATTGGGCTGGACATATGTATATGCCATAGATAACGATTGTTAGAGCAGACGGGTTCATGTGTGGAGACCGCGAACCGGCAAAATTAAAGTGGAACACCTCCGATTAGGTAGTCCGATGACTTCCAAAGGGTGATTCGAAGACCGGTGTTAGTTGGAAGAAAACTATAAATCGTCTTTTCGCATTAAAAGTGTACAATTTCCAAAAATATTCGAAATTTAGTTAATATGCGGAATCACTTGGTTTCACCAGTATTTTACTCATAAATACTGTCAAAAGAACGTAGTTTAGTTTTTTTTTTTTTTTGTTTACCTATTTTTTTACTACTATTAACAAAATTAATACATCATTTTATCTTACTTTAAAAGACAGATAATGTAACTGATAAAAAGAAATGTTGCAAAAATGATTAATATTAAAAATATCACATTTCAAACCTTTAAAACAATCTCCTGTAAAATTAGTGAGTTTTGATATTATACGGTTTTAATGCGAGAAGATATGTCTAGCAGTGGACGATTATGGGCTGGTTAATAATGATGATGATAATTTTAGTGTTCAAGTTCTGTAGCAACTGCTATTTTTTGTAATACGAGCGATCGACTTCGTAGGTAAGTTCCGTGCGCTCCGGGTTAGAGAAGTACATTTATACAATTGAGATTTTGACCTCATGTCACAAAGTGGCTAAATAACGAATTATTGGCCAATCTACTGTAATAAATAATTAATTTTGTTTACCATCGTGGATCAAAAGAACAATAAAAAAAAAAAAACGAACCGAAACATTTAGAAATAAATCATGAGCTTCATCATTCAGCATTAGGTTGACGAATAAATGAATGAGTGACTAAACAATAAATATTACGGACCAACAACACTGGCCATCCGCACGTCTTTGTTTTATTTATTTACAAAACAGAATCTCCCGGGACTGAGTTGCGTCATTTTCGATAATCTAGAGCGCACTGGAAAATTGTACGGGTCCTTCGTCACTGTGCTTGTGTAGACCGCGTCACCGCCGCACCGTGTAATTGTGTAAATTGGCCGAAACCGCGCCGCCGTTTCTGCATCGTCGCTTGATTTTGACATATCACGGTGTACCTACACATTTACTAACACATTGCTGGCCACAAACGACACACGCATGGCATGATGAACATATTAATTTCACATTTATGGCATATGCACAAACATTTAAAAACAGAAGTTTTGTTTATGATGGTACTAAATACGTCATAACATCAACGTAGACATATTGACGGCTTTTAAATAATTGTATCTATATTATTTTAAACGATAGTGCCAGTAGTTATTTTATAAATAGCATTGTAATGAACGATAAATTGACGTAGCAATAAGAGTATTAAACATTCTGGGGTACAAGGGGGTGTGTAATAGGGACACCCCGTTGTCTTTGAAGGACAGTGACGGCAAGAACCGCTATGCGCATGCTTTTTTGTTATCTGTGAATCCACCCCAACAACAGATTCAAAAGCCTTCTAAATTTAGTAATTTAATGGATTCAGAAAATTATTGGTACATATTTTATAATAACAAAATGTTAAAAAAATTCCTGTTATTAAAACTGTTTTATACTTAAAATAACAGAGTACTTAGTCAAAAATGTTTCATATAGAAAATACTTAAAGTTTTTTCTCTCTCCCTCCTTAAAAAATCAAACTCACAGAGCACGCAAGTTGTAGAAAGAAACAATAATTTTCATCTTTCAATGTTATATTTTCGATATTAGGGGCACGTCATGAAGTCGGATATCCCTTTATTTCAACTTTTTCGATTAAACATTAAAATGTTAGAATAAATTCTGTAATTCTAGTGTATTGTGGATAATTTTATAAAATTTGTTTAAATTCTTTATCTAAAAAATTTAGTCGAGATCAGAAAGCTATAACAAAGTCTGAACGATTACCAACGAAGATATACTTTAGAGTAAATATTAATGTTTAAATGTTTTATAAACAAAAATGCATACAATATTCTGTACATGAATCGACCATTTTAAACCTAACCAGCATATTAGCTATTCGTATTTAAGTTAAGTATTACATGCTGTTACTTCATTACTATTTAATTAATTTATAGCCTTCGGAGTTCATGATACAAGGTGGAAACTTATCCTTGATATTATTAATTACCATTCTCAGATTAACAGCGTAATGAAATCAATAATTATCCTTTGTTCCAAGTACCTCATGTTACGTACACTACAAGTACAGCTTGTTCGTTTAGGTATAACTAGTATTACGTAACTGAATATTCCTTGAAAATTTGGAATGAAGTTCGTATCAGTTCGAATTATTTAAAAAGTAGTTATAGGCGCATCAACATACTCGTGGTAAATACTGTACATAGGTAAGTACTTATAGATTGGATTTTACGACAATATTTTCTAGATATTGTATATTTACGTAAATAATAAAATTTACTAGTCAAAAAAAGGGCTAACGTGTTTTTTCAGTGTCCTCACGAATTTGTGCGATTGAAGGGTTGATTAATGATTACGTTTAGATAAATTGATTAATTTTAAATTAAAACAGCATATAATAATAATGAAAACAGCAAAATTCTTATTACACAGCTGTTCTTAAAAATTAACACTATTTACGCTACTACTAACGCATTTTAAAAAAAAAACAAAAGATGTTGCTTGATTTTACACTGTCTTCAATATCTGGTGTACCCTCCTCGTTTTCTAATGCACTGTGGAAGCCCAGAAGGTACATTCTCCACAAGGCGTACCACCGTTTCTTGAGGAATTTGTTCCCAGCTTGATTACAGCACGTTGATTACTGCGTTGAACACTGCGTGTCAGTAAATCCCACATGTGTTCGATGGGATAAGATTCGGACTGTTTGCAGACCAGAGCAACAACTTTATACCAGCCCCCTCTAAGGCTTCTCTGATTGTTACAGCTGTATGAGCGCGAGTATAATCGATAAGAATCTTGCACCGATTCTCTGTGCATACGGAACCGCATGAGGTCATATGAACTCCTCGATGTAACATTGAGCTATAATTGTACCTTCATTGAGAATTACCAGTTCGGTTCTGCCTGACATAAAAATTCCTCTCCACACCACAACATTAAGGCCCCTAAATCTGTCACTTTCATAGATGCATGCATGTGAAAATCGCCAACCGGCAAAGTAAAAAATTTGACTTAGCACTCATCTGTGAACAATACTGTGCTCTGATCCTTAATATCCCAGGCCAGATTCTGCCTTGTGAACGACAATCGGTTTGCACGATGAGTACTTGTCTATGGAATCCCTACTAAGCGTCTTCTGGAGAACTGCTGGTCCTCATGTAACCGATTCCTAATGGTTTGATCACTAATACGTGTACCCGACGCCTGCTGCAAACGGTTTTGTAAGGAGTGGGCTGCGATGGAGCGTTCTCAACGGGCAGTTAAGCGCACGTAGCGGTTCTTCTGTGCGATGGTTGTTCAAACTCTGCTAGATCGCCACCTTCTGTTTAGTCTCTAAGTCTCTCGAAACCGATTTTAAGGATTTTGAATCGGAATTTGAATGAATGGCTTTCTTGAAGTAATATTACGGCCCTGGTTACGGTTGGTAAGTCCAAATGTCGTCGAATTCTTGGAATAACGTTCTCAAAATATTAATTCATACACTAGTTTAAAACAACGGTGCTTGACAGAATCTTCACTTTGAATGAGTTTAAAATCGGTCTTAACAAGCGGTTACAATCAATTATAAAATCTACCTACTTTAAAAAAAATTGCCGATCGAATGCTCAAAAAGAGTTTGTAAACACTTTAGGTAATACCACAATAAACCATCAGCTACTTGAGAATGCATAAAAAAATCAATTATCACCACCGACGTCAAGATAAACTAGTGGCCCTTATTTTGTTTTGACTAGTATACAATTAGCACTTTTCAGAATTAAGTTTAACGTGATGTCGTAACCAGAGCAAATCTGTACCCAACAAATTAAGTTAACAGTTCGGCGCGCTGTTAGCGACCCGAACGATCGACGTACAAATTAACACGGCGAACATCGATTGCATGTACAATGTGGTAATAGTTTACTTTAATGCTCTCCTATTCGACAGGGTATAGGAAATCATGACTAAATGAACACTTTTCGCTGAAATTCAAACTAAATGCTCCTGAATTATTCATTTTGAATTCTACCTAATAACACACTATTCTCTGTTCCTGTTATTTTCTGTTGGTCATTAAAAATCGATTGATATTGTATCAGTTTTTGTTGGGTTAGCAGTAGTTTGAATTGTTCTAATGTTTTTTATAAATATATAATTTATAAAAAACATTACAACAATTCAAACTTCCATTTAATAAGTGGTGAACTAGTAATCCTATCTCATTCATAGCACTAGTATTAGAACGACAACTAAGTCGCTGTTGCAGTCAAATTGCAGTATTATTGCCGCAAGAGAAACGAATGTTCTCTACGTAGCGGTTACACAGAATAATGAAAATTAACAAATGAGTGAACGCAGTATTGCAAGGATCCTTCGTAAACGTTTGTTATTCGCTAGTTCTGGTTTCTACGAACAAATACCTATCTCTCGGATTATTGTTTCATTGCTAACCAATTTCAGTTTTGTTACGAATAATACACGTGCGGAATATTATTGTCGGACGGGTTTTAAACGTCTGATTTTGATAAATTTACAAGCGTACATAAAAGGCGCTTATTTTTAATTTTAACCAGAACATTTTATGTAAGAGTGGCATTATCATTTTTAAGCAAAGTCGTATGGCTTTTTCTTTTCATGAATAAATATTAATACAGTTAATTTGAACTGGCTATCAAGACCCATAGTAGTCATAAAGTGAACTTTGCTAAATACTTCGAGACATGAAGAATCTCAGGATGGTCACTATGATATTGCACATGATTTTGTGTTGTCGATAGTAGATAAAAACAGGTAAGTGCCATCTTTAAGTCAACAGCGGGGCCATTACTCAGAACTATAGCTTGACGTATTTAAGTTCCAATTAAGATGCATTTTAATTGATCTCAATGAAGATAAAATTATTGTCACGTGACTTAGAGCCAACCGTTGAGTGCCACTCGATCAATCATAGCAATAACCGTTACTCAGCTGGTCAAATACAAAAGGACGGCTCGTAACAATGACTATGGATTCTCTCAACTATTCGAATTGTTCGTTTTGATAATTGTTATAGACTTTTAACGTGGAATACTATGAGCGATTTTTAGTGGCTTCCATTTTTAGTAGTTACTACAAGAAAAAATGACTAACAAAGTGACCAGAGCGTAAGTGCCATCGCTCACCTGCTGATTGATATTGCTAAGCCGCTAATAATCATTGAACTATATTTTATCTTTGCTGACTAGTTTATTTAATGACGTAAATTCTCTTTAAGCTTTCTACGATAAGCAGTACACGTTCATCAAATTAGTTCATAGTACAGTGATTGTCTGAAACTATACGAGTATATATATATATATATATATATGTTATGTGTGTACTATTAACTATTAATATTGTACTTAGTTAACCGACGAGAATTAGCATAATATCTGTTACGCTAAACTGAGGATATACGGTAAGTCAGTAAGATTTCTAGTCTTGCCGTAATTAAGGCTTTTGTTTGTTAACGGACGAAGACGAACTAAACGTGTGCAATTATTACCAAAGACATCCTATTTTTTTTTTATTGCATATATGGGTGGATGAGCTCACAGCCCACTTAGTGTTAAGTCGTCACTGGAGCCCATAGACATCTACGACGTAAATGCGCCACCCACCTTAAGATATAAGTTCTGAGGTCTCGAATATAGTTACAGCGGCTACCTCACCCTTCAAAAAGACACGCACTACTGCTTCACGGCAGAAATAGGCAGGGTGGTGGTACCTACCCGCGCGGACTCACAAAAGGTCTTACCATCAGTAAACGAACCTGTGTTCCTAGTTGAGTACTTTTAGATTTTTAATAGAACTAGTCATTCATGGCTCATCATGATTGGCCTATACATTGAATTTACTATTACTGATTTGTACAGTAGTAGTTTCATACCTGTCTCGCAGTATTGACATGTCAATTGAAATCAATAAACAGATAAATAGAGCTTAAAATATCTAAAACATATACTATGTAGGTATGTATGTTTTTGAGCCCGTTTCCTCGGACATTGTGTAGCTAGACTGAAACGCTCGTTGAGATTTCTATCGGGTTTTACTCGCTTGCCAATATAGGGAAGCTTTGGTTTCGAGTGCGGTTCTCGATGCGGCGTGTAGTACGGTGAGCTGTTTGCTCAACTAAGTAGACGACTAACGCAAGGCAAATGTTTGCATTTAAATGGCACGAATGATTCGTAAAATACATTTGAAACTTAATGGCTTTATTCACCGTCTCGAAGTATTATTTTATTACATTTTCTTAAAATTTATATATTTAATTCTCGTTCGCTTCACAACGAAACGGTATGTACATATCTCAATTAAGTCATTTTATTTATTTATTTATTTAAGGATTACCGACAGGGTTTACAGTAAGACATAAAATAACATTGACATGTATAGAGCAATTGATAACTGCAACTCTAATTAGAGGCAATCACAGCATGCATTACATTAATATATCAATAGAGATTTAACAATACTATTAATAATAATGAAAAAAAAATGAATAAATGAAAAAAATTATATAAATGAATCTAAGACGAAACCGCGTATTGGAAAGCCGTATTTGATATTAAGCTGTTGTTGTATTGTTTTTGTCTATTTTTACCTAGCTAAATAATGAAATTTACGATTTTTTTTTATTTTCAGCTAATGCGCCTAGCGTCAAGCAACTTCTCAAGTAACAGAAAAAAATTAATGAAAATCACATGGCCATAATGAAGGATTTATTCATTTGGTAGTAGCAAATAATAAATTACGTACGCCTAGGCGTACGGCTCGTAAGCAAGGACCTCGGTAATGGTGGCTCGAAGATACTTAGGCTTCACAAGTTAATTGTATCTCAATGCACTTCAAGTAAAGCTAGTAAGTTAGGCCCATTGCTCACACGCTTGTATTCAATTTGAAGCAAATATTTGTGTTTACAACTTGGAGTTAAGTTACTCGACGGCTTCTGGCGGAAATGAAATGACGTCTCCCCGTTAAGTTCTTCAGATCATACCGTTTAATATCAATATGTAACTTATTAATTTTTATTTGAGTTTTTTTTTTTTGAATCTGTCGAAGTGAGGCACGCTTTAGACGCTATTGACTTTCCTCCCCCACATAATCGTTAGTAGCCTAAAGGGATATTCCAACTACGCGCGGATTGGTAGGTGAACTCACAGGGCTTAACCTGGAAGGATTTGATAACTCTAGCTCTAGCAAGAGCAGTGCTTCGCTAAATCTACCAGCGGATCGTAAACCGCGACCCTTTGAAAAAATCGCGCGAGAAATTCAGTGGGTTATGTCTAAGGGCTAGGTTGCATCTCGAACTCTTCGTCGCATTCAACAATGGACACGTAGAAACACGACTTCATATTATCTATACACAGAAAACATGATGTTATGCACGCACGTTCTACAAGCACTTTTTTTAAGGAACTTTTTAAATTAGGAGTTCATGTTTGTAGTGTTTATTATTATTTTTATTATAAAAAATTTTATTTAAGAAATTATATGAATTATAGTGATATTTGTACAGTTGATTTTTACAAGACTTTATCCAGACTAGCTGCCTGTTGGTAATGTATTGTAATTACTAGATTTTACCTAAGAAACTATAAAACTATGACTTAAAAAACATTTAGACATTTCTCTTTATTCTTAAATTTGTATTAAACTTATGATGAATTCATTGGCATAATACCTCAAAATAGGATATTTTCTGGAAATATAGTGAAGTAGAAAATATAGTGTCACTAAGTGGTTTTGTATATGATAATAAAAATAAGAAAAACCAATTAATGATTTTTACTAGCATTGCTGATTATTATTTTTAATAAATTATACACGCATATATAGTTAATCATCGGAGTAGTTGGTACGGTCACAATATTATTTATATCGGTGCATTTTACTGTCATATTGAACATAGTATTTAATTTTTGGCATAGTTAACCTTAGCTCTAATATTTAATTTTCTATTTTGATCATAGCATATTAATGTCTAAACAAATAATATCAGAAAATTGATATACACCTATGTGAAACCAAAAAGTACAACTTTGGTCTATAGTGGTAGTGGAAAAAAAGAAAACTCATATAGCAAATAAACTAATTAGGACCTAAACTTAATTTTGGGGAAATTTCAAAAATAATAAAAGTTTTTTTTTTAGAAAGTTTTTAAGATTACTCACCATCTCGATGAATTTCGAAGAAACGGCATTTAGTTCTTGAATCTTCATGAAAACTTTGTCGTAACTTAAAGTCCAATAAAACTTAAAACGATAAAATTTAATAATATTTTATTTTTCCTACTTTTTATAACAACATTCTCGCCAATAATATAAATCCAGATACTAAATATATTTATGAAAATTATAACATAGCGCTAACAACTTTTAAAGAAATATTTCACTTATAAAAATAGTTGTAGGTCTAATAATAAATATCATTCTTGACAAAACTATATAGGAATTCGTGAAACAACCACCTACCTATTACAAAACAAAAGGTGAACGCCAATACGTAAACAAAAGATCGTTTTACTAAAACAAACGAATAAATTGCTAAGCGATAAGACGTGATATCTTTAACTTATTTTCAAATTTAAAAATATTTTATTTGTGTTAACATACATTGCGAAAAATTCACATTTCACTTCTAATAATCTTCTATCACACTAGATTGGATTCAAAAAATCTTAGTCTACGAGCATGTCTTTTATCAAATCGTGAATTGACAGGTATAACAATTTAGCTCCCACTGCATTCTGGTCTGGCTTACGCCATGTTTGCGAAGTAGGTTTCGGTATTGCCAAAGCTATTTTAATTTTCCTCGCAGCTATATGATTTTTTTTGTAGTAAAAACAGTTCACCGAAAAAAACAGTATTATTTACACAATTACATACATTTAAGTAAAAGACCTTCAGAAATGAAAACATTAATAGTAAAAATATATTTGTCGCCTCCAAAAACATACCCTGATTGAAACTTACTTCTCAATAATTGGGAAATTTGCCGACAATGCATTGGTTCTTCAAACAATGAGAGTTGAGTAAAGTAACTAGGGCAAACAAAATCGACTAACAAGAAAAGCTAATTCAATGGAAACTATAATCCAATAGTGTAATTTTGAGCTAGGGTTTTATAAATCAATTTTTTTTTTTTTAAGTTTAAAAAAAAAAGACCTATATTAATAGTTTTTATACTTCAAATTTTACTAGTAGCTGCTACGCGCTAATAATGCTGTTCACTGTTTGTCGTATTTATTGCTGGTTGCTTTTTGCATTGCTTAATATTCTTTATAAATGTGAATCATAGCTGTACATATTGTCTAAAGTAGGCAAACTTTTCTGAGTGCACCTCGAAATCCTAAAGTTCTTCTGATAAAATCTTGATTTGTTAAAATAGGTTAAAGTGATTCACTGATATCGCTGTAAGGTACCCAACCCTCTAACATCACAAAATAAGTAGAGAAAGACAATATGGTAAACAACGATGCTTTAACACTGTATAAACATTCCTGATCCTGCGGACAGAATGGAAAGTAATCGACGTCACCTAAAACACGTCATTTTGGATCCTCCCGATCCATTGACAGTGCTTTTAGGTACCTCAAGCACCGGTCATCGTTCGACGAGTAAATTAACCCTCAGACACAGCCCACAGAGTTGCTATTTTGCTAGGGTTCGTATTAGCAACGTCATCAGGTTTGAGCCCCATGAGCTCACCTACTAGTTAAGATTACGCTGAAATAGCCTCTCAAGGCTCTCAACTTAGGTATAGAAAAAAAAACTGTATATAAATAAAGTGATGCCAAATGCACAAGTTTTATATTTCAGGCGGGCATTTGACCTTCAGCTTTTGTCTCGGTCACTCTGGCTGATGTTCCCATTTAGCAACGAGGAACCTATGTTGAGTTTATCTGGGATAACATCAAACAATCACATCCGATAACTTTGCTGTAAATATTACCCAGCAACACTGCATTGAAAAAAAAGGATTGTGTGGTTTTGTGAAACCACGTTAAAAGTGTAACTTTTTTTCACTTAAAGACATTTAACTCTGACAAACAACATTTACATTAAGCACTAACAAATACAAACAAAATAGCGTGGAGCACTGGCACAAATGAGTAATAGTCTATACACTACACGGTCTACGTGAACTATAGGCGCCGCCATATTGGCCTTGGCTACTTTGATAAGCGCCTTTCACTTTATCCCTACTCCGTGGCCGACCGTCACGCGACATGCAACATACAGGCGAAAAAGCTTGAGACGAGGTAATAAAAGTTTCACTTTAAAAGGGAGACTTTCCTGCTTTTCGATCCTACAGACAGAAACATTGTAATAGCTGTTAAATACAAAAAAAATGTGAAATCAGCGTTAGAGAGGATAGAGGATAGAATAGAAGAAACAGTCATATTCTCTTTTGAATTCTCTAAGGTTTCGTCCCCATTCCGTACCACCTTGTAACTTTAAGGTAGTGCCCATATTTTAAACTAGATTTTTGTAGCTGGATTGGATTGTTGTGACAAATCATGACTGAGTTTTAGATTTTCTGTAGAACTTTAAAACAATGTACAAACTCCCACAGTAACTTTCTCTTCAGTAATAGGATTTCAGTTAGTCGAATAGAGGACTATCATTTAAGCTGACTAAATCGCCTAAGAACGTGACAGCTGCGAAGAAATGAATTCATTCGATTCTTAATACCTATACATTCACATTCATAAACGAAACGATACAAGAGCAACACAAACTATTTTCGTGCCCAATGCTCGTACGGTATACAAAAACAAAACTTATCTCCCGCGGTGCATAGATTTTTATCAAAAATATTAAATTAAATAATTATTATTTCTGGATGTGTAAGTGACCTCGCGAATACGATGGGTAAGTTTAAATTGTTATCTTATTCAATTCTCTTTGCGTTGTCCATCTACATTAAGCTTGATTAAACTTAGGAGAGTATTTTTAAATTATTTGTTTTTTCCAGAAAGTATAGGCGACGATCGAGAGAACTTAAAGGATTTTCTTGAAGAAGCTGAACTTCAACAATACCATGAGCTCTTTAGGTAAAATTAAATCATAGATTAGTTATTTTATGCTGTTTTAAACTCGTCCTGCTGTGCTTTGGCGTCCATGTACAAATTAGAAACTTGGAGCTTTTAGATGTTGCGTTCGTTAATTTGTGTCATTTTTTAGCTGAAGCGAAATTTTTGTTTTGTTTTGCATTGGCTTACTTTCGTTATTTAATGCGTATGATTTATTTAGATTAGTGCTTTCAATTATTTAAATTATACTTTAAACATTATACTTTACCAATTTCTCTGTTTAAAAGTAACGGTCATAGTTCAATAGCTTAAAACACTTTGAATGACACTAGGCAAAAAACAGTGTTTTGTTGAATTGTTTATTCAATTCAATATGAGCAGTTTTGTTATGATATTTTCTTCTATACCAAACTTACTTCTACAATATATGTAATTTTAAATAATAAATAATGTTATTGTAATATACTATATTAAATATGATAAAGTGAATATATAATATTGAAAACCTTGAGATTAGCGACTGATATTTTAGTTTTCAAACCCCAATGCATGTCTTTTTCCATCATCCAAAATAGCTGGAAAAGTAATATTTTCTGCGGTAAAATCAGATAATCACTCTATCTAGGTATACTTTAAGGCTATGTACAATATAACTTAAGAAGGAGGATGATGGAACTTAACAATGGCTTCTATGGGGCTATTTTCCACTGTAACCAGCAAACAATGCATGTTTGTGAAAATTTCTGTTATGTTGTGCATTCTTAATTACTATTCCTTTTCAGAGATGTCTTGAAAGTGACAAAACTATCGCAATTAAAATTCGTCGTGACAGAGGACTTGGTACAAATTGGCTTCTCGAAACCAGAACAAAGACGATATAAAAAAATATATTCCAAATATTTTCCAAATCCATACATCACCAAAATAAAGAGACTGCTTAGCTCTAGTAAAAAGAATGATCCGGTTAGTGATAGGTTTTATAAATATATTGTAAAGCTATTGTGTGTGATTGTGTTTCAATACTAATAAGTTTGTCTAATTGTATTGAATTCATCATTTATAGGGCGGATCTTTTCAAATAATGATTTGAAAATTTATACCAATCACATGATTGCTGCACTGATTTTACACTGCAAATATAGAGCCCAAATAATCTTGGTTGTTTATAAAATAAAATATTCTTGCACTAAAGTGTGCATTTAATATATCATTATTTTATTAATTAAAGTCTCAATCCCGTACGAACTAAAACATTATTGACATCAGTTTTAAGACCATATTTGAGTTTGTATCTCTGCATTCAAATACAAATGAATTTAAAATCAATGGTTATATATATTTATGAATGCACGATTTTTCTTTGCAGTTTTCACATGGACAATCGACGATACCTGTCGATTTGCAACCGTTTTCAGACAGCACCGTTAAAATTCCCACAAAACATATAATATCAATAGAAGATATAACTATTAATAAAGAGCTTGGCATGGGCCAATTTGGTGTTGTGCAACAAGGCACGTGGACTACAGGGAATCAAAGAGTTAGTAATATTGCCGAAAATTAGATTTCTTTTGGAATTGTGTAATCTTCTTCTTTTGCTCCCCCTTAACCCTCTAGGTGGGGTCGGCACAGCTAATCTTTCTCTTCCATTCTCTTCTATCAGCCGTCATCTCAACACTTACTCCTCTCTCTCTCATATCATCATTCACACACTCATCCATGTCTTCTTCGGTCGACTTGTTCCCCCTCTACCTTGCACTACCATTTCCCTACTTTGTGTTTTCCCTATGTTGTGCATAGATTTGGTTTCCTTTGAAAATGTTTTTTTCGGTATTTTATCTGACCCTGGATAACTGCTACTTCATCATCTTTCCCTACTAGTAAACTCCTTAACTTGTTTTCTAACTTTACCTTCGTGATAATTTCTATATAACTAATCTTCAGTCTACTGTTTCCAAACGACATTTATCGCTGTTCATTTATTTTAAGAAAGATATAACTACGTTTAGTAAAAAACTTTTAATGATTTAACAGTTAGGTATAGTGATTGTATATAATTTATGTGATAGTAGTGAGAGTATAGTAATAGTTTTTTTTTATTCATTAAATATAAATGTTGAAAACAAATTTGTTACAAAAGCTATGTATTTCAGCTGCAAGTTGCAATAAAATGTTTGGGAAACGAACGTATGACATCAAATTCAACTGAGTTCCTAAAGGAGGCAGCCGTGATGCACAGCATAGAGCATCCAAATATAGTGCGATTGTTTGGCGTCGTTCTGCATTTAGATTCCTTGATGTTGGTGAGTATGCTGTTTTTATACTTACATTCTAACCTTAAGATTTATAATTGTATGTACATCGATTGTCATTTAATGTGGCTAGTTCGAAATTAGAAACTTTGCTCTTAAATAATTTCTCGAAATTTGTTTTTGTTTCACGTGAACGTTTCAATGGAGAGTAGAGGTAAATAGAACTGTGTTTAGTAAGACATAGGTTGGAAAATTGTCCAGCTACAAATTATGATTCGAAATAGCGCTAGCGTAGTTATGGTTTGATATGAATGCAGCAGCTATAAACGAACTGAAATGTGCTAGGTTGACAAATTTAATTTGATAATTTTTGGTGCTATCTATGAAATTACATATCTTGCTACGGTGGCGCTACCCTGTGACCTTTACCTCTACCCTCTGTACCTTCAAGGCATCATTCAGCATTTGTCTACGTGTATGTGCCAAGCCGTACACTGTCCATGCATAAACTGTTTGGATCATCTTATCACAATATACTGATTTAAAATCAGATCTACCGTCAATCTTAATTTATTTTTATCCTATAGTTTTATAAAAACATCAATTTTACAATTTAAAAAAAACGAAAAGGTATGATAAGTACATTTATTCAAGTTTGTTCTAATATGTTCAAAATAAGTTTTGTGATATTACTATCTGTTATAATAAAAACGTACATCCTATATAAACAAATCAATTAGCCGACGGTCGTTGATTTTTAAAGATTTGAAAGAGATATCGTTAAAAATTTAAAACGCAGAAAAAAAAAACTATTTTGAGAGTTGTAATAATCCACAATAAGTTGTGAAACGGCACGATCAATATTTAAAATTGAAATTACGGCTGTTTCTTGTCGTCATATTTATTTTTAAATCCTAATCAGGGTCTTTGTGAATTTTCCTAACGTATTGAACGCATTTATCTCGTTCCGCACACGAATGTCATTTCTGAATTTTAAATCGGGACATAATTTATCTGAAACCTTGAAAAAGTAAACACTGAATACACCTGCTTCATGCTTACATTATACTATCAATACTACAGTAATACGGTAGTTACAGTAGGCAGCGGCTTAGTTCTGCCCCTGGCATTGCTGAACTCCATGGGCGACAGGAACCACTCACCATCAGGTGGGCCGTATGGTCGTCTGTATACAAGGGCAAGAAAAAAAAAACTTTATATTTACTTTTATAAAAGAATCAAGCTACGGATTATTTGGATTCAAAATATTTAAAAGCGAGAATCAAAAATACAGTACGGTCATAATAGTAGGGGAGCCCAAGCGGGGATTTCGGGATTTACTAAAGCGCGGCAGCTTAATATACAGGGGGATACTTTGAACCCGGTTAAGTACATCCACCAAATATGTACCTCATGAATAAGGCCTCGCGTCCAGGATAAAGGATCAGATTAGTAATGTACGAAATTGATTGTCAGAAATCCTCGAACGCGTCAGATTAAGGTTAGTTAATTACATGCTAAAAAGTGTAGACATATTCCACTAATCTGACAATTTGAGAGTGACGTAGAGAAAGGGGAGGGCTACAAAGTTGTAAAAAAAAACGTTATCTGGACATTCTCAAGCGTGGCTCAACTTTTGTTTTGAAGGAAATAATTCAAGGTTAACGAAAAATATGTAATCTGACGATTTCCACAAGCCGAAATAGCAAAAATTCGTCGATAAACTTGAATGCGTGCAGCTGCGTAATGCCTATGTTCCCCTCTCCGCGTTTTTTTGAGCGTGTTTTTTTAAATTTACTTTCTTGCAAATACAAAGATTTTACTTAAAAAACATAGACTTTTATATTTGCATGCTATTTCCTGAGCTTTTCAATTAATTAAGTTCAATGATTGTTTTTTTTGTTAGGTTAGGCGAATCCCCCTAGATAATCGTCAGATTATGAGACAGCACATCTAGGACGTAAAGATGAACCATATATATCTTAATTTGACGCGCTTGAGTATTTTAAAACGGCGAATTTTTTTTTCATATTATAATAATGGCCGCGAGTTTGCGTAACATCGAAATCGTCAGATTATTGCACCGTCCTCGTCGAACCCGTAGCTTGCGGCGAAGGGCTCTACGAGCGAATTAGCCCATAGACACAGCCCACTGAGTTTCTCGCCGGATCTTCTCAGTGGATCGCGTTTCCGATCCGGCGGTAAATTCTGCGAAGCACTGCTCTTGCTAGTGCTAGTGTTAGCAAATTCTCTCGGGTTGAGCCCGTGAGCTCACCTACACACGTTAGGGTGAAGCTGAAATAGCCTCTCAAGGCTATCAGCACAGATAGGAAAAAAAATGATTATATTATTGCATGACAGCTTTATTTAAGATTCACTTAAGACCTCCTAAGAAAATCTGACGCGATCGATTATTTTTTTTCTTATTTTTAACCCTTACCTACGACCACCCCCATCATGAAACCGATCAGATTAACATACATACATTATTAAAAATACGTAGGACATTTAAGCTATCAACATCTGACGCGCTCGAGTTTGTCCTTGCAACAGTTTTTTTTTACAAATTTGAAAATCTATAGCCGCTTCCCCCACCGATGAAAAGGTATACATTATATGATATTTTTTTCTTATTATCATCTAAGCTTTGCAGCCCAATAGGTCTCTATGACGCTCGAGTAAATTCCCATTTAGCATCGTGGACTCCCCTACTATAAATACTGTTACAATAACAATAAAAAAAAACAATAATATTACGTGTGAATTAGGAACCGATATATTAATGTTAAAATTCATTGCAATTTTTCATTTACACGTCTAAGTTTGTTAAAAATTCTCGTGAAATTAAAACGTAGTACATAGATACATATTATATATTATAGTTACATAAAGTAAATAGTTTTATCTATGTAATAAAATGCATTTCTTGAATCATTTGCTCCGTTTAACTAATTCATAATAGTTGAATATTTTCTGTATCCACCTATCTAACTGTTGTTAGATACGATCAGTCGCCTGTGTGATACAGAAAAATATTTTATCGTAATCATATTCAAAAGGCTATCACTATAGTGAAGCAGAGATTCCGAAGAACTCCTATTTGCGTTTTCTATTTTATTATGCGCATTTAAAAAAAATTCTTTAGGCCACGACGGCTACAAACTGTACCACAAGTTTAACTATTCAATACAGTAGAACTGCAACTATTTAAATTTTTAAAACGGCTTAAATAGCAAGGAACACTAGAAAATTTATTTTTTACCTTTAAAGGAAAGGCTATGCAATACACTTCAATGTTGTGCCTTATTCTAGACTCGGTTGATCGCTAACGTCGGACTGATCATGATTTATAAAATATAATAAAAAGACATTAACTTATTATTTGCATAAATATTGTAACAAGAAAAACATCGATTTCGTTTCTATAATACAATCATAATCAATAAATAGCATATGCATGCGTGTGTGCAATGTTTTCTTTATTGATTTAATGTATTTTTTATGCATTATTTTAAAAAAATATTTGCGTTATGCACTTCTTCTCTATATTCTCTATAAGTGTGCAAAATTTTTATACTCCTTCGTCCGCGCAATTTTCGTAAAAAGGGATAAAAAGTTTTTGCTTCACGTATTAATATATAGATTATACGTACGTTATGTACTAAGTTTTTTACGTACGTACAGTTTGTAGCCGTCGTGCCCTAAAAGATAAGACGTCCAGTGCATACGTGTTGAGCGATGCAACGGTGTTCGAATCCTATAGGCGGTTACCAATTTTTCTAATGAAATACGTACTTAACAAATGTTCACGATTGACTTCCACGGTGAAGGAATAATATCGTGTAATAAAAATCAAACCCGCAAAATTATAATTTGCGTAATTACTGGTGGTAGGACCTCTTGTGAGTCTGCACGGGTAGGTACCATCACCGTGCCTATTTCTGCCGTGAAGCAATAATGTGTTTCGGTTTGAAGAGTGGCGCAGCCCTTGTAACTATATTGAGACCTTAGAACTTCTAAGCAATAAAAAAAACATGATAATGTGTATTATGCTTTACAAATAATAAACGGGAATCCGCTTTGATAACGATTTGTGATATGATACAGTTCTCACTCACACATATTCTAATTGTAGGTTTTACCTTATATGTCATTACTGTCAATTTATAAATATGTAATTTTCATTATCCATGTGGAATTAAAACGTATTTTGGGAATTACCTTTCAACTTACCAAGTTCTATATGCCTAGTCCATGTTTGTCCCCCTCTCTTCATTATAATAAAGTCTGATTTTTTTTGTTCCATTTCGATTAATGAGGGTATGAGTTGTTTTGACAATAGAATGACGATTTTTAGTTTTTTTTATTGCTTATGCCTACGAATAGATAATAAGTCAGGAAATGTAACTGCGCTCTAAAAATAAACCAACAAAAGTTGTGTCCACCGTGACATTAGTCGGATATTGTTCTTGCAAGCGAGCACACTTCTTATTTCGATTTCTTATTGTGTTGTCAATAATCATGCCAGCGTGTGTTGTGAAGAGGTGCAGGAGCCTAAAATTAGGCTAAAATTCCAGGGGTCACTTTTCACTAGTAAGTAGTAACAAAATTATAATTATATTTAATGAATTGCAAATATGTTATCAAACCGAGATGGTTAACACTATGCAACATGAAGTCAGTAAATTTTTGATTGTATTTTTTTCTTCTTGGTGAAATATTGAAAAGTACATCGATAAAACATTTTTTATTATAAAATAGGTATATTTATATTGATAATTTTATAACGATAATGGATTTTGCATAATTTGTTTTCTTTTATTTTTCCTGCCGATGCAATTCGGCAAAAAGGATAGCTGCAGTTAAGTTGGAAAGACAAGAATATGATTGGATGCCTGTGAAAACCAGCAGAGTATGCTCTATTCATGCTATGAAACTTGCTGGATGCTGCTAGCCTTCAATTGCCAGAAACAGTGGAGCAAATTGTAGGCTATATAGCCGGCGTTGTAAGCCGAAAACTGCAAACAAAAATCAACTGTCCAGAATGCTTATCATTGCTACCTGCTAATGAAAATTTGTATTTTCACAATCTGATTAATTTGAAAGATTTCGGTGGATTCTCGTACCCATCTGTGCTGTTGTATAAAATATGCACACGCACAGAAACACTAATAGACGTATAATAAAAATACATGATAACGGAAAATCTGTCGGTAATATATACACAGTGTTTTTCTAAAATAATTGACAATGAAGATATTCTGCGCTTACTAAAAAAACAGCCACCAGACAAATAATGACCTTTTTTTTTTATAAAATGTGTAATGGTTGAATTTCGCAGAATCCGTCGTCCCTACATTGCGATAAAAGATTCTTTTTTAATGTCTTCTAGGCAAAAACTTAATAAATCAATTATATTTCGAGGGACGTAGAGTTTATTACAAAAAAAAAACAAATATATAATCATTATACAATTATATTGTTTTAATATTAACTTTGTCCGGCCACTTATTACATAACATCGTCTACGCTGCTATGGCTGCTGCCATAGCAGACATTTCAGCAAGCGCATGAAGCAATCCCTGCTTTCGTTTTGAATTCAAACCAATCACAAATAATGTCTATTTCTAACCTCGTTTGTGATTGGTTTTTTATTCATACGTCGTTTCGGTTTCAAGTGGTGCCACTTTTTTTGTGAAATTTGTTCCGAGTTAGACTTCTTGACTTATTATTTATTCGTAGGCTTATACGCGTAAACGAACTCAAGGCTCATCTGATATTAAATAGACATCGGAGCCAATAAATAAAACTTCATGAATGCGGCCATCTTCATGAATGAGAAATATGTTTAATAATGCATTAGAATTTTTGAGCTATTACCGTTGACCGTATTAAATAAACGTCCGCATTGACTTCAATGTCGGATCCAGTGGTGCAATACAAAGGCACGCTTGGTCATGTCCATGTGATAACTGCAAATAAAAATTGCGCTTCCATAATTTAATTATAATTTTGATAAGCAGCCAATCAGTAGTCTTTGGTCGCGGGTGCAGGATGGATTTCCGATGCAAAAAACTTTGAAAAATTTATCTCTATGCAATTCCTGTTAAATTTTTGTTTTTTTATAACGCCCAAAAATATAGTTAAGGTTAATGACCCAATAAGTACTGGTCCTTTTAAATAAAAGAAATTTGGTACACATGACTTTTAACGAATTGTTTTGTGTTAAGTTTAATTGTCAACCTTTTTTTTGGGAAAACAGTATCGATATTAGTTAAAATTAAGTGGTTGTTATGGACAAATAAGTTAAAGATGAGCGTGTGTTAAACGGGAGTATTTCAGTATTCTCTCGCCTGCGCGCTAATGGTGTATGAAACATTAAATTTGCCTATAGAGTACCTTATTCACCGGGCTTAGCACGTTTCGATCATACATATATTTTATATTTCGAAAATTGGGAAAAATATATTTTTTTAAATTCAACTTGTAATTCTAAAATAATGAAAGGGCATTTTCTTCTGAAAATGTATGTCACTCTCATGCACGTAAACTACACATACTGTCAAATCAAAATCTGCTATGTGCAAAAATTATATTTTGAATTAACGAGTAAAAACATTTTCGTATATAATTTTATATGAAGGTGAATTTTTAAGAACTATATCAAATGAAAGCTATTGATAAATATTAAAGCTATAGACATATAAGTTTTTTTTTATACGGTAGATAGGACTGTGAACTATACGAAAAATTCAATTAGTAAAAATCAGAAAAAGTGCACAAAACAGATTTTGGTTTGACAATGACGATATTATTTTGCCAAAAACCTCATCGATCGCTTTATTTATATGTGAAAGGAAAACAAATCGACAAACACACTTTTGTATTAATTTATGCTATGTAGTAATAATGATATTTTAACTGTAGTAAGTATAACGCCAAAATTAAAATAAATTACGTGAACGACGGATTTTATCCACAACCTAAAAGTAAATTCTCCACCGTTTTATGTTTTGAGGTAAATGAACTATTGTTTTTTTGAACAAAAATATATTTTTATACTTGAAATAGGTAACAGAGCTGGCTCCTCTCCGTTCACTGCTGGAGTGCCTCCGTGAAGTGTCACTCCGGCCCAATTTCCCCGTTCCTACTCTCTGCGAGTTCGCCGAACAGATCTGTGATGGCATGACTTATTTAGAAAACAAAAGACTGATTCATAGGTAACAAAAAAGAAACATTGTTAACGTCCTCATCATAACATTCATTCGTTTACGAGATAACAACGTTTCTTTATCCGAAAACAAATTAATTAAAATCTTTATTGCATGCTTACGATGTGAATACAATGTGTCGTCTATGGGGTCTCCGTCGCGGTGACATCATTCGGTCAACCGGTTATCATACTTATCATTCATTGCTTTAACATATGTAAATAACTTGGTTTTTTTTACGTGGGTGAGGTGAATCATTTATATTCAAGTCGAATTAGCACCTAAACGAATGAGATCGAGAATCTCTCACGAGAAATGATTATTTAATTTCCGTTATTAGTAAACTAGTTTAGAAGTACAGTTATAACGGGGTATCCTTGCGGAAGACGGAAATTGAATATTGTAGTTGTACTTTTTTTTCAATCAGCTCTTTTTTTACTGTAGATGTTCTGACGATCTCATGGCTCCACCTATTTTTAAGTGGTTACTCCAGAACTCAAATATCACAATGTGAATTTCACAACATAACATCTGGACGTTGAAGTTTTAATTATATTCAGTGTGTAATCGTATACAGGGTAGTATACTGTACACAGGACGTCTAAACTATTAGGCGACAGACGCTTGAAATTTTCAATGTTTAACGATGTTCTTAAGATTTCAATTATTTTGGTGCTTGGTTTTACACTTGTTAATACACACATATATCTTTTTCAATGATTTGAAAATAAATTATTGTGAAATGAAATGTTTTCAGGGATTTAGCAGCAAGAAATATTTTAGTATTCAACAAAGATAGAGTAAAGATTTCAGACTTTGGTCTGTCGCGCGCACTTGGTGTCGGCAAGGATTACTATCAGACGAATTATAATGTCAATCTTAAATTGCCGGTGGCTTGGTGAGTACAGACAATTTTTTACTTGTACTTATTTATTTATCAACATCACTTGTACTCTGTACAACATAATACATCTAAGATATATTTGGTTACGTAATTATTTTAAAAGTTATACCTCCATTGGAATTTACAACAGATTAATTTCAGCGGAGCTTTTTTTACTTTTATTGCTTAGATGGGTGGGTGGACAAGCTCACAGCCCACCTGGTGTTAAGTGGTTACTGGAGCCCATATACAACTACGACGTAAATGCGCCACCCACCTTGAGATATAAGTTCTAAGGTCTCAGTATAGTTACAACGGCTGCCCCACCCTTCAAACCGAAATGCATTACTGCTTCACGGCAGAAATAGGCAGGGTGGTGGTAACTACCCATGCGGACTCACAAGATGTCCTACCACCAGCTCCGACACATGTATATATTAACAGTTATTCGCAACGATTTTTTGAATGCAACGACAAATAATTTATTGGAAGTCCATAAGCAAGTCAGTAAAGTGAATGATCATACAATATCAATACACCGCGTGTTCTATAGATATCTATAGATATTCGAATAGTTCTCAAACACGAAAGCAAGTGTAGGTGATTCCTAACATTGAATTCAGTTTTTTTTAATGGCGCGCAATGTAAGACGTTTCTCGCATTAACCGTGGTTTTAAAGCTTCAAGGGTTGCAGCTGACTTGCGTATTACATTGCCGGTTCACGAAATATTGACATGACATAACGACAATAATCAATGATCATTGTAGTAGATGTATATAATATTGTTTTCTGTTTACGTTAAATCTAGTTTAATGCCGTTTCGGCTCCGGGAAATTCCCTATACCCTCTGTACATTACCGATCTGACTAAAATAATAGTAATGAATTGTATTTAACACTAAATATACCTTAACGGGTCAAATGATCCAATTAGAACTTTTGCATTAAAAATTCACGTACCATCTTGTTGCTTTAGCACATTTGACTTCATGACTTTCTTACCAAATAATGTACAGTTATTATACTAATTTTTTTTATTTTGTTTTGTTTATTTTGAGTCATACTTGTCGTATACCGTTATCTACCCGCTATGGTAGAAATATGTACCAGTAAGTGTTGGTATTATTAGTGTTAAATAAGAAATACATGAACTCAATGCGGACTACAACTGTGCGATTGTGAATTGTGCTAGAGATTAAAGAGTCGTGTTAGCAAAGATATAAGCTCAGAGTCCGACAACAAGCGAACGTGTGATCATTATTTCTTCAAGTAAGCACGTTTAGATTGACCCATAAAACACGTTTGCGATAAACGTATCGTTCAAATCAATCTCGCCTTGTCTTGTTTGTTGTTGTCAACGTGTAAAGGACGACCAGTTGAAGTATGTGTAGGCGTGTTGGATTGTTTATGAAAACAAATCGATTGATCTTTAGCGGTGACATATCGCAGCGTTTTTTAATGTTTGCGGGGAATCAATTGTTGTTCGTTAATGTTAACCTGACGTGATAAATGAAATCTCAGCGGGCCCACTATATACGGCCAGCATCTGTCCGCATCTCCTTTTAGGGGCCTCCTTATGCAACACTGTTCAAAAAATAAATATTAACAGAACAAAGCGCACTGATGTTTCGTGAAGTTTTTCCTGATTTTTATACAATACGGTTGATGTTTCTTTGGCGTTGACGGCTAATTATACTGACCACGAAATCGAAATTATTATAAACAAATAATAACAAAGAATATATGCGAATTTGAAGCTTTAAAATTGTGTTGTCATTATGTATGTTTGTAATTATGAATTCGCATTTGCACTGTTGCACACATTTGCACTGCCTTATTGTTTTCATTTTTAACTGAGGAAAGTATATGAAGAACTATATACTCGTAATATAAGTTCTTTAAATATTTCTAATAATGAACAAGATAAAGTTGCTAATGAAATATGTATTAGAATATTTGTTATTCCTGTTACAGAATAGTTTCTTAGTTTTTCTCATGAATACCTTAATGACGTCTTTTGTTGGAGAACGGAATATTTATGTATCTATTTTTTACCGATATTACTGTAAGGTCATGTTTCCTGTTACCATTTATAGTAGGTAGACATAAGTTTTTTGACGAATTATTTGATTTAAATTGAAGTAGCTTCTTAATAAAACTTCAAGTACGATAAACATTTTGACCTCAAATCAATTTAAACGCTGGAAATTCTAGAAATTAGCCCACTGAGTTACTCGCCGGATCTTCTCAGTGTGTCGCATTTCCGATCCGGTGGTAGATTTTACGAAGCACTGCACTTGTTAGGGCCAGTTTTAGCAACACTCTCGGTTTGAGCCCCGAGCTCACCTACACTTCAAGGAGAAGCTGAAATATCCTCTCAAGGCTATCAGCATAGGTAGGGGGGAAAAAATTGAAATTGTTACGAATTTTGGAGTCATCGTGGCCTAATAGATAAGACGTCCAGTGCATACGTATTGAGCAATGCACCGGTGTTCGATCCCGGGCGGGTGCCAATTTTTCTAATGAAATGCGTACTCAACTCCAAGGTGAAGGAATAACATTGTGTAATAAAATCAAACCTGCAAAATTACAATTTGCGTAATTACTGGTGGTAGGACTGTATATAATCAAAAGGTAGGATCTCTTGTGAGTCCGCACGGGTAGGTACCACCACCCTGCCTATTTCTGCCATGAAGCAGTAATGCGTTTCGGTTTGAAGGGTGGGGCAGCCGTTGTAACTACACTTGAGACCTTATATCTCAAGGTGTCTATGGGCTCCAGTAACCACTTAACACCAGGTGGGCTGTGAGCTCGTTCATCCATCTAATTAATAAATAAAAAAGTTGTCTTTTTTTTATTTTAATATTTGAATCGTTGGTAATTTTTAAAGGTGCGCGCCAGAATGTATATTGTACTTACGTTTTACGTCATCGAGCGACGTCTGGGCGTTCGGTGTTTGTCTTTGGGAGATGTTCACATATGGCTTTCAACCGTGGGCGGCTTTCTCCGGACAGCAGATATTAGAAGCTATTGATACGCCTAATTTTCAGGTATGAATGTGTATAATTAGTATCGATATCGGGAAAGGAGCGACATCTCTAACGCATTAATATTTATATTGATCTGAGCCGTTATTTTGAAAATTGAAACGTATTGTAAAGAGTTGTTATAAGTATGGGTACCTAACCCTCCTATAACATGATATATACGTTTCTGCAAAGTCCCGTGTTTTGCCAAACCGTTTTATATGAGACAAGGCTTCTAAAAGTCAAAGAATAAAAGCCAAGTTGACTTGAAATGAAATAAAAGGAAAAGAAGGTATTTTTCTCATTCTAATGCGAGCTTCTCTGTATAGAACTTTTCTAGACTATTCGAGAAATGTTTTCAATATCAAACCAATAATTATTAACATTCGTTTGTATTAATAAAAATTTTCATTTCCAATATGAAATTCATCATATTTTTCAATCATTTTAATCATATAATACTTTAAAAAATGTATGTAGTTAACAAAAAAAAACACATAAATAGCAAACCGAACTATCAATTAATTTCAGTTTTTTTAGCGTATTGATATCCTGGTCAAATTATTAAAGCGAAGTTATAAAATTAGTGTATTGTCATCGGTCTTTGATGCGTGTGACAATTTTCAAATTAATCGGTATCTCTAAAATGACTTTCAATGATTCTGTTGTATACAAACAAACCTACATGCATACCAAGTTAATAAAAGCGATTTAACAATTCCATGTCTGCGGCCTTATTGCTAGCTCAAGTTAATCTTAATATTAAAATTTAATATTAACAATCATAATTGTATAGTTAAATGTGAATAAATATACAGATTTTATATTGTGCTAGTGGTCGTTCGGTAGTCGAAATTCGACTATAATTAATTGAATTTATAAGTTCGTACACTATTATGATTCTATTTTCAAAGACTATTATACTTCTATAATCACAAATTTCGCCAAGACTACACTACAGAAAAATATTAATAAAGACAAACAATATTTAATCTATTCTCAATTTGACCACAGACATCAAGAACAAAAGTTTGACAATAAATAAATAGTATGCATGCGTGTTGCGTCAAATACATGGTAGTGTGTGTAATGTTTTTTTTTTATGGATTTAATGTATTTTTGAGGCATAATTTAACAAAATATTAGCATTCTGCACTCCTTCTCTATATTCTCTATAAGTGTGGGAAATTTCATGCTCCAGCTCCGTCCGCGCAATTTTTGTAAAAAAGGATACAAAGTTTTTCCTTCACGTATTAAATATATAGATAATCCGATGCTTTTGTAGAGATTGGAAAGACCGGAGTGCTGTCCCGAAGCGTATTATTCGACGATGCTGGAGTGCTGGTCGCACGAGCCAAACGATCGACCTAAATTCAAGGACCTGGGACCAAAGTTACTCGGTATACGACCTGAAATGGTAAGTTATCAGATGAAAACGATATTTCATTATTTGGAATCAGTGATTTAAGGCATTTTTAATTTTCTTTATTGCTTAGATGGGTGGACGATCTAACAGCCCACCTGGTGTTAAGTGTTTACTGGAGCCCATAGACATCTACAACGTAAATGCGCCACCCACCTTGAGATATAAGTTCTAAGGTCTCAGTATAGTTACAACGGCTGCTCCGCCCTTCAAATCGAAACGCATTACTGCTTCAACGGCAGAAATAGGCAAGGTGGTGGTACCTACCCGCGCGGACTCACAAAAGGTCCTACCACCAGTAAATATACTGTAAGCATAAAAGTAAATTAAAAGACATTTCTGTGCATCTTTTTACGAACACAGCATGCATAGAATACAATTTAATCAAAAACATCATATCATTTATTTTTTTATTTAATTAGCTATGCCAACAAAGTGATCATCAATTCAGGAAAACTGAGACCTTAAAACTCATATCTCAAGGTGGGTGGCGGCATTTACGTTGTAGATGTCTATAGGCTCCGGTAACCACTTAACACCGTGGGTGGGCCGTGAGCACGTCCATCATCGTTACGAGCAACGAAGCAATAAAAAAAATATATTGTGAGCATCCAAACGGCTTAAGAAATTAAAAACTTAAAAACAAAGTATGACTACTTGTCTCGAGATGCTTTTACGATGTTGTGCCATCTGATTCTATATTTGGCTATTGAGGACGTAGTAAAGGATGGAATCAAGAGTGGCGTGGATCAGGTCGGAGCAACGCATCGGCCGCGTCCCCATGATCCTGCATCCTTTCCATATGCTTTGCACGTAACCATCACTTTTTCAAAATCATCTCCGTCTTTTCTGGCAATGTGTCGATGATAGATCTATTCTAGATAGATAGATCAATCGATAAGTAGATAGATCATTGATAAATCAATTTCATCCATACTACCTGGAGCTACTACGTTCATCCACAGTGCGTTTCCAGAGATCTTTTTTGCCACGTACTATCCGGCTATAGAATGAGCTCCCCTCCACGGTGTTTCCCGAGCGTTATGACATGTCCTTCAAACGAGGCTTGTGGAGAGTATTAAACGGTAGGCAGCGGCTTGGCTCTGCCCCTGACATTGCTGACGTCCATGAGCGACGGTAACCACTGACCATCAGGTGGGCCGTATGCTCGTCTGCCTATACGGCAATAAAATTAAAAATAAATAAAAATTCAAATACAATTATAACTACGCTGTTTGAGGGATTTTTTAACAATTTTTTTAGGTTCAAGCAATATCGAACTTCGTGCGAACAGACGACGGAAGACGCACTAATTATTTAGATTATAAAGTTGGACAGATCATTACCGTTTTAGGAAAAGAGTGAGTGTTTTCGTTTTAATTTCTATGTGTAGCTTGAGTTTTTTATTGCATAGAATGTTAAATGAGCTCACAAGTCGTCTGATTTTAAAAGTTTGCTATTCGCGCGTCTCGTAAATATTTATTCGCTTGGCGTGGGCAGTGCTAATTTTACTGGTGGTAGGACGTCTTGTGAGTCCGCACGGGTAGGTACCACCGCTCTACCTATTTCTGCCATGAAGCAGTAATTCGTTTCGGTTTGAAGGGTGGGGCAGCCGTTGTAACTATATTGAGACCTTAGAACTCATGTGTCAAGGTGGGTGGCGGCATTTACGTTGTAGATGTCTATGGGCTACGGTAATCACTTTACAACAGGTGGGCCGTGAGCTCATCCACCTAAATAAGCAATAAAAAAAAATCGGATTACTTGGCTTGTCACCGGTCGTTTTTGACATTATCCAAAAATTATAAATTGTTAAGTTTTACTAATCTCATACGAGTAGTTAGTTCTTTTAAGTTTACAACCCTGTTCCCCTACTTTAATGGACCCATTTTGGTGTTGCTGCCCCTTGGCCGTTTTTTTGCACAAGACACCATTGTGGGCTTCGGACGACATGCACGGCAGAGTGTTAAGCGACTAGTGCAAACTTTAGTAATCCTTAAACACTCAATGAGCTATGAGAGCTATGAGTGTTTAAGCTCTCATAGCTCTCAAGCCCGTGATAGCTCTCCATAAACTCTATCATCAGCTTTATGTGTTTATTTAAATTCCCGTGTCTAGTTATCAGTGTTGTTTATCTTTGAACACTATGTTATTGTAGGAAGATCCTTGACTTCAATGGAAGAGGGGTCAAATTCAATTCAAATTCAAAATCATTTATTTCAACTTGGATGTCATCAAAAACACACTTGTTGAATGTCAAAATGTAAAAGAAAATGTTAACTCTACCACCGGTTCCAAAAAAAGCCACAGTTCTGAGAAGAACCGGCGAAACAAACTCAGCGGGTTTTTTTTTTTTGTATTTTCTCAACTTTTTTTTTTTTTTTTAAACAAGGAAACATATTTACAGTAAACGAAAAAACAAGTAAAAAAAATACAATTCAAATAAATAATAATAATAATGAAGAATGAAAAGGTCAAATATTCAACTCTTCACATTGAATATTTGATTTCGTAACTTATTCTAGTGTATAGATAACTAAGTGAATATTTTTAGGTAAAGATTTTTTTATATGATTGATCTTCAAAAATTGTCGGCGTCTATTCAAAGATTACAAGTTACAAAAGTGACTAAAAAACTATACCATACGTTATGTAACAAAGTAATGTTAATATGTAAATAAAAATTCGATGGTCGCCACTTTATAAACAAATAGCTCGCCCAATTACGATAAATAAAAAACAGTAATAATGAAATCTATTATACCTATTGAAGCATTGTGATTACAAAATTAAAATCAATTAATCGCAAATTTAAAATACATGGAAATAAACCGAAGCGTGTAGATATAAGCTTGAACGAAGCCAATGTTATTATAATTGTCACAGGAAATCGTTGGAATCGAGAGCGACTGCAATCGGAAATCGCTATAAATGGCATGAGTCGACTCGGGACGGGTCTCAATGGTGTAGCAATTAGATACGGAATATCAAATTCCGTATGTCTTGATAGTATTCGAGTTGAACTCAACGTGCCGCCATTTGTCTTGAGACAACATGTGATCGAAGCCTCAATTTTTCGTATAGAGTATGTATTTATATAATTATCTAAGATTGTTATAAATATGAGTTTCGAAAAATCGTTTTTTTTAATGCGTGAACTATTACTGGTAGTCTGAAGGGCTTTCCAGCTTCGCCAAGTCAGATAGGCAAGCACAGGGTCAGACAGGAGAGGTGGGGTTTGCTAACAGCTGCCCGAGCGCCTCCAAAGGAGACCTAACTTAAGGACAGCTGCTTCGCGATAGTATCAATCGGAATCGCGACCTACTAAGAAGGTTCGTTAACTCTGCCAATGCCGGTGGCAAGCCCGGATGAGAAAAGAAGAGGGTTGAGTTGGGAGTTCGACCTCTCCATCGTAAAATAGTCAACGCCGAATATCTGGCGGCGGTTAATTAGCCGGACCCAAATATGGCTTCAGCGGCCTCAAAGAACTAAATCTCTTTCAAAAGCACTGCCGAGGAAGGACGCCGGCACCCACCATGTGTATTTTCCCAAGAATCATGAGGCCACGACCCTCAGGATTGAGGATTATCGACGCAAGGAGGAGGAAGAACGTTCGTTAAGAAACTCAATTGTCTGTCGTATGAGTTAGGTTATGCGTCGAATTCTTCGAGTGCGACATGTGCGGTTATCAGTCTTTATCCCGATTCTAGTGCTAAAGCTGTAGGCGTTTAATAGTTGGGTTCTGGATCTGTTAGGACGTGTCTAGAGCGTCGACAATGAGTGACTGATCAGCAATAGCCACGATGAGGCGGTTTTCATAAAACTTCGCTTTTTCTAAAGTACCGTCAAACTAAAAAAAAAGAAGGAATATTGATTGCTTGTGTGCCAATATGGAGAAATTGAAAATTGAAAATTTTTATAAATCGTTTTGTTTTTCAGAGGCATGACTAAGAGCTCCTTGTGGTACGGCGTTCTCCCCGGCGGTGCCTGCGGTGTGTTCGATCCTAACCAGACCAAACCATATTCGAAACCAGAGGTAGGGGTTACATTGATGACTTATGACTGTGTGGCTTGTGCTGTGCTGATTGCGTTATAAAAAGTTCTTCTTCGTTATATTATAATTTTGATTTGTATCAGTTTAGATAGCACTTAAAACACACGTAACGGTAACGAAACAAATCATAATATTCGTTTTTAGATACATATAAGAATGTGAACGATATCTTTTAAGCATTGGATCAGAAAAATGAAGTTTCTCAATGGAATTGTTTTGCATAGTTAAATGTATCTATGTTCATTCAGTTCAAAATTTCACTAGTCATATACACATCAGAAATCTGGTCTTCAATAAAAGATTCGATAATATTGATCGTGGAAAGTGTGAAAATTATTAATTTTTTATTTAGAGGCTCTTGTACAGTATTTGTTTTATACTACAATATACTTTTGCTTTTGATTCCAATGAGATACTTTAAAATCGTTCAGTTCTCATAGGGACTAGGTTTCTTATTGAATCGACATCAATACGCAGTAATTTAAATGAAAACAAAAGTCATCAGTTCATGTCATGCTTTGTGTTCTGGCGTTTCGTTTCGCTCTTGTCTCATCGCATACGAATGAGTCTCAAACTGCTTTTGTGTGTTTCACAGGCGAAGGTGTTCATTTCTATGTTGTTCATTCATATTGGATGTTGTCATTGCTGATAGTGGAATGTTGCTTTTTTTTTTTATAATTCAATACCAAAAACCGTTTACAAAGTTAACACTGAAAAAAATTTAATTCTCGTAATAATTTGATTTTGTATTTTACGGCAAAATCAGATTACGTAGTTTAAATCTATTTATATTAGTTCAAACTCTTTCTACAAATTTCGAAACTAAAAAAAGAAGACAATGCTTCGAATATAAATTCAACAAAGTATTTGAAATTTTAAATAGAACATTCGAGAAAAAAAAAAGCAACATGAAGCTACCGCCACCCACCGTCACGTTTTTCATAGAAGCCATTATCGCTGGGCTCGCTATCGCCGAATCCGAATCGTCATTCGTCACGTTCGTTACGTCCCTCCCTACTGCGCTCGGACGCGAAGCGACACACGTACACCGGGAAACGGACGATACAACGCAACATGATATCTAGTCCGCAAGGCGACGTCAAACACACGGGACACGTAGGACTCGACGGCGCATATTTCGGAGACATATCGTTCTTGGACCCGGCCGGTTGCGTGAGTATAAATCGATAACTTGGATTTGTATACGAAACGATCAAAAACATCGATAACCCTTGTAATTTCATACACTAATTGTTTGAATTCGGAACGTCAAAAGTGTCAAGGAGCGACGTCCACTATGACACTTTGCCCTTTTCAATTCCAGCCGCCAAGGGCGACACATCGATTTCATATATTTATGTATCTTTAGTTTGTCACTTAAGGACTAATAAAGATATCTAAACCAATAAATACAGTCCACTATCTTACCACAAGCAACGCTAATATCGATAATATCGACCTTGAAAACGGCCAGGTAAATTGTGATTTTAATTAAAACCTAAAACCTAAATTACGTGAAAGCATCAATAAATATTACAAAATCGATAACATAGGGTGTGTTGGAATTCTTCTCGAAAATGAAAGCAGATCGTGATAATTCGAAACACTAAACCCTTTTTTTTATCAAATCGCTGATCAAAAAGTTGTTTTATTACGATAGCCATTTATGCACTACACGGAAATAATTATAAAAATAGAAAACATCTGATTTATGGGATCTGGGGAAGCCATATTAGCCGCCTTTGCGTTACATTATCCATTATATATCATGAAGTTACTAAATAGAATCAGTCATATCGTTATAGAACCGTTGACTCTGACTCTTGTTTGGAATAGTTACGCGTTCGATTCTCGCTCTGAACTAGTAACTTTGTTAATTAAACATATTAGATTAGCACATATTTGATTTTTGACGTGACAACGTCTTATAATTTGATGGAGCAGGCTGCACGCACGAAAGAACATGACTCATGCGGCGTTACCTCTGAGGCGTTCCATTTAAGGCTTGAAGTGCAAGCGAGAGCGCGCAACGAGCGACAAAGAGGCACATTGTAAAAAATATATTGACATAACTGTATTTATGCGTAGAAATAAATGTAATTTGATCAATTCAATAGTGATTTCTTTATTTCTGAGTATTTTCTTATGACGTTGTCACGTTCAACTATCGTCAGTAAACCGACTTTACAGACAACCGTTTTTTTTTGTATAATTGTCTTGTAAATGTGTTTCGGTAACCACAACACAGGAGTAATCTTACTCTGGAAGTATTTATTGTGGAACGATTATAAAATATGTTGCTTAGTAAACGTTGATTATGTTATAACCAGGCTTAATACTGTTTTTACATCTGATATGATTTTCTCACCCCTATATAGTGATATTGTATTTAGGTAGGTAATTACGTCCTGCCAAAATACATACATACATACATACATACATCCACAAAATGTAGGTATTTTTAATTTAAATATATCAATACACAATTACAATACAACTTTTATTTATAGTACTTACAATTTACCGTTGATAATAAATAGCCGACAGATGGCGTTGTTTAAAGATTCATTTTTTTTTTAAATAATTTTATTTTTAATTCGTTTTACAGCACACCGTCCTTCACAATATTTAGTTACTTTAAATTTCATGTCTACGATTTATATTGTTAGACTATGTACGGGCTTACTTAAATATTACGCATTATAACATACTAAAACACATTAAAGGAACAAAAATAATAACTACATATATAAATCTGAGTTCAAAAATGCAGCTTATCATCATTCGATATTCCATTACAATTAATCGCCTTTGTTGATGGGTGGAGGGTTACTAACATTTTTTTCGATCGAATTTCAATTCGTAATCATTCTAAACGTGCCTGGCATAGTCTACAATCTTCATAGTTTATGACAAACTAAATTAAATTTTATTACCAAGAGTTTTGTTTAGAATTATTTTGGAGTATACGTTGGCTCTTTCATCTGTTACCGGAACAGCACGATATTCATATCGCCGCCGTGAAGACTAGAGATTAAGCTTTTAATGGCATTACTACAATAAATAAACAATTTAACTTATTATATCAGAATTAATGTTCTGTGATAGCAGTGAGCCGGATGGTGACACCATTCTCAAGAATAGACAAAGTGTATGAGTAAATTTTGTAACAAAGTAGAAGTAAGCCTTGTTGTGTATTATAATATGGAATTTACAAAGAACAAAAAACTAACTTCGATTAATATCGTAAGGCATACATACCCAAAAGTGATCTCTTCCCGGTAAAAATTACGTGAAACAGTAATTTTTTTTTACGTTGTGGTCTAAATTTGAAATATTTCATAAATAGCTATCACAATTCAATATACATAACTATAACTAGTGCACAGAATGATTTGATGAAAGATACAATGTATACTGCGCGACAAACAAAAATGCATTTCGTTGTTTGCTGTTTGAATAAATAGGAACGTATGCTTGCAGCCGCCCAGACAAGTGGTGACTCCGTACAAGCCCTCGGAGGACTTGGAGCAGGTTCCCCTGATCAACCCGAACTCCCCTTCACACCTGACCGGGGGAGCCTCGAGTGCGCCTCCGTATCCGTTGCTGTCGTCACGTCCGGATCACAGGAACGATTGCGATGAAGTCGACCTGGCTTGTGAGTAAAGAACAAAAATTACAAACCATTTTCTTTCAATCAAATTTAAATCACATTGACGATTTATGTTTACTAGTTGTCCCGCAGTAGTCGAAATTCGACTATAATTAATTGAAATTATAAGTTTGAACCCACTGGATTTATGTCGCCAGAGACAACACAAAATGGAAATCTTTGGAGGAGGCCAATACCTGAGAGGGGCCCATGCATATAACAAAAAATATAAAAAAAAAATTATGTAATTGCATGGAATAAAGGGCTTTTTTACTTTATTTTTATTTTATTTATTTATTTATAAGTTTGAACATCATTATGATTCTATTGTCAAAATCTATTATACTTCTACTAGCTGACCCGGCAAACGTTGTGTTGCGGTTGTTGGCGGGGATAACTGATCGATTGATAGTTGATCAGTAGTCGACCGGCGAGGGCGGGAGATCAAATTGAATTAAAAAAAACACATAATTAAAGGAACTTGAAATTATAAACTCTGAATAAGAATTTATCGTACTACAATTATAATATTTGATTGCTATCTTGCAACCTTATTGCGGATCTGTGCATAGAATAAAAAAAAACGGGATGGAAAAATAGGGGTTGATCGTATAAGAGTGAAAATTGAGAGTAATATGATTTTTTTTTATTTTAAGGCAAAAATAAAAATAAAATTCTTGTCAAATAAATTAAAGCTTTTAATTAACAAATAAAAAATAAGGGTTGATCGTAAAAATTTAGGGTTGTATGTATTTTTGTATGCTCTATCATAAAAAAATAAAAAACAAAAAAATGTCTAAAAAATAAATAAAAATATTTAGGGATGGACCACCCTCAACATTTAGGGGGATGAAAAATAGATGTTGTCCGATTCTCCACCCTGGCCGATATGAACGCTAAGATTCACGAACATCGGTCAAGCCGTTTCGGAGGAGTTCAATCACGCACACCGTGACACGAGAATTTTATACATATATTAGATAATCACAGATTTCGCAAAGGCTACGCTATAGACAAATAATATTAAAGATAAACAATATTAACCTATCCTCAATTTGACCACAGACTTCAAGCAATAACAAAAGTTTGACAATAAACAAAGAGTATAGAATTTGATATGCATCGGTAGGCAGGCAGCGGCTTGGTTCTGCCCCTGGCATTGCTGAAGTCCATGGGCGACGGTAACCAATCACCATCAGGTGGGCCACGGTAACCAATCACCATCAGGTGGGCCATGTGCCTTGTGCTCGTATGCCTACATGGGCAACAAAAAATATATATATTATTAATAGTTAATGTCACAATTCGGACTTCAATAACTAAGGATTTCTTAAAGGCAACATAGACATTTAAGAGATAATATGGTAGATGTTGTATTAATGGAAATTGTGTCGAGGTGAGCAGCGTTTTCCTTGTCCAAACAGCATCGGATGTAACAACAAATAAATAATTTAACAGTTTTTTAGTGTCTATAACAGCTAAAAGTTAAAAAATGAATTGATTTGGATAGACGTATTTCAATATTTTAGCGCCATCTCTTGACTGTGAACGGTACTGCTTCGAATTTCTTTCAAAGTATACTTTTTTATCTTTTTTATCAGGACGTATTGTTTTCTGTAAACAACACGTTCTGATAAAAAAGAAGAAATTATTATTAACATATTATTTTACGCTGACAGATGGCGAAAGTCGAAGTAAAGCTCAGAAGAAAAACAATCACAAGAATTCGGAAACCACCGCCTGTAAAAATATATTGAATAAGGTATTTAAATTTTCATTTCAATTCGGGCATTTCAATATTGTAATAATTGTTATGTTATAATTACATATTGTAAAAATGAATATTTAAAATAATCTAATATTAAAAAAAATATTCTAATATTTAAAAAAAAAATAGACATGCCCGCTGAGTTTCTTGCCAATTCTTCTCAGGACGGAGGCTAATTCTTGTGAATTGGCGGTAGTTCTTTTGACGTTCAACAAGTATGTACTTTCATTTATGTTGAATAAAACTTTTTTGATTTGATTTGATTTAAGTGAATTTATATAACCCCTATCTTTATTCTTTATATATATATACATAGGCGGCACTGAAAATTTCGGGAATCAACGAAGTGACACAACATTACTATTTAAAAATGTATTTATTGCTTTTCGAAGTATTCTCCGCGAAATTTGACACATTTTTCCATACGATGGAACCAATCATTGAAGCAACCATTCCATTCGGAAGTTGGAGTCTCCAAAATGGCCATTTTGTAGGCGTCCACAGCTTCTTCATGTGATGAAAATCTGTCCACGCAATTTATTCTTTATTTTAGGGAAAGTATAGAAATCATTAGGGCTTAGGTCGGGGCTATACGGCGGATGGTCTAATAATACTATGTTTTCTTGCTCTAAAAACTCTTTTGTGCTGTGCGCGGTGTGAGAACTCGCATTGTCGTGATGGAGGATGATGCGGCGGTTGCAGTTCTCTTTACGGAGTTCAGAAATGACCTGTGGCAAACAAATGCTAGCATACCATTCAGCATTAACCGTTCTTTGTCCCTCAAGAGGAATAGTCGTAACATGGCCGGTTTTGGAGACAAACGTGGCCATATTTTTTTTTGCAACACTCCGTGAGCGAACAATTTTTGTTGGCTTTAACTCATTTTCGAACACCCAAACTCGTGACTGGTTTTTTGTTTCTGGTTAGTACGCGTATATTCAGGATTCGTCACCTGATACAATGTTGTATACAGCATTTGAGGATCCTGCGTGGAATCTTTCGAGAGTTCTGACGCACTAAGTAACGCGAGCCGCTTTTTGCTCTTCACAGAGCGAATGCGGTATCCATCGGGAAAACAACTTTTTTACACCTAATTGTTCATGCAAGATTATTTGTATTTGACTCATGCCAATGTCTAAAGTTGCCTGAATTTCGCGGTATGTCACATATCGATCTTCCTCAATCAGCTTACGCACAGCATCAACATTTTCTTGGGTGACTGCAGTTTTTGACGACCTTGACGGGGATCATCACTGAGCTTGACACGTCCACGTTGAAACTCAGCAAACCAGCGATAAATTGTGGTTTTGGATGGGGCTTCATCACCAAATGCAGAAATCATCCGGTCAACACACTGTTTTTGTGTTAAACTACTTCGAAAGTCATAATAAATCATCGCTCTTGAATTTTCTCGAGTCAATTCCATTTTCTCAACGACTAAACAAGTTCGACAAAACCTCGTGACAAGACCGAGAATCTTTTTTTAAATAAATAAATGGTATTCGATTTTTTAAACCAAGGAGTTTTCAATTAAAAAGATTTTAATATGACAGGAACAGTGGAAATATACCTTTCCCGATACTTTTAGTGCAGCCCTCGTATTATTAATATACTATAGTAGGTATATATGTATATGTATATAGTTGTGTCTTTGGTATTGCTGATATTCATGATAACTATAATAAATTGTTTTATTAAATTACAGGTGAAAAGCGCGACTATTCGTCGTTCAAACAAAACAGAGGACGCAAACAATAAAACGGACGAGGTTCACGAATACCATGAAATATCCGACACTGATATGGTAAGGATTTTGTTTTCATATTTTTTTAGATTGAAAGATTACTGGTAGCCCGGAAACCTTTCCAGTTTCACCAAGACAGGTGGGGTTTTCATCTGTGAACTGGGTCACGACCCCTAACAGCTAAGTTATTGGGTCCGAGAACATCCCAACGTGAATGGTGCTATCCATCTTGAGACATGAGGTCGAAATCTCAACCGTATAATGGCTTCGCGGCATAAACAGGCCGCATAATGGTACATAACTGTGCTCGCAATACGCTCTGCCGTCAGTGATACACTTCGATTATGAATAAATCAATTTGAATCAATTTTAACGGATACATTCTACCAATATTTCCATTGTCAAATGATTATGAAATGAACATTCCAAGCATTCTTGAAATTCTCGTTAAATTCGTTTTATATCAATCATTTTACGGAGATGAATGTGCTGATTCAGCGAAGCACTACTTTTTTTTAAGGGGTTTTATGACCTGGTAACTTAGACCTTTAGGTTATGTCTTATTATAATTTATATTCTTATTTTTATGAAAAATGATAATATGGAGTGAAATTAAATGAAATGAAGATAACTAATTTGAGACATTAATCAACTGGAATGAAATTAAATGAAATGAGATGTGATGATATGGGATAAAATATAATCTTAGTAAAATGGTGGTCATTTACTGAGATTTTTTCAGTGGAGTTTTTGGAGGATCCCGAGAAGTTATATCCAGCGGCTTTGTATCATTTTCCCACATGTCACAGATATTAAACAGTTAATAAACCACCATTATTACACATTTAAACCTGAAGAAACACTAAATAGACAAAATAAAACAAATCACACAACTTCACTTCTCGCGTTCCTGCCAAAACGTCCGAAGCACTACTCTTGCCAGAGCTAGTGTTAGTGTAGTGTTAGCCAATCCTCACAGGCTAAGGTAAGATCACCTACCGAACCTCGGGTAGCTAGAATAACCCATTGAACTACCAACGATTAGGTAGAAAATAAGAGTGTGTAGTGACTAAAATAATAATCAAGAATTTAGAGAACAAAATATTATAGAATACATTTTCCTTTTTCATTATCTAAATACCGTAATCTTCCTTAGTAATATGAACAATAGGCTTCCGAATTTGTATAATAATATATTAATAGCACAATACTTCTGTGTGCTTAGTGCGAGTTTTTTAACGTTTTTAAGTTAGCTCATATTTGGAATGGGATCGCTTGCCTACGTTTGCCACTAGAGGTGCTGTTACAACTACATACAAATATGAGTTAACTTTTACGCTATCGAGAACGTTAAAAAACTCGCACTAAGCACACTGTTTGTTGCCCGAACAAACCGTTCTTCATTTGTATCGAGTAGCTGCTCTAACTTTTTTTTATTTTTGAAATAAATTATTTCGTTATTCAATTTGTTTTTAATATGTTTGATAAAATAAGGAATGTCCACATCCTGTGAGTGCGAGGAATGAACATCTTGGATCACCCGAAAGTCCAGGGATTATTGTAAGTTTGATTTAATTAAGTTTTTTTTTTAGCATTATGCCTAATTGTTTTGTTTTTTCTTTCTTATTTTTAAGTATCTATGTAAGAACTTTTTCCGTTATTATCTAATTAAATTTGTAAAATCTTTGTATTGAGCATCGTAGTTAGCGGTTTGGTTCTGACTTCTGACCATGGCATCATCAATGTCATAAGCGACGGGGTGTTTACGATGGTCAATAAAAAAAAAGAAACAAATGATCAATTAACATAATCACGGTTTTATTACAGAAAGGCTATACAGACTTCAGTCAGAGCCTCATCGATGAGATGGAAACTATGTTCCGAAATCTGGACGCTAAGAGACGTGACGAGCCGGTCAGTATTACGAGATAATATTTACTTTAAGATCCCTTAAATAATATCCTATCAACCCAATCTCGAAGATTTCGTTGTTATAGTTTAAGTACATTTTAGCCGATAAAAAAAAGGAGTAGGTTGTCAATTCGACTTTTTTTTTTTAATTGTATGTTACTTCAGAACTTGCTTCTAGTTGATCTGTTTTTGATGGGTTTTTTTTTGAAAGTCGGGGAATTTGTGTAAGTTTCGTTCATTTAAATTTAGTCAATATCTGACCAGTGGCTTAATTTTTTCTTCATAGTTCATATTTAATTGACTTCGAGTCATTGTTGATATTCTGATTTTATTTTATTGTAATCGATTTTCGTTAGTATAAAAATCATCTATAAAAAACAATCTCACAAAATTTGCTAGACAATAATCGCCACTTTTAGTGCCATTAACTCCTATTTCTTAAAGGATCCGGAGTTCGTCAGAGGTCAACTGGTGTTAGAATTGCTTGTTCCTTCTTGACTTTTACACCTTTATTTTTTTGTTATACGTATATGATGAGAAATGATAAAATATAATACTAAGTTTTATTGCGCGGTCCTCGTTTGTTTTTTTTTAAATCGATTGAAACCACCTTTTACGAAAAACAAGTTGACAAGTTGAATTATAAAAAATGATAAATTTTAATTTAATTAACTGTAAGTTAACATTTGGTTATAATGAGGTTTAATTAACTTTTTTATCTGTTGATTTTGTGTTGTTGTTTTTTTTTCGGGTTTCAAGAGTCGTGGAGTCGTCCTAACTACTTTTACGGCTTAGTTTCGTGTTTTTTCGATTTATCGTTTTTTTTTATTATATCATTTCCGAAGTTTTGAATAGTTTATAGTTTCCGTGATGACACCACGTCGAAGCGTCAGTTTTACTGTAAGGACAATGTAGTAAACGCGAGATTAGATCTTAAATGTGGTTTTTGTTATCTACTATTTAAATATATTATATACAATTCGTTTGTTTGTGGTATTTAAACTAATTCTATAACTCTACACGCAGGGGATATTCACTCATCAAAATGGCTTCTTATATTAAAAGCAACTCGCATCATATCGCTTTGTTGTAGTTAAAAAATTGTGTGAATGAATGTGTGTGCACACTTGTGATTTTATTGTGTGTGTTTGCGTGATTGCGTGCGTGATTGCGTGCGTGTGCGTGTGTGTGTGTCCGTGTGTGTGGGTTTGTATGTGTTTGTCTGTAGTTTTAAGAAACAATTCAAAGCGAATATCGAATTATTTAATTGCGATAGCAAATTTTTAAATATATTTTTTTTTAATTTATTCAGGTTGAATACATACCGCGGATGTCTCGGTAAGGGTATATACAGTAGATAGACTTGTACATTCGAAATATCATATCTAGAGAAGCATCCGAATGATCATTAAACAATAAGACATGTCCATTATCACTAGTGTCCATTGTAGAAGTTATATTATATAGTCTCATGATTAAACGCGGCTTTGACCTTAGAATGTTGAATTTTTTGTGTCACAGTAATTTTTTGGAAACGTGCATTTGATAATATAGAAACATAGTGTACATAAGACGACCGGACGACTAATAACAATAGAAAACCCAAATTGCAATAAGAGAAGTGAATAAATTTCAAAAGTTTTTCTGGAAATTTTGTATTGAAAACCATTAAAATTACGCTTATAACTTTGAAAAATAAATAAAGTCTTACGTGTGTGTACCGAATTAAAACGATTTTCGTTCATAATAATTTCAACCTGACGTTGTTACAATGTTACGTAAGGTAATTTTATTTCGCAAAATTTTATGTCTAAAGAAAAACAAATCCGTCTCGGGACGCCTGAAAGACGCGATAACTTAAACTAATCTAAGAAATTGTTTAATTTGAGAAAAGCTTAGGTTATTACTAAAATTTTATGTATGATAATGTAAGGATAATTGAAGACATGAGTGGATGAAGGGGATATGATACAATTTTTTAATCTTGATAAAACTTTTGTTTGTACTTTTTCTTCGTACTTAGCTCGTTCATCACGTGCAATTTGTAAAAATAGCCTTTAAACACGGAGTTTTAAGGTCTAATATGGTTTATAGGCACATAACACCTTCATTCATTGTAAAAACCCAAAAATATCAAAATTGCTACTTAATCCCTTCATCTACTCATGGCTTCAATTCGAACATACTTTGAAAAATATATATAAATAGTTAGGAGTTACATACGTTCTCAGTACCGCTGCCGTATGCGTGAGAGAGAAAGGGAAGCCAGACAGACTAGCACCGTAACGTGTTACGTAACGAAGCGGTTTACTCTCCCATAAGAAGTTATCACTTCAAAATAATACACAATAACGATGCGAATTTTAAAACAGAGTAGCAGAAACTATGAATCGCCCGCAAACGATCGAAATGCTCAGTCATTGATGATTATTAATAACAAGTGCTATAAATGGTTTCATTGATTGGGAATATCTATAGTGGCTGACCGTGTGGCCCTAGGTTCACTCAATCGCATTATACCGCCAATTACACGGAATTAATTAATCTATCTCATAATGCACTTTTGTCCGCTTCTTATCTTTAACTAGTCTGATAAGTTTTATAGTATAAACAATATAATAATTGTCGGCTATTTCGACACATCACTGAATCAATAAACAGTCGATATAACGTTGAAATAGCGATTTAAAAAAAATAACCTATATGTTTAGCATTGAATATTTGCAATGAATTAGTTTTTATGACAATTTTTCATTACTAAGACATAAAAAAAATCATTTTAATCGTAAATTTAACTTCAAAGTTCAATTGTCAGTCCAATCACTATATTCTGAAGTAGTAGTTTAATTTGTATCGGATACAATTTCGCAATAACATGTCATTCATTGACTTAATGCACATGTAAGTACTTCGAACAAGGTGTAATGGGTTCGTTCTCGGAACTGTAATGGCAACTGTAATTTAAGTCAATATCAGAATATATACATATATAAAACTGGTTTAATTTTTTGTATGGATACGAATTCGTTTGTAGATTGTTTAGTGATTTTCAACATCATATGAATCACGAACCCCGGCATTGGGGGATTGACGAACCCGTTATAAAGTAATATAAAAAAATCAATAAAAAAATAAAATTAAAAATATAAAATAAATTATAAAGAAATATATATTTAATACGTTATACAAAATTACAATTCGCATATTTAAAATACCTGTTTCGGAATGTAATTCTAACACACCGAAAATATTACATTATTTATTAAATTAAACATATCTTTCTGTATACCTATATATAACAGTGAATCCATGTGTCTATCTATATTCATCTAAATTTATTTTACGTTGTTAGCTTTGTTTATCGTCTGATGGCTTTTATGTTTTAATATAAAATTGCATTTTTTTTTGCGGTCGAAGCCGCCGGCCCCGCTTGTTTGCTGATAAAATAAGCAATCGATTCTTGTGATGTCAGCGTTTTTGTACGAGTTGCCTTCGATTTCGAAAACATTTCCATACATCTAAAGTCAGTATTTAAAAGAAGTAAACATATAAAATAAGTTTTTTCAGACAATCGGATTAGTTTAGTGTAGTACACATAATATATAGTGTTGTCATTTCGTTAAATGAATTCATATAATCACTAAAGTATATAGTTGCATATGAGTCGTCTATTATCAAAGGTGGCAATCTGTGCATTTGGACGAAATTTTTTTATTGATATGTCAATACAGATTTATTTGAATATAATCGTCTCCTTCAAAGAATACGGTTCAAAACCTGCATTAAATAAAGGTTAATAGTTAACCTCTTATTTATCTAAGATGTCGTTCCGAAGAGTTTTGTGACTGCCAATGGAATACAAAGTCAATAATTCGTTTTTCTGATTTACCAATCATTGTCCAAAAGTCAGATTGCCGCCTTTGATAATAGTCGACTCATTTAACATATTATAAAGTAAGCCCATAACGTAGCTTAGTTATGAAAAATATAGTTTTCATAAGTTTAATTAAGAAAGCTTAATGTTCTCATATACATATCTCTTTATTGATTATTGATATATTTCATAGTAAAAGGTGATGATGATGATGTAACACGGAAAAAATGTTTAAAAAATAATACGTACGTAAACGATTTATTTGATTTCCAGGGCACATCGAGTAAGCATTTCGACATCGATGCATTGAGGTGATTGAATTTTGCTAAAAACACTATAATGCATGTATTATAATACTCAAACATTATACCTAAAGTATATATTTTATATATCCAAATAACAATAATGCATGTATTCAATATTTTTTTAAGACAAACACAGTATAATAATTTGTTATTCATGCTAAAAATAACTTCAAGATTATCAGACATTCGATTGTTTCGGTATGAAAATGGAACGTGAATAAATATTTTCGTTTACAGATCTCATACATTGTCGAAGTTTGATAAGAAGAAGAACTTCAACACCGGCACAATGAAACCGATGTCGGCCCACGATGAGAAGACACTGGAGACGGCGATGTCCATGGCCAATGAACTGACCACAAAGTGAGTGTTTGCTTGTTGTTCTTGAGTTTGACGAAAGAGTTTTAAGCGGTAGGTAGCGGTTTGGCTCTGCCTCTGGCATTGCTGAAGTCCATGGGCGACGGTAACCACTCACCATCAGGTGGGCCGTGTCCTCGTCTGCCTACAAGGGCAATAAAGAGTTCCGTACCGACTCACGACTAATACCATAAATACTAAGACAAAGGAAAAAAAAATCGATTGCAATTAACATTTATTACTTTTACAGTGTGTTAGTTTAATACATGTAAAATAATTTAAAGTATAAAAAGCTTATTCGAAGTGGTCTCCATTGGCTGCAATACAGTCCTTTAAACGTTGAGGCCAGTTATCAATAGAAGCACGCACTCTTTCCACGGGAAAATTTTTCACTGCCAATCGTACGGATTGTTTTAGGGACTCCAAATTATCATGGCGTTTAGAGCAAGCCGTACTCTCTAAATCTGACCATAAATCATAATCCAGCGGATTAAGATCGGGACTAGACGACGGTCAGTCTTCAGCTCTGATGAAGTCCGAAACGTTCGTTTCCAACCAAGACTGCGTAGAGCGAGCTTTATGACCTGGCGCCGAGTCTTGCTGGAAGGACCATGGTGTTTTTAAGGGACTTCACTACCTTCTCATGAATGGTATCTTGATACACTTGTGCAAATGTTTTGACACCTTTTTCAAAAAAGTATGGCTCAGTCACTCCTTCATAGCTAAATACCCCACCAAACCATCACTGAAGTCGGATAGTGCCCACGTTGCACTCTGTCGACTAATTGGGAAGCTTCCCTAGAAGTTTGAGCATAAATACGGTCATTTTGTTTGTTAAAATGTTGTCAATTGTAAAATTTTTCTCATCCATAAACAAAATTTTTCTATGATCTCCCTTTGCGTACCGCTTCAGTAGTTGTTTCGATTTTACCACCCTATTCTCTTTTAAATTATCAGTTAAGAAATGACTAGTACGTCTCTTATAGGCTGCAAGTCCTAAGTCATCTTTTAAAATACGCGACATGGTTCTAGATGCCATCTTCATCTCCCGAGATAAAATCTTTTGGTTTCGGACAGGATTTCTTCGAATTCTTTCCCTTACTGCTTTGACCACCTTTTTCGTACGAACACTACGTGGACGGCCAGATCTTTTTCTGTCACAAACAGAGGAGGTCTCATTGCACCTATTAATAGCCCGGTACACAAACATTTTACTAATACCAATGTATGGAGAGTTTTAAAAATTGCATTTGGCTCCATACCTACTTTGTGTAATGCAATCCCAGCGATTCGGTTCTCTTTATCACCCCACTCCATTTTAATATCGCAAAATATTGTACAATGTATTGGCGTCAAAATGAGAAAACTCAATGAGCAATCATATAAATATGACATTCCAAATTCAAATGTAATATTTTGTTTATTTTTAATTGTAACAGTATTTATGGCCAGACTAAGTATATACATGTATATTTTTTATTGTACTTGTTTTGTTTATCTAGTGGAGCCCACAGAAACTCCAGCATCAATCCCATCCTGAGACATGAGATCGAATTCATAAAATGCATAAAGCCTTATATCAGTTTTTGTAGTCGTCGCAGAGGTTAGCATTTCTCATAGGTCAATGAAGGATAACATACAAGACACAGGTTTTTTTTATTGTACAGTCGGTTCTTTCTTTGTCGTCTATTTAGGTTTTTTTGTATTGCTTACATAGGTGGACGAACTTACAGCCCACCTGGTGTTAAGTGGTTACTGGAGCCCATCGACATTTACAACGTAAATGCGCCACCCACCTTGTGATGTAAGTTGTAAGGTCTCAGTATAGTTACAGGTGTTTTAAGAAGGGCATTGAAAAATAAATAACTCTTGCCAGTGAACGGTCGCCTTCCTTCCACTGTTTTTTCCAGTCTTGCTAAATCATACCTGTCAGGTCTCTGTAATAGTCTATGTCTAGTCATTGCAAATCGTATGTCCTGTAAAAGAAGTTGCACGCCACGACATTTTTAAAATAATTGATTAATAACTCATTTGGCCAATATGCTGTGTAAGTTCATTTTAGATAAACACGATCTAGACTGTTGCTAACACGTGACCTGTTTATTGTAAAGGTGTCTTAAGAATATTCTAGTTATCTATGTTGTCTAGTATTTTTAGTACCTTTTCTTGGTTTATGTGAGTAACTCGAGATCGCCTAGTATTTTAAATGTGTCTTATAGTAACAAAAACGATTGACGTTCTCTCTGACATTTTATGTTAACGTCAGACGTTAGCTATAAAATCGATTTGTAAGAGAATGCACTACGTTATTTAGATAAAGTGTTATCGATTTGACTTTGCGTGTAAATCAACGCGTCCGTTTGGTTTTTCATGAGTTTTTGTCTAAAACACACGGATTATACGATCCGAATTTCGTAACTACGGTAGTTTTCCAATTACAGAGCATTACAGAGCATAATGCGACTCAGTGACGCACAATGCCGAATTATGCTAAAACTTAATTGGAACGTGAATTAGTTTTCAAATGCATCAGCAGAGTGCGCTAAGTTAGCACAGTTTTAATTAACATTGATTATTTCTAAGAAACTACGACGAAACGAAACCCTTACAATTTTTTTCAACATTAAATAATATTACTAACGATAATGTAAACAAAATTTCGATCAATGCCAACTTAAAGAAAAAACACTTGTTAATTGTCTGTCACTGAGTCTGTATCGATTGCGAGTATCACGCGAGAGCAGTACTTTTGAGAGTGCTCGATTGTGCGAAGCGTTGCTGTAGTTGGAACATTCAACGTTGAGCATTATGCCGCATAATGCGCTCTTGTGCTGTAATTGGAAAACTACCTACGTATACGCGATTTCAATTTATTCTCAACGTGTGCGTGACGCATAATATGTCGCATTTAAGTACACAATAAGAACGATTCCCGTTTCACCTTTAAATGTTAATGCATTCATTGAACCTAGGTTACATTTGAATTTCCATTATACGAACAGCATCCATCAAGTGTTTGTGATTATTTTATTTCATTTTTCAATCTCCGTTATTGTTGAAGTTTTATCACCGAGTCTTCTGTGACGGTATAGAGATTTGGAATAAATGAAATTGTAATGTTGACGCGGTCGTCAGAATTTTATCGTATTTTTTTTCTTGTTGGTAGTTGAAGGAAGGTTTTTATTATATGTACCTATCATAATACCGTTAACGTTTAACAATTGTTTTAACAAAAAAAACCAAAGGATTGAAGTGTCGAGCGATACGTTACCAGTTTCTATCCCATGATCTGTAAGCGGAGTAAAATGTCACTTCGGAACAAGGTGACACTTTACAAAACTTGCATAAGGCCGGTCATGACTTACGCGAGTGTGGTGTTCGCTCACGCGGCACGCACACACATAGACACCCTTCAATCCCTACAATCCCGCTTTTGCAGGTTAGTCGTCGGGGCTCCGTGGTTCGTGAGGAACGTTGACCTACACGACGACCTGGGCCTCGAATCAATTCGGAAATACATGAAGTCAGCGTCGGAACGGTACTTCGATAAGGCTATGCGTCATGATAATCGCCTTATCGTTGCCGCCGCTGACTACTCTTTGAATCCTGATCATGCAAGAGCCAGTCACCGTCGACGCCCTAGACACGTCCTTACGGATCCATCAGATCCAATATCCTTTGCATTAGACGCCTTCAGCTCTAATACTAGGAGCAGGCTTAGGGACCCCCGTAACCGTACTCGTCGAGCTCGACAAAGAGGTCGACTTGCAACCTAACCCAAGCATCAGCCCGCTGAGTTTCTCGCCGGATCTTCTTGGGTCGCGATTCCGATCCGGTAGTAGATTCATTCGCGAAGCAATTGCTCTTGAGTTGTTAGGTCTCCCTAGGAGGCGCTCGAGCAGCTGTTAGCAAATCCCACCCCTCCTGGCTGAGCCTTTGCTCGCCCACCTGTCCTGGTGAAACTGGAAAGGCCATCGGGCCAACAGTAAACTCTCAATCATAAAAAAAAAAAGTTACCAGTTACTGAATTACAATCAATATACAGTAGGAAGTTGTTTAAAAAAATGCGTGGATTTTATTAATTCAGATGAAAGTTGTGAAATGTAGATAGTTATGAAATGTTCATCTTCAACAAAATACAACTCAAATTTTGTTCAAAATTTGTTGGAAAATATAACGTGCCTTTAAAAATAACCTATATGTATATATTGCTTATAATTTTTATACAACGGCTTGAATACCAAAATTTTGATGGTATATTATATTAAATTGTGATGTAGGTACAATTTTATGATACCTTATTTCGCTCGAACTGTCGTGTTGTAAATGCATACGTTTGACAAAAACAATATTTTTCATATTTTGAAACGTTTCCCCTCGTGAATGTGTATGCATAAAGAATGCGTATTCGGCAGAGGAGTTCAATGACCTCGCGTCATCGAATCGATTTTGCTGAGTAAATTTTATTTTAATAATTCAATATGAAAACTGTACAGGAATTACCAACATATGTGGTTTTAAAATCATTACTTTGGATCTTGTGTAACGCTCGTCGTTCGTCGACATTTTGTCTTTTATAAGAATGCACTCTTCTATGCAATTTATATATTAATACGTGAAGCAAAAACTTTGTAACCCATTTTACGAAAATTGAGCAGTCGAAGGAGTATGAAAAATTCCCACACTTATAGAGAGTATAGAAAAGGAGTGCAGAATACTAATATTTTATCCATTTAAAATTTATTAATAGAGTTTATATTTTTAATGCTAGAAGTCGATATTTGAAATTTTTGTTTGCATCTCATAATTTTATTGTAATTGTAATAGTAGCTGTGTTTTAATAATTGTATACTACAGTAAGACAATTAAAATCTAGTATAACAATATGTATGGAACTTTCAGACCTAGATAGATTTATACACGTTTATACACGTAAATAAGCCAAGGAAACTAGGGATGATCATTCAGGACAAAAAGTTTAGAATAAACACGATTTATTAACTCAACTCTGTGTTACTGTATCCAATGCGAATCTTTTTGGCAGTGAAATCGTTAAAATACTACTGTAGGACTAAATATTATAATGAAATAAAATCTGACTTTTGAAATAAGCGACATTAGTAATAAAATATCAATTAAAACTTCAACACTGCTGAACTGATAATATATCATGTTTTACGTTAACAGGTCAATGACCGATCTGGGCGGTGACAACAAGTTGCCAACATCACCAAACGATAAATCCAAGTTTCACTTCAAATTCCCGCAGCTGTCTATACATCACGAGAAACCTAATGAAGTGATTGACAAAGATGCTTTGGGTATGTATGTGTGTATATACAAGGAAAAAAAAAAGTTTTTGTCTATTAAGATTTTCATTTATAATTCTGAACTTAAAAGTTGTAACTATATGATTGCCGCATTATCAACTGCACGACTTTCATTGTTAAAGATAATAATTCGGTTTGCTCCTGTCTCTAGTAATGTGCTTCTCTATGAAACGTCATAGTTTGTATACAGGTCACATGCCTACCTCACTACTTTCAGTGTTTGTGTTGGTGTACTTTTGTGAATTCGTGATTCGAGCGATAAGTTGTTTTAAAAGCTAATTCGTCTTAAGAAAATAAAGAAAAATACGCGGGTCTCAACAGCTCCATATACTTTCTGAGTTACAACTGGGATTACTGATAAATATAACCATGGATACAACAAGACTAAATTTCAGATGCGTAATGAAAAAAAAAAACTTGTTTCTAAAAATATTTAGATTGATGAAAAATGATTCGATAAGTATTTTAAAAAAATATTTTCAATTATTTCTATTTATATTGAATAAAATGCATTAGAAAAGAAAGGAAAACTGTTCGGTTTCCACTCTAGTTTTTATGTTAAAAAATTCCAACTTTGTACTACATTTTTGTTTGCCCAGCACATGTTTTCCATCCACTTAGACTGGTATAGAAAACTGATTACCAGTCGATGAGAATCATTCGTTTCGAAGACGCGTTCAAGTCAACAACTCGAACAGAATGCATAAGTTTTTGCATAGGCTGCGTGGTTCGGCCTTCAGGAAGTTTACGTTTTACAGGAAACTTCGATATGAGAGATTGATCGATCGTTAGTGTCTCATTGTTCGGTTACAACCACTGTTTTATAGGGTTCTATCCCGTACTATTTGAATTTCGATTTTTTTTCTTGTATTGTTTATTTTTAAAGTATTCTTTTTTAAAGGATACCCTACACTCAAACAGTATAATTTTGATTAGGCTTTTATTTTTATTTTGTCATCCGATTTGGTCTCTTGTAAATTTGCTTGGATAATATGTTTACATTTAAATAATTTGTCTTCGATATATTGCAGCTAAACAAGAACGTCGCAACTTCAGCGAGGAAGCTAAAAGCGTACCCGACATACAGGTACTGTGCTTTGGATTATTAGTTTTGTTACCGCATTTCATTGTGTATATATATGCGATAACTTAAACAATACTTTCCGTTTAATAGTATATTAGCTTTCAGAACTGCTGTGAATTCATTCATGGGAACCTTTGATAAATATAAAGTTAACGAAGATCTGGATTCACATATGACTAGGAGATTTAATAGAAGATAGAACGATTTCTGTTGTTATTGTATGTATAAATTTGCAATAATATCTTATAATAATTAGCTTTGTTTTCAGTCGACAATAACGGAAGAGAGCAAAGCTGCATACACCCATTTAATCGAGGAGCCGACGCCCTCTGGATCATTGTTGACTCAAATCGCCAAAGAAACGAAAGCGAAGGGTCATCACCAGCCGGCAACAATGCCCAAACCGGCACCGAGAAGCGAACCGCGTCCTAGATTCCATTCACTGCAGATCGCACCACCGTGCAAACCTAGGTAATAAATACAAACAACAAAAATCTTATTTTGAGTACATACAACCCGTAACGTACTTTTCATAATAGAGAATATACTTGTTTTTCTTTTAAAACTATATCAAATTTAAAAAAATATATTGGGTTTTCAATTCAATTTATTAATTTTATAATTAAATTACATTTACAAAATTACTAGACTTATCTAGTGTAGATGGCGCTAGTGAGCATGGCAGATTCTTTTTTTTTGAAATATAGGGTGTTTGTTTTTTATAAATTCTTTGGCGTATTACCTTATGTAAATTTATAATAGTAAATGCAAATATATTTATATCGTTGTTTCTTAATAAATTATATTTGCAGGCCGTGTCCTGAAGTCGAAACAATTGAAAAAGAAGTAAGTAGTAATAATTTCAATTATGTATTTAAGATTGAATGCGATTTTAGTAAATTCAGTATAATTATTGGTTTTTTTTTTAAATAGTAAATTCAAATTAACGTTAGCAATGTGTTTACAAAAAAAATAATTATCAAAATAATCGTCATTCCAGCGAGCCAAGGCTAAGTGAGTTTGTACGTTATACGAAATCTTAACTTTCAGATCACAAATCCATTACCGCTACCACCGAGAGCTACCAAACCAAAACTGGTCGACAAACGACGTCACATCCGAAAGTATCCCCTCAAGCTGCCATCGGACATGGTTCTCCCCGAGCCCGGTCCAAGCAAGCAGATAATATACCAAAACGCTTTCACTCCGGTCAACTGTCGCTTGCAACACGACAACGATCGCAAGAGTAACGGCGTCGACGTAATTGACGGTCCAGCTAAAGGAACGAATCCGTTCTCTCGTTCCGGACCTAGTTCGGTTAATCCCTTCGATAATTGTATCGAACCGAACGACGACGGCATCGATCTGCGTCTCGACGTCGTCCGGTACGACGTTAGTGAAGACGAAGACGACGAACATTACATCGCCGAAGGAGCTCTTGTTAAAGGTAACAATAGTCAAGCTCGGTCCAGTGTCGGCTATAGACATGTAGTTAACTTTTACGCGATCGATAAGTTAAAAAATAGGCACTAAGATCATTGATGTATGAACTTTTTACTAGTTGTAGGACGTCGTGTGAGTCCGCACGGGTAGGTATCACCAACCTGACTATTTCTGCTGTGAAGCAGCTTAGGTTTGAAGGGTGGGGAAGCCGTTGTAACTATACTTAGACCTTAGAACTCATATCTCAAGGTGGGTGACGGCATATACGTTGTAGATGTCCGTGGGCTCCGGTAACCACTTAACACCGGGTAAGCACTTCTATCCATACAAGCAATAAAAAAATTATTTGAAATTCTTAAATGGTTCTTTGCGTTCACGAGTGTTTTTTTGTTTGTTTGTTGTTTGTGTGTGCGAATGTTTTTTTATGGCTCTGATTGATGAAATTGCTTTGTTCAGAGCTTGACTCGTTTGCGGCATAAATGGGTGGGTCAGAGGTACTTGGCCGTGCGGTATATACAATAGATCGTATTAACGTTAAATGAATAGTAGTGATCATAGTGCGTTCATATAATACTCCGACAACGCTGTTAACGATTCTCTAAGGAATCCTGTGGTTATTTTATATGACACTCTCGAGAAGAGATGTGTCAGTGTTGTTCTAAGTCTACTCCACACAACCAAGCAATGTAAGGTATCGGTAGATTACGGACATCTATACCAGAAGTATAATCGGATCAATCTGACTTCTATTGTGTAGATTTATTAAAAGAATAGCTATCGTCTCTTGAGAAACTATGATTGATTTGCGCCTTGAATAGGCAGAATTGTGGTAAAAATGCTTACGTTACATCCAGCTCTGATGGATTTATGAAATCTAGTAGTCCCCAGTAGCCAAAATTCGACTATAATTAATTGATATTATAAGCTTGAACATTATTATACTTCTATAATCACAGATTTTGCCAAAACTACACCATAGAGAAATAATATTAAAGACAAACAATATTAATCTATTCTCAATTTGACCACAGATTATAAGCAATAAGAGTATTTTGACAATAAACAAATAGTATACTCGTATATATTTGTGTTGTGTCAAATACATGGTAGTGTGTGTAATGTTTCTTTTATTGATTTATTGTATTTTTTATCAATAATTAAAAAAAAAATAATAAACATTCTGCACTCCTCTATATTCTCTATAAGTGTGGTTTTGATACTCCTCCGTCCGCGGAATTTGTGTTAAAAGGAGTACAAAGTTTTTGCTTCACGTATTGATATATAGATTACACGATATTTTCGAAGTAGTTCAATCGAGTAGTTCAAATATTTTGGGGCTAAAATCCTAGTGTACGTTCACGAACGACTACAATCGAGAAAAATAATAATAATACAGTGTAATGAAGAGAAAAGCACGAAATATAATTTGGGATCAGTGACTTTGATCTCGTGTCTCGGGACTGGTTGCGGTTAACTTGACGCCTACGGAACCCCGCAGTTTACCTCTAAGGTAATTAAAAATCAAGCTGGTCTATTAGCCCATATGATACATCGTGCATAAACATTCGCAATCAAATTTAAAACATAGTTTAGTGTTTCCAGAATGTTCTGACCACGTGTCGGTCGAGGATCTGCTCGAGTTCGCCGACCAGAAGCCCTGCGGCAGACAACGTGGCGTCGAATCCGATGAAGTCAGGATCATGAGAAAAGTACTTAATCAGAAGGTAAGAGGACTTAAAGTATGAGCGAAACTCTTAAAGCCCATTTATAGCTGCTGTTAATGTTTGTAATAAAATAATATTACAACAATGATATCTAAATCTAAATTTATTGATATAAAATTTTAAGCATATTATAACGGCTGCTTTTTCTTAATGATAAATTATCAACTAGATCTTGAACATCGATATTTTTTGTTTCCACCACTATTGATAAAATTGTACTATCCTGTATTGAAATTGTAATATTCCGTTAGCTTAGCCCATTCTGAAATTATATTAAAGACTAGTATAATTAGTATAATTTAAGCGGGTTTTTATTAAGATTTGATGATATGAAATAAACCTCTCAGTTATCACATATCAAAAGTGAGCTACCAATGTCACGATGTTGATTATTAAGTTTGTTGTAAATGGATACTTTATATGATTAAATAAAGTGCATTAATTACGAACTAATAGCAGCTATGTCGTACAATGCGCGTCGTAATTATATTCACAACCAAAGCGGTCTAATTCTAAGGCCATATACATTATGTTATAAGCCTTCAAGTTCTTATTTGTTGTTATTTATTGTGTATATTTCTAGCTTGTAATGTGATTGTGTGCCTAATAAATAAATAAATAAATTTGATGACATTTCCCAAATATATTGCAGATACTGTAAAAATGTGTATAGTCAATGGTATTATTATTTATAATGTTTCCCAAAATGAAGTCTCACTAATTAACTCAATAATTAACATTACAATTGAGGCGGTCAGTGCAAAACTGGCATAAGCTTACCATAGTTGCATAGGAGCAATGAGGTTTAATTTTCATGAATTTGAATTTGAGTAGGCAAATAAACAATACGCGCAAAATTAATGTTTACAAAGCCATGTGTCTATCTCTGGGTGATCTCTATCTATGGGTGAAACTATAGGTAGGCCGATTTTGCATTAAAACTTATTATATTTTAAATAAATTGCAATATACATATAAGCATGATTATGAAAAATTGTGGGTTAGGCCACTTTTGCGCTGACGGCCTCAATTATATGGTAAGTCCACATTGCAACAAAGAACTGTCAACGAATCAGAGAATTTCTTTTAAGATGGATTGAGATGTTTACAAATTGGACTCTTGTGAATGCTTATCGCGATGTGGGCCCCTAAACTTGTCTCTATCGTCGGTCAGTCTAATGCCATAACCCCGTTTCTAATAGGTGACACCTGAAGAATGCTTAGCCGCTTTAGAGCTGAGCGATTGGAACGTTCACCAAGCCATCAAAGTGATGCGCGTCAAGATATCTGTCGGCGAGGCTGTTTCCCTGGAGGAATGTAGCACGGAGCTGCTAAAAGCCTGCGGAGATATTGTTAAGGCTTCGGCCGTACTAGTGCTTTGTAAACGTGAAATAAAGTAGACCTTTCGTGTGTTTGTGTGTATTATTGTGCGTTTTATTTTAATTTAGGTCAGGTTTGGTCAGAATGCCGAAAAATAGTTAAAGAAGTTACAATGATAATTTTGATGGAATTTTTTCTGCCTTATTAGATTTTTAAAGCAATTTCAGTAGCAATGAATCGGAGGAGTTAGTTTGAAAGTCGTCAAATGTTTGATAATAATAATAGTAATAAATATTTACTAACAATCACGCCACGTTAACTGGTGCCGTGCTAAGTTCGTAAAGAACTTGTGTTACAGGTACCAGATAACGGAAATAAATGTAAGATTTTTATTATACACATACATATATTTAATATACATCCATAACCTCTGGGTATGCGGAGGGACTTCGGTTCCCTCTGTATTTTATACCGTATGTTCCATGGGGAGTGCTCTGAGGAATTGTTCGAGATGATACCAGCATCTCGTTTTTACTATCGCACCGCCCGCCACCGGAGTAGAGTTCATCCATACTACCTGGAGCCGCTGCGGTCATCCACAGTGCGTTTCCAGAGATCTTTTTTGCCACGTTTTTTTTATTTTTTTTTTATTGCTTAGATGAGTGGACGATCTCACAGCCCACCTGGTGTTAAGTGGTTACTGGAGCCCATAGACATCTACAACGTAAATGCGCCACCCACCTTGAGATATAAGTTCTAAGGTCTCAATTATAGTTACAACGGCTGCCCCACCCTTCAAACCGAAACGCATTACTGCTTCACGGCAGAAATAGGCAGGGTGGTGGTACCTACCCGTGCGGACTCACAAGAGGTCCTACCACCAGTAATTACGCAAATTATAATTTTGCGGGTTTCATTTCTATTACACGATGTTATTCCTTCACCGTGGAAATCAATCGTGAACATTTGTTGAGTACGTATTTCGTTACAAAAATTGGTACCCGCCAGCGGGATTCGAACACCGATGCATCGCTAAACACGAATGTACCGGACGTCTTATCCGTTAGGCCACGACGACTTCAAACGACGTACCATCCGGCTATGGAATGAGCTCCCCTCCACGGTGTTTCCCGAGCGCTATGACATGTCCTTCTTCAAACGAGGCTTGTGGAGAGTATTAAGCGGTAGGCAGCAGCTTGGCTCTGCCCCTGGCATTGCTGAAGTCCATGGGCGACGGTAACCACTCACCATCAGGTGGGCCGTATGCCCGTCTGCCTACTAAGGCAATAAAAAATAAAAAAACCCTGGAAAAGACATTTTATATTTATCATACAAATATCTTCAATTTAATTTCAATATCACACTATAAACTCTCTAATAATCCACACCTAGTGAGAGGATGAAAAACTAATCAGGAAAACGACTTCAGTAAAACTGTTAATCTAAAGTCTATCCAATTTATTCATCTAGAAGAAGAAGATTCCTTTCATAGTCAACTAATTCCCTTCCATATCCCTCCTTTTGATTTATGCGGCGCGGCGCCTGGCTGTCGCTTCAAATAAGTCAGGACGCTTTGAAGAAGGAAATAAATTTAATTCAAGCGAATAATAATTTCCTTCAAAACAAAAACCTTATTCATATTGATATGGGACATAGATATTATCGATGTATTTGAGCAGATCAGCTTAGGGCCACCTACACCATTCACGTTGAGGAATGTTATCGAGATTTTTATTAAACAATCATACAACAGTTACCACACCAGCCGCCACATATATAAGTAGGCAGAATAATGGTACATACATAGCTTAAAATACATCGTAACATTAATAGTAATAGAATCTTATGGCTTTTACTACACAAATCTATTTCTTCATCGTAAATCTTTTCAAGATGTTAGGTTCTATGAATTTTTTTAGAAAAAATGGTATCTGCACGGGGATATTCGACCCGGCGTTGAATCGATCGATACAAATACACCGGGCGTCATCCATTAGGCCGCTTATCTACAATCTATCTGAGAAACGTACGCTTTTTGAATCCTACATCGAAAGCTTGAAATGATATTTACCTAAGTATATCATTTATGTAAACTTTTCATATTGTTTTTCGCCGTTCCTCTGTTTCTTCCTTCCTCTGTTTTATGTTATAAAAACCAGCTTGCTGTGCCAAGTCGTAGTTAAGGCTGATCTAATCTGAACAATAATCGTCAGATTTCAAAACATAATGTAATTTTCCTGCTTACATTTTTAAGTTTGTAAAACTACCAACGCGAGATTAAGATAAGCTATATTCAAAACATGAAAAAATTACCAATTACATGGAATAAACGCGGAGGACCTTCTCTCAAAACTAAATTATTTCTTTTGTGTGGCATAGGACGAAACTCCGTACATTATTTATATTGAAATGAATAGCAAAATTTAAGATAATATTATTTTTCTTTTCAGAAAATATTTAGTTAAAACGTATCGATGAATATTTCCTAATATTTTCTGACGCCACCGAAAAGGAGCTCAGAGCATTTGGTCGTTTTCGGGTCAGTAATTCGAAGCATACGAGTCTATCCAATTGGGTCAGACTGTGTAGGGGTGTAAAACCAAAAAATTAATTAGCAAAAATAAAACTTGCTAAAGTACTTAAGTCATTCTCAAAATCCCCTAGTTCACAGCTATCTTTGAATTATTTTCGTATAATCATATATCGCTCTTTTACGTAGGAGGAACTAGATCTTATATGCTAAAAACCGACAGTGAAATATTACTCTCGACAACCCTAAGGCAGTGGAAACGGATCGCTACACCCCCTAGAGTCACACCCCGTTGTGCCCGCAGAAGGCATTCGTGACTTCGTGAATTAAGAGCCTTATACATTAGGATCAATGCCTTAAATTTGATATGTACTAATTGAAACTGTTGTACTTTGCATAATTCAGCTGGTCTATATAGGATATAAGACAACGTTGAAACATTTGTTGTTGATATTTTTCACGACACCTACCAAAGTAGTGTAAATCACAATGTCTACTTTTCTTGTGGGCATATGGGTGGAATCTGGTATAGAGGCTTGTTCCGTTACCGAGCCAAGGTGCAGCTAACCCAGTGCTTCCCTGTAGTATCTTAGATGTAGCCTCCTAAGAAGTTAGGTCTCCTCGTATAGGTGTGATGTCATGTAGAAATGTTTCTTCAAAACTAACAACGTGGAGAACCCCTTTTACCTTTTTTTAAACTAAGAAGTTTTTTTAATCTGACATCGCCAATTTGTTTCGCAAAATCCTCTTTTCTATCTAGTGATTTCATAGTGATTGATTTTGAGACTTATTGGTTTGACATCATTCAATTTAAATGTTTTAATTATGACCGAGAATAATATGATATGATAACGATAAGACATGACATGGCTTCGGCCTTATGATCAAGAAAAATGAAGACGTGGCTTCGGCCTTTAAAACTACCAAAATTCTCCAATTATTACCAAAAACAAGACCTGGCTGTATGGACTAAAGTCCTTTGCCTTTCCCATTAGGGATAAAATAATATCATCATCATTAAATGTTTTAAATGCATTACCATTAGAGTAAGTAAATCGACTGCAAAGTGATCAATAAATTGAAACAAAACAAAAGAGCCAGCATTATATGTTGAATTTTGCAAAAGTAACTGAGGAAGTACAGTGAAGCAGTCACTCAAAGTAACTGGGTCATCGTCGAGAACACCCGACCCAATCCATTTAAGAGGGGCTTGTTCATAACAGCTGTAGTTACACAACGACCTTCTCGTTCCGAATTCAGCCCCTGCAGTGTAATTACTCTGAGGCCCGCATACAAATGCACTATTTATCACACAAACACAATGATCGGCGAAAATAGGTTACCAGGATAAAATAAAAGAAAGATTTGCGGTACTGAATCAATAAAAGTTTTTATTGTCCCAAATAAATAACGTGCTCATCTGTAAATTTTTATTAATTAACAATTCTATTCGATAGTTTTATTAACAAATACAATCTCGTATGTCTTGTTTGTAAAGAATCATTATAGAGAAATAAATGACATTTAAGAATGACCTAAAAAATTGAATTTCCAATTAAATGGTACAATAAGGGTGATATTAAAAATTAATATTTAAAAATAAATTAGATAGCTGTTATAATATAATATGATCAGTTTCCCCATTGCTACATTGTCATTGAATATCCAAAGACATCATTAATATATTAAATAGGAAACGTTTTTGTGAGATAGGGAAATTTATATCTAAAATAGGGCAGCAGAACGCTCGTTTAATTACGGAAAGTAAGTAGGCTATTCTCCCGCCGTACTGCTCAGCCAACTGTAAACGAAAAAGGGTTGAAATTTATAATGGGGAATCGAAAAAAATTACTTGTTAGATTAATCCGAGTTAACACGATAAATTCATACGTTCATCGGCTTAAATCTCTATATTAATAGGTACGTGAAGCAAAATTTTTTTCCCCTTTTTACGAAAATGGCGCGGACGGAGGAAAATGAAATTTTCCACACTTACAGAGAATATAGAGGAGTGCAGAATGTTAATATTTTTTTTTATTATACGTTAATAATACATTAAATCAATAAAAAAAACATTACACACACTATCATGTATTTGACACACACACACACACACACACACACACACATATATATTAACAAACCTAGTTTTTCGGTTTATTATTTTATTTAGCGATGATTTTCTTTTAAAGGTTATGTCACGTTATTTTAATTAGATATAGAGATTATGAGAAAATCGTAGAGTTTTTGGAGCATAAATCGATTGCTTTGTAGTTATTTTTCTTCATAAATAGGAATACTCGAATGCAACATGAAAGGCAGCTTAGCATTATTCCATATTTACGACTGTATATCTATTATTCGTACCATTAAATATACACTCACGAGCATACCGAGTACGCTACGACGGTTCAGTTTAGTGTATGGTTACCGGAACCGTTATTAAATAAAACGGGAAATTACGTTTTTAAAGTCTTGTGAATATGAAATTTACTAATTACGTTAGTCTGCTGGTACTCATAAACTAGGAATTAAGCAGCAGTAGTTTATATTTTATTTTATTTTTATTGCTTAGATGGGTGGACGTGCTCACAGCCCACCTGGTGTTAAGTGTTCACTGGAGCCCATAGACACCTACAACGTAAATGCGCCACCCTACTTGAGAAATAAGTTCTAAGGTCTCAGTATAGTTACAACGGCTACTCCAACCTTCAAACCGAAACACATTGCTGTTTCACGGCACAAATAGGCAGGGTGGTGGTACCTACCCGTGCGGACTCACAAGAGGTCGTACCACCAGTAATTATACAAATTATAATTTTACCGGTTCGATTTTTATTACACGATGTTATTCCTTCACCGTGGAAGTCAATCGAGAACAATTGTCAAGTACGTATTTCAGTCGAAAAATTGGTACCCGCCGGCGGGATTGGATCGCTAGATACGAATGCACCGGACGTCTTATCCTTTAGGCCACGACGACTTTAAAAGGTTTTCGGTTAGATTTCCAGCATGACATACTATTAGGTGCTTTTAATTTTCATCTAGAAAAAAAACCAGCTTTATGGAATCATTTTATCACGTATCATTGAAAAAGTACAAGCTGATGAAGTGATAATCACTGCAGTGATCAAATATTCTTTGACGATCAGAATAAGATCATCATCAACTATTTACTTACTAATACAACTTGAAGCATTTACTTCATTTTCTGTGAAATTTGGCCTCCATATTCGTATTGATTCGTTTTTCGCCGGCCGCCCGCAGACCGAGGTCGTGCCGTTTCATTTTGCATGTGTATACCTACAATTTCTCTGCTCGACCTACTTTCGTGATAATTCCGTTGTGTTCAACTCCACATATAAATGAAAAATGTACGGAGCTGCTCTAAGGGGCGTAATATTTCCAGAAATGAAGACAAGCGCCCGCCAGTGATAAGATTGCTGTCACGTTAACTCGTGGTCTCGCTAAACTATGCTTTACGTAACTGAAAACAAAGCTTAGGATGGCTTAGGAATACTGCTTTCCGTTTATTTATTCGATGTTTATTATGTATTTATAAAAACTGGCCATGTGCAGTGGTAAAAGTTTTTTCATCATTTCATATATTATTATGTATAACTCATACTCAATATAACTCATATAGAGATCATACTGAAGATATTCTATTCGGATTTCATTTATCTGACGTCATAAATCTATTATTCATATAAGTAAAATGTCTAGGACGTACATACAGACAGACATAATTCATTTGACAGAAAATATACAGACAGACAGACAGAAAGATAAGCACACAGGTATAATATCATTATGAGCGTCCCGAATGGCTCACTAGTGTTTACTAACTTTATTTAAAGAAATGAATGAATTCGTTAATATGAAAATGCATGATCGGACAAAGAAGTATCACGGTGGCTTACACTTTAACGGTAAATAGGAAACAAAAATGAAGTACTTTTCTGTTGAGATTACCGCAGACTTGTGTTCATCATGAAGTGAAAACTATTGAAGCTATGGGAAGACTGATTACAATTTTTTTTCTGTCGACTTTTTTTACTTGATCTTGACTAATTTTCTTCTCGCACTTCCTTTCACTTGCAATGCGTGTAATTTTAAACTAGCACGTGTGTATACACCTCTATTATTTCTGCATCAGTTTTAGCGTATTATAATACCGATAGCACAGAGGGATCGCTTCGTAACGCGCCAATGTACGTCCCTCCCTCGACAAGCTCGGAATTAGGTCACTTGTGTATAAATATGAGTGACAAAAAGTGTGTTAGCTATGAGTAGAATTTCTTATTTAATGCAGCAATGTATGTATATTAACATCTTCAAAGCGTTGTTTATTCAATTAATTACTTTTCTCCAAAACAAATATGTACATACTTTATTATTTCTGCTGCCGGCGGCCGATATGCCAGAATGGAAATTAAAATGAGCAAATTAATCTATGTAGTAACGATTTATCTACCTAATTGTAATTCATAGCCTTTGAAATCATGGGGGTATTAGTTTAATAACAAAAAAAGATACACGATTATGACGTCATCTCCGCAAAACAGTATAAGAGCAAGAAAGGGATAAACCAACAGACTTTCTGGCCGGTAGATTCAGCGAAGCACTGCTCTTGCAAGGCCTGATGTTAGCAAAGTCAGAATAGTTAGTTCTTCGAAGCTACTGGCAAGAGGCTTCCTATCCTATATAGTAATCCTAGTTACTACATCTATGTCTACATAGTGTCTTACGAAACTACGAAATAAAAGTGCCAGTCAAGTTCGGCGAGCTATCTTAGGGTAATACGTGAAGGTTTCGACTGGAGTGCTCTGAGAAATTGTTCGAGATGATACCATCGTCCCGTTTTTACCATCGCACCGCCCGCCACCGGAGTAGAGTTCATCCATACTACCTGGAGCCACTGCATTCATCCACAGTGCATTTCCAGAGATCTTTTGGCCACGTATCATCCGGCTTTGCAATGAGCTCCCCTCCACGGTGTTTCCCCAGCGCTATGGCTTTTACTGGTGGTAGGACCTCTAGTGAGTCCGCACAGGTAGGTAACATCACCCTGCCTATTTCTGCCGTTGCAACAATACTTGAGACCTTAGAACTTATATCTCAAGGTGGGTGGCGCATTTACTTTGTAGATGTCTATGGGCTCCAGTAATCATTTAACACCAGGTGGGCTGTGAGCTCGTCCACCCATCTAAGCAATAAATAAAAAAACAAGTCCTTCTTCCAACGAGGCTTGTGGAGAGTATTAACCGGTAGGCAGCGGCTTGGCTGTGCCCCTGACATTGCTGACGTCCATGAGCGACGGTAACCACTCACCATCAGGTGGGTCGTAAGCTCGTCTGCCTATACGGCAATAAAAAAAGGGAATAGCACTTGTGCGTTATAGCTAGTGAGCTCACCTACCCGTCTGAGCTTAACTGGAATAGCCTCCTAGGCTACCAGCGAATAGGTAGGAGAAAAAGAGTGTGTGTGTGTGCAAGTCACACACGGTAAAAGTGAAACTTATAAATAAAAATAATCGCAAGAGTCAACTACTCCGCAGTACAATGGAGCAGCCTCACCCTGGGGGAACCGCCTGCATGATCACGGTATCCCTACGCCAGGTAAGTATGATTTAGCAAGAAAAATACGAGAACCTCTATCAACAGTGTAACATCTCGTTATACGGAATTGTTGAATTTACGCGCAGCGCCATCTTTTGATAACAAACTAAATAGATATAATTGTAAATCATCTTTTATACTATGAGGTAGCGCCCTCTGTGAATTGATATTTTAACTTCACGTATAGTGTGTTCTATCTCATTCTCTCGCCGGCTGAATCCCATACATTTATGTGTCTGTGTCTCTATGGACTTATTTTTTCGTTTCGTTTCATTTCGTTTCATCGAGTTTGAAATCACAACGATTCTAAAGAAGTTTCACTTCAAAAAACGTGTGCTATCTATGGTTGTGGCATAAACAGGCTGCACGGTAGTACCAACTCGGCACGGTAGACCGGTAGGCAGGTCATCACAATCATTCATCGTTTATGTTCAGTAGCGTTTAAAAAAACCACTGTTTATTTGAACGTTTATTATTACCAAACAGATCCCATTCGATCTCTTAAAATGATAATTACGGAAGCTTTGAACAAAATTCACGTTTTATCTCACCAATATTTTAAATGTACGTTTGTAATAGATGTTTCTAAATTCTTTTTATCGTCGTATTGGTTCAATTACACAATATTACGGCGAAGGAGGTAATACAATATTCAGGTCGGAAAGCGAATTTCTTTGTCAATTACGCATGGCACTCTTCGGGGCTTCGTAAAATAGCTTCTGTTTTATTATTTAACAATAATAAAAAGTAATCAAAGAAAATTCACCTCGACATACTTCATTCCTTTCGTTTTCGACGTACTTAATTCCTTTAGCAGCTTAACCAAATGTGTTTTAAAAGATTTATCAATGATTTGAAGTTAGAAGATTATTGTTTAAGTTTGATAACTAAAAGCTGCCAATATTTTACTATACATTAATAACATCATCAGTTTCTAGGAAAGCCGATATTTGTCCTAAATAAAAAGCTCATCTATCGATCGAATAGTTTTGTTTTATTGTTTTTGAGAGCTCATATGACATAAGCTCATAGGCACAAAGCTTAATGTAACTAATTTTGAAGTCAAATAGGTAATAAAACAATAACTAGTTGTCAAGCAAAGCAAACTTGTATTTTTATAAGGCCCTACATCTTGAACCTGCCATATGGAGTATGGTTGGTATGGTCTAGTAAAAGTTGGTACGAAGGTACGACAAAAATCTCGAGAGTTTTATAGTCACAAATTTTTTAAGCTACTACAAACGTGATCTACTTTTTCCTACTTTCCTACCTTCTCCCCAAATATAGGTTTTAGTTATTTATTATTAATATTACAACATATCGTTAGCACATCACGTTTGTTACCTCAAACATCTTATTAATATGTATAATAAAATAAACACGTTCAAAGCTAACGACAGGAGCTAAAACAAACGCATTCATTCTTTCCTGTTAATTTATCACGTCGCTTCGTTCATGTTTAATTATAAGATTGGTAATTACTTTGTGTAACCGTCATCGTGGGGATATCTAAGGTCTTCATTCTGAGGGTAGTAATTTAGCTTCATTGTCTATTTAATGTGTTGTTAATACCATGTTAACTTTATACTATATATTTAACTATATATTTCTTGACCGACGATATCGCGTTAATTTTATTCTTATTTTTGGTAAAGATTTCATGATGCCCACTAACTGCTTATTGCTTTTATATTCAAATAAAACCAATACTCGATGGTAATTCTTTTCATTTTCAATTCACAGATACCTAGTAAAAAAACAACTGCACTTAAAAAGATTTAGAAAAAAATCTAATTTCCAAGTGACGACGCTATATGCGTTCAATTCAGTGAAGCATCACCGTGGAAACCGTATAATTTTCTTCAGTATTGATCCCCGGCATTGCAGACCTGAAAAAATTTACACAGCAAAGTTTTTGTTCACGATAACTTTCTTCGAAACCATCTTTACTCGTCAGTAAGAAATTGATACAATGATTATGATTTAGAAAATATGAATGGACACATGTTTTCCAAAATAATACAATATCTTGTAATAGATACAATACGATATGGACAGAACGTATTGCTTTCAGGAGAGATAGCCGCTGGGCCCAAAAAGATCTAGTTCCGATCGCGCGCTAGAAGACATTTTTTTTGGTCAGGAGGAAATCGCCGGACTCCAACCCTCCACTGGGAATGGCGGGCGAGGTATGTCGGAGTCGAACCGACTAAAACCTCTTGTCGCTCAACCCATGTCCGAACCTCGCATGAGACAGATCTCATGAAACGGCAAAGGGGGAGAGAGACCCTCCCCCTCGGGACGCATTCCGGCGGTCGTCGGTGCCACGACCACCAGCCCTCTTGGTCGGCAACCTATCCGGAGCCCGCTTAGATGGCGCTGGTTAGAGTGATTTATCCTACGGAATACTCTGCTGGGTCAGAACCAACTTGGGTCGAGAATAGCTGGCCTTCCATCACCCGGACGCTCTTGTGTAAAACGCGTGCAGGGCAGCTTGAACGTCGTCTTCTTAGGCCCCCTTCGCCGGTCCCTAGACCGACATGTGAGGGGGACCCGAAACTCTTAAAGGGCCAGGGCTTTGCGCGAAATCCTCCTCCGAGATTTTGGTATGCAATAATCAATACTCTATTTCTCTCTCTATCCCTTAATCACTCCATATATTCATTTCTCGATCTGGTACGATAGCACTCTGACAAAAGAATAAGAAAGCTAGAGCAATACGATTCTTGGATGATAAGGCGTCTTTTGAATCGCATTAACCCTCTTATCGAGACCGTCTCGAATTACATACTCGATCTAGACGACGGGGCAAAGCACAGTCGCTGTCGCCCTAAACATAATATGATGTCGGATACTCCTGATCGACTCTCGGTGCTTTTAGATATTTCGGCATCACCAAACTCACAGGCGTGCTCTCGGGTCTCAGTCGGAGAGACTGCTAACAGCTGCCCTAGCAATCAAAAGCAGTGCTTCGCTGAATAGGAATCGTGACCACTGATCCGACAAGAAACTCAATGGGTTTGTGTCTGTGGATTAAGTTTCATGGTAAGAATGTCTTAACTGACACGGCAATAGCAAAGGTCTTCAATTTACAACAAAAAAAAATATGTATTTTGTATCTACAGTTCCATTTTTCCGATAACGAATTAAGCCTTGTTAGTCTAGTTCAATCAATCGTGTTATTTAATATGAAGTAAACAATTTTCAAGTTGACGAGATTCCATTAGAATTCGGGGAACGTAGAGGGCGAAATCACCTACGCATTTTAGCGGTTGATTTCACCTGATACAAGCGTCCCAGACACCCTTGGCCGTGGGCGTCGCATGTGTGTGATAATAACCATGAATTAACAATAACTAGTTTTGTATAGCTTGTAATTATGGATATTCAATGTAGACGATATAACTTAGCTCATTTTTCGGTATAAACCGGTAGGCGAACGCAAAAATCCGATGTCAAGCGGCTATCGGAAACTTTTTTTTATTGCTTAGACGGGTGGACTGTCTCACGGCCCACCTGGTGTTAAGTGGCTACCGGAGCCCATAGACATCTACAACGTAAATGCCGCCACCCACCTTGAGATAAGAGTTCTATGATCTCAGTAAAGCTACAATGGCTGCCCCACCCTTCAAACCGAAACGCATTAGTGCTTCACGGCTGAAATAGGCAGGGTGATGGTATGTACCCGTGCGGACTAACAAAAGGTCCTTTTTTTCCGGTTCTGGGGCCGAACCCCCTACGAGGTCCCCGCGCCTATTTTATTAGGGGCGCGCGGGGTATGTGGGACTCAACGATCAGGTGTTGAGAGCAAGCCGCGGGCCCAAGGAATTTTAGGGCCCACCCACTAAACGACTCCCCTGCACTCTTACACCCGACATCCGATCTCCGTCCGGGGTCAGAACCCGGTCTGAGTAGTGGGGTTCCCGTGGTCAACACTACAACCAGACACGCGGCGCCACCCCGTGGACGCCCGACCGACGGGTCATCGAGGCGATAGTCCACGACCAACGACGTCGGTCTCCGCGGTACGGCGGCCCTACGCCGCCCGGGCGATGCCGCTGGTGTTCCGGGATACCTCGCTGGACCAGAACCAGCCTGCCGAGTCGGAACACCGCTTGACGCTTTGAACGTTTACAACGATATGTTCCATTTATTACATTTCAAGATTTTAAGACTAACAAGATGCTATTGAAAAAGATAATGATACAAAAAAAATATTCTAAGAACCATCCATGACTTTAATAAAATATGAACGGCTTCTATTTAACTTTATCGATGTATCTATTTATTTATTTTGGTAATGTAATTATAATCTAGTGTTTATTTTCACTCATGTCTACTATAATTCTTTAAATTATCGTCATGTATTAACTTTATCACAGCTACGCACTTCTTGTATCTTTCATTTCATCAACGAGGGTTAACTGGAAGAGGATGCGTGTATGGCGTTAAGTTCGCCTTTGTAAAATGTATTTGCGCAATAAAGAATTTTCAATCAATCAACTTTAAGCCCTTTAACCCCCAACTTTAGGGGTTAAAGATGAATGTTGTTTGCTACGAAACGGATTGTTTCAGTGAAACCATTTCATTCTGATATTATGGTATTGATCAAACCGAGTCGTATCGTACAAATGTATTCGGGCGACGAAGATTCGGAATTTGGGTCATCGATCAAGCCTTGGTTTTAGCAACGGGTCCCTTCCATTCAACAGCCATGGTGCTTTTTTTTGGTCAGAAGGAAATCGCAGTACCTTCGCCCCCCACTGGGGATGAAAGGCGGGGCATGTTAGAGTCGAACTGACTAAAACTTCCTGTCGCACAACAACCCACGTCTGAACCTCGCAAGAGATAGAACTCATGAAAAGGCAAAGGGAGGAGAGTGAAGCGTTTAGTGCGGTGCACATCCCCCCCATCACCCTCCCCCTAATCTGGTGCTGGTGGTTGAGCGAGATTTGATAATAAATGCATTCGTTAAATTCGTTGATTAAACACAAATGATTTAATCCTTTCAAGCCCAAATCGCCAAAAACGATGAATGGCCGCGTCCAACACAATGTCAACACCACTGCGTGCTGATATAAAATATTTCTGAAGGTTTCTCTTCTACCGCGTCTGAACTTTACACATGTCTTTTTAATTCTTTGGATGAACGTGCTTTTAAACTTAGAATTGATGGGGTTCGTTGTTTTCGCGTTTTAACTAATATAGCTTTTCTTTTATACAACACAATGTACAATTACAATTTTCCATTGTTAGGAAAATGTTTTGATGAAATATGAAAACTTTTTTATGGTATGTAGTGGTATTAAAATAATTTATGGTCTAATTGAGGCCACGCTTCTCTGTGACTGTGGGCACCATTCCATTTTGATAGCGGAATCTGTGGCAGACCGCAACACAAGTGACACTTCTGATCGGTCTGAAACAATCTGAAAATAATTAAAGCTCGCCAAGACGGTCGCATGTGGTTGTTTATGCTATTTCATACAGATCAAGCATCCCTGGCTGCTTGTAGCCGCAGTCTGTGGTTTACCCCCGAACTTATACAAATGACTAGCTTTTGCCCGCGACTTCGTCCGCGTGGAATAGTTCACAAATAAGGCTTTATTTTAGAAAAAATTTGGTTAGCATAAAAAACGTTATAGAGAGCCAACCTTAACATATAGACATATTCTGTCGCGGACTTTTTTTAGATCTTTTAAAGGGGAACAATTCTGTCATACATTATTTTAGCGAAACTTTAACCGTTTCTACAGCGCACGCAGCGGAAGCTCTCAGAACGGAACAAAACCCGATTTTGAAACATTATTTATTGGTGCTCCGCTTGTATTGGCCTTAGCGTGATGTTATATATATAGCCTATTCCCTTCCTCAATAAATGGGCTATCTAACACTGAAAGAATTTTTCTAATCGGACCAGTAGTTCCTGAGATTAGCGCGTTCAAACAAACAAACTCTTCAGCTTTATAATATTAATATAGATGAATTATTAGATTTAGATTAATTCTATAATTGCAGTTTAATAGCTTTTACAATTACAACACAAGTGGTCATTTTTTTATATTTTTTAGTTTACGTTATGACTTTTTTTTTTTTTTTGGTCAGGAGGAAATCGCCGGACTTCCGCCCTCCACTGGGGATAGAGGGCGGGGCATGTCAGAGTCGAACTGACTAAAACCTCCTGTCGCTCAACAACCAACGTCCAAACCTCGCATGAGACAGAACTCATGAAGAGGCAAAGGGGGGAAAGTGAAGCGTTTAGTGCGGAGCACATCTCTCCCATCACCCTCCCCCTCGGGACGCCGGACCTGCGGTCGTCGGCGCCACGACCACTAGCCCTCTCGGTCGGCAGGCTATCCGAAGCCCGCCTAGATGGCGCCGGTTAGAGTGAGCTATCCTACGGAATACCCCGCTGGACCAGAACCAGCGTGGGTCGAGGATAGCCGGCCTTCCATCACCCGGATGCTCTTGCGTAAAACGCGTGCAGAGCAGCTTGCACGTCGTCTTCTTAGGCCCCCCTCGCCGGTCCCCAGACCGACATGTGAGGGGGGACCCGAAACACTTAGAGGGCCAGGGCTTGGGCGAGATCCGCCTCCCTGGCCCCCGCTCGACGGCGGCGGGATTGTGCGTCTCTCACGCGCCCCGCCGCCTCCTTCTGCGAGATGGTGCACTCGCAGAAGTCGAGCATCGCCTTCCACGACTCGTCGTCGCCGAGCATCGATGCCACAACACTCGGCAACGACAAGTCGTTTCCTACTTTTGCGACGAGGACACGGCGCCACCCCTCCCATGCGGGGCAGGCGACGAGCGTATGCTCTGCCGTGTCCAAGTCGCAATCACAATGGTGGCACTCTGCCGTCGGCTCGGTTCTGATCCTGTGCAGGAACTCACCGAAGCAACCATGCCCAGTGAGCACCTGCGTGAGCCGGAAAGTGAGGCGTCCTCTGTCACGATTCACCCAATCCACAAGGACCGGGCGAATCGCCTCGACGGTCCTACGACCGGCCGAAGGATCAGCCAGCCGTCTGGACCATGACTCCAGCACGGACCGCCGAGATTGGGCCCTCCGCGCTCTGACCACACTGTGGCTGGGACGCGCCACGCCCCGGGCGCGAAGGTCAGCCCGCCACTGATAGTCAGCGGCGAGCGCCTCCGCTTCCAGAGCCCAAGGCGGCTTACGTTATGCCTGACAAAATCTTTTGAGCAAAGACAATCAGAAAAATAATATTGTGTGCCCAATTCAAGAATTCATGTTGTGGTTAAAAAATATTAATTGTAACTTGAACTTTCTTGTTTGTTTGCACATAAATAAATAATTCATACATAAAATAGTTAAATGAAATGTTGCCCACTTGGCAGTATATATACGGATTCGTAATACATCACTATGTGCGTGAGTGGTATTTAATTGTATTTACATCCGTTACATTAGCTAACTATACACAAATTATTTAATGGTATGCTTTTAAATTCAAATATTCAAAATGATAGATGACAATTTGCATTACAACGTCAATAGTGATATTTACTTTGAAGCAAAAAGTCATATTATTTATTCGTAGCATAAAGTATTAGAAAATTTGGTTCAGCATCGGTTTGGACTGCTTATCAAAATTTAAGATTAACATTGCTTTCTCAAAAAAAAAAACGGGTATAGTATAGATAAGCCACTACTTAAATATGTAATTGAATGAAGTACGTAATGATTGCGAATTGCGGCGTAAAAATACGATTATTCGTCGAATTATTTTCATCTACTTTCGTTCTAGCTCTTTTAATTGTAAAATAAAATGTACGTATTATACGAGTAATGTCCTTGCATCCGCCGTTAATGTCACATTATCAAAAGCATTCTCTTTACAACGCCACACATTTTTGTGACCCCAGAAACAATTAATTAGTTACTGATCGCGTATACTTATTTCATAGTCATAAGGTACATATTCCGATGTCATAGCTTTTAGCTTGCTATTCTTCAGCTGAGCACCAGAATCTAAATTGGACCTGATTGATATGTTCCAGATTTCAACATATGTACTTCATTACGACAAATTGATACCTAGAACGGTCTATTGGAGCCACAGGAAACTGTTGCCGGTTCCTATTTCAGCTTTAATACACAAAGGCAATGGATAAATCAATACAAATAGCCAGTTTTCGCAGCTACACTGACAATTATAGTTACATAATATTAAAACAAAAAACTATGGTGATATGCAAGACTACTTTTTTATTTTTTTATTGCGTAGATTGGTGGACGAGCTCACAGCCCACCTGGTGTTGAGTGATTATCGGAGCCCATAGACATCTACAACGTAAATGCCACCACCCACCTTGAGATGTCAGTTCTAAGGTCTGAATATAGTTACAACGGCTGCTCCATGCTTCAAACCGAAACGCTTTTTTTTTAATAGATAGAGTGATTGAAGAGGAAAGTTTATACGTATAACAACATCCATTAAATAGTGGAGAAATCAATAATAAATTACAGTTTCCGAAGCGAAGTGAGGGCGGGTCGCTAGTTACCTATAATTTATGGAAGAGAAAGAAGAAGCAGCGAATATTATGGTTCAACATCTTGGCTAACAGACATCAGCAACGATATGGATCGCCTCTTTCAAACCTCTGTGGCTACCGCCAAAATCTCCTTATGAACCTCGCTTGAATGGAGACTTGTCAATGCTCGAAAAACACTCAGGACAGAGTTAATTCAGATGATGTAGCGCGGCGTTTATGATTACAGGAAAGACACCTTTTAACGCATTTCCTACTTCCAAGTAAAACTACTTACTTTTCACTTCAGGCTGAAAATAGCACTCGTATAGTTCGTTGTTTTAGTTTATCCGATTATTTACTTATGTACGAGCAGGTAGGTTATCAATAGCTTATCATAAATGGTCATGCTTCAGATGTAGGTCAAGACGATTGTGTTATTATGTTAAATGTCGCACAAGCCCCTTTAAGATAAACTATACATAATGGGTACGTTAACAATATGTTCGGACCCTCTAAAATTTTTATATTAATTTATTCACATTCTCAGAGCGTAAGAAGCCACAACTGAAATATACAGACACCACCACGTGAATTTTAAGAAACAAACAGGAAGTTGCAATGGAATCACACCTATCTCCTTTTTGATAAACAGTCCTAAAAAGTTTCTGAAATATGACATTTCCATGTCTTACTCCTCTCTTTAACGTGATTCCCTTCGCGCAATGCTTCTGTACTCGGGCTGACATGGTGGCGTCATTATACAAGTACTTCAACACCTCGATATGCCGATAGTCAAGCCGAGCCGCTCTTTTGCGCTGTTGTCCTGTCCTTTTCTCCCCTATCATATACGTGTTGGGGGAGGACAGGCAGGCAGAGGCAGCGGGTATGAACCCGTTTGCAGTATCACTACCTATCCCCTAAGCTAATGGAGGACTAAGAGGACTGTGCCTCGTGGATTGGCAACAGCACCCGGGTGTAGGGACGATTCTCACAATGCCAATCGAGTAAGCTGAAACTTAGCCCCGGGAGAAGCAGTCATATGACATGGCAAGACCCACAGCCGTCGAGGGTCATTTAACTTCCTACGGTAATTGAGGGGCTCATGAGCTCCTGAGTCAAAGTCTCCTTACCATCTGGTGGTCTAGCTTGCAGCGAGGCAACATTATGGAGGTACTCGTGGGGTCCGCTTTTGGCTCATTCGTACATATAAAGAACGAATCTAGTCGCGAACGCCCCTAACGAGTCCACTCCCAAGTCCCAGACGATGAAGTAAGTTTTGACCTATCACCCGACCCCGACTAAAGTACGGAGAGGTCGTTGATCACTAGGACGGCAACAGGAGGTGGTACCAGGCAACAGTAGCGTATTAAAGGCGTGAGCGAACACATGGCTTGTAGATGGCGAGCGTAGTCCATGTAGGGAGCCTGGAGACAAAGACCGTTCATAGCATGAACCTAGCCGTGTGCGTCAGACCGATTACCCGATTCCACCTTCGCGACCATGCCCAGCGAGCGGTCAAAATCATACTCAAGATACTGGGGACTCCAGTCCTAAACTCGAGATTCACACCTCGGGGAATGAGCACTTAAGTACGATCGAGCAGCCGCACGCAAGCAAGCGGCAAGCCTACGTCCCACAGTTTGTTGACCAGTCCCTTGTGCTACACGCGGGCTAATACCTTCTCGATATCGAGAAGGACTGCGACCGTGTGCAGTGACCCGACACTGATCCGAGTTGCGCAGGTCGATCAAGTGATGCAGGGCACAGACCAAATGCAAGGCTTCGAATGGCCACTCCTGAAGTCGAATTGCTCTAGCCTGAAGAGAACGTGCGGCGATAATCTCCTCAAGAACAGCCGCTTGAACAACTTGCCCACGTGCGACAGCAGGGTAACAGGTCAGTAACTAGAGGGCTTTCGCCTATCCTTATCGGGCTTGGGATGGAGAGTTGTCTTGCCCAACTTCCAGGTTTCAGGGAAGTGTCCTATCCGGACAATGGAATTGAATAAACGTTTCATGACTGACACGGTTGTGTAAAAAAGGCTTAGAAAGGCTAGGGGCGGGATACTGCTGTCGCCCGGGGCTTTGCGCCTCTTCATCAATTTGATGAGAAGGCACAGTTCAGTAGAGGTGACGGCTTCGTTATTACCCAACGAAGCTCCGGAAGATTTCGGTTTCAGGATTTAGATTACGCTCCCTGGAACCTGGAATTCGGTGTAAACTGTCATTCCAGCGAGTCATTCCAAGACTTCGGCGCGAACCTTTGCTTTAAAAAACTTCTTGCCTCGCCCATAATTCACTAAGAGACAGTGGGGGCGCCAACGCTGACGACAAACACTCCGCTATTGTGGAGTGATTGGATGTCTCCATCAGCATTTCCTCCCAAGTGTCACCCCGGAAAGACAGCACTTTTGTTATCAGCTTACCCTCGAGGGGATTGAGCTCGCGCTTGGTCTTGGAATATCTTGATAGCACCCAGATCCTCTTCAGAGCCCTCCTCTGCCATCGACGATCTCGACATATTAACGCCTTGAGGTGCACTGGGCGACAGTTCTGGACCTGATACTGGGTACTAGGGTCGTTGCTAGGTCCCCTGATGGTGTCGACCAAGCGAGATGCCTTCGTGTCAACCTCATCATAGATAGACACTTCAACTCCAAGTCTTAAGGTGGACGGCGTTATTCACTCAGTGACGTGTACGGGCTCTGGTTACAGGTAGACCGAGAAAATTTCTGCGCATATAGGAATTATTATTTACTAAATCAGAAAAGCCTAAATAATACGATTTTTTTTTATTGCTTAGATGGGTGGACGAACTCACAGCCCACCTGGTGTTAAGTGGTTACTGGAGCCCATAGACATCCACAACGTAAATGCGCCACCCACCTTGAGATATAAGTTCTTAGGTATCAAGTATAGTTACAACGGCTGCCCCACTCTTCAAACCGAAACGCATTACTGCTTCACGGCAGAAATAGGCAGGGTGGTGCTACCCACCCGCGCGGACTCACAAAAGGTCCTACCACCAGTAAAAAATGAATGAATGCTAAAATGAATTTACCTATACTTATCGAAGCTTTCTTAAATAAACGAAAATTATGAAAGTTAAATCTTAAAATTGTATTATAACGAGCAGTGAGCAGCACGACCAATCGAGTGGAGGAACTCGAAGCAAACAGGATGAGAACGATTGGACAGGACGGCTCAGTGAATTGATTTGTTCCAATACGCTGAACGCTCATTCAAATATTATGAACATAGATTTTCCAAGTCTGACATTAAATTTAATGACAGATTTCAGAAATGATTTAACAACTATGTACTACCGTCCTCGTCTGACTGAATTTGTCCTCACTTCGTTTTTAATACTACTTTTACCGTTTATTAATATCGCGTTTTCAGTTCGCAGCCGTAGTCACAGACGACGACAGTATTGTCATATAATATTATAAGAGACTATTAAAAGAGATTGCCCACTATGGTAATAAATATTTGACTAGTACCAATATAATTAAATTAATTAAATAAATAACGAGATTTTAAATTGTGTAGGATGTAACAAAAATATCCTTGTTCTAGTGTGAACTGTGAATTATTTTAATAAAAAAAATTGATTTATGCCGGAATAAGAAGGGCAATAGATCTTATACTGTAGATCTAATCGTTTTTAAAGGACCCGTGCTTAGTACTTTGCCTTAATAATGGGTCGGTCTCTATAGTAAAACATTTTGATATAGGTAAAGAAATTTCTACCGAAAAATTCTTGTTACTTTTTCTTATAACATGCGTGAGTATAATGATGAGTGGATTTCCGCCGACTGAATACCTACATCTTCACAGTGGTTATTTTAATTCGGCAGCCATTCCATGTCTCTGTGACGTGTTTTAGCCGATTTCGTAAATATTGCATACTTACTCCGTTTGTTTAGTCGTACATTTTTTTGCCGTTCGCTCTGTAGATACATCAAAAATATTTGATTTTCATTTTTGGTACTGGTAATAAATTTGTTTTTATTTATTGCTTTGATGGGTGGACGAGCTCACAGCCCACCTGGTGCTCAGTGGTTACTGAAGCCCATATACATCTACAACGTAAATGCCGCCACCCACATTGAGATATAAGTTCTAAGATCTCAGTAAAGTTACAACCCCTCAAACCGAAACGCATTACTGTTTCACGGCAGAAATAGGCGAGGTGGTGGTACCTACACGTGCGGACTCACAAGCAATACCGTTTTTACCATAAGGGCACACGGGGCCCGTGCCCAGGGCCCCCATTCTCAGGGGGCCCCGAAAGACCAACAATTTCTCTCACACGTTTATTCTCAAAACATTTTTGTCGGGCACATTACACTTTTTTCAGAAATCAGTAATCAAGAGGTATTTACAAGGCATATACTATGTCTATAATAGAAGATTTTGCTCAACAGAAAGAAACCGTTATCGAAATCGTAACCAAAAAACCAGCAGCATTCTAATATCATTAATGACATATTATATCATACTGTATTTGATTACCTATAATAAATGGTCATACTCAGTAAAAAAAATGTTATTATGATTCGCTTTTTTTACTTTCCAAAAGGGCCTCAAATTCTTGTGTGCCCAAGGGCCCCATCCTAGTTTAAGACGTCCCTGCTCACAAGAGGTCCTACCACTACTTAAATTCGAATAGATTAGCTGTTGACGCTTTTAAATGAGTCTTATGTCATACTGAACTAAGCTCTATCTCACATCTATTGCATTGACATCACTTTCGAGACGGTAATTGCTATATTTAGCTGTTCAAAATCGTTAAAAAAAAACAGGTTAAAGCTTATATTTGAATCCATTTACTCGTATAAATATTAATTAGGGTGGTTGAATATTTTCGTAATTTCTATTGGCACAGAAACCAACATCTAGAATGCGCGGGCTCGGCCTTCTGTATGACATCACCCGTATTACGTCACCGTAGCTGAACGCCGCGCACATGTTCATAGAGCTACTATAATTAAACATTAGCTACAGCTGGATATTCATCACGAGATAAGTCGGCCAACTACTTGAAACTCTGTAATGTGTCGAGTACGCCAGCCAGTCGCACCAGTCGAGTTTGCGGTAGGCAGCGACTTGGCATTGTTGAAGTTCATGGGCCACGGTAACACACCACGGTAGCCTACAAGGGCAATAAAAAAAAGGCAATTTTATCAATATAAAGAGAGGGGAGAGAGGAGATGCTTGAAAATGGTAGTGCAAGGTAGAGGGTGAAGAGGTCGACCAATGAAGACATGGATGGAGTGTGAATGACTATATGAGTGAGAGAGAAGTAAGTGTTGAGATGACGGCTGATAGAAGAGAATGGAAGAGAAAAATTAGCTGTGCCGACTCCACCTAGTGGGATAAGGGGGAGGAAAAGAAGACGCCAATTTTATCAATACTTGTAATTTAAGTATTGTAATTTTAATGATAATAATTGTACGGAACATGTCAGGCATGGTCATCCGTTCCTAATTTAGGATTTCCTGTGTTATGGGTGTTATGGGGTACCAGAGAATGACAAAATAATATTTATATACGTTTAAATATATACACAATCTATATATATGAAAATGAATTGCTGTTCATTAGTCCCGCTAAAACTCGAGAACGGCTGGACCGATTTGGCTAATTTTGGTCTTGAATTATTTGTGGAAGTCCAGAGAAGGTTTAAAAGGTAGATAAATATGAAAATGCTCGGAATTAGATAAAAATAACAATTTTGTTTTTCCTTTGATGTGTCCCCCATCGGACGGATTTCTTTTGTTTGTTTTAAGTTTATTTTATATAAAAGTTTAGGTCTTTTATTTATCAATTGAGGCACTACGAAGTCTGTCGGGTCAGCTAGTAGATAATAAATGTATAGACAAAAAGCATACCTGTTCATCATTATCACACAATGTTTGCTCGATGTGGGAATAGAACAATCCTCAGAGCAATAGTCAGAGGCGCCAACAACTGCATCACCGAGTCACTCAAAGTAATTGAAGACATGATTGGATGAAAGGGATATGATACAATTTGTTAATTTTGAGAAAACGGGCAACAAACTTTTGTTACTTGTACTTTTTCTTCGGACACAACTCCTTCGACTCATGCAATTTTAAAAAATAGCCTTTAAACCTGGAGTTTTAAGGTCTAATATGGTTTATAGGCATATAACACCTTCATACAATGTAAAAGCTCAAAAATCTTATAAATTGTACTTAACCCTTTCTATTCTATTATATATCTATTCAAGTCTTCAATTATGTTTTAGCTTTATTTATTTATTTATTGAATGGATCACCAACAAATGAAACACTGGCTTAAACATAGGGTACAAAAATACTTTACTTTTAGCTATTCTTAACTATAATACTAAATTGTGTATTTTCATGTGTATATTATTGTGTATAGTTATGTGTATGTATGTATTTTACTATTTTATACATAGGTATATTGAATTGTAGTATGTGTATTTTATAATACTGAGATGTTATTTTAAGGAAGATTTTTGTTTTGAGTTTGTTATTTTTTTTTGTTTTGTTGTTGTTGTTTGTTATTCTGCACCTACCATGCATTATCTCTGCACCACCCTATGGTCGACTGGAAGAGAATGCCCATGGCATTAAGTCCGCCTGTGTACAAGTTTTGTTTTGTGCATAAAGTATAAATAAAAAATAAAAAATAAAAAATATCAAAACATGACATGTGCTCACTTAATTATAGGTAATCACAGCTAACATCTAGTTCTAGTACCAAATGATTATAAAATTAATTAAATCTGAAAGAAAAAACAAAAAATAAAAAGAACAAAAAGAAACCAGATAAAATTTTTAAAAAAGAAAAAAATCCATCAATAAACTACATAAAAACAAATAACATGAGAACAATTAACATGCTTTGAATATCATTGAATTTCAGTTTAGATATCAGTGCTATCGAGTATATTTGTCCGCAACTTACTCTCATTACTGTAACTACTACCAACTCCACGATGAGGCTCAGGGTGCGCGAGGGAAAACTATTTTTTTCTTGGATTCCGCAATCCGTCTCAATTTGTCTTATAATGTAATACATACAACCGCTTGATACAACCGTGAGGGATCAAATATACGAACTAAGTTAATATATGATAAAAACTATGCTCACTATATGCACTAGGGTTGTGTTCCTAATTCTTCTTTCCTTCTGTGGGCCTACTGGAAGAGATTTCAACATGAAATAAGTAGCGCCCTTGTACTCTGTATCCTTATTGTCGTGTTTTTTCTAACAGCTGTGTACAAAATACATTAAATAAATAAATAAATATCAGATAAAAACTGTCGACATTAAAAGCCTAAGATTTATGATCTCTTCAAGGTATGTGGTCGCAAATAGCGTTTGTCATTAATATTCTTAAATTATATCTCAGAGACGGGCTCTTCTTCAGCGAAACTATTTCTCTATAAGACAGTTATTGATTCGAGATCGCAGGGTTACGGGCTTAATGTAAGGTAGCGAAACGACTTGTCTGGCATTTCGAAGTCGGGGCAGATCAATATCAAACAGTCGTGCTGTGTAGCGTGAAATTGTACGATTCAAAATTTGCTAGCTAAAATTTAAATGAAAAATTTATAGAAATTAAATACAAGTGTTGATTTAGGTATATTTGTTTATTATTGTGACATGAAATTTAAGTGTAGTCTGATGATTCTAAGCACATATGTTTTCTTATGTCGTGGAATTATTATTCAAAGACAGCCCGGAAAAACACAAAAAATAAAGTCAGAATTCCCTATTTATTGAATTAACTCATGAATAGCCCGGACTATCGCACTTAAAATTATGAGGTACACGCTGAGCTAGATCTGTGAAGGCCTTTGTGACGTCACAACTTCCTGCTGTACATTGTACCTTGAGATGTACTACTATACAAGTAGTTGACGTGTACTTCACGTTCAGAACGGAACAATAAGAACTTTATTACGTCGTCACAAAGTTAAAAACTGTTCATTGGATGTCAATGAATTTTTTCATGCTACTTGTAGTACATGAACATGTTCTTTTCCGTTGGTTCGTTAGTGCTTAGTTTTGTTCTTTGAGAGTTGAAGCGATGAAATCTAAAACTTACAAAACATTTCGTTAAAAAAAGTTTTAGATTTTAACTTTGTTAAATGAATTAGAAGAAACATTTTAGCGTAAAATTGTTAAAATAACTCTAACCTAAGGATTAGGATAACGAGCAAAGTGACAGCTGAATAAACAAAACTGTCTCGGTACATTGAAGATTAAGTCAATTAGAATTGATACAAGATTAATTATAAAATAGTATCTATGAAGGTACTCTGATTGGACGCGATAAATAAACTGTTTGTTTCATTTCAAAGGTTTTCAAAATTCCACTGTCAATGTCAAATAAGTACACTGTATAATTTTATCGAAGGTTAGTTAGGTGAAGGTACACATAGCTATTACCGTCGAGTATACAATCATGCATAATACATACCAAACATGGCGCTTTAGCTGCACGAAATGTCAAGTCAAATCAAATGTCAAAATTAGTTTTGAAATATGTTTAGGCGCACGAAGGTCGCTACAGCGGAGGTACATGATAAAGGGGCCGCTTATCGTCGGACGGCCTTGGCCTCGTTTCACCTACAAACTGCAGCTAATGTTCGAGCGCGTTAAAAATCTAACGATAATTTTGTAATGAGGAAGCCCATGTCTGTTGGAGTTGTTGTTTGCTGAAATACACGTTCAATTTGAGTTTACTTTCCTTTTTTCGTTTATTTTTAGCTGATTTATCTCCTTCGAAGATAAGATCACGGGCTGTAGGCCAACGTCGCCCATGGACATCGACAGCGCGTTCTGAAAACAGGATACTACTGATCTGCCGCGGCCATATTTTTTTTTTTCATAAAGTGGATTTCCTCGTTTCTTCCCGTGCAAAACTAATTATAACCATCAAGTCCCGATTCGTTATCATTCGTTAAAAGACGTCATCTATTAGCCATTGATTTTCACACATGTGTAAAGAGAAGACGAATACTAAATTAATAATGTCGGATTAGAAGAACGCATTTAGAATTATTAAATGAGACGACCTTGGCTACATTGACTTAATTAAAAAATTTGGTCATTGAAAATTTGTTATTTTTTTTCTTCTCATACACGGTTAAGAAGCGTTTGAACTAATTATTGTCTACAAATTGTCTAAAAATACTGCTTCTCACCGTTAACCACCGATTCTTAACATTCAAGTACACCGTTACGTAATATGTACATAAAATTGTACTGAATAATACCGTGGAGGTTGTCTTGGTCATGAAACGAATGGTATTAAGGTTAACCCCAAGGGAAAATACGGGTGCTGTAAAAACATTCAAAGGATATTTTATGTAGGATTATATAGACGTCTCGAGATTTTGAACGGGATCAACGCTATTAGATTCATACGGAATTTATGCCAGATGCGAATTATATATTTTTGAAGATAATAACAGTAATGACAATAGTTGTGTCGGTGCACGGTTTTTTAGCGAATAGTTTCGACCTAAGCCTCAAGAAACCTTCGTTATACGGCTGGATTAGGGGCCTGGTACAGAAAGCAGCTAACCTTGACACGTCGCATATTGTGAGGAGGTTTCCTACTCTGGAGTCCACTGGTGGTTTGTGTTGTAAACACCGCCAGCAGCGGTAATTATTATTATATAGTGTTTTTTTGGTTTTTTTTTTAAATAGTTTTATAATTAATAAGATAATAATGAATATAGCATAAATAATAGTTATTTAGTATACATCGAAATCTTTTTATAATGGGTTATTTGACATGTTTAAAGTTGTTAAGTACGTAATTCATTTTTTGAATAAATAATAATTCAATTATGAATTTTGTATTTATTAATATAAATTTAGGTTTTAGTCGCACAGCCAAATGTAATACGTTGAAATATCTGAATTCGAAAGATAAAGTTAATATGCGGTTCGTCTTCAGTAAATAGTAACAATTTTCCGGTCCGTGAGTAGCTGAATCAGCCCCTTAGGCTACCGGCGATCTTTACCTTAAAAAAAACGTTAAATAACATTCAACACAGTTCGTCATAGATTTTAATATAATATTTTACATAAAAGTATCATATCCCAATATTATCTAAAGCTTACTGTGCTGCTTACTAGTGCTAGTTAGGTACTTACAACTGTTAATTTACAATCGACAATCGGTAGAAAACCTTCAGAGCCTCTGAAAGCTTTGAGTGCAACGTCATAAGAATGAAAGTAAAATTTACAGGCCGAATTTTCTTAAACTACTTTTAAATTAACGCGTACACAACGAGAATGACACCGACTTTAAAAGTTAACCTCGTCTCGTTTTGGACGATTGCCAACTGACGTTGAGATTATTCCAATAGTCCGACTTGGAAAGTTTATTATAAAATACTAGCGTGCCCGGCAGACTTCATCATGCACTGAAAAAAAAGGAAGCACCTAGAGCACGATTGCAGCACCGCCTGCCGGTCCGATAGTTTTAATTTGAAGCGTGGGACAACCATTGTACAAGATAAACGAGACTCCGACTGCTCAAGTTCGGCCGTGAATTAATTCTCCGTTTTCACAGCTCCCAGACTTTCAAGAAAAAGATTATTTAATTCCCCTACTCATTTATATGGATTTTCCTTAATCTATATATTAATACGTGAACCAAAAACTTTGTACCCCTTTTTACGAACATTGCGCAGACGGAGGAGCATGAACTTTTCCACACTCATAAAGTATATAGAGAAGGAGTGCATAATGTTAATTTTTCTTTAATTATTCATAAAAAAATACATTAAATCAATTAAAAAAACATTACACACACTACCATGTATTTGACGCACACCCGCATGCATACTATTTATTTATTGACAAACTTTTGTTCTTGACGTCTGCGGTCATATTGAGAATAGATTAAATATGGTTTGTCTTTATTAATATTTTTCTATAGTGTAGTCTTTGCGAAATCTGTGATTATAGAAGTTTAATATAAGATATATAAGGTAAATTATAATATAAGTATTTGACAATAGAATCATAATAGTGTACAAACTTATAATTTCAATGAATTATAGTCGACCTTCGACTACCGGGGGACCACTAGTTATATTAATTTTATGTGTGTTTATTAACTATATATCGATTGAAAATATGTTTTTGGTTTAATTGAAATCAAATATGCTGCATTTAATTTAAAATTTGTGTATAATTCCTGTCATTCTACCACTATATAAATAATGTCTGTATTTTCAGCAACCAGCTTTATTTTTCTCTATTTACTTTTATCTTATATCCTATTCTCATAGTACCGCCAAATTATTAACTGTTATATACCTAATATTCCGTTGTGATGCTGTTGCTTTTGCCTGATAATATTGAATAGATGATGACCGAGCTTTGCTTGTTTTTTTTTTTTGATAACACTATCTTGTTGTGTCTTTAAAGCGGTCAGTTGCCCTCAATTAAGAAAAATTGTATTATTATTCGCCAATAGATGTTGGAAAAAGTCATAAAGTTGATTATCGATAAAGTTGATTATTGAAAACACGAATAAAACAACATTTTCTGAAAATAAATCGTAGCTAGATCGATTTATCGCCCCCGAAATCCCCTGTATACTAAATTTTATGAAAATCGTTGGAGCCGTTTCCGAGATTCAGATTATATATATACAAGAATTGCTCGTTTAAAGGTATAAGAATATAGTTAGTGATTTTTTAATTGTGTAGAATCTGCTGCACACACCTTATATTAATTTAAACATAATGAAAAAGACAAAATTGATCTTAACTTTTATTCCCCTTTTTTTTTTCAACGTGGTGAAAACCTTAAAGGTCGCAACATCGATGTCGCTTTTAAATTATTTTACATCAATCTGTATATGCATATTATACGTAAATTGCCACTTCAATCACAGTTCAGAAGGCGAACCCTAATGTTTTGTAATAACTTTGTCATCATGAATACATCATTGATTCTGACTACATATGATAGATAACCTTTTTGTTTGTTGCCATCACTACGTTGGTTGACAATTTGTATGTGATAAATAAATTCCTACCAATAAAACATTACTCAAATTATAATATGAATAGATTAGTATGAGTGTATTTTTTATCTTGGTTTTCTTTTCTTAGTGGGCGAACGAAATCACAGCTTATTTGATGTTAAGAGCTCACTCGATCTCCAACAAATCATCAACACAACTTACACTGCTTATATGTATGTACGATTGAAGTGTTAACTTCAGAAGCCCCCACACCTTTCTCACAATGCATGAAGTAAGCAAATTTTATGGGTTTAATTTTTGTTACAGGATGCTTGCTATTTTTTTTATCATGAAAATATTCGTGACTCTTTGTTGGATACGTATTTATTTTAAAAAATTTGAGCTTGCCAGAAGATTTGAATATGAGTTTAGTTACGTCTTTCGACACGATTCCGTTAGTTTTCATCACGATCTTATTGAAAAGACCACGTACGGTCTGATTCCAAATGATATAAATATGTAAAAAATAAATTCGTTTCCAAGATAATTAATTCTCTATTACAAAATTCGTGTAACAACAGCATGTGATATGATATTGTATGTCATGAATGACAACCTTATTATAGAACAACGTTTCAGTGCCAAGTTCGTCGATACGCATACGACATAGAATAAACAATGAAAACAAAACTTTTCTATCGTGAACTGAACAATAGTCATTGTTTGAAGTACTCTTGTCGGAAATACGAAGCTATATAGTTCTGTTTAGAACGATAATTTCTAACGGGGCCCAATCTATGTGTTGCGAATATATTTTTGTTAACATGAAATGTTGTATCTGAGTACAATTCGGGCCGGGTCTGCCATAGTGATAAATTACCCTAAGTTCGGTGTTTGGTTTATTAACAGACTTGATAGCTCTAGTAATGACAACATTTCCATGTCGCTTGTAGCCGAGAAGCTAGTATCATTAGCGTTTCGCAATTTGATGATTAGAACAGCGTCAAGTGTTACTCCTCCTTCCAAAACTTTACAGATTTGTTTCATTATATACAGAATAAAAGTTAAAGAGCATTAGCAAAAGTAAACAGCCCCGTCTGATATCTTTCTTGAAACAGAAGGGTCAAGAACTCTCTAAAATATGCGGTCGATATCTTGTTTATTACATCAAGGAGGTAGTAAGCCTATGTGAGCGTGACCACGTTCTCCGCTTGTCTTCCATAAGTGTCTATGTATACTTGTACAATTGAAGGATTTGTTGTAGTCTATGGAACATTTCATAACTGGTATCTGAAACTCATACTTCCCGATAGTATGGTTGTACTTATTTCAATCGAAGAAATGGTACCCGTCTGCCGAATTTGCACACTGACATATGTAACAGTAATAGTATATAAATAAGTGCTGTTTTCTTCTCACATCGTATGCACTCTTGGCAGAGTGGTCGTGGTCATCACTTCGGGTGGTGGTGCGCTTCCCCAGACGTCGCCATTCCTCGCGTACCGCGGCCCTTCTTATGCACTCGTTAACGGGACCGTTTAGAGCTGATGACAGCCTTTATTTGGGTCCATCGTAACGGTGATCTGCCGCGCGGTCTTGTACCCTCTATCATGCCCTGCACCAGAAGGCGCTCAACTGAGTCGTCACCACGTCGCTTTTTTTCTTTTTTGTTTTTTTTTGTTCCTACCTAAGCTGATAGCCTTGAGAGGCTATTTTAGCGTAACCTTAACTAGTAAGTGAGCCACGGAGCTCAAACCTGACGAAGTTGCTAACACGAACCCAAGCAAGAGCCGTGCTTCGCAGAATCTACCACCGGATCGGAAACGCGACCCACTGAGAAGATCCGGCGAGAAACTCAGTGGGCTATGGCTGTGGGTTAATTTACTCGTCGAGCCCTTCGTCGCAAGCGCTGGGTTCGACGAGAACGTTGACCGGTGCTTGAGGTACCTAAAAGCACCGTTAGTAGATCGAGAGGATCCGAAATGACGTGTCCCCGCCCCGACACATCCCCGAAGAAAGTGAGAATGCGACCCTGATGGAGGCTAGTCGCTGCTTGATGCCAAGTTCCTGTAGAATTTATTGACTCTTTCTGAACTCCGTCCACTTTATTTCTTCTTCAGCGCCAAGTGCAGTATGTAATCTAAAAACACAGTAAATTCGACTGAAGATTGGATTAAAAAGAACTAGAACATAAGATGAAAATTGTATAATACAAATAGATAAGATGTGAAACTGGAATAAGTAAAGATCTACAAGCGAATAACACAATAAGTGTAAATAAGATAGCAACGGCTTCGTAGTGTTTCGCGTATGTTGTCTATGAGCTCCTGTAGTCACTTAACACCTACTCAGCTGTAAGTTCGTCCAACAATTTAGAGGGAAAAAATGAGGTTAAAGTCTCAATTTTATTATACGACGATTTCATTCTTCATACTGGATAGCATAATTAGCTTAGATAGATAGATATAGATAGTTTCGCAGCAGAATTTGCTAGGATGACGTGCAGGATCACGCTACTCCTTCCCGATATTAAAATGTCACTGGAACATGTGCTAAAGGAGAACGTTTCCTAAAACTATCTTGTATTTCCTATTACACTACTAATACATGTATTTAATCAAAGTATAATATATTTTCGAATTAATTTCTTTAATTTATGCTTCAGAAAAATTTGCGCATCGTTCGTATTCCTATTCTGTCCATATTCGCTTGAACCTTAAAATTTAACAGTTATGCGAAATCATCGAGTATTCTCGAATGGCGAGAGAAGGGGAAAGGCTCTTGATTAAATGGGCAAACTAAACAGTAAAACAACATTACGTTTTCCGTTACAACAGTTGACATTGAACTTTATTGCTAAAAGATACAGTTAAATAACCTGTTTTGGATCAAGTAATGGCAAGCGATGAAAACGCCACAGCTGTTGCTAGGTGTTTTTGTTTTCAACTTTTTTTTAATGGAAGATAGTTTGAAGTGTTTGAAATAGATTATCAAAATGTTATTAACCCGAGAGTTTAATATTCTAAATTTTTGCCTATTAAGCGTCGCAGCACCCAAGAGAAATTCGAGGTATTCCTTGAGCAATTCTTATTTTTTAACAATTTTTGTTTTCAGTTGAATGAATCCGGAACTTTTTTTCCAGTGACCACCTTCTTTTCTCGTTTTGTAATATATTAAAAACTTTAATTAACGACGTTTATAAATAGTCTGCTTTTATATTGATTAGGCTTTTAGGTCCTTGCTTAACTTAGAGATTTCTACTGTAAGTAATAGTTTCTGTATTGAACTGTTTTAATTTTGGCCCCATAAAATGGGGCGCCATTTTATTAGATAATACTGGAATCCTATAAACTGATATCAACTTTTAAGCTTTACCTACATATTCGCTCCGCTTTTTCTTTTCATTATATAATATTATTCATGAAATTTATGAATTTCATTAGACAAATTTTACATGGCAACACGTCTTTAAGCCTTTCATAACAGCTTACACGTGCCGCCGGCCATGTTCCCCTCCCCATCTCTTCCTAAAACAATATTATTTAATTTTCCTTTAACTTGTTTACAGTGTTGCCACAAAGAGATACAATACACAATGTATGCTTAAAATACGAAAGTATATATTGTATTTGATTAAAAATAATATTCGGCTTCGTTAATCCGATGTAATCTGGTAGTAGGACCTTTGGTGGTAGGACCTCTTGTGAGTCCGCGCGGGTAGGTACCACCGCCCTGCCTATTTCTGCCATCAAGCAGTAATGCGTTTCGGTCTGAAGGGTAGGGCGGCCGTTGTAATTATACTGAGATCTTAGAACTTTTATCTCAAGATGGGTGGCGCATTTACGTTGTAGATGTCTATGGGCTCCAGTAACCACTTAACATCAGGTGGGCTGTGAGCTCGTCCACCCATATAAGCAATAAAAATAAAATAAAAAAAATCGTTACTTCGATGAAAATGCTCTCATATATGGTAACAACGATTGACGGTCCGTTGTCAAAGCGAAACATTTACTTGTTTGTTGGCTATCTTGGGTAATCAAAAATATGTGTAAATCATAAAGTGCGGCATAGTTTGCACGAGGTAATGGTGTGACCATACGTACGTCCGCAGAACTTATCTTATCGGAATGTTATATTGTATAAGCGATCTATGTTTGACCGTGGATTTGCTGCACTGCGTAATGCTAAAAGCAAACGATACGTATTCAAAAACTATAGGAATTATAATAAATATTATATTTAAATAGTGATCCAAACGGGCACGCGAATCGTGTAAGCATTCATTAATGCTTATTTCCAATTTATAAATTAAACGTCAAGGCTTACCTTAGGAGATTACTCTCGAGATCATAATTGTAAAGTCAAAGTTCAATGAAAATACATTTTTTTAATGCTTGTACGGATGGACGAGCTCATAGCCCACCTGGTGTTAGGTGGTTACTGGAGCCCATAGACATCTATAACGTAAATGCACCACCCACCTTGAGATATAAGTTCTAAATTCTCAAGTATAGTTACAACGACTGTCCCACCCTTCAAACTGAAACGCATTACTGCGTGACGGCAGAAATAGGCAGGGTGGTGGTACCTACCCGTGCGGACTCACAAGAGGTCCTACCACCAGTCATTACGCAAATACTATATATTATTTAAAAAAAAATTTGACATTGTAGGCAGACGAGACCATACGGCCCACCTGATGGTGAGTAGTCACCATGGACATCAGAGCCAGCGTCAGATCCTACCTGCTGCCTACCGTTAAATAATCTCCACAAGCCTCGTTTTTTGCAGGACATGTCATAGCACTCAAAAAACACCGTGGAGGGAAGCTTATTCCAAAGCCGGATTGTACGTGGCAAAAAAAATCTGGAAGCGCACTGTGGATGAAGGGGCATTTTTTTTTTTACTTTTTATTGCTTAGATGTGTGGACGAGCTCACAGCCCACCTGTTGTTAAGTGGTTACTGGAGCTCATAGACATCTACAACGTAAATGCGCCACCCACCTTGAGATATGAGTTCTACATCACATCTACGAGACATTAACAAGAAAAAAACAATCACAATAGGTGGTCTAAATGAATTCTGCCTTTGTAGTTAGTCGATCAAGTTATATTTTGATATGGGATATTTCTATTTAACTGTCGGGAGTAATTTAATATTTTAGTATGCAGTCTTAGAAAGCTTACGAAGCGTCTGTTACCACGTCGAATGGCCGTCTCCGCTTAACGATCTCATATTACTGGGAACATAAGTAACATTGTTGATATAGCATTTATAAAACACGCCTTACAGTACTTAGGTATGCATAAAGGGGCGGAAATTAAAATTGAACTTTGGATGTGTTCGCAAAAATATTGTTTGTGTATTGCTAGATTTAGGCCGGCTTGCAGAAAGTCTAGTTTTTTTTTTTATTGCCTTTGTAGGCAGACGGGCATACGGCCCACCTGATGGTGAGTGGTTACCGTCGCCCATGGACTTCAGCAATGCCAGGGGCAGAGGCAAGCCGCTGCCTACCGCTTAATACTCTCCACAAGCCTCGTTTGAAGAAGGACATGTCATAGCGCTCGGGAAACACCGTGAAGGGGAGCTCATTCCATAGCCGGATGTTACGTGGCAAAAAAGATCTCTGGAAACGCACTGTGGATGACCGCAGTGGCTCCAGGTAGTATGGATGAACTCTACTCCGGTGGCGGGCGGTGCGATGATAAAAACGAGATGCACCACCTCCACAGATGGGTACTGCTCAAGCACGCGGTTAGTCCCCTCTTGCACATGCTCAAACAGAGCTGAACCTGCATCACTGCTGTGGGACCTGTACAGGCACGCGTAGATTCGGCTACGGCCCCCGTGATCTACGCGCAGCCACAAGAGGGACAGGTCCCGTTGTTCGAGGCCCCCAAGACGGCGACAACAGACATCAGCCCGGACGAATACGCACACCCCGGCTTTACGCAGGAAGTTGTGCTCCAATACGTAGCCGGGGTATTCAAGGTATGAGGTATCATCCGGAGCAGATATCTGCGTCTCCGTTAAAAAAAGCAGGGCAGGCTGCGCCGTCTCAAGGTGGTGGTGTACGGCGTCAAGGTTGCTATGTAGGCCCCTGACATTGCTGAAATCCACATTAAATGTGGAATGGGGAACCGCCTGTGAAACCCTTTTCTTTTTTTTTGTCGACTTCATAATTGTTAAATTTTCGGAGAGTAGGATTAGGAGAGGTAGGATGTTGGAGGTGAGATCGAGGCAACACCTGAACGAAGCGCGGAACATAGTACGTGCTCGACCACGGGTTGCGTGAGAGACTGACGCAGGGCATGGAAGGGCCCTCAGTCCACTCTGCGTGCGATCGCCGGGATCCACTCCGGTCTCCGACTCCGGCACGACGACCGCACGACAGGATTTTACACCGGTTGGCGGGACAGCTTCCCGGGGCGGAGTTTAGTAGAGACACCCGGGTTCAGGTCCCCTACTGACCGGCGGGCGGCAGCGGGTACCGTTTCACTGGGTCTCCTTATACCCCCGTCAAACAATCACGCCCCGTGAGTTCGCACGCACGTCTGCTCCGCAAGTTCCAGGCGTCACCAAGACTCACCCCCAACAAGGAAGGGGAAAGGGAAGGGATAGAACTGGCTCTCCAACCCACACGCCGGAACACAGGTAGGCTATTTGGCGACGGACTCTAGTTGGAGGCTGGTCACCAGCCAGTCGGACTAGGTCCTACCACCGGTTATGTTTTCGGCTCCCGTTTAGCACCTCCCAGGGGTCACTTGTAGGGAATCGCGGGTTAAACCTACGGAAGCGGGAAGCACCAACCCCCATTGATCTGAATTAATTATTAGTAAGTTTAAACTAGAATAAAAAATCGTCGCGTTGAATTTAATACCTACAATTTCATCTTAAGTTAAGTTTTACATGTGACGCTGTGGCCCTTTGTTAACCCCCAATAAACAAAATAAAGATGTATGAATTCTATATCATTCGTAATATTATACACCATGTACTTGTAAATTGTAACATTTCGACTAGAATAAATCGTAGGGAAAATATAGCTTGTGAATTTTCATACAGATCTCATAATTTCTCCAAGAATATGTTTTTTTAATTAAAATATAAGATAGTAAAGGGGGGTATAAATTTATTATATATGGTAAAGGTAACGAATATTACAAGATATGTACTCTGATTTTATTATCCCTAGTTAAAACAGAAGAAACTTCTTATTTGGAGTACCTGCGTTTCCCCTAAACTTATTGCGACCCAGGCTAACGCTAGTAGAACATCTCCCGAATCTATCAGCTTCGCTACTTATGACTAATCAATCCTAATACGTCGTGCGCTATTATTCTTAACACGTATATTAAGCGATATAAAGGACAAGATTGTTGTTAATTAAAAAATACTTTTTTATACTATTGATAAACAGACAGATTTGAAATTGTATCACACAGTATCTTACAATTATTGTAATCAATATTAAAGAAGGTTTTTAGGTGCAAAACAAACTATAATTGTATTGAATTACTATCGTGTCAAGGAGATAATCAATAAGAGTATAGTTTCTTTGTTATCCATCACTTACCTACAATAATAAGCTAGCACGCACGCACTTCCTTGTTCTTTCACCTTGAATGTTAATAAATGCTCTCATACTAAGTTGTGGGAGGGAGCATTCGGAACAAATATGCTCGAATATTCCAGCAATGGATTTCTGCTTGTATCTGTATGATGTTAATCAACTATTTAAGCTCAAATTTACAAAATCAGATAAAAAATGCATTTCGAAAATTGATATTTTGTCACATTATTTTGAATTTTGACGCCGAATCACCGTTTACGCGTAGCTTTTAGCTCCTATACTTATCAACAGATTTCAAGGCGATTTCTTTTTCGAAGGCTGCGTTACTATAAATAGAATTTAGCACTCAGATGGCATTCCGCATTTTAATGTAATATAATATTTTTTAGTTACCCAAATAACTAAAATATTATTCGTCAATAGCATTTTCATACGTAAAATTGAAATTGGCATTGACATTTTATCATCATTGATTTTAGAATTGAATTTTTCTTTAATGTTTTTACATTTGCAATATGGTGATTACATTTTATACAACCAGAACTGTCAAGTAATCGAAACGTCAGGAAGTATGTATAAAACATAACAAATACGAGATTTAATCCTGTGTTTTAATTTAATGTTTGACTTAGTTGTAAATTCTAGGTTGGATTTCCCGCATAAATTTCAAAATTCCGTCGCGATGTATTTGCAATTAAAATAAAACAAATAATCAATAATAATAATAATATAACACTTTATTTACACCATATGTACAAAGTAAGCATATAAAAACAAATAATAGTCGGTGACATAAATTGGCGTCCTTATCGCTGAAAGCGATCTCTTCCAGGCAACCTTGCAGGGAGAGGAATAAGCGAACTGGACGGTGCTATATCTCAATAAACTTACATAAAAATATATACTTATATACACATGTGAAAAATAAATACAATATACTATAGACTTACATACGATTAAATACAAATAAATACTAAAAATATGCAAGTAAATACAAAATACAAAATAAGTAGCAACTTGTACAGTTATATCAACACTGATATATAATATTATTATAATGTATAATAGTTTAGGTTTTAACTTTTCATTATTCTGCGAATTTATCTTATTTTTCTATAGGTTTGCGAGCGACATTTAACTGGGTTGCGCGATAAGAATTGATAAAGTACTACATAAAAATTTGGCTCTATCAGTTGGGTAGGGCTGTTATCGGCTTCTATTATTTGATACAAGGTTTTATGATACAACATACTTACGTACAATATTAACTAACAGTTAATTAATGTTTGAGACGAGTTACTTATGATTTAATAGGAAAATGTTATGAAGGAAATTAATGTTCAGTACTATGTATATTGCGCTGTGTCAATCTAGGAAACTAGAAATTTGTTTTCATTATTTGTGTTAGATAAGATAAGATAGGTCCTCGGTCGCATACAAAACGAACATCAACTAGTTTCACAGGCTGTAGACACTAACAACAGTTGTCTACAAACAGAGCCAATAATTAGACTAAGCAAACTTTTTATGTTCTACTAAAAGGCGAGCTCACAGTCCAAATAGTGTTGACTGAGTCCCGGAGTCCATAGTTATCACGAATTGAATGCCCACACTCACCCTAAGATACGAGTGATACACGATTACCCACGTGGTTTTCGGAAGAAATAAGTAGGACGGTATATTCATTAGAGGCAAATTAGGGACAGGTGGCATGAAAAATAAATCGAAGAGAAGGATTTGATACTCCGGATCCTTTTCTTTTGTTTTTTTTTAGTACGTATTCACTGGTAGCCTTAAGAGGCTGCTCACGAGCTCAAACTGGGCGAATTTGTTGATACTGGCCCTAACAAGAGTAGGCCTTCGCAGATTCTCCACCGGAGCTGAATCACGATCCATGGAGAAAGAAACTTAGTGGGTTTTGTCTATGGATTAGTTCACTCGTCGAAGAGTTCAAAGATATAAAATACATAGTTTCTATTTAATAAAGCACTTTTTTGCCTTCATTTCGACTGCTAAACGTACCTAATGAAACGTTACTGGCGGACTCGATTCGTGGACACAGCTTGCAAATATTTCAACAACAAGGGGCTACTTCTATTTTGAACTTTATTGTAACAGCAGAAGGTATCTTCCTAAGAAATAAATTGAATTTGTACGAGCCAAGTAGTTAGTTGCTCAAGGCTGGCAGTTCGTAGAGATGTAAAAACTTGGTCAAGGCCTAGTTTTATGTCTGAAATGTTTGTAGGTAAAAAAACTGTAGTATTAGCTTTTTCTTCGAGAAACCATTAAAGTGTCAAAAACATTATGTTGAGTCCTTAACGTTTAATGATATTTAGAATATAAGAAAAAAGTGTATATTTTTTTATTATATTATAAATGCGAGGATTAAAACGGTCAGAGGTTTCTGCAAAAAAAAAAGTAACCAAATTTTTTAAAAGAATTAAAATATTTACGAGATGCTCTTTGAAACTATGATCGAGGCACGCTGAGGCTTATTAATAATAAAAATGTCTTTGTATAAAAAGATTTTGGTTAAATTTTAAATGGCAAGTGATGAGAAGTGTTATGAATGCAAATAGAAAAAAAAACTCAAGTATACGACTATAGATCTTGACGTGATATGTGATAAACTCTATTTGAAGAAGAATACATTCCATATTAGATTTTAGTCTCACTGCTGTCACACGGCGAAAAATTATTGGCATTAAGATTATATTATGTTTCTCTAAAGCTTATCCTAAAAGAATGTGTTATTCAGACTTCTGAAGTTACTTAGAACGTCATCTATATATTAATACGTGAAGGAAAAACTTTGTATCCCTTTTTAAGAAAATTGCGCCAACGGAGGAGTATGAAATTTTCGACACTTATAGAGAATATAAAGAAGAAGTGCACAATGCTAATATTTTTTTAAAATAATGCATGAAAGATACATTAAATCAATAAAGAAAACATTACACACACTACTTACCGTGTATTTGACGCGCACACGCATGCATACTATTTATTGTCAAACTTTTGTTCCTGACGTCTGTTGCCAAATTGAGTATAGAATATGGTTTGTCTTTGTTAATATTTTTTATAGTGTAGTCTTGGCGAAATTTGTAATTATAGAAGTATAAAATACAATCATAATAGTGTACAAACCTACAATTCCAATTAGTTATAGTCGAATTTCGACTGCTGCGGGACCTCTAGTATAAGTAAACAGCTCTCTTATCGGCTCTAGTTCTTAGGTCATCAGCTATCGACGATCTTTGTTAAAAATGTCTTTGCACTGACCCACGTGTCCGAGTAGTGAGTTGCTATCTATACTAATATTATAAAGAGGAAAGATTTGTTTGTTTGTTTGTTTCGAATAGGCTCCGAAACTACTGGACCGATTTGAAAAATTATTTTTCCATTAGAAGCCGACATTGTCCCTGATGAACATAGGCTACTTTTTTTTTTTTTTTTTTTTTTTCATTTGTGTTTTAATGTTTCCGAAGCGAAGCGAGGGCGGGTCGCTAGTTTGAAAAATAAAGAGCGATTCGTAAGCTATTCATAAGAATGTCTTGCCACATTCGCGTGGTTTTAAAAATGATTTTTCTGATTCTATGTACTATGACATCGGTTCGGAAACGCGACCCACTGAGAAGATCCGGCGAGAAACTCATTGGCCTGGGTCTATGGAGACTATAGATATATACAATAACGTGAACGCTGCCATCCACATCGAGACATTTTATTTTATTTGGAAGACAAACACTGAACTTAAACTATATAAAAACTAACCTTACAACTAAACACCATTTAAATTGAAGCAGTAATGCGTTTCGGTTCCAAGGGTGGGGTAGCCGTTGTAACTATACTGAGACCTTAGAACTTATATCTCGAGGTGGGTGGCGAATTTATGTTGTAGATGTGTTCCATTGTGTTATGGGTTCCAGTAACCACTTAACATCAGGTGGGCTGTGAGCTCGTCCATCCATATAAGCAATAAAAAAAAAATGTCTCCGCATTTAAATAATTAAACGTTTGTGACGTCGCATAGCCTAAAATTAAATAATTAACACAAAAATATTAATATTATTTTTTTATGCGTTCATAGTCTCGATTATACTGTATAATAGCTGCCCCACCCGTTAAGCCGTATAGTATGACACCCTACGTCCTATCTCCATTAAGTGCCGATTGGAAATCACAATATGCTGGTATACTGTACTGTAAAAACTGAGATCTTAGAACTCGTATCTCAGGATAGGTGGCGGCATTTACGTTGTACATGTCTATGGACTCCGGTAACCACTTAACACCAGACGGGCCACGAGCTCGTCCAACCATCTAAGCAATAAATAAAAAAATATAATACCTAAGGACGCGGCTGCCCATTCACCAGTGTATTGTCTAGCCGCCTATTACGACATCCCATAGACACAGCCCACTAAGTTTCTCGCCGGATCTTCTCAGTGGGTCGCGTTTCCTATCCGGTGGTAGATTCTGCGAATCACTGTTCTTGCTAGGGCCAGTGTTAGCAACACTCCCGGTTTGAGCCCCATGAGCTCACTTAAACGTAACGGTAACGCTGATATAGCCTCTCAAGGCTATCAGGAAAGGAAGGGAAAAAAAATACTACATAAACTGGAAAATATGTGGTGGTGCTACTATACATACTGTACACACATACACTACATAGTGTAGTCATACTACACAGTAAATACATAGCAACCACTAAAATAAATAGGCTTTGGTACAAACAAAATTACTTTAACCGTTCTAGGTAGATGATTTTTTAAATAGCGAAATAAAAAAAATTCTATGTAATTACAAAAGAAGAAAAAAATGGAGAACATAATAATATGGTGTCTTGTAACTTTTAATTAAAGTAACACCGTGTGAACGCATTTAAATGTAAATTGGTACATACTCTTGATTTAATTTAACATGACTGTAGTATGATATACTTTTACTATTATCATTACCGGGAAACGTTCAAAAACTATTAATTTCCAATTTTTCTTTGTCCGCTCTCTCCCTAGAAACTTTATAACAATTAAATTTTAAAGTACTTATAAGTAAAGGGCAAATATTTTAAATCGGGGCTCGGTGTTATCGTCGACAATAATGGTATTAAGTATCTACTAATAATAAAAGTATGTACAGTAAAAGTTCCTTATTCGCGCTTCCTTCAATCCCATTTTCACTATTCGCAGATAAAAAAAAAGCGACCTAATTCCCATATTCGCAGGTAAAGATTTATTTATTCATGGATCTAATTAGTACAGCGGTACGTAGATATTGATAAAAAGAATTACAATATGTTGGTATTGAACCGAATATCCTTTGTAAAAAGACTTTCATATTCACGGTTTCTGTATTTACGGCATATTTACGGAACCTCCTGTTAAAAAAGAGCTTTTATTGTAATACTACTTGTCAATTGACAGTTTTATTTCACGGAACAGTAGTATCCCTTCATTGTGGCAGACATTATTCAAATTACTTACGCTAATATTAGTTTTTTTTCTTAATAATTGTATATTTTTCTGTGATGTAAAGATATACTGTTGTTTATTGACATCATCTTAAAATACCGCCACGTACTGAGCTGGAATAATATGAAAGACGAAGTATTGATCAGCCTTTCTCAACTCGAAGGTAATATTGATGATTAATCCCGCACCTTTCTAACCAAGATAGACTCCATTTGTTTTCAATTTATTGACATCTACTTTTGCCTTAAAATATGTTGACTCTTATTCTTTATTTTAATAATTAAAGTACGTAGGTACTGTACCGAAAAAAAATCCATTGCAAATATTCTCGTTAAAAATAATTTAATAAAATAATTTTTTATACATTTTACTATAATACTTCAGAGAGATTGAAAAGTATAGTTAATACATGAAATGTCAAGAAAATATATCAATGCAGATTGTGCATTTAACAAATAAACTACTGTCAAATATTTATAAAAAAGTGACATTACCAAAATACCAATAAAGTAGTTGTAGATTTGACCGATTCAAGTGTAGCTGATGTGAAAATGCGTAATTAGTTTTGTTGGCAATTACTTACTTAGGTTGTAACCATAAAACTTGCGATGGAAAAATAATAAGTAAAGTTTGTGGCACTGGGTGTAATGTAACATATTTAGATGGGGCAGGATTTGTTATCGTTGTTTTCTTGATTAGGTAACTTGATTAAGTCGGGTGAGCATGCTGGTCACCGGATTGGTTTCATTGTCTCGAAGGCTTGACAGCTACGCCTCTCTACGCTCCATGTTCCTGTCCTGTGAGACTGGTTTACTGTTCAGACACGCTACGTGTTTGTAGGTATGTATAGTTTTAGTTAGCGAAACAGTCTCAAACTGTAATGGCGTTCAAATCTGACATTCTCCGTTTATTTTCGCCAATAATTCATTCTTAATAAGGCAATCAAGGCGAAAAGTAATGAAATTCAAATGAAAATGAACTACAAATTAAAATTCTTGAAAATCTACAACGAAAAAGGCTCGGACGTTTTTTAGTAATTTTTTATTAAAATTTGTGGCCAGTACGCAGGATTACTAGTATTATCTCCTGTCCTCTTTGCGTCGATGATCCTCAATTTTGAGGGTCGTGGCCTCCCTGAATAACTTTCTCCCAGATTATCCTATCATATTATAGAATAGAACAAATTAAATAATTATTGCATTGTTTTAAATTTGTCCTTGAGTTGATGTAGCTAATGTATGATGTAGAATTAAACAAGTATAGACCGCAAATAAATAATTACTATTGTAATTTTTTTCCCTACTTATGGTGATAGCCTTGACAGGCTATTTCAGCTTTTCCTTGACGTGTAGGTGAGCTCACGGGGCTCTAATCGGGAGTTTTTCTAACACTGACCCTAGCAAGTGCAGTGCTTCGCGAAATCTATCACTGGATCGGAAACGCGACTATGGGTTAATTCACTCGTCGAGCCCATCAAAGCGACGGGTTCGACGAGGACGGTAAAATCATCTATTAAAAATATTTCTTTGCATACGAGCGTTGAAATACATGATTTCATTAATTCCCGAAGACATTATTCTTGATGATGTGCATCCCTTTGCACTCTACCTGATCCAATATTTGAGGCTATATGAATATTAATTACAGTTTTGAACTTTAAATCTCTGTAAAGTTTTTATAAATGAGATCAGGCTTCGAAAAAGAAAGTCTTATCGACAATTTGTATCGATAGTAAAAAATACTGTGTCAATAAATTAAGCGTCAGTAAGTCTGCCTCTATTGGATGCTCTAAAAATAGGCTAGGCACGGGCCAAGCGGCGACAGGTTATTGCGCCAATTCCATCCCAAACTAAACTCACTCTAATTCGTACAATCGAATCTCAATTACGAATCAATTTGTGAAAATCGTTCAATTCGCTGAGGGATATCGGATTTTCATTAACTAAGAAGATTTAGTTTGCTACGAATAGGCGTTTTCTAATTAAACCAAGGTTTGGATTCTTTGATGTTGATTACATGGAAGATCGGTTAGATTCAAACAATGGTTTGGATTAGTGTTCATTAGCCAGGAGCTGTTGGAGCTCATATAGACCTAGCGATTCGACTGCGCTTATATTGCACTCGTCCTAATTGCGTTTAAGAATCGTATGTCCTATTTTAATTAAGAGTTTTATTACTCAAAAAATAGGTTTTGCTTGCTCGTCGATTGTCGTTCGATTAATACCTGTTTTTTGCAATTGTACGAACAAGATTCTTTCGCACGATGTATTCGTGTGTGATAATCTAGGCTTTTTTGTGTTAATCAATTATACTTCCCTTTCACTTTAAGAGCCAAAAATATTAACCTATAGTTTATTTATAAATTCTAGTGGAATTCGCATAACTATAAATTTTACTGTTTTTCTTTTGATTTAGGGGAATGAATGTAGTTTAAAATTTGGTGAGAATTGAAAATAAAACTGTTCAAAGCCGTAATGAAATTTATATATCGACGCTTGAAAGGCAAACGTGACTAAGCGATAATGCGTGAACTTTACAGTAGACTAATTTAAAGTTGAAATACCTGAAAAAAGTTCTATTTTAACGAGTCTAGCTGTAGGATTGAAATGATTTTAATAGACCTAGAAATATATTTTTTTTGTGCATCGAATATGGTTATTGCCTATCATTTATGTACAAAGCAGTTATTGTCGCTTAGTCACGTTTGCCTTTCAAGCGTCGATATATTATTGATTTACGTAGATTGGTATATGCCGTCGCACTGACAATTGGTGGGGCACAAAAGTACTGGAGTGGAGACCTCGTATTGGAAGTCGTAACGTGGGCAGACAACCAACCAGGTAGACCGATGACCTGGCCAAAGTGATTGGTAGAGACTGGATGAGAAAGGCAAGAGACCGAAGAGAATGTAGTGCACTCGAAAAGACCTACACTCAGCATTGGGTGGACACGGGCTGAAGAAGAGATTGGTGAACGTGCTCATTGCCCGCCTGGTGATAAATGGTTCCTGGAGCCATAGAAATCACAAGTTGCTTCCCAACTTGACCCACGCGGTAGAAGACTCAATCGAATTGTAACATATAGTGGCTGCTCCAACCCTTCAAACCGAGACACTTGATTGTTAAGTAGTAGCAAACAATACTATTGCTAATCATTGTGTGTGTAGTATTCATACTTAGTGAGTTCTTCAATATACACTGTACTTAGCTTGAAGGGGAAAAATTTATTGTTTTTAACCAAAAACAAAATCACAGCTCTTAACAATAGCATTTTAGGTTTAAAATGTTATCTAATAGTATAATAGGAAATAAAAAATTACTACGAAGTACTTAGATCATTAAATATTCAGCGTACAGGGTATAAAGATACCTTTTCAAAAAATAGAAATGGAAATAATTTACTTGCTATAATTAATGAAAAAAGATGTCATTTACTACGTGCAGCATATATACTGGTTGTATATATATTATATGTTCAATAACACGAAGTCAGCTTGCAACATCCCCAGCGATCCTTCTAGGCCGATGCTTCCCAACGTGGGGCCCACACACCACAAGTGGGCAATTTGATAAAATAGGGGGGGACAACCCCACTAAATTAATACAGAAAATCTGTATTAAAAATATTTTGAATTTGAATTCCAGTTTTTTATATGTATTATGTGTTTTATAATGTTTTGAAATATTATTTAACTACTGTACTTTGATAACAATTTCATAGTGATTTCTTCCTAAAGCCTATCTATCATTTATGTTTATTAAGTGAACAAATATTTTTTTTAATGTTAATAATGATGTATGGGGGCCATAAAAATTTTAGAAATGATACAGTGGGGCATGACACAAAAAAGATTGGGAACTACTGTTCCAGGCCGTACATTTGGTGCATCAATTCTATGATAACTGTGTTACTCACTCGTACATTGCTCGTGCTATAATAATAATAATAATAATATTTTATTCATTCAAGCCTCTTAAAATACAAACACGTACAAAAATACTTAACACTAGTATAATAATATACATGGCTTTTTTTATGAGGTATACAATAACAATATTCCCTGACTTTTATGCTAGGAAAACCTGTGTTACAAAAGTCAGTGGTTCAGTGCTAGGTCACCAGGTAAAGAAAGTTAACCAGGAAGAACGATCTGTAAGAATATAGTACGTACGTGTGTGTGTGTGTGTGTGAGTGTATGTGTGTTAGTGTGTTTGTGTGTGTATGTGTGTCATACAATAAAGTATAAATTTATTATTATATATTATATTATATATTATTATATAAAATATTAATTTAAAATTAGCTACAATGAATCAACAGTATATCATACTATATATACATCATTATACATTTTTACAACACGACTTGTTCTGTGTCAAAATAGTCTAAGTTTAAGAGCCAAGACTTCAGATTATTTTTAACGTCATACCTATTTAAGCCATCTATCTGCTGAGATATATTTACTTTATTATAAATTCTGCTACCTGACGAATAAATCTGTCGTCTGGCAAATTCCGTCCTACAAGCAATAGTGTCAAAGGCCGGTTTTCGTCTCCTCGTGGAAAGTGAAGTTTCTTTAGGTATTGATGGGAGGCAGGAGTGCTGTCGCAGAACGGACCTGTGGATAAACAGTTGTCTAACCGTCAGCACTCCTGCGTCACGATACAGTTGTCTAGTAGAGAACCCAAAAGGCTTCCCCAGCATCACCTTAAGCACTGCCCTTTGCGCTCGTTCGATATTAATAAACTTTGTCTTGCAGGCACATCCCCAAATAGGGATGCAATAAGTTATAAGCGACTCGCAAAGGGAAGTGTATACGGTAAACAATATTTGCTTATCTGCCGAGCCTCTTAGCTTTTTAAAAATAAAAATTAAGCTTCGAATGCGCGTCGTCACAAGTTCCAGTTGATCATACCAATTGAAACAGCTGTCCACCAACACCCCCAAGTATCTGATATTATCAGTCCTAGCAATCTCCGAGCAATTACATGCGGAATATCGTCCATTACATACATGGGCCTTGAGAGTAATAGAATCACGCGGGGGTTGGACAGATTTTCTGCTTGCAAATGTTAAAAATTTGGTTTTGTCAATGTTTAGAGTTAATAGGTTGCGGTTCAGCCATGTCATCGTCTGCTTCATTGCAAACTCAGCATTCTCAATTGCCTCTACCCACGTGTTGCCTGAAACTATAAGTGCTGTATCATCAGCATATGCAAAGAGACGACAGTAGGGGTAAGATTGACTACAAAGATCGTTTACATAGAGCAGGAACAAAGTGGGCCCAAGAATACTGCCCTGCGGAACCCCGTACTCAATTTGCTCCGGCTTGCTTATATGAGGACCGATCTTGGTACATTGTGTACGATTTGACAAATAGTCGCTGAAAAGAGACAGAACGTTACCTCTGACTCCCAGAACTTCCAATTTATTGATCAGAAGAGGGACACAGACAGTGTCAAATGCCTTAGACAGATCTAGAAAGATACCAAGACACTTTTGTTTGCGTTCAATTTCCGCAACAGTGTGCTTAACTAGCGAACTTACAGCATCTTCAGTGGAAATGTTCTTTCTAAATCCAAACTGATAATCTGAAATTATTTTATTGGAATCTAAATAGCCACTCAATGCTTTATTCAGAATTTTTTCCAGAACCTTCGATAAAGTTGGCAACACTGAAATCGGTCTATAATTGTTAACACTGTCTCTGTCCCCACTCTTGTATATTGGATGGACAATTGCCTTTTTGAGTGAGTTGGGAAATTTTCCGGATTCAATAGCGAGGTTACAAACGTAGGTAATTACTGGGGCTAACGCAGGACAGGCGAGCTTGAATAACTTAGGGGGTATACCATCCCAGCCAGAAGCACAGTCACCACGAAGGCCACGTATTACGTCAATGACTTCCTGTTCGGATACTCCCGGCAGAACCATTGAATTCAGTTGAGAATATGTCAACTTGGGAACAGTGGTTTCAGTAACCGAAGCATGAATTATTTTACTAGCAAGCTTTTTCCCAATATTTGAAAAGTAGGAGTTAACTGAGTTAATGGAGACCTGGCTATCACTAAAATTATTAAGAAGCTCTAGAGGCGGAATAATTTCTTTTCCAGTTTGAGTGATACTCTTAATTACCTTCCAGGTCTTTTTTGGGTTATTTTTTACTTTATTAAACTCTGATCTCTCAAACTCTCTCCTCAGCCTTTTAAGTAGATCATTGCAGAAATTGCGGTATCTTTTGTAAGTCTGGACAAGAATGAGGTTATTGGGATTTGCTTTTACGCTTTTGTGCATGTTATCACGATTACGCATGCATCTTACTAAGCCTGTGGTTACCCAGGGTTTTATAGTTCTTAATCTACATGGGATTACAAACGATATTGTGTGTGTTTGAAGCAGCGAGATAAGTTTGTTTAAAAATAGATCCGTAGCCAGGTTAACATCATGAGAGGTGTAGATTTCTGAAAAATCGTACAATTTTAGTTCAGCAATTAGCGTAGGATAATCTATTTTAGTACCAATTTTGTTAACGAGCCGTCTCATAGGTTGGAAGTTTAAGTTAAAAATTATAGAATAATGATCAGTTATAGTGGAGTCTGTGACAAGAGTCGTAGACTCCAGGCTCGACTTAATGAGTACGTGGTCCAGACAACTATCTCCTCTCGTGGGAAACAAATGACCAGGTAGAAGTCCATGAGATGCAGTTGTGTTCAAATACTCGTGCGAATGAGGGTCTTTATTATGGGCCTTGATGTCAATGTTGACGTCACCAATGATGACGATATGTTTAAAAGAAGATAAATTTAAAAGAGCATTATTTAGGCTAAGAATAAAATTGTCTGTGTTTTTATAAGAAGGTGATCTGTACAATCCAATGATAGCAAGTTCATCATCAACTTTACATATTAAACAATTGGCATCGGTGAAAGATGGTTCTAAAATAACATGTTTCAGAGTGTTTCTTACATATATAACTACCCCTTCATTTTGGTTCCTCGCGTTTTTCGATGAATATGAGATAAAGCCGTCAAGTTTTGGTAAGTGTACAGTATTCATCAACCAACACTCCGACAGCACAAGAATATCATGTACAAAGCTAAAGGAGCTCAAGAGCACATAAAATTCGTCAAAATTTTTGTTTATGCTTCTGATATTCATATGTATAATCGTAAGAGACTTTGAGTGCGGGTTCAAGTACCTATCACAATGCTGAGAAGGACATTTATAAGCGTGAGAAATGACTAGCTCTTCGAGTTCATGATTTAAATTATCTAAATCAACCATTTTGATAGTGAAGTAATACGAAATAGACTACTCGCCAGCAAAGAAACACTGAAGTATAGAGCCCGTGAGAATATAAAAAGACCTAGTAGATAAGATACTATAATTTTTATATTTAAAAAAGAACAAGAACTTAAATAAAGTGTCGCATTAGACATACAATTAATATATGTTGTGAGTAGGTTATGTTTGAGCGTGAATGTCCTTTGTATATATACTTTCCTAACGAAATCAAATGGTTCAATATCTGTATTAGGGTACAGCCAAGTTTCAGATAAACAAAGAATGTCTGGATCATTAGTATCCATTGACTCTTGGAACTTGTCCCAGCCAATATTCATTGAGCGTATATTTAACAGTCCAAGCGAAAATGTTTTGAATCCTTGATGATTAATTTTTTTATGAGTAACCATTATTGATACATATATTTACTAAGACATGCATTAGAGTCCACAATTATTAAACATACTAAGCTAACTTAAACTGCTAAATTGTCTAACACACTTTTATTTAGCACTGGGATGTGACTGCTTTCCTCATTTTTTCTTATATATATCCGTCCGTTCCTAACCCACACAAACCTGTAGTTTAATTCTTTCGCCTTTGCGCGTGCTGCTGCATGGAGTTGTTTATTTTCAGGCGTCAGGTGCTCTGCTATGAATATAGCCGACTTCTTTTCTTCTGCGATACCGAGATGGCCTGTATTGAGTCGGTTACTGGGGTTATTTTTATTATATTGTATTGCTGCTTTATGAAAAGATTCCTTGAAGCGGGGGCTGCTGAACTTCACTAAGATTGCTCTTGGACGCGGATTAGCAGGATTTAGTTTTGCTATTCTGGAGCAATATTGTAGGTCAGTGTCCTGGACAGGGTGGTTTATAACGTTACCAAGTTGTTTAACCGTTGATATCAACGATTCCGTTTTAAATTCCGGTACACAATGTATCTCCACGTTTGCCGCTCTCATTTGTTGATCCAAAGTCCTCAGTTTGGCAGTAATTTCGAGATTATTAGTCTTTAGTTGCTCGTTTTCTTTTTGTAGGTTCTCAACTATTGTTTTCTGAATAGACGCCTCATTTTTCATTTCTTCAAATTGCTCGTTAAAGAAAGTTATGGACGCCTTGAACTCCGCGATAACTTTCTTCATCTCTTGTAGTTGAGTAATGTTTCCTTCGGTTATTTGCCTCATTGAACTTTGGAACTCGGCTCTAAAGATTTTACGGATTTCATCAGCTGAAATGCATGGACAGATTTTCACATTGCTGTTCTTACGAAATGTCACATTGTTCTCTGACTCGGAAAAGTTATCGTCATCTCTTCCTGTTCGCGCAGGTGAATCCGTGTTATCACCCTTTGGTTGTTGCGACTTGCATAGCTGACAAATCCATTTCTTTTTATGGTCTTCCGTCATCGTACTATAGAACCGTGTTTCGGGAACATTTGCGCACAATAAATCGTACAATCTATTACATTTGGAGCATTGTAAGAATCTTCGGTCTTCAATATTTTCTTTACACCCAGAACATTTTTTCTTTGCCGGTGGCGCCATAATGTATTTGTATGTGCTAATATCAGAGTTTATGCTCTTGGGACGCTTACTTTAAGGTTGCATTCAGTCTGTGGCGCGGTCGGCCGTTAATATTCAATAATAATATAGTTTTTCAATTGCTACTCACAGGTTTTTATGTATTTTGGAAAACTGATTTCACCAATATGTAGTCCAATAAACAAGCTTTCTTTTGATATATAGCACAGTAGGCACAATCCACTTTTAGCATGAAATATTTACAAAAAACCGTAGAACAAACAAATATCGTGTTATTCGCACAAGTAATGAGTTGAAACTCATGAAAAACACAAATGAAAAGAATTTGGAACATTAATCAAATAGCATGAAATTAAATTAGTCAATTCAATTGGCAAAATATTAGTCATTTACAATTTAGAAATCTAAACATAATGTGACTGTCAACACTGAGGTTTGAGATTGACATTTGCTATGCATGCGTGCTGGTTTCAATGCAGTCAGTTTAGTACTTTCCGGTTATTCTGGATGTTTAAAAGATAACCGCTCTATTTTCGAGAATCTTACCATTTGTTAGTGTTGGTTTTATCAAAAGGTACCTACTAAAATAACGACTGGTTTTCTACAAAATATTTTACAAAAATAACACACTGTCAAGAAGACTGATTAAATTTATTAGTTCATGTTAGCTTACATGTAAGAGTTTATAAACACAATAACGACACGTATTGAAATATGGACGAAGTTACATACAGAAACTGCAATTTTCATTCGAGCTATCTACTCACAAAGGTTTTCTGCAAGCAGTTAAAATATATAACCTACGTATCTTGCATAATTATCTTCATTTTCTAGACCGTTCCGATTTTCATTGAAAAGCTAGAAAGTTCTGAAATGAGACGCATAAAACATTTTTTCATTGTGTGTGTGTGTGTATGTTTTTTTTTATTGCTTAGATGGGTGGACGAGCTCACAGCCCACCTGGTGTTAAGTGGTTACTGAAGCCCATAGACATCTACAACGTAAATGCGCCACCCACCTTGAGATATAAATTCTTAGGTCTCAAGTATAGTTACAACGGATGTCCCACCCTTCAAACCGAAACGCATTACTGCTTCACGGCAGAAATAGGTAGGGTGGTGGTACCTGCCCGCGCGGACTCTTAAGAGGTCCTACCACCAGTGAAAAAACCTATTTTAAATTCCATAGGCGTATGAGTGATTTCACAACCTTCCTCATATGAAGTGATTTTCGGTGAAAATTCACAACCTCAATGATCCAGCTTGAGACTTGAGATATTTGTCTGATTATATAGTATTTGCGCAAATTATATTAATTGCGGGTATATATATAAAAAAAGATACCTATCTGCGGGATTTGAATATCGACAAGGCCGCATCGCTCGGCACATTACACGAGATGTCTTATCGTTTACGCCAAGAAGGTCTTATTGCTTCATCATTGTCTTCAGCAGAAACAGGCCTACGCCAAGATTTGCGCCAATGACCCGACACTACGCTGCTCTCATTAAGATTAATTCCGGGGCCTCAACCGAAACAAATAATGAACCCGTAATTGTTATTTTCTTTAATTGTAATAACAAACTGCTTTTCCAACGCAATATAATTGTAAATTTAAATAATTGTCTAACACGACAGTCATGATTACCGATGTAGTATTCAGTATAGTATATATTTAGTTTCACAAGGAGACAGTTGTAGCCCAGTTGAGCAGGTGCACACGTGTTGCAGTTTATTTAAACGTAAATGACACATTAAGCACATTTACTTTCGGAGCTTTATTTTAATGTACATTTAAAATTAAATTGAGTTTATATTAGTAGTAATAGTAGTAGTATGTAGTGATTTTACATGAAAATTAATTACAAATAATTTTTACTATGTAAATCAAGTTTAAGCACGCTCAAGCACGTCTGTCAGTTTCAAAACAGTTCCTAGCAGGTGAGTGGTTACCGTCGCAATGGACTTCAGCAATGCCAGAGGTAGAGCCAAGCCGCTGCCTACAAAATGTATGAATTATATAATATATTATTAAGTCTAAATTTAATGCAGCGAATCTATATATTTGAAATAGAATATCACTACTTTACATCAGCTATTGATATATCTTCAGCTATTTAAATTTGAACAATGTGAATTTTCACCAATCACATGAAAAATGTTGCATTATTAATCCCATCATTATTTCGTGATGTTCGAAAAAGCATTCAAACTAACAAACATACAGACAGACGTACTTCTATATATACGATCGCTCTTTGATATTTTTAATAAATATCTTCAACGTACAGACGATTCTTTGCATCAATCAATACCAATGAGTAAAACTGAAAGACCCCGTGAATTTTTTTTTCCGTACCTATGCTGATAACCTTGAGAGGCTATTTCAGCTTCGCCCTAACGTGTGTAGGTTAGCTCACGGGGCTCAAACTTGATGACGTTGCTAACACTGACAAGAGCAGTGCTTCGACGTATCTATCACCAGATCGGAAACGCGACCCACTGAGAAGATCCGGCGAGAAACTCAGTGGGCTGTGTCTATGGGTTAATTCGCTCGTCGAGCCCTTCGTCGCAAGCGACGCGTTCGACGAGGACGGTGACCGCTGCTTGTGGTGCCTAAAAGCGCCGTTAATGGAACCCCGTGAATGCTTAGTGACTTATAAACCCCTCTAATTTCGATAGCAGCTACATGAAAAATGTCCACTTCGAAATTAGTTTTGCAAAACGTTGCGAACTCGTAATGTGCACGTACAGAATGTTACAAAACTCCTTCATAAAATGTCAGTTGCTTGTGTACAGTTTAAATATAAAGCTGGACGATGGCCAAACGGCTAACGTTCGCGACAACTGCCACTTTTCTACTGAATATTACAATTATTAAATTTACATGACTATGTTTCGTTCATTTTCTTTTTAATACGCTTTTATTAGCTTCAGACGTATGTATGTATTGTAACGGAATCTTTGAACATGATTTTGCCTCACAAAGGATTTCAAGTTCAAGTTTGAGCACCTGTCACCACTTAGATTACGATGCTTTAATGTAAATAATTTTTAACTATACTTGATTAATTTAACTATACTTAATTTTAATTAAGTAAGGTAATTTAACTATACTTGAGCCCTTAGAACTTGTATCTCAAGGTGGGTGGCGCATTTACGTTGTGGATGTCTATGGGCTCCAGTAACCACTTAACACCAGGTGGGCTGTGAGCTCGTCCACCCATCTAAGCAATAAAAAAAAAAATGTAAATGCTATATAAATACACATCTATGCATGTTCATACTCTTTATACCATAATACATTTTGTTATGAACCCGGTAGCCGTACTCGTGGAACTCAGCAAAGAGTTCGACGTGCAACCTATCCCATGAATCAGCTCGCTGAGTTTCTCGCTGGATCTACTCAGTGGTAGAAGATTCATTCGCGAAGCAGCTGCTCTTGAGTTGTCAGGTCTCCTTCGGAGGCGCTCGGGCAGCTGTAAGCAAATCCCACCACTCTTGTTGAGCCTTAACTCGCTTACATGTCCTGGCGAAACTGGAAAGGCCTCCCTTCGGGCTACCAGTAATCCCTCAATCCTAAAAAAAAACCTTTTTATTAGTAATTTTCTTTTTATTACTATGAGTATTCTTGTTTATTGTATTGTGGCTGTTTATTTACTTAGATCATCAATAACAAGAAATAAAGTTATTGCTAAATCACGCATTTAGGTAGGTATTTTAATAATTTAATGAACATTTAGAAAATACATTTACCAGTCTTTAAAAATTAAACTACAGGTGTTTTAATAAAACACATTTGAGTATGACGTATGCGCATATGTACATATGTTTTATTGACCTCGTAAGCAGGCGAGCTGACGAATCATCTCATGGTTAGTGGTTAATGTCGCTCATGGGTCTATCCGTGGAGGGAAATTCTATCCAGAGTCGTATGTTACGTGGTTAATAATGTATCTAGAAATGTACTATACCTAGATGAATTCTGCTTCGGAGGCGAGAGATGCAATGTCAAAAAGTGATAAATGGGATCATTTTGAATAAATTCTCAGGGAATTCTCCATGGAACATTTTATGTATAAACGAAAAGAAAACCGGACTCCCTCCGTACACCCAAAAACCCCAACCGATCGTTATTTTTCTTTCTCTTATCCCACTACGTGGGATCGACGCGGCACGTCCCTTTTTTCCATTCAAGCCCCAAACGATCCCGGTGAATGCATTCAATTTGAGCGAATGATATTCACAAGAGACTGTATTACGTAGAACCGGTTTTATAGATTACATTTTGAACAAATTAGTTTGGGAGACAAAACAAAACGATTCTAATTAAAAAGCTGTGACTTAGCGTTTCGATCTCATGTCTCAAGGTTGTCGTATGAGATCAGGTAAGCTGCGATGGAAATACAAAGCAGCACACCCCTGACGAGGATCGCGAAACATCACACAAGTCCTCGGAAAACACAACAGCTAATATGAATGCACATTGGTAATACACACATCGGTAGTACAATGGTAATACATTTTTGCGATTATACCAGGAAGCCGTTGGGTAGATTAATATTGTTACCAATTATTTGTGTTGTATGTAAGTAGGTACTTATATTAGGAACAAAATCCGACTTGTCAGAAATAGGCTAGCCGATCTAGTATGTCTTTGTATCAATTTGTTTGTCATTAAGTACATTAAACATAGGAATTGTCGTTTTTATTATACCTAGTCAGGTCATAAATTCTGTCACATGTTTAATGTAAAATAATTGAAACAAGTTTATTCATTATGTAACCATTCATATACCAAAATGAACTTAACAAAACATAGATTCTTATGACACTAAAGTTTATTCAAAATGACCTCCGTGATTTTGAATACAGGCCTTCAATCTGCGCGGCCAGTCGTCTATCGCAGCACGAACGAGGTCCATGTCAATATCGGCGGCTGCCTTAATCAAGGATGTCTTGAGTGACTCCAAATTGGGATGAGGCTTTGAGCACGCCTTTTCCTCCAAGTGTTGCCATATCTTGTAATCTAACGGATTCAAATCTGGACTGGAGGAGGGCCAGTCTTCGTGCCGGACGAAGTCGATTTCACGCGCCGCCAGCCAGTCTTGTGTGCTCTTCGCTCTATGAGCTGGCGCCGAATCTTGTTGGAATACCGAGTGCCTGTTATTGAACATGGTATGAGAAACAGGTTCCACAAGGTTCGTCAGGACTGTATTTTGATACACAACTGCATTCGTTTTTACACCTTTCTCACAAAAATGTACCTCTGTTAAGCCCCAATAAGAAACTCCCAACCATACCATGAGCGAGGATGGAAAATTACCTCGTTGGACACGCGGAATACAGTTGCTCGCTTCTTCACTACTGTATGCGTACACCTTATCATTTTGTTTGTTGTAGCTCTCTTCTACGGTAAAATTTTTTTCATCCGAAAAAAGAATTTTCCGATATTTTTTTCCAGCGTACCGCTTCAACAAAGCGCGGCATCTCTTCAGTCTCAGGTCCATTAGACGAGCATTCAAACGATGTCCTGTTTTTCTTCGATATGCCCGAAGCCCTTAGTCTTCATTTAACACCCTTTTCACCTTGGTTCTGCTTAACCCCATCTGAAGGGCCAACAGTTTCTGCTTACGTTTGGGATTTCTTTGAATTCGCGCCTTCACAGCTTTTATCACTGCTGGAGTCCTAACAGACCGAGGGCGACCACTTCTTGACCTGTCATCTACACTAGAGTCTTCATTGTATCGTTTGATAGTACGATAAACGAATCTTTTGGTTACATTAAAATTTTTCAGTATGTAAAAAATTTGAATTGGCGCGTAACCGCAACGATGCAACGCAATAACTGCAACACGGTCTTCTTTAAGCGTCCACTCCATATTTAAAAATGAGTAAAATTCTAAAAGTATACATTTTTATTTTCATGAACAATTCGAAATTCGAATTCAATAAACTTTTTTGTGGCCAGCATTCTAAAAGAAAAGTTTTTACTGTGTGACAATACTTATGACCTGACTAGGTAATTGCTTAAAGTGAAATAAACTCACAGTCTACCTGGCGTTAAGTGGTTACCGGAGCCTATAGATAATAACTTTTGACCAAAATATGATTCGACAATGATTTTAGGTAAATAAAAACTTATAAATCTCAATAAGTTTATTATTTGACCGACACTTCATGTTACAGTTATATTATACTTCAAGTAAATATTTTTAATTAATAAAAATATATTATTCACATTCGTCTAAGCTGCGTTAGCGCATTTTCCTGTATCGTGTGTAACGCAACACATAGAAAAACATAACAAGTACATCTAAGGCCTTAATACTAGGTATATATCTTTCAGCAAATACACAGATCAGACTGGGAGTAGAATCGCAAGCCAGATTATGCCAATAAGCCAAGTATGAAGTAGTCAGAACAACTAACCATAAGATCAACGAAAGACACAGATAAAATTTATTGAAACTAGTAGTTTTAATTATGTCTACGACTCGAGAAGGAGACACTATATTGATACGATTGTTCGATTTGTCTTCAGGACATACCAAACATTTTTTTCTAACTTTATTTAATTATTTACAAATAGTCAATGGCATTATAGACGAAAACCATATAATTTTCTGTCGCCTTTTTTTTATTACTTAGATGGGTGGACGGACTCACAGCCCACCTGATGTTAAGTGGTTACTGAAGCCCATACATATCTATAACGCAAATCCGCCACCCACCTTGAGATATAAGTTCTAAGGTCTCAGTATAGTTACAACGGCTGCCCCACCCTTCAAACCGAATCGCGTTACTGCTTCACGGCAGAAATAGGCAGGGTGGTGGGACCTACTCGAGCGGACTCACAAGAGGTCCAACCACCAGTCTTCGTGCATATTTCTCGGCCTCAATCGTTTTCCAAACACATCCGAACCTCAATTTTCAATGTCTGACAGGTCTCGAAGGTCCTTGATGCTTGCTTAATTTATAATGAATTAAAATACTCGCGTTTCCGTCTACGGTATACGCAACGGATGACCGAATACTTTTATTTAATTGCAGTCAATAATTCAAGAATCCGTAGTGAGTTTAAGAGCGCCAGTCATTTTCTCAGTAACGGTAACTAACCAGTTACGACAATAATTGTTTTAATATTTATCGTTACGGAAAACATAGATTCAATTTCAAAAAAAAAAAAACTATCAATATATTTTAACTATTCTGATCATACATACGGTGAAACGGATTTTGTGAATCATAAAAACGATTAGCTAATACATCTCGGAGCTGAAGAACTCGTGATGTCATCAGTCAAATGACGCGTCATACCTAACGTTCTGCACGCTACGTTTGAGCTAGGTCTTGTATTCGTTGTGATGACAATAACGATTTTTATTTAACTGTTCCCGCATTAATATTTGAAACGCATACGGAAACGTAGTGACCCAGGCCAGGTGATGACGTTCGTTAAAAAACGCCGTGAACAAAATATATAATCGTCCGAAATCGGCAAGCGGTCGCCCGGTACAATACGTTAGAGGCAGGTGTGGTCAGGTATAAATAATTATTGCCTAATATTTCGCGTGCTGAGAAATACGATTTGTACACTATAAACATTTACCCTTTTTATAATAAAAATATTTGGGTAACTTTTTGAAAGTATTTCTTTATTAGCGTTATTTTAACGAAAGCTAATTTTTATACAGAACGTTTTTTTTCTCAAAAACCTTTTTTGAACATAATACACGTTCCCGATTTTTATTAAAATATCTTATCTATTATTACACCACCTGTTGTGTAATGTAATAAGACGTGTGTTCGCTAAGAATGAATCTAATGAGTTAATTATCAATTAAGATATGTAAATCAGAAAAAACAAAACCATTTATTATAAAAGATTAAAGACTCTGAATATTTTTCGACAACATATTTTAATAAAACAGAACAGGCCGATTGATATTACAAGTACATTTCCTCTTTTAGCATTTTTTGTCACATTTATACAGTTACTCTTGGTCGTATTTAGAAGCCTGTCACCCGTTCATTATTAACGTCCTAAATGTTGAATATGTTAAACAGTCGTTGTGGCCAAAGACATAGGTAGGCGTTCACGAACTATTTCATGAATACGATGAAATAATAAGGTTCCGCAAATGTCATGAATGAAGCTTTCTTACAAACACAACTCCCTTTTCAACGTCTAAGCCGTTTTCGATGTAGTTTAAAATCCTTTTCCGAGTAAACTCCTCCAAAATCCATTGAGCCTCCGGTTATGCAGACAGCAAAGAAAGTTTTGCAACAAAATTACTCTACAACTCCAACAACGCGTAAATGTTTCGACAAACACATCGTTCGAAACCATCGGAGACATTTTATTGGTTACAATACGAGCAGGTACATCAAAGTACACAGGTTAGTAACTATCTAACGTATCAGAATTAAAGTTTCTGAACGTGATTGACTATTTTTACATACAGTTGATAAATTAACTTCTCATAACTCTCAACGTAGCGCATTTACAAAAAAATTAAACAGTAAGAGTGCATTACAGAATGAATTAACGTGAACAATTATTTGGTACTTGACAGAAGAGCTAATGACAATCATTCAATTGTTGACCATCAATGACCTTTCGACTTGCGAATCCACGAGCAACAGATCATTAGGTACGTAAAATAATTTCTTTTGACACAAATAAATAAATACATTATTGTTAAGTAATTGGAAGATTTTCTGTTTAGACATTGGCAACCCAGCCTATGCGACTATCGAAATATCGTTGTAAGTGGGCCACCAAGAGCGATGACACCGACGAATTTCGGCGCGAGCTCGCGGCCTGTTTTCTAGCGATAACACGGTATAGTACAGTTAACTATGTAGTACATACATATATACCCGAATACTTAATTTGTTTTTACATTAGGCAATTGTAGGGTTGCGGAGCTGGCAACAGAATTAGTTTTTTTATTTGGTTTTTCTTCTCCCATTATTGTTAATTAGATGAGTTCTGTTGGCAACCTCGTTTTTTAGTTGTCGAGAAAAAAATACCTTAGTGTAATAAATATGTATAAATATATTCAACAACTTTACATTAGCCGGGTCATGAATATGAATATCTCAATCAATCAATCAATGTCATCATTGATATTATTTAAAAAACAAGAAATATATTATACAAATTCCGTGTTCCATATAGTACAATAGAAAAACCATGAAGACTCTCTTAAGGTATTGTTACTAATTTCCTGTCATTCGTCCGTCATTTTACAATCTAACGCTCTCATCCAATATAATATATTTTGTTATAGACCATGATTTTCCACCCTTTGTGGAACCTAGCCATGACACTGACCTCCAAAAGTAAAAGAAAATACAGCTTTTAAAATTTTATTTTTACTTACGAATTGGGATTTACTCACATCGGTGTATCTAACCATGTTTACCAAATTCGAACGAGATTGCGTTTCCGTAAAGCCCTAATGTTCGCTAATTATGTTTAGTGCGACCCTCAAACCAGCTCCTACTCACACTCTATTTCTGTAATTAATTTTTAGATACAAAAGAGCGGAAGTGCCCTTATCACACGTGCACATTGCAGGGAAAGAGAAAATCCTCGTTTAAACACGTCCTTTGCTTACTCTTAACTTTTTATACCCAGTTTTATACCCAGTAACTATACTGAGACCTTAGAACTTATATCACAAGGTGGTTGGCGCATTTACGTTGTAGATGTCTATGGGCTCCAGTAACATCTGGTAGGCTGTGAGCTGGTCTACCCATCTAAGCAATAAAATAAAAAGTTATATATGTTAGAACACGTTGCAAACTAAGCATGCGTCATACCAAAACAATTACCACTTCGTTTCCGGTCTCAAAATGGGTATTGACATTGACGTTGCGTCGTATACTAGAGTTTAACAGTGCTATTAGTTAAAAATGTTCGTTGAAGTCTAACATTGTAACACAATACATAGTGTAAATTATCTCTTGAATTTACGCTCACTTCTCTGTAGTTTAATTGATAATGCCAATAACATGTAAGTACAGTCCTTTATAAGAAGCAGTCCATTATCTCTGAGCTAACAACGCATGCAGGTTTACTTCTTGCTAATTTTACTTCACTTCAATAAACTCTTTCTTGACAACAGAAATACAATAGCAAAGTATACATATTTCTTTCATTATATAAACAATAATAAAGACAGATGCAATTTTTAATACGCTTCAGACGTATGTATGTTTGTAACGGAATCTTTGAACATGATTTCGACCCCCTTGAAAACGTCGGATTAACTCGAAATTTGGTATACTTATTAAGGACCGATGACAGTCCAATATTAAAAAATATGAAAAAAATATATTGAAAAAATTTAAATTCAACTAAAAAATGAAAAATAAATATGTAATAGTTTTAAAAAACTAACAAAATACGCTTTAATAGAAAATCCAACTAAAAAATAGAAAATAAATTTTATTAAATTTGAATTAAATATAGTGTAAGAAAAAATGATTTTATTGTAAAAAAAAGCGTGGGGTGCGTGGTACCAGTAGTTATAAATTTAGCGCCCCACGCAAAAGCGTATTTTTTTATTTTTTTTAAACTATTAATTAGCGGTTCTAAATGAACACTTATAAACATATATGCCTCACAAAGGATTTTAAGTTCAAGTTTGAGCACCTGTCACCACTTAGATTTATCGAAGCTTAATAAATTGTAAGTGGGAAACAAAGTTTGTTAACAGCTTTTAACGTTTTAATGATTTCGTGAGATTGTTAGTAAGAAGTTCATGCGTACTTTTTTTTGTTTTTATATATTGGTAGATGAGCTCATGTTCCGTCTGGCATTAAGTGGGTACCGGATAACAGAAATGCCGCCATTCACCACAACCCATAGTGTAGTAATTGTAATAGTACTACATACAATTTCGGGAGAGTAGTGACCGCCTGACTGTCTAGTAGTTTGATGTCGCTCTAGATCAACAGTACCGTGTCCTGACTGGTGGGGATGGGGGTCGGGAATTCATCATGCAATAAGTAGCCAGCATTCTTTGAGTATTATACCTAGTGCATTTTTTTTAAATGAAGGTTTGGAATATTATTCAAATTTATACCTACATATTTATTAGTCACAGCAAAAAAAAAATTCTATTCGAAATTTCCACCTTTGGCTTTTATACAGGCCTTTTATCTGTTTGGCCACGAATCTATGGTTTTACACACTGTTTCCAAGGGAATTTGCTTGTTACGAAGATTTTTAAGAGACTCAATGTCGTATATATGATATATAGCAAGGCAGTACGATTGCCAAACGACATCTAGGTACTTGTATGTAGTAGAGCATATTGTATTCGCATCTCGTTCGAAATATTCCAGTCGATATGAAATACTATTGAAATTTCGACCACATGTCTCAAAGTGGATGGCGGTATTCACGTTGTGTTATCAGCTCTATCTACCGTTTCTGCCGCATCATTGTTCCGCTGTAGAAATGGACAGGATGTCGCTACTCGCTATTGGAGCTCACGTTACGCCCCACCGGTACAGCTCTCAGAGAACGTTGCTGTCCAATCCCAAATAAATCCCCTTGTCTTTGACGACACGCAATCCTAGGCCGACATCACACCGTTAACAAGTAAGCTGTTTGTCTAGCAGTATGTTCAAGATGAAATATGCTATTGGAAAAATGTATTTGGAACTTGAACATGACAATTAACGGTAATTTAAGCATTGACAATAGATGTCAATTGCACCAGACTGGTGAATATGGAAAATCTTTGCGTTTTAATAGTCGCTTCAATTAGTAGTTGTTCAATGACGTACTAAGACTAACCCCTCAGAAGAAAGAGGTTTTGTAAATAGATAGGACCGTAGATTCAACACATAGGGATCGTACTATTGAATACATAATTATATTAACAAAATAATAGTTTTTTTTTAATGTAAACATTTCCTTTTCGAACATTATGAAGTGTATTAAATTTACAATGCCGAGCAAATGATCATGTTAATTTTTTATTTTATTTCTTAGATGGGTGGAACAGCTCACAGCCCACCTGGTGTTAAGTGGTTACTGGAGCCCATAGAAATCTACAACGTAAATGCGCCACCCACCTTGAGATATAAGTTCTAAGGTCTCAAGTATAGCTACAACGGCTGCCTTACCCTTCAAACCGAAGCGCATTACTGCTTCGCGGTAGAGATAGGCAAGTTGGTGGTACCTACCCGCGCGGACTCACAAGAGGTCCTACCACCAGTAAATTGTCAAAAATAAGTTTATTTTTTTATTATTCTAATTCCTCTGATTCTGTAGCGTACTTAAACTACCGAAAATCGAATGATCTTTTGTATAGCAAACAACAATCTAAACGGCACGGTCTCAAATCGTTTTTCGTATTGTTTGACCTTCGTACCTTGTGATCGCGTGCAGCACGCAGCAGTACATAAGCTAGCAGTAGTAGCCAAGTGCTCGCCTCATTCGAATGTACCTGCTAGTGAGGCGCACCTTAAGTACCGTTACACAGACGTCGCCATTAGAAACCAGCTTGCTTGCGACACAATACCCGCGGCATAGATTATTACGTAGACTTTCATTACTCAAACTGCACTTGTACATTCAACTGTCTTAGGTTCTCGTACTTGACACAATCACGATTTATGCTTACAAAGACGCACGTAGCCTCCAATAATATTATATCTCTGACCCTTAAACTGTGTTTATTACAAATATTTTACTTGATGATGATTAAATTAAATTTAATTGCGACACAGCGTTAAACAGTAAATAGTGTTGCGCAAAAATTTATGCGTATTTTATAATGAACTAGCTGACCCGGCAGACTTCGTAGTGCCTCAATCGATAAATAAAAGACCCAAACTTTTGTATAAAATAAACTTGAAACAAACAAGAGGAATCCGTCCGACGGGGGACACATCAAAAGGAAAACAAAATTATTATTTTTATTTAATTCCGAGCATTTTCATATTTATCTAAATCTTTTAAACCTTCTCTGGACTTCCACAAATAATTCAAGACCAAAATTAGCCAAAGCGGTCTAGCCGTTCTCGAGTTTTAGTGAGACTAACGAACAGCAATTCATTTTTACATATACATATATAGATATATCTCGCGTTGCTTTCGCTGATGATTCAAGCGTATTTACAGATGTGTTTGTTATTGCTGGCGGGATCTGATTTGTGTAACAACGTTGCAGCGTTGCGAGAGATATCCGCTCGATCGCAGCACCAAGCGCGCGACCTTTCCCCCCTACCTATTCCCTGGTAGTTCTAAGGGACTATTCCAGCTAACGTCCGAACGGGTAGGTAGGCTCAAGGGCTCCACCTGAGAAAATTTGCTAGCATTAATGCGTTTCGGTTTGAAGGGTAGGGCAGCCGTTTTAACTATACTGATACCTTAGAACTTACATCTCAAGGTGGGTGGCGCATTTACGTTGTAGATGTAGATGGCTCCAGTAACCACTTAACACCAAGTGGGCTGTGAGCTCGTCCACCAATCTAAAAAAAACAAAAAAAAACATTAGCACTAACAAGAGCAGTGCGTCTCAGAATCTACCCTTTAGATCTTAATCGCGACCAACTGAGAAGATCCGGCGAGAAACTCCGTGGGCTGTGTCTATGGGAAGCGCGCGACATAAATCGATATAGAACGCCTTGAAGGACAAACAAAACGGAAGTTCAGTTTGAAGACTGTCAAAATAATGATTAGATTTCAATGCTTGTCTTTGACATTCGATTCCAATATGCCTCCCAATCGTAAATTGAATGGCTTAAGGACTTTTAGGCATTGTGTAGTATTTTTTGTTACTGTGGAGATGATGAACGATGAGGACTCTGGTGTTAAGTTTATAATTAGAATAACTTTTGCCCGTGACTTCGTCCGCGTGGAACAATTCACAAATAATGCTTTAGTTTAGAACAAATTTGGTTAGCATAAAAAACGTTATAGTGAGCAAACCTTAACATATAGACATATGCTTCCGCGGAATTTTTTAGGAATCTTTTAAAGGGGAACAATTCTGTCATACATTATTTTAGCGAAACTTTAACCGTTTCTGCAGCGCACGCAGCGGAAGCTCTCAAAAGGGAAAAAAACCCGATTTTGTAACATTCTTTGTTGGTGCTCTTATCTTAGCATGATGCTCCACCTGTATTGGTTTTAGCGTGATGTTATATAGCGCCTTCCTCAGTAAATGGGCTATCTAACACTGAAGGAATTTTTCAAATCGGACTAGTAGTTCCTGAGATTAGCGCGTTCAAACAAACAAACAAACTCTTCAGCTTTATAATATTAGTATAGATAGGCAAATCACTACTATGGACCGACGGACGGACGAGGAAGTCATAAAGATTAATAACCGCATAGGTATATTGGTAAAGTTAATGCTCGGGTATGTAAGAGACAAAATTAGAATACATTACTGGAACCCATGACGTCGAGAAGGTAGTATGGGAAATCATTAAATTGCCACAGAAATGTTACGTTTATCAATCAAGCTAAGCAAATAGTGTCATGAAGAGTATCGATTAACCAACACTTGCACAAAGACTAGAGAAAGTAGCTTGGACTAAAAGCAAACTAAAAAACAGTCGCTAAACCAGCGAGCTTAGGAGATTATGTAAAGCACCAATGCTAATGTTTACGGTTTATGGCTATTACAAACAAAAAATAATCGATTTGTTTCTGATTCATCATCATCCTTATTAAAACGTCGAATGAATATTAAAAATTTGCGTCCAACCTAGACATTGAACGGTAAATAATTTACGAAGCTAATGACCTTTATCACACGAAATTATCAACGCATTGAGACAGAAAATGATTGTTCCTGCAGACGCTTAATTAAAATCTCATTAAGAATTTACATTTCGGGTTATCTCATCTGTTATCGCGAGACGTGTATTAATTTTAAATCCAAAGAAACATTGAATCCACGCTTTACTTTATTTGATCGGCAGTCAAAATATTGTAGTGTAACAAGATAAAATGAAAACGTCTAGTTATAGGTACGTCATCGACGGGCGGAATAATTTGACCGGTGCTCTACTATACTCAACACATATATAAAGTTGAAGGATCATTGTAAACGTGACGTGTTTTAATATTAAGAGACTAATCTCATGTGTGAATTTGACGAGAACATGATGAACTTTTTTTTTCGTTCATATTCTAGTAGTTTCGAGGGGTTATACTCGTACTTAATTCGCTGAACGAGCATTTTTTTCCACCTAAGCTGATGGTCTAGAGAGACCATATCAGCGTAACCTTAACTAGTAAGTGAGCTCACGGGGCTCAAATCTGACGACGTCGCTAACACGAACCCTAGCAAGAGCCGTGCTTCGAATCGAGAATCTACCACCGGATCTCGGAAACTCAGTGGGGCTGTGTCTGTGGGTTAATTTACTCGTCGAGCCCTTCGTCGTAAGCGACGGGTTCGACGAGGACGGTGACCGGGCAGGATATACGATGAAAGTACATGGGACTTTTTGTTTTACTATACATGATCTATACGACAGAACTAACAGAGTGCTCACAACAACTGTACCAAGTTTCATCATAATTTGATTGAAACAAACGTACAGGCATTCATTGCTAATTGCGTATATATTTATTTTTACACAAGAACAAAAAATATCCCGCTTGTAGACAACCACGTGCGATTCTGATTAATTAGACACGTTTACAACTCACTTTGACACAGTCTAAGTTGAATTCTTCTAATTGTAAGATAGTTTATGTATATCAATAGAAATGTTAGTTGTTGGTACATTTTTCTGACTGGTCTCTTTCAAAGTGAAAGCCATCGCGAACGGAGAGCGGGCCTTTTTTCGCATTACCAAAATAAATGCTTCTAACGGGCCTTAGCAACAGTACCGAATTGGATTTCACACGGTCAAAATTAGCCTACCCGAACAATGGCTGTTCTATGTCCTACTTTTATTTTCTATATTATTAAACATATTATTATTTAGATTTAATTTTGTTAGTTATATTTCACTACATACAATTTTACTATGTAATAATCTTGTAAGATAATGTCCGATATTATAGAGGACAATCCTGTTGAAATAGATCGGTTCTAATAAATAAAGATTAAATTTTATTATTATTAATCTTCTTTACTATGGAACACAAAGCTCTCAGCTTATCTTATAACAAACATAATAATATATAAACGAATACTGGCTTCACAGATTCCATCAAAGCGTACAACATATCATATACCTACCCCATAAGATGGTTATTGTTGTTTTAAATACAAATAACCATTACCAATTATTTAGCAAAGCATATTAAAAATAATTGGTGGTATTTTCTACAGTACATGTTCTCGTTTTTTGCCTAAATTATGAATAAATAAATTGCCAAGTAAACTTAAAAACGTAATAAGACGAAACCACGTTCGCGGTCGCCAATTAACTTCGAATAGTGTAGCATCAATCGTTATTATAACTGTGAACGGCATTCAAAATTTTGGACACGGATACCGACACAGGCCGGGCCGCGCTCATTGCGAAAGAGAATTTCGCGAATATTCCATCCTTTTTCATCCGTTGGGAATGTTCTAGTTGTCTCATTTCGTCGCGCTTCACCTCTGTATAGCTCCAGACAGGGCCGCACTTGTTAAACTGGTTTCTAAAAATAGCTGAAACTGTCTGTTTTTTTGAGAATAGCCTAAGGTAAGTTCATGGCATATTAGGTTCGTTCGATGGCGTTCTTGTGAATTATTTTTTTCTGAGCATTTGGCGTTGATAACGGTGAATCATATAAGTGTTTTTACAACTGTATAAGTATGCGTGTTTCGATATGTGGCAAAGAGCAGTGAGCGACAGGAAAATATAACGTTTTTACAATTATTTTAAATTACACAAAACAATGTAGAAATACTTATGTTGATTCATTATTCGACGGTAAGACACTTAAAGAAGACATAAAATTTATAACACTAAACAACATCAAACATGTGCATTTAACATCTTGACTTAATGAACACTTTAATTTCTCTACGATTGTATACATTAATTGACTTTATAATTGAATTTATAGTTCAAATTTGAAATGATAATCAACAGGCGACATACAAACGTTCGAAAGTGATATAAACTTAAAATTGTTCTCGAGATAACGAAAAATTTACATTTATTGTAGTAATAGGGATCAATGCTCTACCCCTTTAAAAAATTAAATTGTTGTGTTGAAAAAAAGGAATTTGTTAACTTTGATGATTCTATTTTTCGTTTTATTTATAAAACATTGTCCAGGAAAACCTATTTGAAATTATGCATCTTTGAATAGATGTTTGTGGTTGAAATTTTAGAACAATAAAACAGTAAGTAGACATACTATTGTAATTCGTGAAGAAAATACAAAATTTAATCGATATTTTCATGGCTCAACAACCAATTTGAGTCCATACGAATTATTAATATTCTTATTAAAATAGTATTAACACGTTGAACGCCATAACGGAGACCATGTGTCCACCGAATACTTTCCCCTAGGGCCACATCAGTATAACAAGAATGGTCCAAAAATGAATAGTCGAGATATTTTTTCGCAAACATTGTCAAGAAATAACTCAAAAATAATGAGCAATTTACGGGAACAGTGACTACACATTATTTTCTGAGAAACGTCAAATGGCAGACACGCGATGTCCGTCGCGGCCCCCTAGACCCGACTTATCGGCGATCACAGGGTGTCTGCCGCGGTCCACTGGGCTAATCATGGTTCCTAGTCTGGCGTTCAACGGGTTAGGGTTTTTTTTTTATTCGTACCTCTAGCAAACAACAAAGCCATAGATTCTTATTTATATTTTTTGATTTAATTTTAATTATAATTGATACTCCTGCCCATGATGATGATGATGATGATGATTCATCCGACTGATTTCGGCCATGGCGACCACTTTGACTCCTATCCGTCGATTTGGCGCTCGTGTGCTCGAAGATGGCTTATATAGCCTATCTTTGCGGCAAAACTCCTTGCGCATTGAGGGCACGTAAGCACGCCGTTCTCATAATTATAGGTTATGGCAGCAGGTGGGCGGGCCTTCAACTGGTCGCGTTTGTAATCAAGGTCAGCTTTACGCTGATCCTCGAACTCGCGTACTTTGCTGTTCACCATCCTGCGCCATTCTGGCCGCTGTGCTGCCAAGCGCTCCCATTGAGAGGGCTCTATATCACATCTCTTCATGTGTCGTTTCACGACATCCTTGTGCCGCAGGAGTTGTCCGCCATGCTTTCGCTTGCCATCCTGCAATTCAGAGAAGAAGATGCGCTTCGCCACTCTTTCCTCCGTCATGCGTGATACTTGACCGCACCATCGAAGCTGCCGACGCATTAAATAGGTCTCAATGCCACCAACATTGGCACGTCGCAAGACTTCGGTATTTCGCACTCTATCAGACCATCTGATTTTCATGATGGCACGAAGGCATTTAAGGTGGAAGCGATCCAGAGTGCGAATGTGGCGGCGGTACACACACCACGACTCGGAGGAGTATAGGAGGCTTGGCAGCACAATTGCCATGTAAACTGAGATTTTAGTGGCCAACTTAAGGTCGTGTGAGCAGAAGACCTTGGAATATAGCTTTCCAAATGCTGCAGCAGCGGCACCGACCCTGCTATTGATCTCATCATCAAGGTCACACTTGGATGTTAAAGTGTTCCCCAGATAGCGAAATTTATCCACCTGCCCATAAGGGGCTTAAAAAGTAGGTCACTCATTCATTCCGAGCCTCTTTATCATACCAGTTCTCACTTTATTCCTCTTGTACTTTCATTCATTCCATTTATACTTTGCATTCCTAGCTACGACTAATAAAGGGAGGGGAGGGGGACTAGGGCTATTGGGACTCTTTATTTCTAGAATTTTTTACATATCCCTATTCTACCTTAAAACTAGTACATGTAAACTTAATCCTATTTATTTACACGGCGGGTTAGGGTTAGTTAGTTAGACTTATATTATCTTTTTTCACTTATTGTTTAATAAATCGACAAATAAAAAAAAACTTCTAAAAGCAGCGAGGATATCACAGCCGGTATAATTTAAGAAATATTTGATATTTTGTAATGAAGTGGAACTATTCGTGTATTATTCAATAATTTTAAAATAAATTATGTAGCTTTTCCTGAAATGGCCGACTTCTGTGATGAACGAATAAAATCGTATAAAGACAATCAGACCCGTTTAAAATAAAATTCAACGTAAGGAGAATTGTAACTTCGAACGGGTAGGTGCCTATTTCTGCCTATTCCTGGTGCCATTTTCTACTGAGATGCATTTATGTGATCCTTTCCAAAGAATCAGATAGCCGCTATTTAGAACAAGATTGGCGGTTGCGTCTACATCGGGATTAATTCGTTCTGGTAACTACTTAACGCCGCGTTGATGATAGATGAGTCCACATACGTATAAAGTACGTGGTATTTGGCAATAAGTACACAATACTTCAAAGCAGCGTCTCAATTATTTTCACGTGTAGCAGCGGGGCTTACATGATACGATAATAAATTACATGTACATTTTTTTGGGTCAGTAGGAAATTGCGGTGTTCCCACCTAAACTTCGAGAGTGGTTGGTGGGACATATCGGAATTGAACCAACCAAAGACCAGTGTCGTTCAATAAAACGCTGCCAACTGCTTTACTGGTGGTAGGACCTCTTGTGAGTCCGCACGGGTAGGTACCACCGCCCCGCCTATTTCTGCCGTGAAGCAGTAATGCGTTTCGGTTTGAAGGGTGGGGAAGCCCTTGTGACTATACTGAGACCTTAGAACTATATCTCAAGGTGTGTGGCGCATTTACGTTATAGATGTCTATGGGCTCCAGTAACCACGTAACATCAGGTGGGCTGTGAGCTCGTCCACACATCTAAGCAATAAAAAAAAAAAAAAAACTTGCATGAGACAGAAATCAGTCCAGACAGGCGCGGGGTGAGATGACGCATTTCACACGAAGCGCATCCCTCCTCGCCACCCTTCACCCACGAAACGCCGAGCCTGCGGTCGTCTGCATCACGATTCCGGGCTAGAGAATTTAATACTCTACTTGGTTTAATACTCTACTTCAATCACGTGATTCAAAATGTCCGTCGACTTTCACCTTAAATTGTTCAAGATGTGGACTTTTCTGTATTGACTTCAATAATCACTTCTGTAATCACCATCAGTAATAATTCACAAATCTTTAAATGATTCATAAAACCATTGTGTGAATTGTGATTACGTAATATTGATATTTTTTTTATTTATTTAAGATAATTATTTTTCTTTTTTTTCTTTTTTTGCAATTCGTTTGTATTTGTATGTATTTGTATTATGTACATAAATTGTATGATTTCGACATCGACGAAACATTGTGTAATTAAGATGTGTATGTGACTACTAAAAACAGTAGATAATTAAACACACTAAAGGGTACAATGAGTTTTCCTGTCCTGAAAAAGCCTAGATAAAAATAGAATCCTCATAGATCGTCACCTACCGGGTTCAATTGTAAATCAAAACTATCCAGGAATCCATTCAGATACAATTAAAAAAAACTTAAAATGGAACCAGCCGTTTAGGAGACGTTAAACTACAAACACACTTGCCGAAGGAAACTAGAGATGGTCGTGGATTAACATAATAATCAAACTTCGAGCAATATTTGCTTTTGTTTTGATTAATTTAATATTTATTTGCCTGTGGCTTTCACAAGTCAAAATATATTGAGCCCAAAGACAAATTTACTTTGCGTGTATTTACCAGTACGAAATACGGAAAGCTAATTAAAATTCGATTAGAGAAAATTGCTGTATGCTCGTTATTATAAGGAATTAGTGAATTGAGTTTGTAATACATCCTTAGACATGTTTTTATTCTATCTTATGGACTAAATCTATTTTTGTACTAGTTATGTTCCCTGAAGTTTAATAATGTGTACCTATGGTGAAAGTGTCAAAGTGCTGCGGTGAGATGACTGTGTGCTAGGCCCAAACAAAGATCCTCGTCTAATTCGATCCTCCACACACAAAGGGAATAAGATGTACCTATATTATCGACCTGCATATAGATGCTGGTCTCTCAATAGCCATCAATTAATAATGCATAGACGTGCAAGGCATTCCAACGCTTAGCTCCCTGGACGAGATGCTAATCTTCTGTCTAAACATTATAATATTTACTAGATTCGGTCATGAAAATAAGTATAGTGTTATTTTTCTATGCGCTGATTTTATTTTATTCTTATACCAGATGGTCGCACTTTTCGTAAAAAATGTTTTGAATATAATGTTAATCCGCCAGTCTTCATTGTTACGATATTTGCCATTGTTTAAGACAAAATAAAAATAAAAAAACACAACATGTACCTACCATTTTGTACTATATTTACTAGATTTTTAAAACGTCATAATTTCGTAAAATTTAAAAAAATGTCAGTTTTGATCTTTCGTCCCCTTCGTTCGTGTAGTATTACTGTTACGGTTACGTAAAATAATGATCAGTTTTAAACAAAACACAAAAATTCGATGTTCTAATGGATACGGAACTCTTCATTTGTGTCTGCAACAGACATTGTATTGTGACAGTATTTGATGATATGGTAATGAAAGTCGATTAATCTGTGACCCCATGGCGAGGGTAAATTTCCGTGACCAAATAAATTTTCAAAGGTTTGTCTTTCTGTGCGTAATTGTACTAACAAGGCAATCAGTGAGTTTTTGTTATCGGCTGACAGTTTCTTGATCAACCTAGTATGAGGTAGCTACCGTAGTCCATAAATAAACATTAAATAAAATTAAAAATAAACATTACAAACTGAATACCGTCGCACAGGCTTAGACATGGAGTGGAAGACTCGACACTGATTGGTCATAGTAATAGGACCTCCGACCGGTAGGTGGAAGTTAGGACCGGGGTAGATAAATACGTGGTTTAGCAAATAAATAAAGAGAGGATTCTTCTTCTACGAATAAGTTCAAGATAGCATCAAGAGGAAGTAGCCGGGACTACTAATCCATATTTCCTAATCATATTGAATAACCTAATCATTCAAGTTAGGGTAAGGTGCTTTATCCATAGGTATTTGAGCGGATAATCTATTACTAAATACGAACAAAATAATATACGAAATTCCCATAAATATATTTGAATCCAAGCGAAACCACGAGTTTTATAGTCATGTTGAGCAGATTAGAAAACCGCAAATTCCAGTTTCGTGAACAAACGCATCAAAGGATTCACTCAAAGAGCGAATATTACAAAATGGACCTCGGTGGGATGTGAATATTTTCACACATATACACATTTATGTATATATTCCAGTTAATTAGAATGCTGTCGACGGCATGCGGTTTCGGGGGGTCTTTGGACAACGCTACTAGGAAAGCCAGTTAATTACTTTCGAACCAAAGGGATAGACTCGTCAATGGACAACCAGTCTAAAACATGCGTTTTTTTGCGATGAGACTGCCCATTTCGCGTTTGTATCCTAGGCATTATTCCTGCTTTGTAATTAAATGTGAAATTAATTACGCACTATTGTTCTACGAGTACAGAAAAATTCGAGAAAATTTCCAACGGGAATAAATTATTTATAGTGTTCAGAACACACCATAATTTATTCAAATTTAAGAATAATTATTCAGTATCCTTTAATTAAATTAATGTGCCGCACTCGCTTTTGACGCCACGCACGCAACCTAAAAATGCCGCGCGCAGACTTATTTTCAGCGTTAAATTAAAATTATAAAAAACGGAGATAGAGTTCCGGGAGTTAGGAGTTTTTTATTGGAAATTTCCTCCTCTTTCAGAATCTTTTTTAAATTTCTTAAATATTAATAGTTTATGAAATATTGGCAAAAAATGAAATGCCATTTTTTTTCATCTTTAATTGTTTATAACTTTTGCAATTTTTTATGTGCTAATAAACGTTTTTGGCACATTTTTCTATGCGTCATTCCAGATCCAATGAGCTATCGCACATAATTTTAAGAGCAGTATCTCTATTTTGTACTATTTTTAACTTGTCGACTACACTTTATACTAAATTCCAGCTAAGACATATGTATAATAATGATTTATTTTTGATTAACTATGAATTTAACGAAAAATATGGCAACCCTATAGAAATCACAGAATCTTCGATGAATTAGGTCTATTAGTTACTCACTTTCAAATCACAATACTTACAGATTAGAAAGTACCACTCACTTTTTATCAGCTGCTTAGAATCACCTCGCCACCTGATTATATATGTATACATATTATTACATAACTATCAAGTCTCTATAGGATAGAATGCTGTTTTTTGTGCACTGTTCGAATTGAGGCAGAAAGTAATTTGTGTACTGTTCGTTTCAACATTTAACTTTTTTTTCCTATTTTCAAACATTAAACATGTAAGTAAAGTATGGAAATTATTAATTAGTCTTAAATTTTCACATTCCATGGAAGTGATCTGAAAAAGTAACGTAATCTACTATGTATGTAACTAGTCAGGTCATAAGTATTGTCACACAGTAAAAACTTTTCTTTTAGAATGCTGGCCACAAAAAAGTTTATTGAATTCGAATTTCGAATTGTTCATGAAAATAAAAATGTATACTTTTAGAATTTTACTCATTTTTAAATATAGAGTGGACGCATAAAGAAGACCGTGTTGCAGTTATTGGGTTGCATCGTTGCGGTTACGCGCCAATTCAAATTTTTAACATACTGAAAAATTTGAATATAACCAAAAGATTCGTTTATCGTACCATCAAACGATACAATGAAGACTCTAGTGTAGATGACAAGTCAAGAAGTGGTCGCCCTCGGTCTGTTAGAACTCCAGCAGTGATAAAAGCTGTGAAGGCGCGAATTCAAAGAAATCCCAAACGTAAGCAGAAACTATTGGCCCTTCAGATGGGGTTAAGCAGAACCACGGTGAAAAGGGTGTTAAATGAAGACTTAGGGCTTCGGGCATATCGAAGAAAAACAGGACATTGTTTGAATGCTCGTCTAATGGACCTGAGACTGAAGAGATGCCGCGGTTTGTTGAAGCGGTACGCGGGAAAAATATATCGGGAAATTCTTTTTTCGGATGAAAAAATTTTTACCGTAGAAGAGAGCTACAACAAACAAAATGATAAGGTGTACGCACACAGTAGTGAAGAAGCGAGCAACCGTATTCCGCGTGTCCAACGAGGTCATTTTCCGTCCTCGCTCATGGTATGGTTGGGAGTTTCTTATTGGGGCTTAACAGAGGTACATTTTTGTGAGAAAGGTGTAAAAACGAATGCAGTTGTGTATCAAAATACAGTCCTGACGAACCTTGTGGAACCTGTTTCTCATACCATGTTCAATAACAGGCACTGGGTATTCCAACAAGATTCGGCGCCAGCTCATAGAGCGAAGAGCACACAAGACTGGCTGGCGGCGCGTGAAATCGACTTCATCCGGCACGAAGACTGGCCCTCCTCCAGTCCAGATTTGAATCCGTTAGATTACAAGATATGGCAACACTTGGAGGAAAAGGCGTGCTCAAAGCCTCATCCCAATTTGGAGTCATTCAAGACATCCTTGATTAAGGCAGCCGCCGATATTGACATGGACCTCGTTCGTGCTGCGGTAGACGACTGGCCGCGCAGATTGAAGGACTGTATTCAAAATCACGGAGGTAATTTTGAATAAACTTTAGTGTCATAAGAATCTATGTTTTGTTAAGTTCATTTTGGTATATGAATGGTTACATAATGAATAAACTTGTTTCAATTATTTTACATTAAACATGTGACAGAATTTATGACCTGACTAGGTATATACAAGGGCAATTTTCCTTTGTGCTTATCAACCGATTTCCTTTTTTTTGTTTAGTTGGTTTTGAGAAGCTGTGAATCAACAAAATCATCATTCGAATTGCAAAAAGATGGTATCTTTTCTAAATTTCAATAATAGAATAAAGGAAAAAATTCAATGTATACAATGAATCTGTATGTATTTAATTATAATGGTTGAAATTCGATCATTGGGCGAACACTATTGAATTTAAATGTCAGATCTAATCGTATTAAGGTAATTTATGTGTCCGAGTCGCGAAAATCTCAAATAGCTCTAACATAATATGTTATGACTAAGGCAAGAGATTTAGTAATCCATAGGTTAGGTGATTTCATTGAAAAAGCCAATGTTGCTTTGTCACCTGAACCCATGACAAAGTAAGAAAAAAATATATATATAAAAGATGTGAATGCATTTTATTACTTATGTTTTTAGTGAAATCTTTTTTGCTAGTGGCCTGTAAATGGGTTGGTATCATGATAATGCTGAACAAAAAATGAAAAATGTTTCACACAAAAGTGAACACAAAAGTTATTTAAAAAGGCACGTACTGAATTTTTGAACTGTTGACTGACACTGGATCGGCTTACTTACTGTGTTTCAATGTTAGAAAATGTGTTTTTTACCAAAATAGCATACACGCATAATATAGTTCATTTGCTTGAAACAGAGTTTCATCTAATTGCTTATCTCTATATATTATATAAAAATGAATTGCTGTTCGTTAGTCCCGCTAAAACTCGAGAACGGCTGGACCGATTTGGTCTTGAATTATTCGTGGAAAAAAAAGTCCAAGGAAGGTTTAAAAGGTGAGAAAATATAAAAAAGCTCGGAATTATATAAAAACAAACAATTTTGTTTTTCCTTTGATGTGTCTCCTTGATGTGTCTTTTATTTAACGATTGATGCACTACGAAGTCTGCCGGGTCAGCTAGTTTATAATACATATTTATCTACAATTTATTCATGGAGCAAAGTTCCGTGCTTGTTGCGTTATTACAATTTTATGATTTTTTATACGCTTGTCTGATTGCTGAAGCCAAAATGGAATGAAATCAATACTTAGATTATTATAATTTTTTTGTCGTTTCATATTTTATGTATATATTTATTTTAAGGAGAGATTGTTTAGAAGGTCCAGCCAAGAGTGGTCGGATTTGCTAAATCTAAAATATTATACTTACTATGGACCAAGATTAAAAACGGGTAAACGCGTTCTTGAGTGACGCCCTCAGGCTCGGTGGAGTGATGATCTGTGCAGGGTGGCTGGCAGGAACTGGATGAAAGAAGGATCGTGATCAGTGGCGAACAATTGGAGAGGCCTATGTCCAGCAGTGGACTGCTATAGGCTGATGATGATGATGATGACCAAGACTTAAAACGAATTTTAAATGGAAATTTGATTTTGATATGCGGCTACTAAAAAATCTAAATTGTCTTTGAGCATCGCGCGAAATTCACTCACTCACTTTACGGACGGCCGTAATTCTGTAAATGCGCTTAAATGTATCTATTTATAAAAAAAATTCAACTACCGTTTTCGATGTAAAACGTAAATTTACATTCAACATTAATAACTTTGTATTCGGAATACTTACGTTGTTAAATAAAATCTAAATAGTACAATTAATTATTACAAAGCTAAGGGCAAACTGTCATATGGCCATGATGAATATTTAATACATTCACTTAATATTATGAGATAACATTAGGAATAGTCTCATTGAATTATGAATTTGAAAGTGATTATGGTCTATATAGACCGTTCGTTTCCAGAGGTCTTTTTTGCCACGTACCATCCGGCTATGGAATGAGCTCCCCTCCACGGTGTTTCCCGAGCGCTATGACATGTCCTTCTTCAAACGAAGCTTATGGAGAGTACGGTAGGCAGCGGCTTGGCTCTGCCCCTGGCATTGCTGAAGTCCATGGGCGACAGTAACCACTCACCATCAAGTGGGCCGTATGCTCGTCTGCCTACAAGGGCAATAAGAATGAAAATATATAATAATAATATATATTATAAGTTACTCCAAAAGGTCTTCTTTTTTTGGTCAAAAGACCAAAAAATTACACAGGAATTTATTGCGTTAGATTCTGCCTTAGGTCGAAATAAATAAAGTAATTTAGACTGAACTGTTCTTCGTAGAAAGTGGACATCCGATGCCTTAGACCGGATATTGCACACACATCCCTCTTGAGTGGACCATGTTAGTGACAAATCACTTTGTAGCGGTGTAGTGGAGTGTTGGTAAGCACAATTAATGACACGGTCAAAATGCATAATGAACAACATACGCAAAAGAAAGAAAACAACTTATCATTAATAATACGATTTGGGTTGGTCGAACGTAAGGAAAAAACGGAAATTTTGATATAAAAACATAAATGAACGTGAAAACGTACTAATAGAATTATTTTTACGGTTTATAATAGCATTTTAATTGTTTGCATTTAGCACACCAGGCTAGAATAAGTATCAATCAAAAAGAAAAATTAAATATGTACATTAATTAATTAAATATAAATTAAATAAATTAAAAACAAAATACTTCTGAATTTTTTATATAATATTACTTCGCACACAGCAAGTAATAGCTTTACGGATATCCTGCCGACGGGGATCGGACCGGGTTATGTCGGACTCCGCGCCTCCGGTGGAAGAAAGAGGAAGAAGTCGCGAACCGAGGTCCACGCCCTCAACCAATTGGTCCACGGAGACTACGCCTTTAGAAAGGCGCGCTGGGCTAAGTTCAGCTCTCGCCAAACCCGCCCAGCTTAACGACTACCGACTAAACCCCAACGAGCTCCTCCACTCCGGCTGGGCGGGGACCCAGGTACCGCCATGTGCGCGCCATAGGCCCGCCTTCGCCGGCTCCCACCCCAATGTTACGTTGGGCGGGATCTGCCACCGGGGACTTCTTCCCCCTCTCATCTCCACGACTCGTGAGGGGCGCACCGGAGCCACAGCGCACCACCACCCCACAGGACCTTAGTGCCGAGCACCGGGCGCCCCCGCACCCAGCAATCGACGGCCCCTGCAGGAGCCGGGTGGGGGCTTTCTGCCCGCACCACCCGCTCCGCCTTCACTGCCTACGAACCGAGGTCCACGAACTCCTCCTCACGACTTCCTCCTCGGTTCATCGGCATGCCCGGTTCTTCATAAAGCCCCGGTCTTCCTTGTACCCGACGGAGGCTGGACGTCCATCGGAGTCGTCGTCTCGCCGAGTTGACTTCGGTCTGCAGCAACGGGTGCGGCCGCGGGTGCAGCGACGTCCTCTCTCCTCGGTTTAGCAAGTAATAGCTGTATTTTGATGTTGTTTGACTTCGAGTGTCGTCTTAATAATAAGAGGATCTCGGATTACAGATAAACACTAACCGTCTTTTGTATGAAAGCTAAGAAGATTTTTTTTTTTAAATATACCTAGTCAGGTCATAAATTCTGTCACATGTTTAATGTAAAATAATTGAAACAAGTTTATTCATTATGTAACCATTCATATACCAAAATGAACTTAACAAAACATAGATTCTTATGACACTAAAGTTTATTCAAAATGACCTCCGTGATTTTGAATAGAGGCCTTCAATCTGCGCGGTCAGTCGTCTATCGCAGCACGAACGAGGTCCATGTCAATATCGGCGGCTGCCTTAATTAAAGATGTCTTGAGTGACTCCAAATTGGGATGAGGCTTTGAGCACGCCTTTTCCTCCAAGTGTTGCCATATCTTGTAATCTAACGGATTCAAATCTGGACTGGAGGAGGGCCAGTCTTCGTGCCGGATGAAGTCGATTTCACGCGCCGCCAGCCAGTCTTGTGTGCTCTTCGCTCTATGAGCTGGCGCCGAATCTTGTTGGAATACCCAGTGCCTGTTATTGAACATGGTATGAGAAACAGGTTCCACAAGGTTCGTCAGGACTGTATTTTGATACACAACTGCATTCGTTTTTACACCTTTCTCACAAAAATGTACCTCTGTTAAGCCCCAATAAGAAACTCCCAACCATACCATGAGCGAGGATGGAAAATGACCTCGTTGGACACGTGGAATACGGTTGCTCGCTTCTTCACTACTGTGTGCGTACACCTTATCATTTTGTTTGTTGTAGCTCTCTTCTACGGTAAAAATTTTTTCATCCGAAAAAAGAAGTTCCCGATATTTTTTTCCCGCGTACCGCTTCAACAAAGCGCGGCATCTCTTCAGTCTCAGGTCCATTAGACGAGCATTCAAACGATGTCCTGTTTTTCTTCGATATGCCCGAAGCCCTAAGTCTTCATTTAACACCCTTTTCACCGTGGATCTGCTTAACCCCATCTGAAGGGCCAACAGTTTCTGCTTACGCTTGGGATTTCTTTGAATCCGCGCTTTCACAGCTTTTATCACTACTGGAGTCCTAACAGACCGAGGGCGACCACTTCTTGACCTGTCATCTACACTAGAGTCTTCATTGTATCGTTTGATGGTACCATAAACGAATCTTTTGGTTATATAAAAAATTTTCAGTATGTTAAAAATTTGAATTGGCGCGTAACCGCAACGATGCAACGCAACAACTGCAACACGGTCTTCTTTAAGCGTCCACTCCATATTTAAAAATGAGTAAAAGTCTAAAGGTATACATTTTTATTTTCATGAACAATTCGAAATTCGAATTCAATAAACTTTTTTGTGGCCAGCATTCTAAAAAAAAAGTTTTTACTGTGTGACAATACTTATGACCTGACTATGTAATTAGGACGCGAACTGTTTTCAGAATTAGGTTAGTTTCTTTAGCCAGAATACTTTCTCAAATCTAATATATCTTTAATCAATGAATGACACTACTTTCCAGAGCATCTTAACATACTGCAGAATTGCGAACTAGTTATTCTTTCTAAAAAAATTAAAGTGCCTATTTAGAATTATGTCTACGTCTACAAGACTACAAGATAAGGTCGTACAGCCGAAGAAGCGAGGATAAGAAATTAACAAGAATTTTTTTGCATTTTGCATTACTTCATTTCATATTATGTATGTACAAGAAAAGTTTTACACACACGAATTCTCAGAGGAACCCTCTGATGCAAATGCTGCAGAATGTAGTAGTTGCGTTGAAATTTGTACGGTACATTCGTCTTTGTATCCTAACGTACTAAGCAATAAAGTAAGAATTGTTATCCATTAAACGAAGCCGAGTGCACTTTGAAGACAAGTGCACGGTCTATAAATTTGTTAATACTCTCTCTCTCTGCCTAACGTCTTGAGACAAAATAAAGTTTACATTGTTATAACACTAGAGCTATGAAAATATAATAGTACGTTTTTTCAATAAATTTATTATACAGAAAGTAAAGCCGATACCGAAAACTGAATCGCATTTAAAGGACCTAAATAAAGATAGTTTCTCCAACAGCAATAAAAGAAGATTTTTTTTAAAGCGGAGTTGGTTACTGGTCAAGCCGGTGCTAATCATCGCGTTTTCCACCAAGCGACCGTAAAATTCAATCTGCAGGAAAAGCGACATGAAGAATCTGGCAAAATGTATCTTTTCAGTTTTAAAATTTAGTTCTAATAAAGCAACTACCAACACACGATAAAAATTTGTCGGTCACATATTAAGTGCCACTTTCAATTATAAATGTAAATTACGGGCTAAAAACCAATAGATAATTAATAATACGGTAGGCAGCGGCTTGGTGCGGTAGGCAGCGGCTTGGCTCTGCCCCTGGCATTGCTGAAGTCCATGGGCGACGGTAACCACTCACCATCAGGTGGGCCGTATGCTCGTCTGCCTACAAGGGCAATAAAAAATAAAAAAAAACAACGAAAATATAGAAATGATAGAAATCGATAGGTATGTGTACCGACATAATAAAAATATGGCTTTTCATTGGTTAAAATTAATTACTAAATAAAACTTGTAATGTAGATGTCATCGTTCTAGAGATGTCTAGTACTAGACCCGGCCTCCCCCAATGTTCGCCATAGTTACAAGTCCCGCGCTGCGTGCCTCCAATGGGTTTTGGCGAATTTCATCAGACCTTGTTGTGGGAAGCCTACCCACGCTACATCTTCCGGTGTACCGTTGCCAACTGAGACTTTTTTTGTCCCAGCGGCCATCTGTTCTACAAGGAACATGGTCTACCCACTGCTACTTTAACCTCGTTCGGGCAATGTCGATTACCACGGTTCTCTGCCGGAACTCCCCCCCAATAAATTGAATAAATATTGGAATAATTAAATTAATTATATTATATTTAATGAGTTACAATTATACGATAAAATAATTCAATTTCATCATAGATCAGAAGTAAACCAGTTGCTATTAGTTACTAGTTACTACAATTACTAGTTACAAAACCGTTAATTAATCTAGTTACTACAGTTACCAGTTACTAAACCGTATTTGCTGAAAAATAAGTGAATTTTATGCTACTCTTCCATCACAAACGTTTTAATTGCCTCGGTTTTGACATGTAACAACAGCTTTAAACATTAAAAGAGTATTTTATATTAACGGATTCTACTCATAATAAAAAAAACTTCCGTTATCAAATACTAACTTATTCACCTTTCGGTTCATTACCATGTAGGTATTCGTCACGGGAATACTTGGGTTTTTTTTATCTTAAAATATTAAAGATAGCTAAAATTATGTGTATGAATGATGGGGCTTAATTACGAGTATCTTAAATAGCTATATACTTTTTCTATATGATTAATTAAATCGAATGGCTTTTTTGGTTTTAATAACTTCAAATTTGTTTCGATGATGTTTACATAAAGTAAATGACAATTAAAACTATCGTGTTCATTTAACGGGACATTCATTTGCAAGTGAATACAAATCTAAAAGTAAATAATTCAATTAAGTCAAATTTTGTTTTTTCATCCATACTTTTTATTTTACAGTTGTGATGTTCATTTATTTATTTCACCTCTGGGCACATTTCGTAGTCCGCCATGTTGCTTTCACGGTCGGTCTGCTACGACTTTACGATCTCGAAGTTATTCGATACGTTTTAGTACCGAGCGTGGATCTGTATTAATAATAAAATATTTACGGGAATAGTGGCGTACAATATAGAACAATATTGTTCTTACGGTCACGTTATAGCTTTGATGTAGACATCTTAACAGCAAGTCTCCTAATACAGGCTTGCACGCTTAAAAGGAGACTCCGATCATTGTTTTGTTTTGACTCGTTTTTAAAAATAAAATATTTTTGTATTTTTTTTGTATGTTTTTGTAACGAGTTGTAAGAAAGAAAAAAAATAACACTAAAGCGAACGAATTCCTAGAATGACAAATTTCAATTATTTGGTCTACGTATAACTATAAAAACAACCTTTCATTAAATTTACCAATGCAAATGGAGCTCCCGTTTTAATTATGAGAATATTTGTTGAAATATGAACACGAAAATCCGCTTACAAAGGCCCGAGCGTGGAGAACGTTTCAACGTCACCGCGTCGATACCGAATTTCATTTATTTCCCAAATTTTCCGATTCACGTCCGTTAAAATATCAGAACAGAGCCGAATTTCGGTTTTGTATTCTACGAAACTTCAGGAATAGTACAGTGTACTTTCAAAATTTATTTTACTAACCGCTTATGTGGTTACATTTAAGAGTAGGTAATTAAATAAATAGCACATTATCTGAAGAATAATGTGAAAAATTTTGTTCAATTTCTAATAAATTTTCCGAAAAACCTATGTTCAGATAATTCCGTTATCTTTTAATATATCCATATAACCAAAAACTAGGATACCAGATATATCTGTTTTATCAAATCACAAATGTAATAAAACAATTCTTACTGTTGTCGCCTTTATTTTAATAAATTTATTATTCCATTATTTTGAATAGTTTACAGTTTTTGTCTTTATTCGTCGACATTTGAATAGTTCTTATTGTAGACATCTTAGTAGATAGACATCGTTCTTATTGTGTAATCACCTCAAACTGAAACCAGCCACATCAGAATACATTTTAAGTATTAACTATACATATAAATAAAATTGAAGTGTCCGTTTGTAATATTGAAATAACTGCTTTTTACTACATGCATATGAATGTATATACGGTACATACACCAAAATAACATTTTTTACAATTTTTGTCTGTCTGTCTGTCTGTTTGTTCCGGCGAATCTCTGGAACGGCTGGACCGATTTTGATGAGACTTTCACTAATAGGTAGCTGATGATAAACGGAGTAACTTAGGCTACTTTTTTAGACTAGCTTCGCCCCGCGGCGTCGTCCGCAGTTAATGTCGTACCGCGCGCAGCATGGTGGGACTCGCCTATCAATAATAAAATTTAATGTTTCTGAAGCGAAGCGAGGGCGAGTCGTTAGTTAACTATAAAATTTGTAGACCACACAAGGAGCCAAGCACACACCTAAGGTCTCTTTAGTGTGGCACACCTCTGATAATACACAATCCATCGAAACGAAGAGTTTTCTGGAATATAACTACAATACTTAAAATCTTGATACTTGGTAGGTATAGTAGTGAGTTCTATTGAGAATCCCGGTCATTCCGATAGAGGCACCCGTCACGTGCGGACGTGCTCATCGACCACTCGATCGCCCGGTCTTTGTTCGCCCGGCTTTTGTTAGCCCGGCCATTGTTCGCGCGGCCTGTGTTCGTGATACATCTGCCGACCAAGTGTGTTTCCTGGAAGCTTTTATTTGTTTTGTTTTAGTTATTTTTGTGTTCGTGGAACATTTGCCGACAAAGTGTTTTCCTGCAAGTATTTATTTGTTTTGCTTCTTTTTGTAATTTCTGTTTTGTTGTGCTTTTTCTTTGTCCTGTAGTAATCGCGCCGCATTGCCACCTGTGTTCAATAGAACCGCTCAGGTCCGAGAAGTTGGGGCCTCGCCGCAAGGCGAGTGTTTTCAAGACCCGGGGCCGCCCCACCTGGGTACTCAGCGATCATGGACGCTGTATTCGTGGAATTCCTCCGACTTCGTCACCCACAGCTCGCCTCAGAGTTTCTGGCTTTCAAGGCCAATCACACTGCGAGCTCTCTCGAAGACTCCGCCGTGCTCGCTGCTCCTGCGTCGCCTGTACCTGCGTGCAAAGCGTCTACATCGAGCACCGCAGCCTCCGTCGTGCCTGCCGTTCCCGCGTCGCCTATACTGGCGAGTAAAACTACTGCGTCGTCCGCCGTGGCCACCGTTCCAGCAGCGCGATCATCCGCGGCCTCCGTCGCGCCCTCCAAAACTCCTGCTTGTAGGTCACCTGCGCCCGCCTCCTCGTCCTCCGACTCTGACTCGGAGATGGAGGTCGACCTCGCCCCCGCCTCATCGACGGATGGATTCACCCTGGTACAAAAGGGTAAGAAGCGTGCCGCGGAGTCTCGAGCTCTCGCGGCCGCTAAAATTAGCAAAGCCGCGAACGCGTCGCGCCCCCGCCCTCAGACTCCCGTTGCGCCTCCAGCCCGTGCCACTCCGTCGCCGCGACCGGTGGCGCAATCTAAAACTCAGACCCCTCCCCCGGTTATCCTTCAAGAGAAGGCAGCTTGGGACCGAGTTTCCCTGGCCCTTAAGGCCAAAAATATTAATTTTGCCAGCGCCCGTAATCTCGCCAACGGGATTCAAATAAAAGTAACGACACCCGACGACCATAGGGCCCTCTCAAGTTACCTCCGAAAGGAGCGTATAAGTTTCCACACTTATACGCTCCAGGAGGAGCGCGAACTCCGCGTTGTCATACGTGGAATCCCGAAGGAGCTAGATGCCGATCTCGTCAAGGCAGATCTGATAGAACAAGGCCTACCAGTAAATTCCGTGCACCGCATGCACACCGGCCGCGGTAGGGAGCCATACAATATGGTTTTAGTCGCCCTCCAGCCTACCCCCGAGGGTAAGCAAATTTTTAACATTCGGACCGTCTGTAGGCTCTCCGGTATTGCCGTCGAAGTCCCCCATAAAAAAGGCACTCCTAGTCAGTGCCATAACTGCCAACTATACGGGCACTCTTCCCGTAACTGTCACGCGCGCCCCCGATGTGTTAAGTGTTTGGGCGATCACGCCACGGCCCTCTGCGCTCGCGACCAAAAAACCGCGACGGAACCGCCTAGCTGTGTCCTGTGCCGAACACAAGGTCACCCCGCGAACTACCGTGGATGCCCCCGAGCTCCAAAAATAAATCGCCGCGTCGCCCGTCAAAACCGCCTCCGAGCTTCCGGCCCAGACATCAAAGCCACGGTACCCTCTGTGCCGAAGGCTAAGCCTGCTTTCGTGCCGGCGTCGGTGCCCAGCGTCTCGGCTTGGGCTAAACCGTTGCCGTACACGAACACGGCTACAACTCTCTCCCCCGCGACTCGTCCCACCCCCGCGATACGTCCCTCCCCCGCGACCTGCCCTCCGACCGCGTCCGAAAATCTCGCTCTAGCGATCGACTTTTTTCAGTCGATCAACTTTGAGCGTGTTAACGCTTTGGGTGACGCCATTCGCGCCGCCTCCACTGCACAACATTTCATCGCCGTTGTGCAAGAATACGCTGACGTATACGCGTCGTTAAATACGTACGTCCTCCCCTCACTCCGCCGGTAATCAATGGCGTACATTAGTAGAATAAAACCCTTATCCGTAACAATAGGATTTTTTAACGCTTACGGTCTCGCAAATCAACGTGATCAGGTTTGTGATTTTTTGCGTGACCATCAAATTGACATTTTCTTAGTGCAGGAGACCCTACTTAAGCCCGCGCGCCGTGACCCTAAAATCGCGAACTATAACATGGTCAGGAACGACAGGCTCTCTGCCCGTGGTGGTGGTACCGTTATTTACTATAGAAGAGCCCTGCATTGCGTCCCGCTCGATCCTCCCGCGCTCGCTAATATCGAAGCATCAGTGTGCCGAATCTCACTGACGGGACACGCGCCGATCGTTATCGCGTCCATTTATCTTCCACCGGATAAGATCGTTCTAAGCAGCGATATTGAGGCGCTGCTCGGTATGGGGAGCTCTGTCATTCTGGCGGGCGACCTAAATTGTAAACACATCAGGTGGAACTCACACACCACAACCCCGAATGGCAGGCGGCTTGACGCGTTAGTCGATGATCTCGCCTTCGATATCGTCGCTCCGTTAACCCCGACTCACTACCCGCTAAATATCGCGCATCGCCCGGATATACTCGACATAGCGTTATTAAAAAACGTAACTCTGCGCTTACACTCGATCGAAGTAGTTTCAGAGTTAGATTCAGACCACCGTCCCGTCGTCATGAAGCTCGGTCGCGCTCCCGATTCCGTTCCCGTCACGAGGACTGTGGTGGATTGGCACACGCTGGGCATCAGCCTGGCTGAATCTGATCCACCATCGCTCCCGTTTAACCCGGACTCTACCCCGTCTCCTCAGGATACCGCTGAAGCCATAGACATCTTAACATCACACATCACCTCGACATTAGATAGGTCATCGAAACAAGTTGTAGCGGAGGACTTCCTTCACCGCTTCAAATTGTCCGACGATATTAGGGAACTCCTTAGAGCTAAGAACGCCTCGATACGCGCCTACGACAGGTATCCTACCGCGGAAAATCGTATTCGAATGCGTGCCCTACAACGCGACGTAAAGTCTCGCATCGCCGAAGTCCGAGATGCCAGATGGTCTGATTTCTTAGAAGGACTCGCGCCCTCCCAAAGGTCTTACTACCGCTTAGCTCGTACTCTCAAATCGGATACGGTAGTAACTATGCCCCCCCTCGTAGGCCCCTCAGGCCAACTCGCGGCCTTTGATGATGACGAAAAAGCAGAGCTGCTGGCCGATACATTGCAAACCCAGTGCACGCCCAGCACTCAATCCGTGGACCCTGTTCATGTAGAATTAGTAGACAGTGAGGTAGAACGCAGAGCCTCCTTGCCACCCTCGGATACGTTACCACCCGTCACCCCGATGGAAGTTAAAGACTTGATCAAAGACCTACGTCCTCGCAAGGCTCCCGGTTCCGACGGTATATCTAACCGCGTTATTAAACTTCTACCCGTCCAACTCATCGTGATGTTGGCATCTATTTTCAATGCCGCTATGGCGAACTGTATCTTTCCCGCGGTGTGGAAAGAAGCGGACGTTATCGGCATACATAAACCCGGTAAACCAAAAAATCATCCGACGAGCTACCGCCCGATTAGCCTCCTCATGTCTCTAGGCAAACTGTATGAGCGTCTGCTCTACAAGCGCCTCAGAGATTTCGTCTCATCCAAGGGCATTCTCATCGATGAACAATTCGGATTCCGTACAAATCACTCATGCGTTCAACAGGTGCACCGCCTCACGGAGCACATTCTTGTGGGGCTTAATCGACCAAAACCGTTATACACGGGAGCTCTCTTCTTCGACGTCGCAAAAGCGTTCGACAAAGTCTGGCACAATGGTTTGATTTTCAAACTATTCAACATGGGCGTGCCGGATAGTCTCGTGCTCATCATACGGGACTTCTTGTCGAACCGCTCTTTTCGATATCGAGTCGAGGGAACCCGCTCCTCCTCACGACCTCTCACAGCTGGAGTCCCGCAAGGCTCTGTCCTCTCACCCCTCCTATTTAGCTTATTCGTCAACGATATTCCCCGGTCGCCGCCGACCCATTTAGCTTTATTCGCCGACGACACGACTGTTTACTATTCTAGTAGAAATAAGTCCCTAATCGCGAAGAAGCTTCAGAGCGCAGCCCTAGCCCTAGGACAGTGGTTCCGAAAATGGCGCATAGACATCAACCCAGCGAAAAGTACTGCGGTGCTATTTCAGAGGGGAAGCTCCACACGGATTTCCTCCCGGATTAGGAGGAGGAATCTCACACCCCCGATTACTCTCTTTAGACAACCCATACCCTGGGCCAGGAAGGTCAAGTACCTGGGCGTTACCCTGGATGCATCGATGACATTCCGCCCGCATATAAAATCAGTCCGTGACCGTGCCGCGTTTATTCTCGGTAGACTCTACCCCATGATCTGTAAGCGGAGTAAAATGTCCCTTCGGAACAAGGTGACACTTTACAAAACTTGCATAAGGCCCGTCATGACTTACGCGAGTGTGGTGTTCGCTCACGCGGCCCGCACACACATAGACACCCTCCAATCCCTACAATCCCGCTTTTGCAGGTTAGCTGTCGGCGCTCCGTGGTTCGTGAGGAACGTTGACCTACACGACGACCTGGGCCTCGAATCAATTCGGAAATACATGAAGTCAGCGTCGGAACGATACTTCGATAAGGCTATGCGTCATGATAATCGCCTTATCGTTGCCGCCGCTGACTACTCTCCGAATCCTGATCATGCAGGAGCCAGTCACCGTCGACGCCCTAGACACGTCCTTACGGATCCATCAGATCCAATAACCCTTGCATTAGATGCCTTCAGCTCTAATACTAGGGGCAGGCTTAGGGACCACGGTAACCGTACTCGTCGAACTCGACAAAGAGGTCGACGTGCAACCTAACCCATGCATCAGCCCGCTGAGTTTCTCGCCGGATCTTCTCAGCGGGTCGCGATTCCGATCCGGTAGTAGATTCATTCGCGAAGCAGCTACTCTTGAGTTGTTAGGTCTCCTTCGGAGGCGCTCGGGTAGCTGTTAGCAAATCCAACCCCTCCTGGCTGAGCCTTTGCTCGCCCACCTGTCCTGGTGAAACTGGAAAGGCCTTCGGGCCACCAGTAAACTTTCAACCATAAAAAAAAAAAAAATAAAAAAAAAAAAAAAAAAAAAAAGAATCCCGGTATTTTAGAGAGAGAAAAGGAGTTATGTTATTCGAATGTCACAAGCAATGAGTCGTTAGGAATAATATTCGTGATTACATGAAAGTTTCGAAATATTATTTTAGCACATACTTTTTCAACTTGGATAGTGCATTTATCAGGTACATGATCACGAGGAATACGGCACCTGTATTTATTTCTATTTTTTTTTAGTTTCCATTATAAGCACATGAGCATACGACTGACCTGGCGGTAAGTGGACGTCGTCAATATCAGGGGACAGTCAAGTCGCTATCTAACGCCGAATCTCATTTGAAGAAGGACATGTCATAGCGCTCGGGTAACAACGTGGAAAAGCTCACTCCAGTGAAGGATGGTATGTGGCTAAACAGATCTCAGAAAACGCACTGTCGATGAACGCATAGGTTCCAGATAGTACGAACGAACCCTGCTCTGGCGGTGGGAGGTATAATAGTAATCTAGATAGCAATAGTTCGCCACAACGGCCAGCTCTGAGGTAAATCGGCTTCTTACGACTTCAAACTGCGTATTCCAGTATGGGCAATTGAGCATTCATTCAAAAACACGGCGACGGTGGTCATCTGTCCTAAAAGAAACATTTCAGTCTTCACTCAATTTGTAAACATAAGAAAACATTACCATTTTCCTTATTCGAGATCGTTATCACACAAAGGAAGGAATAAAACGTTGAATACTTACAACACCTCAACTATTGTGTAGCTAACAATAGACTAATGACCTAATGATCTCGAGTTGCACTACACAAACAAATAATCATTTCTAATCTACTTGGTACTATGTATGTATAAATACGTCCTTAATACAAAACCGAATTTGAAGACTTCACATATCTAAGTCATAGATGCTGATTAAATTTTATTAATTGATAACTATTAAAATAGGATTCAATTAACTGCTCAGACAAATAAGTATTTGCGCCCAATCGAGCCAACTGTATTATAATTTAAAAAAAAACAGCTTCCCTCTTAGACAAACGGTACTTAAACTATTTTCTTTTACTAGTGGTAGGACCACTTGTGAGTCCGCGCGAGTAGGTCCCACCGCCCTGCCTATTTCTACCGTGAAGCAGTAATGCGTTTCGGTTTGAAGGATGGGGCAACCGTTGTAACTATACTTGAGACCTTAGAACTTATATCTCAAGGTGGGTGGCGCATTTACGTTGCAGATGTCTATAGGCTCCAGTAACCACTTAAAATCAGGTGGGCTGTGAGTTCGTCCAACAATTTCAGCAATAAAAAAAATTTTTTTTTCGGGCCATCAAGCGAAAAGATATCCTTCGGAGGTTCTATCGATTTCAACCGCGTAATATGAAATAACCGTTGTCTTAATGAACTTGGAACTTTGATATCCTGTCTCATGGAGAACTTTTGTTTCCTACCTATTCTAGTAACCTCGAGGGGTTATTCTAAATTCGCCGAATTAGTAAGTGAGCTCACGGGGCTCAAACCTGACGACGTTGCTAACACGAGCCCTAGCAAGAGTAGTGCTTCGCAGAATCTACCACCGGATCGGAAACGCGACCCACTGAGAAGATCCGGCGATCACATTAACATTCGGGAAAATTAGAAAAAGGTCAAGCTCCGATCCCTTTGATAGAGTTTAAAGTCATCAAAGTTGTAACGGTTTAGTTGGTCTGGCTCTACATAGAGGCTGATTCTGCATAGAGTAGGACCGTTTGGTAGACCGCTGGATTATTCCCGAGATTCGAATTAAGGCTCCATGAATTTTCAAAATGAGACCAAAAATGATGAATGAAATGTATTGCTTTGAAGTTTTCGAAATATCTAAAGTGATGTATGTGTTTATTACAATCTATATTTATATTTACTTTCAATATTTATTAAGTTAATTTTATTAAATAAATTAATACAGATATGTTTGTTGAGAAATTCTGTAAGAATTTTCTTTTTCAGGAGCGAGAGTTAAAGAAAGTGGACTTCCTTTAACGTGAAAACTTCCGCTCCTGCGCTTTTAGAAAAATAGTTCGAATTAATGTGAAGTGTCAATAAAACAGCGGTGACAGATATGAAAAAATACGAAGTTATTAAATTAATTTCTATTTAGTATTGTGAACTAATCTATATACGTGAAGCAAAAACTTTGTATCCCTTTTTACGAAAATTGCGCTGGCGGAGGAGTATGAAATTTTCCACACTTATAGAGAATATAGAGAAGAAGTGCACAATCTTAATATTTTTTAAAATAAGGCATTAAAGATACATTAAATCAATAAAGAAGACATTGCACACCCTGCCGTGTATTTGACACACACACGCATGCATACTATTTATTTATTGTCAAACTTTTGTTCTTGACGTCTGTGGTCAAACTGAGACTAGATTAAATATTGTTTGTCTTTATTAATACTTGAGGTCCCGCAGTAGTCGAAATTCGACTATAATTAATTGGAATTGTAAGTTTGTACACTATTATGATTGTATTTTATACTTCTATATCACAAATTTCTCCAAAACTACACTATAAAAAATATTAACAAAGACAAACAATATTTAATCTATTCTCAATTTGACAACAGACGTGAAGAACAAAAGTTTGACAATAAATAGTATGCATGCGTGTGTGCGTCAAATACATGGTATGTAGTGTGTGTAATGTTTTCTTTATTGATTTCATGTACCTTTTATGCATTATTTAAAAAAAAATTAGCATTGTGCACTTCTTCTCTATATTCTCTATAAGTGTGGAAAATTTCATACTCCTCCGTCCGCGTAATTTTCGTAAAAAGGGATACAAAGTTTTTGCTTCACGTATTAATATATATTTTTTTCTTGTTAAAATATATAACTATTCAGGTCATAAGTATTGTCACACAGTAAAAACTTTTCTTTTAGAATGCTGGCCACAAAAAAGTTTATTGAATTCGAATTTCGAATTGTTCATGAAAATAAAAATGTATACTTTTAGAATTTTACTCATTTTTAAATATGGAGTGGACGCTTAAAGAAGACCGTGTTGCAGTTATTGCGTTGCATCGTTGCGGTTACGCGCCAATTCAAATTTTTAACATACTGAAAATTTTTAATATAACCAAAAGATTCGTTTATCGTACCATCAAACGATACAATGAAGACTCTAGTGTAGATGACAGTCAAGAAGTGGACGCCCTCAGTCTGTTAGGACTCCAGCAGTGATAAAAGCTGTGAAGGCGCGAATTCAAAGAAATCCCAAACGTAAGCAGAAACTGTTGGCCCTTCAGATGGGGTTAAGCAGAACCACGGTGAAAAGGGTGTTAAATGAAAACTTAGGGCTTCGGGCATATCGAAGAAAAACAGGACATCGTCTGAATGCTCGTCTAATGGACCTGAGACTGAAGAGATGCCGCGCTTTGTTGAATCGGTACGCGGGAAAAAAATATCGGGAAATTCTTATTTCGGATGAAAATTTTTTTACCGTAGCAGAGAGTTACAACAAATAAAATGATAAGGTGTACGCACACAGTAGTGAAGAAGCGAGCAACCGTATTCCGCGTGTCCAACGAGGTCATTTTCCAGCCTCGCTCATGGTATGGTTGGGAGTTTCTTATTGGGGCTTAACAGAGGTACATTTTTGTGAGAAAGGTGTAAAAACGAATGCAGTTGTGTATCAAAATACAGTCCTGACGAACCTTGTGGAACCTGTTTCTCATACCATGTTCAATAACAGGTACTGTATATTCCAACAAGATTCGGCGCCAGCTCATAGAGCGAAGAGCACACAAGACTGGCTGGCGGCGCGTGAAATCGACTTCATCCGGCACGAAGACTGGCCCTCCTCCAGTCCAGATTTGAATCGGTTAGATTACAAGATATGGCAACACTTGGAGGAAAAGGCGTGCTCAAAGCCTCATCCCAATTTGGAGTCATTCAAGACATCCTTGATTAAGGCAGCCGCCGATATTGACATGGACCTCGTTCGTGCTGCGATAGACGACTGGCCGCGCAGATTGAAGCCCTGTATTCAAAATCACGGAGGTAATTTTGAATAAACTTTAGTGTCATAAGAATCTATGTTTTGTTAAGTTCATTTTGGTATATGAATGGTTAGATAATGAATAAACTTGTTTCAATAATTTTACATTAAACATGTGACAGAATTTATGACCTGACTAGGTATAATATATTTATACTTTCATACAAATTTTGTAAAAACCCGTTATTTTGATTCTACAAGTAAACACTTTGCCTTTGTTTTTCGAATAAATGGAATTATATCTACGTTGTGTCATTAAGTGGAAAAGTCCTTATTGCGTTGAATATAGCTGTAGATAGATCTATAAAAGTAGGATATCCGTTTCCGTTCTACGAAACAATGTTTGAACTAAGAAAACAGGATGATAGTCTGAAGTAATTATAGCTGACTTATTTGCGACAATTATACTGGTACTATGAAACTATAAAGTAATCTACATTTACAGAGGATATTGTAGTCAGATTTTTTTATTGGTCGTGTATTATTTTAGCAAAATGTTTACTTAATCAATCGATGGAAGTACTATGTCTTAGTGAAACTTCCATCGTTCGATGAAACCCAGAATAAAGCGATTGTTCGTTAAAACTTCAAGATTTTAGAAGTCGACGTGGTCTGAAGGGTAATTGCAATCGTAGCTAGCGATGCAAATGTGATCGAATCACGCAGGCGGGTACCTATTTTTCTAATGAAATACGTGCTTAACAGATGTTCACGATTGACTGATTCTTATATGGTTGGACGAGCTCACAGCCCACCTGGTGTTAAGTGGTTACTGGAGCCCATAGACGTCTACAACGTAAACGCGCCACCCACCTTGAGATATAAGTTCTAAGGTCTCAGTATAGTTGCAACGGCTGCCTTACCATTCAAACCGAAACGCATTATTGCTTCACGGCAGAAATAGGTGGGGTGGTGGAACTTACCCGCGCGGACTCACAAAAATCCTACCACCAGTAAAGTGCAGTGGACTTTTTGTAGGATCCCGAGAAGTTACATCCAGCGGCTTTGTTTTATTTTCCCACATTTGTGCACTTTGACAGATACCAAACAGTTAATAAACCACCATTATTACGCATTTAAGCCTGAAGAAATACTAAATAAACAAAATAAAACAAATCACACAACTTCACACCTCGCGTTCCCGCCAAAAAGTCCGTATCTATTTAGTGTACAGAAAATACGAAAATCGCTTTTCACATTGTCTGTTTGAATTTCAGTTTGGGGGATTTGTGTCAATGCGTTGTTGAGGTTTTAATACGGACTCCTTTGGTTATTTCAACTCGGGAAAAAATCCAGTTGGTCTCACTGAAAATGAGCACAGCAATAGCCTATATTCAAAATTTTGCATAATACATTTCAATCAGCAAATCTAGTTTCTAGATATATCATATCCATTTTGTATTCTAGCTCGAAGTTCAACGTCCCACAAAGGATAGAATACAGGTACGAAATGTTATACTAATCCGAACTTTATTACGAACGAATACAACCCACAATTGCGCTACCAGGAGGAATTTATTAATATGAAATGTTAGGGAACTTTCCTAAAATCAGCAACACGGCTTCCAGCTATGAACACAGTGCGATTTGTTCTCAATATTAAAACGAAATCTTCATCGAGCTACGAGACACGCATCTGTTCAGAATTTACGTGTCGTTACGATGAAAACGGGCTCGTTCGTCCAATTTGAATTTAGACCGCAGTTGCGATACCACTCAGAATAGATAGGTAGGCTGATTGCGAAATGTTCTGATGCGTCGAATTCTCCCCCGGATAAGAGAAGACAAACCTAAACTATTTACAAAATTATAATATACTCGCGACCCGCCCCCGCTTCGTCAATTAATTATTGATTTCTCCACTATTTAATGAATTTTATTATACATATAAACCTTCCTCTTCGATCACTCTATCTATTAAAAAAAACCGCATCAAAATCCGTGGCGTAGTTTTAAAGATTTAAGCATACATAAGGATATAGGGACAGAGAAAGCGACTTTGTTTTATACTATATAGTGATGTCATATGTCTAAAATGCTTTTGATTTTTTATAAAGATTTTCCGATTTTGGGCATATAATCATCGTAACGATAATTTTTTATCAACAGCTCAACAGTGATATTAATAAAGATAATTATTTATATTGGTATTATATTTTTATCATCGAAGGCTCGGAGTTTACAAATTAGCGAAGAAAAATCATAAGAATAAATTAAAACAAATAAACATTTCAAGGTATTGAAGAAGTATTGAAGTATTGAAGAATGTGTTTGGTTATTTACTGTTAAAGTACAAAAGAATCTGTTAAAATTAAAAATACTTAAAGAACCTGTCTTAAAGTTTGCGTATAAAAAACCAAAGTCCCAAGCGTTTACTAAACTGTTTTTTTTTCTCCATTCGATGTACAAAAAATCGCGTCACTGGCTGTTTTTGTTGCGCCCACACAGTCGAGCTACTGCTGACCAATCAACCAAGCACACACAAACACCACCATCACTATTATTTATTCATTAATTTATCTATTGCGCCCAGTAATATGTGAACATACATTGATGTGTTATGTGTTATGTGAAGTAAAAAGGAACATTGGTCGTCCCACTTAAAAAGCGGGAAACTTATGTTTTACTCGCGTGTGTCATACAAATCTTAAGAACGTTATGAATAATGACTTAGAGCGAGAGCCAAGAATAAAACCCTGGAGTGTGAGATTTGTGACAGAGACAAGATTCTTTATTTTTCCAGTAGACAATCAGCTTAGCCACACCCGATGTTACTTGAGTCACGACTTGGAAGCCTCAATAAAATATATAAATAACTCACCGTACAAATGTTCACGGTTTGTTAATTAAAAATCCAATAACAATGTTAACGACAACTTCCAGGAGTTCCGTCGCCTGTTGTAAACGAATAAAAATATTCCAATAAGAAAACCCGGCTGTGCAGTAAATTCAGAGTCGATGTTGCCAGTCATTTATTTCAATTTGCAAGCAGGAAATTGAAAACGTCAAGATTCTAGTACAGTAACATTTTCATTTAATGAAGATCATCTCGTTATTGGAAACTGGCTTACATTCGTAGACAGCGTGTATTTTATTAGTACTGTATATCGCGTTCCGGATGGTAACGATGTTGCCAGTTCAATCCATGCATAAACTAAATAATGATATAATTCTGATACAAAGTAAAACAGATACCTAGGTTTCTTATTTTGTGCGGTGCTACGAAATATAAAGTTGATGCGCAGGTGAACATCAAAATAATTAGTAATAAATATAAAAAAACTAATAAATATAATTGATAATAAGTATTAAGTAATTTCAATGTGCACGAACATCCTGTGATAATAATACTGACTGATTGATAATAAACTCGATATTATATTATATATTAAGGGTTAACGTATGAAATTGCCGATTTGTAGGTGAACATTTGATTTTTTTTAATTTTTATTTAACATATTTATTTAATCAAAATGCTGCCATCAAATGCTGCCATCTAATAGGAAGGTCATTTATGCCTTTGCGATAGAAATCTGGTGATCTAGATTCTACAAACTGTGTGAAACCATTTTGTACTGCCTCCTGGGAAGAAATTTTTTATCACGTAGAAAATTGTTCAAATCACAAAAAAAATGGTAGTTCGTTGAAGCAAGGTCTGGCGAATACGGAGGGTGACGAACGGTTTCTAATTGCAGTTCCTGTAGAGTTAAAACGGTTTCTCGTGCTGTATGAGTTCTCGCGTTGGACCCATTGCATTCTTCGCTCACGGTTATCATAAAGAATCCACTTTTTATCACATGTCACAATTTGATCCAATATTCCTTCATTTCTGTATCGATTCAACAATGCAACACAAGTTCCAACACGCGTTTTTTTCTGCGCATCAGTCAAATCATGAGGCTCCCATTTTTCGTATTTTTTTTATTTTATTGATTTGACGCAAATGAGTCAATATTGTTGGTAAGATAACATTAAGCCATTCCGCAAATTTCTGGGTAGTTTGCCTCGGGTCGGCTTCCGCCATCTCTTTCAATTCATTGTTATTCACATGTGTGGGCGGTCTTCCACGTGGTTCGTACTTAAAATCAAAATTTCCATTACGACAGCGTTTAAAACAAAATCGCACGGTGCGTTCATTAGCAGTCCCCTCTCCAAACGCAACATTGATACTGCGAGCTGTTTCCGCAGCGTTAGTTCCGCGTCGGAACTCGTATTCAAAAATCACTCGAATTTTCAAAGTATCCATTTTTCTTGTCTGAGCTGAATAAAAAAAACAACTGAAAGTCGATAATCGAATGTTGTACATTTTTTAAAAGAAGAACGTTATAGGTACCCATTGAAAAAAGTTTGACTCAAAGATCTCAAACCACGAAGGTTCTATGTCAATTCGAAGTACCTATTACAATAAAAGGGCATTTTTCATACTTTAACCCCTATCTATTATTATATCTCTTACCGTTAACCGTTATATTTTAATTGGAACTAAACAAATAACATTCAGATTGTGAGTGCACTAGGTATTAATTTTAGGACTACAACTGAATTTGTTGATCAGTGTTTTTTTTTTTTTTTTCGAATTATTGTGTCTCCTGCACACTAATACAACATAAAAAATTAAAAATCCATATCGTAATCCGTGTTTATATGTAGTAGCAACATTCAATGTCCTAACATTAAAAAAAAGAATACAGAATTGGCGTACCGTAAATTAGTGACTTATATTCATTCTAGTTTATTTAATAAAAATAAAACCTATTTAAATAATAAGATACTTGTTTTTTTTAAATATATTATTCTACTTTACAAAGAATTAGAACAGTGATATAATTGACTTGAATACATAAATTACTTACGTAAATATTCTCTAAATAATCTATAATTAATAAAAAAGGAAACATATTTCAAAATAGAATCAATAATAATTTCGAGAGCTATTAATCAAATAAATTTTTGTTCGTTTTGTTGATCTTGATAGCCCGCTTTGTTCGATACACTCTCTGAATAATCATGAATACATCAATTGGTTATTATTTTTATAAATCAAAATACGTTTTGGTGTGAAATGGGTGTTTAGTTTGTTAATGTTCTGCACTTAATTCTAAAGTGTCTCTAAACGCATTTGGGTCACATATTTGCATATTGGGGTTCAAGCCCCCCTACCTGAGTTTCTAATAGGATTAGCGTCAGGTGGGCCTTATATAATATTCAGTTTACGCTTATTTATAATATTGTTGATGATTTTATTCTTGATAAAACTGCATTGGTAAACTAATCTAAATAAATGGAATAACCGCAGTCGTACCACGTTTGTTCCATGTTAATCTCGAAAAACTTACATAACGAAGACTTTAATGAGTTGTTATTCAATTTTTTCTTAAATAAAATCTGCTTCCTTATTTATTTATTGTGTTTTAAAATGTTGTTAAAATAAATTCTAATGCCATATGAATGGTACGGTAGTTAGCGTACCTAAATCCTAGGCAATCATATAAGACCCAAGCAACAGATACACTCTTTTTTTCTGCCTAATCTGATAGCCTTGAGAGGCTATTTCAGCGTCTGGCCCTAGCAAGAGCAGTGCTTCGCAGAATCTACCATCAGATCGGAAACGCGACCCACTGAGAAGATCCGGCGAGAAACTCAGTGGGCTGTGTCTATGGGTTAATTCGCTCGTCGAGCCCTTCGTCACAAGCGACGGGTTCGACGAGGACGGTGACCGGTGCTTGTGGTACCTAAAAGCACCGTTAATGGATCCGTAATGACGTGTTTTGGGCAATGCTACGCAAAGCTGCCGTTGCCTGAAACATGTCTTGTCCTATCCCCCAATCCACTAATGGTGCTTTTAGGCTCTTCTAATACCGATTACCGTCCTAGTCGAACTCTAAAAGTTCTACCAACGAACTAACCCATTAACTCAACCGACTGAGTTACTCGCGGGATCTTCTTTGTAGGTCGCGATTCTCATCCGACAGTAGATTCTGCGAAGCACTATTCTTACTTGTCCTAGTGTTCGCAAATTCTCTCAGGTTGAGCTCTGAGCTTCCCTACTCGTCTGGGAATAGCCCCCTAGGCTACCAGTGAATATGTAGGGGAAGAAAAGCCGCGCGGAGGGTGGTTCTATTCGTCGGGTTCGATTTTCACAAGCATTCGGGTGACAAACAAGTTAGTTTGCAGTTTGTCTTGCCTGTGTGTTAAATGTATATATTTAAACGTCTGTATAATACTTTAATTTTTTTAATTTTAATAATATTTTGTGATGATGATGATGATGATACCAGTATAGTTCCCATATCACAGGGAATCTAGCCAGGTGAACGCGTGTAACTTGTCACCGGTAATTTTTTTTAGATTACTAACTAACCTAATTCATTGCTATTTATCTGCAAACGTCTTGTAATAGTAAATATTATATATGTTCTCCAAATGCGTAGTTTGATCATGTGGTTGTTCCCCAATTTTTTGCATTATGAATACAGATGCTATTTTTATTTCGCATAACAATTTTTTTTTTCATTCAATTTCTAAAATGCAGGGGAGTTTATTAAACAATTCAGAAATGTGTAAATTAGAAATCATTCTAATCTGGTGATTGAGGAAGTTGTCCAGTAACAAAAAAAAACGTTTGAATATTCGAACGGTTATATAATGACGTCACTAAGTGTGATATTGTGTTATAAAAGAATCTTGACCAACAGCCATCGCGACTAAGTTATACCTCTAGTATTACTGATGCACATCATCATTGATGACCAGTCACAATCAGGTAGCCCGTTTAATTTAAAACATATCTGAGTTCATAAAATCATGAATGACATGTGTATTGAAAATTGTCAATGAATATTTTGTGCTTGAAGACTTAAACACAAACTACAAAGTTACGTGACGATTATAATAGTAATTGAAACCATATTAACCTTGTCGCTAACCTAACGTTAGTTATTTTTAACGACTTATTCCTTCCTTGTTTGTTGCTTTGTTATTTTTACCTTATTCGTCATTTAAAGGACTATAATTCGAACAGAATTTTAAATTCGACAATGTTTTAATAGTTTCCGTTAGGTACATTACAATGTTTGTTATATTGACCGAATTTCTACTTTTTACAACCTTCTTAAGTGATGTGATTGGAATTCAATAGCGGAGTCAACTTTCTTATTAATTTTCCCATTAAACAGAAATTTATTTTCTATGGATGAGTTTGTGTGGTTTAATTGGGCTGAAAGACGGGTCGATTATAATTGTTGACCTATACGGACTTAAACTGAGAAACATAGTAGAAGCAGATTGTATAATAGAGCGACTCCTTAATTTGCCATTTAATTTTTTCTTTTTTACTAACGATGTGCTCTACTACTTAAGACCTTTCTCGTAAGTATTATGGGTCCTCAATTGATATTGACATAGAAGGAAATTGAAATTTGAAAAGTTAATATATTTCAAAGTAAATGTTATAGATTTTCTTCATTTTTTCAGCGGGTTTTTTTTTGTTAATAATTGTTTAACGCACTAAGTAATCTTTGTTTTAAATCACCTTTGTTAGAGTTCCATATATCGTGAGATTATAATATTTTTTAAAGATTATTAACGTCATACGAGGGAATTATAAAAATGAAAGTATTTAGCTCGTAAAAATCTTTATTGTTTCAAGTGTACCAACAGCGAAAAGGTTAATGATAATTAAAGTTAGTCAGTCGGTCAGTCGAAGTTAGTAGAGGTGAAGGAGTGAAAATTAAAGAAAAAATTACAACAAAAATTCGCTCGCAGGTAAAGTCAGAGGAATGTAAAAAGCAACTATTCAACATAATAAAACATGAGTTGGGATATAAAATTAACTAAGCCAATCGCGCGCTAGGCTGGCACTTTTTTGTAAAATGAGGATTTTCGAAAATCATTCGTTGAACGTCAAGGGCAAAGGTACGGAACGCCATTGGATAGGACTACGGGAGGGCGGGGCTAAGGGTTAGCACCCACACGTTTGTGGGTTAACAATGCCGCTCAAGGGACTTTAGGGGTTTAGGTTTGGATAAAAAAAATTAATGGAAATTAGCAACATGCAAAAAACATAAAACTTAAATGATCGAGTAAAAGTCCTGTAGAGTCATTTATTTAACAAGTCGCTTTGCATACATTCAAAATAATACAGTCGCTGTTGCGGTAAAAACAGTAATGCGTTCGAGGTCCCGTAGGTGCGTAGGTAGCTCCGCTGTAACAAAAAGACAATTAGTAATTAGTTCGTTCACGATCGGTCGGTTAAATTTGCAATTCAGCGCGGGAGTTGAGGTTTTAGGCAGCGCGGGGCGAGCGAGGGACGCGGCGTGAGCGGGCCGACATCCGTTCGTACGCGGATTGCCCAATTCCCGCCACGAGCCGCGCTCACGATTATTCTGATTTCATCATGCACAATGACTCAAATCGACCGATTGCGACAAAGATATTTTCGGGCAGATGATACTACGGCCGCAGATGTAAGTTGTGATGTAGATTAGGGAGCACGAAGGAACTGAAACCGGCCTGTCTTATGCAGAAATTTCAAAGATTTCGTAGCCGATACAATAAACAGCCTGCGTAATCTTCGACGCCACTGCGGACATGACCGTGACAAGATGAAGAGTTGCCGCCACGATGATAACTTTTGACGAATTTATGTCACTCATATAGGAGAGAGAAAAAGACTGACTAAATAAAACAGCCTCGTCGATTTCTCTCCCCGACACAAATGACAAAATAATTTCTTCATTCTTCCGTATAACGACGAGATTCTTCTGCGCCGACTGCAAATAAAACTTCTATTTTCCCGCGCGCTACTATTGTCGAACGTCACCTTAGATAAGTACGTGAGTCACATGACGGTACAAAAAGGAAAATGCGACTAATTATATCGAATAGATGCGTAACCGAACACGATACGAGTTAATACGACATTATTTTTTTTTAATTGGCTAACCGTAAACTACAGATATCGAAAATTCAAAACGCCTGCGGTAAAAGTTGCAAAGTTACAAAACTGGGTCGTAAACTTCCCGAAACTTTCAAAAATAATTATATTTGGTCACTAATAAATACTATTACTATTTAACGTCACAGAAAAAAGATGCCGAATTTAACAGCTAAAATTTTATGGCACGTTTATACTGAGTTTAAAAATATTGACTCAAACTTGATGTTACACTAGTGAACTATTTGTTAGGTGAGGACGACTGTACCAGGCGAGGGCTACAATGCGAATGATAGCTCGGTGCTGAGATCCATGGCATAGAGGCGAATGGTGTGAGAGGAGTGTGGTTAGGCGTGCGGGGGGGGATCGCGGGGCGAGCTGCGCGCGCAGAGAAAGGACGCAAGTGGTGATGTAATCGCGATCGATGCACTCCGCTCCGTGACTGGCAACAAGAACCGACAACGGTCCCACGAACAACGACAAAACGGCTCGTTACGCTATTCCGCCCCAGCTCCGTTACCCACTAACATTTCGGAGCATTAGTGATCACACGTCAACCGCTGAACAATAAATACTCTTCTAAGGACTTTGTTTCTATGACTAGCTGCATGGAAGAACGAATACCAGTTGGTAGAACACACGGGTCACTGACCTTACTACATCAACACGTGCTTTACTCCACGTGGAATTGTTTTAAGAGTGTACGAATCGAAGCACGTCTAAGGCGCGCGCGCACCCTCGATCGTCGGTGTAACGAGTTCCATCCAACGTCTGCCTTTATTGTAATAAAAACGACGTTGAGTATTGATCAAGCGGAGAACGGTGGTGCGACTGCGGTTCGGGCATAGTCGTCGCCTTCCGCGGCCACTCGGCTCTTATCTAGGTCACACGTGTAAACGTTATCCCCACTTCGCCGGCCTTGGCTTACATCGGGCCAAATGGAATAGCAAGGCAGCTCCCCTTGTTCATCGTTGGTACCGCGCCCGGCCCGGCTCCTCTACATCGGACAGTCGAACCTCCACGTAACGTTGACGTCAATATTTTACGACAGACGACACTGACGTAAAATATACGAAAATACACTACTCAACAGGCATGCACTGGCTTTATCAATTATGTAGAAATAAATATTTAAGTATTGAAAGAGCGTCGATTTTAATACTACGTCACAGATGTGTGTGAACGAGTACGTTTGATAAGGGGGCCGGCTATCATGCAGTTGTGGTTGAAACCAGCTTTAGCAGTTCTGACGACGAGTTTTGAAGTATTCTGTAGATGAACTTTGACCTGCATCGTACATCGTCTGCACGCCTCGCGAACAACATTAATAGATCACATAGAACGCGCGATGGTGAGACGAACGAAACATAAATTCCATAAGCGAGTGAGGTCGAATAGAGCCGTCGCAATCGGATAGAGAGTGAACGGCGTCGGAATAAGTATCTAAGTCGATAAGTGCGAGGTCGGGCAGCCCAGCGCGGCCCCATCGAACAAAACGCGTTGCTGGTGATGAAAACGGCGTTTCGGCCTCGTTCGAATCTAGGGCAACACCCGAAATAACTAGGCCAGCGTTACTGCGCAGTCGCTAACGCAACATAGTCGTAACTACGGCCAGGCTGAGAAGACCCGCCAAAAGCGTGCCTTTGCCATTTTTCTAGTTATCGTAAAAAAAGGAAGAGAGATAGAACCGGTCTACGTTATTTGGACGGCGGTTGCCGAAATCGACCTTACTGCGGAGCTCTCTAAGCGAGAACAACTTTGCAGAATGCGAGAAATAACATTATTAAGTCTTCTGTAATCTACAGAGCTATAGTAGTAAAGTAAATAGTTGCATAAAGAAACATTGTTTCAGTTAAAACCGTACAACTTTTAACTCATCAGGACGATTTGAATACATGTGAAGCAAGTGATTTCTATTAAATTGACATCTAGTTTTAAACTAAAATAATCACGTTTTGTAAATAAATGTTGAGGTAGGTCGTTTCACCAGGAGGACGGGACGGCGCGTCGGCGGCTGCGGACTGCGATGCGGTCCGCATTTTCGTCGTCGCTGTCGTCGCCGAACATACTGTTGAAGAGCAACCCGGTCGGCGGTGTATCGCGTTCCGACCCGGCAGGCTGGTTCTGGCCCAGCGGGGTATCCCGGAACACCAGCGGCACCGCCCGGGCGGCCTGGTAGGGCCGCCGTACCGCGGAGACCGACGTCGTTGGTCGTCGACTATCGCCTCGACGACCCGTCGGTCGGGCGTCCTCGGGGTGGCGCCGCGTGTCTGGTTGTAGTGTTGACCGCGGGAACCCCCCTACTCTGAACGGGTTCTGACCCCGGACGGAGATCGGACGTCGGGTGTAAGAGTGCAGGGGAGTCGTTTAGTGGGTGGGCCCTAAAATCCTTGGGCCCGCGATCTGCTCTCAACACCTGCAGATCGTTGAGTCTCACATACCCCGCGCGCCCCCTAGGCGCGGGGACCTCGTAGGAGGTTCGGCCCCCGGCCCGAGAAAAAAAAAAAAAAAAAAAGGTCGATTTCAAAACAAACGGTAAATTTTAAATAATTCATTCTATTCGACCACGAGATATGTAAAGCATCTGACACTTCGGATTAACAAAGTACGAGATTAGATACCAGAAGGGGCTTTCGATTGGAAAAATAAAAAATTAACTAGAATAAGTATATGAAAATATTCGTTTCCTATAATTTTTGGACAAAAGCTCTTGCAACATTCATTTACAGTAATCCTCAATTTACTAAAGTACACAAGATTGCAAAAATGAAAATGTCGGGGATCTACTAAAAATCAGAGAAGGCATGCAACTGTACGGTTAGATTTTATTACGGAATAAAATTTGTTGCCATTGTACATAAATGACTGAGTAAATTGCTAGAATAAGTTTTAGTTCACAATAATTTCAGCCAAACGTTTATTGTTAACATTTCAAGTACATTTGTGCAATGCATAGTTAAAGTAGTTAATTGAAATTGAGTGTAATGTGGTTACTTATAAAGCACCAATTTATATTTCTCATATCTCAAGGTCAACTATGTAATTCTGACAATTGTTAGTTCATACTCGGAAAGCTATAGCAACGTAAATTAATATAATCTTTGGGTTTTTTTTTTTATTTTTTCATTTTATGTGTCACAAAGGAGTTTTCATGGTTTTTCATTAAGTTAAGTTTAAAAAAAAATATCTAAGAAAATATGGTTTTAATTTATTGTAACATAATGAAGAAAGCAATTATTTGATTAAAACCAAAAAACGTTTAAGTTCAATGAACCTTAGCACCTGTTTCTTTGGGGGCAAGAGAATAATTCTATATTTTTGTTTCGTCCGTTAGAAAGCGTATAATGTGACAGAATTGTTTGAATGTAATGTAAAATTTTATCGCAGAACAAACAGTTATACGTGTTAAACAAAGTAAGGTCTGTATTCTGTAACGAATAGGTGCAGTGTATATATGTAGGCACTGAAAATTCCTTGAACACGCTACCCACCGACACCGACCGCTCTGATAAGGATGTAATCGTTCACGCAATGAAATGATAACGTGCGGAACACACACGTAAGTAACAAGTACACGACCTGATGGTACGTTCCGCTCGGGACCAATCAAGCTGACCTACTCGACACTAAACGGATTACAACGAACACCCATCCGCTGTGCAGTACTCAAACCCAATTATCTCAAATGTCCTTTCATACGCCAATCAGTGCGTAAGTACATATACGATATAAATATTAACCAAATATGTGGATTACTAAGAATTTTCTGCTACACGTGTCGACGCGAACTTTGCTTGTCTACATACAGACGCACTGACTGTGCAATATGAGATTATTTTTTTATTATAAATTCTTAGAACATAAAACAATACAGTTTTTGTTTTTAATTCGTCAAACTGATTGTAGTTGTTGCCATGATATGTGGTATAGTGAGCTGTTAGCAACAGGGTTTTGGTGATAATGCGCGACGGGACTCACCTGGTGACGGCGACGTGGCGACCCATAGCTCGGCTGGTGTTGTTGTGAGTCGATTCGGCTGGTGCTGATGGGAGCTGCGTTATTTTAGGCGACCTCGGCTACTACTACGCTGGCGCGTTGAACCACGTCGTCGCAGGGCGATACCGCATTGTGCTCTATCTATACAATATACATTATACTGGTATACATATGCTCTGCTCTGAAACCCCACCCCGCCCGCTCTCCGCAACACCTCTTCTTTATCCCCTCTACAAGAACAGAAACGCCTTCAGCGCAAGTACCTACCTAGTTACCTAGACAACAAACTATTCAAAACGGATTAAATCAGTAAATTCAGCATAAACCATACCCTAATAATAAGAATATTACAATTCTTGTTACATTTAAAGCTATATATTCAATTACTTAGGATTTTTCACTGTGAATACTATGATGAATAAATCCATTATACATAGTATATTACCAGTACAAAATCAGGTGATCTAGTGTTTTATACAAATATTAATATATTATTATCATTATCGATTTACGTTAGAAATCAATACGATAAACAAATGTTTTTTTTTTTATTGTGAACAAGAAAAACACATTTTGAAATGCATTATTATTATGTAACATTCGATGAAATGTAAAGGTTAAAACTACGTAACAAAACCAATTATGGACCGTTTTCGTTTACGTTTTACCTACTATGTACTATCATGATAATTGACTGATACCTACACTGGGTGCTAAAACAACGTTTCTCGAAGACGAGACGGGAATAAACTACTAAAAAAAATATGAAAATATTACTCGACTTATAACCTAATATTATTTAACTAATAATACATTACTATACTATACTAAAATGTAATTTTCTTATATTTTCTACTTACCCCGCAATCTGTATCTATATCTATATAATATACCTAGTCAGGTCATAAATTCTGTCACATGTTTAATGTAAAATAATTGAAACAAGTTTATTCATTATGTAACCATTCATATACCAAAATGAACTTAACAAAACATAGATTCTTATGACACTAAAGTTTATTCAAAATGACCTCCGTGATTTTGAATACAGGCCTTCAATCTGCGCGGCCAGTCGTCTATCGCAGCACGAACGAGGTCCATGTCAATATCGGTGGTTGCCTTAATCAAGGATGTCTTGAGTGACTCCAAATTGGGATGAGGCTTTGAGCACGCCTTTTCCTCCAAGTGTTACCATATCTTGTAATCTAACGAATTCAAATCTGGACTGGAGGAGGGCCAGCCTTCGTGCCGGATGAAGTCGATTTCACGCGCCGCCAGCCAGTCTTGTGTGCTCTCCGCTCTATGAGCTGGCGCCGAATCTTGTTGGAATACCCAGCTCCTGTTATTGAACATGGTATGAGAAACAGGTTCCACAAGGTTCGTCAGGACTGTAATTTGATACACAACTGCATTCGTTTTTACACCTTTCTCACAAAAATGTACCTCTGTTAAGCCCCAATAAGAAACTCCCAACCATACCATGAGCGAAGATGGAAAATGACCTCGTTGGACACGCGGAATACGGGTGCTCGCTTCTTCACTACTGTGTGCGTACACCTTATCATTTTGTTTGTTGTAGCTCTCTTCTATGGTAAAAATTTTTTCATCCGAAAAAAGAATTTCCCGATATTTTTTTCCCGCGTACCGCTTCAACAAAGCGCGGCATCTCTTCAGTCTCAGGTCCATTAGACGAGCATTCAAACGATGTCTTGTTTTTCTTCGATATGCCCGAAGCCCTAAGTCTTCATTTAACACCCTTTTCACCGTGGTTCTGCTTAACCCCATCTGAAGAGCCAACAGTTTCTGCTTACGTTTAGGATTTCTTTGAATTCGCGCCTTCACAGCTTTTATCACTGCTGGAGTCCTAACAGACCGAGAGCGACCACTTCTTGACCTGTCATCTACACTAGAGTCTTCATTGTATCATTTGATGGTACGATAAATGAATCTTTTGGTTATATTCAAATTTTTCAGTATGTTAAAAATTTGAATTGGCACGTAACCGCAACGATACAACGCAATAACTGCAACACGATCTTCTTGAAGCGTCCACTCCATATTTAAAAATGAGTTAAATTCTAAAAGTATACATTTTTATTTTCGTGAACAATTCGAAATTCGAATTCAATAAACTTTTTTGTGGCCAGCATTCTAAAAGAAAAGTTTTTACTGTGTGACAATACTTATGACCTGACTAGTTATATATTTTAACAAGAAAAAAATATATATTAATACGTGAAGCAAAAACTTTGTATCCCTTTTTACGAAAATTACGCGGACGGAGGAGTATGAAATTTTCCACACTTATAGAGAATATAGAGAAGAAGTGCACAATGCTAATTTTTTTTTAAATAATGCATAAAAGGTACATGAAATCAATAAAGAAAACATTACACACACTACATACCATGTATTTGACGCACACACGCATGCATACTATTTATTGTCAAACTTTTGTTCTTCACGTCTGTTGTCAAATTGAGAATAGATTAAATATTGTTTGTCTTTGTTATTTAAATTCTAAAAGTATACATTTTTATTTTCGTGAACAATTCGAAATTCGAATTCAATAAACTTTTTTGTGGCCAGCATTCTAAAAGAAAAGTTTTTACTGTGTGACAATACTTATGACCTGACTAGTTATAAATCTACAGTGGTTTTTACGGATGTTCCGTTATAACTACTGAACCATGCATCCGATTGACTTGAAACTTGGTATCCATGTAGAAAACAGATGTACTTAATGGATAGGCTAATATTTATATGAGTGTTGGACTCCCTACACTAGTTGCGGGGGCGTTAATGATGAGAATCTTTGTGGAGGTGAGAAATAATAATGTTAATTTTAAATGCCCAGCGAAGCGGACGGGTACAGCTAGTCTACTCTAAGATGGCAGCCGTTATAATAATATGTTTTTGTTTGTGTACATTGCATCGAGTGTACCATCTGCCTACGTTTTCCAGAATGGATCCATGAAAGGATGTTTAAATAAGTGTATTAATTCGACGCGGGAGTAGGTATTTTAATTGTCATTTAATTTATTAAGGATGAATCCAAGGCGAAAAATCGTACTTGTTCGCATTAAGTCCAAGTTAAGCATATACCTTATAATTATAAGCATATGCTTAACTTGCATAGCTTATAATTGGTGGTCTTATATAACAAAATTTGTGACAGAATTTACGTTGTATTATCTATCTACGAGCTTGAAAACTTAATACCACCCGGATCGAGAGCTAATAGGCCCATTTAGCAGAATAAAGATCAAAAAGGTAAAACATAAGCTCTTAAAGTGGTAGGTAACGTTAAATCGACAAAATAATTACCTAAGGTATTTAGAAAAACCGAATGTAATACTTTTTAAATATGGCAACAAACAAATGCATAATAATATACAACTCGGGATGACACAATACTTTTAGACAAACAACGATTTTATTTCTAAAGTCTACTTGTCTTTTATCGTCAAAATTTCAACATACTTCAAACCGAACTGTAGACAATTCAATTACAGTTTTTTTTTTCATCATTTCGTTCAGTGTACACTTTACCAAAACTCTCATTTGGTAGAAAAACCTACATATTGGATTTTCAATAAGCATAACATTATTTAGACATTCACGACCTACAGTTATTGTGTTCATTAAAATAATAATAATAGTAGTTTGAAGTTCTATAAAAACGACCACTGACCGGGATCCGACTTTGGTAATTTAGGTTATTGGTGAAGCAGGTGAAAATTTCGAGAGACCGTAATTTACCCAACGGACTAAAATACATCTGGTCCGCTCCCTTGTCTTCTCCATTGCTCTATACAGTGCAGAGACGTGGACACTCAAAGCCGCAGATAGGCAGAGAATCGACGCTTTTGAGATGTGGTGCTGGCGACATATGCTACGAATACCATGGTCGGCCAGCCGCACTAACATCTGTATTCTCAAACAGTTAAAAATAGAAAAGACTCAACGTCTATCCACAACCTGCTTACAAAGAATATTGCGGTATTTTGGTCATGTTGCACGCAGGGATACCAACAATTTGGAACGCCTTATGGAAACCGGTAAAATCGAGGGTAAAGGGCCTAGGGATGGTCGGACCAAATAGCGGAGGAACTCAAAATACTTGTCAGCGACGCACTCCACCAAGCTACAGAATGGGATCGATGGAGACAACTAGTTGACGGAATCGGATGGAGTCACGATCCTCAGCAATGAGAGACCGATTGAAGAGAGAGAGTGAGAAGGAGGATCTTAGGTTGAGGTTATTTTGAAACGATAAAACATCATGTTGTAATTAAAAACGTTTCTTATCATTAGATTTGAATTCTTGGAGGTATGTGGCGTTTAGAAATATAGTCCCATCTTATTGCAGAACACATGTGACACGGTAGAACAATTTTAATCCCAGTTAAACCACAAATAGCTTCTTTTAATTATTTTTCGAACGGGGTTCATTGTCACAAGTTTTGTTTGTGGACTGAGAAGTTAAGCCGAAAAAAGTGTAACAATGAATAACGACACAAAAAAACGATATCTTTTTACGGTGATTTTTGAGGCATTTGCCGATCACCTAGAAAACATTTTTTTTCTCTCTATTGATTCAACTTTCCGTCAAATTTGAGAATACTCTGTATAGTTATATACAAATAATAAAATTGTGATATATATTTTTTACACTAATATTCCAGAAATTTATCTGCAAAATCTACTTTATTCCCGTTTATGTACATTTTATGATTCTTTTAATTATTTTATAACGACTTTTTATGTTTTATTCAATATTACATAATACAAACACAAAAGAGATTGAAGCGAAAAATAACGCCATTCCAATCGGCTAGGTGTTCATAAGGCGAGGGCCAGGGAGGCGGATCTCGCCCAAGCCCTGGGCCCTCTAAGTGTTTCGGGTCCCCCTCACATGTCGGTCTGGGGACCGGCAAGGGGGGCCTAAGAAGACGACGTGCAAGCTGCTCTGCACGCGTTTTACGCAAGAGCATCCGGGTGATGGAAGGCCGGCTATCCTCGACTCACGCTGGTTCTGGTCCAGCGGGGTATTCCGTAGGATAGCTCACTCTAACCGGCGCCATCTAGGCGGGCTTCGGATAGCCTGCCGACCGAGAGGGCTGGTGGTCGTGGCGCCGACGACCGCCGGTCTGGCGTCCCGAGGGGGGGGGTGATGGGAGAAATGTGCTCCGCACTAAACGCTTCACTTTCCCCCCTCTGCCTCTTCGTTGAGCGACAGGAGGTTTTAGTCAGTTCGAGTCTGACATGCCCCGCCCTCCATCCCCAGTGGAGGGCGGAAGTCCGGCGATTTCCTCCTGCCAAAAAAAAAAAAAAAAAAAGTGTTCATAAGACACTTCTCTTTTATATATATATTTTTGGTTGTGGGTATTTTATGTTATTTCTTTACATATAAAATAAACTAATATTAGTGAAATTGTAGGGAGGAGTGGGGAGGAGGGACTTTTAGAGGCACGAAGGGTTTCCCAGCTTCACCAGATTGGTTGGGGTTCGCTAAAAGCTGTTCGAGCAACCCCGATGGAGGCCTAATTTCTCAACACCAGCAGCTGCTTCGTGATTGCATTTACCGAAATGAAAACATGACACTTTAAGAAACTCAGCTGGCTGTCGTTATGGATTAAAACACTTGTCGTTGTAACTATGGCTCCTGCTAGCGTTAGAACTACATAGGATCGTCCAATAGCGCTGAGATGTGTCCATGAGGATGTGGCAGCCCAAAGTATCATAAAATACTGTATAATAAATATAATTTATTTTAAAATACAATACAAAGATTGGATAATCAATATTCAAGCAGTGGAAAATTAATTTTGTAAACAGTCCTTGAATGAGTGACAGTTATTATTTTGCTATGGAGTCATAGGGCGAAACGCGTTCGTCTATGCGCTTGCTGTTATTCACATAGTCCACTCGGCTATCACGTGACACTGATAGATAGATAACAATAAATTGGCATCTGGTAACAATATCAATCAGTTCAATCTATGTCAATTCCTAAGAATTGATAGAGAATTCGATGTGATTCGATACGATTCTTCTAGGTCTATGGTGTTCTTTTTTTTTAAATCGAAACATCAGTCAGTCTTTTTGTTGCTCTTTGGTCGACTTTAATATATTATGAATATTCTGGATGAAATGGCTTGTGTGAACATTAAAATAGCTACCAAACATTTTATGATCAAATTATTTTTTTAGTGTAATGAAAATATAAATTAACAACTTTTGTTTGAAGTGTTTTGTAATTAGTGTCCGGCGATCTTTAAGCCTTCAAGTGTTGGCTAAAAGCGAGAGAACGATCTGGAAATTCGATCACGTACACTATAGTTAGAAGAAGTTTTAAGAGCCGTATATATATCTCCGGAGTCGTGCCAATGAAAAGAGGAATGGCGCTTTGAAAGTTTTAATTGTTCAACATTAGTCTTTGACGCCGACCAAGGCCACAATGCAAAGCTTCATTCAGATAAGCTCAATTGCCTAAGTAAATAAGTCAGTTACTTAATATTTGCCAAAGTGTTTTATTCTGTAAGAAAATTCCGTTTCTTGAGTTCCTCGGAGGGTTAATTGACAAAGTGAAGTTTAATTCGATAAATGTCTGAGGCCATGAGTCATGTGATACATTCGTATCCTTTTGTGGGCACAAATAAGAATTTATTTGAAATGTAAAGTAAAAATAAAATACTGAAAAGCGACTCAAGCCGTGAAACGAATTTTTAACATTTATATAGTTAATCTAGTCAGTAAAAGTAACATAAAATTGGTTCTAGCATTTTCTATGTAAGAATTTTGAAGTCAAAGATGAAGCTCGCTCCAGTCGACCCGTTATGGGTAAAGCTGTTGCCAAAAGCTGAAGAAGATTGAAATATTAATAGTTGCAACATAGTTTAATAGAACAGGGATCACTACGAAACAGTTACGAACCATACTAAAAAGTCAATTCAAATTCTATACGTAACTTTAAATACTCAATTCCAGGAAGAGTCCTCAAATTGTACGAAGAGCTATTATTTTCATTATCTATGAATATACATAATAAACCTCTCATTGATTCGTTACTAAGTAACTTGCTTAAAACAACAACGTATTCACAGGCACATAGTATTGAAAGGCTTCGTTTGTTTTTCGATGAAACATTGATATAATATTTCAATGATGTCGGCAGTGGCGGCGCGTAGCAGTAGGTTGCTCTGTAAATTATGTTACGTCGATGTTAAACTAGATTGAGATTTACGTCACAAAAATGTATTCAGCTGCCTAATGAATTATTCACGGACAGTTCATACAGCTTCCCGTTTATTTACCGAATGCTTTGCGAATTTCGGAACATGTCAATAACAGAACTTTCATTAAATAATGGTATGGAAATTTTCACAATATTAACAACGTATTTAATAATCAACACTACCCGTGTCAATTGCGTATGTCGTGTACTCTCAATGATTATGTTTATATTTCGTCTAGATTGTAAAGTACAATACATATTATTACGAATATTTGTATCGAATTTATATACAGAAAATAATGCGGTCTCTGCCAAATAAGATATGATTATTGTGGAAGTTTACTGATACACTTTCAATTTAGGTGTAATTTTTATAATGAGACAAATACCATTATACAGTAATGAAAGACTCAAAAGTGCCGAATAAGATCGTCAATTCGTAATCAATCAAACTGTAAATCAGTTTCTGCTACAATTGCTTTGGGTCCTGGATGTCAGCAGTATCAGAGCCACAGCCATCACGTGTCAAGGTAAGTGGAGGGGTTCAGTATGTTATGCCTATAGGCTGTGGTAACCATTTTATGCAAGGTGAACCGATATCTGATACACGCTTCTAAGAAAAACACACTATTCTGAGAAAAGTAATGGATTTGTATCAAATATTCGAGCTGATCTTGTTAAAACAAAATCATCTTCAGGTTTAATAAAATATGATAGCTCTTTTCTTTAAATGATTTATCTAAGGACCAAGGACAAATACACCAAGTACTGTTTAATCATTTAACGGCGTAAATTTACAAACAAAAACCACGTGCATGTTTTGTGCAAACTAAATCCTAAAAATACATTAATATTCTTAAGTTCAGTAGATTCGTGTAATTAAATTAAATTAATATTTAAGTACACGAATCTAATCTACGGTAATCCGTGACGTATAATATGAATAAAATACCTAGCGTGTGAGTATTTTATTAGTAATATAAATTAGTCGAGTATTTTCAATATCTCTCCTTGGAATGTAATCACATTACAAACGTTCTTAGTGTGTGCTTACACCCGTTAAAGAGCACGCATCTGGGTCACCGCATAGTTCATACGTTTTATGAATGCAGTATTTAATAAGATATAAAAGAGCTGGAGGTACATCGGCTTGAAGCTTAGCAACGTGACTGACTCCAAGGAAGTAGTGCTTAATTCGGGACTCATTTTGTTTTTGTTTTCCATATAAAACGACTAAGTTTGTATCTATCGAAAAATACATAACACAATTTTACAGCTTTAATGCATGTTTTTGAGGCATTGCTTTGGTGTAGATAGGCTTATTTATTTTAAGAAAAATATACTGTAGCCCAATATCCAAATGTATTATATATATCAAACACCTTTGTCGCCCGTGACCGCCACAACTGACCGAATTGATATAATGAGAATAATTTTCAGATTTCACTACGTAGTCCGTAAAAACCATTTTAGGTTTGTATTTTCTCATGCATATTGGAACTTAAAACTGAATTTCAGTACGAGCACGCCGGGATTCTTTCTCACTTTTTGGTCTAAGAACTACGTGTGATTTCAACTTTCTGGGATATAAATCTAAATCTTCAGTTTTTATGGGTGAATTTCGATCACTAGATGAACACTAGAAAATTAAATTGCCTTAACGGACCGATACGGCCGGTACCTAGTTCGCGGGCTTAGAAATAAAAATATAAAAATAAAAATTTATTTCTACTACATAATGTGTTTTGTTTCCGACAGCTCCATACTTTAAAAGAAAACAACAAATAATGATATTTTAATTACTTAATTTAGACCGATACAAGTAATAATTAATTACATTGCTTATCCTAAGAGTAGTAAGATTAGTAATTAGTAGTTAACGTTTCTAACGTACAGCTTTTCGTGATCAATCATCGAAAATCTTTAATAGTGAGTGACAAGATCATCTATTGCACTGAACACTTTACTCTTGTAAGTGCCACACGTGATATGAAAATAAAATGGATAATAAGATCAATGGACGACTTTGTTTCTAGGATCTATAGTCAGGATCTCATCCATTACAATGCATAATATACATATAATTCTGTACAGACAACAAATACAAACAAAAACCTCTCCATTAGAGTCCGTTTAATTCTAGAATAGGTGTTAGTGTCGATATAAAGTAACATATCTAGCTAGGTGTAACTAGAAGAGTAGCGTGCGATAAACTGATTTAAATTATATCGGTTTTGTCTGAGTTTAATTTTACAGTATCGATCTCGTTGGCGTGCATACACCGAGAGAGAAAGTTCTTGTATTGCTGTAATAGTTGGACCCACGTCGTCGAACTATTTCACTTTCTCTTGGCCTCGATCTTGGCTCTTCTTTAAACGGATTGCGATGGTTCACGGGCTTAGTCCAGCGAAATTTATTTTGTTGTTGTTTAGCGAGATCGGTGCGTTAGGAAATATGAGATAATCGTTTCTATGATACGAAATTCAAAGAGCTGAAACCAAATAATCTTTATCCAGTTTTATATTAGTAGTATTAGTAGTATTATCATAGTATTTTAGTAATTTGTTTTACGAGATCATATATAACGTGTATATTTTTTTCCCTCTTAGCGTAATTTTATAATAATTGAAATTCTTTAGACCTATTGTTTTTGTTGATAATTTATCGGTTTGTCGAACTTAACGGGAAACGAAGAGTACTATTAAGTACGAGGGGTATTTATTTCATCTACCAACCAATAAGAATAGTTAAAAAAACTTTACTTCCATTTTCACTGACGTTATTGATGACTGATCATCTTCCCGCCTAGTTCTGCGACATTATGAAACTCATCATCAATTATATTTTTCAGAAAACAAAAATAACTAGACCATTAAAATATACATTCATATAAATTTTGATGCAGATAACATAATGTAGAAGATTGGGAAAGTACAAGAAATTTAAACTAATCACGGACGTAATTTAAACAAATCTGCCGTTCATTCGGTTTTATTCCATCGTAAGTTTCGAAATAGAGCAAGCGCCGTGATATCTAGAGCTTGAAAATAGCAAAAAGGAATAAATTGCGAGCCAGCAACGCGAACGAAGAAAGCCTCTGCCAGACAGATCACGGAGAGCGGGTGCGGACCGTGGACCGGCTTACGTAAAGTACAAAATAAATGGGTCGCGGTGATTTTGGCGTGGGGGGTGCCCGGGTGGTCGTATTACTACATCCGTGGAGGCATACCCATAAAACGGGTGGCGTACATGTACACAGGTACCACTGTATAGCGCGTTCCGAAGCCGTTCTATTAAATGAATTATTCGTGGCGTTGCGACCGGTCCATTCGCAATATAAATCCGTATAACAAATTGAGAGCGCGCTCTGCTCACATCAATAAACGCCGGTGTCTTGCGGGAAGATTGAGAAAGCGAAATTGCTGAAATAATTTACTTTCACGTTTTCGTTTCGGTTCAAATTGAAAATAATTCCATTCAATGGAGTTCATTAATATCTATGTTTGCTCGAGTAGGTAATATAAAGAAAAATTTTCTTTGAGCTATTCAACATCATTTTTGTTAACGTTACTTAATTTCTTCAATATAATGTGCCCATTTTTTTTTTTTTTACCAATATTTTCAAATTTAACTTACAAAAATTATTTATCCAAATACTTTAAAACTAATGAGAACGCTAGATTAAAATTATAAGTAAACGTGGTTGTTTGCGAAAATTTACAACATCGATTGCGGGGCTATTTTAATTGGTTTCCATTTTCCTGTCTCTACTACCTACATATATAAACGTAGTAATAATACGATTTAATAATAATTGTTAGTAATCGTATTTAAATGATTTCAAATTAAATCGATAGTCAATACGAAATGCACCTATGATTTATTTAAATGACATGAAACATTATTTTGTTTATAATACCCACATATCAGTCTATAATTTAGGACACTAGCTCATAACTACGGATTCGACTGCATGATCAGGGTGAGAGATCAGGATAGTTTCCCGTGAGAATAAAACATTTTTATTTATTGCTTAGATAGGTGGACGAGCTCACAGCCCACCTGGTGTTAAGTGGTTACTGGAGCCCATGGACATCTACAACGTAAATGCCACCATCTACCTTGAGATATAAGTTTTCAGTTCTCAGTATAGTTACAACGGCTGCCCTACCCTTCAGACCGAAACGCATTACTGCTTCACGACAGAATTAGACAGGGCGGTGGTACCCGCGCGGACTACCACCAGTAAACATTTTTTTTTTTTTATTGCCCTTGTAGGCAGACGAGCATACGGCCCACCTGATGGTGAGTGGTTACCGTCGCCCATGGACTTCAGCAATGCCAGGGGCAGAGCCAAGCCGCTGCCTACCGCTTAATACTCTCCACAAGCCTCTGTTGAAGAAGGACATGTCATAGCGCTCGGGAAACACCGTGGAGGGGAGCTCATTCCATAGCCGGATGGTACGTGGCAAAAAAGACCTCTGGAAACGCACTGTGGATGATCGCAGTGGCTCCAGGTAGTATGGATGAACTCTACTCCGGTGGCGGGCGGTGCGATGGTAAAAACGAGATGCCGGTATCATCTCGAACAATTCCTCAGAGCACTCCTCATGGAACATACGGTACAAAATGCAGAGGGAACCGAAGTCCCTTCGCAGACCCAGAGGTTTTTCGGTATAACAAACATTTTTTCGGTATAACATTTATACTCTCCTAGTCTAATACAATGATCTAAAAAAAAACATCTCAATCCATTACTTGCTTCGACGTGAAAGAAGTACAAACAAAAAACTTGCACATTTATAATATTAGCATCGATATAACAAATAAGATACATAATTTGTGACTTTTCTTTTATGCTTTTAAAATGTGTTGTTTGTGATTATTTTGTAATCTTATTGACCGATTGAGTATAGGATTAAACCAAATGTTTTACTAATAGCACTAGATTTTGTATCTGTTTATAAATATGTATATACGAAAACCAAACGCCGTGTGAGGTTAGAAGAACAAGATCCATCAGTTTATTTGGTTTGTGTTGCAGTATATCGATCAATCTTCACGACCTGATTCGTAGCTAAAAACGGTGATAAGTCTTAGAGTTTATGAGTCGAGCTAGTGTATTGTCTATAGTACACCGTAACATACCTGCTATATTTTTATCTTTTCCAGAATTTCTGTAAATTGAACGGCTGTCTATAAGAGATCACTTTTAGCGATAAGACCGCCTATTGTACAAATGTATCTGCTTTTTGACTGTTTAATGTAATGTAAATTCTGTTCAGTTTTTAATTAAAATTCTGTTTTGATGTACAATAAAGTGTATTCTCTCTCTCTCTCGTCTTCTACGGCGTTAAGGTTAGATTGCCCGTCACAATTAGTATCTCAGTAAAGGGCATCTGGTACTGGCAGAGTGGATATAACACTTTAATAGTTATCAATTAACACCGGACGAGATCTCGATCCGTCGGGTTTTAATTCACTTAGTACTATTGTCACCGCTCGCTTTGAGACGTGAGGTTAAAGTTTGAACCTAATTGTCATTAGAAAGAAAGAAAGAAAGAAAGAAATCATTTATTCGCCAAGCATAGTGAAAATGAGTTATTACATAAATTAAAAGCAGCGTGTATGCTTTGTCATTATTTGACATGCGAATTTTAGTGCAGTGCATAGTTATAATATTATATAATTTAACATTCATTCATCCATAATTCAACTAATAATTAAAAATCCATTTATTTTCGTCATTCATTCGTCCGGAACTTTAGACTGGAAATCAAGACACCTTCGCGTTAAAGATGGGGTGTTACTGTGAGTTCCCTGTCATTACGAAATTCATTTTCCGAACACGTAATTAAACTTGCGTCTGGTAATAAAACTAATAATCTCATTTATCAGATATTTGCGTGCAACGTCACAGACTCTAGAATTATTCATATTGTATGTCTATCTAAATTATATACTTAAAATATTTATTTTTTAAACGTATGATGCTCCTGGTCGGGGTATTAGAGCGAAGTCATAAAATTACTGCATTGACATCGGTCCTTTTTTTCCCTACCTAAGCTGAGATAGCCTTGAGAGGTTATTTCAGCTTCACCTTAACTAGTAGGTGAGCTCACGGGGCTCAAACCTGACGACGTGGCTAACATTGGCCCTAGCAAGAATAGTGCTTCGCAGAATCTACCACCGGATCGGAAACGCGACCCACTGAGAAGATCCGGCGAGAAACTCAGTGGGCTGTGTCTATGGGTTAGTCGGTCCTTGATGCGTGTACAAATATTCACGTTAATCGGACATCTTGAAGTCTGCAACAAGTTCAAATAACAAAAATTCAATGATTAGTTTACATACATGCGTGCAAACATATACACATGGATACTAAGCTGATATATAAAAGCATGTTAAAAATGTTCGTTTGTCCTCAATGCGTTCCTAATGATGTACTGTCGTTGTTGTTGCTATCCGAGTGTATCTACTGTCGTTGTTGTTGCTATCCGAGTGTATCTACTGTCGTTGTTGTTGCTATCCGAGGGAGGGCTCTGGCATAGTACACTCAATGAACGACAGGCGGTGCGCGAGTGTTTTAAAAAATCGTTGTTTTTCATACAATAGCGTTTCACTGTGCTCATAACCGATCCTGTAGTACATATCCTGTAGTCCGTAAAACACGTCATTACGGATCCTCCCGATCCATTAACAGTTCTTTTAGGTACCACAAAAGCACCGGTCACCGTCCTCGTCGAACGCGTCGCTTGCGAAGGGCTCGACGAGCGAATTAACCCATAGACACAGCCCACTGAGTTTCTCGCCGGATCTTCTCAGTGGGTCGCGTTTCCGATCCGGTTGTATATTCTGCGAAGCACTGCTCTTGTTAAGATCAGTGTTAGCATCACTCCGGTTTGAGCCCCGTGAGCTCACTAGTTAAGGTTACGCTGAAATAGCATCTCAAGGCTATCAGCTTAGGTAGGTAAAAAAAAAAGGAAATTATAATGTTCATAACGATTTTTTTGTGGTATTTTTCTGGAATCACCAGCTGTCAGACGTCTTCGGCACCCTATGCCTTTTAAAACATACTTTATCACGATGTCAGCGGATAAATAAACCGCGTTGTCATGACAACCATTTTTAAAAACAAAACTGCGCAATAGAAATTCCAATATACTTAGAATATGAGTTTATAGTTTTATAAAACGCTCCAAAGAGAAAGTGGGTTATTGATTTTTCATACGCATTAAATTTAAACACGTTGTCAGCTGCCTGCATACGTGTTCAAAGTTTCATCGTCAATATGGCCACGTCTACGATAAGGAAATTAAACGATAGTTAATTAAAATGCATTATGTATCGTTAAAAGTACAAGCCGGTCAGTCAGTACAATGGATTTGTAGACGGCGTCACTTAATTAATACATTCACTCTAATAGGTACGTGTTACTATGCGAAAGTATGCGCAGCTGTGAGGCGTGATTACTGGAAACTGCGGATTTTGGAGCAGTAGTAATGACACTGTCCAGTCCATTTCCACCGCGATAGTTAAGACAAGTCTTATTAAAAAATCAATCAAGACTAGAATCCCTCGGTGTGGCCTACTTTCGTCTAAGCTCTGTCAATAGTTACTTTCTTCTAATGGCTAAATTTTATCTTTGCATGAATAATTGATCAATTGTCAAAATTAATAAGTACGCTGTGTGACCAAGTCCCTATTTTAACATGCTTTCATTAATTTGATCTGTATACCTATAGGAGTATGAACATGTTATAGATATGTAAGGGAATATGTTAACGCAATTTTCACAAACGCTCAAAACTTCCGTTAAACTTGAAAATTTGCGCACTAAACAATGACACTACAATTATATGATTACTTTGATGTAAAATCTTGAGGGATTTCCAAAAAAAATTGAAGGTTTTCTTTGCTTTTAGTTTTCTCAGTTTTTAACTACGTGATTTTTGGAGCTGCGAACTTGAAACTTTCCATTAGAAAAGAAAACATTGGAATCAAAGCCAATTATAAATATCTACGGAAAGATATGAGCTTTTTAAAAATAATTATAAATTATACTATATATATATATATATATATATAACATGAAGACGTGGAGACACCACAAGGTATGCCCGTTCCATATTATAATGAAAAATCAGGATTAACTTGAATTGAAGGGAATGGATTTTCAGGTAATATTCAGTGTAAGTTCTCCGATGGTCTTAAGGTGATGGAACCGAATTCTAATGACTAATGCCCTCAAAACCTAAAATAGAGCGAGGATCGACATAAAATTGCCAACGTAAAAAAATGCTGACTTGGAAATAATACACATATTACATTATGATAATAAAAAAATCAATATGTTGAAAAATCGATGTAATAATTTTCAAAGTTTTATAGTACCTTTTCGAATTCAATGAAGATTTTTTATATATTTATGTGACGCTGGTAAAACACGTTAATCGTATATCGTACTACATATTATTATAATTATTACTCTCTTTAGTAACATTCTCTGGAAGCATCTGCTCTTTTTGTGTGCAATTTCAAAAGCAGAATTATTCAGCTTTGTTATCTTTCAACGCGAATAATGTATTTACTGTAGACGAATACAGTACTCCCCTTTAACAGAACGATATCTACCTAGTCAGGTACTTCGTATAAAAGATACATTCAGTGTTCAGACACAATCAGACTGGGTATTGTGTACACGTGTTTCTATACATTAAATTTAAAATCCGAGAAGGGTGAATCATGAATAGTTACACCTTTTACGAATCTAGCTTAGTGTTTTTTATTGATAACAAATTGAGTGCTCATAATCTTCTGTGCGTATATTTGATGTACAAAATATGCGATAACTTGAGCTATCAATAGGTATACGAGTATTGCATTTAATACGTCTTTACTTTGCACGATGAATGAAATGAAAAAAAAACTATAATTGCATTTTTTAAACAATAGGTTTTTCGTTTTTTATCGTATATACAGATTTTTCAATGAGGTTCAGAAAACAGCAAAGGGGTCTATCGTTTCTTAAAATTTATTTAAATTTATTATTTGTTTAAAAAATTTTATTAAAATTTCTACGCCAGATTTTGTAAATGCGTCTACACGTTTGACATGTATTGATTGTGTTAAATAGAATAAATGAATTTAATTTAAAATAAGGTATTGTTTAGATATAACTAGTCAGGTCATAAGTATTGTCACACAGTAAAAACTTTTCTTTTAGAATGCTGGCCACAAAAAAGTTTATTCAATTCGAATTTCGAATTGTTCATGAAAATAAAAACTGTATACTTTTAGAATTTTACTCATTTTTAAATATGGAGTGGACGCTTAAAGAAGACCGTGTTGCAGTTATTGCGTTGCATCGTTGCGGTTACGCGCCAATTCAAATTTTTAACATACTGAAAAATTTGAATATAACCAAAAGATTCGTTTATCGTACCATCAAACGATACAATGAAGACTCTAGTGTAGATGACAGGTCGAGAAGTGGTCGCCCTCGGTCTGTTAGGACTCCAGCAGTGATAAAAGCTGTGAAGGCGCGAATTCAAAGAAATCCCAAACGTAAGCAGAAACTGTTGGCCCTTCAGATGGGGTTAAGCAGAACCACGGTGAAAAGGGTGTTAAATGAAGACTTAGGGCTTCGGGCATATCGAAGAAAAACAGGACATCGTTTGAATGCTCGTCTAATGGACCTGAGACTGAAGAGATACCGCGCTTTGTTGAAGCGGTACGCGGGAAAAAAATATCGGGAAATTCTTTTTTCGGATGAAAAAATTTTTAACGTAGAAGAGAGCTACAACAAACAAAATGATAAGGTGTACGCACACAGTAGTGAAGAAGCGAGCAACCGTATTCCGCGTGTCCAACGAGGTCATTTTCCATCCTCGCTCATGGTATGGTTGGGAGTTTCTTATAGGGGCTTAACAGAGGTACATTTTTGTGAGAAAGGTGTAAAAACGAATGCAGTTGTGTATCAAAATACATTCCTAATGAACCTTGTGGAACCTGTTTCTCATACCATGTTCAATAACAGGCACTGGGTATTCCAACAAGATTCGGCGCCAGCTCATAGAGCGAAGAGCACACAAGACTGGCTGGCGGCGCGTGAAATCGACTTCATCCTGCACGAAGACTGGCCCTCCTCCAGTCCAGATTTGAATCCGTTAGATTACAAGATATGGCAACACTTGGAGGAAAAGGCGTGCTCAAAGCCTCATCTCAATTTGGAGTCACTCAAGACATCCTTGATTAAGGCAGCCGCCGATATTGACATGGACCTCGTTCGTGCTGCGATAGACGACTGGCCGCGCAGATTGAAGGCCTGTATTCAAAATCACGGAGGTCATTTTGAATAAACTTTAGTGTCATAAGAATCTATGTTTTGTTAAGTTCATTTTGGTATATGAATGGTTACATAATGAATAAACTTGTTTCAATTATTTTACATTAAATATGTGACAGAATTTATGACCTGACTAGGTATATGATTGGTCACATAGTGAATAAATCTTACTATACAAGTTTAGCTTGGATCTAGGTACGAAGCTATAAGTTAATGCAAAAAAAAAGTTGTAGGTAGCTTTTTTTATAAAACAATTGCAAGATTTACCTATTTCAAAATTTTCAGTCTGAAAAAATCACTATATATTTTTTAATTGTATTTTTTAAAGATACTTCAACTTAGCTTAAATCTTAACTGATTTTGAACTTTAGGTCCGTTCTAAGGGATGTGTGTGTGCAAAATCAAAAGATAAAATAAAATATACTTAAATAAATCATCCTTTTGCGGGTGTAATAATAAATTTTGCCAGATAAGTAGACTATCATTTCCCAATAATAACTGTAAACACATTTTAATGTTCAAAATAATAATTAAATGTTAAAATATACTTTATTCATTATCTACATTTTCCAAGTTTATCGATCTTAGAATGACTAGGCATTCAATATGCAGTGGAAGTATAGGCGTTTAATGAATAAAAACTGGCTGGGGAAACTGCTTTTCAATTGTAAAGTAATCACGTTACAATTCAATACTATCAAACCGGTTCGACTTCAATTTCGCGAGATTTTAGATCTGAGACCGACAAATAGTCTGTCGCTGGGGAAATAGAACCCTCGTTAATCTTCAGACATCTGGAAGTTGTAAAACAGAACGGGCTTCAGATATTAAACAATAATGGACATGATAATATTTGAAAAGTTTGGTATGATAACCTGCTTAGTGTTTTGACATTAGAACCGTATCACTGTCTCTCGTCTATGAATTTAAATTTTGGTATTGTTCTTGTTTTTGTCTAATTATTTAATTGGTAACAAATGGCTGGTTTGTCATTCATTAAAGGTTTTTTTTTCCAAAAACCGTTTTTTCCGCAAAAAAATATATTTTAATGGATTCAAGTATTCATACAGATAGATCGTTGTAATAGCAATCTCTTCGAAACTAGCAATGTTGTAGAGTAATTAATTTTGTACTAACACAAATGAAATATACAGTCAGATGGTGAGTTTAATTCCGGTTAGCGACACAAGACAAAACTCGACGTCACCTACCTTAAGGCATTAGGTCGAAATCTCATACTGGAACTCGTAACTGCTTGATGGCAGAAATTTCACCTGACTCGCTTAAGTTATAAATACATTACGAGTATAGCACATTTGTTCTTTTTGACATAATTTAATGTGTTTAAGGTATTATGATTACAAGATTTTAACTGACATAAGCGGGCCGCGCTGCGCTTTGACGTTGGTTATTGAAACCGACACGCGGACTACCTATCGTATATACGTCGATGGCACTATGCCAGAAACTTTCCATGAAGTGCCAAAAACAACTGTACAAAGACCCATCCCATTGGTATGAAGAATATATCAGATAAATCCAATTTTTTTTAAAACGGCTCGCGTGCCAAATTTCGTACTATGCTGATGTTATGCCAAAATCCGACCGAGAAGAACTGTACAGTTTCATTGCAATTCAACAAAATGCCAAATTTGTTTTAATGCTCATCATATTCATATGGCTATTCATTAAAGAGAAATGTTTAAAGTAGGTTAAAATCTGCGTCATAATCGTGCGTCACTCTGCGTTATAATCATTTTTAAACTAAAATTTAGGTTCGAATTTCAAATCCATAATCCTTAATAAAATAATTATATTAAACACTTTTTTTTTTCGATCGATTATTATTGCCCACTCTTTCTACAATGATCCTGAAGTCTGTGAAAAGTGAATAAAAAACGGGAAGGGCTCTAAAGAATAATTATATATTATTACAGGGCATTTGGATGTAAATTTCCAAGTTTGACATACAACATAACATGCTAGGCAATGTCATGTAAACAATTCATTAAAAGCACTATCTAAATTTATAATTTTTTAAACGAAGGGGAGGGAGGGAAGAGGGATCAGGGCAGGAAGGAGAAAGGGGTAAATAAGTGTTAACAGCATCACTATTTTTTTTTCTTTTCTTTTTTATAATTTCTTTTTCATATTTGAAACGTGTATGTAACCTATTATTTGCATGAAATAAAAGGCTTATTATTACTATTATACAGGGCATTTATATTCATATTATGGCGACTCCTTCCAATGTGACGAAGCAGGTGGAATCTTCTAGTGTAACGCAGTCATCAGTGGACCTAAGCTTGGTAAGCAAGACTGGAGGTTGATGTCCATGATGCACGGCTACCACTTTTATTCAGGAAGGCAATTAAAAACTATATCTGAAATAGATGGTAGACGCTGAAATATTATAGTTACTCCAAAATATGTTTTGATATTTACAATATAAATTATAAATCAATAAATTTTATTGAATAGAATATATTTACGTATATAAAGTAATCACGCAAAATTAGCCTTAAAAGCAATCATTATAATTAATAATATCTCGCATTTTTTACATTACCTAACTGCAAAGTGAGCTGGTAACGCCATCTTTGGTGTAAACTATGAAACACAGTAACATTTCATTTCTACTGTAACGTAAATGATTTTTGACAACTAATTTTAACTGTCTCTAACAGATGTCGGGATAAAAAAAAGATAAATGTTTATTTAAATTTCACTTTTTCAATAACTATGTTTCATTGCAAAAAGTATTAAAACTATAATAAATGATTACACAATGTGGTCATTGCCGCGAAGCTTCCATGAGAAGTTATTAAATTTGATACTTTGACTGTGTCTAAACTCTAAAGTATTTTATTTTAATGAAAAACATGCAGACAGTACTCTCGAATTGTCTTACATTAGGCGAGCACCCGAGCCCACAGACAATAATAAGTGAATTTCGCTGCTAACTACAAAAATAATGGGTACAGCAAAGGAGAAAAGCAAAGTATTTTTTGTTATAAAATGTAGTAAAATGAGTAACAAAATACAGGAAAACAATTAATACATGTTTATTTATCATTTGCTTTGCTAACATACATTACATACAGTTAAGTATTATCAATTTTGCTTGGATAAATACAATTTAAATCCTACATAATATATCTGTACTTCCAAAATGTCCCACACTTACAATTTACTTTCTTTGAAAATAGCAATGTTTTTCTTACAATACCATAAACTAGGCGAGAAAATTAATTGTTATTCATATTTTCTAATCTGTAAATCCATCAGTAAATGTGTCTAGTAGGACTCGCTCATACCAACGAAGACCTTCAATTCTTTGAGCTTCATCAACTTTTTCTATAGCCTCATTAGTTTTTGTCCTCAGAATCCACCAAAGCATGTCAATAATCCATTTTATAAGGGAATCAGAGTATTTTATTTCAATATTTCTGGCAGTCACCCTTTGTATTACATCCAGGACTGTTGTATACAATATTGATTGTCTCGTGGCCGGCTTACATATAGACAGATGATCTAAAGGTAACTGATAAAATACGCCTCGTCCTAAGTCTGCAGAATAAGCTTCTACAAAGTGGATTGGTACTTTAAATGTTGTAACCAAAGTTGGCATCATTTCAGCAAAACTGATGGTCTCCCATTGGTGTTGTTCAGCTGCATGTATGAACGCTCTATGCAATTCAAGTAAAACTGGCGAGTTTTCTTGTAACTGACGCACATCATTTGAAGGCCACAGCACAGCAGCTGCAGCCCTTGGCATAGTTGCAAGTGCACTACCTTTATGAGGTGTACTATAAAACAATACTGCCTTAGTATTCCTTGAAAGTCTTTTAAATTTGTCATCACTACTTTGAGCAGAATCAATGAGTACTTGTTTAACTATAAGTCCTCCCATAGAATGAGCTAACCACACAACAGGAGTACCTTTTCTTCCGACACCAGCATCAACTAATGTAGGACCTAATTCTGAAGCCTTGGTTGATATGTCAGCTGTCTGTAGGGGGCATCGTTCTAGCCATTCAGATATTGAGCTCCAATAATTGATACCTAATATTCTCAAATTATTACAGTCTTTAGGTAGCCAATCTTTAGGCCAACAAAATGTATAATTACAGTGATCCTCTTCTTCCTGCATAAGGGCTAAGCGTTTCTTACTTATAGTATAAATATTAGTATTCAAAGGTTCTCGCTTTGCCTCAATAGGGAGGTCATGTAAAACTACTTCTAAGTCAGACAACAGAGTTTCATCATCTAATTCTATCAGATCATCCATTACTTGTTGCAAATCTGGGTCAAGATACTTTGTATCGATTGATTTTTCTTCGCAGGGATCACAGTCAACATCAGATATTGTTCCTTCAACAATTCCAAGAGGTTCAGCGCACTTTTTATCTCTCTGTCGCCATGTGACAAAAACACCACCTCTGAGGCCGTGCACTAGAAGAGTGTCACATGTTGGTGCAACTGTAGTTCGATACAATGGGTGCAACAAGTACAGTCCTGGTCTGTAACAATGTTCCCCTGATAAATTTGCTAAACAAACTGCAGCAGAACTTGCCAATCGCACATCTTTTGATCTAAGGAGCCGAGACAACTCTCTTATAAGACCGTTTTGAAAAAAATCTAATAATAAATTACAATGAACACTCAGAACAGTGAGTATTTTAAGTATAGCCAAATCCAAATCAGTGTCATCACGCTCTCTTAACATTAACTCAGCTAGTCTTGGAAGGAGTCCCATTTTTATAAGAGTTTTTATAGAATCATCATCTTCATAATCGTTAACATGAAAAAGACTGATGTGGTGATAGAGGGCATCAAGACACAAAATACACAAATCTCTCTCACTAATACTATCTGGCTTTGCGGGAATATTATCTGCTTCTAAGGCCTGTTCCTGAATATTGGCAAAATATTTCGATAGGAAATGTTGAATACAACTGTGTGGATGGACTCCTTGAACAGAAAGTATCATGTCTCGGAATTTGAAAGAGAGTAATTCAGAAGTTAATGCAGCTCTACGTACATGTATAGGTGGAGGGAGGAAGTACCGTAGATCAGCACCGCGAGTTCTTGCTAGCAAGACGGCTGTGTTCATGTCTAAAGCTTGTGCAAGTTTTTGACAGTCCCAAATCTTATTGTTTTTGAAAGCAGCTAGCTGTTTCAGAGCTATGTTACGCTGCTCCTTGTTCCCGTGACGACATAACCACAAAAGACGCCATGCTAAAGAATGCTTCAGACTCTTCCAAATACGCGAGAGGCCTATAGACCGTCTAGATTCTTTGTCTTGTTCCCTTTTTAATGTGATGCTGTATGAAGGGTCGTCAATGTAAATATATTCTGGGGTATGTTTCTTTTCACGATCTAGAACTTTTGTGTTTACGATCTTGTCTACTGTTTTGTACGTCTGACTGACATGATAAGCAAAAAAAATTCCACCACCTCCCCAAATTGATGTAAATTTTAGTATTTTCAAAATGGGCTTTAGTCTGTCTTGCAGGCTCATTGTTTAACATCGAACGAAAAGGTTCGCTAACAGTGAAAAATCGGCACGTTTAAATGCACCATTTATAATATATTAATATAATTTAAAATCCTATTTGCTGGTATTTACAATAGTTCTATTGTTTTGTATTTTGTATCATAACCTAAGGCTTGTTAATGACGTTATTTTAAATGTCAATGCCAGCAGTTTTGTAACTTCACTGTCAGCTTTTGTATTAGTTATTAGTGAAGCGTAAAATTGTGTGAATTGTTTAAGTATTTGGTAGTTTAAAATTATTTAATACAGGACCTGTGATAGAGCACAAATGTGGAAAAATAAAACAAGGCCACTGGAAGTAGCTTCTCGGGGTTTTCCAAAAAGTCCACTGAAAAAGTTAAAGTAAATAACAACCATTTTACTGAGACTATATTTTACCCCATATCATATCGTTTCATTTAATTTCAATTGATAAATGTCTCAAATTAATCCACTTTATTTCATTTCGCTTCACGTCATTTTTCATAAAACAGATATACAAAATATAGGCTGTATGGTGTGATACTTTCGCCATTCCAGTTAGAAAAATAGAATTACTTTTTTTTAATGATTGAAAGATTACTGGTGGCCTTTCCAACCTGGCCTGACCAAGACAGGTGGGCGAGCAAAGGCTCAGCCAGGAGGGACAATTTTCCTTCAAAACGTATAGATCTTTCGCCTTGGAATTACTCATGATTAAAGATTGAAGTTTTTTTTTAGATCGTTCGACAATAGATTTTCTTGATACCCTAAATATGACTGATTGTCTTTTTTTAATTTTTTTATTGCTTAGATGGGTGGACGAGCTCACAGCCCACCTGATGTTAAGTGGTTACTGGAGCCCATAGACATCCACAACGTAAATGCGCCACCCACCTTGAGATATAAGTTCTAAGGTCTCACGTATAGTTACAACGGCTGCCCCACCCTTCAAGCCGAAACGCATTACTGCTTCACGGCAGAAATAGGCAGGGTGGTGGTACCCACCCGCGCGGACTCACAAGAGGTCTTACCACCAGTAATTACGCATATTATAATTTTGCGGGTTTCATTTTTATTACACGATGTTATTCCTTCACCGTGGAAATCAATCGTGAACATTTGTTGAGTACGTATTTCATTAGAAAATTTGGTACCCGCCTGAGATTCGAACATCAGTGCATCGCTCAACACGAATGCACCGGACGTATTATCCGTTAGGCCACGACGACTTCAAAACGTCTGTCTCACGTATGAAGCTGTTTTTTACAAAATAAATATAATAAATTATAATCAAAATATTTCGTCGGAAATTAGGAACAATTACACCGTTTACATGATATATTGGGTCAAAGAATCACATATATAGAACTAACTATTACAGTAGGTACTTTTAAAAGACAATCACAGAGCTTTCGCACATTTACCTTTCGTTTAAAATATGATCAAAAGATTCCCCAAATATTACAACATTTGCTAAACTCTATTGTACCATACAATAAAAACAGTCGTTTTGTTCACAAAATATATTTTGATGTAAAAAAATTATTAAAACAATTAAAAATAGCCTGTAGTAATGAAAAACAGCTTTTGTTGTTTTTAAAAACATTGTCCAAAGTACTGATTTTATTGATATGTGCGTATAGGCAGAAACATGCTGAACTTTTTTGTAACTCCCAGTTATAATTTTTTAACGTCCAACAAGCTGGAGTGGTGTTAGCTGTTATATAAGGGTAGAGACCCTCCATACTATTATGACCCCCCGCGTCAAGTGGATTAACGCTATACACAACAGATTTTTATTTATCACCACCAGGATAGTAATCGCAAAATTTACCCTACGAAAAACTAGGGTAAATATAGCGATTGAATGTAGAAGTTAATGGTTACCTATAAGTGAGACAAATAAAATATTATGTTGCCAATACAGAATAAGATGATATAATATTTTTAAATATAAAAAAAATGTACTCATTACCTAGGTACGGTACTGAAAATATTTACTTCAACCGCGTCTAAAATATTAAATTACACGCGGTATTAATTTAGTTACCTCTGAAAGAATGTACGGCAGAGTTCAATTCAATTAAATAATTAAGTTTAACAGTATACTATAATAAATAGCTGGAGGGCCACACAAAAATTTATTTTCAAAAACAAAATACTTTTTGGGAATTCCTCCAATAACAGTAAAAGATAGCTTCACTTTTATATGATGTCATGGGAATGGAATGTTACAAGAATAAAGATAAATTATAACAAATATTGATTTTAAATGTTGTCTGGACAGTCCTGATTATTTATTCTTTTACGTTGCGTATAGTAATAGTGCCCTCTATTTCCGCCCTTGCGAACGACGATGAGTTTTCATGTCCGATGGACGATGCTTACGGGGGCTCCGTGCTAACGTTCACAAGCTAGGCTTCTCAGCTTGACACTAGGTGGCGGTGTATTAATATTTTTTACATCGATCTCAGAGAACACTTTTTATTATTAATAATTATTTATACCTCACAGCATGCAATTAATATACACAGTTACATTTTGGATTTAAATCGGCAGGACGTTGTTTCGGACTCAAGTATAATCTACCAGCCTATAAGATAATAATTAAAAATATTAGCTGGGAATGTTTTGAGAAGATAAGCAATTACAAAGGATGCATGGTAGGTGGTAGACAGTTTCGAAAAAAACTGAGGTCGTATCTTTTGCTTAACTACTAGCTGAACAGACAGTTATTTAAAAAAGTATGTTTTTTCAATTTTAGAGGAATTCAATGAGAATAATGTTTTGTCCGTATTTAAGCACATCACTTTAACTCTGCCATTGCCGGTCCCAAGCCCGGATGAAAAAAGAGGAGGGTTGGCGACGTTATGCCACCTACCCAGCCGTAAAAATATACGCAGAGTAACGGGCAGCGATTAACTAACCCGAACTAGGGCTTCAGTAGCCCAGAGGAACTAAATCGCCTCTGAAATTCTGCTATGGAAGAACGTGGGAACCTACCACTAGTAATTTTCCCAGAAAGCCTTTACGTATGTACTCCGTAAAGGTCACGATCCTCAGCACTGAGGAACACGACGCACGGAGGAAGCACATAACAGCCTAAAACGAAATAGTAATAAATAAATAAAAGCATCGACACCTGCTAACTTTATCAAAAGCTCACGGAATCACAATGTGAATGACATTATCTATCTTGAGACAGTGGGTCGAAGCTTCAATTATATTGTACAAAGGCAGTCTGGTTCTTCAAATCTGAAGGCTTCGCGGTAGAAATACGTTTTTGCTACCCGTTGTTTGCTCTAAGCGCCCATCACGAAGAGAATGGAAGTGAAAGGTTATTTGGTCGTCGGGTCATCGTGTCCCCTTACGGAGGCACGGGTCGGGCCTTGGGGCAATCCCCTCTGCCCGGGCATGGACTCCCTGCCTGACGAGGCAGGGGTGATGAGATTGCTGGTGCGGTTCTTGTATGCGGGTCGAGTCGAGTAGTAAGTGGCATGCTGTAATCTTCACTCTTCCTTTTTCCTTTCTGTAAGCGACATTTCGCTTAATAGGCAACGTTTATCTTGGTAATTAAAGGTACGTTTTATTTGGTATTAGCACCAACAGTTCGATGTTTTTAATTGAACTTCAATTAAATTTACTCCATTCAAATAGCTAAAGTTTTTCTAATGAAATTTTTACCTAACTTTAAATGGCTCTCCTGTAAGGTTGCAAAAATGTCGCTTAATCCAATTAGATTTTAATCCCTCGATATAGATATAAAATGTTGTCTCTATGATGAATACACGATGATTAACATTACACGTTCCTTCGCCAAAGTACCTATTATATGAACGTCAATGAAAGATAAGTACAAATGGAAATAAAAAAGCAATAAATCACACACAAGACTATTAGAACGGTTTGAACATGTTCTCAGATTTATGAAAGTAGCATTTACGCTTCAATTACGCGACTTAGGTATATTATTCACAAGTGCTCACGCTTTCTAGACACTATTCTCAAGTTGTGCCCCGGTTTGAGCCCCGTGAGCTCACCTACACGTCAAGGAGAAGTTGAAATAGCCTTCCAAGGCTATCAGCGTAGCTAGGAAAAAAAAGTTGTGTAGCACGATCGAGAATTGCGATTAACCGTCCCCGCGTCTGCCAACGGGAGCAGATTAAAAAAATAGATATAAACAGCCACGTTACTTTCTTACAAGCAATTAAATTTTGTAACGGGCGAAATATCTGAGCCGCTTTAAGAAGCGCAGCGGCAGTCGATGACAGCTAACCGATAATGTTTTTACAGCCAACGATGTCTGGTGTGCAGTACGCTGTGCAGACGCTAGGCTGAATAGTCTTCACCTAGATATTAATCTGGGTTGATTTGTTTATCTTTTTAACCGACTGTTAAAGGAGGAGGTCTCACTACGCTTGAATTTTTTATGTGTGTTAGTCACGTGTGTTTGTGTTAGTTTTAAAAGAAAGGAGATATTTTATGAAATTAAAAATTATTGTTCAATTGTATAAGGACAGATAAAAAAATTAAAATAAATAACTACTAAGTTTAAAAACTATTTGATAAACTTCTCATTCGCAACATATCTAATAGTTTACAGCTTTTATACATTTACTTTCTCTATTATCCATCTCCTCTAAGTTTTTTAGTCTGTATATTTTATAGTATGGTATGTATGTTTTTTATAGTACTAAATCTTAACCAAAAAGAAAACCGACTTCACAAACTTAAAATAAAATACGAATATTATGAATGTAGTCGAAGTCAATTTGCAGATGCATCATTGAGGATAATTCAAAAAATACTGATCACATCTTGATGAAATTTTTGCTTTGATTAAATCGAACCACATAAGAAGCTCCAAGCTTCCATATATTTTTTCTACATTAATCGGTTCACCTAGAAAAAAATATTTACACATAAAAAATAGTCGGCACATTGAGAGGCTCTACCTTCTTGAAGTCGGTTAATAAATAGTCCCTAAATTAAAAACCATTTCTGGTTTGTATACTGGAGAATTTAAAAAGATAACAATCTAGTAGTATTGCTTAATAGTTTACTGGAAAAAAATGCCCTTACATTTTCAATGGCTCAACCTGAGTCTGCACGGTCGTCCTAATTTGGCTGCTATGCAGTCATGAGATCAGGCATCGTACATGTTGTAAATTAATTTTATTCATCTCAATAGCAGCTAAGCTTAAATGGCCTCACATAGTCTGTAGACATTGAAAATTTTTGGCAGCGACGGTTTCATGCTGTGATGTGCATGTTGCGATCCATGAGCTCATTAGAAGCTTTATATCCAGCGATATAAATCCAGCTGATGTGAGCTGACGCAAATTCACAAAGAACAACGTTTGTTCATATATCTATACTACCAATAAGATGTGAAATTTCAAAATCTCTTTTTTTATACAGAACCTTTAGAAGCTTAAGGGACTATTCCAACTGCGCGCGGACGGGAAAATTCTCAACTTTCGTTTTTTTTTATTACCCGTGTAGGCAAACGAGCATACGATGGACCTGATAGTGAGTGGTTCACGTCGCCCATGGACTTAAGCAATGCCAGGGGCAGAGCCAAGCCGCTGCTTACCGTTAAGTACTCTCCACAAGCCTCGTTTGAAGAAGGATATGTCATAGCGCTCGGGAAACACCCTGGAGGGGAGCTCATTTCAAAGCCGGAAGGTACGTGGCAAAAAATATTTCTGGAAGCGGACTGTCATCACTGTCACTGTCATCTCATCGTTTACGATTTTTTCAGACCTCACCAGGAATATGACGAAAATAATGTAGCCGGTCCAGACTTAGGTACTGAATTTATGCGCTTAGTGACCTGCACATAAGTTTGTTCGAACGTTGTTGTTGAAAAAAAACCGATCACATTGTACAAATTAGTTCATTGCATTTACGCTGTTGAGAGAGTTCAGTACCAAATTAAAAATTTTCACACCAAAACGTGTGCAACAAATAAAGCTCCTATATTTTTATACAATCGATTCCACCGAACCGAAAGAATTCTAAATGCAGGCGTTGTCAACATTTGGGACAATTTTACAAGTTGCAAGAAAATGTGAGACAAAAAACTCACGAATTTTATGTATTTAATTTTTGATTGGGTCACCAAACCGAGCTGAACCGGAATGAAATAAAATTAATCTGTTGTATTATTATTATATTTATTAAAAAACATCTTAAAACTAATATCCAATAATTTCAAAATTATTCATTGCTATGATATAATATAATGTAATGTAAATTATAAATCTAAAGGTTGTCGTTCACTGTTTTCGATAATATTTCTCTAAATTTAACTAAAAGTCGTATTGACGTACATATATTTATTTATTAAATAATGTACTAGACTTTTGTTTCAAGCATCGATTTATTTACTACATAACATACTTGATTTTTCACTAAATTTTCCTCTAAAAATAGACATGAAGTACGTTGCAACTTTACTTTCATATATGTTACTGTTCATGGATATAATATAATGTGCTAATTTTATTACAAGACCGAAGCAAACTAAGTATAACCGTATTTAAATAAAAGTGGTATTTATAGAGATACTTTCACGATAAAATAAAATTATATGACACAGGGTACAAGAGAATAATTCACGAAATGATAAATAGAACACTATTATTGTTACAGAAATATGTATTAATACTTATCGACTTACTACTAAATAAAAGAAAACATTTGATACGCGATGTAAATCAAAGTCTAATACTTGACACCGCACGTAATTGTAATATAATGTGCACAGTGCACGCAGCGCAGTGAAATTAATAGAATGCCCTTTTTGGGCTCTACATTTTTATTAGATACTAGTGAAACTGGGTCCCGGTCTGCTGTGTTATAACTAATTGTTGTGTCCTTAGTGCGAGTTTTTACCTTCTCGATCGCGTGAAAGTTAACTCAAATTTGTATGGAGTTGGAACAGCGCCCCTAGCGGCAAACGAAGGGAAGCTCTTCCAACTCCATACAAATTTTTAGTTATAGACAGACAGAAACTACTCGTGCGAAATTTGTTGTACATTGATGGTACTATACTAAGTTTATATTCAGTTTGATAGGAAATCTGACGAATGCATGATAAGGCCACTGAAGTATGAAACCTAGGTAAGGCGGTATTGTAATGTGTCAACCGTCGCTTCTCTGTTTGTACATTGTTTAATATCTTTTAGATTTACTAAGAAGGTTTGCGTCTAGTTTTTGTATACATCTATTGATCTTGTAATTCATTGAATCAACAATGTTTACAGCTATTTCCATGACTTACCCTAATTACGTATTTCACTAATAAATCAACTGATTTTCTCACGTTCTTATATTATTATATTTCTTTTTGGTTATTTTGTGATGGGATTTTTACAGCTACAGCGAAACACGTTATTTTCAGTAGAGTATTCGACAGCACTGAAAATAAGTTCTTTTGAAACGTGATGACAGTTGAAAAGAATGTTCTGTATATCTGAAAATACATTTGAAACTATATTTTCAAGTGTAAGAATCATGTTATTCCAAAGAATGCTTTATAGTTTAAAAAAGTTAAGTTAAAAGCTAAGTAAAGTTTAAAACTGTAAAAATGACAATTGTTTCCATTATTGGCTGTATCGCCTGTGCCTAATTCAAAGATCTGTCTAATAGTCCAAAAGTCGAGTAGTGATGTTACATAAAATAAATATCGTGTAACAACATTTTTTTAAGAAAGCGTTTTGGTAGTTTTCGTACACACTAGTCATTACTGAATTTTAAAATATTTTATAATAAAACATTTTCATAAAACAGTGAAATGGCATGTTTTGTATTTGTTTTTAGATAAGACTAATAACGTCTTTGCACTTTTTTGTGTTCGTTACGATGTATGTATATTGATGTACAAGCGATCCGTAATAATTTTTTTATGTTTTACATAGTTCAAGAAAGCACTGATAAATTGAAGTTTACCGAGATAATTATAAATTACCACGCCAAAAAATCTTAAATCTCCAATTTTTTCTAGAACATTTCTTTTTTATATTACCGTCCTTAATGTAATTACAATGGACGTAACTAAGATGAAGCTAAATATGATTGGAGTGGGTGTGACAACACATTATTTATTGACGTCAATACAATTAACTATCTGCAGGTAGATCATTGAATTCTCTGAAACTATCACAGTGAATTTGAATTCACTTGAATTTTGCAAGAAAATGGCGTTTAAAAAGCCGTCGCGTACAAAAATGACGTTTAATTATAATAATGCACAGTCGTGGAAGTGGATGGTGGTGCCGGTGTGGAAGTGACGGATGCCGGCGACGGGAGTGCGGGCAGCGGGGTCGGTGGCGGCGTGGAGTACATCTTGCGGTCTGGTGGAAGCGTTGGCAGCGGTGAGGATAGACTGAAGCTGCCGAGGCCACTGATAGACGAGCCTCCGGAAAGCATCTGACCATGCACGCTGCGCATCCCGAACATTGGCGTTGAACCTGTTAACAAGATTTCAGTTCAGGATACCGGTACAGAATTGTTCTTAGGTGGGTATTATGAAAATGAAATCATAATATCAGGACCATAAGATCGTTTATCCAACAGAATTTTTCTAATTTAAAATTTCACATTATAGTCGGTTCTAACTAATAAGAAGTTGGGCTGTGAGTTCGTCAACCTATCTAAGCAATAAAAAATAACATTTTGTATCCTGTCACATAACCCACCTGGCGTTAAGCGGTTACCAGAGCCCATAGACATCTACAAACGTAAATGCCGCCACCTACTTTGAGATATAAATTCTAAGGTCTTAGTATAGTTACAACGGCTGCCCACCCTTCAAACCGAAACGCATTATTGCTTCACGGCAAAAATAGGCAGGGCGGCGGTAACTACCCGTGCGGCCACAGGAGAGGTCCTATATGACCTCTTTTAGGTTAAGATTTATTTAGATAATTAATGTAAAAAGGCTAGTCTAAGTACAGGTTAGACAGATCAAAGTTAATCTAGATTCCAAAAAAAGGTAAAACACATTAAAGTCGAATTCGCATAAAAGCAATTTTTGCTGAAAACTGATTTCTACCCCAATCCTCTAAATACTAAATGTCAACAATAATATTATTTATCTATAGATTATAGACTGTAAGTATTCCGAATATACATATAAAAATATTCAATTGTTTTATTTCTGTTTACCTTTTGACACCATTATATTTAAATAAATCGAATCGATGTTACGTGTAGATACATAATTTATGTGCACACTAGAAAACTAAACCAGCATTCTTTTTCCGTCACCCCGTTAGTTCTGAATTATTATTTGAAGATATACATTAACTATAATTGAAAGCGGTGACCTAAAACAAATATTTTCTTAAAGTGCCTGACTAATTCAAAGAAGTTAGTTAGTTTCGTAATATGTTCAATTCGCATAGCCATATACAAGATTTGTTCGTTACTATAGTATAAGTACATTGGTGTTGTATCGTGAATTTATATTTATTAACCTCCGCTCAAGATGTCTTCAAACAATTTCGAATCTTATGGTTATTGCACAAAGAGTATATTGGATTAATTATTGAAAAAAAAAACGTGGAAAATCGTCAAGGAATGGTCTGGCTGGCAGCATAACACTGAAAATAAAAATGCATTCGAAATATCATATTTTAAGACAATAAACATCAGCCGATAAAGGTAATTACTTAACCCTCCAATATTCACGAAATATCGTAAATGAACATTTATCTTCTAGTTTGAGGAGAGTGATACAGGTACGGGTGATACAGTTGCGATTGGAGTCTGTACTTTTGTAAAGATTCCAGAGCATAGGTCTTTTGGTTTTTGTCTCGCATGTTCTTAGTAGAAACTAATCTTTGCTGGGCGTCGCTGCCGCGTGTAACAATTATGCTTCAGATTTACATAATTCCTACGTAAATGGCATTGAATGAAATAGTATCATAGGCGGCGGTTACGTCCAAAGCCATTTTTTGTTCTGACAACGTAAACAAATAATGATAGGTCTGGAGCGCGACATAAAAGAGCCATAACTATGAGAGCTGCACACAATGCTTCAAAATTGAAAACGTCCACTAAATAGGTATATTCACTTTAGGTTACTTGAGTCGTCTATTATCAAAGGTGGCAATCTGTGCATTTGGACAAAAAAATGTTATTGATATGTCAATACAGATTGATTTGAATATAATCGTCTCCTTCAAAGAATAAGGTTCGAAACCTGCATTAAATAAAGGTTAATACTTAACCTGTTATTTATCTAAGATGTCGTTCAGAAGAGTTTTGTGACTGCCAATGGAATACAAAGTCAATAATTCGTTTTTCTGATTTAGCAATAATTGTCCAAAAGTCACATTGCCGGCTTTGATAATAGTCGACTCACTTACTGGTTTACTAAATATCAATTTTTGGTCACGATTTTAAAGGGAAATCTTCAACTAGGCGATTGATTTGGTCAGTAGATCGACGAGTTGGAATGTTATTCGACAGTACGGAACATTTCATCTGTTAGCTACGATACAAATTCCCATAGACATAGCCCACTGAGTTTCTCGCCGGATCTTCGCGATCCCGATCCGGTGGTAGATTCTGCCAAGCACTGGTCTTGCTAGGCATAGTCTTAGCAAATTCTCTCAGGTTAAACCCGTGAGCTCACTTACCCGTCCACGCTTATCTGGAGTAGTCATTTAGGCTACCACTGAATAGATAGAGGAAAAAACAAATACCTAGGTGTAACGAAACAATATTTTTTCTATATTTAGTAAATTAATATGAAAGTACATGTAATAATTAGTTATGTTTTACTTTGTCTACGCGTTAGCCCAACCACATTTTAAGAACTTCCAAACATACTCAATATCTGTGTTAGTGAATAGCCGCCCGCCGCATTAAGCCTTATAGGGGCAATATGTGAACTAATTATCATAGAACATTAAATACCCAATAATAACTAAACAAAGTATATGAAGATTTGCTTCAGGTGTGAAAACGAAGCTACTGCGCAGCTACAAGGCTGAGTATCAGAACCGTATTATATTATCGGGCAACTATGTACGTATAATTGCACAGTACAGCAGCAAACATAACTAGATCTTTTCATAATAAAACGGAGAATACAAGAGCGGGGTTTTCTAAAATTGGTATTGGTACAATTCTCATCGGGGGCCGTTCGCCTGTGGCTCGTCTGTTGTCGGCCACGTGCAAGCCCGTGGTACCTAATGGCCGTAATTTAAACAAACCAACAGATCCCAATCAGCCGGCTTTAGAAGTAAAATCCTCCTTGGACGATACTGTTTTCTTGGAAATTAAAACACGCATATGTTACTTGTCGGGTGCATAGATTTATTACTTTGAAATAATTACGTTTTTGAAATCCAAATGTGGTATGATATAGCACGCGGAGCTGGTTTTTTATTCACGATAATCTACATTTCAAAGATTATTATTTTTTATTTTTTTTGTATTAAAAGTCTGTATTTGTTTCAGATTGACAAACTCCGACACTGTTTGTCTTCGATAGTTCAGAGGAGCATTCTGTCATCCATGTTTTATTTTAATATTATAAGCGTGAAAGTGTGTTTGTTTGTCCTTGTTTCAAGTCGAAACGAAGCAACGTATCCACATTGCAACTGTTTTATCGTCTTTAGATAAATAGATAAATAACGTGACAAATTAGAAAGAATAATTAACATATAGAAGTAGTAATTGACGCCTTTTCTTGACTATGCGGGTGAAGGCGCGGGTAAAGGCTAGTAGTTGTATAAACGTAAGAGATAAGTGGCGTGCGATTCTTTTCAGGAAATAAAGACGATAATTTTAAATGGAAATTAGCAATAATTCCGCGTTTATCTTTTACTTATTTGTGCAATGAGTATCGGTCTCTAAACTTTTTAGTTGTTCGCACTTATATAATAATTTCTCGAACCATTCTATACAAGATTTTTTTTTTTTTTATATCTTTAGTTAGCGGACGAGCGCGCAGAACATTATTTAATTTATTTTTTATTGCCCTTGCAGGCAGACGAGCATACGGCCCACGTGATGGTGAGAGGTTACCGTCGCCCATGGACTTCAGCAATGCCAGGGGCAGAGCGAAGCCGCTGCCTACCAATGAAATGATGACTTAATGGAAAGTGATTATTGCAGTCGTTATACACTGGCAATTGTAGAGGTACCGCCGCGCCGTCATTTTCTGTTTAAATATGCGTAACAAAGTATTTAATTTAACGTAAAAAAATGAATATATCATAAACTAGCCATACTCGCCCGCTTTGCTGCGCATTTAAAATTAACATTATTATTTATTGTCATTATTATTAGGGAGTCCAACACTCATATAAATATTAGCCTATCCATTAAGAATATGTATTTTCTACATAGATACCAAGTTTTAAGTCAATCGGATGCATGGTTCAGTAGTTATAACGGAACATCCGTAAAAACCACTGTAGATTTATACATTATTATAGATATAGATTCACAAAAGACATTTGGGCAAAACCGAAATACATGAATAATACCTAAACAAATATCGTTAGTATATTGATTTCAGACTTTTTATATTAGGCATGTAAAAGGTAATTACAATCGATTACTTCTACTAGTGGTCCCCCGGTAGTCCAAATTCGACTATAATTAATTGAAATTATAAGTTTGTACATTATTATAATTCTATTCTCAAAGACTATTAAACTTCTAAAGACAAACAATATTTAATTTATTCTCAATTTGACCACAGACTATAAGCAATAAGAAAAATTGGACAATAAACAAAAAGTATGCATGCGCGTGTGTGTCAAATACATGGTAGTGTGCGTGTAATATTTTTTTTTATTGACTTAAGGTATTTTTTATTCATAATTTAAAAAAATATTAACATTCTGCACTCCTTCTCTATATTCCCTATAAATATAGGAAATATCATACTCCTCCGTCAGTGCAATTTTCGAAAAAACGGTACAAAGTTTTTGCTTCACGTTTTAATTCTATAGATATATTTTTTTATTGCTTAGATGGGTGGACGAGCTCACACAGCCCACCTGATGTTAAGTGGTTACTGGAACCCATAGACATCTACAACGTAAATGCGCCACCCACCTTGAGATATAAGTTCTAAGATCTCAGTATAGTTACAGTATAGTTAATTATAGATAATATTTGCGTTGCCAATGGGCATTATTCGTGTTCAAGCTTCGATCTTTTAAATAAAATCCCGACTTCTAGTCTCGTTTCAATACATAAATTCGTTACGTACCTACGTACCTGTACCACTTAAATTCCAATAAATCTATAGTTAAATGCGTAAAGTAATTTAGGGCGGCGGCTCCGGCCCTCGTCTCTCCGCGCCTGCCAACTTGAAAGCAATTTATTCCGTCGAGGCCCTCTCTATGTGATCTACGAGCTTTAAAAAGTGACGACAAGTATTAAAACATGGCTGTGAAACGTCCGCACTGAGTATTGAGTGCCAGCCAGATTTATTTTCGATTATCGAACCGCTTATATTGTTAATTGTTTATCGAGTACTTTTGAGAAGCCCGCGACGGTCACCGACCAGTCAATTGACTGATCGGTCACAGTAAATAAATCTTTTCCTTAAATTCTTACCGGAATGCTATTAGACATTTTGTATAATCGATTTCCACTGAATTCTTTAACACGAATTCCTAATTTGGAACAAAATCACAAAGACGAAAACGATCACGTATTAATTAATAATCACTGGTCACCGTCCTTGCCGAACCCGTTTCTTGCGACGAAGGGCTCAGCGAGTAAATTAACTCATAGACACAGCCCACTGAGTTTCTCGCCGGATCTTCTCAGTGGGTCGCGTTTCCGATCCAGTGGTAGATTCTGCGAAGCACTGTTTTTGCTAGGTCCAGTGTTAGCAACACCTCCGGCTTGAGTCCCGAGAGCTCACCTACACGCTAGGGCAACGATGAAATAGCCTTTCAAGCCTATCAGCATAGGTAGGATAGAAAAAACCTCTGACAAAATAACTCTGAATGAACATTAAAATATTTAAACAAAAAAATATGTAGCAATGTAAATAGGTATAAAGAATTCGCATACGTCGCACAGCATTAAGTCAATGTAAATAATTTTAGGAAAAAAAAAAGAAGAAAAAAATACACCAAACGAATTATGTGAATCCTGAATGCCGGAAATTTACGGCAGTAATCAAAAATATTTTTATGTCACTGAGGCAATAAAACATGATCATTCATTCGACATTACACCGGGTGTGTTTCTCTAATTACACTCATTTACGACTTTATGAAATGTAACAGAAAAATTAAATTCTATTTTATTAAATGAACGTTTCGTTTTCGTTTGTGATTCGTTTAACAGACATTAAGGATTCACGAGGACGCAATATTCCAGAAATAATCAACTCTAAATAATAATATTCCGTGTCGATAAAATTACTAAAGTAAATGCCTAGTTCATAGCAGTCAACGCGAATTCGTTCTCTAATATAACTTCTGTTCTCACATGTCATGATTTGAGAATACTAATTACATATTTCATATTATTTGCTTTTGATGATGTTTACAACGGAAAGTAAGTGCCGAACAAACGTTGATTTGTGCATTTTAATTTTTACGTGTATGTCTAATCGACACGGAATATTCATTCAGACGTCGAAACATGCATTTCACAATTAAAATTCGCGATTTCGGCGTAATTGAAAAACGTAAACTTTCTACCTGAAAGTAACTGTTGATTTCTCAAGTGACAGGTGTAAAAAACGACGTTACAATTTCTGGTATTGCGCCTCCGATCCATCCTATATAAACAAAATGTAGGTTGAGCTATTTATTTCAGCACTAATCATAATGTACTATAAAATAGTAGTTAAAAAAAAATTAGAATTTATATATTTGGAGCATGCGTTTACGCGAGGATACAGAAATTTATTTAGGAGAAAAAAATTTAGAGAAGATCAAAAAAGTTTCGCTCGTAATAATAAAATACTAAAAAAAGACTTGTTTGGTTAAATTATTTAAGTATAGTATTACATAACAAAAAAGGGATTAGATAAACAAAGGTCAACTTGGGCACGTGAAAGGGTAAACGTTTTTAGGATGTTCCGGGGAGACGTTAAAAATCTTAAAATAAATAGCGGAGGCTGGTATGTAAATATGAATTCTGCGTTTGAATTTGGCAATAAAAAAAATAAATAGAATATTCAATTTATTACAATACTACTATGAAATTTTAGAAAAGAGGAAGTTTTGAACATAAAGGATGTATTAGGTATCCGTGTAAAAATACTATCTATGAAAGAAATTGTTTATTTTCACTGTGACCGCACACAGTGCATTGTAAGCGTTGAACTGTGTCAATTCCCGAGTTTATTTATAACTGATTGAGAATAGAACAATCCAATATGTGTGGGGAAATAAAAAACAGATTTTTGTTTACATAATGCATGTTAGACAATGTTTTACTTATTGATCGTCCCTTCAGAATGTCAGTTGATAATTAAAGCTAACGTAGAAAGTAAGTTTCGGATTTTAGTCAGTATTTTACTTGTTTCAATACGCACTTCATAGCTGTCCACTGGTAAAGACTGAAAGGATTAACGAAGTGTACTGAAATTCAAAACCCCAAAAATAAACATATCTGTGTAATTACTGGTTGTTTGGAGTATTGCGAGCACGTACGACTAGTCATGCATAGAACAGCCTAAGTATGTCATACGGTGCTTTTAGGTACCTCAAGCACCGGTCACCGTTCTCGAGTGGAGTCAAGGGCTCGACGAGTCAATTAGCCCTCAGATAAAGCCCACTGAGTTTCTCGCCGGATCTTCTCAATGGGTCGCGCTTCCGATCCGGTGGTAGATTCTGTGAAGCATGGCTCTTGCTAGGGTTCGTGTTAGCAACGTCATCAGGTTTGAGCCAATTATTGAAGCTTCGAAGTGAACCCCGACTTTTACTTTAGCACATTCGCATTCTGATGTCTGTGAGTTTCCGTAACTGCCTACATTGAGGATCATGAGATATCCTTTATGAAAACGACAAGAAAACCACGTGTATTCTACACATGCGGTAAAAGTGAAACCTTCAGAGATAGAATATCTTTTTAGATTCGATTTTCAAGTATTTCTTTCCGTTAAAATCGAATTTCAAACGACGGACCTTCACTTCAAGTCTTTTACTACTGTTCCAAAGTCTGTACGTAAAACGTTATTAGCACAAGTTGAATTGTTGAGCGAAAACAAAAAGTTGCAAATTAAATATGAAGAAAAAAATCTATTGCTTCCAATAAAAAAAATTGGAAGATGTTTCGGCTTTTGTATAGGTATATATATATATATTAAAATAACTCTAGATACAGTCGCATCCAAAACTTGTTTCTTATGGTACTCAGTCATAATTGGCAGATTACTCTCAAAATCACGCTACTAACCACTAAGAAAAGAACGCGAGCCCGCATTGAAAGTCCGAATGTGCCTATTGATATTTTAAACAGCATTCAACGCGTTCTCTTTCAATCATTCATTAAAAACCGAACGAAATGTGTTTATTAAGACAACTGAAAGCGCAATTTGCGGTCGTCCGCAACGACTCAGTATCTGCAAATAGTTGATTGTTGTGTGGGCAAACTGGTCAAGAATAACATTGACTAGCGCTGTAAATTGAATCTATTTTGTGATCGTTGAATAACGTTACAGTCATCTGAAAACTGTTTCAAGTCAAACATTAGGTTTTTAGTTAATATATTTATAACGTAACATAAATACGTATTATTGTTATATTGTTGAAATCGTATTTATGCTTAAGTCAAACTCTTATATTAATTTAATAATTTTGATCCTTAAGGTTTTAGATGTTGGATACTTCAATATTTGTTTAACTTATATGCTTTTATTAGCTTGATATGTATGTGCTTGTTTGTATTTCTACAGAATAGAAAACGTTCGATTAACTTGTAAATTTGAACACCCATCAAGTACAGATGACAATACAAAAATTTTATATTTTCAACCTTATATCCCGGCGAGGTGGTAGAGCATGATGTCAGTTACACATTGTTTCCACTTTTCTCTCAGAAATTAAACTGACTCAGATTTTTTTTTAATGATGTTTTTAATGCCCTAGTTTATGTTGATATGGACAGCAATTGGCAACTATTCCTGAAACAATACTATATTCCCTCCGGAATACAGTGTGCTTGGATGCACTCAAGATAAAAGCGATGGCATATGATAGAGAAAATCACGCCAGTGGTACATGTCTTAAGCAAAAGTGTTTCGGGTTATGTACGGAGCAAGCTGTCGGTTTTTACTGTTGCTAATAATATGAAAATCCGAATCTCTACTCCTCGCAGATAATCTAGGATGGAAAACTAGATATTGATACAAATATGTTCTCACGGAAGTAATCACTAAGCGTGGAATCCTCCTATTAAAGTATAGCACCATTCAAATCAATACACATGATAAAATCAGCCTCAGCGCAGTTAAAGAATGCAGAAATGAGTCAAAGAATAGTGAAGGGAGTCAAAAATTAGCTCAATTCAGTGACCCTCTGATACAAATCAGATGAGAAAATATTTCGCAGATACTGGCAAACCTGTCGGTAAGATAAAACGACTTTTTGAGGTCAGCTAGCTCAATTTTCATTGAAAATTGTTTGTCGATAGACTCAAAAGTCGGGAAGAATGTTTGAAACCACTGCTCGACATGGACAGCAACATATAGCTGATCTGGATTACATATAATCGCTGCCTGAAACATCACGTGCCGTTAGTCGATACGCGAGCCACTAATTTGGAGGAAGCTGTAACAGATGAAATGTTACAGGTCGGTTCTGACAATATAGTCGGTGATTTACTCAAACATGGTGCTAGATAATGTGGCCTCTTTTCTCTTGAATTTGGAATAAAAATAAACTGAGCGGAATTTAAAACTCGCGCATAAATTTGCACTCTCTATAATAAAAAAAGAGATCGTGTAGAATGGAACTGTAACAGAGCATCACGCTTCTGTCAACCGCGCGGTATTTTTTGCGAGAATATATACGTAGACTGTCACTAGAATTAAACCCTATAATTGTTACTTGTGTCAACAGAATGTTTTTCAAACGTTCAATTATCATTCGTGTTCCTTTAACAGCGATCACAACGAACGCAGAAGGTTGCATTAATTCTGAGTCACGAGAATCATGACACCAAGGGATGCTCTGCAGACTACACTAAATTAAAGATTTCAAACACAACGTCAGTTCAGTTTAATCAAAAAATGCTCATAAACGGAACACCTATAGCCGAGAATAAACAGAGCATCAAGGTTGTCGTTCTTAAAAATCATTTTCGATTTTTTTTTTTATGAAAGCGTACGTTAGAGTTCCGCCGACGGCGATATTTTTGAAATACCCATTGCATTTATAAAGATCAAACGTTTCGAACAAACGGGCTTCGTGTAAACATATCATGCGCGAGTGCGCTGCCGGAGTCGGGCGTGTATGCCACGCAATACACCATTATCAACATGTAAACTAAAATACATATCTGATCTCACGCTCTTAGTTTCTGCACCAGAACATTAATTTAATACAACACAAGTTATATTCTTAACGATAATACAGATTCAGCATAGGATTATCGTTACGTTGACAGCAAATTTATGTTAATTTTTTTCGTGAATATTAAGCTTACATATTAAAAAAAAATATCTCGTATTATCTAATAGGTATAATTATTGGATTTTTGGAGACACATAAACGTGCATTCATCTCCCTTGTGATTCGATTTAAAGCGAGCATCAGACAGAAAGATCGGTACGAACGCAGACGCTGCCATTGCACATGTTACCGCAGGTTTTATGATCGCCGTAAGGGAGTGCTGCTGCTTCTGAGAAACGCACGGCTATGCACATGGAAGGCAATAAATTGACGATTATCCGGCCCTGTCTTGTTATTTATTAGCCTATGTGCACCTACGGCCGTTTGATCAGCTGTTAATGTGCATAAAATTCCGTTGTGTTAACGTGAACTAGATTAAGCAAATTTACAAACAGGTAATAAACACAATCGAATTATCTACATTTGTATTTGTTTAATTATTCGACGCTACGTTGCTAAGCACCACAACACAATGGATGTGTTTAAAATTATGAAATATATTCGAGTTTCCCGACGTTGCATAGATTATATTATTATTACGAAAGTTCAGAACGGGTTGATCTGAAGAATAATTTTTAATAAAATTATAGTCTTATTGTCGACACATCCTATTTATCGGAATTTTATCAATATTATTAATGTAACATCATTCAACATATTACTATTTCGTGGTGGAATTAGGTAGGCAAGTTGTATCATTGCATGAAAGCTATAAGGCTATAATAATAGGCTATATTATCGCAACCGCCATTCATATCGTAAATTTACTAAATTTACTGTCTTCATTTTTCTTCATTCATTCTTCATTTGTCATAGTTTCCTTCATTTTAGAAACTGTTTGCAGGCACGTGTTACTAGTAGGATTTTTAAACTCGAACATCATTACTCCACAAATGGTTCATGTGTCAGCTAGGCAAAAAATTTAAACGCTTATCGTAAATCGAAAATAAAAGAATTGCACTATTTATATTATCATAATATCGTTTTATCTTAAAATTAGTAAATTTTTATTCACAATATTTAAAACCTTAACCCATCTGCATTCATCTGGACATTTCTTGTATTGTCTGTCGTTTGAGTCTGCGAAACGATATTTTTCCTGCGACATGTCCTCCACAACTGGCCTTTACGGTCACACTGTACCAGGGCATCACGAGCATGGACAGTTTGCTTCATAATGTGGTTCAGGTCGGAAGTTTTAAGCGTTCGGGATAAAGACTATTTTACGTAGATATAAATTGACGTTTGTCTCTTTCTGTGCCGCTGAATAATGTATGAAAGTCTTATCTGACTTTTCAATATTATGTTAAATGATTGACGTACCGAAGTCAAAAGAAGCTGATTTGTCGACTCGATGAGTGTATTTAAGCGAAAATTAATTACTGTGTGAAATTATTTTAAAATCGGAATGGTGCCCTAACATTTCCAGTACAAAGTGTACCATTTTTTCTTTACTTTTTACTAGTGGTAGGACCTCTTGTAAGTCCGCGCGGGTGGGTAACACCACCCTGCCTATTTCTGCCGTGAAGCAGTAATGCGTTTCGGTTTAAAGGGTGGGGCAGCCGTTGTAACTATACTTGAGACCTTAGAACTTGTATCTCAAGGTGGGTGGCGCATTTACGTTGTGGATGTCTATGGGTTCCAGTAACCACTTAACACCAGGTGGGCTGTGAGCTCGTCTACCCATCTAAGCAATAAAAAAATATTAAAAAAATATAAATTCTCAAATGATAACCATATTCCATCTAAAGGCTTTCAATGAAATGTAGTTCTTAATAAAATTTTATTGAATCATTTTTAAAGACAAATACAAATCAAGATCGCATTGTTGCGTACAGTGCAATTTAAAATGCGGTAGAGTAATATTATGGAAATGGAAAGAGACAGTGAGATGCACTGCGTACGTATTCAAACGATTCCGGTGTGGTCCAACCCTGGTCAGATACATTTTTTTCATGAAGACAACAAAACAAACCTGAAAAAATGTTATTGTTACGAAATCTCTTGCTTGATACCACTTGCGCGTCAACAATCGTACGTTGATTATAAGCTATTATATTATACGCTTCCTATACATCTACATATAACTAGTCAGGTCATAAGTATTGTCACACAGTAAAAACTTTTCTTTTAGAATGCTGGCCACAAAAAAGTTTATTGAATTCGAATTTCGAATTGTTCATGAAAATAAAAATGTATACTTTTAGAATTTTACTCATTTTTAAATATGGAGTGGACGCTTAAAGCAGACCGTGTTGCAGTGATTGCGTTGCATCGTTGCGGTTACGCGCCAATTCATTTTTTAACATACTGAAAAATTTGAATATAACCAAAAGATTAGTTTATCGTACCATCAAACGATACAATGAAGACTCTAGTGTAGATGACAGGTCAAGAAGTGGTCGCCCTCGGTCTGTTAGGACTCCAGCAGTGATAAAAGCTGTGAAGGCGCGAATTCAAAGAAATCCCAAACGTAAGCAGAAACTGTTGGCCCTTCAGATGGGGTTAAGCAGAACCACGGTGAAAAGGGCGTTAAATGAAGACTTAGGGCTTCGGGCATATCGAAGAAAAACAGGACATCGTTTGAATGCTCGTCTAATGGACCTGAGACTGAAGAGATGACGCGCTTTGTTGAAGCGGTACGCGGGAAAAAAATATCGGGAAATTCTTTTTTCGGATGAAAAAAAATTTACCGTAGAAGAGAGCAACAACAAACAAAATGATAAGGTGTACGCACACAGTAGTGAAGAAGCGAGCAACCGTATTCCGCGTGTCCAACGAGGTCCTTTTCCATCCTCGCTCACGGTATGGTTGGGAGTTTCTTATTGGGGCTTAACAAAGGTACATTTTTGTGAGAAAGGTGTAAAAACGAATGCAGTTGTGTATCAAAATACAGTCCTAACGAACCTTGTGGAACCTGTTTCTCATACCATGTTCAATAACAGGCACTGGGTATTCCAACAAGATTCGGTGCCAGCTCATAGAGCGAAGAGCACACAAGCCTGGCTGGCGGCGCGTGAAATCGACTTCATTCGGCACGAAGACTGGCCCTCCTCCAGTCCAGATTTGAATCCGTTAGATTACAAGATATGGCAACACTTGGAGAAAAAGGCGTGCTCAAAGCCTCATCCCAATTTGGAGTCACTCAAGACATCCTTGATTAAGGCAGCCGCCGATATTGACATGGATCTCGTTCGTGCTGCGATAGACGACTGGACGCGCAGATTGAAGGCCTGTATTCAAAATCAGAGAGGTCATTTTGAATAAATTTTAGTGTCATAAGAATCTATGTTTTGTTAAGTTCATTTTGGTATATGAATGGTTACATAATGAATAAACTTGTTTCAATTATTTTACATTAAACATGTGACAGAATTTATGACCTGACTAGGTATATTAATGCGTGAAGCAAAAACTTTGTATCCCTTTTTACGAAAATTGCGCGGACGGAGGAGTATGAAATTTTCCAAATTAATAGAGAATATAGAGAAAAAGTGCACAATGCTAATATTTTTTTAAAATAATGCATAAAAGATACATTAAATCAATAAAGAAAACATTACACACACCACATATCATGTATTTGACGCACACACGCATGCATACTATATTTTATTGTCAAACTTTTGTTCTTGATGTCTGTTGTCAAATTGAGAATAGATTAAATATTGTTTGTCTTTATTAATATTCTTTATAGTGTAGTCTTGGCGAAATTTGTGATTATAGAAGTATAAAATACAATCATAATAGTATACAAACTTACAATTCCAATTATAGTCGAATTTCGACTACTGTGGGACCTCTAGTAATAAATTAAATTGTGAAGTTTGATCGAAATTTTGTTTGTTTGTTTGTGCGTGATAGAGTAACAAATTTCAAAAATCACGTATTCATCTTGACACATGAGGTCGAAGTCTAAATTGTATTGTAAAACGGCTATACTATTACTACTATTAGGCAGCGGCTTGGCTATGCCCCCGCCATTCTTGAAGTCCATGGGCGACGGTAACCACTCACCATCAGGTGGGCCGTATGATCGTCTGCCTAAAGGGAAAAAACTTATAGACAAAATACAATTGATGAAAGGGTCAATTAGATCGGCAGCATAGCTTAGTATAAACCAACCTTTTAGTTGGTTCACGGTTGCTGTGCGGTAGGTATAGGTAGAATGCAACTAATTAGACCGCTTCAGATAGAAACAGATAAATATAATGATGTTAATATTTCAGGTTTATGTAAGAGAATGTCCAAGGACGATCTCTTAGACCCCCAGACGTTGTGAGATCAGCAAAAAACTCGAACCTAATTAAATTTTATTTTAATTCAATTCTTTTAAAATTATTTTTTTAATATTATTAAAATATCCTAAATCGGTAGACGACCTGTCTATGACCTAAGACGAACTTTTCTCTAAAATATTAGTTTTATTTTAAATTAGTTCTTACTAGGACTGCATCATATTATTTAATTTTTGTCAGTATTTTTTCAAATCAATTTTACTAATAGCTTTTGGTCATAATGTTTGACTTGTAATATTGCGTTGTCTGAGCTAAAAATAAAAATCAATATAAATGAAAAATAAAGAACAAATAAACATAACAACGAAAAAAATTATTTATATCCATAGCTTCCAATACTTTATAACATTTAAGTAAAGTTAATATTGTAACAACGAATTAAAACTGAGTGAAAACTGCACCAAAACATGACTGCAATTTATGTTTTCGGCAATGAATTTCTTACTTTATGCTGATAGCGTTAAAGTCTATCTTTGATTATCACGTTCTACAGAATGCACGAACCTGCTGCAAATTTTTCGATAATTCGTAAAATATGCCCAGATAAATGAATATGAAAAATAAATTACATGAAACAGATCCGGTGAGATTAAAAAAAGCTACCATACACTTTTCCACAGTGATCGATACCTCCAGAGACTCAGAATGCAACAACTTGTGCAAACATGAACAAAGCGCAAGCGTTAATGAAATCAGCGCTCTGCAATTTTATGCAGCGAGTGCAATACTTCGCGAAAAAGTACCAGGTTCACATAACCCAGTAGAAGATTGCAAAAGCGGTTGAAACGTAGGATGATCTAGTATGTATGAAGTCTAGACCAGATCGAGTTATAGTTATATACGAAACTAATCAATACAAGCCTGCTGCGTACATTGAAAGTAAAAGTTTTCAACTACGTCACTCTGAGCATCCGCTGCAGTTCAAAACGCATTTCCATGCTACAATACGAGAAGTGCAGCTCTCATTACGTCTTTGTTTGCAATAATATCTCCTGCGGTGAAGATTCGAGCAATTTTAAAGAAAGACCGTGTGTGTGAAATTCGTGCCCCAATTTCCTGGGCTCATACTTTATGTCAACTTTATATTTTTATTTGTTCTATTCTCTATGCTATCAGCCCATGGAAGTACACTGCTGGACATAGGCCTCCCCCAAGCCTCGCCACAAAGACCGGTCCTGCGCTGCCTGCATCCAGCGGATCCCCGCGAACCTCAATAAGTCGTCGGCCCACCTTATGGGAGGCCTACCCACGCTACGTCTTCCAGTACGCGGTCGCCACTCAAGAACCTTCTGGCCCCAACGGCCATCCGTGTGTGTGTTTTGTGTAAAGCTATGTAAATATACACCAACCATAATTTTATTTAAGAATTCTGTAATTTATTTCAATGGCTTAAGTGACACCTAGATTTACTCAGGTACACAAATTAAGACACGTCAAATTATCAAAAAAGAGCAAACACATACGTTAATATATTACGAACAGTAAAAATACGATAAAAATGTGATCTTTCGCAAAGATCAACAATCGTCACAATACTATCACAATGTAAACAATATATACTTAATTATACATATTAAACCATATATAATTTGTAGAAATTCACTGTTTTAAGCGAAACAGATCCGAACGAAACTGCCAATGATAAGAAGTGACGTAAAATTATAAAATGTGCAGATTCTCATCACCTTGGTATTTATTCATCTGAATATTACAGAACTTAAATGAAACAGTCAGTCAAGTGTGATATTCAAATTTGCCTTTTAAAACAATAAGGGCAGATCACACTAAACACTAAGAAGTTTATTTTAGCTGCATTGATGTTTCGAAATCACTTTGTCTTGAAATAACGTCATTATTCTCTAAAAAAAATATAATTTTGGGTATCGTGGTACGTTAATTTTTTTATCCGATTGTGCTCGAGACTAGGGGCCCTTCTAGGGAATAATACTGCAGAGCAAATCACAGCGTAGCTGCGGTGGTCTTGCGATCAAATATAAATTCTTCGATTATATTTACATTTGAAGAAGGTATAACAATACGCGTCATAAAAAATGCGACCTTCAGCTCCACTATTCGCGTTGTGACTGGTTAGCCGCTGCGCGTATAAGCATCGGTAACCATTTCAAACTGCGGCATTGAGCACGTTTGCCTGTTTATGGCAAAAATTTGCTTAAAAGGCAAATTAATTGCCTTCTATAATAAGCACAAGTGACTTGAGGTCTTAACGGTTGCGAATCAAGTTTTCTATCGTCTAGACAACCGCAAATGTCCCAGACACACAGTCGGCTATTATTATTCATTCTATAGCTAATTTATTATTAACGGAACATTAAAAACTTGCTAAACTGGATTAGTGCTACTTTTGCCAGACTAGTGGCGCACCCTAATCAGTGGAGTCAAGCATCCATGAGATAGATAATTGTCTCTTTCAAAATTTGTATGCAGAGTACATAGTAATTACTGTGTCAGTATTGATCAATACACTATACATAAATTTCATGCCAAAGTATTGGAGGCACAGGTGATTTATTTTTTGCGAATGTCAGATAAAAAACTTTCTTTTGTTTTTGATGATGAGCAGAGTTCGTGTTACATTTTCGCATTTGACTTCAATCATTTTTATTTTCGTATAAAAGGCGTTTCCTTTACGAAGTCAAGGAACCCTAAATTATAATTGTGCAGCCGTCGCAAACACTGGGAAACGTATGACTGTGGAAACAGATCTCGATTTTAATATTACTCTTAGCGGTTTATGCGCTCCTAGTACTCGAACCTAAAGAGACCTAGCATTTAGTCAATACGGAACGGTGCTAGGACCTAAATATGACCTGAACTGCTCGGTAGCCTAATTAAATATGTGGATTCTGGCATACTATATATATAACATGTATATTTATGGCATAGACGACTATGACGTCGGCTGTGACGTCAGAATGCAAGTAGCGTGCAATTCGTGTAGCATTCACGTTCATTGTTTGATTACATATTAGTTTCTAGAGCTCATAATGCGATATCAGATGTACGAGTATTTAAAAAAACTACTTAAGCATTGTATTTTTTTAATAGTTCTAGAAAATGATGTACTATATCGTGTTATTTGGTTGTTTATTTACAAATTAAAATTTATAGGATAATACCAGCGTGTTGGCTATTTCCGCCACGAAGTAATCTTGCGTACTGTAATCTGAAGGTTAGCTTATTTAAAGCACTCCAATAGAAGTAAGCTCCTGTATTGACGTAATGTTTCTCTATGTTCCTATGAAATGGTCTTACCCCGAAAAGGTCTTTACCTTATATTGTTATAAAAGAAAGTAAGTATTAGTTAATTCACAATAAAAGTTAATTTTTTTAAGTACTATTAAGATTTTAAAACAATTCAAATTGGGTTCGATGGCTGCAGGTGCATTTACACCAGGTATATATTATTTTGGATGAAATTGAATCAATTCTATTTGAATTATGTATTAAAATATATATTTTTTAACATTCATGCTGTATAATTATAATGTTGTATAAAAATCATGATTTTATTAATTAAATGGAACGTTCAAAGTCACGGCTTTTAGAAATGTGGTGAAGAACTACACAAATATACTAAGATGTATTAAGACATCATGCTTACAAATGCATTATTTTGCGTTTACGTATATTATTAGCTCTTGTGTTGCCAAATTTACAAAACATACATACATAGCTCTGAAGGTGATCTTCCCAATCTGAGCGACCTTCGACCGTCGTCGTGGAAAAAAAATTTAAAACTTGAGAATTCGGTTTTGGAAGAATTAAAAATAACTATGATATCTTTTAGATTTCGATTTCCGTGTTCCGAACAAATGTGACAAAACTAGGCTTTAAAATATATTTTTTTCAGACGATTGATGGTATTCCAATAGAAGTGTGGAAGTTTCTGAAAGCAGATGGATGCACGTGGCTGACTTTATTCTTCAATAAATTGTTTCAAGAAGAGGCCATGCCTGACGAGTGGTGCAAAAGTTCACTCGTGCCTGTATTTAAGAGCAAAGGTGACATACAGGTATGCGACAATTATAGAGGAATAAAGCTCATGTCACATAGTATGAAAGCTTGGGAGAAAATGATAGCGAGAAGAATGAGAGATGAGAGTGAGGTATCACAAAACCAATTCGGGTTCATGCCGGGACGCAGTACAACGGACGCCATTTTTTGCCTGCGCCAATTGTGCGAAAAATATCGCCGTGCAAGTAAAAATGTGCACATGGTGTTTGTTGATTTAGAAAAAGCGTATGATAGGGTTCCCCGTGAGGTTTTGTGGTGGAGCATGAAAGTGAAAGGAGTGCCAGGGAAATACCAACGGCTTGTTCGAGCTATGTACGGTAGAGCTAGTACGTACGTACGCTCCGCAGCTGGCGATAGCGACGAGTTCAGTGTGGCGGTAGGCTTACACCAGGGATCAGCTTTAAGCCCTTACCTGTTCATCCTAATAATGGATGCCCTAACATCGGACATACAGGAAGAGGCGCCTTGGTGTATGCTGTTCGCCGACGACATTGTTCTCGTTGGAGAGGAAGGGCCTGAGATACAGAGGAGATTGGCAAAATGGAAAGAAAGGTTGGAAAACGTGGGTTTGAAGATCAGTCGAACAAAAACCAAGCACATGTTTTGTGATTTTGGTGGTTCTTCAGACTTCACGCCAATCGCCTTAGATGGTGTATCCCTGCCAGTCTGCTCCGACTTCAAGTACCTCGGCTCTATACTCCAGAACGACGGCAACATAGACCGGGACGTCACAAATCGAATAAACGCTGGTTGGATGAAATGGCGACAGGCTCTTACATATCGAGGCGTCAGTGTGCCGTATCTCGCTGACGGGACACCAGCCGATCGTCATCGCATCCGTTTATCTCCCCCCGGACAAGCCCCTTCTGAGCAGTGACATCGAGTCACTGTTCGGCATGGGAGACTCTGTCATCCTGGCAGGCGATCTAAATTGCCACCACACTAGGTGGAACTGCCATCGTACAAACGTCAACGGTAGGCGTCTCGACGCGTTTATAGACGACCTCACCTTTGAAATAGTCGGTCCCCCAACTCCAACATGTTATCCGTATAACATCGCGCTCCGTCCGAGCACTATAGACCTGGCATTGCTTAGGAACGTAACTCTGCGCTTGCGTTCCATCGAAGCAATGTCAGAGCTCGACTCAGACCACCGACCTGTCGTTATGCAGCTCGGTCGCCCTCACAACCCAGTCACTGTTACGAGGACCATGGTGGATTGGAATAAGCTGGGCACGTGCCTAGCCGACGCCGCTCCGCCAATCCTCCCTTGCGGCCCGGATTCGAATCCATCCCCCGAGGACACCGTCGAATCCATAAACATCATTACCGATCACATCTCTTCCGCGATCATTAGATCTTCAAAAGAAGTCGATGTGGAGGACAGCTTCCACCGCATCAGACTGTCCCCCGATCTTAGGAATCTCTTAAGAGTTAGGAACGCGGCAATCCGGGCCTACGATCGTCTTCCCACGCATTCAAACCGGATTCGGATGCGTCGTCTACAACGCGAAGTCCACTCCCGCTTAAGCGACGCGCGTAACGATAATTGGCATAGTTATCTAGAACAACTCGCGCCCTCCCACCAAGCATACTGGCGACTAGCTAGGACTCTCAAATCCGAAACTACCGCTACTATGCCTCCCCTCATACGCCCTTCAGGCCAACCACCGGCATTCGATGACGATGACAAGGCTGAGCTGCTGGCCGATGCACTGCAAGAGCAGTGCACCACCAGCACTCAACACGCGGACCCCGAACACACCGAGTTAGTCGACAGGGAGGTCGAGCGCAGAGCTTCCCTGCCGCCCTCGGACGCGTTACCCCCCATTACCACTGACGAAGTTAGAGACGCGATCCACAACCTCCAACCTAGGAAGGCACCCGGCTCCGACGGCATCCACAACCGCGCGCTAAAATTTTTGCCAGTCCAACTGATAGCAATGTTGGCTACAATTTTAAATGCCGCTATGACGCACTGCATCTTTCCCGCGGTGTGGAAAGAAGCGGACGTTATCGGTATACATAAGCCGGGCAAACCGACAAACGAAACTTCTAGTTACCGTCCGATTAGTCTCCTCTCGACGATAGGAAAAATTTACGAACGGCTCCTTAGGAAACGGCTCTGGGATTTTGTTACCGCGAACAAAATTCTCATTGACGAACAGTTCGGATTCCGCTCTAAACACTCGTGCGTACAACAAGTGCACCGCCTCACGGAGCACATTCTGGTAGGACTAAATAGGCGTAAACAAATCCCGACCGGCGCCCTCTTCTTCGACATCGCGAAGGCGTTCGACAAAGTCTGGCACAACGGTTTAATTTATAAACTGTACAACATGGGAGTGCCAGACAGACTCGTGCTCATCATACGAGACTTCTTGTCGAACCGTTCGTTTCGATATCGAGTAGAGGGAACTCGTTCTCGTCCCCGTCAACTGACCGCCGGAGTCCCGCAAGGCTCCGCGCTCTCCCCGTTATTATTTAGTTTGTATATCAATGATATACCCCGGTCTCCGGAGACCCATCTAGCGCTCTTCGCCGATGACACGGCTATCTACTACTCGTGTAGGAAGATGTCGCTGCTTCATCGGCGACTCCAGATCGCAGTAGCCACCATGGGACAGTGGTTCCGGAAGTGGCGAATAGACATCAACCCCACGAAAAGCGCAGCGGTGCTCTTCAAAAGGGGTCGCCCTCCGAACATCACTTCGAGCATCTCACTCCGTAGTAGGCGCGCAAACACCTCCGCCGTTAGTCCCATCACTCTCTTTGGCCAGCCCATTCCGTGGGTCTCGAAGGTCAAATATCTAGGCGTCACCCTCGACAGAGGGATGACATTCCGTCCCCATATAAAAACGGTACGCGACCGCGCCGCGTTTATTCTAGGACGACTCTATCCAATGCTTTGTAGTCGAAGCAAACTGTCCCTCCGCAATAAGGTAACTCTCTACAAAACTTGTATACGCCCCGTCATGACGTATGCAAGCGTAGTGTTCGCTCACGCAGCCCGCACCAACTTGAAATCCCTTCAGGTTATTCAATCACGATTCTGCAGGATAGCCGTCGGAGCGCCTTGGTTCCTTAGGAATGTGGATCTCCACGACGACCTGGAGCTCGACTCTTTTAGTAAGTATCTACAGTCGGCATCGCTGCACCATTTTGAGAAGGCGGCACGACATGAGAACCCTCTCATCGTAGCCGCTGGAAATTACATACCCGACCCAGTAGACCGAATGGTAAACCGTCGACGTCGCCCAAAGCACGTCATTACGGATCCTCCTGATCCATTAACGGTGCTTTTAGGCACCACAAGCACCGGTCACCGTCCTCGTCGAACCCGTCGCTTGCGACGAAGGGCTCGACGAGCGAACTAACCCATAGACACAGCCCACTGAGTTTCTCGCCGGATCTTCTCAGTGGGTCGCGTTTCCGATCCGGTGGTAGATTCTGCGAAGCACTGCTCTTGCTAGGGTCAGTGTTAGCAACTCTCCGGTTGAGCCCCGCGAGCTCACCTACTAACGTTAGGGTGAAGCTGAAATAGCCTCTCAAGGCTATCAGCATAGGTAGGAAAAAAAAAAAAAAAAAAAAAAAATGGCGACAGGTCTCTGCAACAGCATGCGATCGTAGAATGCCCCTTCAGCTCAAGGGTAAAATTTACAAAACGATCATTAGACCTGTCGTGCTGTATGGATCTGAGTGTTGGGCGACGAAAGTTAAGCATGAAAGAGGAGTGCATGCGGCAGAGATGCGAATGTTGAGATGGATGTGTGGAGTGACAAGAATGGATAAGATAAAGAATGAGTATATCAGAGGAAGTTTGAAAGTGGCCCCGGTAAACAACAAATTAAGGAGCAGACGGTTAGCGTGGTATGGACATGTGATGCGTAGAGAGAAGATGCATGTGACTAGGAGATGTATGGAAATGGTAGTGCAAGGTAGAGGGGGAAGAGGTCGACCGAAGAAGACATGGATGGAGTGTGTGAATGACGATATGAGAGAGAGAGGAGTGAGTGTTGAGATGACGGCTGATAGAAGAGAATGGAAGAGAAAAATTAGCTGTGCCGACCCCACATAGTGGGATAAGGTGGAGAAAAAGAGAAAAGAGATTGACTCTAATAACGTTTAACCTATATTAAAATGGCTTAATTTTTTTGCGTTCAATTTTAATGATTCAAAGATATTCTCTTTTAATTCCGCAGTGTACTTCTTTTTTTTTTTTTTATGATTGAAGGATTACTGGTGGCCCGGAGGCCTTTCCAGTTTCACCAGGACAGGAGTGTACTTCTCTGATGTGTTGTCACGTATTAAAAAGAAATGTGCAGATTTTTTTAACTGACGTATCCACCAATCGCCTAAAGTCGCTTAGGCAAACAGGCACCACGATCCTGCGTATTTCTGTCGCGAATGTTTTCATACGTTCCGGCTTGAAAAGTTTGACAGTAGAAAGACAATTGCAATAGTGTTTAAGGGTTCAGGTAATAGGCAAAGTTTGAGAGCTATCTTTTTTTTTCCTATCTGTTCGCTGCTGGCCTAAGGGGCTATTCCAATTACATGCGGACAAGTAATCACTCACGGATTCAACCTGAGAGGGTTCGCTAAAACCTAGCGATAGCAAGAGCTTCGCAGAATCTGCCACCGGATCGGAATTGCGACTCACTCGAGAAACTCAGTAGCTGTAAGCTACCAAAACAGGAATAAAATACTATAATGTTAACAATGAATGTAATTTTGGTACGTTATTTCCATGTAGTAGTAATTCAATTTTTTTTATTCTTTAATAACATTACTATAACCATAACCAAGAAAATGGCGAAGTTATGTTTTAAGGATACTAAGTAGGTATTATAGATTATTATATTTAGATTAATCTACGGATATTGCCTAGCAACTAAAGCCCAGGACAGACACTAACAGTATTTTTAACTTTATTTGTTTTCTATAATTTCAATATTTTTAATTTACCTGATAAGTCTGTCCCTGGACCATACTACGAGTACAGTCGAACACAACAGAATGATCGTGACATTAATTCCGTCTGCGTACAACTTTTTTGTTTGGTGCATAAATTATAGTAATGCTTATAATAAATAAAAAATGTAGTCTGTGAAATCGTGTTTTGAGCAAATAGTGTATTTTTTTGTTTACATATTGTGTATTCAGTGAACGAGCTCACGGCCCACTTGATGTGGAGTGGTTACCGAAATCCACAGACATCATAGCGCGTTTGCCGCCACCCTTATTGTGGTACGAGTTCGAAGTCAGAATTATATAATATGTATTTTAATGACTGTCTTACCAATCAAAGCGCAAAACATGACTTCTTCGTGGTAGAAATAGGCTGGGTTATGATACATATCCACCCGGGTTTGCAAACGTTAGATAAACGAAGAAGCGATCGATAAACTAATTGTTCTTTTATAATTTTCCAGTCGCATTTTTTTAATATCCGGAAACTGCAACGAACGCAATGTCGCTGATGCAACTGTACCAGGAGAGTATGACATCAGAGTAGGTTTGCGAACACGCGACAGCAATACCTAGGCTGCGATGGTGGCACCTATTCCTGAGGCGCAATATTATTGCACTACGCAAGTAATCGCTCAATGGTTGTTATGCTCAAATTCGTTGTTATAACACTGAGAGAAATTTTACTATACTCACAAAAAGAAATAGGGTTGTACTATTCTGGGCAACACAATGTCCACAAGAATGTTCAGAAGAAGAGAAAATAATGTCAACTATTAAGCAATTTTATTTACGTTCCAGAGTTATAAATTTCGTACATTATGTACATAAATAAATTCTATTTTGATTCGTGCTTTGCAAACGATTCCAAAAAAAAATTCCAACAAAATATATGTATGGTCATCAAATTTTAGTTGTAACCCTGCACTTAAACTCAAATGCTAATAACGGTTTTGAGGATAACGATACTAATACATTTAGTGTTCCGATAGCACTAAAGTTTATGTCTGTTAAATCGTTAATTTTAATTATACATTTTAACGGTAGCGATTTTGAACGCCGAAAGATGTCACGGAAATTTCTATTGATGTCGTCGACCTTATGACAGTCCATGCTTGTAATAATTCAAATAAAATTAATTTTATACGAATATTTTTTTTGTTTTTATTGTGCTCTATAGCTCTGTCGCTTTGTGCATATTTTTTTTTATAAATTATGTAAACAGTCTTATCAGAGATTCAAAATATTGAAATCGTGGACATGTTATGTTATATTATACTGCTAAAAAAGTCTGTGAATTACGAAATTTATCTACGGTAATATCAAATGTCATATCAACCATAGAGTTAGTATGAAATCGAGTCGGAGCTCTGCTGAAACACAAGATCGCCTTTTAGCTTTGTGAAACAAATCAATCGGTCTTTTCCTCACCTTTAATTAAATACTGAATGTTCCCTGCGGGGTTGTTTGTTTATGTTGTTTGTTATAACAAGTTACATCAATGACAAAAGATAGGTTGCAGATAGTTGCACGTTGCGATTTGAATGAACGAATACAGCAGTTGTATTGTGAAAGAGATTTTGGAACAATGCTATATTCGTAGCCGTTTTTTTAATTTTTTATTGCATAGATCGGTGGACGAGCTCACGGCCCACCTGGTGTTAAGTAGTTACTTGAGTACTACAGACATCTACAAAGTAAATACCGCCCCCCCAAGTTGAGATGTGAGTTCTAAGGTACGAGTTTAGTTACAACGGCTGCCCCACCCTTCAAATTATAATTTTGTGGGTTTGATTTTTATTACACGGTGTTATTCCTTCACCGTCGAAATCAATCGTGAACATCTGTTGATACGTATTTTATTACAAAAATTGGTACCCGCCTGTGGGATACGAACACCGTTGCATCGCTCAACACGAATGAATGCACCGGACGTCTTATCCTTTAGGCCACGACGACAAAGCCTACTTTAAAATTCATACACCATTTTAATTACGTAGAGACTACATAAAGCAAATTATTTTGTATACTTTTTTATAAATAAGTTTAGTCTGATTTTAAGTAAAAAGATATTACCAAATTATGCGTTGATGCATTCGAATCGTCTCAGAGTGATACGCACTCATTAAACATAAAATATAATATAAAATAATATTAATATGTGCATACAAAAATTGTAAAGAAATGTAGTCTTAGTTAAATTTTGATATTAAAACACAAGAAAATCCGAAAGAAGAACTTAAATCTAAATTTAAAATCAGTTTTGGAAACATTTTGAATTTAGAATTAATTTACGTTAAGTTTGCATTCAAAAAATTCAGCTCCGATAATACACAAACGTTTACAAAACTTAAACCTACTCTGATGTCATACTCTCCTGGTAGAGTTGCATCAACGACATTGCGTTCATTGCAATATGCCGAGATAAAAAAAATTGCAAACAATTTTATTTGCTTGTTTGTTTGTTTATCATCTGTTCATGCTAATGGTGAAATGACTATTTATTGTAAATCTGTCTTTGGGCTCCGATAACCACTTAACACCAGGTCGACACGTTCGCCAACTTTTCCACTTTTGTTTAAAATAAATAGTTTGAATAATAATAATAGCAAAAACCTTGTCGTCAATTAATTGGTTTTGTTTTTATTGTATACCGATTAAGAACATATTCCATAACAACATTAGTTTTTTACATCTTACAAGCGTACAACGCGTTTGATTATAAGTGGCTATTAACAGTACATTAATATAATAGCCTTGGTGCGTGGCCAAACTATTTATTGGCTATATATTAATCAGTTCTCTCTTCACAGCCCTTGTATGAAAAACAGTAATTAGTTATCGTACTATGCATATTATTAAAGCTTTAATCAAACGAACAAAAATAAATGAGTAATTCAATTTTAATAATAAATTCAATTTGTATTGAAAAGTGAACTCAAATAATATTTCCTCTCCGCGTTTTGATTTAAATCTATCGAGCGTTATGGACCGCAAAGCTGAGTAACTTCTCAAAATATCCCAGGTTGTTTCAGATTATAAAATAATTATTAATTATATTGTATCTGACAACAGGCACTGAGAAACGTGATATATCGAAAATTTATAATATCTAGTTACTACTAGAAAACTTTCTACTAGAAAGCTCTAGGCTCAAGATATAAATTTACGGTATTTGTAAATATATCACGAGACTACCTATTAATATTACTATACGTGTTTATAAATTTGTGGCTGAAAATTCTAATGCTGCTCAGAATATGCTAATTACAAACGAAGAATTAAGTCTTAATTATTTTCTTGCCCAAAAATAGGAATACGTGTGATTATATCTCACTAGAACGTGAAAATGAAATAAATATAAAATGAAATCAGCTCCAATTACGGACAGTGATAAGCGCGCGAAATATGTGCATCCCTTTCCTCGAAGCTCCTCTCATAGTATATTCTCCTAGTTAACATGCAACAGTAAAATGCACATTCCATTCCAAAATTGCAACTGCATATCTTTAGCAACTCGAAACATCTTATCTCGTCGTGAGCGTCTGTTACCGACATTGCTCTCAAGAGCTACCCCGCGAACCCCGCGTAGGTGCCGAGGGAACAAATAATATTTTAATTAATTACTTGTTTACTGTAAAGTGTAAGTACTATTTCCGTCTTTTTTATTAACCGTTCTTCACTCTTTCTTGTATTTATAGTTAATAGAAGAAAACAGCAACCAACTGTAGCCTGAAGATGTAAATTTACTGTACTTTAAATATGTCACAAGATTTACTACAGTTCGCACTAATAAATTTTTACTAAAAGTACAAAAGTTACTTGGTACATCATGCTAATTAAACAAGTAAGAATTAGTGTCTTTGCCAAAGTTAAAAAAAATAAACTGTCTCTCAAGAACGTGAAAATTAAATATTAAAAAATGAAATCAGTTCCAATTATGATCATTGTTAAGTGCGTGAAATATGTGCATCACTTTCTTCAAATCTTCTCTCGTGATGTCTTGTCCTTGTAAACATGTACTCTATAATGCACGTTGCATTGGATAATTGTACCTTCATTTCTGTATTATTATTTTTTTAAATAGCTTATTGTTTACATAAGTGTAAGTAACATTCCCACTTTTTAACAGCAGTTTTTCTCTCTTTCTTGTACTTCTGGTTAGTAGTAGGAAACAGCTGTAGCCTGAAGATATAAAATTTACTGTATTTTTAAATATATCACGAGATTGTAACTCGTACAACACGCACTAATAAATTTTGACTAAACATACGAATGTTGCTTGGTATATGTATACATTAATACGTGAAGCAAAAACTTTGTATCCCTTTTTACGAAAATTGCGAGGACGGAGGAGTATGAAATTTTCCACACTTATAGAGAATATAGAGAAGAAGTGCACAATGCTAGTATTTTTTTAACATAATGCATAAAATATACATTAAATCAAGAAAACATTACATGCATCCTATTTATTGTCAAACTTTAGTTCTTGACGTCTGTGGTCAAATTGAGAATAGATGAAATATTGTTTGTCTTTATTAATATTCTTTAAAGTGTAGCCTTGGCGAAATTTGTGATTATAGAAATATAAAATACAATCATAATAGTGTACAAACTTACAATTCCAATTAATTATAGTCGAATTTCGACTACTGCGGGAGCTCTAATACTAATTAAAGGAGTAAGAATTAAGGCGTAAATTTCTTTGACACAAAACAATTATACGAGTATGTCTCAGAAGAACGTCAAAATCAAATAATATAACATGAAAAGATATCCAATTTCGAGAATTCATAATTTCGCGAAAATGTGCATTACTTTCCTCGAACCTTCTCACATGACGTGTTCTCCTAGTAGACATGCAACACTAAAATGCCCGTTGCATTGGATGCACCTGCATTAAAATTTATTTATTATTAGTATTTTAAATAGGTAACTTATTGTTTAATTAATAGCAGTAACTTACATTTCCCTCTTTTTTCTCAAACATTTTTCTCTCTTTCTTGTACTTCTGGTTAGTAGTAGGAAACAACTGTAGCCAGAACATATAAATTTACTGTATTTTTTAATATATTACAAGATTGTAACTCGTACATCACGCACTAATAAATGGCTAAACATACAAATGTTGCTTGGTATATACTAATTAAAAGAGTAAGAATTAAGGCGTAAATTTCTTTGACACGAAATAATTATACAAGTATGTCTCACAAGAACGTGAAAATGAAACTAGTTACAATTAAGGACATATAAAATTAAATATAAAATGAAATTAGTTACAATTAAGGACATCGATAACCGCACGAAATATGTGCATCACTTTCTACGAAGCTCCTCTCATGTTGTATTCTCCTAGTTAACGTACAAGACTAAAATGCACATCAAATTGGAAAATTGAAACTGCATTCCTTTCTTAATTTTTAACTAACTATTGCTTTATAGGCGTAAGTAACGTTTCCCCTTTTTTTATCAACCGTTTTTCTCCCTTTCTTGTACTTCTAAATCGTATTAGAAAACAGCTGTAGCCTGAAGATGTAAGTTTACTGTACTTTAAATATGTCACGAGATCGTTACTCGTACAAAATGCACTTATAAATTTGAGCTTAATATCCAAATAGTGCTTAGTACATACTAATTAAAAACGTAAGAATTAGTGTCTTCAATTTCTCTGCGAAAAGTTTATAATACAACTCTGTCTCACAAGAACGTGAAAATGAAATAATATAAAATGAAATCAGTTCTAATTAAGGACATTGATAAGCGCACGAAACATGTGCATCATTTTCCACGAACCTCCTCTCATGTTGTGTTCTCCTAGTAAGCATGCAACACCAAAATGCACATTGCATTGCAATATTGAAACTGCATTTCTTTATTTATCTTTTAATCAACTACATATTGCTTAATAGGTGTAAGTAACGTTTCCCCCTTTTTTATCAACCGTTTTTCTCTCTTTCTTGTACTTCTGGTTAGTAGTAGAAAACAGCTGTAGCCTGAACATATAAACTTACTGTATTTTAAAATATATCACGAGACTTTCACTCGTACAATTCGCACTAATAAATTTTAACTAACAATACTAAAGTTGCTTGTTACATACATACTAATTAAAAAAGTAAGAATTATGTCTTTAATTTCTTTGCCAAAAATAATAATACAGCAATTTCTCACAAGAACGTGAAAATCAATTAATAGGTATAAAATTAAAAGAAATCCAGTTTCGGGAATCCGTAATTTCGCAAAATATGTGCATTACTTTCCTCGAAGCTTCTCACATGGCGTGCTCTCCTAGTAGACATGCAACACCAAAATGCACATAGCATTGAAAAACTGCATCTGCATTTCTTTATTATTAATTAATTGTTTAACTACTTATTGTTTAATAGGGATAACTATACTTGAGACCTTAGAACTTATATCTCAAGGTGGGTGGCGCATTTACGTCGTAGATGTCTGTGGGCTCCACTAACCATTTAACAACAGGTGGGCTGTGAGCTAGTCCACTCACCTAAGGAATAAAAAAAGATGTAAGTAACATTTCCCCCTTTTTATCAACCGTTTTCTCTCTTTCTTTTATTTCTGATTAGTAGTAGGAAACAGCTGTAACCTGAAGATATAAATTTACTGTATTTTAAAATATATCACGAGAGTTTCACTCGTACAATTCGCACTAATAAGTTTTAACTAAACATACAAATGTTGCTTGGTATATACTAATTAAAAGAGTAGGAATTAAGACGTAAATTTCTTTGAGAAGAAATCATTATACAAGTATGTCTCACAAGAACGTGAAAATCAAATAATATAAAATGAAAATATATCCAATTTCGAGAATTCATAATTTCGCGAAATATGTGCATTTCTTTCCTCGAAGCTCTTCACATGGCGTGTTCTCCTAGTAGACATGCAACACCAAAATGCACTTTGCATTGAAAAATTGCATCTGCATTTTTTCTTTATTATTAATTAATCTTTTAAGTATTGTTAACTATACTTGAGACCTTAGAACTTAAATCTCAAGGTGGGTGGCACATTTACGTCGTAGATGTCTGTGGGCTCCAGTAACCATTTAACACCAGGTTGACTGTGAGATCGTCCACGCATCTAAGAAAAAAAAAGGTGTAAGTAACATTTCCCCCTTTTTTATCAACCGTTTTTCTCTCTTTCTTATACTTCTGGTTAGTAGTAGGACACAGCTGTAGCCTGAAGGTATGAAATTTACTGTATTTTAACATGTCACGAGATTATTACTGGTACAAACGCACTAATAAATTTTCAATAAAAATACAAAAGTTATTTAGTACATTATACTAATTAAAAATGTAAGGATTAGAGTCTTAAATTTCTTTGCGAAAAATTTATAATACAACTCTGCCGGACATGAACGTGAAAATGAAATAATAAAAAATGAAATCAGTTCCAATTAAAGACATTAATAACCGCACGAAATATGTGCATCACTTTCTACGAAGCTCCTCTCATGTTGTATTCTCCTAGTAAGCGTGCAACACTAAAATGCACATTACATTGGAAAATTGCAACTGCATTTCTTTATTAATCTTTTAACGAAGATATTCTATAAAATAGCCCATTTTAATTTGGATGTTTTTGTTTCGAAAATGTCGTTTTTAAAAACCAATAATAAAAAACAAAAGAGAAAATAAATAACTTAAGTGATTACGTTCAATTCGGAAATTAAATAAATTTAAATATAATTAAAATAGCACCAAATAATATAACCAATTTTAGGTCAATAAACGGATTTATTGACCTAAAATTAGTTATATTATTTGGGGCTATTTTACAACGTTTTTATTTTTAACATAACCAAATAATAATATATTATACCAAATTTATTTTTTGTTCTGTGATAGTTTTGTTTTTCTCATTTTAGGCTAACTTGTTAGCTCCGACCGTATGTAATAAACATTTAAAATAGAAAATGTTAATTGTGCATTTATTAATATTATAATTTCATTTTTATTTAACTTTACCTGATTCATTTATTTTCTCTTTTGTTTATTGACATTGGAAAAGAACAGCTCTTTTGAAAAAGAAGCCAAGACAAAATAAAGTTGGACAAATATAAGACCTTTATATGGACATAGAATAAATAAGTTTTTTAAAAGATGTTGAGAGATGCCGGTAATTTCAGTTTCAGTTTTCCAATGCAACCTGCATTTTAGTGTTTCATGTTTACTAGGAGAACACAACATGAGAGGAGATTCGAGGAAAGTGGTGCACATATTTCGCGCGCTTATCAATGTCCGTAATTAAAACTGATTTCATTTGATATTATTTCATTTTCACGTTCTTGGGAAACATAGCTATATTATGAATTTTTTTGGCAAAGAAATTTAAGACACTAATTGTTACTTTTTTATTTTTATGATGTACCAAGCAACTTTTCTACTTTAAGTCAAAATTTAGTAGTGCGAATTGTTCGAGTAACAATCTCGTGACATAATAAAATATAGGAAATTTTACATCTTCAGGCTACAGCTATTTTCTACTGCTATCTAGTAATACTAAAAAGAGAGAAGAGAGGTTGAGAAAAAAGAGGGAAAAGGTACTTACACCTTTCATCACCTTTCAGTAAACAATACATTAATTAAAAGATTATATTAATAAACATATGCATTTGCATTTTTGGAATGCAATGTGCATTTTACTGTTGCATGTTTACTAGGAGAACACACTATGAGAGGAGCTTCGGGGAAAGTGATGCACATATTTCGCGCGCTTATCAATGTCCGTAATTGGAGCTGATTTCATTTTAATTTTATTTTCTCTTTCTTGTGAGGCTTAGCTGTGTTATAGTATTTTGGAAAAGAAATTTAAGACTTAATTTTTGGTTTTTTAATTAATACGTACTAAAAACATTACCCAACTAGAAATATACAAAAGAGAATAATAAGGTTGATGGATAAAAGAAAAAACAGTTCTCGCAAAAGTAGTTTATTGGTATAAATGCCAAAAAATTCAGTTTTAATTTTCCAACGCAAGGTGCATTTTAGTGTTGCATGTTTACTAGCAGAACACGCCATGAGAGGAGCTTCGAGGAAAGTGGTTCACATATTTCGCGCGCTTATCAATGTCCGTAATTAAAACTGATTTCATTTGATATTATTTCATTTTCACGTTCTTGGGAAACATAGCTATATTATGAATTTTTTTTGGCAAAGAAATTTAAGACACTAATTGTTACTTTTTTATTTTTATGATGTACCAAGCAACTTTTCTACTTTAAGTCCAATTTTATTAGTGCGAATTGTTCGAGTAACAATCTCGTGACATAATAAAATACAGTAAATTTTACATCTTCAGGCTACAGCTGTTTTCTACTGTTATCTAGTAATACTAAAAAGAGAGAAGGGAGGTTGATAAAAAAGAGGGAAATGATACTTATACCTTACATCAACTTACAGTAAACTATACATTAATTAAAAGATTATATTTATAAATAAATAAATAAATATTTACTAACAATCACGCCACGTTAACTGGTATCGTGCTAAGTTCGTAAATAACTTGTGTTACAGGTACCAGATAACGGAAATAAATGTAAGATTTTTATTATACACATACATATATTTAATATACATCCATAACCCTGGAAAAGACATTTATATTTATCATACAAATATCTTCCCTTGGCGGGATTCGAACCCGCGACCCCGTTATGTAGTGACCATGTCACTTACCACTACACCAGATGGCCGTTGATAAACATATGCAGTTGCAATATTGGAATGCAATGTGCATTTTACTGTTGCATTTTTACTAGGAGAACACACTATGAGAGGAGCTTCGGGGAAAGGGATGCACATATTTCGCGCGCTTATCAATATTCGTAATTGGAGCTGATTTCATTTTATTATATTTCATTTTCTCTTTCTTGTGAGGCTTAACTATGTTATAGTTTTTTGGAAAATAAATTTGAGACTTAATTTTTATTTTTTTAATTAATACGTACTAAAAACATAACCTAACTAGAAATATAAAAAAGAGAATAATAAAGTTGATAGAGAAAGGACGAAACGGTTCTTGCAAAAATAGTTTACTAGTATAAATGGCAAAAAATGCAGTTTTAATTTTCCAATGCAAGGTGCAATTTAGTGTTGCATGTTTACTAGGAGAACACGCCATGAGAGGAGCTTTGAAGAAAGTAATGCACATATTTCGTGAGCTTATGAATATGTATTCGAAACTGAATTCTTTTCATTTTATAGGTACCTATTAATTGATTTTCACGTTCTTGTGAGACATTATTTTTTGGCAAAGAAATTAAAGACGATTCTTACTTTTTTAATTAGTATGTATGTACCAAGCAACTTTAATTTTTTTAGTTAAAACTTATTAGTGCGAATTGTACGTCTTACAGGCTACAGCGGTTTTCTTTTACTAACAAATACAGCGAACTTACATATTCAGGCTACATCTGTTTTCTAATACGATTTAGACGTACAAGAAAGGAAGAAAAACGGTTGATATAAAAGGTGGGAAACGTTACTTATGCCTATAAAGCAATAGTTAGTAAAAATATTAATAAAGAAATGCAGTTTCAATTTTCCAATGTAATGTGCATTTTAGTTGTTGCGTGCTTACTAGGAGAACACAACATGAGAGGAGCTTCGAGGAAAGTGATGCACATATTTCGTGCGGTTATTAATGGCCTTAATTGGAACTGATTTCATTTTATATTATTTCATTTTTACATTTTTGTGAGGCCTAGTTGTATTATTAATTTTTGGTAAAGAAATTGAAGAATTAATCTCTTGATTTTTTAATTACTATGTAATAAGCAGTATCAGCTTAAATTTATAAGTGCATTTTGTACGAGTAACAATCTCGTGACATATTTAAAATACAGCAAACTTACATATTCAGGCTACATCTGTTTTCTAATACGATTTAGAAGTACAAGAAAGGAAGAAAAACGGTTGATAAAAAAGGGGGAAACGTTACTTACGGCTATGTTACTTATGGCTATATAGTTAGTTAAAAGATTAATAAAGAAATGCAGTTTCAATTTTCCAATTTGATGTGCATTTTAGTCGTATGTTAACTAGGGCAGCATAACATGAGAGAAGCTTCGTGGAAAGTGATGCACATATTTCGTGCGGTTATCAATGTCCTTAATTGAAACTAATTTCATATTATATTATATCATTTTCACGTTCTTGTGAGACAGAGTTGTATTATTAATTTTTCGCAAATAAATTTAAGACACTCATTCTTACATTTTTAATTAGAATGATGTACCAAGTAACTTTTGTATTTTTAGTCAAAATTTATTAGTGCGAATTGTACGAGTAATAGTCTCGTGATATATTTAAAAATACAGTAAATTTATATCTTCAGGCTACAGCTGTTTTCTACTATTAACCAGAAGTACAAGAAAGAGAGAAAGCGGTTGATAAAAGAGGGGGAAATTTTACTTACACCTATTAAATAATAAGCTAGTTTAAAAGATTAATAATACAGAAATGCAGGTGCAATTATCCAATGCAACGTGCGTTTTGTTGTTTCCAGTCTACTAGGAGAACACGCCATGTTAGGAGCTTCGAGGAAAGTAATGCAAATATTTCGCGAAATTATGAATTCTCGAAATTGGATATCTTTTCATGTTATATTATTTCATTTTCACGTTCTTGTGAGACATACTTGTAAAATTATTTCTTGTCAAAGAAATTTACACCTTAATTCTTACTCTTTTAATTAGTATATACTAAGCAACTTTTGTATTTTTAGCCAACATTTATTAATGCGTATTGTAAGAGCTACATAAAATCTCGTGATATATTTAAAAATACAGTAAATTTTATATCTTCAGGCTACAGCTGTTTTCTACTACTAACCAGAAGTACAAGAAAGCGAAAAAAACGGTTGATAAAAAAGGGGGAAATATTACTTACACATATTAAACAATAAGATAGTTAAAACTAATTCTTATTTTTTAATTACTATATACTAAAACAACATTTAGGTTTTCAGTCAAAATTAACAAGTGCTTTTTGTAAGAGTTACAATCTCGTGAATTAATTATTAAACATATAGTCAATTTCAATGTCTATCCACAGCTGTTTCCTAAAGTTCGTCAAAAGTCATTGCGAGAAGTGCAGTTGCAATATTCAAATGCAATGTGCATTTTAGTCTTGCAAGGTTACTAGGAGAACACGGCCTGAGAGGAGTTCCGAAGAAAGTAATGCACATATTTCGCGTACCGATTATAGCTTAATAAATACGAGTATGTGTGTACATTTAGGGCGTTCCCGTACATGTGACAAAATCTTTATTAGGTTTCTGCATTCCTGGTATTCGGTGCACTATAATTCACTGCTTTTAGTTTTCTGAAATGCATTTCAGCCCGTCAGTGAGTATCTACTAAGCCTTAGCGGTGTACCTACAATGATATCGAGTTTATCTTGCTTAACACTTTAAAAATTATTTTAATTTGACAAACAAAAACGTTTGTATAACATATAGTTATCATGGTTTAAATAAAAAGGGTATTCAACTCTTTTTATTTAAACCACGATAACTTCAAAAAAATCTTTTGCATATAAATTATAGTAAAGTGTAAATAGATTTTTTATGCTAACTTTTAGGCGCAGATATCATCGGTAACATAGTGATTACCTTTGCAAATTTACAAATTAGATTACTAATATTGATTTCATTTCAATACACGATGTTTGCATTACAATATTATATTATTTAATTATAGAATTTGTTCCTATGCCGCTCATAAATGTCATTGCAGTTATTGTCATTGGCACACTAAATAATATGAAATAAATTAAGTCACTTTAGACATACATTACATGAGAAGCATTTCAGTAATATGAAATTGATATTATGATCATACGCCATGTATGATGCTTGATGACAACGACGGCTTGATATTTGAATTACTGAAGCCATGAGCTATTCTAGTTAGTGATTTTAGTACAATGAAATAGCTAGAAAATCGTACCTTGCAGTTAGCGATATTTTACTGCATCCGAAACAACTGCAGCCTTCGATAAAAAGGGCACATATGGCTTTTAATGTAGGCACATTCTCGTATCTAATTACTTATAATTTGAACTTATTAACATAATAAAAATCGATTAACAATATGTGACAAAACTTAATTGTAGTGTAACAAAAAAAGAAATATGAAATGGGCCGTTTTAACACACTTTTATTTAACTTGGTATGTACATAAATCTGTATCTTTATTTACATGTAACGGAATTTCTGCCCGTCCTCGCGTCGTTATTATAGCCGCGTACGATACCAAAGATTGGTTAGAAAAAATAATAATTAACAAATGAATTTTTGTACGACATTTTCATCAACTCGAAGACGTCCGATTTATTTATTTCATTATTTATATTAATAAAAAACTGGTAAAATAGTCGAAAACTATCTTCAAAAATTATGCAGCATTTAATACTGAAACGCCCATCGATTTTGACACTTGGGTTTAACGTAACTAGTGTTTATATGTATGCGCACAAAAGTACTGGTGGTAGGACCTCTCGTGAAGCAGTAATGCGTTTCGGTTTGAAGGGTGGGGCAGCCGTTGTAACTATACTGAGACCTTAGAACTTATGTCTCAAGGTGGGTGGCGCATTTACGTTGTAGATGTCTATGGGCTCCAGTAACCACTTAACATCAGGTGGGCTGTGAGCTCGTCCACCCATCTAAGCAATAAAAAAAAAATATTTTTTTTGTCAGTCGTAAAAAGAAAACTGTAATGTCCTGAAAGCGGTGTCAGAACCGTCGAGGTCATCCATCCCGTTGTTACAAAAGAGACGATTTCTTGGTATAAATCTCTGACTAACACAAGTGTTCTTTGTTCACGTAATTACCTACCTGTAAAAATGACTTGCAAGAGCTGAATGGCACCACTGCGAACGGCAGTGGCGTAAAGTCACATTTGTACTTGCCGACTGTCGATAATCAAGAGCTATGAGTAGCAAAAGGAGCTTCACCTAGTATCATTATAATGAAGCCTGCTATGTGGCACCGTTGGAGTGAGGCTTAGCAGAGATGACAATGTGCTTTTCCACGTTTTCCAAATAATCGCATCAGTGCGTTAAGGCTGATACCAAGAGGGTACAACTAGTATATGTAGCTAGATCACTGTACTGATAACGCCTCACGTGTTGAGCGGTTTAGCAGGTTTTATCCAACATAGTATGTGAGAATTGAAGCCTCCTAATTAACTCCTCCGTCTTCCACCAGGATCTTATTCCCATATCGAGACAGAACTCAGAAAGGGCAGTGGGCGTGTAACGCTGTTTCGCACCAATTAAAGACAGCGGTTTGGATGTCGTCAGAAGATGACCATCGACATCAGTCAGTGAGCTGCCTGCCTAATCGCTATCACGTACACCTTTGCTTAATAGCCCGTTAGCTGCGTGGTTTTACCATGGATATGGAGCGAGGCATTTATAAAGAATTTTCATAAAAAGTATTACATGAATAAATTTATTTAAAAGGGATTTTTGTGTATCATTATTATCTTTTTACTGCTGCTCTCGGCAGACAAGTTTACATCTCACCTGACTATAACTACACGTATACTCACAAAAATGAAACTTAGACGGTTTGTATTAATTATTGTTAATAGTCTTCGTGTGTTGTCAATGCGGTACGTCGACGGAAACATTCAATCCAAAAGTTTTTAAAACGCTGTATTCCTGAACATGACTTCCAAAGCTTTCTGCGATCCTAATACCGTTGCATTCTCGAAAATGCACTCCATTGCAGCCTCATCGGGAATAGCGAGCGCTGCTCGATAAAGAGGCAAGCAATTTCAAAGGCTTTCTCTTTCTTCCTCCAGCTGAACATAATATATGTCGCGTGCAAATAAATAAGATTCATTTATTTGTCTTAATAGTTATTTATCGATAGCAATTTAAGATTAACTAATTTATATAATCGCCAAACGAATTTGTCGTATGAAAGCAATCTTTGACATGTACAGGTTAATTAATATTATTTATAGAGAAAATCTTTACTTTCAAATTTAGTTTTCTGTGAGCATAAAATAATTTCTTATTTGTGAATTTCTATTATATTAACGAAATAAAAAAAACGGTACAATATGCACATTTACATCCGAATATATTATGTTTTTAGTAAATCCACTACCTACTATTTAGCAAGCAAATCATTGGCAAAAACAGGTACAAATAAAGAGTCTAATTTTAATGAATTTCAAGACGTAATCATCTAGACTAGACCTTGCTTAAACACTGCTTTAACCTCTTTTAAATTATAATATCCTAGTACTGCGCTTGGAGAGTCGCAAAGGTATTCCACATGGACGACGCATATAAAGGTTACATTTTCCACTTACGGTGCATTTTCCGTTTTGGTATACACATCGATCGAACTTATTTGTGGATCATTTTTTTTAAATAGCACTCGTGTGTTCGATAAATGAAAAGGAGAATAAATCGTTCATTAATTATGATAAAAAATAAAAAAGATGTATTTTATTTAAATTCTAAAGTTAGCTCCATTCGGCTTATGAAGTCCTGGTACCCGAGCTTCTAGTTCACCTAGGTAATCCACAAATATAAAAAAGATTTGAATAAAAAAATCAAGATTTGCTTTGATTGCTTGCGTGTTGTTGTTATGTGAATTTGGGATTACCAATATATTTAATTGACTTGTTATTTATGAGTGAACTTTATAATCAATACTCTACAATAACAGACTTTGAGAAATATTAATAATAATATGAGAAATTATTTTTCGACAAGAGTTTGAACAGTGGTCTTCAGAACAGAGCATCGGTATAATTTAATAATTATACTCCCGGACACATCTATCGGCCCACCTAAGTAGTGTTTTAAGTTTTGACGGTTCCTAGTTAAAAATAAATGTTAGGTGCAGCAATAACTTTTTATGCAGTTTTGAAGCTTATTTACTGGCCTTCTTTATCGAGTCCTTTTTAAAATCCAAATTCAGAATTATGAAAAAAAAAGAAGAAAATTCTAGTCTGTTCATTGTTTTCAACGATCCGACGGAGGAGAAAACTTTATTTAATTCGCGAAAGCTGGATTTTTTTATTAATGTTTCTGATTATTGGTTCCATAAAAAGGCTAATCTAAGCTTTAAGCTAGTTTTGACCAAAAAATATGGATACTCGGCCTGAAATTGCCGCCTAAGCTGTAGCACTTCTGCAGGCCAGGCATAGCCAAAGAAATGTGAGTGCACAACTGAATTTACGCCGTACCGTACTGTCCGTAGAGTTTATCAAAGGTACTTAGAGATTGGCGGTTTCGTTTGCCGTCAAGGAAGACCGCGATCTCGTGTGACAACTGAAACGCAAAACCGGTTTATCTTTACGACCAGCTTGAGAAACCGCCGCTTGACTTCAATTCAGATACAAAATCAACTACGCGACTTCCATAGAATATCTATGAGCTCTTGAACTGTTCGAAGAAGACAAGGAACGTAATATGGTATCACACAAGCCAGCTAATGGCTCCAAATTAGCGCGAGTTCACCGAACATCACTTTTTCAGTTTGCGCGAACTCATTTGCAGTCGACTCAGCAACACTGGCGCCAAGTATTGTTTAGCTGTAGCAGAGAGGGCTGCTTTTGGTGGTGGGTCATGGACAGTCTGGGAAGGAATTTAGGCAAATGTGAAAACCGAACTTGAGGTCGTTAGTGGACCACGACTTCCATCATTAGATGGTCACAGGTACATACGCCAGTGCTTAGAGCCTCATGTGATGCCATTCGATGTATGTTTCGGCCCAAATTTCACTTTGATGCACGATAATGCAAGACCGCATACTACTGAATTCGTCCAGGAATATCATTTCTTTTTTTTTTATTGTCTAGATGTGTGGACGAGCTCACAGTGGTGTTAAGTGGTTACTGGAACCCATAGACATCTACAACGTAAATGCGCCACGACACCTTGAGATATAAGTTCTAAGGTCTCAGTATAGTTACAACGGCTGCCCCACCCTTCAAGCCGAGACGCATTACTGCTTCACAGCAGAAATAGGCGGGGCGGTGGTATCTACCCGTGTGGACTCACAAGAGGTCCTACGACCAGTAATTACGCAAATTATAATAGTTATTATAACAATAATTCGAGACGTGAATATTGCAGTAATGGACTGGCCAGCAAGTACCCCAGACATGAACTCCATCGAACATCTATGGGACGAGTTAGAGAGTCGTGATCCGGCTCGCCAGCCAGTTTCACAATGAATGAATGATGAAGGAGCTGAAAACTGCCATATAAGAGGAATGGGAGATGATACCTCAGAATTTCATAGTGAGACTGATTAATTCAATGCCTAATCACATGAGGGCTGTCGTAGGTGCCTTTGGAGGTAATACTTCTTATTAATTAAACTTTTAATTGAGATAAAATTCTTCTTTAAAAATCCAGACTACTACTCTTGCTCTTCACCAAGGCGCATACTTGACTTATACCATCTTACTTACTTATCGGGTTTTTGTTTTCATAATTCTGAATTCGAATTTTTTAAAAAACATACCAAAGGGTTGACCAATAAATCAGCTTCAAAACTGCATAAAAACTTATTGCTCCACCTAACATTTATTTTTAGCTAGGGACCGTTAAAACTTAAAACACTAGGTGGGCCGATAAATGTGTCCGGGCGTGTATTAGCACTGTGAGAACAAGACACCGATAAATTTAAATATCTTTAGTGCGATGGAAATAACGAGCACCGCCCTTGAAAGACGATAGTAATTGCAGTAAGTAATACTTGTAGAGATCGTTAAACTCGGCTGAGATTTGATATCCTCATTCTCTACATGGGTTCGAACTTGCACTATGCACTTAGCATAATTCGCGGAAATTTTATTATTTAGCTTTCGTTAGTTTATTTCTTTATTCATTTTAATCATTTCGTATTTCTGAGTTGACAAAACCACTATTTTAGAGTAATCAGTGAATTTTTTTTATTATTGCTTAGAGGGGTGGACGAGCTCATGGGCCACCAAATGTTAAATAGTTACCCGAGCCCATAGACATCTACAACGTAAATGCCGCCACCTACCTTGAGATATGTAAGTTCTAAGGTCTCAGTTTTTACAGAACAGCGACTGCCCCAGCCTCCAAATCGAAAAGCATTACTGTGATAGTCAGGATGGTGGTACCCACGCGTGATGGCTCACATGACGCCACCAGTAAAACAAACGTAATAAACACATGAACGATAATTTTACGCCAGCACTCATAAATCCGGCATCGCTTAACTTAAGATTCGCGGTCCTTGAAATGACATTGGCAACAATTGTTTCTAAGAAATAAATAAAAACTTATCTACATATATTCAGGTATGTAATTATTTTGTGTACAGTGCAATCTTCTGTTTATGTCGATGACGGAATGTTGAGTAGGCGATTAAAATGCTAAAATAAGTTAAGTAGACATCAGTCACGGTACTATATAGATTTTTTTCTTGCTTAGATTGGTGCTACCTACTTTGAGATATGAGTGTATAGACTTTGAGATATGAGATATACATATACATTATGAATATGTATACATTATGTGATTACAACACTAACAAGGTCGGGTACGCAAGCCACCAGAGAGAACATCAAAGAGCAAAACACCGACTCCACGACGATGATCAAATAAATGATTAATTCAAATTCCTGTCCAGTAAACACAGTCGCCAAGACCGAAGCCGCTCAAGACCACATCATCATCATTACGTTTTATAAACTGGAAATATTTTACAATTATGCTCCGAATAGGGAGTAGGAAACACAACATACGATAATTTGGTAGGCTGTAAGCTTGTTGTTAGTATATAAATAAGTATGTACATTGACGAAGGTATCATTCTAAGTTAATCTGCTCATAAGACGAATAAAAGAAACTTGATTCATATTTCGTGGAATCCAATATAGAACTGGTAAAAGATACTGCCGTCATCAATTATAATTACTACATTCCGTTCAGCCCAAAATACTTTTGTAAGATAAATTTGTTGAACGCGATTTTTTTGTGTTACTCTAAAATCTTATTATGAGATTAATATATTTGATGATACTATTGCTTAGATTTTTTTTTGATTAGATGGGTGGACGAGCTTTCAGCCGACCTGATTTTAAGTGGTTACTGGAGTACATAGACATCTACATCGTAAATGCGCCACCCACCTTGAGAAATACGGCTATCCCATCCCGCAAACCGAAACGCATTACTGCTTCACGGGACGATAGTACCAGTAACAAGCTTGCGGCCCGTTCGGCGTTAAGTATGTACCGGATACCCTATCAAAGCGGATACCATATGTCCACATGAATTTCACAATCCACCTTGAGACATGTGACTCAAGTCCCAATTGAATTGTAGAACGTATGTATATATTCCATTTTTCAAGGCGGAATGCCGTACATCTTCAATTGCTTAATACAATATTTAAAAAAAAATTATGATTGATCACCCGAACCAAGCCGAGAAAGTAGGGGTGGAACGGTGAGAGATAATCTCGAATCGGATCTCATTTCCCGACCTGTGTCGAAATTAACATATAATTAGTTAGCATGAATTGTCGATACAGAACAGCTTAGTTGTGTGTCAAGTGTGCGTATAGGATCACGTTGTTATTTAGGATTGAGAATCACCAATCCTTAACATATAGGTAGTAAAAATGAAAACCAGTTGCCGAAAATTCCGTGCAATTAGCACGCAATGAAAGTATCGGACCCCGGTTATACTGGATAAGCAGCCGATTCATGAAAATTTTAATTTTTGCTTGTGTGTTAGGTAGTTGTTTTTATGCAAAAGGTTCTAACACACCTTCTCATCTATCATTGGTTTCGTAACTATTAAAAAATATGATCGACGCAAAATGACAGACTGTAAATACACTTACTAAACTAAACTTTAAAGAAAATAAGTTAATCTAAAAGGACTTGATCGATATCTTGCACCCCAGGATCGACCATGCGACTTAATCATCATGAAATCATCGCAATCATACAGATTGATTTCAATTTGATCTATTTTTGTACGAGTATGTACATATTGGTGGTAAACCTTTTGCAACACTAACAACACTACATAAATTTAATAATAAGATGATGATAAAAATTTAATCTCTGGCTAAAGCCGGAAAAGCAAATAAAAAAAAAAAATATTATACAAGCACACATCTTGAGTTCGAACCGGACCTAGACAGACTGGCGTAAGTTATGCCATACTAATGAGACCTGAAGTTGACGCATGCGAACTGAAAATCGGCGCTATGGAAACCTACTTTTGAATTCAAATATGTGTCGTTGAAACACAAATCTCCACCTCGATTATACTCTCCTGGTATTTTGTCTAGCAATTGGCGAGACTTTACACGTGTAACGTTTATTGTAAACTATATATTATTTATGTAAATTTTCACTTTCAATCAATTGCCCTTCAGTCGCGTTTTGTCATATTAGTTTTATGCGATATGAGTAGTTGCTAGGATTTACTTAATCGCTCTTTCTTATTAATTAATAAGTATATTTATTCTAGTAGAATTTAAAAGCGTTAAATTGATTTTTGAATATGAGATCACAAAATTAGCGGAATCAAACTTTATAATTAGATACCTACATTCGGATGATCTTGTTTGTAATATAAACACACTCGTTTACTTTTAATGTTCATCAAACGTTAAATGAGAAACTATTTTCAAATTTATTGATTTAATTCATTGCGATGTACTTTTAACATCCAATCTAACATATAAACTACATACTACATAGTTTAATACTGAGCTCCTACGCATTGCCGAATATTAGATAAAAATATGAGTTTAATTTAGTTTTTTTTTGTTAATCGTATTCTGAAACCTTTAATCTCTTCTACTGCTATGGTGTCCTGGTAAGTTGCATAATGAAATTTGCGCAGGTAGATGCATTCAGTGCACAGCTGCAGTAGTTTTAGCTGGCTAAGTCGATGCAAGTTTTACCTTGCAGTACTTTTTTGTATACGGCCTCATAGTGAAATATAGATAAATAGTAAAGTTTAATTATAAAAAGAACAAACCTTTGATAATATATCATTTAGTCTTTTTATTAAGATTTTACGGCTTGGTCATGAGACCTTTAAGCCAGATCTTAATTTGTCTCTTAAATTCTATTAGGTATAAGCAAAATGATATAGAGCGAAATGTTGATTAATTTGAGACTTTAATCAATTGAGACGAAATTAGATGAACCGAGATAGGATGGGATAAAATAAAGTCACAGTAAAATGGTGATTACTTACTTTTCCAGTGGACTTTTTAGAAAAACCCGAGAAACTACGGTCACCGGCTTTGTTTGCAGAAATACTAAAATAAAACCATTTACACAACCTCACTCTTGGCGTTCCCCTCAAAATGCCTGTTTCGTTTATCATTGGCTTGCAATTCACAGATAAATAATAACAGGCTAGTTTAGTGGCAGAGCAAAGGGTTCGGGGATAAAATATTTTTTTTGCTGTAGATAGATCAACGAGCTCATGATCTAGCCGGTAATAAATGGTTATCGGAGCCCATTGAAATCATCTTCAGTCTTAATATTTTGTGTATAATGCTTATTTCACCATTCGAACTGGAATACAAGGTTACTTCATAAAACAAATGAGAAGATTTTGAGACCAAGTAGATTGAAGTATTAAATTTAAGACATCGTTTCAACATTTAATTTTGTTCTTTAACATTAGGTTTTCAAATCATAAATAAATTAAAAATATATGAAGTGTTTTTGATACGAAAAAATGGCTTCTCATACTCAAAGATTTCAAAATTAGGGCAGATATTTTTTATAATCATTACACACATTCACCTAATTTCATAGTGCTTATGTCAATCGTTGAATTATGGCTAAAACGCATTGCGAAACTCGATTGCCTGATCGGTCAGACTGACATATGAGTCGACTATTATCAAAGGCGGCAATCTGACTTTTGGACAATGATTGGTAAATCAGAAAAACGAATTATTGACTTTGTATTCCATTGGCAGTCACAAAACTCTTCGGAACGACATCTTAGATAAATAACAGGTTAACTATTAACCTTTATTTAATGCAGGTTTTGAACCGTATTCTTTGAAGGAGACGATTATATTCAAATAAATCTGTATTGACATATCAATAAATTTTTTTTGTCCAAATGTACAGATTGCCGCCTTTGATAATAGACGACTCATATACTCTCAGTACTGTTGTTAGACGCCGCCAGTTCTAACCTTAGCAGCGGACTACCAACAATACCTTCATTCCAAAAAAAAAAAGAGAGCAAGGCGACGTTCGTTTGCTTACTGGGCCCATAAAAATATTGTTTATTACAAAAAACAATCATTGTAAAACAGTACTTAAGTTCAATCTATCCATTGCATGCATTTTCGTCATTTTATGGGAAGTGCATTGCTCAAGAAAAACCTAGCGAGAATCGATTAATTGTTTGAATGCGGTTGAGTCTGCTTTATCGATATTGACTTTTTACAAGACCCTCCCAACAACGAAGCAAGGTTTTTTAGCGTTCACGTAAATCTTTATTTAACCAGAAATAGCTTGAAGAGGTATCGTTAGCATCTATGTATTATCATAGAGAGTGATTTTGTGCGTGCTTTTAATTTTTTTGTACTATCTTATTATAAGCTGTCTAAAATTCAAAAAAGCGTTCGAAACCATCCGAATTTCTATCACAGTGCCTATCGTCGTATCTAATATACTACATAATTTGGTGAACAGGAAGAACAATTCTAAGGTCTAAAAGTTTCTAGACTTTTTTTAATTCCTCTATCACTAGTATCAGCTACGGACAGATATTTGACAGATTGAATTTAAAAAAAAAACTTTCTGCTCTTATAGAAGTGACAGTCAAAAATTAGTTTAGACCCTGTCGCGAATGTTATAGCAAGACTGCTATAGTTAAGATCTTACAGGTTCACTAGGTGCTTAATATAGGCCATACATAGTGGTAGAAAAACGTATTGCGGTGGTCTGAATATCAAATATAAATAGAAATTCAAATAAACTTACAAATATATGTAATTACATTGTGTAATTCTTAAGGCTACATTTTTGTACTACTTAATAATTAATTAAATACCTACTAACAAATTTTATGACACAATCTACGTTAGTGTTTATATTTTGGTTATGTAAGAGTTATGACGTGTTTTAAATAAAATGGATTCTACGACCTTATATCATAAAATATAAAGCAGGATTCACATGGTGATGTCTAAAGGCTGCGTCTACTACCTGACACCGCTGATATCGTAAACAGTCGGCCGATCAACAGCAACACAAAATAATAAAAGTATTTTTATTTATTTATTTTTTATTGCTGAGATGGGTGGACGAGCTCACGGCCCACCTGATGTTAAGTGGTCACCGAAGTCCACAGACATCTACAACGTAAATGCGTCATTCACCTTGAGATATAAGTTCTAAGGTCTCAGTATAGTTACAACGGCTGCCCCACCCTTCAACTGAAACGCATTACTGCTTCACGGCAGAAATAGGCTGGGTGGTGATACCTACCGGTGCGGACTCACAAGAGGTGCTACCACCAGTATAAGTCTGATACATGCCTTCCTTGAAGAAATTGCATTTTTTTCTCTACCTAATCGTTAGTATCCTAAGGGGCTATTCCAAATACGCACCGACTGGTAAATGAACTCACGGGGCCTCCTAGGCCCCTACTAGCTTAACCCTTCTAGACTACCAAGGTACCATATACGTGTTTTGGTTCCAGACACCCTTAAATGCAGGTTTGTATAATGTTCCTATATTTTGAGTCACTGTCTCACAGTACAGTAAAGGGAACGGTTGAAGTTAGTTTAATGATCCAAGCACGTGTTTGAGAAAACATTTCAAGGTTCTGAAGAATCCGGAAGGTCTTGAAGCGTGAATCATTATACTTAGACAGACACTACAGCTACAAACACCTGGTACATCTAGATACTTGCAGTCATGTTTTTATCCCGCTATCTGGACGACCGGAATCAAATTTAAAACATCGAATGCGTAAACTATGCGATAAGTCGACATTTTATTTTCCTATTTAACTTTATAGACACGAACGTTTAAAGACACGTTTGAAGACAATATTTTTAAATACATTTTAAATTCGAAAAGCTCACATTGTTCGTATAATTTCGGTAGTGTTCCACTTTGGTGTAAGTAGGTAAGAGAAAAACATTTTATTCCAGGTAAAAAATTTATAGAAACAGCTCCTGCAGAACTCAATGGCCACTTGACGTGACGTGGCCCAGAACATCGTATAAGTAATAGCAGCCCGTCAGTGTCGACAACCGTCTCGAGTGGTTTTTAAGTAGGCAATATTTTTTTTTTAAAGATATTATGCTCCTAATTTGTGGGTGATTAATTATTTCAACGCGTGTGGGAGTCAGTCAATCCGAAGTACGAGTGTTTGAAGTACCCACGTAGTTGTACTAAATCCATGATTTTATTTTCAGCTTTAGTTAGATATTTATCAGAGAATTTCTGAATGACCACTCTTGTTGAGATTTTACGTTTATGCATTTTCTAAGAATCGTTTTTTAATTATTTTTGGGTTTTAGTTCGCGATTTCCTACGTGCAAACCTATTAATGTGACAGATGCAAGGAATAACATTGTAAACTCAGTTCTAGCTAAAAATGATAAATGCTATTCCTAGCATAGGGTAAAGCCGAGATAGATGCCCCACTTTTTGAAATAGTCATGTAATTTTGAAAATATTAGTTTTATACGAATAATTTCTATTAATGTAGTTAGCTCAATCCTTTATGTTTAATTAGTATACATTTTTTTTAACCTATAAAATACAGATTTTGCAGAAATTCGTTTTTCGTAGAACCTTTTTTTGGAGGATAGATGCCTACCTGTATGGATAGTTGCCCCACCAAGAAAATACTGAGTAGGATAGATGCCTGCAGTGAAGGATACATGCCCTTTATACCGTATAAACGAAAAAACCAAACCAAATATTAAGAAGTTCTATTCCTAACAGAGCAATTGTCTCCAAGAAACATGGGTCATAATAATAAAAAATATTTTGTATTTTTTAAGTCTTTGAATGTTTATAATTAAAAGATAATTCTCATATCACACAAATGATCATAATTAAATTTTTAATGCGTTAAGTAAGCGTAAGCTAAACTACAATTTTTTTTGTTTCAACATGCATCATCCTATTTTTTATTAAATAAAATTTTACAAATATTTATTTAACAAAAATATAAATTCTTAATTGTTTATAAAATATTCACATTAAGTGTCAATGTGTACATTGCAAAATCATATTTTTTTATATTGAATTAACACAATAAAGATATCTTTATTATTTTGTCCAATTGAAGTTTAACTGGATAGTGCTTTCAATTTTCCACATCTACATAATTTCTGAAAAACACGTTTCATGTAGCTAGTTCTGAAACATTAAACATTGAATCCAGTCGGATTGCGACTTCGTATTTTTATAGTTTTCAAAACATTCAATGCAGATATTTTATGCAGATTACATGCGTTTTAGGTTTATCCCTTAGATTTCTTTAGGGGCAAATCTATTGTTTTACTTCCTTTCATTTTATAGTTAAGTGGATTGTCTTCATCTTCGCTGCTTGAACTGTAAATAATTTGTTTGTGTTTTATGTTTTCAAGGCATATTTCTGGTATATTCTGAAATGACAGAGTATGGAGGGATAGATGCCCCTAAAGGCACCTATACCCCAAAAAATCAGGGCAACTATCCTTTGTGATAAGGATAGATACCCAAATTTTTTGTAAATAAATTATAAACATAATAGCATTTATTTATACCTAGATGCAGGCTCAATGAACCAATATATTTACGCAGTAAAAAATATAATGGAATTTTACACTAATTATAAAGTTATACCACGCTAAATACTAACCTTTAAATCTTTGACGTGTTCGTGAAATTCCGCGCGGAGAAAATTATATGTACGAGGAAAACATTCCGTCACCACGCGATTGTCAAATGGTACATAAGGTATAGGGTGACTGTGCTTCTTACTTATTAAATTAATTTTTTGCAATGAGTGCGGGAAGTTAGGTTTTTAGAACATGAGGCACCTATCCCGCTGCGGCATCTATCCAGGTTTTACCCTATATCGAATTATCGAAACATTCCAATTAAACGATGTATTTTATTACCTAAAATTGTTTTCTCAAAGACTCTTGTCTTTGAGAAACCAACTAAACAACTAAACTAAAAACCCAGCGGCAAACAATGAGAAGCTTTTCCCACTCTATAAAAATTCGAGTTTTTTACTGGTGGCAGGACATCTTGTGAGTCCGCGCGGGTAGGTACCACCACCCTGCCTATTTCTGCCGTGAAGCAGTAATGCGTTTCGGTTTGAAGGGCGGGGCAGCCGTTGTAACTGTACTGAGACTTTAGAACTGATATCTCAAGGTGGGTGGCGCATTTACGTCGCAGATGTTTATGGGCTCCAGTAACCACTTAACACCAGATGGGCTGTGAGCTCGTCCACCCATCTAAGCAATAAAAAAATAAAAATAAAAGTTTACTTTTACGCGATCGAGAAGTAATAAAATTCGCACTAGGTACACTTAGTTACTTTTTTCCGTCGTTTTAACACGTCAGTTATTATAGTCAGTATTATAGGAGAAAATTAACTTATTTTATTATTCCTTCATACTGACGAGAAACTCGTTCTATTTTGATGTTTTTTTTTATTTATTAATTTTCGTGGGTCTAAAACATTTATATTGCCATAATTATGCGAACGATACAGGCTATCCCGTCAAATCGAGTACAACGTCAAAGTATTACTGGGCTACAGACGAAAATTCCAGCTGATAATAAATAGATTAACAAGTTAAATCTTTTAATAAATGTATTTATAAAATGAATTAAGAACATATAGTTTTAAATGTCCGAACTTATAACAAAAATTATTATTTTTGGTTTTTATTTAAAAACATTGGGTTGTATTTTTTCCAGAGTTTAAATTTGCTGATTCTTGAAAATCGTCAGTCCTGCGTTTCAAATTCGAACGCACGATCGATATAAATAGGCAAACCGCTGGTACAGCGCGGACTTCACGGTCGCCCTGCTACTTGTAGTACCAAAAATGTAATTAGCACTAGCGAAAACCATTCGACCACCGGTCTCAATATGTTTTACCGACTATTCAGCTCAGATTTGTTGGACGAAATACTCATTATACCAGCGCAACTTAAACCTCGACATGATGTTTCAATATGAGTGGCGACATTTATGTTACGTCCATAAGTTCTGCTAACCGTCGTTATACCTAGTGCAAAACTTGTAAAAGTATTCGGAAAACCAGCTTCGGCATAAAATTACACAGAGACGACTACGAATAGTTTTATAGAAGACTACGTGTACCCGTCCGCTTCACTGGACATTTAAAATTAACATTACTATTTCTCACCCCCACAAAGATTCTCATCATTAACGCCCCCGCAACTGGTGTAAGGAGTCCAACACTCATATAAATGTCTAGCCTATTCATTAAGTACATGTATTTTCTACATGGATACCATCAAGTCAATCGCATCTATGGTTCAGTAGTTATAACGGAAAATTCGTAAAAATCACTGTAGATTTATTAGTATAGATTCTTTAAATATATAAACATTTAACCTTACTACTATTACTACTGGTGTATCCTAGTTTAGTCTACCCGTGATCATGACGTTTAAAACAATACCGACATATCCGGAAAGTCACAATAAAACTAAAAAGTCGTAAGAAACCGTAAAAACAACAATCTTTATTAATCCTAAATAAATCTAATAAATCTAAATAATCATTTTGTAAAATTCACGCTATTTGTCACGGAACTCTAAACGGCATGACCGATTTTGTCTTAGTTTCTTATATGTGTTTGGAATGGCTTAGATTAACTTTTTTTTTTATTGCTTAGATGGGTGGACGAGCTCACAGTCAACCTGGTGTTAAGTGGTTACTGGAGCCCATAGACATCTACAACGTAAATACGCCACCCACCTAGAGATATAAGTTCTAAGGTCTCAGTATAGTTACAAGGGCTACCCCGCCCTTTAAACCGAAACGCATTACTGCTTCACGGCAGAAATAGGCGGGGTGATGGTACCTACCCGTGCGGACTCACAAGAGGTCCTACCACCAGTAATTAAGCAAATTATAATTTTGCGGGCTTAATTTTTATTACACGATGTGATTCCTTCGCCGTAGAAGTCAATCGTGAACATTTGTTAAGTACGTATTTCATTAGAAAAATTGGTACCCGCCAGGGATCCGAACACCGGTGCATCGCTAGATACGAATTCACCGGAAGTCTTATCCTTTAGGCCACGACGACTTCAAATGGACCCGATACTTGACGTTGCAATCGGGGTCTATCGGCTATAGGATTATTAACTGTTTTAATGACTTACCCCAGTATCCCTGATAATGAGATAGCTTGGATTTACAATAGGATCTAGTAGGTGGTGCTACGATTAGATATTTTGTTTTTATTGATCTTGAGGGCATTGCAATATTTATATAGACAGAGAGATAACATTTTTTTACCAAAAACATGATTAACTTTAAATATAAGTCAACACGTAGGTATATTTTTCAAAAGGCGGTCTTATTGGTCTTATCTTAAATAATATTGGGGAGCCATGATATGTTTTTTTATTGCCCTAGTAGGCAGACGAGCATACGGCCCACCTGATGGTGATGGTTACCATCGCTCATGGACTCAATGCCAGGGGCAGAGCCAAGCTGCTGCCTACCGTTTAAGCGAAGTTGCTTAGCAATCCCATTAACCTAATTGTATCTAAATAAATACATACTAACAGTAATACTTTTTATTGATACAAAAGTAACATTGTTATAACTTTACTAGTTGTGCCCGTCCGCTTCGCTGGGCATTTAAAATTAACATTGTTATTTCTCACCCCGACAAAGATTCTTATTATTAGCGCCCCCGCAACTGGTGCAGGGAGTTCAAGACTCATATATATATATATTAGCCAATCCATTAAGTGCATGTATTTTCTACATGGATACCAAGTTTCAAGTCAATCGGATGCATGGTTCAGTAGTTATAACGGAACATCCGTATAAACCACTGTAGATTTATATATTAGTATAGAAGTAGGTATATATATAGCTTTGAATTGTATGACAACCGTAGGTGAATTTACAAGATATCACACACAAACCTTAAAGGTTTTTGAGGCATTTCATATTGGAAACTCTGAAGTTGTTTATGGTCGATAATGTAAAGTAAATAAATTATAAATATTTACATGTCATGGCAAGCCCGCTAGTTCTTTTTAATTTTTCAAGTGGTCCAAGTACGATGTTGAGCTAAACTATATCTGAATCACGAAAAAAGCGAGTAACTCATGTGTTCTTTTTTTTTAGGACCTGTTAAAAAAAGAATCGTTCAAGCATTTATATAGCATCTAGCATATAGGTACTAACTTAAAATCCTTCTAATAAGGTTTTACGTATTCAATTACCCACCAATGACTTTAAGGCGGTAATCGTTATAAGAACATTATTTGTCTGTTAATATACAATTAGCAATTTTAAAGTTCAGAATAACATATTTAGTTTTACAGATAAACTAAATTTGTAAGAATTTTAATAAAGACAAAGATGGGAGACTGTGCAGTTTGCTAAATAATGAAGTTTTTTTCCAAATAATATCATTGGTTTATTAAGATTGGACATAGATGTTTGAGTAAAGTGAAGCTCAAAAACTTACCGTGCTCATTGGCGACAGCATATTGATAATTCGGTATGATGTCAGGCAAATCGTGATGAGGCGGCGGAGGTGAAGTTGGTGGCGGCCGATATCCAGGCTCCACGGCACCATAGGCTAGAGGCCACTCCCGCTCACTCATTGTACCATACGTACAGTATTCACTGCCGTAGCCCAATTGTTGGCTTGTAGAGCCTGCGTGTGAATACGCACATGCACCGTAATCTATAGCTGGACCACTGCTCGCTCCGGAACTGCTGCTGCCCGCAAGCTCATAGCCAGTGGGCTGTGACGGCGGCAGCGTGGGCATCCCGCCGCCGCACAAATAACCGCCACTTCCAAATTGTGGCTTTAACGCTTGACATTTACGACGAAAGCCGCGCGGACGTCTTCTAAACGAACCTTCCTCGAACATAAACTCGGAGGAAGGATCGATGGTCCAATAGTGACCCTTCCCGGGCCGCCCCAAGCCTTTCGGCAATTTGACAAAGCATTCATTCAGGCTCAGATTGTGTCTCACGGAGTTCTTCCAGCCCTGGTAAGAGCTACGAAAGAAGGGGAACTGCTGCTGAAGAAAAGCGTAGATTTCGCTGAGCGTGAGTCGTTTATTAGGCGAATGTCGGATCGCCATGACTATAAGGGCTATGTAGGAGAAGGGTGGTTTCTCTTGGCGGCGCGTTGCAGGCGGGCGGCGCGCCGCCTCCTCTGTGGTTTGGTCCTCGGTCTTCATGCGTAGGGGCGCGTGGGGAGCGCGTGTCGTGCGCGTCGGGACGCGAGCTAGCAGACAGTGCGCGCGCGTCGCCGCGGCCCATCACGGCGTGCGCCGCCCAGCGCCCGCCCCACCACACCCACCTCCGCTTCGCCACTCGCAAGGCTTATGCCAAAATCGACTCAGGGCAAAGCTTCTCAAGTCATTTACAACATTCAACACTGTTGTAACAATCAACTATTTAATTCATGTTGATACCTTTTTACATACGAAATGATAAGAGAATTAGAATGGCCAGACAAGATTAAGTAGGTATTTTCAGGCGTTCTCATATCATTTCTGTTATAATAAAAACGAAATACAACAAAAAACGAGATACAATAAATAAAACCTACTTAGCAAAATTTTCATTTATTTTTTCTTGTGTTCACAAACAAGATAGAAATTTCTCCTATACAGATAGGTAGGTACCTCTGGCGTACCCGGGCACACGTTAATACATCTAATTTCACAGTAACGAAAATATAACAAAATATTCATTCTATCAAATGAAATATCAAATATGCGTAGGTATTTGTTTGCGCTGTTTCATTTTTAATTACGTTGATACAAAATTAAACGACACGCCAACAAACGGGCACGTGTAATAAAACTAAACTGAATTTCGGAACGGCTTTAGAGATCCTTACTTATTGTGATCTTTGCAAGCCAAATGTGTGATATAGACACAAATTAAAGAAAGCAGATAGATTAAAAGGCTTTTAAGCGATGGTAAGGCTATTGCACTCTCGGATCCCCGTCTGGATTATCCACAAACTCGTACAAACATCCAAACAGCGGAAAACCCGCTTAGACAATAATATTTATCCGTCGCAAGGACGGCTGTCGAACGCCCGCTCTTGACCTAGCACAATTAAACCAAACATTTTACTAGAACTATAAAACAGTTATACGACGTACACCAAATATTTACCATAAAGCGTAAACCAAAAGTTTTGCATTAAACTTGCCGGATTTATTTACTCGCAGTCGTGTAAACTAATAATTGCATTTAGAAAAGAATCCTCTCTCGACGCGTTTAAGGTGTATTTTTGAGTGCGGGAAGTTGGTCCGACGTCGTTCGCTACTTCCTCGTGCTCCTCAAGCCGATGTGTAGGAAGTCCTCGTAACGGTCAGTAGTATACAAATTTCAGCTTTACTGTTCGTTAGTTAAACAAAAGCATCGTTCGTACAAAACATTTTGAACGCCGGAAAATGCATTTGAATTGACTGAACAAGATATCTATTTTATGTTCGGGTAGATAGCCGTTTTTGAAATTCAGTAAGTATTCGGTTATTAGAACGGCTTACTGAAAAACTGACAAAAAAAAACACTTTGGAATTACTTAAATTTAACAAGTACCTACCTACATCAAAATCGTTTAAAAGATTTCTAAACGGAATTTACTTATTAGTATTTAACACTATATATATATGAAATATGTCTTATCCAATAAACAGTATTTATAATTAAAAAAAAGGATTTGCCGCTAATCCTCATTGCGAAATTTTTTTTAATGAAGAACTTTGTTCCCCAGCAGCGGCATTTAATGTGCGTGTTCGGTGACGTAATTTCGATGTGGTGATAAATATATAAATCATTATTATCGAATGCTGCTATAAATACGTGGTCGGTAGTGACGGAATGCTTTCGCGCCGGGTTGCTGATCTTTTCTGTAAACAATCGTCGCTGTAGTAAACATTAATACTATCACTATTGTAGCAAAAAAATCGTTTTCTATGCATTAGAAGAAACTTTTTTCTATATCAGACATAAACGTGCACTTGATAATTTCGTTAAGCTCTTAAAATCAACAGCCCTATGGATCGGACAGATATATCTAGTTGTATTCAAAATACGATAATAATTTTGATATTATTATATGTATAAATCGAAGGAATGTAAACTGGAATATGTGAAGTATTAAAATAAATATAAAATGAATAATGTTATGATATGATAAAGTAAAAATCCTAATGGATTTTTTCCAAACCAAAGTTTCCTATTGTTACAATAGGTATGGCACGAATGACACATACAAAAGATACATAAGATGATGCTTTGAAATTCGAAGCTACTTTTCTCTTTCCAACGCAATAATTCCAAGTAAAGACGAGCTAAAAGGAAGATACAATGTCTGACAGAATAGCCCACAAGCTCCGCCCACAAGATGGCGCAGCGCGCGTCGTTGCACGCCACACATGTGCGCACGCGCAACCCGCGATCATTGCCTGATCTTGAACCCTCCATTCATCACCTTTTACGAGCTGGCAGTGTTCGAGCTTTTTACAGTTTCGCTTAATATTTTGGTGTACAATCAGACATTTTATATCTTCCTATTTAATTGATATTCAAACCATTACATATTGAAAGTCGAGAAAAACCTAGAATTCACATTTTATGTTTTTGCTAAATCTACTTTTGTGACATACCCAAATTTTGTAAGGAAGACGTCTTAGTATACATTTTCATATTCGTTCAAATTTTTGTGCTCTGTAATTAAAGTTTTAATGAAAACGATAGAAAAGCAACAAATTAGTTTAGTTTTATTTTATGGCTGTATACTCAAAATTATCTAAATGTACAAGACATTTTGAAAACAGTTCGAATGTGACTTTTACAATACATACAAGCACAAGACTTGACTTGACTTGACTACATGAATAATAAATATAACCCAGGGTTTGTTTGTATATGATAATTAAATTTGTATATCTTATCTTATCTATCTTTAAACGAGCAATTATTGTATATAAATATAGGTATATACAATCTGAATCTCGGAAACGGCTCCAACGATTTTCATAAAATTTAGTACACCTACAGGGGATTTCGGGGGCGATAAATCGATCTAGCTACGATTTATTTTCAGAAAATGTTGTTTTATTCGTGTTTTCAATAATCAAGTTTATCGATAATTTTGTTTTTTTCTTTAAATAATCAGTTCATATTTTTTTAATATTCTGTCGGTAAGATCGAAAAATATTATTCATATTTCATCATTTTAACAATATGTAATTCGTATTTAAATATAATTTCTAAAAAACATAGTTTATCAACAATAAAAAAATACCGAGCGGAGTTCGGACATACTCTAGTGATAATTAAATTCAATGCAGAAAGACCTTGAATGGGATCAAATTACGAACAAAGATACACCAGGGCAACATAAAGCACAATTGGTAGATTCATTCATTTTGTGAAAGTTTGCAATAAAATGAGGCACTGGACACAGTCCTTCTAAAATGCTGTTTTCCTAGTACCATTGTTAGTAGCGCCTAGTAAGATCGGACATTTTTTGATAATGCGAGTTGTCCAAGCTCATATAACTAAAACATGTTGAACGCCATTTGGCCCACCGGTGGGCCTAGTGTACTTACTATACAATTCGAGCCAAGCCAAAATCATGGAATTATTCTAAAATTGATAAAATGCAATAATTTGTACGGAAGGTAAAAATTAGCGGGGATTGCCGTCTAGTTTTTAAGACATTTTAAAAGTCTTGATAAAAACTACAACTTTTTACTAGATTTAAAAACCAAGGCGCTCGGTTCGGCTAAAGGGCCACGCGGCACACTTCCATACGCGTTTTGTTTGATAGCTGCCATCTGTGGCTTGTAGGTAACGTTACGTTAGAACCCTCACGCGGCTCATGGGTGACCCTCATGGCCCGAACGGTTCAGTAAGATAAGGCTCACAGATGAGCACCGTGACCTGAAGAAAATAATCGATTTTTCATATAGCGTTTAACGTGTTAATTCGTCGTGTCGTGTCATGTAAATTTATTGAAGATCGAAAACAAATTTGGTTTATTTGGAATTATCAGCCCAATTTCATTTTCGATGCGCAAGAAAGATCAAAACGTTACCCGAAATGTAGACTTGTATGTATCTATGTAAAAAAATATTAAAAGTGACTCTCGATGATTTTAACAATAAAATTTTAATTTCGTTTTCATTATTTTTTAAACTATCTCACGGCAAATCTGGTGTTAATCGGTTATCGGAGCCCCACTGCCAGCACTCTTTCACGTTTCCACGTTTCAAGGTATCTTGAAACACGGGATTTTTGAGACATGGTACACCCCTATGAGCTCACTATGACCCTAGTACTTCCGAGTTTCCGAGAGAGAGAGAGAGAGAGAGTAATTTCCGTATTTTCGTATCATTTATACTACGATGCAACTCCTTAATCATGGAAGCTATTCGTGAACACGTAGTAGTAGAAAAAATATATACATTCCCCATAAATTGAACCACAGAAAATTTGCAGGCTTTCATACACAAAGACCTTTTCAGCCATTGACCCCTATAATTAAAGTTTACAAATTATTTTGAACTCGGCTTATGGGCAAAGCTTAAGATAGTGGAAAAATTGGGAAGATGTTTTCGAGATCCGCACAAGGTTTTTGCTTATAATTCAATATGAACATTTAAAAAAATGTATTTAGAACTACATCAAAGACAAATTAATATTTAATAACACTCAATTTTTCCAGAAACTGTCAAACCAATTTTTACAGGGAAATTTCGTAATTTAATTTATTTCATATTTCAGAATACATTATCTTATACGACGCCCTCCAAATTTCCATGAAATAGGATTCATTTTTAAAAAGACAAGGGACAGAAATATTGATAATTATTAAAAAAAATGCAAGAAACGTATTTTGAAAAACGACATATTATGTCTGTATAATGTTATTTTAATTAGCTATCAGCTAACGCTAACATAAGCTGCAGGGAGGAAACTTTTAATTCATCTATATACTTAATTATTGCGATTCTTGAACCTATGTCCAACAGTGGACGTCTGTGCGCTGATGATGACGATGACGATGTTTCTTCCAGCATCGATTCTATGTTTATAAACCAACTCTCTTTGCGTTAAACTCAGTAGGTTCCAAGTATTAATTTGATTGGCGTTGGACTTTACGCTAAGAATAAAGACAAGAGAGTCCTTTAAAATTAAATATAAAATATGTGTACAGTAGCTGAGGTACTGTTAGGCTTAAGAAAAAAATCACTAGAACAAAGGATTTTATTTGAACAGTGCTCTGTCTAATGTGAAAAAAAACTTTGCAAAAGATAACAATAGACACGTCTTTCTTCATCATTTTGACAGATTAAACTAAATTAGCATTAACTTAAATTTTACAAAAATAAAATAAAATTGTTTATAAATTTACAAATAAACGTTTTAACGCAAAAACACAGATTTCTTATGGTAGATTTCCATGCTTAATACCATATCAACCACCATCCATCCCGCCACGTCATATGTCTAATATTCCTTATATTTAGTAAATCAGTGTAACCCATGGTTTCGGCTTAGTGTCAACAAAAACTGTATCAAATTTCAAAGAATAGGGGACAACCGCATTTATAAATTCCTAGCTACGAACATTGAATTTTATTATATAGAAGATACATTTTATTATATAGAAGATACATTTTATTATAGTATTTGTGTTGTTTTTCGGTAATTTTCTTCGATCCAGTGTGCTTGGATCAATATTAATTAAAATATTACTTAACTTGTATGGATGGTAGGACCTCTTGTGAGTCCGCACGGGTAGGTACCACCACCCTGCCTATTTCTACCGTGAAGCAGTAATGCGTTTCGGTTTGAAGGGTAGGATAGCCGTTGGAACTATACTGAGAACTTAGAACTTATATCTCAAGGTAGGTGGCGCATTTACGTTGTAGATGTCTATGGGCTCCAGTAACCACTTAACACCAGGTGGGCTGTGAGCTCGTCCAACCATCTAAGCAATAAAAAAAAAATAAAAAAAACATCAGTTTTTATGGGACATTCAATTGTGTAGTTATTTTCCTTAAAAAAGCGCTATATTCATTTTTCCTACGTGCCTCTACATTCTCTTCGCAGTCACTGAAGCACGAATCAATTCTGTTTACTTAAAATATTTTCGTTAAACGTTTTCTTTGAGATATCGCTATTGAACGTAAAACTAATAGGCTCCTCTGCGGTACACGAGTAACGAACGTTCAAAGTGAATTTCTGTAAAACGCGTCGGCTATTTGCCGTCTGAATAAACACTAAGAGCGTCATCGATTAGCGATGAAAAGCATAAATCTGTATTCTGAAATAAAGGACCGTTTACAAAGCGTTTTAGATTAAACGTGGAGCACAAAGCCGTTTAAACTAGAGTGTAAAGGCGCGAACTCGGAGCGTAGCAGTAAATTATGTTTTATGACGTTGCGGCCATGTGCGTAACGTCAATCGGCAGCGCACCGGGAACCTGTCCGACTCAGACAGACAGAGCTCCAGCAAATTTTCTATCGACTGACAAATACATCCTGGACAAAAATAAAATGTTCAGAAAACTAGTATGATATATTGTTTGTATTCCATTTATAATGATTTATTATGTGAGTAAGAGGTCATAGGTTATAAATCGGCGGCAAGAAATTCAAGTGCACTCGTTAATACGAATTGCGTTAATACGAAGAATACGATTTTTTTGGTTAAAATATTACTAAGCATAAATAGAGACTAGATCTTATGATTAAAGTATACATATATATCTATATGTTATGTATATCATATGAAGTATGCCTCGCGGTTTTATTCACGTATCAATTTGAACATATTTCATGGTAGGAGGTAGAGCGAACATAATCTTACCTAGTGGGCATTCTTAGACTAAGGAGTTGTAATATAATTAAAACTACGAGTACTTTTACGCTCTAATCTCGCGTTTTTCATGTCATTATATTATTTCTGACGTTTCGCATAATTTTCAAATTTCGTGTTTACGTGACTTATGGAAAATAATATAAATTACAATGGAAAGTTCGAGATCTTGCAGTAAAATTAGTTTTTAGTTAAAATCCTGCTTATTTTCTACCGCAACAGAGTCGTGCTTTTCGATTTGAACGATCGGGCGGGCGTTAATTTCGTGTAAACTTAGACGAAATGTTTCAGGGTGTGTGGCGGCTTTCATATATAACTATATAGCACCAGCTGGGCCGTGAACAAGTCCAACCATTTGTTGCTAGTCGAAACAATTTTCTGAAAGCTAGCTTTTTGTTAATGAAAGTATTGCTGATGGCCTGGAGTACTCTACAAAATCATCGGGACTGGTGGGCGAGCTCGTGGGGTCAGGGAGTGGGGTAGGGGTCGCTAACCACTCTCCAAGCCTACTCCTCCACTCTCCTGAAGTCGTCGTGGCCTAACGGATAAGACGTCCGGTGCATTCGTGTTGAGCGATGCACCGATGTTCGAATCTCAGGCGGGCACCTATTATTTCTAATGAAATACGTACTCAACAAATGTTCACGATTGACTTCCACGGTGAAGGAATAACATCGTGTAATAAAAATGAAACCCGCAAAATTATAATTTGCGTAATTACTGGTGGTAGGACCTCTTGTGATGCCGCGCGGGTGGGTACCACCGCCCTGCCTATTTCTGCCGTGAAGCAGTAATGCGTTTCGGTTTGAAGGGTGGGGCAGCCGTTGTAACTATACTGAGACCTTAGAACTTATATCTCAAGGTGGGTGGCGCATTTACGTTGTGGATGTCTATAGGCTCCAGTAACCACTTAACACCAGGTGGGCTGTGAGCTCGTCCACCCATCTAAGCAATAAAAAAAGCACATCTAAGGTAAGCCTAACAACTCAAGCTTGGTTTGTGAAGGCATTCATCACCGCAGTGAAATCGCGACCCGCTGACAAGACCCGTGATACTCAGTGAGTTGTCTTAGACTCTTCGCCAAGCATGGTGGTCTATGGTTGCTGCTAACGTTAAAACAACAGTAATAGTGGTTCAGTTGAATCCATCTGAGCTGACTAGGATTCAAATGAGAACTAATTTTGTACTGTATAGCTGTACTTGTGAACCAAAAAAATTGTTTTGTTCCTTACGTCCTTATTTAAGTTCCGTTTTTATTCCGTTACCTATTTCCTTAGTATAATTCATTAATTAACATAAAAGTTCACTCAAAGCATTCACCTATGAAATATTTATATTAAATAAGCTATTTGATTTGGAATCGATGGTTTAGTTATTAGCGGTTAGTGAATTCATTTTGAAACTCTCTTGTTCCGAACTTCTTTTCGGATTCAAAAAAAAGAACGTCATATAATCACAGGAAGTACAAATTATGCTAGATACTTCAATTACGCCTACATTTGCATGGCACAGATTACTACAGAATCCATTAACGTTCGTCAAACGTAAACAAGATCGTCGTCAAACGGCGACTTAAAAGGCGTTACGAGAAATCGAGTCAATCTTTTGTAGCCGCCGCGCCGCGCTAGATTACAACAAAGTTGATTATAAGATTATTATAAACTTCATCAAGTTACATGTGAATTTTGAAACGAGTCTCATCGGCGAATTGTTATCGTGATCACGTTATCGAGTTTTTATTAATCGTGACGTGAAATTACAAACAAATTATTTTTGTGCTCCAAATAATAAGCTTATAAAAAAATAGGGTTACGATTCTAATAGGTAAATAAGGCTTTGAAAGTTGAGTTTATCAAATGTACATTAAAAGGCGAAATCGATGATTGAAATAAAAAAAACTTTAACATATTTACATCATCATGCTGAGCACTGAAGTAAAAGAAAGATCGTAATACGTTAACTTTATTTCGACATCTGGGACATGCCATTTTTGGATTCAACCCTTACGGCCGTATAAGTTGCCGTTCAGCCCTCAGTCGGCGGATGTAAACAAAATGTAAATCACGCCTGCCTTGGCGGCCACATGTGTTTTGTTGAAGTTGGATTTTTTTTTAAATCACTATGCGGTTCATTTTTATTTGAATTATGTGAGTTTCATAATCCGTCTGGATGCGGTGTAAATAAGCTTGCGAAATACATACAAGCTTCTATAGATTTATTAAAGTAATTCTACAAAATATTTAAACCGTACGATAACTAACGAAAGCTTAGCAATAATGGAGTTCAAAAATGTATTAGGCCTCACCACTTACTGTGTGATATTAATCTAATTTTAATATAATAAATTACTAATAATCTATATAGTAGACATAAAGGTGGCATAAAGGTTGCTATATATTTATTTTTTTATAGAAAACTAAATTAATTTTATTAAAAAACTTTTTTGTCAGAATAAAGAAAAGGTCAACCGACATAAAAAGGTCGTTTTCTCAGGATGCAACCATCAGACAGTTCCCTTTGTTATCGCTGGCGTGCCATACGCGGCCAAAACAAAATATACAAAAGACCGAAATGTAACCAACCACGCATCGCCCACACGCCGTCGTCGACGTGTGTTTTGACGACCGGCACATCATCGGCCGAATACCTTTGTCTAAATAATGCTTACGCTACATCCGTCAAAACAAATGCGCTATACAAGCTTCCGCAATTACTGCCCGAGTGATAGAATAAGCTAAATAAAATTCAGATATCTGGCAAACAACTCGACACCAAATAGGAAAGTTATAGTTATGCTCTTCATGCAAATTTAAATATTTTTTTAAGTATGAATAAAAGTTCAATATCAGGTCACGCTTTGATGTTCAATGTATTTGCTTGTTAGAACCATATTTTTTCAAGTCTCGATTTTGTTATAGCCAATCTCAGCCAAATGAATGTCAATAAATTACATTCAGCGTGTTTCAGTAATATGTATGTTGCTCAAATTTTTTTTATTAATTTAATAGGATAATAATATTAAATAAGATTGATAAATGTATGTGGGTCATAGTGACGGGTGCATTTATAGTCCCAGTATCAATTGCGTGTATGAAAATATATGTTGTTTTAATACCGTCTATTTTTAAGATAAAAAAAAACCTAAGTAACAACTACAATAATACGGTTTCAACTTATCACTAAGTTTTAATGACTCTCAGTTTTAATGATTGCACTACCGAATACATCCTTCTGCACGAGTTCAAGTCCCACACTGAATTCTGAGGTAAATTAAAAATGCAATGCAATACAAACTGCGCAATCTCATTTCAACATCAATTCAACCAATTGCGGAGGCGTGCAAGCAGGAAGCCTGCATGTTGTGCTTTTCAGCTTTTAGGGGTGGGACTAGGAAGTGCAATATACCTGTATATGTATTATCATAGTGACAAGTTCTAGTTCTAGTTTGTTTTTTTAATTGCTATCTACGCACCTCCTCTGCTTTATATTCTCCTGGTACAGCAGGAGGGAAAAATTCCTATAGTTGAGTAAGTGCATTCTGCAGGTAGGTCGTTTAGAATTTATTGAGACTTCCAATGGAATCATGTTATCCTAGTACTTTTTAGGAGAAAACCAATTCTACATATTACTCTACATATGCATGCTGCACACATTTTAGTAACATTCTGTTTGAAATGAACGTTTACCGATTTTTTTATTACCATTGTAGGTAGACGAGCATTCGATTCGCCTGATGGTGACTAGTTTCCTTCGGTCATGGATGTCAGTTACAGCAGGGGCACAGCAAAGCCACTATCTATTATTTTATCCAATTTTGTTGATGTAGCAAATGCTCACTGGTACTTATTAAGAACTAAAGTATTTTTGGTGGCTGCAGACAAAGATCACGACTCACCAGGGACTGAATGATCGCCGGAACTCCTAAACAACATAAAGTTAATGCCACTACTGACCTTTGGACACGAGGTCAAATTTTCAATTAGGTATATTGAACATCGTTTGTCGCAGTTTTCAAGTCAGTACCTACTTATTTGTGCGGTTTTATAATACGTTCTATCACTGGTCAATACTATAGCTATCACATTATACTGTTTTGATATTCAGAGAATGGTTCTTTCCATTCTCCGGATAATCTCTTAGTCGTTTTTACGACACCCACGGGAAGAAATGAGATGACGCTATTCGGCATAGTCAAATAAAAACACAGCTAAATAAACTAGAGCTTACATAGATTGAAGTTTGTGTGTATGTATGTACAAAATAGTGTGTATGTATTGTAAAGACTCCGAAACGGCTGGATCTTCAAATTGGCCAAGCGGAGAATCCTGCAAATTGTTGTAGTGGTCGGATTATATCGGAGACAGATCAAAAATCGGTCAGCGAAGCGGGTCGGATTTTACGAGTGTTTTTTACAAAGCAATAATAGACAATGAACATACTTTTCTAATTAAAAATAACAAATAACTTGAAACAATCTTTTATTTTAACTTACTTAATAAATATTATCAGGAATAATAATTTTGCATCTAATTGTATGTACCTAAGGATAAATTAAATCGGTAACATACCATCAGAGCTTTGCACTTGATAAGGAAAGTTTCTTTGAACGACCATGGAATTCGGCGGTGCTAGTTCTGCTGCATAGTAGAGGGTGTCACCATCCTGCACCGGCTGTAAGCTTGCAAAGTTCAAAAAATCCAACTGATTCTCTGGCTGTATCGCCTGAGCATATTTCTCCATTGTAATCACGCCTTCGCCGACATGCGAACGCAAATGAAAATTTAAATGACTCGTCTGTTTAAATCTCTTTCCGCAGTATACACATTCGAACGGTTGTATATTCGTGTGAGTTCTCATGTGCTGCCTCAAGTGCACCGATTGGGAAAAACACTTGCCGCATATGACGCATCGGAATGGCTTAATTTTGGTGTGAGTACGTAGATGCTGGTCGAGACCGGCTTTCTGAGTGAACGCTTTAGGGCAATACGTGCAAGCGAAAGGTCTAATACCGGAATGCATCCTCATGTGTTGCTGCAAGCCTCCTTGCTGAGTAAAACGCTTCGCACAAATCGGACACTGGTAGGGCTTCATTTTTGCGTGAACGAAACGATTGTGTTCGACGTAAGACGCGTTGTCGGAAAAGGTCTCGCCGCAAATTCTACAAAGTGTCGTCACACTCGGACGTTGTACCGGGTTGCTTTGGTTAAATTCCTTGTCTAGAGGCTTTTCGCACACTTGACAACGAAGTGCGGCTTTGCGTCTTTTAGTGTGCTCTTCTCTGTAGTGACGTGAATAATCACAACAGTCGAAGAATATTTGACGGCACAGCACGTCCGGACGTAGCATCGACGGAAATGTGCAAGTAAAAGGTCCCCTGAATGTAAAAAAACAACGTGACTATTTAACGTCCAAATAGATCGTTTACAAACTCGTTACGATACATTTTTGTACAACAGGTCACGTATTTGTACAATAAAATACGCCGACAAACATAAACAAATCAATACAGACTAGTCAATGATATTATGCATTTTTCGAATTAATTCATACCTTAAGTTTACAGCAGGTTTGACTTTCATCTGTGTACTATTGATAATACCACCGAGACTCGTAGTTTTTAAAGCACCTCCATCAATACCCTCGCCTTGAACTTTAATTATAAAATAAGTGGTGTCCTCAGAAAATGTTCTAGTCGTTACACTATCGTTCACTGTGTCGCCTTCAGTGCTACCTTTCACTGATATGAACTTAAAACCAGGAAATGCGTTGATATCCTACAGTTCATAATAAACTTTAAGCCAAACTGGAAATGTATTGATTAAGACAGTTTTATTGACACCGCTGAGCAAATGAGATCACGATCCGTCTGGTGCTTAGCCGAAAGCTTAACCGGAAATCCCAAAACGCCATAATGTGTAAGTCATCGACTACTTTAAGACATGAGGTCGAATGTTTCAATTACATAGGATTGATGACTACTCCCACCTCCTAATAAAAATGCATGAATTTTTCTCTACTGCTCTTAGAAGAGGACGGTTGTCCGTGCAAACTAGCAAAGCCTACCAGTTTTAGAAACGAGAGAAAATATGATAATGATAACAATGATTTCTAAAGCTGCAATGAGTGATGCACCTGCTAAATTTGCAAGTCCTTAGAATCTACGATACAAAAGTCAATTATATTTAAAAATACATTTTTAAGAACAAGCTTTCGACTAGCGACGTGCGTGCCGCTTTCTAGACGGTAATTCAATATAGCCCTTTGATAACGTCAATCCTAAGGGTGCAGCAAGAACATTGTGTACTTTAAAAGAAGATAATCCTTAAGGCTCTTTAATGTAGAGTTTTACGAATTATTCCATTTATTTATTTTTAATTTTATGACCTGGTATTTACAACCTTTAGGTCAACCTATTTCATTTAAGCTTAAACCTTTAAGAAAACTGTTTTAATATGATTCCGTGACACTCGAAATGCTAGACTCAAATCTTATCCATTTCTTACCTGACCAAAACAACGTTTTCGGGTATTCCCCCCGTTCTCAGAGCCTTTTGGATCATGCTGCATGTTTTTATGATTCTGCAGCGCTTTCGCATTGTAGAAAGATTTCTTGCATATACGACAAACGTATCTTGCTATTTGCTCATCATTACATGATCCTGCGTTCTGCCAATTAACGATTAAGATAGTGAATAAAAAAACTCATGTACCTATCTGAGAATTTAAAACAAATAAATATTTTCAATTCATGCGTAATTATTATTCACTGATTAGAGGTTATGTTCTTCCATTGTTGCGCTGTGGTAAATCAGCGTGGACTGTATTTATTACCTTTGAGATTATTAGTCCTTGTGTGACAAATTAAAGACTGAATATAACAAATATGAACTCGAGGCGTCGCTGTTGGCAGCTGGTTAAAATGGCTAAATGAAATTATACTTATCAAGCTAAAGTGATTGGCTTTGTGAACAATGGATTTAACATGATTTTAGGTAGCTTATTTAGTCTAAAGGATAAACCTGAGCCACAGCATGCAATAGTCACGAGTCAAGGTAGCACTAGGGGTAGTTTTCTGTTATATACAAAACATAAACAAACTACGGCGCTGCATAGGTACTATTCATTAATTTTGCTACTGCCTAACCTACTATTCTATATCATCTACGGATCTGGACGAAAACAAACCAAACAAAAATAAATCAAACGCCTCAATTCTTCTCACTTATAAATTTTAAATAACTTACACAGGTTAAATCGCCCATCGCAACATTTTCTACTTGATTTATTAATACCAACTCATGCTTTGCTTCCATTTCTAAATTTGTAAAAACACCGCTTGTCGTCCTAATTCATAACGAATGCTTTAGTTTATTTGAATATTAATTACGTAAAAGCTAGTTTTGCTTGAATTGTTATAATTTTCAAAAAGGACTAAACAAAATTTGTAAGCATTGAATTGTTTCCAAATTGAATTGCCGCTATCGTCATTGCCGCCAAGAGATTTAATATTCTCTTTGCCCTCCGCTCTTGTTTATTGTGTGTATCTATGAATGTCATCTGGTGCCAAAGTAGAATTTTGTTTTATTTTTATTACCTTCATATTTATACTAAAGTATACATAATATGTGCGATATTTATTTAAATATGTACACCATGTAAATAAATTTGATTTTCCTGAAGTAACAATCTAAGGCGAAGACAACCATAGACTAAATAAAGATATTAAGCTCATATATAATTGCCTTTATAAATATGCACATGGCGTCGCGAAGCACTCAAAAAACGTGAGATTTTTATTGTCTTACATTGAATGTAACGCAAATGACATTGGTAATGTTTTGCTTAATAATTTTCATTAAGTTAAAGTTATGGTCACCATAACAGAAGAAGTCAGGTCAGAAGTCACCAACACTGCTGTTATAGTTCTAGGGTACTCCGCTGGTACATAGGGCCCTCACAAGCTGTCTCCACTTGACCCTATCTTGCGCTTGCTCCTTGATATATTCCGGCAGTCCTCGCTCTCTACGGTGCGTCAACAAGTGTACTTAAGGCGACCAGATTTTCTCCTGCCACGCGTTTGCCACTCAAACACGATTGAGCTGCGTTGACTCCGCTGCGCTGTAGAGCGTATCCTAGCTATGAGCGTAGCCATTTCCGGTGGGCAATGTCTTGCGCTATGGGGGATAGTTCACATTTTTAGTCTAGAGGTCTTTATTAAAAATAGTGAAAATAGTGACTGGCAAGAATATGGGGAGTATCGACCTCAATCACCTATTAATGAAACCAATAGTAATATGTAATATTATAAAACAGAACCTACTTACCTCTATTTTCGATAGCAATTTCCTTATGAACAGTTGTTGTAGGTTTACAACACTGAGGACGATATCGTTATTTTCTCATTTTTACCGTCACCGAATGAACATAAAAGTAAAAGATCGTTGATAAATAAAAAGTCACGATGACAATCTTTATGACTTTGTTTACAAATAGGTACAAATATTTGAATAATTTATTATTTCTTACCTAGTAGTAATATAAAAGTGTTTCCGATTCAAGTATCTTCTTCTCATTTCAGTATAGAAATCGGATTATTTTTAAATCACTGTTGCTCACGTCGAATTTATTTGTTCTTCAACTTTTATTAATCTTATTCCATTTTTTATGAAAGTTGAAAGAGAGCGCAATGAATTGATGTGCCTTATCAAGTTTTTCCAAGCAGTTAACTGAAGCATTAATAAATTTTAACCCTTTTTAGGGACATTATTTCATCAATTCCGTCTAATGGTTTATCTAATAAACATGGCATCATCCTTCAGTTGCATACAGCTAGGCTGTTTGTGAATGTTTCCTTTGCTAGTATATTAGAATATTCCAACGATAAAATCTGAATTCTGATGACAGAGACGACAGAGTCAGACAAATCAGAGAGAAGTCAAAAACAGGGTACAATACTTTGACTTCGTATTTTTAACCAGTTTAAGTTTCCATTGAAATACGTTAGCAATTCATTAATTAAAACCCCAGTTTAATCCCAGAAAAAAAAAGAACGATAAGACAAGTATAAATAGTACTTTGAATAATTTGACTGGGCATTAAAACGTTCTCTGTCGTCCTCATTAACTGCATGGGATTACATTAACTGTTATCTTTATTCTCGCAAACTGAGATCATTCCGTGCAGTATATTGGTTATTCAGTGTGCTCTCGAACGCCACTGAGTAAATTTTTGGCCCCAACGTACTATTTTGTCATTCAAAATTACGGACCAAATGATGGCTGGTTCTGCATTGCGGAGGTTGATGGCAGAATATAAGCGTATGTAAAACGTAATAATTCTTTTGGATTCATGTAAATGTACGTAATTGTAATAGCTTTACAATTTCAGAATTAACAGTAAATCCGCCAGAAGGTATTATAGCTGGGCCTATAAATGAAGATAACTTCTTCGAATGGGAAGCCTTCATAACGTAAGTAAATAATCATATTTTCAGTAGTATACTTTATATTTCAGCTCTGACATCTTTCCGTTGGTATAATTTAAGTCTAAATTACCTAACAAATGTATATACTGGAGTTTTTACTATTTAATTTTCTTTGAAAAAAATTCTGCTTTATTTATTATTTATTACAGCGGTCCTGAAGGCACGTGTTTTGAAGGTGGCATTTTTCCAGCAAAATTAGTCTTCCCACCTGATTATCCATTGAGTCCTCCAAAGATGCAATTTTTGTGTGAAATGTTTCATCCGAACAGTTAAGTATGCAAAGAGATGTCATTAATATTTAGATAATTTATATTACATACCTTAGGTATTGGAGTATAAAAACAATAATGAAATTATTATGACTAGTTTTACAGTTGAATCTCACATTTTTTATTGTCATTTGTTTCTGATATTTCAAATATTTTACAGTTTTTGTGGTCTAAGATGACTATGGTGTTATTTGTCAATATTGGAATATTGTGGTTATGATATTTGGTGCTTATCTAACTCCTGGGATCATTTTAGCGTTAAGATGAAAACTGAAGTCAAACAAACTGCCAAATCTGGAAATACTATTAGTTCATTTTGTGTGAAGTCAAAAAAGTCTAGAAATATTTTTTATAGATAAAATGGTTGTTACTATAATATTCAAAATCAACAAATAACACCTTGGTCATCTGTAAACACAAACACAAGATTAAACAGAAAAAAATAGTCTTAATTATGTCTACAACTTGTAGTAACTAAAGAAACACAATATTGAAACAAGCAAGAGTAGTGATTATGAATAGTAATTTGCTAGGCCATACAGCCTTAACTCAAAATTATTTTAAGTAGGCATTCACTGATGCCTTTAAATGGTTAAGACTAATATTATGAGCCTGATCCAAAATTTACTATTGCATCTGAAAAGAAGTGTTAAGTTAAGTGGTTGGCTTTCTATACATTCTGTTCCTTGCCAGAAAAAAATTACATATTATTATATGAATTTGTAAATATGATAAAATTCAACACTACTTGATTTTACCATTCACATTTTCTTTACAGGCTGTAAAATCTTCCCTATTAAAGTATTTTTAATTTTAAAACCTCTAAAGTATAAAGGCAAAATAGCCTTTGGGTTTTTCTTATAATAGGTTATATCTTGCTCAAAGAATAAAGAAATATTTGGACATTTGTAATGCTTGCGTACATTATTACAATGACTAATAAAGTATTCCATAATCTATGATATAAGTAATTCATATAATAATAACTGATCAAATTTGACTTTGACTCACTGGTGCGGAAGTTAGCAGTCCTTACTGTTGCACCAAGGGTTGTGGGTTTGATTCCCACATAGAGCAAACATTCGCGTGATGGAGAGGTTTGTTTGTTCTTTTTCTGGGTGGTTATTATCTATATATGTATATATTTAAATGCACCTAAGTATTTATGTAAATTTCTGGTACCCATACCATGAGGAATCCTAATTTTGGGCCAGATGACTGTTCGTGATATATTCCCAGTTATATATTTATTTATTCCTCAGCAATGTAAGGTCTTCTGCAAAGTATGAATGACCTGCCCTCTGTAACATCCTCTGAGACAAGTTTGACAAGGTTTTTGCTATCTGGACTCGCTAATCTCAAAATTTCAGTATCTAAATTGTCACAACTATAATGTGGTCTTGAATAGATTTTATAAGCATAGCACACTCCATGATTCTTTAAGTGACTTGCATTCTAGTGAAAGTATATTAGGCAACTGACTATAATTATGACCAGTGAAGATATGTTGGTTGAAGGCTTGACATTTTAAATTGAACAGAAATTTAATCCAGAATACATTTCTCAAAGTACCAAAAATCTTCCAAGATTTTGTTACTGTTCTAGTTTCTATCAAGTAGTTTGAGGCAGTCATACCTATACACTTTCTTTATTGTTTTTTCATGCTCAGTAATATACGGTCTAAAACGGTGTTTCTGTATCAAGAATTGAAAGCAAAACTAATTTTAATACTAACTTCTCTAGAACTGATGGTATGGAATAACATGTCCAAGAAAATTATAAATACTACCTATGTACATATTTATTAAAATATTTATAAAAAACATAATTAGATGTTTAAAAAAACAGCTTTAAAATTATTATTTAAAAGTCATTTCATCATTATATGCATAAATATATTGATAACATTGTTTATTTTTATTAAGGAGGTCACACGTTATCAATTAATAAAATTGCAATATTGCAACTATGTTTCAATAACAAAAATAAAACTATTAAATTAAAATAATATGTATTTGATAACCTATAAACAACCTTGTATTTAATTGCAATGACAATGCACATCTGATGGCATGAAAATGTATTCGCAGTTCAAAAATGAATTACATTGCTCTTTTTCATAAATATAAAATTAAATTTGGTATTAAAATTGGATTACTTTTTTACAATTAAGAAAGCAACTGACAAAAACTTACTATCTTCCGGAATAAATTGAAAGGCAAATGGTTGCATTATCAATAAACCATATTTTTGGAACGAAGTTCCTTATCGCGCGTTGTGAAAGGGGGCTAGACGGAAAAAATTCTTACGAAAAGTTGTCACGACACTTTTTAGATCCGTCATTCTGACCAATCGACGTGTAGGCGCTTATCGCGTGACATTGCTCGTATCCGATTGGTCCGCGTAATGAGTACAGTTTCTCGAGATAGCGTTTCAACAATAGTAATTTAGTTCATAGTATTGTTTTTTTCTTCTTCATAATGCCGTAATTTATTATTATAACTTAAAAAAAAATTACAATTCTTTCACTAATCCACCATCCGGGTGTCCCTTGACACCTCTGAAGTTTTTTTTTGAGATAATTGTCTTAGTTAAAACCTATTACCTAGTATGTTTTTTTTAAATAAGGTTAGTATGTTTTTGACAAAATTCAATGTTGACATAACAACAATCATCAAGTAGGTAGGTAGGTACTCATAGTCTTACTCATGACGAGCTACATGGCCCTATGGAAAAACTTTTGTTCTCTCTAGAAATGTACTGTATGTTTCTGTATCTTTACTGAGAAGAATTTATATATTCTGCGATCTCATTTTTAATATTGCTCGAAAGATCACTGGGGAAGAGTTATGGCCATAATCCCATAGACACAGCCCACTGAGTTTCTCGCCGGATCTTCTCAGCGGGTCGCGTTTCCGATCCGGTGGTAGATTCTGCGAACCACGGCCCTTGCTAGGGCCAGTGCTAGCAATACACCGGTTTGAACCCCGTGAGCCATACGTTATGGCGAAACTGAAATAGCCTCTGTGTGCTTAGTGCTAGTTTATTAACGTTCTCAATAGCGTAAAAGTTACAAGCTCATATTTGTATGGAATGGGATCGTTTGCCTACGTTTGCCGCTAGGGGCGCTGTTCCAACTGCATTCAAAATTGAGTTAACTTTTACGCTATCGAAAACGTTAAAAAATCGCACTATACACACTGAAGGCTATCAGCATAGGTAGGAGAAAAAAGAAAGAAAAAAAGGCCATAAACCACCCACTGATCCACTGTAGGTCTTCATTGTTCATTTGTGTGACAAGCTCTGGTACGAATGTCTATTCTCTATATGATGTTTCGCGAAATGTATCATGTGTATGAGGTGTGAAGTGTTTTCTGTCTCAAGTAGTGTGTTGGCACTCCTTATCATTGCTGCCGCAAACGACGATGACCACCCATCATCAGAAAAATGGAAAATGCCGTCGGCCTACTAAGATTTTAAACTTTAAAAAACATGAAATTAATTAAATTTATTCAATTCACAGTATATGCTGATGGTCGGGTATGCATATCAATCTTACATGCACCAGGTGATGATCCAATGGGCTACGAAACCAGTGCTGAAAGATGGTCACCTGTACAAAGTGTCGAAAAAATACTGCTCTCTGTTGTCAGCATGTTAGCAGGTGGGTTTTAAAATTGACAATTTGAATTCCAAAACAGCAATTTTTTTTTAAACCTTAAATAAATTATTGTATCATTTATGTAGACAGAAGCTGAATTTGTTCAATAATAACATATTTCAGAACCCAACGACGAAAGTGGAGCCAATGTCGATGCTGCAAAAATGTGGAGAGAAGACAGAGAACAATTTAATAAAATAGCAGAAGAAATCGTAAGGAAAACTCTGGACCTGCCCCCTCCTTAATATTTTATTTCTTGATTATTTTATATCAATATCTAAATGAGATGCTAAGTAAATGCTGAAATTGATATCACGTTTAGGTACGGTATTTTATTATTCGCAAATTATATTTATAATATTATATAATATATTCACTTTTAACAAACATTTTTATCAACTTTTATCTGCAAAGCTCATGCATAAAATATTAGAATGTTGCCAACTAGTTTTGGAAGCCTTATTAGACTTTGCTTGTTATATCAATTATATTGACTTAAGGAGCGTCAATTAACAAACCGATTGACCTCTGGTCATTTTATTTATCATGAAAGAGATATGAAACTTTTAACAGAAATAATGTTTTGTATTTATAAATGTTGAAGTTACAATTTGTTAAACTACAATAATTATATTCATATAAAGGTTTTTAACATTAAACTTTATGAGACCCGCTTAGCCAATCGAGGCAAGCATAACGGGCTTGGTACTGCAATGTAAAATTTACACAACAAATTTCCTACTTAATTAATTCTAGTTTTGAGTAGCTGTGGTAGAGAAGGTTTTGAGAACCTATGAGTTGGTATCATAATCATATTTATAATGAAAAATGAAGCAATAATTTGTACATGGTTTGAAGATTTTTGGGTATGTATTTTATTATAATGTGATGGATTCTGACATTTGTGTTGTGTAGTAGTACAAGATGGTAATTTAACTAAAAAAATATTATAAAGTTCAAATATAGACATGGTTTTAATAGGCTATTTAGATTTTATTATTGCAATGTTGAGTAATATAACGAATCTTGTTGAAACATAAGAGTTATTTACAAATGTTTTAAAAGTTAAAGAATATGCCAATAATAAAGGGTTGTTAACAGATCGTTTCCGAAGCCGAAACGAGAATAAATAGCTAATCTAAAGTGAAAGTGTACTGTGAACTACCTAAGTAGAGCAATAAAAAACAAAGAGCTATGAATGTTATGGAAAAACTAACATAATACTAAATACTTCTTGTTTTAAAAAATATGAATTAATGTCCCAGTAATGTAAATGTAAACAAGCAAATTATGATTATGTTCCTCACTCGACATTGTAGGTCCCATGAGTCACTTAATTTTATTATAACAGACCAAATGTAAATGAGTAAATAAATTCCTAAAATGGAATTAATATTTCAGGAGCGGTTCCAAACAACCTGTATAATAATACTATGTCTATTTATATATATACTGAGATAAAGTGTGACATAATTGAATTAAAAAAAATATGACAAAATAAAAAAGCAATAGATCTTCACAAATATATATTTTTATACTATTTAAATGTAATAATATACACTGATATACATTTGTTATAAAGTTGCAGTTTTTATTGAGATATCCAGTAATTTGTGCCTCAAATGATTGCCTAGCGAAATTTGTTGCTACAGCAATTTCCATATAATACCATCAAGATACAGTTATTACATCAAGATACAGATATAAACAATTTTTTCATATTAAAAAAAAAAGTTGTAAACTATTTACTAAATTAACCAAATTTATGAAAATCATAGTTAACTTCCTTTTTGATAAATACGAAAGCATTAGATTTCACCTTTGTACTTATTAGTCCACAAAATAGTTGGTTTGAATTCAATTGAGATGTTTTTTCAAACACCTAAATTACTCACAGCACATGATATTTAATTTGGTTTTAAATATTTTATTATTACATTAAATTAAATTATATAAAGTATACTTAATTTTTTATTTAATAACATTTTTATTACGATACAAAGAGCTATTTAGATAGATTTTATCAGATGTTTCATGGTGAGAATTGACATAGTAAGTACTTTTGTGAAAAAATCGCAGTACTATCATATTAACTTGGGACACAAGCAAGAATCAAAATGTCCCCTATGGGTGTGTCATCAGAGATTTGAAAGTATCTTGTTCTTTCAAATTCATATGAATTGTTTGATACGAGTAGTTTTGGGTGCGAGTTTGGTCATTCAAATTTGCAATAATAGTGTGGCGATCATCGTCCACGTATTAGGAGGAGAATTGCTTAAATCTACATTAAAAAAACTTTTTGTAAACAAGAAACTCTCCATCTAACTAACCATTAACTTAAAAGCGAGTCACAGATTTTTTCGATTTTAAGGAACTGTATTCTGTAATAGCACGTTTCGGTATTTTACCGGTGTTAAACAATAAGCTTGAGAGAAACTGAAAAAAGTGCCCAAAATTTTACCACTCATTCGTCTATAGAATGCCGGTGCGAAATCCGTTGTAATAGAAATGTTGTTGTCTTATCTAAATTGAACACCAAGATATTTATATTTTTCATTAAAATAATAATTAATCGTTGTTTTATTGTTTTATTTATACCAGGTTCGCCCAATGATCGAAATTTGGTCATAATCACTGTCAACGTAAATATTCATATTATTATCTACTAAATTTTCTGTTTGTTCTATTATTGCTATTTTGAAGAAGAAAAAATGTGGTACTCAGCCCATGCCATTACATGTTATCATAGTTAAATTAAGCTATGTTATGTTTTTAATACCGTTAATTAAACAAATAATGTAATCACTGCCATTTATGTATGTTACTTCTTCGTACTTTAACTTATGAAGCCAAACACAACAGATAATTAATGGAAAAAAATATTTTTGACAAACAAAGGAGGAAATATGTAGAACAGTGGTAGACTGTCCTGTGTTTATGAAAAATGTAATTATCTAAAATTATTTCATTGATAACACTAGAAAAACAAAAGTGCAAATCCCCGATTTCTTCATAATATCCATAATTGGCGTTGGCTTTACGTGCCCATTAGTTTTAATTCATTTTATGACCTCGGTACATAGTTGCTCCAGAATAAATTAAACAAGTTAATTATTCTACACGAGAACATTTTAATAAAATTAATTAAATTAAACCAATCTATGCTAACAGAATGATGATCTGTGTTAGTGTCACTAAATCGAAGAGAAAAACTTTGAAATTTGGATAATTAATCTCTTGCTATGGTCCGTAGCATGATGAAGTATGAAATAGATGTCTTTATTATCTGGAAATAAAAGGTAGCATTTTACAAAATTGTGTCAGATTTCAATAAATTTGCGTATATTGCACATACCGACGCCATGGTTTGAACTCCAACGCTCATCATATTCATAGCTTTGAATTGGATGGGCTTTTGTGATTTTTGTAACAAAACTTGCACCAGTTTTCTATTTGTTACATTCATGGCCTCCCAGGGGATACTGTAGACAGCATTCGGCAATTTATCACTCTTAAAAAAGTGCATTATTAGTGCTATAAACTTAATATTTACCGTTTTATATAAATAGGCTTTGAAGTGGTTGTGGCCTAACGGATAAGACGTCTGGTGCATTCATGTTGAGCGATGCACTGGTGTTCGAATCTCAGGCGAGTATCAATTTTTCTAATGATATACATACTCAACAAATGTTCACGATTGACTTCCACGGTGAAGGAATAACATCGTGTAATAAAAATCAAACCCGCAAAATTATAATTTACGTAATTACTGGTGGCAGGACCTCTTGTGAGTCCGCGCGGGTGTAACCACCACCCTGCCTATTTCTGCCGTGAAGCAGTAATGCGTTTCGGTTTGAAGGGCGGGGCAGCCGTTGTAACTATACTGAAACCTTCGAACTTGTATCTAAAGATGGGTGGCGCATTTACGTTGTAGATGTCTATGGGCTCCAGTAACCACTTAACACCAGGTGGGCTGTGAGCTCGTCCACCAATCTAACCAATAAAAAAAATAGGTGTGGGTAGGCTTATTTATTGAACATTTGGAACAGTATCCAGTTTTTTTTCCCCGATCTATTCGCTGGGAGTCTAAGGTACTATTCCAACTAACAGTATATTTATTTTTTATGGTGTATGATTGTGGTGATTGCATGCTCTTCAGTATCGTTTGCTATGGGTCATGTACTTCAGCAAGCTAAAATGCAATCCGCTTAGGGTAGGCAAAAAGTCGACACACATTTTTTTATCAACCTCATTTAATTTATATTATTTTTGGTTAGTATTTATCAACTTAGTATTATTAAAATATTCGAAAACTGTAATATCTTAAACTATTATTCTCAGAATGAAAATATATAGTGTTAGGTAGTAAAATACCTAATAATACCGATAAAATAAAAAATAACACTAATTAAAAGATTTGCAAATTTTAACTAACAATAAACTATCTGTACTTTCATGTTAGCAGTAAGGACGTTAGTTAGAGCTTCAAAGCTGTGACCGACCTGATTAAAGTAAAAGTCAATTGCATGGCTTTTTTTTTTTTTGGTCAGGAGGAAATCGCCGGACTTCCGCCCTCCACTGGGGACGGCGGGCGGAGCATGTCGGAGTCGAACCGACTAAAACCTCCTGTCGCTCAACAACCAACGTCCAAACCTCACATGAGACAGAACTCATGAAAAGGCAAAGGGGGGAAAGCGAAGTGTTTAGTGCGGAGCACATCTCTCCCATCACCCTCCCCCTCGGGACACCGGACTGGCGGTCGTCGGCGCCACGACCACCAGCCCTCTCGGTAATTTCATGGCTACCACTGATTAGTATAAACTGTGCCAAAAAGTGAATAAAATAGAAGAGCAATATAGGAAAAGCGATCATGTGGGGGACATGTTGACTCAAGAATTTATTATCATTGTTTGTGATGATGACTCCGATAGTGATGAAGATCGCATATCGGATACCGAATATGCAGATGATTTCGATCATGACACATATGATGATGGTGAAAATGAAGTTCTTACCGTTAGTACTAGCCATTTTGGAAAAAATGATGTGATGGATAATGTGTCATTTATGGTAGAATGAAGTACTAAACAAAATATTTTTTTTATTTCATGTATGTTCTGGTACGATTAAAACAACATAAGCACATACAGCTAAAATCTCTATTTATTTATTGTATACTAAATTAATCTACCTATTTATATATATACACAAATCTATATATAATATATATTTTTAAAACAGAAAGAATTGATAACCTTTTGAAAGTCGGTTAAAAATAGTGTAATTTTGTATTGACTATAATACAAGCGAAACGCTGGGCAAAACTATATGAAATTACTTATATATTTTTAAAACCTAAAATTGAACGATTTTTTTTAAATACATGATAGAACCATTTATTTTGACTCAAAGTGTACGGTGCACAGACGGCCCCCCACTCTTTGGTCCAGAGCTCACGACTCGTGCTGATTACTATACCAGCTAAATTTCAATGATCCAAATAGTTATTGTGTAATTTTAAAGGCTAATTTAATTATGCATTTGAAACCTTACCAAAAATCCAAGTATTTCGAATATCATGGACACTTGAATAAGCTGTTGAAATATTATGAGCGTCAATGGCCCATAGCGACTTAATGACTCCCAGTCCTTTAATAAAATCATCGAAAGTATTAGTAAGATTTTATGTTATAGCTGTTTTCATTAGAACATTTTTTATAAAAAACTTACCAATGTTGAACATTGTAGTAACAACAGACAACCGGTCACTTGATGAAAAAGATAATAAACGATAATAACGACATCGTACACGTTCGACATCATAACTGTAAAACTTAAAGAAAATTAACTTTTATATTATTAATGCAGAGTCAATAATTGTAAATAGACATGCTTTAACAAAAAGCGACTTTAAATAGAAAATTAAAAAGATATTCCAAAACAAATAATATACACTAAAAACAATAATCATCGAAATCGGTTGGCGTGGTATTGAGTTATTGAGTTATTCATCTATTTGTCGCGCACGTACCTAATGCAAATTTAAGACTTATATGGTTTTCTCATAGATACCTCTACCATCATCAGATCATGACTAAATTGTAATGGGACCACACGGAAAGCGTCAGCTTTCTAATAATAAAAAAATCATGAAAATCGATTCACCCAGTCAAAAATTATGAGGTAACAAATATAAAAAAACATTCAGTCGAATTGAGAACCTCCTCCATTTTTGTAGTCGGTTAAAAACAAACGTAACAACCAGACTTAACAAAAATTTAACTAGGTGTCGTGATATACAAAATGGCGACTTCGAAGTTTTTACATAGGTATGTATTTTCATTTCAAGCTTTTGTTGTCTCTATCATGCTCTATTTCATTCAAGATCCACAGCACGCGTATATACTTTTAACCTTAAAAAATACATTTCATTTACTCACCTTATTATAAAATTGTGGTAACGAATGCATTCTTGTAATTTTAACAATACCACCTGATTTTCTTCTTCCGTGTACATCGAGTTATTTGTATAAGGTTTTGGGAATGTTTTTAAATTATTCAAAATTATTCTGAGATGTCCCCACAAATGTAGTATCAAGAGAGAAAGAAACAAATCGAACGTACAAAAATACGATGCTGCGATGTGTGATAAATGCCAATTTAATATAAACACAACAAAGTATCCTTTAATATCGGTTGTGTAGTCGAAAGGCAGACCTAAGTAGACAGCGTGCTGGAAAGTCATGTTCTCAGGACGAGGACTATTGAATACTCCTGAGCTTATGTTGTTATACAGCGGCGTAATATTAAACAGTAACATTCCCGTGACAACAAGCGATATCAAGTACACCGTATAGTAATGAGATAGTCTGTGAACCAGAAGATGCGTCTGAAATAATAAGACAAACAGAACAATAATGTATTAGAAATAAAATAAAATCATCGAGTTTAACTAAGTTTTACTAAGAGTATAAGTTAGGGTTTTTGACTTTTTAATTTGGAGCTTTTAAAGATAAATAAAAAAGTAAATTCAAAAATATTGAATAGAATGGCCTTAATAAAACGAAATACATTAAGAAAAGAGATAATGTAATCTCACAGATAGCAAGTAGTGTATAATATTCATCTTTTATTCATAATTAGTTAGCAGAGCTTAATAAAAGTTAAGCAGTATTCTTATAACAGGCTTATAAAGCTCCGATAGCTAATTACGGAAAATACCGTAACTATCTAAACTATCCTCTAAAGGACTAAATTACACTTTAATTCATTTAAAGTTTAATTTTCTTCGAGATAATTAAACTGTATATTTTTTTATATGACATAAGTTCATATTATTATGTACGCAGTATCTAAGGTTTATGATATTGCATAATTTAATTAATTCACACTGCTCGACAAATGAATAACAAATAGTACCTAGTATATTTTATGATGTTCAATTGACAATAACTAATTACCTGCAAAGCGTACTCTGATATATCTTTAAAATGGTATAAATGCAGAGAGCTAACGAAGTACCGCGCAATTTTTCTATATCTGCCTAATGCTGTGACGACGGATCTGCTCTGGAAAATAAATATTCAAATACTGCTAATTACTTACACTAGCCGAGAAAATTGTGTAACAAGAAAGTTTTGAAGTCGTCGTGGCCTAAGGGATAAGACGTCCGGTGCATTCGTGTTGAGCGATGCACCGGTGTTCGAATCCCAGGCGGGTACCAATTTTTCTAATGAAATACGTACTCATCAAATGTTTACGATTGACTTCCACAGTGAAGGAATAACATCGTGTAATAAAAATCAAATCCGCAAAATTATAATTTTCGTAATTACTGGTGGTAGGACCACCATCTCGCCTATTTCTGCCGTGAAGTAGTAATGCGTTTCAGTTTGAAGGGTAGGGCAGCGTTGTAACTATACTGAGACCTTAGAACTCATGTCTCAGGGTAGGTGGCGGCATTTACGTTGTAGATGTCTATAGGGGGCTGTGAGCTAGTCCACCCATTTAAGCAAGATTTTTTTTTACTTAAATAATAAATATTAAGAGTGATAGTTACGATACTTACGAAAATAACAATGGTCATTAAGGCCGTTATGTATGAATGGCCTATTTCAAAGAAAGATAATTTTCCGTAGTTTTTCACAATGTAAAACATTTGACTGAGAAAAGTTATTGTTTGTTCAACTACTAATAAATGTCGCTTATGAAACCTAATCTTGGATACATTTTTTTTATTCATATCCATATTCGGCCAACCATCAATATATTTAAGGTGATATTGTACCCATTTCATGTACTGAAATTCTTGTGGTTTTTCAACTTGTCTGAAATATTTGAAATGGTGGTTAATCAGGGATTTATATATTAAGTTAACTGATCAAGAAAGGTATTGAATTAAAACGATCTAAAACTCAAAGCTTAATGTCATTTAGAAATGCTATTTCACTACCAAGAAAGGTTTGACAAATACGATTTATTAAATTTCATTCTATTGATTAATTTTACTGATCACAAATACAAGTATTTTAATATACTTTTATTGATATATGTATAATTATGTAATAATATCTTACTTAAGTGCGTCATTTTCAACTATTATATTTTTGATAATCTTAAACATATTTTATTACTTTTGCCTCCAACGACGAAAACTTCAAAGAATAAATTCAAAATAACTCGCCAATTTATAGTCGATAATTTAATGTTTGCAATATATAATTTGCATTGAGGAGAAACTATGAAATTCTGACATTGATCTGAATTTTTTTTACTTATTCATTGATGATTGATGTAGATTGAAAATAACATGTCTATTATCAAGCTTATAGGTAGCCTACACATGTTTTTAACAACATTAAATATAGAGGTTTTTAGTATGAAGTTATCATTTGCTTGTAGTGGCCATTTTGAATTAAAATTAAACTTGCATAGACCTAAGATTTAGTCAAAAGCTATATATAATGTTCTATTAACAAAATTTAAAAAAATACTCATACGGTTTAGGATATTATTTTAAGCAGGTATTAAATTTAATACCTATTTAAGTTGACACAGAAAAAATTAAAGTAATTTTCGATTGCTAGTTCCGTGATGGTCTAAACCGATATCATAGATACGTTAAAGATACCACGTCTAATTAATGTATACCGCAAGAAATAACCCTTTTTGGAGCGGTTTAATTAAGTGCTCCCGCCGAAGGGATACCTCCATTGTCAATGAAGTTTTTTTTTTATTGCTTAAATGGGTGGACGAGCTCATAGCCCACCTGGTGTTAAGTGGTTACTGGAGCCCATAGACATCTACAACGTAAATGCGCCTCCCACCTTAAGATATAAGTTCTAGGATCTCAGTATAGTTACAACGGCTGCCCTACCCTTCAGACCGAAACGCATTACTGCTTCACGACAGAAATAAGCAGGGTGGTGGTACCTACCCGCGCGGACTCACAAGAGGTCCTACCACCAGTAAAAAAGAAGTTAGATGGAAGGTACTTTAACACATCGGTAGGAGGGGCGACCGCGGTCAACAGTATAGCCAGATACGCCGTTATCCCAAGGACGCCTGACCGATTGAATTGTCGGTAAAATCGACCCTTCGTCGGCCATATTGGTCGGCTGCCAGACCGCCCAGACGGTAACGTTGGTGTTCCGAGAAAATCAGGCTTTAAGGTAAGTACTGGTAAAATAAAAAAGTGATCTCCGACTTAATCAAATAACCAAGGAATCAGAGCCGTAGTTTGATATTGGTTTAAATAATAGGGGTTAAAGTATGAAATTGCCGATTTGTACTGATTTTTTTTTTTTTTTCATTTAACATATTTATTTAATCAAAATATCTACCATTATTATCTATACATTGCTGCCATCTAATAGGAAGGTCATATATGCCTTTGCGATAGAACTCTGATGATCTAGATTCTACAAACTGTGTGTAAGCATTTTGTACTGCCTGCCTGTACTTCCTGGGAAGAAAACTTTTTGTCACTTAGAAAATTGACCAAATTACGAAAAAGATGGTAGTCCGACTGACTCATTTGTTCCAAATTATTACAATTAAAATATAGGGGATAAACGGTTGCCTTTTAAATCTATTAATGTGCCAATGCCACAATTGTTGTAACTTGATTTATTTAAGAAATATTACATACATTAATGAGGACAAAGACGGAGTCTAAATTCAATACTGAGGTGTTACTTTTTTTTATTGCGTAGGTATATGGATGGACGAGCCCGTCTGGTGTTAGTGGTTACCGGAGCCCATTGACATCTAAAACGTAAGTGCCGCCACCCAACTTGAGATATGATCTCAGTATAATTACAACGGCTGCCCCACCACCAGTAATTACGCAATTTATATTTTTGCGGGTTTGATTTTTATACTCGATGTTATTCCTTCACCGTGGAAGTCAATCGTGAACATTTGTTAAGTACGTATTTCATTAGAAAAGTTGGTACCCGCCTGCGGGATTTGAACACCAGTGCATTGCTCGATACGAATGCATCGGACGTCTTATCCTTTAGGCCAAGACGACTTCAAAAACGAAGTCTACTCTAAAACGAAGCTGATCTTACTGTTTAGTAGCTTAATCGCGTTATTCGCTAGCAGTATTTCTCTATTATAGAAAGTGGTAGGTACATAACGTCCTCATACTTCATAAATGATCTGCTCTCGGAATGGTAAAGTATGTATATAGATAATGAGAGAAACTTCTTTTTTTATAGGAAGGAAGGATTACTGGGGGCGCGGAGGCCTTTCTATTTTCATTCATTATTATTATAGGATAGGTGAGCGAGCAGAGGCTCAGCCAGGAGGGGTGGGATTTACTAACAGTTGCCCGAGCGCCTCCGAAGGAGACCTAACCGCTCAAGGGCAGCTGCTTCGCGAATGAATTTACTACCGGATCGGAATCGCGACCCGCTGAGAAGATCCGGCGAGAAACTCAGCGGGCCGATGTATGAGTTAGGTTGCACGTAGAATTCTTCGCCGAGTTCGACGAGTCCGGTTTCCAAGCTTCCTGAGCCTGCTCCTAGTGCTAGAGCTGAATGCCTCTAATAATAGTACCTATTAGTGGATCTATCTATCTAAGCTCTCTACCATCCGCCTTAAGAGGATATTTTTTGAGTTCTTTGACCACATTGCCAGAAAGAGCAGTGACAATCTTGAAAAATTGATAGTAACTGGCAAGATTGTGAGCAAAAGATCTCGTGGCCGCAATCCAATGCGCTGGTTCGACCAAATCCGCACCACTCTGGATACCACAGTCTACGATGCCATACAGAACAGAGAGTAGCGAGAACAGAGGTAGATTGCGAAACAAAATCTAGAGAAGGATAATGGGAGGAGATGGTCACGATCCTCAGAAACGGGGAATGCGGCTCAGGGAGGAGGAGGATCGGAAGGATCCACAAGAACGTGTCTAGGATGTCGACGGTGACTGACTCCTGCGTGAGCTGGAGGCGGGAGTAGTCCGCGGAGTCAACGATGAGGCGATTATCATGACGCATGGTCTTATCGAAGTACCGCTCCGACGCTGACTTCAGGCGTTTTTTTCTTTCATAAACATTAAGAGAATAAAACATCACTTCAACTTCGAAACTTAATTTATTTTCGTGTTCATATTTTAAAATGTAATTTGTACACAGTGCATTATTAATATATATTACAGTTTGATATGCATTTATAACAACATTAAGATGCGGAAGGGTGTTTGTGTAATTTTTTGCAACAGTGAAACAACGAATCGACTTAGCTTTGCGCAAATAGTTTATGAGCATTTTATAACCTTTTTAATTCCTTCGATGGCGTCGGTTATAGACAATTTGCTAAGTAAAAATTGACTATGCAGTGCGCACAAAATTACAACATTAAGTATATCGTTATGTATTACAATTAGTGCTCTTGGTACATAGTTCTCAACATAATGAAGTAAGAAACGGACGTCTTCAATATCTGAAAAAATAAATATTTTGTATAATATAACTGTTTGAAGTCCTCGTGTCCTAACGGATAAAACGTCTGGTGTACTCATATTATCATGTCTTTGGCGAATAATCTAGGTGGGAAGAGCGTTCTTTTTGTGAACTATGTGAACTAGTTCCCGCACAAACTCGCTCTCAATCCCATAAGTATTTATTTTGCTGGCATCGGCTCTATTATAGACTGGCGCTACGTGGTTGAATATAAATTATATTTTATGAAGAGTTTATTTTTTTTATAGTTTATTCTTTGTTTTACTATTTCTCTTTGTGTTTCTTGTAGTTTTTCTTTCAATTGAGACTTTGACCTCATGTCTCAAGTTGGTGGCATTCTTATTATTAGGCCTACCCATGGGCATTCTGTAACCAACAGATTAGCTCGTTCGCATCTACACAATCTACCTAAATATTTGAAAATCGATAGATCTATTTCGATGAAATTTTCAGAAAATGTTCAACGGGCCTAGCGTTTGATCCTGTGTAACTTCGAACTGGTCGGATCAAGGTCAAATCACAAACTATTAGAAACCTACCGTCGCCATTGCTTGTACTCCAACGTTCATCATGCTTGTGGCTTTAAATTGGATAAGTTTTTGTGACTGAAGCAATAGCACCTGTATCATCTTCCTGTTGTTTTTATCCATAGATTCCCATGGCACGTTGTACACAGCGTTCGGTAGGTTCTCACTCTGATAACAATCAAAATTCCAAAATACAAATACCTGCGGTATTATTGGAAATATTTAATGACTGGACTAGAGGCTGTTATTGAATCATTGTATTTAAAACTCTTAATTTAATTAGATGTGTTTTTTTTATTCCATTTTTTTGTTAGACCGGACCATACCTGTAGCCTGAGCTGGATCGATAAAGACAGAAACAAAAAAATCAAATTCGCAACGTGTGGAATAAAAGATTAGGGTTTCCTGACACAGGTATTTTAATTGTAATTTAACAGTTTTTGTAATTTAGTAATGTATTTATTGCTTGTAATTTTATGCAACGAGAGAAACCAAGGTACAAAACTAGTTTGCAAAACGCATCACGCTTGCCCGCTTAGCTTAGGTCACACGACATTAAGAATATTTTGAATAAATTGAATTAATAATTTTGGTTCACTATTTTTTTCCATCTTGTTACGTTTCTACAAACAACGACTATATAATTATGGTATATCAAAAACTCATTATTATTTTTTTGTCGGGCCGCAGATATATTAACATTTACATTACTGTTGGGCTCCAATAACCATTTAAGACCAGGTGGGCTGTGAGCTCGTCCACCCATCTAAGCGATAAAAAAAACTAATTTTAATGCAAGATAAAAACAAACAAGAAAAGAACAGAGGAACGAACAGAAACGAGAAAGTCGATTAAAATAAATTCAATTTTAGAAATGCTTGGCGGCCGCGTTTTGTTTAATCTTGGTATAGAGCAAATTTCTTGACTTATGGGCATTCACCGTTGAGTGAATTAAGTTATAAAATGATTAGTTCGATTTTTTTACACTGTCAATAGTTATGCCAAAATTACGGCTTACTTACCAAGGAACTTATTAGTTCAAAGACAATGGAAAGTTGAATCAGCTGTTGGAATAATATAAATGTCATAGGTCCGAAACGAGACAGTGATTCTATATCCTGTAATCATTCAAGGAACGAAGATTATTTGTATTTGTAAGAGTATTTGAATATATTAAAGAAATTGACTTAACATTAGAACTAGAAAGTTTGAATATCCTGCATCATAAACTTTAATTCACCATTTCATCTCTGTTTCTCTTTCTCTCTCTTTCCATTTTAGTATTTAGGCACTACGGATATGTATGAAGATACAAAAAATATTAAGATTTCTGCGACTGCGACGACAAGATATAAGGGTACTTATATCTACAGCCTGATAAGACGCTAATAGGCAGTCGTACTTTAGAAAATGGACTGCGTGGCTAATGTGCTGTATCTAACAGGAAACCAAGGAACCCACATTTAACTTACACAGCAAGGAGTTCAAATCAGAGTACTGTGTAAATAAACAAAATCCATACCATTTGTGAGCATGCAAGCAACAATAGGCATCCACTGACTTGATAAAAAAAGTAATAAAAAAGAATGACGAGACCAAAAGTGCTGGACATCTCGTTCGTGAAGCTGAAATATTAATAAATCACTTTATGAACTGTATCAGTTTGAAATAAAAACGAACAGTTTCTGTTCATTCACTTACTCAATCGTGAATTGATGGTGTCGAATACATTCTTGTAAGAATAAATTTATTTTTCGATTTTGCTCTATCGTGAATTTGAAGCTACCTCCCGGTACAAAACCCTCGATATCCTCCAAGCTGCACATCAATATTTTGATATGTCCCCACAGGTGTATTATCATTAGGGAAATGAACAAATCGAATGTACAGAAATGTGAGGTCGTTACAAGCGAAATATACCAGTTGAGTATAAACACAACGAAGTAACCCTTGATGTTAGTAGTGTAATCGAACGGTAGGGCAAGGTACATTGCGTGCTGAAATGTCACGTTCTCAGGACGAGGACTCTTGAACGCTCCGGAATTTATGTTGTTGTAAATCGGCATGAAGTTGAATAATACCATTCCGACAAAAACGAGTGATATCAAGTAAATCGTGTAGTAATGAGATAGTCTGTGTACTATGACGTGGATCTGTAATGCGATTCGTAATTTAAACCTTTTAGTATCGAGCAAACGCAAACAAGAATATAAAAGTACATTGGACAAAAGTAAGAAGTAAGATCTTTTATGAATAAAATACTTTTGTATAAAAATCATTGGTTTTAATTGTGTCTTTGAGGATTCTTAGGCGCTCTTCTCCTATAGGACTGTGGAGTTTGTCTAAGGCATTTCAAATCGAACTACATTTAGAGATGGTTTAAAGGAATTGGTATTGTTTGTAACCGTCCAATAGAGGTATTCTTTAGAGAAATACATGCATGAGACGCCAGTCGTTTCGAACAACTAAAACCAGCAACCGACTCTCCACAATTTACTCTACCACACTGATACTGTTGTCAAATTGTTTTGCTACACTTTTTAATGTTGGTAGGACCTCTTGTGAGTCCGCGCGGTTAGGTACCACCACCCTGCCTATTTCTGCCGTGAAGCAGTAATGCGTTTCGGTTTGAAGGGTGGGGCAGCCGTGTAACTATACTTGAGACCTTAGAACTTATATCTCAAGGTGAGTGGCGCATTTACGTTGTAGATGTCTATGGGCTCCAGTAACCACTTAACACCAGGTGGGCTGTGAGCTCGTCCGTCCTACTAAGCAACAAAAAAAATTATTGATTAGACAAATAGACGTTCTCACGGTCAACTTGGGATCAAATGGTTGAAACCCATACACATCGCTACGTGAATGCCGCCTAGCTTGAGATATGAGGTCTTAATATGCGTTACTACTTTGGAATAAGAAGATTGGTATGAGCTACCAGTACATGCCCATAATATACCCTACCATCAGTGATACACGACCACGTTTTGGTGACGCGGTTCCGTCTCTCCATGACTCGAAGTAGTCGTTTGAAGTGTATGTCAGCCCTTATTCGATTGATCGTAGAAATCCTTAAGGTAGGTGATCTTCACATTACGATATCTATGAGCTCCGGTTACTGTCTGAGCCCTTATCGCCCTTTTACTTGTCCGCGTATGATAGAATTGTAGAACTTCATTAAAAATACCTTCATAGCATGCTCCGATCTGTTTTTATGATGAAAAAGATGGATTGTCTTAAGATAGCATGTTGCTAGTCTTTTATATCTTTCCGTTGCTATTAGAATCCCCCTGCACTGAAAACGAATCACATTCTTATTATATTTGCGTTCAAGAAGTTAGTTGTTCTTATTATTTAATAAGATACATGGCAACAAAAAAATACAATTCTAGTGCAAAAAGACTTTTAAATGCATTGTTACAATATTTTAATCGGATAAGTTACAGAATGTGAAATATATTTCATACAATAGCCAGCTGAACGAGCTAATGTAGGTACCGCACAAACTTTAGTTGCGTCTAATCTATAGGCGTGGCAACGTGCATCGTTTTTTTTTTAAGATTGAAGGATTACTGATGGCCGGAGACCTTTCTAGTTTCACCAGGACAGGTGGGCGAGCAAAGGCTCAGCCAGGAGGGGTGGGATTTGCTAACAGCTGCCCGAGAGCCTCCGAAGGAGACCTAACAACTCAAGAGCAACTGCTTCGCGAATGAATCTACTACCGGATCGATATCGCGACCCGCTAAGAAGATCCGGCGAGAAACTCAGCGGGCTGATGCATGGGTTAGGAAACACGTCGACCTCTTTGTCGCTTTCGACGAGTACGGTTACCGAGGTCCCTAAGCCTGCCCCTAGTATGAGAACTGAAGGCGTCTAATGCAAAGGTAATTGGATCTGATGGATCCGTAATACGTGTCTAGAGCGTCGAGGGTGACTGGCTCCTGCGTGATCAGGATTCGGGGAACGTGCATCGTGCCACCCACCTAGATATATGAAGCCTAAGTCTCAACTATACATTATAATGGCCACCACCACCCCTCAAACCGGAACTCATGACTGTTGCTGAAATGGACACGGTGGTGGTACCTACCCGTGTTGACTCACAGGTAGGTTATTACTCAACTAAACAATTTATGCCGATTTTGGATTATAGAAGTCATTAGTGAATATGCGTCAAGAAGGTATTCGTTTAAATGCATCTATTTATTTATATTACAATCATTTAATGTAACCGGCTACTATGTGAGCATAGCATATATGATCCGAACTACGGCCTCTACAGAATGTTGCCAGTAAATTGAAATATTCAGATGTTTTCCCACAACAAAAAAAAATTGTTCCCATCGAAATTTTGCATGAAAAGTTTTTGTATGTTCCGATTGTTTCTTTTTAGCGTGTTATCTTATCAAAACGTTTCGTATATTGGTATTTTCCTAAAACGTCTGATTGTATTAATTATCGTTTCTGTAGTAATACTAAAATAAGGTGTCCTTTGTGGCCTTAATTGTTATTAATACTTTATTTCAGTTTTCTTTTTTTAAAACCGTAACTTTTGTTAGTAAGAATTACTTATAATCTATGTTAGTAACTTAAAAAAATCTAACACATAACTATCATTATATACATTTTATATCATTACTTTTTTTTTTTTCTCCTTCCATGTGCCTGCTGCAAAGGCTATTAATCAGTAGTCCCTCGATCTTGCTCGAACTGCTTAATGATAAGACTTGCTTAATGATAAGACGCCGACGGTGTACCTACTATACCTTGCTTTATATATGTATAAAGCAATGCGACTGTGCCTGCCGGCTGCACCAATGTTTTCTAATACAGTCTTAACGCATATTCTCGAATAACTTCCAAAATGAAAGAATAGCATCGTGTAATGTAAATGAAGCCTGCAAAGACAGTCTTCAAGTCTCAAGGTAGGTGCGTGGTGGTATTCACTTTATTTTGTCTATGGACTCCGGCTAAACGGGCCGTGAGTTCGTTCACCGGTGCTATATGCAAATAAACATTAAAAATACTTACTAAACAAGAACCGTTTATTAAGAAACATATGTACGAATGGACAAGTACGACAAAACTCAGCGTCCCAATGCCGTTTTTAAGATAAACTGTTTGAGATATAAAGCAAGCAGCAGAGAATATTGGCAAAACGTAACGTTTCTGTATCTTTCTTTTAGATTTACTGTAAACAGGCCAAGCATCCACGGTTTTGAGATGGTTCCGTAGCCACTTTACGTATTTGAAGTCTTCGACACTGTCGACATTTCTGAAAATACAAATACAATCCTAATTAAAAAGAAAACGAAAAAAAAACCACTATTTCACAACTAAAAAGACACGATTAAATAGCAAACCGAATTGACTATTAAAATTCATCTTATATTTTATATATTTTTAAGTCAAATATGAAGCTTGATAAAAATTAATTGTATAGTTCACTTCTGGGTGGTAATAATCTTAAGCTTATCCCCGTGGCACTTAGTGATTCAGCACGATTGACTTTTGAGATCAATGCAGTAATAATAATTATTATTGTACTTTCTGTGTTTTTTTACTCATTAGTCTTTAATGAATCATCTACTGGCTTGTATCAAGGTAAGATTTTGTGAGACTGTCTTAGCTACCATCTAATCAACTCCGTTGTACTCTTGCTCTAACTTGCAGTCCCACCCGAGACGGAAACCGGGATACGTAGGAAGGAAGACGTGGTCGATGTGAATACTGCGAACAGATGCGCGGACTAAGCCAATGGCTCCTTGAGGCATCGGCGAATACCCTCCTCGGTTGGTGGTCTATGAGGTCGCCATCAAAATGTCTTTTTTTAGGCCGAGGGTCAAACGTGGTCACGTGATCCCCGCGCCAAGTACGCTCGCGTAGTATGTAGGACTGCACGGTCCCTAGTTGTTGGACTGCGGACCCTAGGAATAGAATTTAGGATCCTACCTACTAAACAACTCTTCTGCACTCTCGCTCAGGCATCCGATCCTCCAAGGTGAGAACCTGGGTGGTGTAAGGAGGCTACTGTGATCAACACTGCAACCAGACGCGCGGATCACCCCAAGACCGCTTGGCTGACGGAGCTTTCGAGGCGAGACGAATGCCTTAGAACGTCGGCCGTAACAGTCCGGGAGCCAAGGCCACTTGTGTTCTGAGAAACCGCTCTGGATCAAATCAGCTAACCTAAACATCAGCGCTCTGAGCTTCTCGCCGGTACTTCTCAGCGGGTCGCGATTCCGATCCGGTAGTAGATTCACTTGCAAAGCAGCTGCTCTTGAGTTGTTAGGTCTCCTTTGGAGGCTCTCGGGCAGCTGTTAGCAAATTCTACCCATCCAGGCTGAGCCTTTGCTCGCCCACCTGCCCTGGTGAAACTGGAGAGGCCTCCGGGCCACCATTAATACCTCAAACTTAAAAATAAATAAAAACTTTTATAAAAAGTGCAACACTTTTCTGTAAATATACTCGATATTTTTTTTATCAAAATTATCTATTTATTTTTATTCAGATTTTTCTTTTCCAGCCCGAAAGACAAGAGCTAGAACTATTTTTGGCGAGATTTAATTTGAACTTAAAAGGAATACGCACGTAACACTAAAATACTTCTAGAATGTCATTTAATATTACCCGATAATAATTGGGGCAGCAATAAAACAAAAAAAAGTAGGGAGATATTAACACCTTTTTTTATTACTAGGATATCTGTGAAAACCTTTGAAATAGAAGTTTCGGTGGTTTATTCATGTCAACGAAGTGATTAGATTCCGGTGTTCTTTCCTAATTGCTCGAATTAACCTTACCTAGTTTTGCTGCGAACAATTCATTCTATTTTTCAGGATAGTTATTTAAATGCAATTGAAACTTCATCTTCGATGTAAACGTTCCCATGTTGTAATGTCTATGGGCTTCATTGAATGCTTAACACTAAATCGGGTGTGAGTGTTGTGCGTTGCGTATTCCCATCTACAAAAAAAAGCTGGCCAGTACAAAGCCCTAGTACGCACGCGTCAAAACACGTGAGTTAATATTTTTATATAAACGCCATAAATCAATATAGTATGGTCAACCCTGTTTGATCCAATCAATATTCAACCCCCGCTGCGCAGTAGGAAAGCTAGATGCGCGGTACGACCAACGCCCTGGAAAATAACCCCCCACTCATTTAAAATACAGTGTATCAATGAATGATAAATTTAGATTTTAGCTCATTTGAATAAAAATTATTATGATTAATGAAGCAAAGGAATGAATATTATAATATTAATTATAATGAATTAGTTAAAATCATGCATATAGAAATGAGATGCTTGCTTCTGGTTTTTATTGTTGCTTGTATATTATCATTTTGTTTAGTATTCATTTTTGTGTTTATGTTGGAAATAAAAAATAAAAAAGATATGTTTTTTGAGTTTATTTCGCTAGTTTATGCCAGGCTCTTCTTGGAACCAACGGTAGAGTTTATTTGATTTTCAGCAAAAATGATCAATGGTATTTAATTTGAAATAAATGTTTTTGAATTTTAATCTAAGCTCATAGTCGAATGCCGATAATCGTTATAGGTGTTCCCAACTTCAGTAATATGTATGTACCTAGTCAGGTCATAAATTCTGTCACATGTTTAATGTAAAATAATTGTTGCCTACCCTATAGACTGGAAGGCATGACTGCATCCATACAATAGACATCTACAACGTAAATGCGCCACCCACCTTGAGATATAGTTACAACGGCTGCCCCACCCTTCAAACCGAAACGCATTACTGCTTCACGGCAAAAATAGGCGGGGTGGTGGTACCTCCTACCCGTGCGGACTCACACGAGGTCCTACCACCAGTAAAACGCGAATTTCGTTAATTACGCAATTAAGCAATTGGCAATTTTCGTAGATTTCCTATTTTTATGAATATACGTTAAATGAATGTTTTATTATGTGTTACATAGTTAGAATATAAAAATAGTTACAATAAGTAACCAAAAAATGTTATACTTATTTTATAATGTTTATTGTAGCTTTTGCTGGTGTGGGTATCAAAGCTTGGTGATTTCGTGTTAGTCATATTTATTCTAGAAGGACTTGGGCGCCATAATAACTGTTTTCAGGAACTCATTCCACGGAGTTACAATTCGAGTAGGTAGAAAATTATTTATGGATTTTCTCTCGTTTCGAAGGCTTAGTCTAATATGTATGTATATGCTTGTAGATATTTATGGTTTTTAATAGAATATGCAATACGTAGCAACTGATACCTACATAGTAGTAATATGTTTATATTTTTTCGAATATATTATGCACCTTGGAAGCACATTAGCCTGTGATATGACAGTAAAATTATCTATTGAACTCGTAACAAGAACGAATTATATTTAATGAGGTCATATTATCGCATTTATCGCAAGGTTGTTTCAAAGTTACTTTTGCTATTTTGCTATTTAATATTTTAATATGCCTATTAAAACATTATTTTAGATTAAATTCAAAACATAAATGAACGTATTTTTAATGTTTGTTACTTCTGTTAAAAAATAACCGTCATATTTTTTACTAGCGTTAAACCACCGTTTTTTATTTTCATATAGTGGCCCTTGGATCTCTTTGTATTTGCCTTCGTAATGCAATCTAGGCATAAATTCAGTAACATTGGCAATCTTAAAATCTTATTGATATTATTGAACGGCAAGAAATTTGCAGTGAATCCTAGAAAAAAAAACATAGATTATAGTGGATAACTATTGTTCTCTTTATTATATTGAGTGTGTATTTGAGCATTTAAATGTTGGGTAAATAGCTGGTCTGCAAGAATAATTATACCGTGATAGGCGATTAGGAGAATATATGTTGTTGGTTAAGGCTTATGTTAACTAATAATAGTTAAAGTGCAGTAGTAATGGATAAATCCCTGACACGCATCTATTGTGATGATGAATCAAATAGATACTTCCTCAATTGGGCGTATTATGTTGAGGTTCGCAGGTCGTTTTCAAATAAGACTAAGGTCCCCCTTTTGGATCCTGAGATCTGAATATTAAAACATGAGACGCCACGTACAGTCAAAATAAAAGTGTTAAACAACACTACGCCTGTTTTTGGCTTTCTGATATTATAATTTAAAAATGGATGTTGTCTGCAGTTCACAAAAGTCAATGGCATGGTTTTAAATCGGTTTTAAAGTGTTATTAAAAACATCGGCTGTGAAAATAAATGAATATTGAAATGCTTAAAGCGAGAAGTTGTACGTAGGCGAGTTTGCATTATTCATTCATTAGCTTTTTTATTGCTTCAATGTGTGGACGAGCTCACAGCCCATCTGGTGTTAATTGGTTACTGGAGCCCATAGGCATCTACAACGTCAATGCGCCATCCACCTTGAGATATAAGTTTTAAGTAAGTCTATCTTATATTGTATTTATTTTTCGCATATGTATATAAGTATATATTTTTATGTAAGTTTATTAAGATATAGCACCGTCTATGCTAGTTTTCTTATTCCTCTCCCTGCAAGGTTGCCTGGAAGAGATCGCTTTCAGCGATAAGGCCGCCAATTTATGTCACCGTCTATTATTTGATTTATATGCTTACTCTATACATGTAGTGTTAAATAAAGAGTTATCTATATATTAATACGTGAAACAAAAACTTTGTACCCCTTTTTACGAAAATTGCGCGGACGGAATTTCCCACACTTATAGTGATTAAAGAGAGAAGTGCAGAGTGCTCATATTTTTTAAATATTATGCATAAAAAATACAATAAATCAATTAAAAAAACCTTACACACACTACCATGTATTTGACACACACACAGACCCACACGCATGCATACCTACTATTTGTTTATTGTCAAACTTTTCTTATTGCTTATAATCTACGGTCAAATTGAGAATAGATTAAATATTGTTTGTCTTTATTAATATTTGCCTAAAGTGTAGTCCTGGCGAAATCTGTGATTATATAATTTCACAATAGAATCATAATAATGCTCAAACTTATAATTTCAATTAATTATAGTCGAATTTCGACTATAATTACTACTGCTGGACCACTAGTTATTATTATTATTCTAAGGTCTCAGTATAGGTACGTGGATGCGCTTCATTTATTAAAGTCCTTAGAGCCGTGGTTATAGGTAGCGTGCATAGATTGTATGCAAGTACAGGTCGCAGTCAATAACGCAGGCGGGCAAGGCGGTGGTGAGGGAGGCTGCCCGGGGCTGAGTGCGCATCTCCCGCGATCGATGCGTCCCGATGCATCAAGGTGACTTCTCGAGATACTAACGACTAACTTGCAGAACGAATTAATGTTTCAAAAAACATCTATTGAAAATACGAAAACCCGAATTTACATTTATCTATACATATAAATAAAATTGGTGTGTCTGTTTTTAATATTGAAATAGCCGCTTTTTACTACATGCATATGAATATAACTAGTCAGGTCATAAGTATTGTCACACAGTAAAAACTTTTCTTTTAGAATGCTGGCCACAAAAAAGTTTATTGAATTCGAATTTCGAATTGTTTATGAAAATAAAAATGTATATACTCTTAGAATTTTACTCATTTTTAAATATGGAGTGGACGCTTAAAGAAGACCGTGTTGCAGTTATTGCGTTGCATCGTCGCGGTTACGCGCCAATTCAATTTTTTAACATACTGAAAAATTTGAATATAACCAAAAGATTCGTTTATCGTACCATCAAACGATACAATGAAGACTCTAGTGTAGATGACAGGTCAAGAAGTGGTCGCCCTCGGTCTGTTAGGACTCCAGCAGTGATAAAAGCTGTGAAGGCGCGAATTCAAAGAAATCCCAAACGTAAGTAGAAACTGTTGGCCCTTCAGATGGGGTTAAGCTGAACCACGGTGAAAAGGGTGTTAAATGAAGACTTAGGGCTTCGGGCATATCGAAGAAAAACAGGACATCGTTTGAATGCTCGTCTAATGGACCTGAGACTGAAGAGATGCCGCGCTTTGTTGAAGCGGTACGCGGGAAAAAAATATCGGGAAATTCTTTTTTCGGATGAAAAAATTTTTACCGTAGAAGAGAGCTACAACAAACAAAATGATAAGGTGTACGCACACAGTAGTGAAGAAGTGAGCAACCGTATTCCGCGTGTCCAACGAGGTCATTTTCCATCCTCGCCCATGGTATAGTTGGGAGTTTCTTATTGGGGCTTAACAGAGGTACATTTTTGTGAGAAAGGTGTAAAAACGAATGCAGTTGTGTATCAAAATACAGTCCTGACGAACCTTGTGGAACCTGTTTCTCATACCATGTTCAATAACAGGCACTGGGTATCCCAACAAGATTCGGCGCCAGCTCATAGAGCGAAGAGCACACAAGACTGGCTGGCGGCGCGTGAAATCGACTTCATCCGGCACGAAGACTGGCCCTCCTCCAGTCCAGATTTTAATCCGTTAGATTACAAGATATGGCAACACTTGGAGGAAAAGGCGTGCTCAAAGCCTCATCCCAATTTGGAGTCACTCGAGACATCCTTGATTAAGGCAGCCGCCGATATTGACATGGACCTCGTTCGTGCTGCGATAGACGACTGGCCGCGCAGATTGAAAGCCTGTATTCAAAATCACGGAGGTCATTTTGAATAAACTTTAGTGTCATAAGAATCTATGTTTTGTTAAGTTCATTTTGGTATATGAATGGTTACATAATGAATAAACTTGTTTCAATTATTTTACATTAAACATGTGACATAATTTATGACCTGACTAGGTATATACGGTACATACACCAAAATAACATTTTTTACAATTTTTATCTGTCTGTCTGTTTGTTTGTTTGTTCCGGCTAATGTCTGGAACGGCTGGACCGATTTTGACGGGATTTTCACTGATAGGTAGCTGATGATATAAAGAGTAACTTAGGCTTAGCTAACTTTTCACCGTCACCGTTAAATCGCGGGACTCAGCTATCAATAATAAAATTTAATGTTTCCGAAGCGAACCGAGGGCGAGTCGCTAGTACTAATATACAAATCTACAGTGGTTTTTACGGATGTTCCGTTATAACTACTGAACCATACATCCGATTGACTTGAAACTTGGTATCCATGTAGAAAATACATGTACTTAATGGATAAATATTTATATGAGTGTTGGACTCCCTACACCAGTTGCAGGGGCGTTAATCACGAGAATCCTTGTGGGGATGACAAATATTAATATTAAATTTAAATGCCCAGCGAAGCGGACGGGTACAGCTAGTTACTTATAGTGTCATGTTATACTAGGTATAAATGCCCGATAACAATGAAAAAGAAAGAATGATCTTTGATTTTTGAAATCTCCTCGAGAATTGCTTCATTACTGTAATGATCCAATACAAACGGATTATCTTTGTTACGTGACACGTAATAATTAAAAGACTTGCAAAAGGCTGACTTAACTTTAAGATTTAAAAGTTCTGTCGATGCGTTTAATCTGAAAACGTCTATTCGAAAACGAGGAAGACTACAATTCTTAGCGTTAATTTATTCATATTATGGTATATCGGATGAGTCTCTTTCGCTCTTTTAAATTCTCATGGTTTATAGGTAGGTAGAGCGACTCCCATTACTGAATTATCTAAACGCCTCATGCGACCGACTCTCTAACTTTCTGACTTATATAATTGGAAACAAGAAAGGTAGTATTATTGATCGAAGCAAGAAAGACATACTTTCCAATGGTGCCAGGACGTCTTGTGAGTCCGCACGGGTAGGTACCACCACCCTGCATATTTCTGCCGTGAAGCAGTAATGCGTTTCGGTTTGAAGGGTAGGGCACTGGTTGTACCTACTGTAAAAACTGAGACCTTAGAACTGATATCTCATGGTAGGTGGCGGCATTTACGTTGTAGATGTCTATGGGCTCTGGTAACTACTTAACACCAGATGGGCCATAAGCTCATCCAACCCTCTAAGTAATAAAAAAAAAAGATCGAAAAATAAAAAAAATTACGTATTGCCATTTACGTGTTGTTCCAACAACAACTCTCCTGCTTGGAGCTCAATTCCAAGCAGGTTCAAATGCGATATAATGTGAGTCGCCAACCTCTTAGCAACAAACATGGCGTTGCTAATACCTATATTTCGACCGGCACATTTACTTGCGAGAATCATAAAAATACATTCATTGAAATATCTGGTCATTACAGTCGTTTTTGCCCTATTTTGAAAGAACACTCTTTCGTGAAAGCTTCCTAGAAATATTCTTTCGACTGAATAGTTGGTCTACTCTAAATTGATTAGTGCCAAAATAATTTTGAATAAGTCCTTTATCGTAAATACGTATTCAGATATATATACAAAAAGTGCGGGTTCACAGTAGACTTTTATAGTAGTGCCTCATTCACGAGCCAGTTTTATCGGAATCTAGAGGTACATCATCTATTCATCAGTACTTTGAGTAACTTGCACCAATGAACTGAATAGAGCGCCGTTAAATGTGTCTGGGAGACACAAAAATAAGACGTTTTGTTAAGCGTTGTATGCATCTTGAGACCTTGTGTATCAAGAGATAAGCGATTGCATCCGCTGTGCAGTGTGTGTAGGCTATAGTAATCGTTTAACTTCAGAGTAGACAAAAACGTAAACTGTGAAATCTATTGTTCATCTTCAGCAGTTAAAAAAAATATATATTATAATGATAAATTTGTGAATTTACTAACAATTTACGATACATTACGCTAAAATCCAGTACTCGGTCTAGTGTGATTCATTTAAAAAGTACAGATTAAATTACGGAGACGGAGTGAAAAATTACGAATCCGATCCTCGACCTTCGAAAAGTTAAGCGAGCTTGTGGTTATTTGAAATGGCGTAACTACTCGAACGATGCGTACGGGCGGTAAACCGTTGCGCCGAGCACCCCTGTCGCCGTTTTTATTTTCTCCTACCTATACTGATAGCCTTGAAAGGCCATATCAGCGTTACCCTAGCGTGTAGGTGAGTTCTCGGGGCTCAAACCGGAGGTGCTGCTAACATTGGCCCTAGCAAGGGCAGTGCTTGGCAGAATCTACCATTGGATCGGAAACGCGACCCACTGAAAAGATCCGGCGAGAAACTCAGTGGTTGGATGTGTCTATGGGTTAATTTATACGCCGAGCCCTTCGTCGGAAGCGACGGGTTCGGCGAGAACGGTAACCGGGTGTCGCTGTGCCGAAGATGCATCATTCGCCAAATTGGGTGTCAAGATTCACCGAAAACAGCAGAAATTTCTACTGTTGGCCGTCAGAAAAGTAAAGCCATGTAATATCCACTGGACACTTTCAACCAGTAGAGCGCCCATGACCAAATAATTTAACGTGACGACAAAAAAACAATCTTAGTAATGGGGTACAATCGACAATAATAACTGCTTGTCGTAACGTAACGAATGTCTTGTTTTTTTACTTCATCAGAGTCCTAGTACTCCGCAACTTTGTTTCGTTAGTGGAAAATTACATAAATTATTGAAATAAATTCGCACGGTAACGTCGAGCAGCGCATGCGAAATTGAAACACATCGTTTCAAGTTACGTTTCATTTGTAATTGTTTATATTCTAAGAACCCCGACCATTTAATATGCGTTTATTTATATTCCCTTGAATTGTTTCTATGCAAAATTAGCACGTTCAAGATATAATCCTTAACACGTTCTTGGGAACAATGTTTTGGTGACTGACACGGTTAGGTGTATGCGTGATGGAAATATGCAGAAATGAGAAAACTCCTAGGTGTGCGAAGGGAAGTGATACTGGCGATAGAACTGTTTAGATGAAGTGACGTTGGGTAAGACGCGAACGTTGAACGTAGAGTTCTTGATTAACAACCGCGCAATAGAATGGCGCATGGAATGGAATGGACACACTGTCCTTCTATTTGGACGCCGCGAGAGACTACTGGAACAGCGCTGGACCAATTGTTGTGGTGACTTTGGGGGACTTGACCAGCGGACAGAGTCAAATATGACATGGGACTTAGAAAGAAATTGATACCATACAATTGGTATTCTGTTAGTATTAGAGCATATAGGTAGACAAATTCGAAATCGTAATATGAAGTAGACAGATATATTTTTCAGACAATGGGCAGTATACAGTCAGTAATATCCTGAATATATCACTGAAAAATGAAATCATTAACCATCAGGTGGGCTGTGCGCTTGTCTGTCTAGAGGAGTAATAAACAAAAGGAAATTTAAGGTTTGAAAATGTACGCACCCAACACGTGTTCAGGATCGTCTTCCACGATGGAGAAGTAACAACAACCAAACCCGCATAAATTGTAATTTTCGTAACCACCGGGAGTCTTATGAGACCGCACGGGTAGATACCCCAATCCTGCTTATTTCTGCTGCGAAACAATCACGTGAACCGGTTCATAGGGTGGGAATGCCGATAAATTTCACAATTGTGACTAAGACCTCATATCAGGGTGGCATTCACGTTTTGATGTCTATGGGCTCCGGTAACAACTAAACACCAAGAGGACCGCGACTTCGTTCATCTGTTTTCGCAATAAATACCCTAGAATTTTCCTAAGATTCCCAATCATGTTCTCGAGATATCCTAAGATATGTATATAATAATGTATACATATCTTAGGCTATAATAATGTATTGTCAATGGTATACCGCAACATACTTACCTACTATATTTTTATATTTTCCAGAATTTCTCTAAATTAAACGGTTGTCTGGAAGAGATCGCTTTTAGCGATAAGACCACCTATTGTACAAATCTATTTGCTTTTTGACTGTTTTTGAATGTAAATTGAGTTTTGGTATGCAATATAGTGTATTCTCTCTCTCTCTCTCTCTCTCTCTTTTTCTCTCTCTCTTTTTCTCTCTCTCTCTCTCTCTCTTTCTCTCTCTCTCTCTTTCTCTCTCTGTCTTTCTCTCTCTTTCTCTCGCTCTCTCTCTCTCTCTCTCTCTCTCTCTTTCTCTCTCTCTCTCTCTTTAAGATATAACGATTTTGTGATTGACCTATTAAAATGTAAAATTTCAACTGAATATAATAAATTGATAAAAGAGCACGACCTATATGCATAAATCGGTATAAGCAGTAAAGATAATGTGAAAACTTGCGTATTGTTCTTTGAATAAAATTTTCAATATTCTATATAATACTTATGTAACATACAAAAAATTGTCATTGTATCATAAATAATTTGATTAAATTTAAATTGATACATTCCAAACGAGAATAGTCTGTCCTTGTAATAAAATAAGATAGTTATATTTTGTTACTAACGCATTGTTAAAGTGAATCCGTTATCATTGTATGTATTTTGATTGCAAACAATTATGTACTATGCCTCTCTCGATTTTTTCTGCAGTAAAGTATTCGCTAGATAAAATTTATGTTTTGTTACCCCAAATATGAAACTGGTCAAATTAATAGTCAATACGATGTCCCTTTTCTACTCTTCACTGCATAAATGGGTGAATGAGTGCACGGCCCATCGGGCGTTAAGAGGATTATATAGCTTTTAGAGTTTGTAACGGTAGGCAGCGGCTTGCCTCTGCCCCTAGCATTACTGAAGTCCATGGGCGACGGTAACTACTCACCATCAAATGGGCCGTCTGTCTACAAGTGCAATAAAAAATAAAGTCATCACAACATGTGATTGGAGTGTGAGGTCGAGCACGGAGCGTTCGTGCATCACCTTTCAAAAAAACTCATTACATTTACTTTAGGTAGAAAATATTTTGCACTATGTATTTCGCTATTGAGTTCGATTCTCGTTTCTTTCTGAAGCTGTAGTGTGAATTTATTCCGATATTTCAAAGCCACCGTTGCATTATCGTTAGCTGCGGTTGATTTTTATTTAATTTTTTTTATTTATGAAATAAATATATATATAGGAGGTGAATACCGTCATCTACTATTGATTTACGTTTCTAGTGTTTTATAGTTATATTCTAATACGCCACTAATATCTAAGCATACTAGTAAAACTTGAGCCGATATTTAAATTGTAAGATGAATCACATATAACTTATTTAAGTATAGTCGTAACCAAAGAGCTTTCAAATAATCTTGAAAAACTTTGTAAGTAAATATGATAAGATAAATCATGTTTTTTTTTAAACCGTTTTTTTTAAATACAAGAGATTGTACAAGCGTGCTGTGTCATATACCTAACATTTGGCAAAACGAATATGCATTGGCTGCTACAGCAAGTGCGCGGGGACTGACAGCAGCCACATACATTCGCCAACACTCGCTCTGGCTGCCGTGCAACAGGCGCGTTGTATTCGCTGCTGCAGCAAAGAGTTCCGGGCTACTTATGTGCGCGGGCTCCCATACAACGCCATATATTGGTCTGGCTGGTGCACGGGGAGTCTAAGGTGGAAAGTTATTTAGAGGGATACAGGCCAACCCCCGGCTTTCGATGACGATGAAAAGGTCGAGTTACTGTCCGATGCACAGCAAGAGCAGTGCACCACCAGTACTGAAGCCGCTGTGACCAAAAACCTATAACCACAGAAAGCCCCCGGCTTTGGCAGCATCCAGAACAACGCATTAAAAACTTTGCCCGCCCAACTGATAATCATGTTGTCCTATATTTTAAATGCAGCTATGACTAGCTACTTCTTTCCCGCGGTGTGGAATTTCGTTTGTGCAGAATAAGTCACCGGTATACACCAACCTGGAAAACCCAAAAATGAACCTGCAAGTTACTGCCTGATTAGAATCCTCCCAGCGATAGACAAACTGTACGAACGACAACACTACGAACGTAAGCGCTTTTGGGACTTTATGATCTCGAGAGACATACTCATAAACGAACAGCCTGGTTTCCACGCCAAGCACTTGTGCATCCAACCAGTGCACCGCCTCGCCTACATTCTCTCTACTGGAGCTCTCTTCTTCGATTCCACGAAGGCGTTCGACGAACTCTGACACAACGGCTTAATTTACCAACTACAAACTGGGAGTGCCAGATAGTCTAGTGCTCATTATACAAGACTTCCTGTCGAACTGTTCGTTTCGGTATCGAGAGAATATATTCGCTCTCTCCCGTGTCAAATCTCGGCCGGAGTCCTGCAAGACTTCGCTCTCTTCTCCCTACTTTTTCACTAATACATTATCGACATACTCCGTCACGGGTGATCCAGTTAGCCCTCTTCGCTGACGCGATGATACGGCTATCTACTAGGTACTCTAGTAAGAAAGTATCGTCCATCCACCTTAAGCTCCGTATCGTGGCCACCAATTTAGAACAGTGTTTCTGGAAGTAGCGCATGGACATCAACTCCACGAAAAGTACGGCCGAGCTTTTCAAAAGGGGTCGCCCTTCCGATACCACTACTAGTATCTTGTCCTGGATTACGCACGGTAACTCCATTCCCGCCATCAAAATCTTTGGCCAGCCCATACTGTGGGCCTCGAAAGCCTAATACATAGGCATCATCTTCGACAGAAATATGACATTCCGTCTCATATAAAAACAGACCGCAACGGATCCACGTTCCTACTCGGTCGACTCTACTCCATGATTTGCAAGCGAAGTAAATTGTCCCTTCGTAACAACGTAACAAAAATAAAATAAAAAACATAAAAAAAATAAACAAAAAACAGTTTTGTACAAAACATGCATACGTTCCGTCATGACAATGTTCGCTCACACGATCCGTACACACATTAACTCTACCAGGTCATCAAATCCTGTTTCTGCAGAATAGCCTTTGGAACACCGTGGTATATGAAGAATGTTAGTCTTCACGACGACTGCGGTAGGCAGCGGCTTGGTTCTGCCCCTGGCATTGCTGAAGTCCATGGGCAACGGTAACCACTCACCATCAGGTGGGCCGTATGCTCGTCTGCCTACAAGGGCAATAAAAAAAAAAAAAAAAACTTAAATCTAGAACCAATACAAAGTATCGTAAAAAAGCGTAAGAACGCTACTTTGATAAAGCGGCGCGACCCGATAACTCTCTTATCGTGGCTGCTGCTAATTACATACACCAATACATACATCGACCAAACGACGGAGCAACGAAAAGCCGCTGCTGCCCAAAATATGTCTTGTCGGATCCTCCGGGTCTGCTCTGGGTGCTTTTAGACTATTAAAGTACCGGTCACCATCCTTGTCGAACTCATCGATTACGATAACTAGCACACAATAGATACAGACCACTGAGTTTCTTGGCGGTCTTCTCAGTGGGTCGTGATTCTGACATGGCGACCGATTCAGCGAAGCGAGTTCACGTATCAGTCCGTGAATAGTTGTTATAGCCCCTTAGGCTACCAACGGTTACAACGGTACGAGATGTTACTGGGCTTAAAAAAATTTTTCAAGGACCCCTATATAGACTCCGAAAATGCCCTTATAAGAACTGTTAAATACCTACATCTCGTGATATCACATAATATGTATGATATCACGCGTGAAAGCGCTTATACCTAGTTATTTTAAATATAAAATTAAATAATAATAATTTTCTGGTGCTAGGAAATCTTGAGTCCGCATGGGTAGGTACTACCACCCTGCCTATTTTTACCGTGAAGCAGTAATGCGCTTTGATTTGAAGGGTAGCGCTGCCGCTGTACTTTAAAACTGTGATTCAGAACTTATGTCTCGAGGCGACACTTACGTCGTAGGTGTCTATGGGCTCCGGTTACCACTTAACACCAGGTGGGCCGTGAGCTGGCCCACCAACCTAAGCAATAAAAAAAGGTATTTTTAAAAAAATGGAAATAGTACATTTTAAGGGCATAACGGTCTGCGTACTGCTGAGTGATTTTATAGAAAATACGATATGAACACTACCAATCATCTTGAGATATCCGTTTTAAGGCTAATTTGTATAATATTACGACTTTCACACCTTCAATCCGAAACGCACAACGGCTTTGTGGCACAAGCATGAGGTTAGTACCTAAACTAGCAGGCGCACTTATCATCAGCATGCATATTACTATGTTTGCGGTTTGATTTTTATTCCACTATACTCGCCTGGTGGTTTACTGGTGGTAGAACCTCTTGTGAGTCCGCGCGGGTAGGTACCACCACCCCGCCTATTTCTGCCGTGAAGCAGTAATGCGTTTCGGTTTGAAGGGTGGGGCAGCCGTTGTAACTATACCGGGACCTTAGAACTTGTATCTCCAGGTGGGTGGCGCATTTACGTTGTAGATGTCTATGGGTTCCAGTAACCACTTAACACCAGGTGGGCTGTGAGCTCATCCAATCATCTAAGCAATAAATAAAATAAAAATAAAAATAAAAAAATCTATTTATTGCTCCGTCAATTATGTACGCTTATTCCAAATAAAACAAATTCCAAGCAAAATCCAATAACTTATTAAGAGTACATTTTCCTGTTTCGCATTATAATATCTAAAAGCAATGTAGTTGACAGCCAGGTCACAGCATGGTGCAGTGTTATTTATATCACAAGGTGGGTGGCGCATTTACATTGTAGATGTCTATGGGCTCCAGTAACTTAACACCAGGTGGGCTGTGAGCTCGTCCAAACACCTAAACAATAAAAAATAAATAAAAAAAAACTCTCCTTTATCGTAAAAATCACTTAAGAAACAATATGTTGTACGTATTTCATTAGGAAAATTGATACCTACCTCCTCGCGACGTTTGAATCAGGTGGCTTCGGTGCATCAGGGGGCTTATATTTTAGGCATCGAACATGAAAACTACTAATATTCATAATTTTGTAATAATAAAAGGTTTGTCTTTTTATTTTTTATTAACCTAACCAAACTTGCCAATAATATAATAATAATCTCTTACCAAATTATTTTACTGAATGCATAAATAATTAAAAACAAAACTTACTGGAGAGGGTCGTCTAAAGCCAACATTTTACATATCAATCTCCGCTGGTCACTGCTTCTACAGAAATGTTGATGGTGTGATTTTATAACATAATTTATTTCGACTGCACCCATTAATCATTGCTCGATTTACATGTCATCGGAATCATTTATCACATAAGGAAAAGTTATAACAGGCCTGTTGCGATTATTGCCTATTAATTTAGGTTTTGAAAGTGACATATTTATTAATGCATTCTCTTTATGCCTATGGTGGTAGGACTCTCACTGGTGGTAGGACCTCTTGTGAGTCCGCACGGGTAGGTACCACCGCCCTGCCTATTTCTGCCGCGAAGCAGTAATGCGTTTCGGTTTGAAGGGTGGGGTAGCCGCTGTAACTATACTGAGACCTTAGAACTTATATCTCAAGATGGGTGGCGCATTTACATTGTAGATGTCTATGGGCTCCAGTAACCACTTAACACCAGGTGGGCTGTGAGCTCGTCCACCCATCTAAGCAACAAAAAAAAAAAAAAGGATTTTTGTTAATTGCCATTGAATAGTGTTGTTCTGGGTAAAAATATAATGATCAATTTGATTTCACTGGTGGTAGGACCTCTTGAGTCCGCACGGGTAGGTACCACCGCCCCGCCTATTTCTGCCGTGAAGCAGTAATGCGTTTCGGATTGAAGGGTGGGGCAGCCGCTGTGACTATACTGAGACCTTAGAACTGTATCTCAAGGTGTGTGGCGCATTTACGTTGTAGATGTCTATGGGCTCCAGTAACCATTTAATACCAGGTGGGCTGTGAGCTCGTCCACACATCTAAGCAATAAAAAAAATAAAAATAAAATTTACAAGTTTTATAAACCCAATAAGCCTAAACTGACCCGAGCATTAAATACAATTATAAGTTTGATAGCAACAAACATGACGGATTTGGGGTCAGATGTTTAATCCTTGAGGTTAATATTTCGAGTGAGTTTACTGGTGGTAGGACCTCTTGTCAATCCGCACGGGCAGGTAACTACCACCCTGCCTGTTTCTGCCGTGAAGCAATAATGCGTTTAATAATATATATACGGTTTATATGTATTCGTGGTAGGTACAGGTGAAGCAAAAACTATACAGACTAATTAACGAATAGAATATCCCTTTAAATGTTTTATTCAGGAGATAATCAAAGTCGAATTATGTACTAAGTTCATTTATTTGTAAGTTTAATTATAGTCTCGGTGGACAAGTACATTAACACAAGTATTTAATGATAACGCTACAGTGGTATACACTTTTATGATTAAATCCATTGATGTTAAGCGCAAGAATAAATTGTATTGATCGTTACTAGAAGACACATCCATATTTTATTATTTCATCATAGTAAATTCATAAAAAGCGAATACATCGTCATAGCAAATAAAATGATCTTTCAACAAAACAAATAAAAATAACACTACACATTTAAATTATTATATAATTACTATTCTATTTCATTTATTAGTTAAAATTTATATGTCTATACTAACATCCATCATGAAGTAATACAATCTTAATAATTTGTAACGAATATATTAATTTCAAATATGTGATTATCATTATACGATTTCTATTAAAACAGCGATAAGTTAAAATTTTATACTGACGAGAACACTTAGGGACTGAAGCGGTTCCGACACGGCAAACAATGAATAATCAACACCATACTGAATTACATTTATGACACCAAATTCTACTTATTAATTACACGTATTTGAAAGACGTGAGACATCAGACTCAGTTTAGCGGCGATGACGGCGCCTCCTTTTATTAGTGTTGGGGCGATTTTCGCTGCCTTGTTCGTTGCTAGCATGGCTGCTAGAGGCAAGGCTGGATTGGCCGCTGCTAGATGGGCCGCTGGAGATGCCACTGCCGGATGGGCCGCTAGTTGGGCCCTCTGTCGGCTGCTGCAGTGAAGCGAGGCCGGTCCGGCGAACGCTGTTGTTATTTGGTATCTGGAGAATCCGAATGTTCTCTTCGTCCGAATCGTCGGAAGAGTGTTCGCGGGCGCGTCGCTCGCGGATCAGTGCCGCTCTCAGCCTCTGACGCATGCGCCTGCGTGCGTTGCGCGACAACTCGCGTTCGTTTTCGAGTTCGTCGCGTAATGGAAATTCGGCCGCGAATAAGCCGAGCCCTCCGGTGGCGTCGTTCAAACGCATCAGAGCATCGTGACCGAGCGAAGCGAAGGCGCGCGACAGTCTCGCGACGTCTTCCTGCAAGTCCTCTAGGAAGGGCTCCAGCTCGCGGTGGGCGCGGGACACTGTCGGCCTGGTGCTGCGGCTCGCGACGCGAAGGAAGAAACGCGGCTCGGCTTCGTCAGCGAGCTGACTCAGGGGAACGCGGCGGATCGTGAGTTTCGTGTTTATAACGAGGGGCGCGTTTAGAGCACGAGAGTCGGCTCCGGTCACCACCAAGCAATGGCCGCGCTTCTTTAACGAACCTTCGCAGGAACGCACGGATGACACCTGAAAATTATTTACCACTATTTCTCCGTTCCTACATCGAGACATACGTGAAATGAACATAAATGAAACAAGTGAAATAATTTATTTAAACATATAAATCTCATTAAAGGCCTTACGGTGTCAATGAAAATGGCTTCGCGGTCGCATCCGGACAATGTGAGAGTGTAGCTGAAACAAAGCGAGACGCAGGGCGAGGCGGCCATGGTCAGCCAAGCGCATATCTTCTCATCTGAAAACAAGAGCGTTCTTCGATTTCTTCGTTGAAAAAATAAAAATATGTCTACTTCCAATGAAATTCTGTGAATATCTCGAAAATTATTCCGAAATAAGGAACGGTCATCCCTAAATGTCGACCTGTCGTTACTTGACGTTACTTACTACTGCGCAACTTCGGTTGCGTTGTAAATAAACAATCATACATTTTAACCCATAGACACAGCCCATTGAGTTTTTCTCCGGATCTTCTCAGTGGGTCGAGTTTCCGATCCGGTGGTAGATTCTGCGCAGCACTGCCCTTGCTAGGGTCAGTGTTAGCAATACTCCGGTTTGAGCCCCGTGAGCTCACCTACAAACGTTAGGGTGAAGCTGAAATAGCTTCACAAGGCTATCAGCATAGGTAGGATAAAAAAAAAACATTTTAAAGCCAAAATTGTAAATTTCAGGTACATACCTACAAACATTAAATTAGCTAGCTAAATCATACTAGATAAAAAAGGCGCAAAATAATGAAAAGAAAAATCTAAACCATTAATAATTTTAATAGGCGTAAATATTAAATTCTCACCGCTCATTTCGATTGTTAAGAAAAATATGCCCATATTCGTGACACGCAGAGCGGTTACTAGTTTTTTACAACGGGTGTTTACTTGCCAGGCCCTAGTGTATTCGCCGTTTTCAGCATCACCCTGAAAGTGACAAAACTTTTGGTACTCACATCGATTTTGAACAATTAATTATATAATGTACGATGCGTTATCTCGATTATATTGAACATCGAACGTCCGGCTAAGGTAGGGAAGCGTGTGAATTGTTTTTTTTTTTTTCGGACGCAAGCTCATGATTCATAAGTATTTACATTACATTGTCGAATGAAATCGTCAAATGCGGCCATGTTGTCTCTTGCTTACCTCGATAAGTTGCGGTGCGTGATGATAGCGTAGGTGATTCAGTATTCGTGCTGATGGCAACCTGACTTGATGCATTTGATCACAGCAAAGGCATCGGAATACACCCTTGCATGGATTAGGTGCGGCTAAAAGGGACACCTGCCAAAACTCCATCGGTTAGACAAATAATTAAAAAAGATGCAAATAAAATAGTTAATGTAAAAAGACGCTGCTAAGAAATCGTATCGAACAAAAGCTTCGATTTAACATGAACATGATTAAAATGTATGCCTACAGTAGGTACCTACCCACAATTTTAACTAAGAATCGATGCATGAATGTGTGAACATGTAAGCGTCTATTTAAAACATTTTTATGTACGTACGTCGATGTCGCTATCAGAGTCCGTGTCATCAGAATCAGTGTCTCTCGGCGGAGGCCAACAGCCATCTGGGGCCAGAATGCCCGTAGTGTGGCGTCCGGCAAGTTTCTAAAAATTAAGGGCAGTCTCAAAAAAAAATCTTAACAATTTTTTTATATTGTATTTCAATAATCGTATAGTTCGTGTAGACGATACTCACGAATGCCGACAGTTTGCGGAAGTTGCCAATCAATTCTTCCATGGCAAAGTTCCGTGTGCCGAAAAAAAGGGCACGGCAAACCGGGCACAAGTTGATGCGGGACTTGCATCTTTCGCATACGTGGTGCCCTTCGTTGCACTGGTAAATCTGACCTAACGGTATTTCATAGCATACCGGGCATTGCAGCAATATGTCCAAATCTGGCAATTCCTCTTCACCCTCCTAAAACGCAAACGGTGGTTTTAACTTAGACGACGTAATGCCTAATCGTGGATACTGGTCAGCACACATAAGGTAATATATCGGACCTCAATGAGTGAAACTTTAAAAGTGCCACCGATATTTCCTGACCCGAACTTTTGATTGTACATCATCTAACTTATAAGATACGAAACGAAAAGATTTGCTTCAATAAGTTCATTAAAATTGAGCGTATGTAGGAATTTTGTTTTCATTACAATTACAACTACGAGAAATTTGTTTGTTATATAGTTTAGTTATGTGCATGCTATTCTGCTAAATTTAACAAGATTTCGAGTCATTGCTATTTTTTTTTTTCTTCCGATTCACTGGCAGCCAAGGGGGTAAGGCTAATTCTAGCTACGCCTCGACGGGTAGCTGAGCTCACGGGCTCAACCTGGGAGAATTTGCTAACACTAGCCATAGCAAGAGCAGTGCTTCCCAGAATCTACCACCGGATCGGAATCGCAACTGACTGAAAAGATCCAGCTAGAAGCTCCGTGGGCAGAAATGCTAAGTAATTATTGAGTTACAAAGTGAAGGATAAGTGTCACTTTTATTTCGATAAGGTTTTTCCTGTATCAAACAGTTCATTATACCTTTGTCTTTAAAAACTAGAATTTAACTTTACACAATTGATCTTATTTTTTTATATAATTTCGTTGTAAATATTCCATTTAGGTAAATAAAGAATATTTCGTCTTATATCGACTGGTGCATGCCGCGAATACATAAAAACAATTTACTACTACATTATAGGCGTCAACATTCGCATACTTTGCGTCCTTTAAACTCATTTGAATAATAAACAAGTACAAGTGTTCACAATTCAAATAGCTGCATCGGTTTGCGTATTATTAGATTTACATCAAGCTATTTTTGTGCAAAGGCGCATCTCTTTTCTACAATATTTGTTTTTGTCTTTTACATTTAAATTTTTCCATCACACTTTACATTTCATCGTATCATACTGTGCACAAGGTACAGTTTTCATGTTACCTACATGCTTCATACCTTAGAACCCACGTACTTACGGATCCATCAGACCCAATAACCTTTGCATTAGACGCCTTCAGCTCTAACACTAGGGGCAGGCTTAGGGACCCCGATAACCGTATTCGTAGAACTTGACAAAGAGTTCGATGTGTAACCTAACCCATACATCAGCCCGCTGAGTTTCTCGCCGGAACTTCTCAGCGGGTCGCGATTCCGATCCGGTAGTAGATTCATTCGCAAAGCAGGTGCTCTTGAGCTGTTAGGTTTCCTTCGGAGGCGCTCGGGCAGCTGTTAGCAAGTTCCACCCCTCTTGGCCGAGCCTTTGCTCGCCCACCTGTACTGGTGAAACTGGAAAGGCCTCCGGGCCACCAGTAATACTTCAATCATAAAAAAAAACCTTAGAACTGTGCTGTGTTTTGCACATGTATTAGGTGGGTAGGACATATATAATTTAACAATTAATACAGTTTTTGCTGCACAATCCGAAATTCCCACGGTGATCGAAATCGTCTGAGTTCTCTATAGGACTTAAATAATATTATTTTAACGCTCTCTGCTTATATTATTTAAGTGGATTCAGTTGAAGCTTGATCTTCAAATGTATTTGAATTATACATTACATTATACATGACATTAATAGCCACTATAATAATAATAGCCACATATTACATTTATGTAAATTTTGTTCGTGCGTTTTCCACGAGCAGCAATTCTCTACACGACAAAGCCTTTGCTGAACGACAGAATCGTCGTGTGATCCGGCACTTCCTCGAAAAGCTCATACTTAATTCGTACTCTAGTTTTATTAGTTACAGTATAGCGACACGAAGTGAAGTTTTTTTTATTTATTGCTTATATGGGTGGACGAGCTCACAGCCCACCTGGTGTTAAGTGGTCACTGGAGCCCATAGACATCCGCAACGTAAATGCGCCACCCACCTTGAGATATAAGTTCTAAGGTCTCAAGTATAGTTATAACAGCTGCCCCACCCTTCAAACCGAAACGCATCAATGCTTCACGGCAGAAATAGGCAGGGTGGTGGTGCCCACCCGCGCGGACTTACAAAAGGTCCTACCAGTAATTACGCAAATTATAATTTTGCGGGTTGCACACAAGATGTTGTATACAATACGCAAGTTTTATTTTGAGCTATCATTGAGTATGTAAACGTTATGAAAAAAATTATTTATTTTGACCAATTTAAGCTTCATAAGCACTAAAGCTATTCTAATTAATTTAATTTACAAGCGATTGGACGAATCAACAGCTTAGGTGCTTTTACAAAACCGTGCAAGAATTGAACTAAAATAGTTTCAAGTAGAATTGATATTTCAGTAACATCGTTACGTACGTTTAATAAAAAAGTGAAATCAATAAGACTTGTTCAAAATTTTTCAATTTAAAAATTACTACTACTTAGTTACTAATAAAATAATTTATTGCTTTATTTCTAATTAAAAATGATCTAAAATTACACTAACCACACTAACGGGTTTTTAATCAAATAATGTAATATTCGGGATACAGCTACCCACTATGATTTTATTAAAATCGTAAGTACGCTTAAACTGACCTCATATTTTAATTCTAACCTATTAAAGCCTCTGAATTCAACCTGACATGCTGGTGGTGGGAAATATTTCGAATCCGCACTAGAGGTTAGCAGCAACTTTTTAAGAGACTTTTAAGAAGTCGTCGTGGCCTAAAGGATAAGACGTCCGGTGCATTCGTTGTTGCGATGCACCGGTGTTCGAATCCCGCAGGCGGGTATCAATTTTACTAATGAAATACGTACTTAACAAATGTTCACGATTGACTTCCACGGTAAAGGAATAACATCGTGTAATAAAAGTCAAAAACCCGCAAAATTATAATTTGCGTAATCACTGGTGGTAGGACCTCTTGTGAATCCGCACGGGTAGGTACCACCGCCCTGCCTATTTCTGCCGTGAAGCAGTTAATGCGTTTCGGTTTGAAGGGTGGGGTAGCCGTTGTAACTATACTGAGACCTTAGAACTTTATATCTCAAGATGGGTGGCGCATTTACGTTGTAGATGTCTATGGGCTCCAGTAACCACTTAACACCAGGTGGGCTGTGAGCTCGTCCACCCATCGAAGCAATAAAAAAATAAAATAAAAAAAAAGACTTGTGACGGATGCTCTTTTCGTATATATCCGTATTTTTGTCGGTTTTCGCGAGACGTGTACAAAAGCGTTTCGATTCGAATGGTGGGGCAACCGTTGTACTGTAAAAACTAAGACCTTACAACTCATCTCAACCTCTGGTAACCACTTAACATTAGGTGGGCCGTGAGTTCGTCCGCCGATCTAAGCAATAGATAAAATTAATGAAATTACGAAATTCACCTCGCAACGTTTTTCAACTGTAAAATATCTACCTGAGAAGTTGAACAATGTAATGACAATAGAAACACAAAATTAAGCCATGAAAGTAATATAATTATAGATATTAAGAACATGTGAAGTCAAGACATTTGAAGTCGTCGTGGCCTAAAGGATAAGACGTCCGGTGCATTCTTATGTAGCGATGCACCGGTGTTCGAATCCCACAGGCGGGTACCAATTTTTCTAATGAAATACGTACTCGACAAATTGTTCACGATTGGCTTCCACGGTGAAGGAATAACATCGTGTAATAAAAATCAAACCCGCAAAATTATAATTTGCGTAATCACTGGTGACAGGACCTCTTGGGAGTCCGCACAGGTAGGTACCACCACCCCGCCTATTTCCGCCGTGAAGCTTTTTTTTTTTTTTTTATCCTACCTAAGCTGATAGCCTCTCGTGAAGCAGCAATGCGTTTCAGTTCGAAGGGTGGGGTAGCCGTTGTAACTATACTTGCGACCTTAGAACTTGTATCTCGAGGTGGGTGGTGCATTTACGTTGTAGATGTCTATGGGCTCCAGGAACCACTTAACACCAGGTGGGCTGTGAGCTCGTCCATCCATGTAAGCAATAAAAAAAAAAACATGTCATAGCGTCGCAAAATTACCAAGTGATCCCCTGCAAAACGGACTATAGAGTGATGTATGTATGAATGATCTCGAAAATAATAGGCGTATAATTTTAATATAACACAAAAAAATTCCCAGGCTTATATTAGTGCTCCAATATCTTCATAGGTGTCGTAAATTTCTAAAATGACAAGCCTAGAAATTTGATACAGAAATTATTGTGTGCTATTTCCAGACTATTATTAATAATTTATCGTACGAAAAATAATCAAACACGAATTATTTACTTACGTGAGAAGAGGCCTTTCACGACACATGTCATGTATATATTATGCATATAAATTTAAGAAATAACACAAAACCGTGTAAGCCGTAAAAGAAAACCCAAAATTTCGAACTTTGATAGGGAGTCACTCCTTACGTTACTCCGTCTAGACGTTTTCGTTGGAAAGCTGACTGTGAAGATTTACAAGCCAGACTTTTCCACTCATAAACTGTTATCTATAACGATGCAAATATGACGACTGTCCAAAATTGTTTTAGTTTATTTTTTATCAGCCAAAAGTATTCTTCAAGACATTTTACGCCTAAAGCCCAAAAAGACCTATTTTAGAGTCACGGTTCGTAAATACCAGACTTGGTCAAAAATAATAACTTTGTGTTTTCTACAGGTTAAAGGTTAATGAGATAGATCTCATTAAATAACTTACTCCTACCAAAGTAACTAACTATACAGTTAGTGAGATTTTTCAGGTGGGCATATGACCAGGAGTCACCGTTGCCCCTGGATGTCAGCAATATCAGTCCTCAGCGACTGCCTACTGCTGAGGGATCTCTGCAAGCCTTGTTTGAAGAAAAACATGTCATGGCTCCTGGGAAACACCATGGAGGGGTGGGTATTGATATTAGAGCCAGATGGTTTATGGCAAATAAGATCCCTGGAAACGTAGTGTGAATGAACACTGCAGCTCCAGATAGTATGGATGAACTCGACTCAAGCTCGAGATGAAATGACCATCTCGAACAATTCCTCCGAGTACTACCTTTGGAACAGACAGTACAAAAAACACAGAACCAAAGTCACTTTGTTGACTCAGAAGATCAAAACAATTCATGAGACTTCCTTCACTTCAAAAAATATAAAAAGGGTTTTTATTATATATTTTTATTGCATTGATTGGTGGATGAGCTCACAGCCCACCTGATGTTCAGTGGTTACCGAAGCCCAAGGACATCTAAAACGCAAATACCGCCACCCACCTTGAGATATGAGTTCTAAGGTCTCAGTATAGTTACAACGGCTGTGCCACCCTTCAAACCGAAACGCATTACTGCTTCACGGCTGAAATAGGCAGGGTGGTGCTACCTACCTACCGTGTGCGCACTCACAAGAGGTCCTACCACCAGTAATTACGCAAATTATAATTTTTCGGGTTTGTTTTTTATTACACGATGTTATTCCTTCACCGTGGAAATCAATCATGAACGTTTGTTACGTACGTATTTCATCATAAAAATTGGTACCCGCCTGCGGGATTCGAACACCGGCGCATCGCTAGATACGAATGCACCGGACGTCTTATCCTTTAGGCCACGACGGGTATGTGTGTCTCTACATCTTGTAAGTCGGGTGTAGCATGACTGTGTTATCTTTACTTTCTGATAGAAAATACCAGTTATTTATTTAAATAACTCTACAGTGTAAAAGATCATAAAAATATGAACTAATTTCGAAAGATCATTGATAAGTAAAGAGCATCGGTATGGACCAAACATATTAATGGATAATATTGTTAATTTTTTTTTGTAATTATCTTTAACCTTAACTTTGACCTTAAAGGTAATCTCAAATACAAAGCCTTTACTGTGCATAGTTCAACAATCGCTTCATTGTCTTTATTTTTTTCAGAAATACATATTTTGTCAGATAGTTCACAAGCTACACAAAGATGGTTTCCATTGAAACTAAACTTAAATACTAAATCTACATTATTATTATTTTTTATTGCCCTTGTAGGCATACGAGCATACGGCCCACCTGATGGTGAGTGGTTACCATCGGCCATGGACTTCAGCAATGCCAGGGGCAGAGCCAAGCCGCTGCCTACCGAATAAACATTATTATTATGTTGCTATTAACATGTTGAACGCCATGCGGCACACCATTGGGCCTAACCTATTATACCATTCGGACCAAGCCAAAATCAGAGAATAAGTAATTTTATAAACTTGATATTTTCATTATAAAATTTATAAAATGCGATAATTTCCATAAATAATTTTAAGATTTTTTAAGATATTTTAAAAGAGTATCTTTATAAAAGCTACAACTTCCATTTGAAAACCAAGGCGTTCAGTTCGACTAAAGGGCCAGATCGAGGGCTTTAAGGAACTTTTTTGCAATTTTAGAGGAGAGCCATTTAAAGCTTAGAATTTGTAAAAAATATCATAACAAAATATTTCTTCAGCTTTTTGAATGACATGAAATGAATTGAAGTTCAATTAAAAACAGAATTGTTGATACTAATACCAAATAAAAGTGACCTTTAATTAGAAAGATAAATGTCACATATTGAGTGAAATGTCGCTTAAAATAAATAGCATTTCACCCCTCAATAGGTACAAATGAATAATTTTAATAAATTTTGCAAAGACACAAATCTTGTCAGGTGTAAAAGTGAGCAGTTGCAATGCAGGCACAGCTGTGAAATTTTCATGAACCTATCAACTATGTCATGAAATAATTAAGAAATCAATTCTGCAACAAGCAATAGACTTAAATTGTCATATGATTTTATGGATTGTACCGCGACTCCCCTTATAAGGTAGTGAGTGATAGAAGGAAGAGATAAAAATAAAACAGAGGGCAGCAGCACACATTATTCAGTAAAAAGGCATTGCACATAAAACATCGCATATGTCTAGGCTTAATCAGTGTATGGACTAAAAATGAAGCCGGACACTGGAACGCAAAGTGCACATGTTTGTAAGAATTGTATTATGATTATGTATTATGTAAGAATTCATTTCATTTCATGTTGTTTGTGTTCATAATGTGTTTAAACACATTTCATACAATTCTTGCAGAATGCAGAAAGGAGACACTGAACAAGCTTAGTATTGTGATTTAAAACAGCAATTATTTTGTTTTTGCTATGTTGGTCATCCATAACGGTCTCAAAAATTTTAAATAAACCCAAAAAACATACCACATTACTGTAACTGTAGTGCTATGCATGCATTTTATAAGAACATAAAAGAGAATGGTAATTCAAAATTAACAAATAATGTCTATGTAAACATGTGACTTGTTGTTGACCCTCTTCAAATCTTACAATCCCGTCTTCGCAGGATAGCCGTCCGAGGAACGTGGTATGTAAGGAATGTGGATATCAACGACATGGACCTCGAGTCTATCATTAAGTATTTACAATCGGCATCAGTGTGCTATTTTAAAAAAGTGGCACGACACCAGAACCTTCTCGTCGTAGCCGCCGATAACTAGATTCCCGATCCTGCGGACCGAATGGTAAATATTCAACGTCACCCTAACAATGTCATTTCGGATCTTCCCCATCCACTAACAGTACTTTTAGGTACCTCATGCACCGGTCATTATTCTCATCGGACCTGTTGCTTGTGACGAAGGGCTTGGCGAATAAATTAACTCACAGACAGCCCGCTGAGTTTTTCGGCAGTGGGTTGTGTTTGCGATCCGGAGGTAGATTCTGCGAAGTACTGTTCTTGCTAGGGTTTGCGCTAGCAACGTCCTCAGGTTTTAGCCCCGTGATCTCATCTACTCGCTCGGTTACGCTCATATAGCCTTTCAAGGCTACTTACTAGCTTAGGTAGGAAAAAAAACTAAGCTACTATATATATATAGTTGTACCTGAGGCGGCCGACTCTTCTCCATCGTTGATCGTCGACTGGAGCACTGCTATGAATCAATTCAGCACGATCTACCTACGGCGCAAGCAAAATATTGAAATAAATAAATAATCTCAAGGGTAAAAATGTATACTAAAAATTTATTTATTTAACTAATGGAATCAGGAATTTATCATTTAGTTTAGAAAACACACAGTTAAAAAGACTATGTACATAATATTTAACTTAACACCTACTTTTGCTCACATACATAGGGTACAAATGTAATTGTACAACATTATTGATCGCGACTATTTTCAAGCTCCACTGTTATATTCTCGTTGCTTTGATGAAATTCACTTGAACTGACCAACACCAGTCTAGGACGTCACCTTTGTTCTGGTTATTGGTTGTTAAAACAAGAAAATTGTATTATATGTCAAGGTTTCAAATTATTTTTTGTATGAGACACATTTTCTCCCAAGTTATCTCCACACTGAGCACTACGTCGAACAACTGCCACTGGTCTTCTGAACAGTAGGTAGGTAGTGATTATTATTGAAACCATAGCTATTTTATTTATATTCTTCAATTGAACGAGGCTTAAAGAATTATAAACCATACTGCCTAGTTTATTTATACGATTAAAGATGAGATAAAATGAAATCATTTTTTTTAAAACTTTTCATGGGATATAATTCAATGAAATGTAAAATTTTAAGTAAAATTATGGACATTCATTAAGACTTCAATGCACTTTTTGTAACAGAGAAGCCTCTTCCGAAAGTTTTGTTTCAGATGATCATTTATTTGTTTTTAAAAAACTGGAAAATTTAGAATTACTAGCTGACCCGGCAAACGTTGTTTTGCCATATATAAGTAAAAAAATTAAAGTTTTTAATTAATAAATAAAAAATAAGGGTTGATCGTAAAGGGACGAAAATTAGGGTTGTATGTATTTTTGTATGCTGTATCATAAAAAAATAAAAACAAAATTTAGGGGTGGACCACCCTTAACATTTGGGGGGATGAAAAATAAATGTTGTTTGATTCTCCACCCTGGCCGATATCCACGCTAAGATTCACGAAAATCAGTTGAGCCGTTTCGGAGGAATTCAATCACGTACACCGTGACACGAGAATTTTATATATTAGATTATACATTTGTACCCGTAGAAAAACTCAATTGACTAATAAATAAAATAATTTCTTTATCTCTGTGGCAATTGGCTTCTTGGATGCCAATGCTATTGCTGCAAATAGCGAATTTAGAAAAATGTTTAACTTTTATGTAAATTGGTGGGTAGGAATGTGATAAAAAGAAATTAAGGGAAATGAAATAAAATTGATTTACCGGAAATTTTAGCATATTGGCAAAAAAAATATGTGAAATAGAATGAATTGAAATTCGATGAGATAAACTGTAATTAATTAAGACCTTGTAAGGCCAAAAAACTTGTGGACACTTACAGTTGGGCTGGTCTACAAGTTTAAAGTCGCTCAGTGAGCTATGGAGGGGCCTATGCTTGGAGTTTCTCTGAATCCGGAACGAGGTGATCCGACAGAGAACCAAAGTTATCGATATAGTACACCGAATTACTAAGCTGAAGTGACAATGGGCTGGTCATATTAGCTGGAAAAGCCCTCAGGCTCGGTGAAGTGATGATCTGTGCATGGTGGCTGACAGGAGTTGGCGGAGAGAAGCTGAGGATCGTGCTTAGTGGGGAACAATTGGAGAGGCCTATGTCCAACAACGGACTGCCACAGGCTGGTGACGATGATGATGATGAAACCCGAAAAGCCACATCCAGCTTGAGCACTTTTACAGATGCTAAGAAGCCGCTAACAAGCCGCTATTAATATTCCTGTAAACTTAAGAATTCACCCCTTACGTTCCCGCCAAAAATCCTCAATTACCTATTTATTTTTCCAACCTCTTGCTACTAACCTCGATGGGCTATTAGTTTTAAAGGACGTGTATTTGTCGCATTCTACGGGTTTGACGAGAACGGTGACCGGTGCTTGGAATGCCTAAGCATACCGGTAGTGGATCGGGAGGATCTGAAAAGGAAATGTCCACAAATATTTAACATCACTCTTCGTATTTTCATAAACTTACAAAATCAATGAATAATTAGAAAAAAACATGCAGATTACACTAGAGATTAGGTAACAACAACATTATTTACAACACAGTCATTGATTACAATACATTACCTGTATAATTAATAGGTACCTAACTATTATTGAGATCATAGATTATACACTTATTATTTGAGATTGAGATTGAGTTAATCTTCTTTCAAGATTCTTGTGCGGAAAAGGTCTTTGAATTAATTTGTTTTGAATGATATTGTATTGTTTTTAATTAATATTTTACAAAAGTTTGGCATTTCGAAGTTTTAACGGAGTGTCAGCACTGTGCTTGTGAGAATTTAGACTGAATATTGTTAATTCTTCTTCAGGCGTTCAACGCAGGCACGCCATATAAAAATAAAAAGATAGGCTAAAACTGCGTAAATGGTCACGATGGAGTGAATACGCCTATTTTTAACCTTACAACGATTTTAATTTGTCAAAATGGCAGCATCGAACTCAGAAATTCAAGAACGCTGCCGTTTGTATAAGTTCACCAAAGTTTTGACTTTAAAAGTTGCACAGATTGTGGTCCAGAGCAGGAAAGGAAAGAAAATCAGTCAAGATTTTAAACCACAAAATGGTGTTGATTCTACACCACCTTTGCAATGGGTAAGCTAAAAATATTTTAAAATTCAATACTTATTACAGCTGTGCTTAAATACAGAGAAACGAATTACAAAAAAGTTTTTCACAACATTAATTAATTTTGTTTTAACCGTGTTTGTCCATCCTTGATATTCCCTTTGGTAATAAAATGTATGTCTTTTAAATTTTGTATATCCTTATGATATAGGAAGATTGAAAACCTGCAATTTATTGCAGAGAATTTCAATATCTCGTTTTGAATAGTTTCATTTACACATTACTAACTAAAATTGTTGTTTTACATTTTCTGAATGTATGTCCACAAAAATTGAATTAGAAATTGAGCGAAATAGTTATTGCCTGCAGCGCTGCGCTAACGATGTATTTATTTTCAAATCCATTCAGAATTTTTAATAGTTACACGAAGTCAAAATTAATTAAATAATTATATTCATAAATATCAGATACATTTACACTTGTGAAAAAATGCTTTTAAAAGGAAAATAATCACCAAAGAAAAAAAATCGTTTTGTTGCGAGTAAGCATTGCGAGTTATAGTGTTTGATTGTAATATAGCTCCTATAAGTACACATTGCAGTGCCAAGCTAAGTACTTGTTATATATAAATGGTGTAGGAGTTGAAGATTCTTCACATTTGATATACCTTGCTTGGTACTTTCAGTTCAACCTATCAATCCCTGATGAACCTGGAGTTAATGAAGAAACAAAGCGTGTCCTCAATGGAGAAGTAGTTGATGCATTGTCCAAAGTTTTGTCCATAGAAATTACACTTCGAACTACAGATGGTGATGAAATGGTACTTGAATTGTGGACAGTGAAACTGACGACTGCAAGTGAAATATGTTCACCTTCTACAATATACTACAGAATGGGTGTAATGCTTAAGTCGACGTTGACGATTTCACGCATAACCCCAGCATATAAACTTGCACGCACTCAACATAAAGAGACATACAAGATATCCCACCGAATATTTAGCGGAGAACCAAATTTTGAAAAATTGGGTAAGATGCAATATTTTAAGATATGCTCTTTAATTTGCCATACATTATTATTTGTAGAATAAACAACTTGTGTAATTGTTTTATACTCTATTAATATTTGCTTACTTCGGAAAAAAAAAACTTGGCTATGCTATAACCATCCTATTAAAATGTGCATTGTGGCTTTTTATACACATCCCTGTTGGACTAAAAAATAAAAAAGGTTGCTGCTCCAATATATTTTATAAAGAAAACTACAAATACAGTTGCTAAATTAGTCAAATAAAATTTGGTTGAGTACCATAGATCAGGTCATCATACCATTCGGGGTCGGAGGAGGGCGTTTGTCCAGCTCCGGCCCCTATGAGGAGGCAGTCTCCTCCCGGTGATGGTCACGGGGCGACCTAAGGGGGCTGAGACTGCGCCGCACGCTACCGTCACTCTAGCGCGCTGGCACCAGGAGGACGGGACGACGCGTCGGCGGCTGCGGACTGCGATGCGGTCCGCATTTTCGTCGTCGCTGTCGTCGCCGAACATACTGTGGAAGAGCAACCCGGTCGGCGGTGTATCGCGTTCCGACCCGGCAGGCTGGTTCTGGCCCAGCGGGGTATCCCGGAACACCAGCGGCATCGCCCGGGCGGCCTGAAGGGCCGCCGTACCGCGGAGACTGACGTCGTTGGTCGTCGACTATCGCCTCGACGACCCGTCGGTCGGGCGTCCTCGGGGTGGCGCCGCGTGTCTGGTTGTAGTGTTGACCGCGGGAACCCCCCTACTCTGACCGGGTTTTGACCCCGGACGGAGATCGGACGCCGGGTGTAAGAGTGCAGGGGAGTCGTTTAGTGGGTGGGCCCTAAATTCCTTGGGCCCGCGGTCTGCTCTCAACACCTGCAGATCGTAGAGTCTCACATACCCCGCGCGCCCCCTAGGCGCGGGGACCTCGTAGGAGGTTCGGCCCTCTACCCGAAAAAAAAAAAAAAAAAAAAAAAAAGGTCATCATACCATAGGCATAAGGAGGGTCTTAACTGACTATGGGTACCATAGATCAATAAGTTGTATTGTGTTTAATAAGTTTTAATGAAATGATGTTGTGTAACAGGAGAGAATCGAAGAAACATCAAAATTAGTGAACTGCGTACACCAATTGGTACAATCACCATTGGTGTATCATACAGGACAAAGATGACAATCTTGCCTGAAGATCGGCCAAAGTTTACATATGGAATAACAACTAGTGGTCATGACATTATGGTTAAGAGTGATCATTTTAAGGATACTCCTAAAAAGAAGTAAGAATTGTGCCTTGTACTTTTAAAGTGATTGAATTCACGTTATATCAAAATTGTAAATGTTTAGTATATCAATTTAATTCTTATTCAATTTTCTCGGATTTCGAAGACTGAAACATTCAACTTAATCTGAATTTTCTTTAATCATCATGGCACCATTAATCAAGCTTCACGCTCAAGAAGTTATTTGCAAGCTTTATTAAAATATTGTTTATACTGAATATTTAACATATTTTGGAGTTTTCATTGTTTGTCCAGTGGCCAATGGGACATTATCTAGCTACATTATTATGAAAATATTATTTGTGATTTTCAGGAGAGGGTATGAGAAGAAGGAACTTGATCTTTCAAAACCATTAACAAATGCAGCTTTTGTGGATAAAGTTAAAATGCAGGAATTACAGGACTCTTTATGTGAGCAGCTACCACCAGAACCACCGATGACATGGCTCATAGCAGAGAGAGAACAAATCGATAAAGTATGTTAAATAAATTAGTTACAACCCCTTAACTTATCAACTACAATGATTGAATAGCAAGAGTCATTCAGGCAGAGAAATTCTGAAATGAAGTCCGTTTCATAGCAAGCAAATTTAAGACATCCACCAACAAAATACACAGACTGTTATAATAACTGCCATTATAACCACTAATGCAGTCCACCTGTATCTACTTTTTTTTTTTTTTTTATTGCCTTTGTAGGCAGACGAGCATACGGCCCACCTGATGGTGAGTGGTTACCGTCGCCCATGGACTTCAGCAATGCCAAGGGCAGAGCCAAGCCGCTGCCTACCGCTTAATACTCTCCACAAGCCTCGTTTGAAGAAGGACATGTCATTCCTTCGCTCGGGACACCGTGGAGGGGAGCTCATTCCATAGCCGGATGGTACGTGGCAAAAAAGATCTCTGGAAACGCACTGTGGATGACTGCAGTGGCTCCAGGTAGTATGGATGAACTCTACTCCGGTGGCGGGCGGTGCGATGGTAAAAACGAGACGTTGGTATCATCTTGAACAATTCCTCAGAGCATTCCCCATGGAACATGCGGTACAAAATACAGAGTCTGCAGACCCAGAGGCTCCAAACGATCCGTTATTCATAGACATCAGCAATTTTAGGGTCACATATTTTAGCAATAGCAATATTGAAATTAATTCTCGAAGTTTCGTGTTCTTTCAAGAACTTTATTAACTGTTTTATTGATAATCATTTAAACATAACACACATTTATGCTAAATACACATGTAGAATAGTAGTTGATAGGAAAAAATCTGTGTATTCGGAAGAATGATGAGCTTCCATTAGTAATCTATTAATGTAAATAATGTATGAAACTATACCTCAAGAATAGTACCTTTTTCTAGGTGAAAATAACTAGGTTTTTTTCTGTATCCTGGACAATGTACATGCAAATTTAATTTTGATTGGTTGAGTATTTAGTACATCAAAGTGTATCAAACAAACAAACTCACACAACTGTTTATAATATTAGAATAGATCTGTGTTTAACAATTGAATATATACTAGACAAATATCACATATAGGCCGTTTCCATTTCCTGTCAGTCGTTTCAAACTCTTCTCTGTCCTAATTTGTCTTGTCTGACTAATTATTGTCATATTACTCTTTTAAATTTTAACAAAATATTAATACATGTAAAGATTACGTATTTCCTAGAACATAGTATTATAGACGTAGTGAAAGGTTTAAGCGTGTCTGTTACTTTGCGGTTTTTGTGTACGACACATACAAATTGACAACTAGTTTACAGGTCAGAGAGTTACAGAAGCAAGTTTTTTACCTTTAAAATATGGAATGTATATTATCCTTTTTGAAGTACAAATTTAGAACAAACGAAACCGCACTACATGCCTAGTTGAAAATAAAACTAAAAAAAGTCCTAAAAGTGTTAGTTTTTAAATGCCATAAACACATATACAACTGATGTTGGGTAAATCTTGAATATGGAGATAAATATAGATTTATTATAATATTATTCCTAAACCCATAACTTGGTTTACCTTTGCAATAATCACTAGTAAATGGAAAATGGTTTGTGAATAATGACTGTTGTATAATAATGTAAAAAAAATTCAATCGGCTGAATTGATTAAGACGGCTATCGTTTTTCATATTAGTAGAAAAAATATTGAATATTGGATATGAAAGATTCTAATGCATTTTTCAATAGTCGATTGCGGATTTCACTTTATTTAACCATAACAATATGAATGTAAAAATCCTGTTACCTATTTAATTTAACGATTTGTATGTTCCAGAAATTGCAGAATCTCGATATTTGTAAAGTAGCAGATGCGGAGGATCCAACAGCGAAACTTCTAGCGGATGCTGCAAAAACGGCCACGACATCCGCATCAGGCTATGCTGCCAGCAAAGCAATAGATATTCCAAGGGCGGACGCGGGGGATCAGTGCAAGCGCATAATGGTAATTAGCTTATAAGTATGTAAAGTTATGGAACGAGGACTCACACATGTCGCTCGCGTCTCGGGCAGCCGCGTGCCGAGCCCACGGCTGATGCGTCTTCAAAGGGGGAGAGAGCTCTCGGACCATTGGTCGAACGAGCCGGTCGAGACCGCCCGCAGCGAGGTGGAGCTCCCACGTAGTGCTCCCCGATCATTTTCGCGATGGGAACTGAAGCACCTAAACAGCTACGGTAGACGCGTGGGCGCAGATGCCCGCGCGCCCTCACGCCCTACGTGAAATCAGGGCGTACTGGTTCCGGAGTACGATGCGTCAGGTCTGCAATGTCGCTACGCACCGGCTGAGCGGTCGCGCTCCGCGTGTTGGCGCACTCGTGGACGCTCGAGATCACGCTCCTCTAAAAGAAGCGAAGAGGAGGGAGAAAGTGTCTGGGCACTCTGCTGTCGCCACCTTCACGATGCGGACTTCGCGGAGGCGACGGCCCGGTCGCACGCCGATTGCCGACAGAAACAGGAGGCACTGCGGCTGGTTATCGGCGAGACCAAGTCTCAGAGCATGAAGACGCAGTTGGAGATGCTCGACCTGGGATCCCTGGGAGTGCCTATACTAAACGTTCCGCAAGAAATTGCGGCTGTAGGCGCTCCCGATGACTGAACGTGTCCAGCCTTGGCAGTTGCGGGAGATTGTCTCCGTACTGTTCCTGCGGGCGGAGAAGGGCTTCGAGGCACATATATGCGCGCGCCGTCGCGCGTTGACGCGGACGTTGATGACCCTGTCGAAGTGGTCCCTCCGAGCATCTCGGAGGAGAAGAATTTTGAGACCGTGTCGTAGTTGCAGAGAAAGGACGTGGCCCCCGGCCTTGACGGTGTTCACGATGAGTCAAGGGTTTGGCCTTAGGTATCCTCAGCGATCACCTCGTGCGGCTTTTCGAAGCCAGCTTCGACTTCGGGCGGTTTCCAAAGCCGTGGACGACGGATAGACTTGTGCTTGTTGAGACAGGAGGAGCGCCCCGCGGACTAGCCACTGGGGTATCCGGCCCCTGGCCTTATCGTGTTGCTGGACGAGGCGTGCAATTATACATGGGCCTGGTGTGATCCTCAACAAAACAAAATACATTCCCTGAAGCACCACGTCTTCAAATCACTCAGCACAAACGACTGAGTCACTAAAACAGAGGAAAAACAGAGTCGCCCCCAGTCGGGTAGGGTGCGTAAAAATAACTTTTTCCATCCTAAACTGCTAACTTACTACTCTGTCAAAAAAGTGTCGAGAACGGATCAATAATATACAAAACGTTGGTTATTTATTGAAATTCTCTCGAAGTTCTGGCCGCGAATTCTTCTTTCTTCTACTGAATTAAACGGGTGCCATGAAGTGGTAATTTGAGTGTCGGAAAAAGAAAGAAGTCGACGAGTCATATCTGGTGAACAAGGTTGTTGCTCGATGGTATTAGTTAAGTTTTTGGTCAAATTATTTCACAAAGATGGCTTTGTCCTAAGGCGCATGCATTATCGTGTTGTGAAATCTAAGAATTTTCATTCAACAAATCTGGCCTTTCTGGACGAATTTGCTATCTTAAACATCGCATAACTTTCAAATGATATTCCTTATTTACTGTTTGAGCATCTGGCAATAATTCCAAGTGCACAACACCGCGATAGTTAAGTCAACATGAATTTGACTTTTGATCGACTTTGGCGTGGTTTTTTCGGTTTCTCAAATTCATAAACCCACGTCTCGTCACCAGCAACAATGCGTTACATGAATGTTGGTTCGGAATTGACTCTGTCTAACATGCCGTCACCGACTCTTATGTGATTGAGTGTTTGGAGAAAATTCATGTCTTTTGGGGCTAGCCGAGCAGCAATATGTTTCAAACCCAAGTGATTATTTCAAATGATATGTATCGACTCTTTTATTACAACTGACACACACTAGTCGAATTCATAACAAAATTTGTATTTTATTTCAGGAATAACGTGAATGATTCCGTTCACCTTGAAATTTGAGGTCGAACTCTCAATTCGTTTGTAATAAGGGCTGTGACGCCTTTCAAATCGGAACGCATGACTGCTTCACAGCAGAAATGGTAGGTAGTATAGCAGAATGGTGGAACTATTCATACTGGTTCACAATGTCAATTTTAATAATCAGGGTCAGCCCTAGCTAGCATTAATCAAATTACAGTAAAGTGGTCTGTTTAATAAAAAAAAATTTTTATTTTTATAACCTTGATGGGTGAACGAGCTTATGGCCCATCTGGTGTTAGCCCATAGCCATCAACAACGTAAATGCCGCCACTCACCTCGAGATATGAGTTGTAAGGTCTCAGTTTTAAAAGTACACACGGCTGCCCCGCCTTTCAAATCGAAACGCATTACTGCTTCACGGCAGAAATAGGCGGGGCGGTGGTACCTACCTGTGCGGACTCATAAGACGTCCTACCACCAGTAAGATTTTTTTTTATTAATGTTTTTATTAAAATATATGCAATCGGGTAATGATGATGAGTGATAATCGTCGCCCATGGGCTTCAGCAAAGCATTATTTTGAAACCTCGTTTGAAGGAACACACGTAATAATCAATTGTAAAGTTTGATTTTTACAATACGATCTCTTTTTCACTTTCTTTACAAATATTTGTAAAATTTTCTTCAGGTCTTTGTTTTAGTAGTTACTAAAACATACAAAAATAAAATATTTCCAGGAGTTTCCGTTCGCCGAAGGAAGCCCGATCGCGGACCTGGCTAATTTCTACAACGAATGCCTTCAAGCTAGAGCGATGACGAAAGAGTGGAAAGACTTCGCCGATACCGCCATCTCGACCGATTCCGATACTCTTTCCAAACAGTTGAAGATGTTTGAGGATGCCGTACCGGAATTCGACAGTATGGTCGCTTCAATGTGCAACAGCGCCGAAGGAGGATCCGAGAATTAAGACGTAAGTCAATATCGCCCGGTAATAATTTTAGTTCTAAGAATTTTTATTTAGTTTTGATTTATATGTAATCACTTGTATGTTCATTTGCGTATTATAAAGCCTTATTTTTGTACAAGGCCTGAATAAATGAGCAACTATACACGTTTTGTTGTTGTTGTTGTTGTTGTTAAATAAAATCATTCGTTAAGAGTCGGATATTATCTGACACAACAATTTTAATAAAAAAAAAAAAAAAAAATTTATCTTCAAAGTGACATCCGTGTTGACATGTCATCTTATTCACGCCTTGTATTCTATTAATTATGGTCATTTATGCTCAGCGGAGTATGTACGTCGTCCTAATTATTATTTATTAGCATTATTTCTGTTCGATATAGATTGGTTAAGGAAATTCGTCGCGAGCTATTTTCTTAAAAACATTTTTATTTTTTAATCGTTATTTTTGAACCGCACATGCGAATCGGATCTGTTGTGCGAAAATGTTGTAAATAATAATAATAATATTTTAAAACTTAATTAACCACGTTGAATTGTCATTTGGTTTGTTGATAACATGTAACAATTACATATACATGACCCATTATTGGGAAACTAATGAAAACAACAAAAAAAAAACGCATTTTTCCAGAAATTATACACGATTGCCTAACTTGAATAATCCAAGTACAATATCCAAAAGAACCCGAGGAAAGCAAATCCTTTGTACTGTTCTCTGTGATGATATTTAGTTAGAGAAAAACCGCCATGAAAAATCAAAACGTGGTCTTATGTTTGAAAAGACAGGCCTATTTTCAAAGACATTGTGCATCTAAGAATAGAAGTCTCGTATTTATTATTACACTTTGAATTGAATTTCTGATTTTACAATAAATTTTCTAATGTTATTCGTTTCAAGTAAACAGTTATTATCGTATGCTCGCAGCCCAGCAAGCGTCATAATCAGAAACGTCATCCATGTCAATTAATAATGTCAATCCCTTTAAAACTTTTTTTTATGCCGTCATTGGTAACTCGTCCTTTTTAACCCGATTATTCTGGCAATCTTCTCAGTAAAATGGTGTTGTATTGAATTTTGGATTTCCAAAATTACAATTTATTTCTCCACACGTGTGAAATGCCAAACACCTAAACCCGACGACAAAGGCTAAATAAACTAGAATCGATTTAGATTTATTTAGTTAGAATTTGAATGTAGCGGTTGGGAAATTTGACGGTTTTCAAGAAAATGATTATTATCGTTTTTTCTTATTTGTTACTAAGGCTTATAATGGCTTTTCAAACTTTATCTACTGCTCCACTGCTACACTTCTACTTCTAACATAAGCTCTCCGCTGATTTCTGTCCTGCTCTCTCAATTCTTCCAATCCTCTGTTTGTGTCTACTAATCCATTAATTATATATAAGCCAGCCTAATTAATCAAGTCAAAAAGACGTCATCATCGAATGCTTCGTCTGTCAAATGTCGTCCTATAGCGTTTGCATGTAGACGTATGTAGTTCCTGCGTTTTAAATATTCATCTTCACGAATTACACTTAATCCGTAATATTCGTTCTTATAATATATAATATATATATATATATATATATATATATATATAAATTACTGAACGTGCCATAGATGGCTGTAAAAAAAGTTTTTGCTAATACCATAAGGAAATTTACTGCAATTTTGAAATAGTAGTATTTTTATTACTTGTAAATGTCGAGAGTTATCAACTATTATCATAGTCAGTTCATTTTATCTTACTGCTGCATGGTACTTTATCAATTTTAGTGTAGACGCGAAGACAGTGTAATAAATTTGGAAACGCAGAAAATTCATTTTCATTGTGTGGGAGGGAATGTTTAAGTATGTACTTACCTGATTTCGAGGTTCGAAGTCAACGAGTGCACAATATATCGTGGTACATTAAATTATTCTAGAATTTACTATTTATAAAAATGCACGTCTTATTGTCACAATAATCGATAAAGAAGACTGACCATAAAATACGTTACTGCGGAGACTGGTTATTGTTTATTTAATTTACAGATTAATAATAATATAATGAGGCTTGAACTTGTATTAAGTTAGGATTTTCGAACTCCATTTGCGGTTAAAGTTTTTAATTTTAGTATTTAAAATAGGAACTAAATTTTTGGAAAGTTCCTACATTTAATTTCAAGCCTAAAAGACCAATTTTCGAATTATAGTAGTTGATTTACTAGAAAAATAACATAAAAATTACCTGTTACTGGAAAATTCTAAATTTCGGAATATAAATAAATACGACCAATTTTTGAGAACTTTTAGTCGATTATTTAAGAGTAAAAAATCGAGTGCCACGCATTTTCGTCGATATATTGAAAGTTAATAAGATTTTATAGCGGCTTAGTGTGACCGTTGCGTATTAAAAATGTTTATTTAATTAGTGTAAGTGTTTTTATTTATTTATTGTCATTCGATGTTTGTGAAAGGTCAAAATCAAGGCCTAATTATACGCGATGTTGAAAATTTTGCTTTTTAGTCTTTTGCCTCTGCATGCTACAAGATTTATAATGAGTCTTTAGTCCCTGAATGCTACAAGATTTTATAAGTCCTTAGCCTCTGTATACGAGGAGGGATCAAAAAGTTGTGAGAACGACATACTCCTTGGTAAGAAAAAAAAATACTGGCAGGCATATCTCAGATACATTTGTAATATTATTAAAGAAAATAATCTTCGATTCTCTTTTGTTTTTTTCTGAATGTAGTCATTTATTTGCTTCGTATCGGAACGTGTTCTCGAAAATGGAGAAAAACGAACTACGAGCCGTTATTAAATATCTCTGTTTAAAAAAAATAACGACTAAAGATATTCATTGCGATTTGGAGGTAACATTAGTCTGCATTAGACAACATTAGTCAACAGACTAGATAAGACAACTAGACTCTATTAGTCAACATTAGAGTCTGCTCCGCCTTATTCCACTGTCGCAAGTTGGGCTTCTCAATTTCGAGTAGTAAGAACGAGCACAGAAGACGAACATCGTTGCGGCCGTCCATAGACGTCAGTCACCCTAGAAAATGCTGTGAAAGTCGAGAAAATTGTATTGAGCGATCGAAGAGTTACCATCCGATACTTAATAAAAGAACCAGGCATTTCATATGGAAGTATTCAGTCCATATTGAAACAATCTTTGAATATGAGAAAAGTCTCCGCAAGATGGGTGCCGAGAATGTTAACCGACAGTGAGAAACAAAATCGACTTGACATTTCGAAGATATTGTTGGACAAGTTTCAAGAAGATTCTGAAAACTTTTTGTCTCGTTTCCTTGGAAAAGCGTTGGACTCGGTGTGTAGAGAGATTCGGAGACTATGTAGAAAAATAAATTATTAAGTTATCAATAGTCATTATATTCTATCTCATTCTCACTACTTTTTCATCCTCCTAGTACTACAAGTTTTAATGAGTCTTTAGCCCCTGAATATGACAAGATTTTTTAAATCTTTTGCGGCTGTATTGTACAAGGTTTTGTGAGCCTTTAACCTCTGAATGTTACAATATTTTTTTAATCCTTTGCGTCTGTATCCTACAAGATTTAATGAATATATAGCCTCTGTATGCTACAAGATTCTTTGAATCTTATGCTTCTATATTTTACAAGATTTTGTGAGTCTTTAGTCTACAGATGCAATACAGATGCCACAAAATTTTATAAGTCCTCGGCCTCGGTATGCTACCAAAGTTTCTTGGTCTTTAGCCCCTGAATGTTCCAAAATTTTTTGAATCTTTTGCGTCTGCATCCTACTAGACTTAATGAATCTAGCTCCTGGATGCTATAAACTTCGGCAGCAATAATATAATCTTTTAAGAAATTAAAGGTTGCACGCTTGTGTTACATTGACCTGCCCGATTTTTGGTCGATCTTATAGTTTCTTTGGGCTAAGTTTACCGTGATATTTTCTGTTCATTTCAGCCAATATAAATTAAGAAAAAAAGAACATTGTACTGTTTCAATATTAGTGTTGCTCGTCTTCCCGTACTGTCAGAGTTCTTAAAAATTCAAAGGTCTGTTTCATTACGAAAGTTTTTGTGCCAACACCTTGTAGATTAATGGAATATTTATTTTTACATAGCAATTAGTGGGAAAAACTCTTTACAAATTTTCCACCACGGCGGTGCGCTGGTTCAATATTTTTGAAGGAAGTTTTGCGGGGGCGAGTATCGCTAAAGATGCACAAAAGAGGAGAAGGCCGAGGCTAGGCTATGAGGAGTAGACGTACCTGCCAACCCGTCGCTAGCTTCTTCCAGGCTGCAGAATTCGACGCCACTGCTGGACGACGCGTAATGGCGGCGACTTGACACGGCACTCTTCTAAATTATTGTCTATAAAACTTGTATATCACTCGCGCAACGACTTATATGGTCGTCAGTAAGAATTCGTATAATAGAGATTAATATGAGTCCATGAAAATATTTATGCGAATAAATAAGCGGCGTGTGCGTGTACAGCGCGTGCGGTGCGGTCGGCGATAGTCTTCTTTTTTATTTTTGACTTTTGCTTCTTATGTTTCTTTTTTATAAGTGGCCATGCGAGAGGTTTTATGTCTACTCTCATTAAAAAAGAACCATCCCCCCGGCCTTTAGGAGATGTAGCTCCTAAACAATGAGAGAGAAGTACATAAATGTAGCGATTATGGGTGAACTAGAGAGCGGGTGGAATCAGGGTAGTGCGGTGGTACATAATAAGTACAAGTAATAAGTATAAATGGTACTTAATGAGTGCAGGATATGAAGTATTAAGTAAAAAGAATGAAATAAAAATAAATTAAAAATAAAAATGAGAAAATAGGTTATTGGGAAGGTAAAACACAAAGTTTTACTACAGGTCGAAGATAGGTGCCGTTTTGTGTGCGCACTCTGACTACTCTAACGACCCCGTCCGAGGCAGGCATTATTTCTTCAATTATGCCCATTGGCCATTGTAAAGGCGGTGAGTTTTCTGTTTTAAGAAGGACAACAGTACCTTTAGTCACCGGATTAGATTTGGTGTTCCATTTAGCGCGCGTTTGAAGCGTGTTTAGGTACTCACGCCTCCAGCGATTCCAGAATCTCTGAACAATGTCATCGACAAGTCGTTTATTGCGAACTAAATCTACCGAATCTAAACGCGGATCAGAATGAAAGGAGTCTAACGGTCCGAGAGTTAAAAAATGCGAAGGCGTTAAAGGTTCCGGTTCTCCAGGATGAGAATTTAATTGTGCAATTAACGGACGACTATTTAAAATCATTTCGACCTGGGTAACGACGGTGAGCAACTCCTCATAGGTGAGAAGAACGTCTCCGATAGTGCGGCGTAGATGCATTTTGAAAACTCGAATCATACTCTCCCAGCTACCACCCATGTGACTAGCTGTAGGTACGTTCAGCGACCAATTGACGCCTTGATAGAGAGTTTCCTGCTCAAAGGCTTTACAGAAGGCTTTAGACCTGAGAAACTCGCTCAATTCATCGAGCTTGGCTTTGGCGCCTATGAAATTCGTTCCGTTATCGGAAAGTAGCGAATTAATTTTGCCTCGACGTGATACAAAACGACGAAAAGCGCGAAGAAAGGAATCGGTCGATAAATCTGTCGCAATTTCAACATGCACGCTTCTTGTAACCATGCATGTGAAGAGCGCATAGTAGCAGCGGACCTTGCGTGCACCACGGTAACGACTAATTAAAATTTCCTGCGGTCCAGCGTAGTCAACGCCACTCCAAAGAAAGGGTTTGACGGTTTCGTTGACTCGATAAGCGGGCAGATCAGCCATATAAGGCGTCTCTGTGCGGGGGGCAGCTTTGAAACATCTGTTACAAAGACGAAAGCGTTGTTTTACGGTACTGCGACCGGAAATGATCCAAAATTTTTGTCTGAGAAGTGATAACAGTAAGTTCGGACCAGCGTGTAGGTATTTGCAGTGATGATAATCAATAATCAGCTTGACAATGTGATCCTTTTTGGGAAGCAAGATCGGATGCTTACTGTCAAACTCAAGCGAGGAGTTTTTTAAGCGGCCTCCAACGCGGAGAATGTCGTTTTTCAAAAACGGAGAAAGTGGAAGCAAAGACCTCGAAACTCGATGACCCTTGGAGAGCGCATCGATGTCGTTTTGAAAGTAATGCTGTTGAAGCGCTTTTACGACAGCAGTCTCAGCAAACTGTAGATGTGCAAGTTGCATTCGGTCCGAGCGAGGGAGCTTACCCAAGAAACGATATATATATACCACAATGCGGAGTAGCTTAGACCAAGAAGAGACGCGCTTGGCCAGCGTACAGAGAAAGGGTTCGGTCTCATCTGTAGTGATGAAGACATTCGATTGTTTTTTGAGCTCTAATATCTTTGCATCTTGTGCGGGATCAAACGTGAAGCGGTTGATGGGCCATGTGTGGACGTCATCACGAGCCCATGTGGGGCCATGGAGCCACAGCGGGTGATTCAATAATTGAGCGGGTGTGAGACCACGACTCAAGCAGTCGCTAGGATTCTGTGTACCTTCACAATGGTAGAAGTACTTGGGGTCAAGGTTGTTCTGTATTTGTGCGATGCGGTTCGCAACGAAAGTATCGAAGCGATGCGGAGACGAGTGTACCCAATGGAGGGCCACTGTCGAATCAGTAAACGCGAAAATTTCGTCTACATGACAGCGGGGAGAAACAGTATCGATAACAAATCGAAACAGCTTCGATAATAATACTACAGCACAAAGCTCTAAGCGGGCTAAGGTAACAACCTTGAGCGGGGCGACCTTGCTCTTGGCACCAATTAAATTGACTTCATTTGGTCCGGAAGCCGGTTGTACACAAATATACACAGAAGCACCCATCGCTTTTTCAGAAGCGTCCGCAAATCCCAGTAGTATGACACGGGACTCGGGCACGATGCCTACGAAGCGAGGTATTTTAAAGTCTTGCAGAGCGGGGAGTTCACTAAGAAAGCGTTTCCATGCAGCACAGATGTCGCTTGGGGGCTCTGCATCCCAATCAATCTGAGCTACCCAGAGAGCTTTTATTAACAATTTTGCGTGTAAAATGACAGGGGCACAAAATCCGTTTATGTCCCACAGTTTAGCGATTGTGGAAAGCATAAGGCGCTTTGTACATTTTGCTTGCGGGTTGAATTTAATAGCGATTGAAAATTCATCCTCGATCGGTGACCAAATTAGACCTAGGAGCTTCATATTATCCTCCTTGTCGAATTCAATTTTTGAAGATAAGCGGTTGGCTTGCGGAATCGATTTTAACACCTCGGGCGAGTTGCTAACGAATTTAACTAAGTCGAAACCACCACGTTTGAATAGTTCGATTAAATCATGAGCCAACTGAATTCCATTCTCGGGCGTATCTACCGAAACTCCTAGATCATCCATATAAAGATGATCACTAGCGATTTCTGAAGCGATCGGGAAATCAGTTTCATCGCGGGCGAGACGCTTAACTGTCTTCATAGCAAGGTACGGCGAGCACCGTAGACCAAAACAAACGCGATTAAAATGATACATTTTCGCGGTATCATCTTCGTCAAATTTGTATAGTATATTCAAAAAGCGGCGGTCTTCCTCACGAATGCCTATAGCCAAAAACATTTGTTTGATGTCGGCGGTTAAAGCAATCGGAAATAGTCTGAATTTTAAAATAATCGCGGTTAGGTCTGCTTGCAAATTAGGACCGGAATGTAAACAATCGTTCAATGAAACGTTTGTATCTATGCATCGTGCAGTTGCGTTCAGTACAATGCGGAGCGGTTTGTCTTCTCGGCTTATACCGTGGTGAGGGATGACGTAATAATTTGTATCAGTAAGAGCGGGTGCGGGTGAAATGATGCTCCGTTCGAGATAGTCTCTCATCGCGGCATCGTATTCAGTTTTTAAAGCGATATTTGTCTTAAATCTGCGTTCGAGTGACGACAGACAGCGACGTGCGGTTGTAAGAGAATCGCCCAGAGCGGTAGGCGACCTCAAGAAAGGCAAAGCGGTGACGTAGCGTCCAGTTGTGTTATCGCGGTATGTATTTAAATCATAAAAATCCTCACATTCCTGTTCGGCTTTAGACATGTGTGTTTTAGTCGGAACTGACTCCAACTCCCAGAACTTTGAGACTAAAGTTTCGATCGAGTCGTTACTCGACGATAAAAAGGCGTGATCGTTATCACAAGGCGCGGTATTATTATGACAAGGGAGCGAAGCGATCGACCCTAAGAGTATGTATCCAAATGCGGTTTCCAATAAATCAGGTTTTCCAGGCGGACCTAACAACTTTGTAGGTCTTAGGATCTGCATGAATACTTCGGCGCCAAGCAGAATGTCTATTTCAGCGGGTTTATTAAAGTGCGGGTCCGCGAGCTGTATGTTATTATTACATATGTAATTAAGAGACGAAATGTCAAATTCACAACTCGGCAAGTTACTCGAAATATTTTTAAGAACGAGTGGGTTTATGCGTAAACAAAAGCTTGCATCGTACCTAGACAGTAACGTTACATCGGTAGTTCCGATTATAGTTTGAGAGCTAGTTCCTATTCCATTTACGGATCGTTCGGAATTGTCGTGGAAGATACGAAGGCCTAAATGTTTACAAGCTTTGCGGGTAACAAAATGATTTTGCGATCCATTATCAATCAAAATTCTAATCTGAACAAGAGTTCCGTCACTTCTTTTCACATCAGCAAGAACGGTGCCAAGTAAAACATTGTTAGTTTTTCGCGTGTTATTTGAGTTAGCACTCATACTACAAAATGGAGCGTTATTATCAACAGGCTTGTTAGAAATCGAACTTGAAGACGCGGTAGATTTCTGACCAATGACTACTGGACTATGCGTATTGTTATCAGTGTGGCGGTGTAAGTACTGAGGCGGCTGCACCGGCGGCAATGCAACAGGTGATGCTTTCTCAGCGAAGCAAAGAGTCGTATGATGTAACTTTTTACAATTAGCGCATCTATTCTCAGATTTACAAGTATTTGTGTTATGTTGTAAACTTAGACAGTTGATACAAGCACGTATCTTTTTAATATAATCATAACGTTCACGTGGGGTAAGCGATTTAAATTTCGGGCAAGAATATAGGTGGTTATGATTAGAGTCACTGCACAACTGACATGCAGTGTTGTTTACGACAAATGATCGTGAGCTATTTTTATTTGCATTGTTGTGCATAGGCTTCGTTGAAGTACTTACGCTGTTCAGGTTGTTATTACCTGTCCGATTTAAAACTTTTATACGATCACGAACAAATGAAATTAAATCCTGATAAGTAGGTATGTCTTTATCACAATTATTCATCTCAAAAAGACGTGCGGTTTCTGTATCTAAGCGGTGTAATAAAGTGTAGGACATGACGAAGTCACACAAGTTAGGTATTTGTAAATTATTCAGAGCGAGATATGAGTTTGAAAATTGATCGACAAGATTTTCTAAATTTTCAGCAGTGACTGACGAAATCGGTTTTAAAGAAAATATTTGATTCAGATAAGTACCTGCTAGGTTCCTTTTGTCTTCATATTTTGACACGAGTGCTTTGTAAATAGTTTCGTAATTCTCAGCGCATGGAATGAAACCGGCATAAACATTTTTAGCTTTGTTTTTTAATTTACTAGCAAGATAAAACATTTTTTCAGTGAGAGAAAGAGATGTGTTCAAATGTACAGCGTTTTTAAAAGTTGCGAAAAATAACGGCCAATCTTTAGGGTTCCCATCGAATTCGGGAATTTCAATGCGAGCTAATTTAACACCTTGCCAACAGTCGTCATTTCTTTTGACAGACATGGTGGGTTTTGATTCTAACTGCGAACGTTTACGTTTGATACGACAATATAAATCTTCAAAAGCGAGCCACTTATTGAAGTCTGGCTTAGAATCTGTGTCGATTTTTAATATTAATTGATTTATGTCCTTGAGACATTGTTGGAAATTAATGGGTGTCTCATCGATTGTTTCTACCGAACAAAGAAAGTTTTCTAATGTTTCAGGATCATTTAAATTACTGCGAGATAAATCGTAAATACGTTGTATGTGTTCGAAATAGACTTGTCGTTGACATTCTAGAATTGTCAATTTTTGTTCAGCCGAAGACATTGTTGCGGATTGCGTAAGTAAAGGTCAATGACCTGTCAAAAATAATGGAATATGATGAAATGCGGTGCGAATAAAATATCAAAATATATAATAAAGCGTGTTTAATAATAAGCGTAATAAGCGGTGATCAGCGATGATTAAAATGTAATCCGGGGACGAAGGACCAATAATAGTGGGAAAAACTCTTTACAAATTTTCCACCACGGCGCACAGTGGGTCGATACTATGATTTTAGTGACTTAGGGACCAACTTTGTTTTTTAAGATTTTTCTTCACGTAGATAGATAGAGCTCGTTAATCTCAATAATAATTGTTTTGGGCAAAAATTACAAAAACTTTATAGTTTGGTCAGAAAAATGTGTTTTATGATTTTTTTGTATGGAGCGGGTCACATTAAATTAAATTCCTGCTAAGTACCGTGAGGTCCCGCTTTGAAACTTTATTTTTCTTACACCTTGTCTAGTCTACTATCATTTGGTGCTATGAACATGTGCATAAAGTTGCAACTCTGCCAAATAAATGGATCGAAAAAAATGAATAAATACATAGAATAAAAACCTTTATTTTTATTTTCGTAAGTGCTTTTAAGTTAAATTTGATATGGATTAGTAAGTACAAGCACGCAACAATACCCATAATTACATAATACCTAACAAAAATACATTTAGTAGGTCTCTAATTAATCAATCTCTGTAATTATTAGGATAGTTAACATTAGTTACTGAGGATAATTAGTTAAGCAGCCATTACTGGGTAGTAGAAAATATAGTACACATTTGTGTCTCTCTGGAAGTATAAAGTGACCATATTTATTATATACTAACTAGTGTTCGTTTATTCGTACTACTACTAACATCTTGTGATTGTCGTCGTGATCTTCCTTTTTCCGTTATAATGGATAATTTTATTAACAATTTAGGATTATTTATGATTTTAAGAGAGCAACTACAGTCGCTGTCTGATAATAAAAAACTTTCAATTCCTACAAAATCAAATGAACGTGACCGAAAAGAAAAGTGTTGAGCCCCAAAAATTCTGTACGCACTTTTGTTCAAATATAAGTCCAATATGGAAACGAAGTAGTCACATGTTAGCACAGTTTATAAGAAAAAAATGTGATTAGTTCGAATGTGCAATAAACTGGCCCGAAGGCATGATACCTGAAGATATCAACACTGTACACGAAAGGCTCTAGATTTCTAATACTGAAGATGTTGAAAATGTACCACGCTCTAATGTACTACAGAAGCCTCGACATCTACTTTTACACCTCGAAAACCTTTTGAAGAATTGGGATCCAGGCACATTGAACAAATTTACCAATCGCTTTCGTTAACCCCGGATTAAATGAAAGCTACTAATGTTACAGTTGCTAGTTTGAGAAACACTGGAAATTAAGATGTAGGAGAAATAATGAACCATTTGTCAAATCACCCCGGAGATCTAGAAAAAGTTAAGGAGTGTTTAAGTACAAGTAAAGTGAAAAGTAGTACATATTCTCCCGATAAGGCACTATTAGTTTCACTTAAATTAAGTAAGTGGCAGTATATAAATTTAAGAGAAGCAGCAAATGAAAATGGGTCCGATTTATACCCTTCTTCATATAAAATTAAGCAAGAAAAGACCAAATGTTATCCAGGGAAAGACGAGGTAGTTATTAATGAAGAAAGAGCTGCTATTAAAATGCAAGCATTACTAAGCTTGGCCGTATATAGGCTTTTAAATGTGATTACTTCGGATTTCGACTCGGCAAGAGAGCTACTGCTTATAAGCAAATAGGCTTTGATAGAGCCCCAGGTCAAAGTAATTATAAACAAAAGACTGAAACAGAGTTTGATGATTCATCTATTTTCTTGACCAGTCTAGTTCCTATAAGGCTTCAGAAATTTGATGGGACAATTGTTTGGGAAAACGACCTACCCTCATCAACTTTTTGTTGCCGTCCAATAATGTTTAAATTTATAAAAGAAACGCAGTCAACAGTGGCAATTATAAAAGCTAGCATAACAGAAGAAATAGAAAGACTTCAGCCATCAAAAATCAAACAAGTTGAAGTTAAGCATCAATTGCACATGACGATGATAGACGGCAAAATAACCTCATATTTGTCAGAAACATTTTCTGCTGTCTGTGATATTTGCAAAGCAAAACCGTCAGACTTTTTTGGAGTCACTTGCTTATCAAAGAGAAAATAATGAAGGAATATTCCAGTATGGAATGCCATCTTTACATGCCTGGATAAGACGCATGGAGTGCTTACTTCATATCGGTAAATATAATTTTATTACTTCACAATTTTTTCATCCTATGTTGTTTCCTGTGAGATTATTTTTTAAATGACATTTTTTTGTTTGCGTCTTTTCGTTTGGACTTCAAGAAATGGAGTTGCAAGGGGCGATGACTAAGAAAAAATATCAATCAGAAAGAGCGCTATACCTTAAGCGTTTAAAAAGGAATACGGTTTACTTATAGATGTTGTCAAGCAAGAAGCAGGAACAACCAATGATGGCAATACTGCCAGAAGATTTTTCAGGAATGCAGAAGGAACAGCCCGCATAACAGGAATACGTAAAGATTTAATAGAGAGGCTTCACGTGATTCTTCAGACTATTGCATCTGGAGAGCGCGTGGACCTTTCCAATTTTTCCGAGTTTTGTAGATATACTGCAGAATTGTATATTAATTTATATCCCTAGTATTATATGCCTTCCAGTATCCAAAAATTGTTGGCACATGGTAGTGATATACAATAATAAAAAGCTTTGCCTTTCGTGCCATTCCTATAGGTAAACTGTCGGAAGAGGCAGCGGAAGCTCGCAATAAAGATTTTCGGAAATATACAGAGAGTTGTTATTTTAGAAAGATAAGTAGACTGCCGACTAATGAGGATATTTTACACAATCTTCTTTTGTCTTCTGATCTAAAGATCGAATGGTGAAACAAAATATATAATACTTAGAGAGATTGGTTAATTAAGACCTCCTAAATGTATTTTTGTTAGGTATTATGTAATTATGGGTATCGTTGCGTGCTTGTACTTACTAATCCATATCAAATTTAACTTAAAAGGACTTACTAAAATAAAAATAAAGGTTTTTACTCTATGTATTTATTCATTTTTTTCGATCCATTTATTTGGCAGAGTTGCAACTTTATGCACATGTTCATAGCATCAAATGATAGTAGACTAGACAAGGTGTAAGAAAAATAAAGTTTCAAAGCGGGACCTCACGGTACTTAGCAGGAATTTAATTTAATGTGACCCGCTCCATACAAAAAAATCACAAAACACATTTTTCTGACCAAACTATAAAGTTTTTGTAATTTTTGCCCAAAACAATTATTATTGAGATTAACGAGCTCTATCTATCTACGTAAAAAAATTTGTTAAAAAACCAAGTTGGTCCCTAAGTCACTCAAATCATAGTATCGACCCACTGTGCGGCGGTGCGCTGGTTCAATATTTTTTAAGGAAGTTTTGCGGGGGCGAGTATCGCTAAAGATGCACAAAAGAGGAGAAGGCCGAGGCTAGGCTATGAGGAGTAGACGTACCTGCCAACCCGTCGCTAGCTTCTTCCAGGCTGCAGAATTCGACGCCACTGCTGGACGACGCGTAATGGCGGCGACTTGACACGGCACTCTTCTAAATTATTGTCTATAAAACTTGTATATCACTCGCGCAACGACTTATATGGTCGTCAGTAAGAATTCGTATAATAGAGATTAATATGAGTCCATGAAAATATTTATGCGAATAAATAAGCGGCGTGTGCGTGTACAGCGCGTGCGGTGCGGTCGGCGATAGTCTTCTTTTTTATTTTTGACTTTTGCTTCTTATGTTTCTTTTTTATAAGTGGCCATGCGAGAGGTTTTATGTCTACTCTCATTAAAAAAGAACCAGCAATGTTCCTAATTATTTTGTTTTGGCGAGTCAATTTATATAAAACACACCTTGATTTCGTGATTGCTAGTATAGTTTCTTTAAAGCGATTCACAAAGTTTGATATTATAATAAATGAATAAAAAAATCATCATTGACCTAGATGATAAGTTAATATTAAGTATATTGAAATTTTATATAGAACCTTTAGTATGTTAGTTTTTAATTTTCTATTGTTGTATTTTCGCTAATGCGTGGCCTTTTGTTAGGTTAGCACGTTGTTTACTTGATATTTTATAGTTTGTCTTATTCGTACTGAATTATTTGATACTTAATTTTCATTAGCAGGTACCTATGCCATAATAGGTTAGTCTTAATTTTTTTTTAGATATTGTGTACTTGACTATATTTTTAATAAAAGATTTAATATTTTTTCATATTTTTAAGCGTTTGCCTATTATATACATGAGTAAGCAAATCTGTATGTTTTCAAACAGATTTTACTATAAAGTCTAAGGTTGTGGTTAACATAATTCAAAACAATTGCAGCAATGAACCTCAAAAACAACGGTCAACATAGGAAGCATATAAACTTTTTTATTCATAAATGCCACATGTATCACGCAGCCTTTTAAAATTTATAACACACTAAATAAATATATTAATTTGTTTACGTGTTATAATATTATTATCTTAATTTTCTATGAACATGTTATGGGTTAAAACAGTAAGAGGCATTATGAGTTTCATTAAAAAAGAAACCTCATTGAATGTCAATTGGTTTAAGTGTGAGAATATGTGTGATAATTCAGAAAATTCAGGAAAATTCAACGTCAATTGTATAAAATATTTTAGTCATCACTTCAAGCACGCGTGCTTTCTGTCTTTCAAAATATCCCTTAGAATGAATGAGATTATTCAATGTTTAAACAGATTTTAGAAATCGGTATGGTATAATAGGTGTCGACCAATCGATTTTTTTGTAAACTGAATACATGTTATGTCATTCGCAATATTTTTTTCCAATAGAAGATTACGTCAAGAATGATATTCATAGTTGGTAGAACATCGCATATCGTTGACATACTCATAATTAATCGTAATACATATAAAAATATGTATTTTTATACATTATTCTTGTTTGATTTTACGTTTCAAATCTACCTTTTATTCATTTTTTTATTTTCGATATAAGATTATAGCTTCCTCATTACTGCTTTAGTATAGTAATTGTATTACGAGCCACACCGATATTTACGTATTTATTATTTCGTTTTAAAACATTTATAATATAGAATGTGAATTTTGATAATTGATATTTCGCTTATAGTACATGCATGTACTCATTTTATGTCGTATTACTTTAGTACGTACATAATATAATAAACTATTAGTTTCGTATAAGTGAAGGGGAATCATTGTAACATAAGGAAACATCTCTACTGCCAAATAGATTATTTCGCTGTTAGTGTTTTTTTTAAACAGTGGGTCTATTATGTGAACAAGATATTGGGAGCTTGTTTCACTACAACGACAGTTATAATTTAAGAATTCATTTGTACTGTCTCATCACAGTCTGCATAACTGAGTAGTGAAATTATCCCTTAACGGCAAAGGGGCGAAGCTAGGAATTAAATGGAAGCTTTTACATGTAAGAACATAACGCTCCAAAATTAAATTATTAATCTACATACGTGTGAAATTTGAAAATAATTTCCGTCATTAAATTCATATTTTATGCGACCATATTTTAATGAGTATTCTTTAAATACTTAATAGCCCTGTAAAAAACTACATATGATACCGGTCTGGAGCCGATTTTGACAAAATTATATCCGACTTCATATCGAGAAATATTGGATCAAAGGAAAAGTCGAGCATGCGTGTATAACGTATAGAGTTTGCAAACAATACAGGGTGTTAGAAAAATAACTGCGAAAACCCATACTGGGTACGATAGTGCATCATTTTTGATGAAATTTGTACGTCAAATTTTGAAGTTGAACTTCAATGACGATTTCTCGAAGCACTGATTATTTCATAATACTGAATTCAATAGACCTACTGGTACATTCTGTATCTATTGCCTCTTACATATATGAATACTAGATTTTTTAAACTGTGTTTGCTGTTTTTACACGAATGCTTAAGAACTATATATGTATTATTTTATAAGGAAGTAAATCACTTAAATGTGAAAATGTTTATGAATAAACAAATTTATTTGAACAGTTTTTTTTTAAATCGATTTGTTCGATTTGAATCAACTAGTTTCGAGATACCGCATTAAATTTTACACAATGTTTTGTACTACACCGGGCCAAGACGTCTTTTGTGTATGTTTTAATTGGTAACTGTGTTTCGACACGGAAATTATCATACCCTTAATGTGGCAACATTGGCAACCCTGCGCTCGGATTCAAATAAATCGAACATTAACATGTGCGCACCTACCACCCTCAACGCAACACATAATCCCGAATCGTTCAACAACGCAGCTGAAGATCTAGTATCTAACCCCCTATGGTCTGGGAATGTTTGTTGTATAGTGTATTTACCGTCAATTCTCCCAGCTACGTGAGGCGACAAAAGAGTCGTTCGCTAAACTGTTTAGCCCCACAATACTATATAACACTGAAAAAAAATTAATGTAAATAATAGATAACAGATTGATCTGAAAAGTTAGCTAGGTACGCCGAAGCTTCAAAAAAGTCGATTTATTTAAATTTACCCACAATAATTATACAAGGGAATGACAACCCTAACTACAGTGAGCTATGAGTATTCACGGCTGCCAGTATGTCAGCTTTACAGTTTAATTGTACAGTTTTCTTTTATACGTTCTAAGAGGAAACAGGCATCGACCAACGAAAGGATTAAGTAATTACAGATTAGGTTTTAGAAACAAAGTAAACAGGATTGAATCGTAGAATATTTTTTATTCAAGCAACTATAAAGCCAATCATTCGTGTGGATCGTAGATAACAGTTCCCGATGTGCAAGATAAGTTGCTTATAAGCTTCTTATCCTTGGGATTGATGCTGACTACTCTAATGTTGTGGCCTGTTTGGTTCTGAAAAATACAAATCACAAATCACTGAAATGCCGCAATTTACGAAATGTTTTATTTTTTTAGACACCGTGAGAAAATCCGGTATAAATTTAAAAATAGAATTATTTTATTTATAGTTCACTTAAAGCCAGTGGACCCCGCTTTCGACTCCGATGTGTGACTATCGTTAGATTGATGGGAAAGCATTTATCCAACAAACTGTTCGCACGTCATCTGTCGTGTAAGTTAACTGTAACAAGCGGCTTCCAGAGCGAACAACTGTGCCAAGTTTCAAGTTAATCCGATATACGAACGCACCGATTATGAATTACTAAACAAACTATTACATGAAAATCGTTCTAGGGAATATCTTAATATAAAAATCTGGAAAAAATCAATTAAATAATTAATGTAAAACAAATTACGACCCCGATTCCTTATTATAGTGTCGGGAATCACTTACGTTTTAGTTTTTTCCTTCTAATGATAGAACAAATCTTACTTAGACATATGAAAGCACAATAAAGGCGCAGGTGTATCTGCTGTAAATTATAATTAGCACTCGTCTTTTATCAGATCTGACGAATGACTAAAAATGGTTTAATGCTTAAAATATAAAATAGTACTAACCTGATCATCAAGCATCGGCTTGTAAGTACGTAATATAGTGCTGTTCAGCGCTTTACGATTCAAACAACATCGGTGATGTGCCCGTACTGCGTCGTGTATCATCGCGTGCACAAGAGCGTTCCGGTCCGCGGAACGCGCGACGCAACGTACTTCGTGCAGCGCGTCTAATGCAATATTCAATCGAACGCGCCCGAGAAATTCGTAAAGCGAACGTTCTTCTTCGCGATCCTAATGACAAAAATGCATTCGATATTTAAAATTACGAAGATTAAGTCATTCCCGCGTCTTTTTGGCGCGAATTGGAAATGATAGTTTTTTTTTTTAATTTTTTTACTTCTCATTCACGTGCTCCGTTTTATCTCAAAGCGGGCTCTGGCATTTACTATGTCGTTGGTGTCTTGGATTACTGTGGCTGGTAAACATCTGGTACTAATCATAGTTTGTTGAAGAAAAACATACCTTTTTACGGAAACTTTCTAACACACATCCTTGTTGTGTTTTAATCTCTTTAGACCAGCCTCTGCAAAATCGATAATTTACGATTACAGTCGGGCATAGTAATATATTTTTTAATATATTTAAAAATATTATTATGAATAAAGAAAAGTGACATTTAAGTTTTAAAACTTCAAAATTATAAAGAAGTTACTTTCAAGTACTTAATAATAAATTCAAACAATTTAAAATAATTTTACATAATTCACTTCATCTACTCTTATCTATTCATTAGAGTAATTGCGTACTCACTTGCCAATATGTAGAAATTCTTGCAGTAGCTCATTGTCATATGGAATTAATTTAGGGATTCGTAGACTCGTTTCTGTCCACACTTCTGCTAGTTTTAAAGTTAAAAAATGAGAACACACCACCAGTGTTGCCTGAAAAGTACAATAAGTTGCCATTAATTTGATATAAAGATACTTAGACACGTGTATCAGAATTTAATCTTTTTATTGAATTGTACCTAAAGAGGGTTCGCGGTGCCAAATCCAGCAAGGAGCGAGACAGCGCGAACGAGCTCACGGTCAACCTAGCATTAAGCGGTTACCGGAGTCCATAGACATCTTAAAGTAAATACTGCCACCAACCTGGAGACTTGAGGTTTTGTCTCAATTGTACAGTAATTAATAATTTATTAATTAATTAGTAATTAGTAATTAGTAAGTAATTAGTAATTTAGTACACGGTGGCCGGCAAGAAGTGGATGAGGAGAGCAGCAGACCGGGCTCAGTGGTGTAGATTGGGAGAGGCCTATGTCCAGCAGTGGACGACTGTGGGCTGTTGATGATGATGATGTACAGTAATTTACAGGTTTAATTTTTATTACACGATGTTTATTACTTCAGCCTGGAATTCATTCCTGAATATAAGATACGTACGTATTTTATTAGAAAATTTGATTGTCTGCGGGATTCGAATACCGCAATAGCCACATCGTTCGATACTGGTAAATCGGTCTTTAAGACCAAGATGACGTCATTAATACGATTATTTTGCTATATTTTTCGCAAATGTGAAATATGAATTATTACCATGTAAAGTCTCTATGAATATGATATCTCAATTACACAATACAAAGAGAGAGAGAGGATGAGAAAAGTCGAGGATTGTGCTCAGTGGCGCGCAATTAGTGAGGCCGTATCCAGGAATGTACTGTTATTATAGGTTAACTAGCCGTACTCGCCCGCTTCGCTGGGCATTTAAAATTAACATTATTATTTATTGTCATTGTTATTAGGCGAGTCCAACACTCATATAAATATTAGCCTATCCATTAAGTACGTGTATTTTCTACATGGATACCAAGTTTCAAGTCAATCGTTTCAGTTATAACGGAACATCCGTAAAAACCCCTGTAGATTTATATACTAGTATAGATGAAGATGATGATACAAAAAGAAGGTTGAGTTCGTAGTGCATATTTAATTTCCAAATGTAATAAATCAGCTTTTTTCTTTACGAAATGCGCACGCGTCTCTCTATCCGCAGGAAACAGCCTATTAATATTATGTCAAATGAAACGAACCTCGTCTGTAGGATCTAAATTAACATTTTTGTAAAGATTGTACGCTTCATCGGCCAACGAAACTTTCTCTTCTAAATCTTCGGAAAGCATTTGTAATAATGCGTACGTCTGGAATTATATATGTTTGTTTGTTTGTTTATATGTCATTGGAATTTAATGTACTGCATAAAGCAAATCTTTGATACTATATCCTAATATGGAATCTCCGGGTCTGCGGAGGGACTCGGTTCTCTTTGTATTTTGTACCAAGGGGTCCATGGGAAGTGCTCTGAAGGATTGTTTGAGATGATTCCATCATCTCGTTCCAGTCATTGTTCTCGTCGAACCCGTCGGGCTCGGCGAGTAAATTCACCCACAAACACAGCCCACTGACTTTCTCGCCGGATAATCTCAGTGGGTTTCGGTTCCGATCCGGTGGTAGATTCTGTGAAGCACGGATCTTGCTAGGGTTCGTCTTAGCAAAGTCGTCAGGTTTGAGCCCCGTGAGCTCACCTACTAGCTATGACATGTTCTTTTTCAAACGAGGTTTTTGGAGAGTTTTTAGCTGTAGGCAGCGGCTTGGTTCTCCCTCTGGTATTGCTGTCCATGGGCAACTATAAACACTAACCATCAGGCTGGCAATAAAAAACACTAATACTACATACACAAAATAATGCACAAACAACTTAATAATGATATAGTAGCGGTGGTAATTTTTACCCAATATCTGAGTGGACAAGGGAAAAACAAAATAATATGGCAACACTGTCTGCTGAGGCGTCGGACTTTTTGGCGGGAACGTGAGGAGTGAAGTTGTGTGATTTGTTTTATTTTGTTTATTTAGTGTTTCTTCGGGTTTAAATGTGTAATAATGGTGGTTTATTAACTGTTTAATATCTGTGAAAGTGCACAAATGTGGGAAATAGAAACAAAGCCGCTGGACGTAGCTTCTCGGGATCCTCCAAAAAGTTCATTGAAATAATCTTAGTAAATGACCACCATTGTACTGAGATTATATTTCATCCCATTTCATTTCATTTAATTTCATCCCAGTTGATTAGTGTCTCAAATTAATCACCTTCATTTCATTTCACTCCATAATATCATTTTTCATAAAAAAATGAATATAAATTAAAATAAGACATGACTTAAAGATCTCAGTTACCAGGTCATAAAATCCCTTAAAAAAAAAGGCGTCATTATTGGAGATCGGCAGCGATAAAAATTAGTACCGGTAAAATGGGGCGATTAGGGATTGACAGGCGAATCGGGAAAAAACCGGGAAAATCTTTCGACGCTCAATATAAGTTTTATATTCGTTGCAAAATCTTCCATTTTTTGTAGTTTAATAGTAGAATGTTGAAAGTTCACAAAACAACTCTGAATATGCATGATAATAGCTGCTAACTTATAAAAAATCGCGTTTCAAATTAACTTCCTGTGGTGGTCATTATTTTAGTGCTAGAAACTTTGCTCTCTTTTATTTATTTGATAATAATAGAAGACGACTATGATTTATAAACGTTATTTAGTGTTTGAACCATCATATATATTAAAGGAAAGTCTCAGTTGTTATTGGTTTTAATGTATTTGATTAAATAAAAATACATGTAAAAATCTGTTGTTTTTGGGGATATTGGAGACGTCTTAGGTACAAATAACAACGAAAAAGGAGTCAATTGGGATGAGAATACGTGAAATGGAAACGACCTAAGTATAAATAGGTACATGTTTGTAGGGTTGTCTATGTAGTTATAACAATATTTTTTAAATTTGTTGGTAAAAATCTGGTTTATTCGAAGCGAAATTGGGAATAAGTCTTTATTTGAAATAGATAAGCAATTTAATATAAGTAAGTCGATTTTGCAGAGACATGTAACAAGATCAATGAAATCTCAAGGTGGACAAAAATGTCTAAGTAATACATAATAAAATATTTAATATTTGTTCAGAGTGGGGGTATTCATCTGATTAATCCATGGAATAACCGACACACCTAATCTCTTAACCCAGATAGAAATATCAGCACTGTCGATTGCACCTATAATTGAGGTGATGTCTGCCATGTACTTTTGTCAGTTTTTCAATTTTTTTTATTGATGATCACTTTGTTGGTGCAACTAAATAAATGAATAAATTAAAACTATATATAAAAATAAAAGTAGTGCCAACCCTAGGAAATTTCTCATTTCGTCCCAATTAACCGCAATTTTCGGGTAAATAGGGATTACACCTATTTTTGCATTTTTTGCTTAAACTGGAATGCTAGTTGCATAATTTTAAATTAGACAACAAAGATGCCCCCAAGACTCAATCATTTTGATCCTGATATAGCATTATATACATCAACAACTACCTTAAAATTGCTCATAAAGTTGGAATTTGTCCCTAATCGCCCCATTTTACGGTATTGAAATCTTATGATTTTGTGCCGGCTGTTCCACATCAAAGTAGGAATAGTATACCATACTCCAACTGAGAAGAGAAACAAAGTTCCCTCATACAGACCCTTGTGTTACGGAAATCAACCCTAAATGATGTACTGGTCTGTACTTGAACTGGTACTGTATTTTAACTAATATTTAGTAAATAATGAAAAATCATTAATTATCTTTAATGAGTGGTTGGGATTGTTCTGATTTTCTGTATGATACAAGTAAAGAAGACTAATTTCAACGAAAAGTAGATGAACAAACATTTAGCATTTCGAATATTTTCAGTTACGTTCCAGTGACGAATTAAGCAAAAACTATTGTGCTATTTATTTTGAATTGGGCGTGTAAAAATTCGTTCTGAGAAAACGCAGCCTTTGCCATAAAAAAAAGCATATATTTTCAACTTGCTAACCTTGAGCGGTCATAAGATGGTTGGCTTCACTTGATGGTACTATTACTGTCGTGGCGAGCAACCTCTTGGACAGGACATAAGACCTACAACGACTAGACACAGACTAAGACAGACACTTGACAAGAATTCAAAAATAAAGACAGAAATGGAACAAGGGCGGACGTGACTAGCGGCAGGCAGTACTCTTTTTGACTTCCTAAAAGACTGACACGAACCAGACGACATAGAACGAATTTATCGTTCTCATATATGCATAAAATAGACGACAAAAGAACTAACCGACAGTTCAATTACTACTACTACTATTAGGCCAAAGTTCCCTACTGTGCATGGGTCTACCCTAAGGCCCGACTTGTGGGAGACCTAAGTCTTGCTAAGTATTCCTTTACGCAGTAACCACTCGAGAACTTTTGGGCCCCAGCGGCCATCTTTGCGAAACAGCGTTGGGTTCCGCTTTAAAGACACCGCCATTATACAAATGAAACTTTGACCCTTTGTCTCGAGATAACTGGCAATCATGTTGTGACATCTACAGTGACGAATTTACAGCAAGTATACTTACTGCGCCTAAACTGATACGTAAATATGACATTCAGAAGAACTACTGAATACGCCAAGAGGCTGGATATAACGTGTTTCCAAATTTCAACATATCTCACCTAGTTCTGTTTCCTCAGTAAAAATATCTGATATCTAAACCAATAATAAAACACCTACTTTCGACAAACGCGATCCTGCCAAATCTCCAGCGGGTAAACAAACTGGAGTATTCTGACTTTCGGTTTCCCAATCTACGTGGCCGCTCAATTCATCCCGAACTTCTTGTGCCATTAGTGGATTATCCATTTCTGTTAATAAAGCAATTGATATAACTTAGCTTCCTTTATGAATGTGATATGAAATGTGAAACGGGAAGGCGCGCACACCAGCAGTTTGAAAGTTTTTATATTTGAAATGTTGTAGTATATAATATACCTATATATAAGATTGTGTCATAAGTATATAAAAATTGTAATTTTCCTTATTTCTTGTTTATTTTATTTATGCAAGTGTTTGTTTTAATACGATTTGGTACTTCTGAGAAATAGACTAGCTTAGGCTTGCATTTTATTTCAGTGTTTACGAAAATTACATGCAAGTTCTTGTTTGCGAAAGCTCGGTACTTTGTCGCTTACTCTTTTTTTTATTGCTTAGATGGGTGAACGAGCTCTCACAGCCCACCTGGTGTTAAATGGTTACTGGAGCCCATAGACATCTACAACGTAAATGCGCCACCCACCTTGAGACATAAATTCTAAGGCCTCAAGTATAGTTACAACGGCTGCCCCACCCTTCAAACCGCAACGCATTACTGCTTCACGGCAGAAATAAACAGGGCGGTGGCACCTACCCGTGCGGACTCACAAGAGGTCCTGCCACCAGTAAAAAGTGGTCCGATTTTTATCATTTTAAACGTAGTAATCAGATACAAATCAATCCGAACCTTGTATGACACCATTTTCATCGAGGACGACTCCAGTCCTACGACAATCATCTCTGAAAATAGCCGCTAAGAGACTTGCGATTGTCGCACCTCTCTTCACTAAGTTCGGATACTTGAAATTATAAAACAATAATAATTAGGTAAAATTATAAAAAAAAAAGAAATATATAAACAGTTGTATTCACAAAACCATGAAAACATATTATTATAAATGCTTTTATAGATGTCTATTTATGCCAACTGTTTTATTTTCTTGACGTATGGGCTAGTGCTATACTTTATTAAACTACGATACTATACGATCAAAGCTGTGGGTATAGGCTTGCAAAAATAAAAAGGGCAGAAAATATGTACATAACTGTATTCTAAAACTATTTGAAATGTAAATAAACTGTATTTATTTTCTATAGTATTCTTCTCAATCGTTTCACTCTTAACTGAGTGGTGGTGAGCGTCATACCTAAGAACACTTTGAATTTATTTGAGTGTTTGATTTTCTTTATAGCTTTACGGTTTATCTTTCAGTTAAAGTTATTCCATTTTGACACGACGTATTTCTTGCCCAGTATCAACTTGTAATTTTTTTTTATTGCATAGATCGGTGGACGAGCTCACAGCCCACCTGGTGTTAAGTGGTTACTGGAGCCCATAGACATTTACAACGTAAATGCGCCACCCACCTTGACATATAAGTTCTAAAATCTCAGTATAGTTACAACGGCTGCCCCACCCTTCAAGCCGAAACGCATTGCTGCTTCACGACAGAAATAGGTATAATTAGGCTCGTTTAGGGGACCTCGCACTGTAGTTCTGGTTTGGTGGTTTGGTCCACGGCACTGGCTACCTCCCGCGCGGTCTTGTGCCGTCCAGCCTTCCTAGCACGACGAGGCGTTCTATGGACCGACTATCTCGTCGTGAAACGTGTCTGAAGAAAGCCCACCATCCGAGACTACTACAGAAAACAGAAGCTGCTTGATGCCGAGTTCTTGAGGTATCGATATGTTTGTACGAAACACAGTCCACAAAACTCCAAGCACTCTTACCCAGCACCACATTTTCAGTGCGTCTAATTTCTTCTTTTCCACTTCTCGGACAGTTCACCGTCCTAACTAACCCACAATTTACTGAGTTCCTCGGCGTATATTCTCAGTGACTCGCGATTCCGATCCGGTGTTAGATTCTGAGAAGAACTGCTCTGGCTAGTTTTAAGGCTAGTGCTAGCAAATTCAGTAGCGTATAAAAATATGGAAAAGATTAATGCTCCAACGAGTCTGTTATTTGTAGTTTTAGTTATATTTCTATTTCTCCATACTTTTGTATTATATAGTATTTCTTACAGTATTAGAAGCACCGAGATTGGCTCGCCAAGACACCAGCTGACCGACGGCTTCGCCTGCGCAAGCCACGTCACAGATTACCGCTAACGCAATGCACTGGACCGGAGCACGCGTCATCTGTAATGCAATTTAATCACGCATGTATAACACGATCGTGATTGTAAAATATGTGGCATAATTGGTTAAGAACAATTCTTCTGTTTCGTTTTCCCAACTGGAAGGAGACTGCATCGACAAAGAGGTCGGAGCTAGACGAAAACCCTCCTCCGACCCTCGGCTCGGCGGCGGCGGAACGGCGTCGATAGGGAAGAAGAGCTCTCCCTCTTCCATTACGCCGCCTCCTGCGAGATGGTGAACTCTCTGAAGTCGAGCAGCGCCTGCCGGGATCGTCACTGCCGATCATCGTAACCACCACGTTCGGCAGCGATAGGCCTATCTTCGCGACGAATATTTATTAAGTTTGTATTTCATTGGAAAAGTTGGTACCCGTTTGCGGGATTCGAACACATGGTGGGTGAGCATTAAAACTTAATTTATGTTAGATTCGTCTTCTCTTTAGTAAGGGCTAAGTGCTTGTGGCATTTTAATTGTTTCAATACATTTAAAAGCATTCCAGGGCATTTCAACTTAAGTGTGTTTGTTTCTTTTTCTTACGACCACGTTCTATTTTAGTAAATTACCTAATACCGAATTGTATTTTTAGTACATCTCAAGCGGCTGTATTCTTTTGTAACCTTTCATATTGATTGATTTGATCAAGCTTACTTAGAAATAGTATTAATACCTTTTTATTAATCTATTACAAAAAATATATATCTGTTCACGCGGAAAATTACTTTAACACAGATTTTAGTATACTGCAAATATGATGCGTTTTTTTATTTCTATGAATTGCTACCTTAAAATATTTATCTGTCTTCAATTATAAAAAGTAACTAAGAAACTACGATTTCGACGCTTCTGATATTAGAGTTTTAATCATGTAACAGCAAAAACGGAATTAATATAAGGCACGATTTAACGTAGTATATAATAATATTATACAATATGTAAATCGTTACAATATGTAAAATTAAGGCACGTCTTAGAAAAGGTAACTCAAAAAATTATTTTCTTTTTGTACGAAAATAATCTTGCGCGTCTACCAATAACAGAACGCAATCACGCAATCTAAGAACATATTAATAATAATTATTAAATAAGTCAAGATTGAAAACAGGTAGGGCTTAAAAAAATAAACAATTATAATAATTATTCAGTACGTATGTACGTGACGTTCCGTTGTTCCAGTTCAAACACAATAATAACAATACCCGTTGGTCTTACTATGAATGCCATTAGAACAAATTTCTGATGTGACTTTATAGATTTAAAAGTAATCATTAGAAATTATGTACCTATTATTTAGTGTAGACATTAAAAAATAGCTTATATCATACGAACCCTTTGACGCTATTGCTAGATAATATGAAAATTATTTGTAGTACAAACTCTGATCGAGCTATATTACAAGCGGTCATTTAAAAAGCCGTTATATTAATATATTTTTGAGGTTGTCCAGAAAAATAGCAGACTCATTTGACGCGCGTGCTCAACGGCGTCAAGTTAAATTATTTTAGTGTTCTTAACACAATTACTTTTTTCATACCCTTATTCGAGGAGAATGTACTTATTGACGTGGGTAGACGCTAACGCAACCGATGAGTCCAACTTAGCTTACAGCGACTATTTACGTTATATTATCCTGTAATCGTATTTATTAGCCTAGCAGTGGACGAGTATGGGCGGTTGATGACGATGATACTGGTTCGCTTATACATATATGTAATACGAGCGTAGTTTTGATTGGAAATTATACGACCAAACCAAAGTTCTATCATCAAAACTATGCAATTAACGTACAGTAATAATATCCAGCAACTTGTAAATGCCGTCTTTGGCCACGAAGCTCCTGCGATACTCTTGCCTCCATATTATAGATTCCCATATGAAGTTTAAGAGTGATATTAGTAATCTGAAAAGAGAACACGATGGTAATATAAAACATACCTGATTTTTATTGTAAAGTTTTACAATGATTGAAATCTTTTTTTCTTCTAAGATAAAACTATTTTAATTATGGGAACGCGCTTATTTTAGTCCTGTATTTTTTTTCTTTTTATTCTCAAAACAAATGAGCCGTCGCTGGAAGGTAGCTAAATGTGAAACAATGATATATTTTTTTGAATAGGTATATATGCATAAAAGGATAATTTACGACAAAAATTCATGTAGCATAATGAAAAATAAAATATTAATATTAAGAAACAGTCTAGAGAGGCTATTTCAGGCTCTCCTAGACGTGTAGGTGAGCTCACAGGACTCAAACCAGGAGTGTTGATAACATTGGCCCTAGCAGAATCTACCACCGGCTCGGAAACTCGGCCCATTGAGAAGATCCGTCGAGAAACTCAGTGGGTTGTGTATATGGGTTAATTTACTCGTCGAGCCCTTCGTCGCCAGCGACGGCTTCGGCGAGGACGTGACGGGTGCTTGAGGTACCTAAAAGCACCGTTAATGGAACGGGAGGATCCGAAATGACTGTACACACTGCTACATATAGACGGTATTTATACATATATACACTATCATATAGCGTCGCCACGCCAGCAATTGATTTTACGTACGGTTATAGATGTTTCACATCAAAAAGGAAACGCTGTTTATTTGGGTCTGAAGTATATTAGAATTTGAGACTTGGACTTACACTCTTTAAGTTGAGGAAACATTCATTTAACCCAGGTGTAAACTACTTTTTAATCAATGGGGCAGTTTTAATTTTAATTTACGAAACTTTATTTATAATAAATAATAGAATAAAAAAATATAAAACTAAAATAATAAGTAATGATTTCATATACAAATTTGAATGCAAGATTAAAACGTACAAGATAAGAACAGAAAAATGAATTGATGGGAGAAAGACGATAAAATAAATGCTATTTTAGAAATGCTTGGCGTCGGGCCGCGTGTTGCTCTTCTTTGACTTAACCACATTCGATAACTTCGGTAACTCTCAAGCAAGGCAGGACGTGATATAAATTACCTTTGAGAGTGTTCTTAAAAAACAAGTGTCAAAAGTCACGAACCTATCACTGACGATTAAATGTTTGTTCAAAGAATGCAGAACCACGTCGAGCAATCTCTCAGCCACAGTGTTAGTTGAACTGGGCCATTTGATCGTGGGGTAAACACAGCAGCTCACTCTACCCTCGACTTCGACGGCGCTCGTCAGTAACCGTAGACAAACGGATATTATAACTTGACTCTTTTCTATCGGAGGTTGCCTTTGCTCTATAAGGCTGTAGCACAGACCTGGCGATGTAACGTGAAATTGAGAACTTCGTGCTTTTTTATTTTATTTTTTATTCTTTACTAGCTGACCCGGCAGACTTTGTAGTGCCTCAATCGATAAATAAAAGACCTAAATTTTTGTATAAAATAAACTCAAAACAAACAAACAAAAGGAATCCGTCCGACGGAGGACACATCAAAGAAAAAACAAAATTGTTATTTTTATTTAATTCCGAGCATTTTCATATTTATCTACATTTTAAACCTTCTCTGGACTTCCACAACTAATTCAAGACCAAAATGAGCCAAATCGGTGCAGCCGTTCTAGAGTTTTAGCGAGACTAACGAACAGCAATTCATTTTTATATATTTAGATTAGAGCCATACAACTATTAGGTTAAGTCGCCTAACTTCGTGCTTAATCGTAAATGAATATCTGTAATTGGAGTTAAAAAGAATTGATTGAAGGGTTTTGTTATTTGTTTCCCAGCAAAAGAACTCATTTAGTGTTAAGTTTGATTAAAAGAGCCGATAAAAATTGCAATATAAATGTCGTTACCCAATTTAAGGTCGAGGTCTCAATTATATTATTAAAAAGAAAACCCCTCAAAACACCAAAATAATTACGGCCACATATTTTCTTTTTCGAGTTTTGTTACACGAAATACATTCTTTGTTGTGAAAGTCTTGTTAATGGATTTAAGCTCTGGCATAGTCGGATCACTCGATACGAATACGCTTTCAAGTTATGGGAAAACTTCGAGAAGCAACAGCAGAAGTTCTTGTTCATCATGATCCCATACAAATTTATGGCGTTCGTGGCTTAGCTATATAATGCGTTCTTCTGCAGTAAACCACAGCTGCAAGTGCTTGTTTCAATTCTTATGTTATTGGCAAAACAGCTACTCACAGTTTTTGATTCGTGTGTCCCCCGCAAATCAAAAAAAGGAACTAAAAAGGCCCTAAAATGCTTCATAAAATTTTGATAAGTTTGTAAAAGTGATATTTTTAACAATAAAAAACAAAAAAAATATATTTTTTTTGTCACAAGTAATTGCCAAGCAAATGTGTAATGTAAAACTTTTGGTTCTGTATTTACAGTTGATAAAAAAAAATTGCTTTTTAAATTATTGATACTATAAAAACACGCTAAGCAGCGATTTCAACAATACGAAGCAAGTCACGTTTTTATTTATACATTTAAGCAGTATTCGTGAATGTTTTAATTCTAAATTAATTCTAATTCTGAATGACACGTTCCGATAGTCAATGAATAAGAATTAGGCTTCATATAAATATTCTATGAATAATTTTATCCTCATCATGGATGTACATCGTGAAAGTGAACTAAGCACATTTATTTAATACATTAAGTTAGTTATAGCGTTATATAGCCATAATACATATTACAAATATGCTATTGATGGATATAGACCTACACGCACAGAAGGAAGAAATTCGATCAGCCTACGATTAAATGAATAGAAATCTCTTTATAAACGCTTTAACTTTGTACAAATCGGTACACAACCATACCCACTATCTACCAAAACAAAATCAATTAATCCATTGTTAAAAAATTCAACCCAACACCTACACGTTTCGCTTTCATAGTTGAATAGAAAGTTTCGCATACGTATAAGTATAATGATGCCGTGGGTTTCGAAGAGTTCACGAAGGGATATCTCTCTTGCTTTCTTGTCCTTCCGCCGGTTGTGGGTTGCGACTTGTAAGAGCCTTACACACCAGTACAGTGTGGAGAGATCATATGGACTTTCTGAATACCATTCGATATACCACATTATCCTGTCAACAACAACTCTAATTGTTCTAAATTGAAAATAATTGTAAAAAGACCAGCTTTAACAAAAATCACTTTAAATAAAAATAAAAAACATATTCCAAAACAAATTAATATACACTAAAAACAATAATCATCGAAATCGGTTGGCGTGATATTGAGTTATTCATTATTTGTCACGCACGTACTTAATGCAAATTTAAGACTTATATGGTTTTCTCAAGGATACCATTATCAGAACTGGACTAAATTGGAATGGGACCACACGAGAAGCGTCAGCTTTCATAAAAAAAGAATCATCAAAATCGATTCACCCAGTCAAAAGTTATGAGGCAACAACCATAAAAAAAACACATACAGTCGAATTGAGAACCTCCTCCTTTTTTGAAGTCGATTAATAAAATGAGTTATCTGGGCTGAAGGGTAAAAATAACTTAGGTAATCCGTAGATGACTAACCGATGTATTAAAGTACATTCAGCCACTAAAACGGGCGGTATTGCAGACATAGAACAGACTAAGGCTTGTAACGCAGCTTTACGTAGTTCAGCGAACAAAGGGGCGGACCAATTGGCTCTCAGGGCACAGAGTCCGGGATCCAGCAGATACATCAAACCAATCAACCAGTGTCGATCTTCTACGAGCTATCAATGAAACAACGAATGAAAGAATTAAAAAAAAAAAACGATATTTATGGTTTAATCTCGCTATTTTTTTTATTATTGACAGACAGCCTTAGTCTTCCGTGCCCACGAAAAGTCGGAAATACTCGTAATATAAAGGACAAGATAAAATACGAGGTTAAACCGTAAATGCAATTTTAATTGTGAATAAAGAAAATTATAAATGAAAAGTATTTTTAATTCCCCTACTCATTTTGTTTTCTTGAACTTGCACGTGAGGTACTAACGTTCTGCTTGTTTCTATAATTGGAGGGTGAGACTATTATGTTACACTATAAGTGAGATTGATATAAGCTCGAGATTAATATAAGCGTTATATTCTGAAGGCCCCTGTCTGTTCAGAGAAGCTGTTTGAAGCTAAGTAAGTAAAAGATGGAGATGAAAACAGTCACTCACGAATCTATGAAAACTGAATATTTTGAGGTGTGCAACACTTAAATATATCAACGTCTTCTTGAAATGTACATCTATTTGTGAAGTGTTCATATTTACGGTGGCGGTCCAATCTTTTCTCGGTGGTATTTCCGACATAACCGACATAGACATTACATCTAGAAAAAACATGAATAGCGAATTCTTAAAAGATATATTCACAAATATCAAGACGTACTATTAGTTGACAGTATGTGAAATACTATTATCAGGGGTTAGTTATGTATATTGAAATTTTTACCCGGCATAAGGTGATTGGAAAATGTTTGCATCCGATCGCCGAAGCAGTGCAGTAAAGCAGTTGCTAAAACAGTCATTGTGATCCTTTCGTGTCGATGCTCCTTCGCGCGGCACACGAATCGATAAGACCAGATGAAACAACTAAAATTATTTAACATTCGCATTAGCGTAGGATTAGCTAAAAAAAAATTATTTATGCGTATATAGATTATATCCAAGGCACGTGCCTACTGAGGCCTGTATTAGAGAGGTGTTATAGAGGTTATTGGGGACCAACAATCCCAAGGGGTAGAGCCTAGCCAACAACTTAATTAAAATATCGTTTAGTTGAGTGATCGAGCTCACGGGTGTCAGTCACTTGATACGAGTACAACAGATGATTTATCTGTTAGACCAAGAGGACTTAAAATAAAAAAACTATGATTAAAGGACATTTTTACAAGTATTGTTTTTTCTAATAAAATCGTTGTTAACCTTTGTGCATAATTATTGGGACAGGGAAGCGACGCTTTTAAATTAGAAATCTCTTCCATCTGCCGTATAGTGGTTTTCAATAAGAGAAGAAGTAATGAGAGAGTTTTTGATAAATGTATACTGCTATCGCCTGCAAGATCGAAATGTTTATCTTAATTTTATGAAAAAATGCAGTATCCCTAGTTTTTAACAATAAAATCATTAAATTAACAAAAATAGTTAAAAACTAAAATCAAGAAATACAATTTAATATAGTATATTGTATACTGGTGATCTTGATCGGTATATTGTGCCAATGTAACTAAATTGTATTATAACGGTCCTTGATATGTGTGCAATGCTTCTAGTTAATTGGACGTCTTGAAGTTTGACGAAGAGAACGTTGAAAGATTCTGTTACAGAGATAGATATAGGGCAAGCCGATACCTATATCGTTTTAATAGAGTAAGCGTTTAACGCGCGTTAATACTGTAGGTTTTCGAGCTACACTCAGACCTTTGTTCTGTTAGAAATACTACATACCTTGCTTGACCTAGGGAAATTCCTTCTAATATTCTTACCCAATTTAACAGTGCAGTCTCTCACAGGTTCTGCTGGATTTATATCATAAACAGGCAACTGTCTATCAGGGAAATAAGGATTGAACCTATAAAACACGTTCTCTATTATATTATCCTTCATCATTTCTATACCTGAAATATAAGGAGTTACATTTTAAAAACCTAGCCCCCGTAACTTATTAGCTATGACACACAAACAAAAGAATTGTCACTCACAATTATCGGAAGTGTCGTAGGCGAGAAGTAAAGCCAATTCAAGAAAAGTGCCGAACCGTGAACTCTTAGCTACAGCTAGCATTCTCACGACAGTATTGAATAGAACCGGAACGGCTGCCGCTAATGTATGCCGAAGGTGCACCGATCCTTGTTTACGGAGAACATCAGGTGTCGAAAGGTGCCAAATTATACCGCTAGATACTGTATTGAAAAGATCATCTTCCTCCAATATTATCAGCAAATAACCTGTAACAAACAACGTTTTTATATGTAACATTTCTATCACACAAAATGGCTTGGTCTAACAACGTTTTTTTTTTAAATAAACAACATTCCTGTCATCGTAGTATATATGCCACAATCATAGCCGACACCTACGACGCTAGGAAAGTATAATTGAGACTCAGACTTCATGTTGATGTCTATGGGCTTCGGTACCACTTGGTGGTCCAGGCGAGGGTGGGAGGTGAGCTCGTTCACCCTTTTATGCAATAAAAACTATTTCAACCGCGATGTAACTCGCGGAGCGATGCGTTATGTTATAGATTCATGTGGGTCACAGCTATGAGAGGGTATGTTATCCCAATAACCGTCACGAACAATAATAATAATGACGCGAAAAAGCCATACACAGCTACATACACGTTTGATGTGTTTTGTGGATGTTTTTTTTCGCACACAATGTAATTTACTTTTAAAATTGAACGGAACAAATATCTTTGTCTTCCATTGTGGACTCACGAAATATAGGTACAATCACTAAAACGTCAAGTACTTAAGCTTTGTTAGTATGGTGGTTTAGTTAATTAAACATGTTTCCCATTTACTTTAAACTTATGGTTTATGTCCGTCATTGTTCCCTTATATATGTTTTTAATACACTGCGCGTTAGGTACCTACACTACGCAATATTCATAGAGCCTGAATACATCAGGTCGCGACTGCTTCATTCTAGATTCTATAGCGATGAATGACAATTCACAACAAAGGCCGTGGTTGTGAATTTCAGTCACGTAATCATTTCATAAATAATTAGAACCCAATTCCCCAGACTTAATTGTTATTGGGCCCATTAAGTGCGATGCGCCATTGACCTACAAGCACATTGAATTATTTCGTGATATTATAACAACAAAATGTTTGTTAGTATGTAGTGTTTAAAAGTCGTCACAGATTGTAACCAATGCTCTGCCTATTTCGACCAAAAACTAGTCTTAGGTGCGATTTGAAGGATTTTTTTTCTCCTACCTTATCTGATAGCCTTGAGAGGCTATTTCAGCTTCTCCTTGACTTGCAGGTGAGCTTACGGGGCTCAAACCGGGAGTGTTACTAACAGTGGCCCTAGCAAGAGCAGTGCTTCAGAATCTACTACCGGATCGGAAACGCGACCCACTGAGAAGGCGAGAAACCCAGTGGGCTATGGGTTAATTGCTATATGCTATGGGTTAATTCACTCGTCGAGCCCTTCGTCGCAAGCGACGCGCTCGACGAGGACGGTGACCGGTTATAGTTTACGTTGTGATATCAACGGACTTGAAGCCATATCATGAGTTGATGTCGCCTGTTCATTAAAATAATTGAATTTCCCAACTAAATTGAAACATTTTTAAATCAACATTTCTATTAACTGACTTGGACGGACGGTCACCGTTTAAAGCCCATAGATATCAAAATATATTTTCACATATAAAATTGAATAGGATGATTGTACGTACGAGTATATCTTTGAAGAACATTTGAAGACTTACCCAGAAATCCGATATAATTTCTAATATTGTTGAAATATTTGACAACATCCGATGCGGCATTCAAAATGATCGGTTGACCAATATTTTGCAATAATTGATGTAAGCCTTCTCTCAACGTCGGTTGTTTTTGTATCGAATCCACAAGGTGATCCAAAATAACACAAATGCTGTCTAGATTGTCTATTTTCTATATTGGTATTTAGGAATATTATTAATAGATATATAAAGTTTTAATTATTATAAGCTTATTATATAATAATTATAAGCTCATCATAATAATCAAGATTTTTTTTGCGTCATATACATATGACCTGGATTAATTTGTAAATAAGACATTTCTTTTAATTATCCATTTATGTTCATAAGCTACAACAATATGTTGGTATTAAAATGCCAGAACACGACGCATGTTAACATTTATTGATTGTCTCGTCCCTGTTGGGATTCCCGGCCTTATTGGGTGAGAGGTCAGCTGAACGGATTCTTAATAAGTATTCAATAAGAGAGCCATTTGTCAACGTTTTGACGCTGAATTCTGGTGGTTTCCGGTAGATCGTACATTTTGCTTTTACAAAAGCAAATTATACAATAATAACCCCTCTATAGGTACGAATTGAGAAACTTCATGTTTCACGAAGGGTGCGAATCTATGTGAGAAAAATATTTTGCATGTCCTCAATAGGTGGCGCACAACAACTTCCCTGAATCGCGCTAGCATTGCGAGCAATCGATGATAGTCTAGACAGGAATACGGGGTGGACCTTTAAACCAGCGTCGAAATCGCCAACTCACCCACAATTAATAATTTTTGATCGCCGAGAATCTGAATGAAGTTCGATTCTCAGCTGTATAAACTGGAAAATACTGAAAATTGTAATTGAGTACATATACGGATATATTTGAATGAGTATATCAAGGGTTGAAAGGCGATTTGGTGAAAGCGACATTTCGCTTAATATGGGACATTTATCTTTGTAATTAAAGGTGCGTATTATTTGGTATTAGCATTGTTTTTAATTGAACTTCATATAGAATTCAAATAGCTGAAGAAGTTTTTTGTTATATATTTTCTCGAAAATTTACTGGGGGTAGAGGACCTCTTGTGAGTCCGCGCGGATAGGTACCATCGCCCTGCCTATTTCTGCCGTGAAGCAGTAATGCGTTTCAGTCTGAAGGGTAGGGCAGCCGTTGTAACTATACTGAGATCTTAGAACTTATATCTCAAGGTGGGTGGCGCATTTACGTTGTAGATGTCTGTGGGCTCCAGTAACCACTTAACACCAGGTGGGCTGTGAGCGCGTCCACACATATAAGCAATAAAAAACAAATAATAATTAAAGTTAAAATGGCTCTCTTGTAAAAATGCAAAAATCTCTCTTAACCAATTAGCTTTTCACCTCTTTATTTACAAAATTAATTAAACGTAGATCAAGTTAAGGAAAATTATTGCCACCGAGGTTTGATGGCGTAGTCTTCATGGTGGCTGCGATTTCACTGAGTTAATATCAATTGGCCAATTTTGGAACCACTGTCTGAGAGTTAAGACTGGTCTGAAGTGTATTTGCGTTTAGGGGCTGGTTACTACTAGAGTAGTAAATAGCCGTGGCATCGGTGAAGAGAGCTAGTTGGGTCTGCTGTGACCTGTCAATGTCATTAGGCAGATCTGCACAGAGCGATTAGTCTTGCAAATGCCTGGACCCAGCTATTTATAAATAAACTAAAAAATAGCAGAGAGAGGATGGAACTTTGCGGAACTCCAGCCGTAATAAGGCAGGGGCGAAACGAATTCCCTCAACTTGATAGCGAAACGAACAGCTCGACAAGAAGTCTCGAAGGATGAGCACGAGACTGTCTGACACGTCCAAGTATGAAAACCAAACCGTTGTGCCAAATTTGTTGAACGCCTTTGTGATGTCGAAGAAGAGGCAGCACACTGAGTATTTCGCCGGATCTTCTCAGTGGGTCGCGTTTCCAATCCAGTGGTAGATTTTGCGAAGTACTGCTCTTGTTAGTGCCGGTTTGAGCCCAAAGAGCTCACTTACACGCTGAAATAGCCTCTCATGGCTATCAGCATAAGTAGCAAAAAAAAAAGAAGAGGGCTCTCAATGGCTTGGGTCGGTTAAGATCTACGAGAATGTACCTGTGCCCGTGTCTTGAATCGGTTCTATCCGGAGCAGCACAGAGATTTTGAGAGTATACTCGCGACAAGAGTCACTAACAGGCAGTACAATAATGCCTACTGCACGTCTATACCTAGCATCGATCCCCTGGCACCGATACCCCGGGTTCAGGATTCTTAACTACAATTTCCAGTTTATACTGCCGAGAATCGAACTTAACTTTATTAACTAAAGTTTCTCGGCGACCAAAAATAGTATTGTTGTTGTGTGTAGACCGGCGTTTTTAACGTCTCTTCAATTGTGCGTCCCGTTTTCCTTTCTAGACTATCATCGGTTGCTAGTAATGCTAGCGCAATCTAGGAGTATTGTACTGCGACATCTATTGACGACATGCAAAATATTTCCTCTACATAGATACGCACCCTTCCTGAAAAATGACGTTACCGAATCTCGCGTACGTCTACGTATTATTCTTATCTAGTTTAATTTTGTGTAAGCAAAATGTTTAATGTCAGACGAGGCTTGAGGAGAGTCCTTAGCAATTGGCAACGGCTTAGCTGTATCCCTGACCTCGCTGATGACTACTTCTTATCAGTTAGACAATATGCTTGTCTCTTTATTTTAAATCTTCTATGATTACTAGAGCTACCAATATGACTACTCCATCAAACGTCGGTAGCAATAATTAACCTAATAAGCTTCAAATAATAAACCTTACCTTGAACTATGCTTAATATTTTTTTTACATACCTAACCATTCAACCTTCCTCATAACTCAAATTTGTCCGGACTCTTAATTATTTTCAGTTGAAATAGCCGAGAACCGTACTTTATAATATCGTCTCGGTGACCAAAAATTGTCAATTGTGTGTGTAGACCGGCGTTTTTGACGCCTCTTCAAATGTATCTCCCGTTTCCCTTTCTAGACTATCATCGGCTGCTAACAATACTAGCGCGATTTAGGGAAATTGTTCTGCGCCATCTATTGACGACATATAAAATATATTTCTTCCAAAGGCTCCACACCCTTCCTGGAAAAGTAGGTCTCTCAAACTAAGATTTAAATAGGAAGGGTGCTAGAAGTGACATTAGGGTAACACCTATAGAAAAATGTGGAGCACAGTGAATGTTAGACAAAGGGTTGTGTAAGGAATAGAAGGATGTTCTGAATAACTAAATAATGATCCGCCAAATTATTATCATGTATCCTCTAGCCTCTTTTTTATCTCGGGCCGGGGGCCGAATCTCATATGAGATGTCTACGCCTTGGGGCCACAATCGATATGTGGGACTGGATGGGCTGTAGATATTGAAAAGAGACCGCGGGCCCAAGGTAGTTTCAAGGGGCCAGAGCTGAGCGAGCGCCCTCCTTTGTTCCCTCACTAGGCCACGGTGGCACGATGCCGAGAGGGAAGAAGAGCTCTCCGTCCCTCGTTCCGCCACCTCTTTCTGCGAGATGGTGGACTCACAGGCATCGAGCATCGCTTGACAGGTCTCGTCGCTGCCGAGCATCGTAGCCACGACGAGACGGTTGGCAGCGACAGGCACGGTCCTATTTTTGCGAAGACGACGCGGCGCGAACGTGTGCTCCGATGTGCCCTCGTTGCAGCCACTGCACTGGTGGTACTTTGGCATCGGCTCTTTCTGGGCGACAAGGTACAGGTAGCGGCCAAAACAGCCGTGACCCGTAAGAGCCTGCGACGCTCAGAAGGTGACACGTCCTCGGTCGCGATTGACCTAGTCTGGGAGGACCGAGTGGATAGCCTTAACAGTATATCTGGCCGTGGGCGGGGCCCGCCAGGCATGTATCCTCATGAACCAACTTCGAACTACAACCTTCCAATATGTAATGACAATTTGTATTGAAATAGTTTAATGGGAAACGGCCACTATGGTCGTCTTTGATTCTGACTGAATCTTGTTATAAAGTAATCGCCGAAACTGTTGATCTATGTTCAAAGGATACGAAACCGTTTCTTGATATTTCACTGAAGTCCCGAACATGTGCATCCAAACGTTCGACTTGTTCATTTACGGTTGAATCCTTTACTAAAAATTCTAATTTCTTGGCAATATCCCAATCATAAAGGGCAATACAATTCTCCGTTTCCTTGCGATCTAAAAAGAACCATCCTAATTTTAACAGCCTATATTTCTATATTTTACGATTTTTGCTACAGCAGTTCTAGTTTCCACCTGTCTATTTCTGACGCGAAGCAGTCACGGACTTCGGTTTGGAGGGTACAGTCGTTATGCAATTGAGAGAGAATTGTTTTAAGGTGAGCGACGTTACAATGATACGAATTGATAAGTCACATACAAAATTCGTTTTGTAATTGATGCTGCTTAGGAAAAACTGTGTGCTTAGAAGACACTGTGAAATACAATCAGGCTTCCTAAGATTAAGACTAAATACATATAATATTTAAATCTAAAATTCTATCGGGCCGAACCTCATGGGAAATTTCCGCGCGTAGGAGTCGCGCGGGTATGTAGGTCTTGACAGTCCACCCATGTTGGGAGCGAAGCGCGGGTCCAAGGATGATTTTTGGGCCTACCCACCAAAAGATTTCTCTTGTACTCTTTCACCCGACGTCCGATCTCCGCCCAGGTTTAGAACCCGGACTGAGTAAGGGGGTTCCCGCGTTCAACACTACAATCAGATTCGCGGTGCCACCCCGAGGATGTCCGATCAAGGGGTCGTCGACGACATACGAGGCCGGTTTGCACAGTACTGTTATGCCGCCCGAGTGGTGCCATTCGTGTTCCGGGATACCTCGCTGGGCTAGAACCAGCCCGTCGGGTCAGAACGCGATACCCTGCCGACCGTGTTGCTCTTCCACAGTGCGTCCGTCGAAACGGTATCCTACGGTGGAGCCTTTACCCTCTCAGATTGCCCTGTCATCAACACCGGGAGTAGACTGCTTCCTCACAGGGGCTGGATCTTGGCGAACACCCTCCTCCCGCCCCATGAAGTGATTTGGGCAGCCCCAAACAAATAAATAAAAAAATTAATGTATGCATCAAATATATTTTTTTAATTTGATCCCGTTATTTACGAAATTAAGCCAAAAATTCTAGAAATAATATTTAATTCATCAAATATCACCATTACAAATTTTAATGACTCAGCCCTGTATCCATTCATTTAATTCTAACATTGCTCAACTATAAAATGAAAATATAAAATAGAAGGTTATACGTTTATTCATAAGTTCTTCGTTATCGGAGTTCAAGTTTCAACCTTTAAACGCAAAACATGCGATCTAGTGCAGTTATTAGAAAAAATAATAATTACTAATCGATGACGTTTACTATTGTCATGAGATTTGTCGAAGAACTAAGATAGAAATCATCATTTTAAAATAATGTTACCGCCATTGGATCCACGAGTTTGAGTATGTTTATTAAGAAAATGCCGTAAAATTTGTTCCCAATAGTGACATTAATAGTGCACTTAACAATAGAACGTTTTAATTGAGATTTTTTGTGTTATCGCGATAGGAACCGTACATAAGCATCCTCCCTCAATCAATACGACCTCTATAGTCAAATGCGGTCTTTTAACACTCATTGTTCGTTTGCTCGCTGTACCTATAGGCACTTTGAGAGGCTACAAATAAAGTAACTATTCCATTCTAGGCAACATAGTTTCACATAATTTATTATATTAATTGCATTTGCTCTTAGGAGATTACCATTGATTGTAATTTAAGAAATGTTGTAATTGTTTCTCAGAATTGGATAATGAATTTCTTGACCTGACTAGCTTCCCCATTTTACTAACAACTACCAATTTTGGTTTATTTCTGCACAGCGAGGCAATCATGTGTACCGGTGATGTAACCCAATGGTGGCATAGCCGAAATTCTGACTAAATTAAAACTATTCCTTAACAAGATCGCCGACGGCATTCTCGATACGATATCTATAGTTTCTAGTAACCGTTTTAAAACAGATATATTGTCGTTTGCGCTTGTACGCTGTGGAGAAATAGAATAACTGACTAGTTGTACTAATGAAAAGGTAAGACCGTCGTCAAACAATAGTATCGCTTGGAGGTCGTACGGTCCAGTGAAATTAATTTCATTAAAAGGATAAGTGTGCAATGGAAAGCGATGTGTCCTAAAATAGCTACTTTCCTTATGGTAGGACGCTTTCTTTGTACTACAACGATTGTTGAATTTAATGTAGCAGCTTAGGTACTACTAGTTGCAACACATAATCTATATATATATATAAATGAATTGCTGTTCGTTAGTCTCGCAAAAACTCGAGAACGGCTGGATCGATTTGGCTAATTTTGGTCTTGAATTATTCGTGGAAGTCCAGGGAAGGTTTAAAAGGTAGATAAATATGAAAATGCCCGGAAATAAATAAAAATAACATTTTTGATGTTCTTCTTTGATGTGTCCCCCGTCGGACGGATTCCTTTTGTTTGTTTATACAAAAGTTTAGGTCTTTTATTTATCGATTGAGGCAGTACGAAGTCTGCCGGGTCAGCTAGTTTTACAATAAATATTAATTACAATATTATAAAGTTCTTAAGAAAATTTGTAAATAAATAATTACCCAAAACGAAAGGATCCAAATGTTTGGCTAAGCCTTTTTCTAGTGTTACCGTCTTTGAATATTTTTTCCCTTCGATACCGTGTTTGCATCCGTAACTTTCTGAGGATTCAATGCTCGATTCTTTTGAAATTTTTTCGAATTCATTTCCATGCTTTACCTTTCTCATAAAGATAGTGTGCGATGACGATTTCGAGATTCCACAATCACTTATAGCCTTAGTTGCACTAGAATATTTACTGTCTTGTGTCTCCAAGCCGGTTTTTTTTAAAGATTTTCGTCGTCCCTTAGATTCCATAACGAAATAAAGGTTTTCTGTTTGGAGAAGCCAGTAAATTCTGACACGAAATCTCTAACAAAGCGATGCCTAATTTGTTATTCTAATGGAAGTGACATCACACTTTTCAAAAAATTGGACGTTGTGAACTTCAATGACACCTACCGACCTTTTTGGGTGTCTTTTAAGTAATTTAAATTGAAGTCGTCGTGGCCTAAGAGATATATATACAGGTGCATTCGTGTTGAGCGATGCACCTGTGTTCGAATCCCAGGCGGGCACCAATTTTTCTAATGAATTACGTACTCAACAAATGTTCATGATTGACTTCCACGGTGAAGCAATAACATCGTGTAATAAAAGTGAAACCCGCAAAATTATACTTTACGTAATTACTGGTGGTAGAACCTCTTGTGAGTCCGCGCGGGTAGATTCCACTGCCCTACCTATTTCTGCCGTGAAGCAGTAATGCGTTTCGGTTTGAAGGGTAGGGCAGCCGTTGTAGCTATACTGAGATCTTAGAACTTATATCTGAAGGTGGGTGGCGCATTTACGTTGTAGATGTCCATGGGCTTCAGTAACCACTTAGCACCAGGTGAGCTGTGAGCTCGTCCACCCATATAAGCAATAAATAAATAAAATAAAAAAATTAGGACAGTGTTATGCAACAAACGGTAAATCATAAGTGACATCTATTTTTCACAAAGATGGCGAGCGAATCAAATCGGTCAGGCCGCAAGCACTGGAATAGTCTCGCGCCGCTGAATTTAACAGACTCGAGAGACCAACGCAACGGCGAGACTGGCGGGCGGACCGTCACTCCATGACAATCCTCATCCTCAGTCGCAGTCCGGCTTCGTTCGACGTCGGCCACGTATCAGCAGCTCGCTCGTTAGCCGCAGCGATAATTCATTACTTTTCTCAACGAGAAAAACTAAGTGAAATTAGCAATAAAAATTTCAACTCCCGGCCTTTTGTGAACTTATTAGTGAGTGATTTTGAAGTTGGACCTTGCCTCTGATTACGGCTGCTCTGTTTTCGGTGAGTGTTTAGTTTGTTTCGCCGGCGAAGAGCGAAATGTTTATTTTGTTGACAGTATTACGTGTATTTCGTTGATGGAAAATTTGTGACGAACCATTAGTTTTCAAGTAATAGACATACTTATTTTTCCGATCAGAGAGAAACACTATTCTGATCAGTAGTTTTTTTTAAACGATATAAAAAGGCTTTAAAGGCTGTTCATTAAATGGAAATTATAGGTATGGCATTTTGAGACTCAAAACTAAAACTTTAACTGAATAATGTCACCGCATGAATGACAGGAATGAATAATTAAAACGATGACGTAAAATTGTTATTACAAATTACTGAGGGGAAAAAACGTACTTTTCTGACAGAGTAAAATTTATATTTGGAACCGTTTAAAGATAAAACTTATTCAAGATTCAGATAATTTCATTTAAAACAATAATTCGTTAATATTTTTAATAAACTATTTTGGAGGTAAACTTTTGATATACCTAAATTATTATCACTTAGTATGGGGTACGGTATGGTATGATATTACTGGCACGACAATATGACTGATATTGTACAAGTTTTTTTGCTGTCGTATATAGTTTTTGATGGCGGTTAAGGTCAATGAGTAACTAATACTAAAGTAGGTAACCAAGAATTTAATTACTTTGTAATTTAATTTTTGTATTAACCTTCAAATGTTATTAACGATTAAAAGTAGAATTTGCTGGTGTTCAATTAGAACGTGTGGGTTTCATTATCATGTCTATTTCAATTCTATGAAAATAGAAATACACTGTTGTTTCTCCTTCACTCCATCTGCGAATGCTTTGTAAGCATTTTTCAATGTTTTAAAAGGCAAAACTACCTACAAAATGAATTATTAAAATAATTTCTTATTATCATTGTTAACGTGTTTCATTTTTTTTGAAATTGCGTATGTATGAGGATGATTAGGTGAATGTTGTATTTCTTTCCCACGCAACACACTCAAAACAATACTAGGAATTATGCGGTACTTTTACTATTAATATATTTTTGCTATTACCAATCTCAACCGACTTCCGAAGTCTATAAAAGTGACAATGAAAGTTTCGCCACCTGCCTTATGGCATGCGATCGAATTCTCAATCGCATACGGCTATTTTAGTGCAAATTTTGTAACATAGTCGTAAGGTAATTGTAATATTACCTAGTGTTAAAATAACACTAGCTGAACCCGTTTCATTACATACAATTAAAACAATTATTTAGTCCGTTAATTTTTTCTACATTGAGTGCGTTGTATGCCAAAACGTGTACCGGAATCCGCTAATTGTACTGAAGGCTTAAATACAGATTTCTCTATTTTTATTCTGGCAGATGGGCAGACGAGTGAGTTTATCTGGTGTTACATTATTACTGCATCCAGTGTACGAAATGCCCACATGCATTGAGAAATGAAGTTCACGTTATATTTCACCTTTAAAGTGGAATACATGGTTGCTTCATGGAAGAGATACATGTGTTATATCTGCTCGTGCTAGCTCATAAAACGTCTTGATCTATTATTAATGAAAAATAAAATGTTTTTTTTTCTTTTCGACATATTTACATGAATCGTTTATTAACAAAATTATTCGTAATTTATTTTTGTATTTATACCTGGTTAATTAAAATTGCTTTATGAAATTAGAGAATTATTAACTAAAACTTTATCTATAAGAGTATTCTTGTTTCTATATACTTCTTATAGACTTTTAGGACGAATTTTGGCCGGAAAACGTAAAAAAAAACATAGTATGAACACGAACAAATACAAACGACGGTTACATAAATGATAATAATAACAATTCGAACGCACGATTTGCCCACCTACTTTAACTATTTGTTTCTCGGTAGATAAAGATCGAAACAGAAAAAAGTTTCCAATACGAATGTTGATTTTGTAAATGAACTTGCGTAATGTGCGTCCAACGCCGTCCAATGTGGGCGACAGTATTAATAAGTACTTCCACACTCGTTGAAAAAAAAACGTGTTCCCAAATATTTTCTATTCCCTTCTTCATCACTTATATCGCTAATACACACAGTGGATTACTGGTGGTAGGACCTCTTGTGAGTCCGTGCGGGTGGGTGGGTGGCGCATTTACGTTGTGGATGTCTATAGGCTCCAGTAACCACTTAACACCAGGTGGGCTGTGAGCTCGTCCACCCATCTAAGCAATAAAAAAAAAACATAATTGAAGTGTATTTATTATATTGTATTGTATACAAAATTTATACGTTTTATTACACATTTACCTTGTGACGTGTACAGTCCATTATTAGGGAAGCCAGATTCGTGCAATGCTGCTTGCTATTCAACCGTAAACAACTAGTACCTATTCGATAAAGTTTGTTGGCATATTTTATTATACTTTCTTGAAGTTTCTTAGAATGAATTTGCGTTCTGATAATAAATTGTGACATGTCTATACTAATATTATAAAGAGGAAAGATTTGTTTGTTTGTTTGTTTCGAATAGGCTCCGAAACTACTGGACCGATTTGAAAAATTATTTTTCCATTAGAAGCCGACATTGTCCCTGATGAACATAGGCTACTTTTTTTTATTTTTATTTTTTTTTTTTTTTTTTGTTTCATGTGTGTTTTAATGTTTCCGAAGCGAAGCGAGGGCGGGTCGCTAGTAGTGTATAAATATGGATTATTTTACTATTTACTGCAAATAATTGTTAATCACTTGACACTTGTAAAGGTCATTTTAATAAGTACGTCCTTTTTAACGCAAATAAAATAAGGATTAAATAATTTCTGCCATGATTAATGACTTACAATGGTGGTATTAGAATTAAGGTGTATGTATACAAATTGTTTGTGTCCGTAAATATTATTGTGATTTAATTATGTTTTCGATGTGTAAGTATTGTCTATTACAGTGATTTTCAGTAAATAGTGTAGTTTAAAATTTTTTGCCATGTACCATCTGGCCTTTGAATCTATTGAACCTTAGGCAGCGACTTGGCGGTGTCTCTGGCATTGCTGACGTCCATGAGTGACGGTATCCACTCACCATCAGGTGGGCCTCATGCTCGTCTGCCTACAAGGGCAATAAAAAAAAAGTTGCGGGGTGTCGTGTGCCATCAGATAGGAACGAAGTTCCTTATTATAAAAATATTAATTTTAAGTTCTACTCGAGGTATAAAGAAAATAATTATTCGGGTATACATTTTTTATTATGTTTTTTTATTGAAAAAAAAACTGCTTTACAAAGTTATCAACTTTATTTTATTCACAATGATTTATAAAAAATATATAATAATAATATACAAAGAAACAGCTATTTATATGAATAATAATAATAACCGTCATCATGTAGACTATAAATTAGACACTGTATAGCCATCATACTATGACTATACATAAATAATAAAAATCTTACGTTACGGACGTTTTTTCCCGATTAGGGTACCCCTCCGCATCGTCCCATAAGGAAATTCGTTCCAATAATAATTTGCAAAATTAAATTCAAATACTTTCGCTACTAAAATTCGCATAATTTGCAAATATTTATTACTATTTCACTTGTTATGAACCTTCATTATGAATATTCAAAACAGCAAGAATGAAAAACCGAAGTCTCTATCAGCAGCTGATACCAGGTCCTTTAGCATAAAAAACGTAACGACGTTGTGATATTTTCATGATTTAATGATCTACTATGTCTATACAATTCTTTATGAACTCTTTAGCTAAATAAATGACATCGATCAGGTATAGTAGGAGCACAGCCAAGAGGTTACCCATACTAGTGTATCGCTTACAAGAAATAAATTATCTACATATTGGTACATTAAATACATTTTCCACGTGATGCTGCAAAGCGAGTTTCATTATCGCCGCCTCGAACGAGATAGCTACGACGTCTGTTTGATTGACGTGTTGTCCTTAGATTACAGATATGATAACGTTGAGAAAACTCCGATCTGTCACGATAAAACACTTGCAGATAAAAACTTGTTAGTTCGGACGCAGACCGCTTTGTTCGCGAGCGATTTTTTTTTTGTTAATTTCGCAAAATAATTATGTTTGATTAACCTTAGATTCAGTGTAACCATCGTCAATTATGGCTAATCTTTTGAAAAGGTAAATTTGTTTTAACGTTTTCCTTACAGGGTCGTTGTGGGAACGTGATATAAATGTTAGATAAGGAATTTAGGAGAGTGTCAGAAATTGCATGAGTAAATAATTTTAAGTGCTATTAATCATATTTTGTTTAGATGTTCTCTTGATTTAATGATATCAGTCTATAGGTTTTTCAGATTTGATGTTTACGTAACAAGAGGCGCGTTCACACGGATGTTCACTGTTAGAAATGCATTTGAATGATTAAACGTACACACTGTTGTGCCTGTCTAGTATTAAATTGTGAATTTTTACTGGTGGTAGGACCTCTTGGGAGTCCGCACGGGTAGGTACCACCACCTCGCCTATTTCCGCCGTGAAGCAGTAATGCGTTTCGGTTCGAAGGGCGGGGCAGCCGTTGTAACTATACTGAGACCGTAGAACTTATATTTCGAGGTGGGTGGCGCATTTACGTTGTAGATGTCTATGGGCTCCAGTAACCACTTAACATCAAGTGGGCTGTGAGCTCGTACATCCATCTAAGCAATAAAAAAATAAAAAAATTACCGCTTGCTTCTTCTAACAAATTTTGGCTGATAAAATGTACCGAGAGATAGAAAGACCTGAATAATGAAATGGAACGCCTAAATTTTATTATTGGTGACGCGTCATATCTTAATAAAAAAAATTGCCAAGACGCATTGTTTCGTCACATAGGTTAGTTAAACTTATCGCTATTATCTACCAATTTTTTCATTAAAAAAACATTCGAATATGTCGAATATCTTATAAAAAAAAAACAACTGACCGTTATACTCTGTTCCAATTACGAAGTCCCATGAGACAGATGTTATTGTGTGTATGAATTAATTGTATAATGATTTAGATTGATTGAGTATTTTTTAAATGATGTTTTCGGTCATGAACAAAAAATGATTATTATATCAAATTACGGGAAAGTAGAAAGAAGTGTCAAAAGGGACTTCGTAATTGGAACAGAGTATAGTTGTTTAATAACATATAAATGCTGCTAATTATATATGGGGCTGTTTCGATTATCTGGTAGTAAATTTATATGGAAGTATCCGGTTTAATTAAACCAGAATGCAATAGGGCTTAATGGCAGATCTTTCATGTTAACCTGTGCGGATAATTAAAGTATAAAAGTAACTTTTATATTGTACAGTACATTTTATATAGTTAGACAACTTTAAGTTAAGAACTAGCAGATAATGTAGGTTTCGGCTTCCTTCGCTATTGTAGATATCCGTGCGATTGTGAATAGGTCGGTTTTTAATAGTACGCTTGATAGATTTTGTAAGATTGATGACTTAATGGAACCAGTCGCAATCTTAATTACCATTTCGAATTTTTATGCAAAACTTGTGAAAATTTCAACTTTGAATGTCTCTCATCATCATCATCATCAGTCTGTATCTCCCCACTGGATGTAGGTCTCTCCCATAGTCAGCCGCATATCATCACAAGTCATCGGTCTACCGGGCAAAGGAATGCCCAACTTTTTTTTTTTTTTTTTTTTTTTTTTTTTCTACCTATGCTGATAGCCTTGAGAGGCTATTTCAGCTTCGCCCTAACGTTAGTAGGTGAGCTCGCGGGGCTCAACCGGAGAGTTGCTAACACTGACCCTAGCAAGAGCAGTGCTTCGCAGAATTTACCACCGGATCGGAAACGCGACCCACTGAGAAGATCCGGCGAGAAACTCAGTGGGCTGTGTCTATGGGTTAGTTCGCTCGTCGAACCCTTCGTCGCAAGCGACGGGTTCGACGAGGACGGTGACCGGTGCTTGTGGTGCCTAAAAGCACCGTTAATGGATCAGGAGGATCCGTAATGACGTGCTTTGGGCGACGTCGACGGTTTACCATTCGGTCTACTGGGTCGGGTATGTAATTTCCAGCGGCTACGATGAGAGGGTTCTCATGTCGTGCCGCCTTCTCAAAATGGCGCAGCGATGCCGACTGTAGATACTTACTAAGGGAGTCGAGCTCCAGGTCGTCGTGGAGATCCACATTCCTAAGGAACCAAGGCGCTCCGACGGCTATCCTGCAGAATCGTGATTGAATAACCTGAAGGGATTTCAAGTTGGTGCGGGCTGCGTGAGCGAACACTACGCTTGCATACGTCATGACGGGGCGTATACAAGTTTTGTAGAGAGTTACCTTATTACGGAGGGACAGTTTGCTTCGACTACAAAGCATTGGATAGAGTCGTCCTAGAATAAACGCGGCGCGGTCGCGTACCGTTTTTATATGGGGACGGAATGTCATCCCTCTGTCGAGGGTGACGCCTAGATATTTGACCTTCGAGACCCACGGAATGGGCTGGCCAAAGAGAGTGATGGGACTAACGGCGGAGGTGTTTGCGCGCCTACTACGGAGTGGGATGCTCGAAGTGATGTTCGGAGGGCGACCCCTTTTGAAGAGCACCGCTGCGCTTTTCGTGGGGTTGATGTCTATTCGCCACTTCCGGAACCACTGTCCCATGGTGGCTACTGCGATCTGGAGTCGCCGATGAAGCAGCGACATCTTCCTACACGAGTAGTAGATAGCCGTGTCATCGGCGAAGAGCGCTAGATGGGTCTCCGGAGACCGGGGTATATCATTGATATACAAACTAAATAATAACGGGGAGAGCGCGGAGCCTTGCGGGACTCCGGCGGTCAGTTGACGGGGACGAGAACGAGTTCCCTCTACTCGATATCGAAACGAACGGTTCGACAAGAAGTCTCGTATGATGAGCACGAGTCTGTCTGGCACTCCCATGTTGTACAGTTTATAAATTAAACCGTTGTGCCAGACTTTGTCGAACGCCTTCGCGATGTCGAAGAAGAGGGCGCCGGTCGGGATTTGTTTTCGCCTATTTAGTCCTATCAGAATGTGCTCCGTGAGGCGGTGCACTTGTTGTACGCACGAGTGTTTTGAGCGGAATCCGAACTGTTCGTCTATGAGAATTTTGTTCGCGGTAACAAAATCCCAGAGGCGTTTCCTAAGGAGCCGTTCGTAAATTTTTCCTATCGTCGAGAGGAGACTAATCGGACGGTAACTAGAAGTTTCGTTTGTCGGTTTGCCCGGCTTATGTATACCGATAACGTCCGCTTCTTTCCACACCGCGGGAAAGATGCAGTGCGTCATAGCGGCATTTAAAATTGTAGCCAACATTGCTATCAGTTGGACTGGCAAGAGTTTAAGCGCGCGGTTGTGGATGCCGTCGGAGCCGGGTGCCTTCCTAGGTTGTAGGTTGTGGATCGCGTCTCTAACTTCGTCAGTGGTAATGGGGGGTAACGCGTCCGAGGGCGGCAGGGAAGCTCTGCGCTCGACCTCCCTGTCGACTAACTCGGTGTGTTCGGGGGCCGCGTGTTGAGTGCTGGTGGTGCACTGCTCTTGCAGTGCATCGGCCAGCAGCTCAGCCTTGTCATCGTCATCGAATGCCGGTGGTTGGCCTGAAGGGCGTACGAGGGGAGGCATAGTAGCGGTAGTTTCGGATTTGAGAGTCCTAGCTAGTCGCCAGTATGCTTGGTGGGAGGGCGCGAGTTGTTCTAAATAACTATGCCAATTATCGTTACGCGCGTCGCTTAAGCGGGAGTGGACTTCGCGTTGTAGACGACGCATCCGAATCCGGTTTGAATGCGTGGGAAGACGATCGTAGGCCCGGATTGCCGCGTTCCTAACTCTTAAGAGATTCCTAAGATCGGGGGACAGTCTGATGCGGTGGAAGCTGTCCTCCACATCGACTTCTTTAGAAGATCTAATGATCGCGGAAGATATGTGATCGGTAATGATGTTTATGGATTCGACGGTGTCCTCGGGGGATAGATTCGAATCCGGGCCGTAAGGGAGGGTTGGCGGAGCGGTGTCGGCTAGGCACGTGCCCAGCTTATTCCAATCCACCATGGTCCTCGTAACAGTGACTGGGTTGTGGGGGCGACCGAGCTGCATAACGACAGGTCGGTGGTCTAAGTCAAGCTCTGACATTGCTTCGATGGAACGCAAGCGCAGAGTTACGTTCCTAAGCAATGCCAGGTCTATAGTGCTCGGACGGAGCGCGATGTTATACGGATAACATGTTGGAGTTGGGGGACCGACTATTTCAAAGGTGAGGTCGTCTATAAACGCGTCGAGACGCCTACCGTTAACGTTAGTACGATGGCAGTTCCACCTAGTGTGGTGGCAATTTAAATCGCCTGCCAGGATGACGGAGTCTCCCATGCCGAACAGTGACTCGATGTCACTGCTCAGAAGGGGCTTGTCCGGGGGGAGATAAACGGATGCGATGACGATCGGCTGGTGTCCCGTCAGCGAGATACGGCACACTGACGCCTCGATATGTGAGAGCGAGGGAGTATCGAGAGGGACAACGTGCAGGGCCCGCCTATAGTAAATGGCAGTCCCGCCTTTGGAGGCGGTGAGTCTGTCATTCCTAACCATGACGTAATTCGCGACTTTCGGGTCGCGACGTGAGGGCTTCAGACAGGTTTCCTGTACTAATAGAATATCTACAAGATTATCGCGGAGGAATTCGAAAAT